>NC_069788.1:23040000-24290000 GCF_027406575.1 Nycticebus coucang | reverse complement strand
ATAAGTAATTTTTTAAACACAGACACATCTCACCATCAAATACAGTAAGTTAACAGTATCATATAATACAAGGTCATATTCCAATTGCCCATTATCCCAAAGATACCTATTATGCTTGATATGTTTGAATATAGGTCTAAGGAAGGATTTTTTAAAAAAAGTAATAGTTAAGTAATTTTCGCCATTCATTCTAACTTTCTAGGTCTATTTATAACATTATAATATTATATCTTTATATTTTGTTTCAAAGACCTAAGGAATTACATGCATTTCAAAGGAATTATAAAAATGCATAGTCTGTAAAAGCAAAGCTGAAGTAAAATTAGTTCCAAAAAAAAATTTTTTTTTTTGCAGTTTTTGGCTGGGGGCTGGGTTTGAACCCACGACCTCTGGCATATGGGGCCGGTGCCCTACTCCTTTGCTTTGCTTTTGCCACCCCCAAATTAGATCTTTCTTCAGTATCACTCTTATTCAGACTTTTATTGGAATACGGAGCTACAGAAAGTGTGCCAAAATTCTAATATCTTGAAAATCCAAGTAAAAAAATACTTGTAATCCCAAGTGGGTAGCTTCAAAGTTCATACAAATTTACTACATTGTCTAAAACATGTCAATGAAAAAAATCAAATATGCTCTAATCCTGATATTAAAAAGGAATGATCTATTGGAGCTCACGACCAGGAAAAATGATTACAGCAAAAAGTCAATGTGCATACCAATTTATTAAAGACATTTATTCAATTCTGACTGCTCCCGGGTGAGTCTACAATCCATGCTGCACCTATTCAGAGGCTATTACAACTAAAATATGACCTTCGGCTCCAAGGCCCACACAGTTAAGCAGGACTTTTAAAGGGTATTTTGACATAAGCACAGAGTGAAGCTGCAGAGTTGACAAGAAAATATATTGCACAGGGAATTAAGAGATAAAAGTTCTGCATTTTTCTCTCCTACTACCTAGGTACTTAACATTAGGGATAGTCAATGATTCTATGCCTCTTCCTCCTTCTCTAAAATAAGATAAAAATATAAGGATTTTTCCTTATATTTTTCCTTTTTTTTCCTCCTATTTAGTTCTCAAGATTATGAACCTCCTTTGTAAAGTGAGATTTTCTAAAGATATCAAAAACATTTCCCTCCCAAACACATCATCTTTTAACAGGCTATATTCAACAAATGCAAGTGCTTTGTAACTCACTCCTTTCCTTTTATTTTATTCCTTTCTCTGCAAAACTTACAGATATGTGCACATAATTTGGAATTTAAAGCGATTGTTTTCTGAAGTCCATACATGATGTGTTTTTGATACGTGATGTGTTTGGTGGTTATAAACATTGAGGGAGCTGTGGCCTTCTACAATGGGCTAAGGTCATTCTTTCCAGTCCTAGCCACATCCAAGAGGATTTCACCACTCTGTCCACACACTGATTGAAATACAGTGTTGTGGCTCTCACAGCAACATTAGAGACACCCATTGTCCTCATTTCAAAGTTCAGCCAACTCCTGTGTTCTTTACCCAAGTTCACAAATAGGATGGGACTTCACTTGACTTTGAAAGTATTCCTGTATAAGTGTTACTCTCATTCCCTTTCTTTTCATAACCAATATATCTCTCTCTCTTTCCCCTCCCTCATCTATCTTCTCTACTTTTCTAAGTAGTTGCATAAAAAACACCAAGCTCCTCTACAGTTCTCTCAGAAGTTCTCTTGAAGGCCACCTTGGGAAGAGCTGATGGTAATCCCAACATTGTAGTACCATTTCACAGTGTATTCTCAATTTGAAGTCCCTCAAACCTTTCTCTCAAATTTTATCTTATTTATTCACCATTATTTGGGATAATGAATCTTGTAATTTTATACCTTGCTACATAACTTGGTACTGTATTTGCTTTTAATTTGGCTTAAAACCTCCTCTTCACAAGAGGAGGTGAGCTTCACTAGAAGTGGGCACAGAGACTGTCAGATATAACCTGGCTGTGATTCAGGGAAGCTGAATCAGAGGCTAGGCTAGCACAGATGCAAATTTAAGGGAAGAGCATTTGAGGATTCAGATGCCAAAGCTGGCTAATTCAGTGAGGGGTCGGAGGGCTTTTACAACAAATCCAGGGTTCACTGAAGATGAAAATCTGAGAGTTTTCCTTCACGCCTTTGAAAAAGTTAGACAAAGGATCAATTGAATCTATTTCTTACTCCTGACTGCCCATTTTTTGGGCAGTAAAATGGGTTTGATATCAAATTTCACAATTTGATACAGAAGAAGTTTTCATCATACTTCTAGAATCTCTTTTGTTCTTCTTGGATTCAGAATTGTTTCTCTTTCATTTAGGGTTACAATGGCTTCATGCGTTGTGGGTTCTTCTATTTTTCTTACTAATATAATCACATATTTAAACAATATTTTCTTTCATTGCTTTTTTCCTTATTGCTTTGCTATGTAGCAATCAAATGCGTTTGCTAAATATGCAAAAATATTTTCAACTGTCTGCCAGCTTGCTGCTGGTTGTTTTGTTTTTTTCTATTATCTACTTTTTAATGCTTCCAAAATCAAATAATGTAATGAATTTGCTTGCTTTTTCGGCTACCTTAAATAAAACATATCATTAATGTTTTTAAAAATGTAAGTATATATGAGGAATAAACACATTCTTTATGAAGTAAAGATACTATAGCACATAGGATTTTCTTTGTTCTGGTAAAAATGAAATATAGGCTCGGCACCCATAGAACAGGGTTACAGTGCCAGCCACATGCACTGAGGCTGGCCAATTTGAGCCCAGCCCAGACCAGCTAAGCAACAATGACAACTGCAACAAGAAAATAGCTGGGCATTGTGGCAGGGGCCTATAGTCCCAGCAACTCGGGAGGCTGAGGCAAGAGAATCACTTAAACCCAAGAGTTTGAGGTTACTGTGAGCTATGACACCAGGGCACTCTACCAAGGGCAACATAGTGAGACTGTCTCAAAAAAAAAAAAAAAAGTGAACAAGTATCATTCGTGTTTCTCAAGAACATGATTGTTTCTGAAGAACACTATTTCACAATAAGACCTTTATGAGAATAGTATTCACTACCCATTAAGTTTCAGAAATATACATCTATCCCCACTTTAGAGTTTCTCAGGATTTATCAGCATATTCATGACTCCAAAAAGATCTGCAGTTCAAAAACATGTTTACCTTTAATCATTGTGTTCACTAATGTATTTACATGATGAGCCTTTTTAAAAAAAAATTGCATTTCATGAAACACACTTCAAGAAATAGTAAATTAATGTAATTGTACCTACCAGCAAGGAAAACTTTGGGATGGATTATTCACAGCCTCAAGAGGAATATACACAGTGGAGTCAGTTGTTTTTATGTACAATTTACACACTGATTATAGAAACAAGAGTATACTAATTGGAGTTTTATCAGAAAGATGCTTAACATAGGTCTTTAGCTTCCTTGCCCCAAGTTATATCAGAATCACTTAGGCCACAATGTAAACGACATAACCTCACAGAGCATTCAAACTTTTCAAAGAATATCTGCCATTGAGTAAATAAGAAGTGTGGAGGTAGGAAGACCCGAGTTGGTCTAGTAGCTCAATGATGTTTATGTTTCTCTTCTCTTCCATCCCAATGTGTCAGAAACACTTTCCCCTCATGCTGTGAGTTGGCAGCTAACTGCATTGTGCCCCCACACAACAAATCACAGTAGGAAAGGAGGGGCAGAGGAGAGTCCCCAGTGCTGCTCACTCTTCAGAGCATAAAAATCTTGACCAGAACCTCCCAGCAGATGTTCGGAGCTGGCAAAATGGACGAGGATGGCTGTGATTCACTTAAACCTAAAATACTTCTCCTTTCAGCTTGAATTATTGCTGCCTGAGCAAGCTAAGAGTTATGTTAGAAAGGAAGAAGATGAGATATCTTTTGAGGTTGGGATCAGGAGTGTCTGCCACATTCCCACTTTAAAATTGTACATGTTCCCAGATACTTATCTGCAGATACAAAGTCACAACCCCAAGAAACCAAAGTTTGTGGGTTTTCCCCTACTAACATTTTCAGCATTTCTTTACCCATCTATTACAAATGCTCATAGGAGTCGTTATCAGTTGCAGACAACACCCAGCATCCACATATTCTTTCATTTTTACTCAGAGTCCCCTTAGACACAGAATGTCTGGGGCCCACAAATCTATTTCATCAGTTCTGGTCCTTGTCATTTCTCGTTGTGCCATCATGAGTGCACCAGCTAAAGTCTCACAGTACATGTAACAAACTCAGTCACTGACATGCTAAATATGCTAACGTGTTCTGCAAAAGTCAGGAAGAATGCCCTCACTTCATTCGGAGCCCTTTGAGTCCTTGAGCAACAGGAAAGTCAGTTAAGAAAACAATGAAAAGAAAGGAACAGAGGTTATGAAACTACCATCATGACTATTTTCAGCTATGTAAAGGAAAGTAGATGCATAAACAGATCAAAATGAAACATAAAAAAATGGAACTTCTAGACAGGAAAAATACAGTATCCAAAATAAAAAGTTCATTGGATAGAAGAGCAGATTAAACATTGCAGAGAAAAAAAGACAATGAACTTGAAAGCATAGCAATAGGATCTATCTAAAGTGAAGCAAAATGCTTACATCATAATCAGTAGAAAAATAATGCATGGTCTATTCAAACATACACGAAATTTGAATCTAGAACAATGCAAGGAGGAGACCATTGAAGAAGTAAAGGTGAAAAATCTTACAAATTTGATGAAGAAAATGTGTCAAACGGTCTATGAAATTAGTGTATGGTGCCCCATAATCACATTAATGTACACAGCTACGATTTAATAAATAAAAAAACAAATTTGATGAAGACTATAAAATCCCAGATCCAGATCTCTCTACAAATCTTCAGCAAGATAAAATTAAAAGGCATATACCCACACAATATACAAAGAGCAGCATAAGATATTTTAAACTCTTGATAAAGGGAAGCTCTTAAAAGGCAGTCAGAAAGAGATACTATAAACAAAAGATCAAAGAGAAATAACTACAGAGGCATTGTCATAAATATGCATGCCAAAATGTTCTCACCAGAGACCCACACTATGGTAAACATGAAAGGAAGTTCTTCTGAAGGAAGGGAAATGATAGCAGATGGAAAATTGAATCTACACAAGGAATGAATAGTTCTAGAAATGGCAAAAACATGGATAAATACTTTTTCTCATTTTTAAGTTATTTAAAATATTGACCATTTAAATAAAAAATAACAATGGATTATTTGGTTTATAAAACATGTAGAAGTAACATGTATGGCAATGACTTATTATGTGTTAAATGTCATAATGTATTTTAAGGTGGACTATGACAAATTAAAGTTGCATGTGCAAACCCTAGAGGTACTAGTAGAAAAATAAAATTCATAAGTATAGCTAATAACTCAACAATGGTGACAAAATATAATACCAAAATATGCTCTATCCACCAGAAGGAAAGAATAAAGGAGAAAAGATAGAACAGATTGAAACTGAAAACAAAGAAAAAACTGACGCTATACACAAACCATATTAAAAATTATTCTAATTTTAAATGATGCAAAGTAGGAGTTAGTAAACTTTGGCCTATGAGCCAAATTCAACCTGGTATCTATTTTTGTAAATAAATTTTTATTGGAATACAGCCATCCTCATTTCTTCATGCTTTGGCTATGACTATTTACACACTACAGTTGAGTAGATTCAAGAAGAGACCATGTGGCCTGCAAATCGTAAACTACTATCTGCAAAACTTAAACTATTCACTATAAAGATGAAGATAAGATAAAAGCCAAAGGATGAAGACAGTATTACCGTGTAAACTCTTCTCAAAATAATGCTGGGATGTCTATGTCAACATTAGACAGAGTATACTTTAGAAAAAGGACTATTATCAGGGATAATTGAAAAAGGTATCAATTCATTAAAAACATATAACATTTTTAAATGTGTGCATCCTTACCAGAGCTTAAAAATATTGATATAACCAAAAAGAAAGACAAACTCATAATTATAGATTTCCATTCTCTTCTCTCAGTAAATTAAGAGAATAAATAGATAAAAACCATTGAACATGAACAATACATTTAACCAATATGGGTTAATCCATAACACTCAATCTGAAGACAGCAAAATACACATCCTTTTCAAGTGTAAAGGATGTATTTCCTGAAGAGATTTTATGCTGCTTCAGAAATAAAACTTATTAAAAAGAATTGATAGTTTGTTTTCTGACAATGAAATTAAATTAGAAATCAATTATAGAAAGATATCTGAATCATAGCCAAATATGTAAAAATTAAATAGGGGTTTTGTGTTTGAGATTCACTGAGCTTTCAAAGAATTAGGTTACACTGATTGCAACCGTTAGATAAAGTCCCTCTTATAGTTGTGTCCTTCCCCCAAGAGCTGTGCCATACACCATGCCCGCCATCCCCCCGCCCTCCCCTCTCCTGGCTCTCTCACCTCTTGTATTAGGTCATCTACTGCCTTCATATTAGAATTGAGTATGTTGGATTCTTGCTTCTCCATTCTTGTGATGCTTTACTAAGAAGAATGTGTTCCACCTCCATCCAGGTTAATGCACAGATGGAGATATAAACTCTCCATCTTTTTTAGTGGCTGAATAGTCTTCCATAGTATACATAGACTGCAGCTTGTTAATCCATTCCTGGGTTGGGGGCATTTAGGCTATTTCCACAGTAATAGTTTTAAATAACTCATCTGCTATACTTTGATTGTGTCCCCTAAATTTCTTGTATTGGCAATATAATCCCCAATGTGGCAGTATTAAAAGCTGGAACCTTTAAGAAGTAATTGAATTACGAGGGCTCTCACTCATTAATGTATTATGGCAAATGGATTATTAGGGGGGTGAATCGGGTGGCTTCATGAGCAGAGGAAGAAACATCTGACAACCATATTAGTCTACTCCACCCCTTGCCATGTGACACAGCAAAAAGGCTCTCAGCAGATGTGTGCCCTCAACCTTGGACTTCCCAGCCCCCATAACTGCAAGAATAAATACCTTTGTTTTCCTTATAGATTACCCAATTTCAAGTATTGTTTTTTTGTTTGTTTGTTATTGTTGTTTTTGAGACTTTGTCATTGCCCTTGGGAGAGTGCTGTGACACCGTAGCTCACAGCAACCTCAGCCTCCTGAGTAGCTGAGACTACAGGCCCCTGCCATAATGCCCAGCTATTTTTTGCAGACGGGGTCTTGTACTTGCTCAGGTTGGTCAAGTACTGTTATAAGAAGCAGAAAACTGACTGATACTATCTGTCAAAGAATGAATTGCAAGAAGAATTATAAAATATTTTGAACCTAATGAAAATTATAAACGTAGCATATAAAAATTCAAGGATGTAGCAAAAGCAAATGGTAACTTTAATGCTTTTATTACAAAATAAGAAAGATCTATAGAAAGTCAATTAAACAGAATCTACCTTAAGAAGCTAGAGAAGAGCAAATTAAATCCAATTAAGTTTAATAATGAAATAAAGGTATGATCAGAAAATTAATATCTGATTCCTTGAAATTCTACAAAAAAAAAATCACTTGAACTAATAAGTACATTTGGCAAGGTCCCAAGATAAAAGATCAATGTACAAAATATCAACAATATTTCTATGAATGATATTAGTAAGGAAAAATAGGAAATTTTTAAAACATTGTATTTACAATGGCATCCACAAATATGAATTAGTTACATATAAAGTTTGTTAAGTAATATCTATAAGCATATATAATGAAGACTGTAAAATTTTTTTGGAAGAAATAAATGAACAGATCAATAAATGGAGAGATAATATGCTCAGGGATGGGAAGACTAGATTTTTTAAATGACAATTTTCTCCAAAAGGATCAATAGATTCATCGCAACCCCAACTTACAAAAAAAAAAAAATATCCCACAAGGCTTTTTTTGAGAAATGGGCAAGTTGATTTTAAAATTGTATGGAAACGCAAAAAACTCAAAATAGTCAAATGACTCTGGGAAAGAAAAATAAAATTGGAAGACTCAGATTTCAAGTCTTACTTATAAAGTCATGGTAATCATTGAAGTGAAGTGTGTTGTTGGCATAGGGATACATACCCTCCACGTATGAACAACTGATCGTAC
This sequence comes from Nycticebus coucang, assembly GCF_027406575.1. Classification (NCBI taxonomy): domain Eukaryota; kingdom Metazoa; phylum Chordata; class Mammalia; order Primates; family Lorisidae; genus Nycticebus; species Nycticebus coucang. Next base: position 24,281,866 of record NC_069788.1, on the reverse strand, counting down.
ATATAAATATATAAATATTCATCAAAAATAAACCAAACATTTATGATCAATTGGTTTTTGACCAAAATAACAAAGTAATTCAGTGGGGGAAATTATTATCTTTTCAACAAATTGTGCTTGACCACCCTTTGGGGGAAAAAAAATGACTAGTGAGCCTTATCTCACACTTTACACAAAACTTAAAATAGATTGATCACAGACATGAACACAAAAGCTAAAAGATAAGAAAACTTCTAGACTTGTGTTATCCAATGTAGTCATCACTACACACAGGTAACTAAATTTAAATAAAAATTTAGTAACAAATTAACATTAAAATTAAATATGTGGCTGGCAGCTGATTTGAACATCAAGGATTTAGAAATTGTTCATCACCACAGAAATTTCTATCAGATTGTGCTCTTCCAGCTGAAAACAAAATAATCTTCATAGTCTTAGGATAGGCAAAGATTTCTTAAATAGAACACAAAATATTATAAAGTAAAACTTTCAATAAAGTTATACTTTACAACAATTTTATAACATCTACTCATTGAAGGACTACATTAAGAAAATAAAAATGCAGCTAAGTGCGGAGGCTCAGTCCTGTAATCCTAGCACTCCGGGATGCCAAGGTGGGGGATTGCTTGAGCTCAGGAGTTCCACATCAGCCTGAACAAGAGAGAGACGCTGTCTTTTCTAAAAATACAAAAATTAGCAGGCATGGTGTTGCATGCCTGTAGTCCTAACTACCTAGGAGGCTGAGGCAAAATGATTTCTCAAGCCCAAGAGTTCGAGGTTGCTATGAGCCATGAGGCCATGGCAGTCTATCCAGGAATGAGAGTTAGACTCTGTCTCAAAAAAGGAAAGAAAATAAAAATGCAAGCTACAAATTTGAAAAAAAAAAAATGTTTGCACTATATAAAAGAAGATTGCATCCAGAAAATATAGTTGCTTGCAAAGTTAAAAATATACTTAGAATGTAAACCAGTAACTTCTTTCCTAATACTCAAGAGGAATGAAAACATATCCCCACACAAATACCTGTAAATAAGTATTCATACTTCCTTCCAGAAAGGTTGTACTAGTTTGCAGTCCCACCAGCAGTGTAAAAGTGTTCCCTTCTCTCCACATCCACGCCAGCATTTGCAGTTTTGAGATTTTGTGATGTGGGCCATTCTCACTGGGGTTAGATGATATCTCAGGGTTGTTTTGATTTGCATTTCTCTAATATATAGAGATGATGAACATTTTTTCATGTGTTTGTTAGCCATTCGTCTGTCATCTTTAGAGAAAGTTCTATTCATGTCTCTTGCCCATTGATATAAGGCATTGTTGGCTTTTTTCATGTGGATTAATTTGAGTTCTCTATAGATCCTGGTTATCAAGCTTTTGTCTGATTGAAAATATGCAAATATCCTTTCCCATTGTGTAGGTTGTCTCTTTGCTTTGGTTATTGTCTCCTTAGCTGTACAGAAGCTTTTCAGTTTAATGAAGTCCCATTTGTTTATTTTTGATGTTGTTGCAATTGCCATGGCAGTCTTCTTCATGAAGTCTTCCCCCAGGCCAATATCTTCCAGTGTTTTTCCTATGCTTTCTTTGAGGATTTTTATTGTTTCATGCCTTAAATTTAAGTCCTTTATCCATCTTGAATCAATTTTTGTGAGTGGGGAAAGGTGTGGGTCTAGGTTGAGTGCTTTGAGAAACCTCAAAGCACTCAACCTAGACCTCCCATTCGATCCTGCAATCCCATTACTGGGCATCTACCCAGAAGGAAAAAAATCCTTTTATCATAAGGACACTTGTACTAGACTGTTTATGGCAGCTCAATTTACCATTGCCAAAATGTGGAAACAGCCTAAATGCCCACCAACCCAGGAATGGATTAACAAGCTGTGGTATATGTATACCATGGAATACTATTCAGCTATTTAAAAAAATGGAGACTTTACATCCTTTGTATTAACCTGGATGGAAGTGGAAGACATTATTCTTAGTAAAGCATCACAAAAATGGAGAAGCATGAATCCTATGTACTCAATCTTGATATGAGGACAATTAATGACAATTAAGTTTATGGGGGGGGGAAGCAGAAAGAGGGATGGAGGGAGGAGGGTGGGGCCTTAGTGTGTGTCACACTTTATGGGGGAAGACATGATTGCAAGAGGGACTTTACCTAACAATTGCAATCAGTGTAACTGGCTTATTGTACCCTCAATGAATCCCCAACAATAAAAAAAAATAAGTATTCATAGCTGTATTATTCATGATATCCCCACACTGGAAATAACCAACTGTCCATAAACAGGTGAATGATAATCAAATGGAAGTTTGATCAATGACTATTATTCAGCAATAGTAAAGAATAAGCTATCAATAGATGCAATATCATGGATAAATCTCAAAAATGTTAAACTGAAGGAAGAAAGCCAGAAACAAAAGATAACAAAGTACAATTTTTCATCTATATGGAATTCTATAAAAGAAAATTTTAATTTATAGTTATAGAAAGCAGGTTAGGGGTTGCCTAGAGCTAGAGGAATAGTAAGTTATCTGGAAAAGAAAAGGAAACTTTTGGGGGTGATGGAAATAAATGTTCAATAGCTCTATAACTTAATTGTGGTGGTGGTGGTTTCATGGTGCATACATTTGGCAAAACTCATCAAAATACAAACTTAAAAATGGGTGAATTTTATTGTATCCCAATTATATACCTCGATGAAGTTAATTCTTAAAAAATTTAACCAATTTATTAAATATATACAGTAAATAAAATCAAGTTATAATTTATGTTTGGGGATTTATGGAAGCAAAAAAGAGGAAAGGAGAGAAGAGAAGGTAGAAAAAATAGAATCCGGGTTCAATTTCAGGTTATTTCAAAACTATAAAATGGTAAGGGGGTAACAGTTACTTGACTTATTTGGAGTTATCTATTTTTATTTCAAATATCTTTTGTGTAAACAAAAGCTCAAAACTATTGCAATTATTTTTGTCCTCAGAATTTTCTTTCCCTTGAGTAACATTATGTACGAATTTCATTTCATAGGCATTTAGACAGATTTTCATATAAATACATATTTGGGAAACAATGTTTTCTTGCCAATTTCCAGTGTAGAAATTAGATAATACTAGGCATAAAAAAAATATGTGGTTGAATACTTTTAATTTCCCTGCCAAAAGACCAGAATCTCTAATATTCAACAAACTCTTACAATTCCATCAGCAGTTAGTCTTGTGGAATGCAGAATTTGGCACCAGAAATCTACATTATTCCATTGACAATTAGATCATGTGGTCATGTCCTTAGAATACCAATATTAATTTAGCAGAACATCAGAGAAAATAAAACAGTGAATTATGACTTTCCTTAGCAATATAGGTATTTTTTTCCTATTACCGGCTCCTCCACTTTTTCTCCAAACTTACTAATTTTCCTCTGGATATTAGTTTTTAATGTTTTTAGAGTATTCAATTGGCCTGGATGTTTAAAATTCTTAAAACCTATTTTTCTATTTACTATAAAACAGCATAAGATTTAGAAATGTTAACAAAGATTAAAGTACCTAATGTTAATTAACATTAACAAATTTGTATTTCACAAATTTAAAAATTAAAATAGTTCTTTCCTAGGAACACTAAGATAACATTCTTTCAATAAAAAAATTTTTTAAAAGGAAAAGAAGTTTAAGTACATCATTTTTATTAATACATAGCTGTAGTTAAGTTCCATTTTAATAATAAAGATCAGTTTTGCCAGAATCACAAAAGAAAAGAAATGCTTTCATTTTCTTCCAAGTTATTTAATGAGTGAATTTAATGAATGAATACATGATAAATAGGGATGGTTATCTACAAAGCATACCCCAAAGAGTCCTAAAAATTCACAGTAAGCTGCAATTCTCAGCACCAATGAGACTTGATTCTACATGATCCTCGTAAAGTCAGATGGATTTATTCAAGGAAAAAAAATATCATCACATATTTCAGGAAGCAGAGGAACAGAGCGACAAATGGTGGCCCTGCCAACAGGAACTACAGAAGCCACATCTATACTGCAGGCAGCTCTTCAGTCACTGGACAGAGACAGCAGTTTCCTAACTGCTCTGAGATGGCAGTGATGACAGCACTGAAGCAGCAAGGGTGAAAAGACCAAATCCTGCCTCACACGTTCACAGTTAGGTGATGGCAGGATGTCCTGATGAAGAGACTACATTAATTCTGCGATATGGAGAACGAGAAAGAGTTTAGATCATAGCCAGAGATGAGATCTGATAATTGTCTGTCCAGGTCAAATGTATTCCAAAACTTGAGCAATTAGCCACAAATGATATAGTTGTCTAGCCTAAGACCGCTAGGAATCATAACAGCTTCACTATGCGTTGGGCTCTCGTGACATATTTTTTAATTGTCACATTTTAAAACAATCCTCCAAAATACTACTGCCATTCTCCTTTCAAAGATCAGAATACAGGGGTTAATCACAGCTAATTTCAAGGCTACAAAGCTAGGAAATGGTAGTGGGTCTGTACGATAACCTGGGGTGTTAAAGAACTTCTGGTTCCATTTCTTGTCTGGGAGAGCCAAACAGAACCAGCCAATCACGAAGATGTTGTAATAATGATAGCTAACATTTATGGGATAATTACTATGTTCCAGATACTCTTCTAAGGATTTTTCTCTATTAAATCGCCAACTTCCTAGGACTATAGGCACCATCGTAACCTTCCCTTATGTAATCTTCATACTAACAAATATGATTCAAAAAGAATTTCAAATCAACCTTGGCAAAGTAGTATTCAACGCGCTGAGACTTGCCCTTAACAAGCTCACAGTCTCATGGTGGGAAGCCACAAAGAACAATTGCAACATAGGGTTAAAAACAAAAATGTCACCATGGGCGATTGTAAAAGATGTCAGTAGAACACTTGGGAGAGGTCCCAAAATTGACCTGGGACACTCTGAATGAAAACTGCAAAGGACATGCCAAAGAAGAGGAAAAAAAAAAGAGCTAGGCCTCCTTTTTGACTCATGAATGAATTAGAAAAAAAGAACAGGCATTGAAAACCTCTGCCAGACAAACACAGCCATGGAATGATTAATTAGCTTCCAGTCGCCTCCTAAACATTGTAATGCCATGTGGACTATGGGGCAAGCACATTTTAGTGACAGTGAGTCTGAAAACAGAAGCTTTGGAGCCTGGCAGGGCTGGGTTTGAATTCTGGATTCGTCACTGTCCAGTAGCATGAAACTCACTATTCCTAGGGAGCTGTGAAGACCAAAGAAAGAATGTTTTCAAAAATCACTGAGTCTATTTTATCTGTTGTTAATGTGTCTGTTTTAGCTTCCTTACACAATTGTCCTCCTTGAGAGAGCTCAACAAGAGTATACATGTTTTTCCTGTAGGTTTCCAGGACTCTTGAACCTGCAGGGGGCCATTAACATTTCCTGGGGACAGACAGCAGCATTCACCTGTTTTACTTTCTGGGTATTATTGGAGACCATGACCAGTTCTTACGTAAGCTTATGCCTCCAAAATTTTTTTTTCCAAAAGAAAAATTTATTGACATTCAGGGTCCATACTAGAGGTTCCTAAGGCTCAGGGCAGGACTGGCGAGACAGAGCCCATTGCTAAGGAGACAACCCCGATTGCAAAGGGAGGACGTGCCATGATAGCGGAAGAAATTTTAGCAGAGGGCATTGTATTTGGGGTCCTTCTCCCGTAGCCGGCGATAGGGGTCAGGGCCCTGGTGGCCACCTGCCATCTCCCTGCCCAGGCCCCGCTCCTTCTCCACAGTCTGCAGGGCCCACATAGCAGCTGTGGTGCGGGGCTCCAGCCAGCCGCGTTGATAGTGGCCAGTGCAAGCTCAGGAACAGCAGACAGAGCTGGCAGGGATGGCAGGATGACAAAGTGAGCCATGTCTGGGACACAGCAGGGGCCCTAGGGAGGGCCCTTGTACATCCTCCCAGCCTAGAGTTCGATGTAGGACGGTACTGGACAAAGCCAGCCTCCCCCTCTTTCCCAGAGCTCAGACTGAGGTCCCCAAAGCAGAGCCCCAGCTCTTGTACCCTGAAACTGGCAGTTCCTAAGGAAAGGTTCCATCTTCATCTCCTCTATCCCCCCCCCCCCAAACTCCCCTCTCCTCGGATATGCAGGTTGGGAATCCACAGAGCAGGGTCTCTTTCCTCTGTGGCCCAGCCCAGACCACAGAAACTGACATTGGGCCCTCAGAGAAAGGAAATAAAAAATCTGTCAAGTTCCAGTTATTCCTAATCCTCTCCTGTCTCTGTAAAACTACCCTTGAAACACCTGCTGGGCCTCACCTGTCCGTATCTGAGGAACACAATGAGGGCAGGAGGCAGGCAGGGTAGAGAAATCTGAGATACAGAGATGGTGCCTTACCTTGTGGCTGGGAAATGTGTAGATGGGGTGGTAGGAAACTGAAAATTCCAAGTCAGGCTGGTTTTGAAAAAACTGAGCTGGGGTCAGTGCCCCAGGCCAACTGAGTCACCACAGCTCCATGGCAGCCCCAGCCAGGGGAAGGAGAAGGAAAAGAAGCCAACAGATGGACTCGGGGGGATAGACTGGGCTGGTGGGGACAGTTGTGCAGGTTGTGCACTGCTCAAAGGTATCCAGAGCCCAGCTTTGTATCCAACAGGAAGAATGGGGACTTTACTTTCTCTCAGAAAGGTATAACTATTGGAGGTCCTACATTTGGGGTCCTGAGAACAATTGTCCAGAGAGTAATGGCCCCAAGCCTGCATACCTAGCTGGCCTTCCAGAATGTGAGCTGAGCCCAGGCATGCTGTGAAGCCAAGATGCAGAGGTTGACGAAGACACAGCCCATCGACGTGTGAAAGTAGAAAGGGAAGAGTTTTGCACTAGGCCAAAGGTACGTCAGGGAAGGCCTCAGGAAAGCAGGAAGCCTGTGGGGTAAGGGGGTCACAAGCCTGTAAGGATACCTCCATTTCCCCCTCCCACTTCTGTCCCCACCACTGGTACTCATGACCTCAGGGTACTCATGACCACATTTCCATGCCCCAGGTACCTGACAAAACCAGTAGGTGGACCATGTTAATCGGGCCTCCCGAGTTCTTGCACCCGAGTTCTTGCAGCCCTAGGAAGGAGGCACATGGTGGCTCGGAGAATTACTTTTGCCCTTCAGACCCTGTGACTCAATCCAGTAGAGATCCAGGGAAAGTAGCCCAGAAATGACAGTGAGAAAGACTCAAGGCAGTCCTGTGACAACCCCAACCTGTCTCCAAATGTCAGCCTTCAAAATCTCAGGCTCTCTGGACCCAATATCTATGGCATCTCAGATACCCTCAAAGGTCAGCCTCAGAAGCTCAAGCCTACAGCCTTCAGAGATCATCCCAAATATCACCCCAGGGATCGAGTTCTAATAGCTGAGACCTCTCCTCTCAAGAGAATCCAGGAAGTTCCCCAAAGCCCCCTGGAGACCCCATCTAATACTACCCCAAATCTCATCCCAAGGACACAGACCCCTCCGTTGGGAACCTGGAACTCCACGCACAGCAACCAGAATCTGAGATCAGAGGCACTGGGGCTGGACTGGCTAAGCTCAGTACCTCACTCCCGTGGCCCACCCCAGCCTCTTCCCTGGTACGTCCCACCTCCCAGCTCTAAATCAATCAGAACGGAGATTTGCCGCCTTCTGTACCTCCCTCTTAGATATGACTAATCAATGAGCAGGAATCTGAAGCCTCCGAAATTAACTACTATTGTTTGCCTTAAAATGAACAGAATCACTGTAGGATGTGACCTAAAACTAATCAGAGCCAGCTGTCTGCCCCACTCCACAGGTGTGAAGAGCTGGTCAGGTAAATCCAATCTGGAATAGCTGCTGCCACTTAAATTAGAGACGCTGAAAGGACAAGTAGGTTGTCTTAAATGCAATTAAACATATTATCAAAAGGATAATAACAACTTACCCTGGGCAACTACCTTAGAAATAATTTCAGATGTTTCTAAAATTGTAAAGAAAATAAATTCAGAAGATTTTCGTTTGGTTCTTAACATGTGTTCCCTTGACCCACAACAAGCACAATCTTTTAACCAGACTTTTTCTTCCATATTACTTGTTTGCAGAAACAAAATGTGAATTAGCCTTAACACTTGGCATCTAGAAACAGTCTTAACTCATAAGATCTGTGATCTTAGTTATACCCTGCTCCTTACTCTTCTATCCCCCCAATTTTTGTTTTTATAGCTAGACCCATTGTATAATTATAGACATAAAACATGGGGGAATGTGAACTCTACTTGTATTTCAGTCCTTCCTTGTGTGAGCATAAGGAGGTTTGTTGTTGTTAAGTTCACTGCTGTCACAAAAACCTACTCCCTATGGCAAAACCATCCAAGCCCCAATCATGATTACTTATGTTCTTCCTCATTCCTTTCCTAATTAATCCTCTCCAAGTTCACCTTGAAGATGTGCTCTAGTAGTGAGCTGATTCCTACCAAACTTCCCCCTTTCCCTTTTATCCCTCATTGTGAAGGGAACAATCATCTTTTCAAAGCACAGGGCAGTCCTCACGTAAAACTCAATTGTTCATTGAGTTCTTTCAAATACAAAAGTTTAATGAATCCTGAGAAAATAGACAATATTTCTGAAATTACATTTAATACCTCTGAATTCTTTGGTTTCTATCACTTCTTGACTTGCCATTTAGGGTAAGTTATGTATGTATTTTAATCTCTGGATCTGGGAATATTTCTGTTTTACTGTATTGTCAGGGTCACCACATAAGACTCCCATGTGAGTTGGACACTGGAGCCCAATCCCCTTCCCTTTTTAATAATGCTTAAGGTTAGCTCAGAGTTGCAAGGTTTTTTTAATCACTAAATTCGCCATGAGGATAAGTAGGGGAAATTCTTTAAGATTAAACAAAGAAACAAAAAGGTCTATGTCACTAAATGTTTAGTTCTCATAGGGAAGGACAATCTGGTGGAAGATGGTCCAGCTTTTAGATATAGGAGGACTTAGATTTGAATGCTTGTTATTCCCCTAATTATGTAACTGTGAAAAAGCTGCATCTGGCTCACACCTACAATCCCAGCACTTAGGAGGCCGAGGTGAGTGGATCACCCTGAGCTCACAGATTTGTGACCAGCCTGAGCAAGACTCCATCTCTAAAAAGTAGCTGGGTGTTAGGACGGCGCCTGTGGCTCAAAGGGGTAGCGCGTCGGTCCTATATGCCAGAGGTGGCGGGTTCAAACCCAGCCCTGGCCAAAAACCGCAAAAAAAAAAAATAGCTGGGCATTGTAGCGAGCCCCTGCAGTCCCAGCTACTTGGGAGGGTGAGGCAAGAGAATCACTTGAGCCCAAGAGTTTGAGCTTGCTGTGAACTGTGACACCACAGCACTCTACCAAGGGTGACAAAGAGAGACTATCTCATAAAGAAAAAAAACCTGTCTCTGAATTTCTTTAATATAGAAAATGCACAATATTTACATGCTTTATGCAGCTAATTCCAAAATTAATAGAAGTATTGTTAAAGTCACAAATTCAAGTTTTGTTGCTCAAAAATCCCTGGGAGATGTCACAGATAGAAGAAAATCTACTTGAAACTGATTTTTCCCAAGTCCAACGCACCCCCCCCATCCTCATTTTCTCTTCTACTCCCCAACCCCTTTCATTCACCACTTTATCCTTAAGGCAAGGAAAATCACAGCTAAATTAAATGCTGTGTTTCTCCAAGAAACCACTAACATTTTGCTGGGATTTGGCTCCAGAAACTTCTATTTACCATTTCTGGTTTAAAGGTTTTAGTGTTTCCTCCTTAGAATTTAGGCCCACTGCATTTAATCTGGGGAGGCTGTAGTGTATTCTTGTATTTTAAGCAGCTAATTTGCTTAACTATGCATTTCCAGCCAAAATAACACCCACATCACGTAGACTTTTCACCTCATCAAATATAACCCACTTTAATGTAGTGTCCACGTCCTAAAGGGACAGCCTATCCTGCACATCCTTACACCTGTGCCGCTGACAAATGCCACCACACTTTAACCAAAGGACCACAGCCACAAAGAAGGTAATATTCTCTTGAATCCTTAAGCATCAGAGAGAAAGAAAAATGGATTCATTTTACTGTTACACCCAGTAAAAGGCCTGTGTGACTAAGATTTGAGAGTGAGGATGTCTGGTCACTGTAGAGGGAGAATCAGAGAACATAACAGCATGTTTTGCCCCCGCTGCAGCCTGAATGAACACTTTCCCATTCACATTTCAGGCCTCAGCACTCCTACCCCACCAACTCTTTTCCATAGAGACCCCGCAAAGATGCAGCCCTGAGCCCTGCAAACAAGCTTTATCCAATGTTGAGCAACCAGGTGCAAAGCCTTGGGTTCATCCATTGATTTCACACTATTTAACAGTAAGCCTTCACCTTCCCAGAGCCACAGAGAAGGCTGTGGGTACATTCTTGAAGTGTCCATGATTTTCATACACCTAATAATTTGATGGCCTTATTTTCTATCCCCTCTATTATTTTCATCATTATCCCCTCTGTTGACATTCAATCAGCTTCTCCACTTCCAACTTTGCCCAGTTTCATCACCAGGGCTCCCCGACTTTTCATATGGTTTTGATTCTTAAGGTTTGGAATCAACCTGCCACCAACCTTGTTTGGAAAATTTTACATACAATAAGATATTTTGAGAGAGAGGTGAAGAGAGAAGGAGGGGGGAGATACTAAAGTAATATACTTTTATTATAGGATATTGTTATAATTGATCTACTGTATTGTTAATATCTTACTATGCCTAATTTATACATTGCATTTTATCAGAGATATGTACAGTGATACCTTGGAATCCGAACTTAATCCATTCCAGAGCCCCGTTCGAGTCCCAAAGGGTTTGAGTTTCAAGACAGTTTTTCCCCTTTAAAATAATAGAAACTGGGTTAATCCATTCCTGGGTCCCACAAACTCGAAGTTTCAAAATGACTTTAACAGTCAATACATTAGATTTTAAGGTAAAATATTAACAAATGATAATATTTGAATAAAAATGTAAATTAATAAAATTTAAAATATAAAAACCTAAACATAGAAAACTCTGCTTCATCACAGTTGAACACTTGCTTAGAAACATACCCTCCCTGTTCGCAAAGTCCTCAAACTCCTTCACAAACCTTCTGTTGCTTCTGAGTTAGAACTGGCAGCCTCTCCGTGTTGAAGAACACTATGGATCCCAGTCCTTTTCTTGAAGTTCTCAAACCACTGCCTCCTGCCTTTTAAACTCCTCTCTTTGCGCTCTAGTATCAGGTGCACCTTCCACTAAATCATCCTGGAGGACCTTGGCTTTCTCACAAATTATCATCTCAGAAAATCACCTCACCAGCCAGCTGGTTTTCATTAATCCAAAGGAAGAGGAGTTTTTCCATCTCTTCTATACTTTTCGATCTCCTAGAGTTCAGCATCATAAACCCTTTTGCCACATCAGCTGCTTTGATAGCTTCTTTATTTTTCAAAATCATACGAACAGTTGATTTAGGTGTCTGCAATGTAGTAGTGAGATCAGCCACACGTGTACCGCTTTTATGCTTAGTGATTAAGATCTTTCTTAACTTCATCTGTAGCTCTAACAGCTTTCCTCTTCCTCTTATTTTCCTCACTACACTTTTTAGGACCCATGGCAAACACACTTAGTTGTTATTATATTTTAAAAAGCAAGCACAAGAGCATAAAATTAGCAGCAAAAATCATATGAGGTGCTTTCACTACAGCTTCTAACAAGGAACTAAATGACAAACGGTAAGGATGGCCCAAGCGCACGAAAAACGTGCTGGGTTTTCGGATTTCAGGCAAAATTTGCTGGAATTTTTCCTTTGGATTGAGTTCTGGGGCATTTGAATTCCGGGGACAATCCTGTACTTTGAAGAACAAAGTCGTATATACAGGATTCAGTACTATCTCAAGTTTCAGGCAACTGCTAAAGGTCTTAAAACTATCTCTTTTTTTTTTTGTGGTTTTTGGCCTGGGCTGGGTTTGAACCCGCCTATCTCTTGAGATAAGGGAGGACTCCTGTATAGCCAAGTGACCAATCTAAAATGCAAATCTCTTCGAGCTAATTCCTTCTTAAATACCAGCAAGAGTCCTTGATAATCGCCTCCTTTTCCCACCCCTAGCGTCTCTAACCTTATCTTTTGCAGCCCACTTCATCCAGCTTTGTAAAACCCAGCACTATGGAATGACTTTCACTTCCATGGGCTACGCCCTCAGCCTCAAGGACTTTCTATGAGCTATTTCTTCTGCCTGGAGGGCAAACCAATTACACCAGAACCTCTGGGTAGAGCCCAAGTGAGGGCATTTTTTTTTAAAGCTCCCAAGATGATTCTAATGTATAGCTAGGGTTGAAAAATACCGTAACTCAAACCTTTGTTTTATAGAATAAAAAAAAAAAAAGATTCAGAAAGTTATTAAATTCATTCAAGGTCACATGTCACAGAACTCTTTTTACCTTTTGTCAAAATGATCTATGTCATCATTTTACTTTGAATGTCAAAAAGAGCTATAGATGCTCTCCAAATTAGATTTTTAAATATTATTTCAAAATGGCAACTGCACTGGGGACAGGCTGGAAAAACAGTTACTGTTCTCAGTTCTTTCCTTACTCAGAATGATCCTTTAGTCACCTACTTCTAATTGTCATTTTTGCTTAAAATATCAATTTGGGAATTTTGGAATCTTTTGATTCACTATTTTTCTGTGAAAACCTACCTTGGAAGGCATAACCCAGGAATTACTAGTGGGTTATCATTAAAGTTACATTCCTTATTTCAAATGTGTTATTTGGGGCAAAATAAACTTTCCACAGAGCTTTTAAGATAACGTTTTGTTACAATATCTGAAAGAGATTTTACAGGTAAATTAAACTAAACCAGGCAGGAAGATCACATGAGGCCAGAAGTTCAAGACCAAAGTGGACAACATATCAAGATACCATATCTGCAAAAAATTTAAAAAGTTAGCTGGGCTTGGTGACATGCTCCTGTAATCCTAGCTACTTGGGAGGCTATAGCCAGAGACGGCGTGAGCCCTAGAATCCTGTAGTGAAATAGGATCACACCACTGCACTCCAGCCTGGGTGACAAAGCAAGACCCTATCTCAAAATAAAAGGAAAATAGAGATACTCAAAGTAAATAATATGGTTTACTTTCCATAAATTGTGTAATTATGATTCTTGAAATATTCCATGCTTCCATGATTTTTCTATCCTTCCTTTGCTCATTTTCCTTATCTTAACATGACTTGGATACGCTGATACCTCCTAGCTTACCTTTATCTGCATTAGGCAGCAGATAATGCCATAGCAAAGTATCACACACTTGTCATGGATGATGGGAAGATGGCAGACTGAAGCCAGCTTTCCACAGAGGCTCCCGTCCTGAAGGAGAGTTAGGGGACGAAAATTTAGCAAGTACCCTGATGGATTCGAGCAACACCAAGCGAGAAAGTTGAAGAACGCACATCAACCCCGCTGAGGAGAGCTGCGACCACAAGGAAGAAAACAAAAGGTACAAAACCCATCACAAAGCGGACGGGATCACCCCTCCCCCACCTGATCGGCTTAAGGGCCCCACAAACAAAAGGGCAGAAATCAAAGGCCATCCCACTACACTTCACAGGAGAGACCTACTACAAACTGGACCTACCTCCCTTACTAGGATGCCTAGGCGTTCTCCTGCCAGGCATAAAACTGTATAAATCTGTAAATATCCTTTGCCAGCAACTCTGAGCACCCAGCACTTCCCTCCACTCTCTCTGAGGTCTGAAAGCCTGTCCCCCAGGAGTTCAGATTCTTGGGTGACTCCTAAAGGGGAGAGGACAGTCCCCAAGCTGCAGCTGGTCAGCGCTGATTCTGGGGCATGGGAGAGAGGTGAGGACAGTCAGCAAAGGGAGACCCTCACCTGGGCAGCGCTTCCCCGAGGCGAGGTGCAGCAGCCCTCCTTGGGCAACAATACAACCAGGCATATAACTGAGTCGAACTCATTACCAGCTGCTCTGAGCTCCTGGCGCTCCCCCTGCCCTCGCTCTGTGGTCCGGAGACCTGAGCGCCCGCCGTGTGACCGGGCAGGGAGCTGGGTGGAGCTGAGTCTGTTTTTCACTGCTCGTGGGTTCTGGGCTCCAGCCACTCCCTCCACCCCGTCCCCACTCTGAAGCCTGAAGGTTTGTGCTGCAACTGAACAACAGGGCGAGAGACTGGGAGGAACTGAATTTGCTCGCTGCCGACTGGGCTCCCTACAGCTTGGAGCCCCTGCTGGCTCTGGGCTCCAGGCGCTCCCCCGCCCTCACTCTGTGGTCCGGAGACCTGAGCGCCTGCCATGTAGCAGGGCAGGGAACTGGGGGGAGCCGAGTCTGTTCACTGCCCGGCAGTTCTGGGCTCCAGCCGCTCCTCCCCACCCTGCCCCAACTCTGAAGCCTGGAGGCTTGGGCTGTGGCAGTGCGGTGGAGCCAAAGATTGGGAGGCTGCCGGTGGCTCTGAGCTCCCAGCACTCCACCCCACCCTTACTCTGGGATCTGGAGGCCTGTCCCCCGGGAGTCCAGATTCTTGAGGGATTTGTCTGGGCGTGGACAGTGCCCAAACTGCAGCTGGTTGGTCCTGACTCTGGGACACAGGAGTGAGGCTGGGGGAGACCCACATCAGAGTGAAAGTTCCCTGAGGCAGCTGAAGCCATACCCCCTGCCATACTGGGAAACCAGAGGGGGCCACCCCTGAGTATAGGATTTGCCTGAGGTGACTCACAGACCCCGGAAACATCCAGGGTAGGGCCGACTCAGAGAACTGAGACTTCAACCCAGAGTAAGTGCTTCACTGAGGTCAAACAGAAGCCAGCTGACAATAAGTCAGAACCACTCAGCCCCACCATACCAGACAGGGCCACAGTCCCTCAGGCTACAACACTGAACGGGCCCTCAACAAAACCCTAGGGGAAAAATCAAAGGGAGTAAAACAACCATCAGGCGGAATCAGCGGAAAATCTCTGGTAACATGAATAACCAGAATAGATCAACCTCCCCAAGGTAAGAAATGGCGGATGTAATTGAAGATCCCATTCATAAACAACTGGCAGACATGTCAGAAATTGATTCAGAATTTGGATTGCATACAAGATTGATAAAATGGAATTAGGAATCCGAGGAGAAATTCAAAAGGTGTCTCAAGAATTTAACGAATTTAAAGACAAAAACACCAAAGACTTAGACACAACTGAAGCAAGAATTTGCAACCCTTAAAGATATGAAAAATACAGTAGAATCCCTCAGCAACAGAATGGACCAAGCAGAAGAAAGGATTTCTGACATCGAAGGTAAAGCCTTTGAATGCTCCCAAACTCTCAAACAGGAAGAGAAATGGAGAGCAAAAATGGATCTTTCTCTTAGAGAGCTCTGGGATAATTCGAAGAAGGCAAATACACGAATAATAGGAGTTCTGGAAAACGATGAAGTGGCATCGATGGGCACAGAGGCCTTTCTGCATGAAATTATGAAAGAGAATTTTCCAGACATGCCTAGAGATTCTGAAATTCAGATAGCAGACAGTTTCAGAACTCCAGCATGATTCAACCCCAATAAGTCATCCCCCAGACATAATTAGCTTCACTAAAGTCAACATGAAGGAGAAAATTCTCAAGGTTATCAGGTGAAAGAAAGCCATTACCTTCAAAGGGAAGAATATTAGAATGACTGCAGATCTCTCTGCTGAAACTTTTCAAGCCAGAAGAGGGTGGTCATCGACTTTTAATCTCCTAAAGCAAAATAACTTTCAACCCTGGATCTTGTACCCAGCTAAACTGAGTTTCATCTATGATGGAGAAATTAAATACTTTAATAACATTCATATGTTAAAGAAATTTGCCACAACCAAACCAGCTCTTCAGGATATTCTCAGACTTACCCTCCATAATGACCAACCCAATCCTCTACTACAAACGTAAACTCACTCAGAAACTCCTGATCAAACTCCAACTTCTACAGTGGTGAAAAGATTAAAATGGTCCACTGGACTTTTGAAAAACTCAATACCCAAAATTTCACCAAACTTATCAATAATCTCCATTAATGGAAATGGCTTAAACTGTCCTCTAAAGAGACATAGGTTAGCTGACTGGATACAAAAACTCAGACCAGATATCTTGCTTACAAGAGTCACATCTTAACTTAAAAGACAAATACAGACTCAGGGTGAAAGGATGGTCATCCATATTTCAGGCAAATCGTAACCAGAAAAAAGCAGGTGTTGCAATTTTATTTGCAGACACAATAGGCTTTAAACCAACAAAAGTAAGGAAGGACAAGAATGGTCACTTCATATTTGTTAGGGGTAATACTCAATATGATGAGATTTCAATTATTAATATCTATGCACTCAATCAGAATCCACCTCAATTCATAAGAGAAACTCTAACAGACATGAGCAACTTGATTTCCTCCAGCTCCATAATAGTCGGAGATTTTAACACTGCTTTGCAGTGAGGGATCAATCCTCCAACAAGCAGCTGAGTAAAGGAATTTTAGATTTAAATCTAACCATCCAGCATTTAGATCTAGCAGACATTTACAGAACATTTCATCCTAACAAAACTGAATACACATACTTGGAACTTACTCCAAAATCAATCACATCTTAGGTCACAAATCTAACCTCAGTAAATTTAAAGGAATAGAAGTTATTCCATGCATCTTCTTGGACCATCATGGAATAAAACTTGAGCTGAGTAACAACAGGAATCTACATACTCATACAAAAACATGGAAGTTAAATAACCTCATGCTGAACGATAACTGGGTCAGAGATGAGATCAAGAAGGAAATTGCCAAATTTTTGGAGCAAAATGACAATGAAGACACGAACTATCAGAACCTCTGGGACACCGCAAAGGCAGTTCTAAGAGGGAAATTTATAGCGCTGTAAGCCTTCCTCAGGAGAACAGAAAGAGAGGAAGTTAGCAACTTAATGGGACATCTCAAGCAACTGGAAAAGGAAGAACACTCCAACCCCAAACCCAGTAGAAGAAAAGAAATAACCAAAATCAGAGCAGAACTAAATGAAATTGAAAACAAAAGAACAATACAACAGATCAATAAATCAAAAAGCTGGTTTTTTGAAAAGGTCAACAAAATAGATGAACCGTTGGCCAACCTAATCAGGAAAAAAAGAGTAAAATCTCTAATCTCATCAATCAGAAATGACAAAGACAAAATAACAACAGACTCCTCAGAAATCCAAAAAATCATTAATGAATATTACAATAAATTTTACTCTCAGAAATATGAAAATCTGAAGTAAATGGACTGATACTTGGAAGCTCATCACCTTCCAAGACTTAACCAGAATCAAGTGGAAATGTTGAACAGGCCCATTTCAAGTTCGGAAATAACATCAACCATACAAAACCTCCACAAAAAGAAAAGTCCGGGACCAGATGGTTTCACATCAGAATTCTACCAAACATTTAAAGAGGAATTAGTACCTATATTACTCAAACTGTTCCAAGATGTAGAAAAAGAAGGAAGACTCCCCAACACATTCTATGAAGCAAACATCACCCTGATCCCCAAACCAGGAAAAGACCCAACAAAAAAAGAAAATTATAGACCAATATCACTAATGAATATAGATGCAAAAATATTCAACAAGATCCTAACAAACAGAATCCAGCAACATATCAAACAAATCATACATCATGATCAAGTTGGCTTTATCCCAGGGTCTCAAGGCTGGTTCAATATACGTAAATCTATAAATGTAATTCAGCACATAAACAAAGTAAAAAACAAAGATCATATGATCCTCTCAATAGATGCAGAAAAAGCTTTTGATAACATCCAATATCCCTTCATGATCAGAACACTTAAGAAAATTGGTATAGAAGGGCCATTTCTTAAACTGATAGAGGCCATCTACAGCGAACCGACAGCCAATATCATATTGAGTTGAGAGTTAAATTGGAATCATTTCCACTTAGATCAGGAAGCAGACAAGGCTGCTCATTGTCTCCATTGCTTTTTAACATTGTAATAGAAGTTTTAGCCACCGCAATTAGGGAAGAAAAGGCGATCAAGGGCATCCACATAGGGTCAGAAGAGATCAAACTTTCGCTCTTTGCAGATGATATGATTGTACATCTGGAAAACACTAGGGACTCTACTACAAAACTCCTAGAAGTGATCAAAGAATACAGCAGTGTCTCAGGTTACAAAATCAACATTCATAAATCAGTAGCCTTTATATATACCAACAATAGTCAAGTTGAAAAAATAATTAAGGACTCTATCCCATTCACAGTAATGCCAAAGAAGATGAAATATTTGGGAGTTTATATAACAAAGGATGTGAAAGATCTATATAAAGAGAACTATGAAACTCTAAGAAAAGAGATAGCCGAGAATGTTAATAAATGGAAAAACATACCATGCTCATGGCTGGGAAGAATCAACATGGTTAAAATGTCCATACTACCCAAAGCAATATATACCTTCAACGCAATCCCTATTAAAGTTCCATTGTCATACTTTAAAGATATTGAAAAAACAATACTTCGTTTTATATGGAATCAGAAAAAAACTCGAATAGCCAAGACATTACTCAAAAATAAAAACAAAGCAGGAGGAATTACGCTACCAGACCTCAGACTATACTACAAATCGATAGTGATCAAAACAGCATGGTATTGGCACAAAAACAGAGAAGTAGATGTCTGGAACAGAGTAGAGAACCAAGAGATGAACCCAGCTACTTACCATTATTTAATCTTTGACAAGCCAATTAAAAACATCCAGTGGGGAAAAGATTCCCTATTTAACAAATGGTGCTGGGTGAACTGGCTGGCAACCTGTAGAAGACCGAAACTGGATCCACACCTTTCACCACTAACCAAGATAGACTCTTACTGGATTAAAGACTTAAACTGAAGACATGAAACTATAAAAATACTAGAAGAGAGTGCAGGGAAAACTCTTGAAGAAATTGGGTTGGGTGAGTTTTTTATGAGAAGGACCCCCCGGGCGATTGAAACAGCTTCAAAAATACATTTTTGGGACTTGATCAAACTAAAAAACTTCTGCGCAGCCAAGAACACAGTAAGTAAAGCAAGCAAACAGTCCTCAGAATGGGAGAAGATATTTGCAGGTTATATCTCTGACAAAGGTTTAATAACCAGAATCCACAGAGAACTCAAACGCATTAGCAAGAATAGAACAAGGGATCCCATCACAGGCTGGGCAAGGGATTTGAAGAGAAACTTCTCTGAAGAAGACAGGCGTGCGGCCTTCAGACATATGAAAAAATGCTCATCATCTTTAATCATCAGAGAAATGCAAATCAAAACTACTTTGAGATACCATCTAACTCCAGTGAGACTAGCCTATATCACAAAATCCCAAGACCAGAGATGTTGGCGTGGATGTGGAGAAAAGGGAACACTTGCACTGCTGGTGGGAATGCAAATTAATACATTCCTTTTGGAAAGAGATATGGAGAACACTTAGAGATCTAAAAATAGATCTGCCATTCAATCCTGTAATTCCTCTACTGGGCATATACCCAGAAGACCAAAAATCACGTCATAACAAAGATATTTGTACCAGAATGTTTATTTCAGCCCAATTCATAATTGCTAAGTCATGGAAGAAGCCCAGGTGCCCATCCATCCACGAATGGATTAATAAATTGTGGTATATGTACACCATGGAATATTATGCAGCCTTAAAGTAAGATGGAGACTTTACCTCTTTCATGTTTACATGGATGGAGCTGGAACATATTCTTCTTAGTAAAGTATCTCAAGAATGGAAGAGAAAGTACCCAATGTACTCAGCCCTACTATGAGACTAATTTAGGGTTTTCACATGAAAGCTATAACCCAGTTACAACCTAAGAATAGGGGGAAGGGGGAAAAGGAGGGGAGGGAGGGGGGAGGGGGATAGAGGGAAGGGGATTGGTGGGATTACACCAGCGGTGCATCTTACAAGGGTATATGTGAAACTTGGTAAACGGTCTGTGAAGCTAGTGAATGATGCCCCATGATCATATCAATGTACACAGCTATGATTTAATTAAAAAAATAAATAAATAAAAAAATAAAAATACAACATACATTGGACATACTATTACTTTAAAAATTTCAGGTTAGGCAAGAAAAGATGACATATTACCCATATGTTTTAAGACAGATTTTGCTTAGTTTAGTGCTAAAATATACTAACATTTACATTAAAATAAATAAACATCTCAGAAAAACAATCATGGAGTAGAACTTCCTCAATTTGATAAAGAATATCTACAAAAAGCCCAGAGCTAATGTTATACATACAGGATCACACCTGTGGTGCATCTTACAAGGGTACATGTGAGCCTTGGCAAATGTGGAATGTAAATGTCTTGGCAAAGTAACTAAGAAAATGCCAGGAGGGCTATGTCAACTAATTAGATGAAAATGTGTCAAATATTCTATGAAACAAGTGTATGGTGCCCCATGATCATATTGATGTACACAGCTATGATTTAATAAAAAAAAAAAAGGAATTAAAAAAAAACAAAATATCACACACTTGGAGGCTTAAACAGAAATTTATTTCCATACAGTTCTGGATGCTGGAAGTTCAAGATTGGGTGCCTACAAAGTCTGGCCCTGGTGAGGGCCCTCTTCCAGATTGCAAAGAGCTACCTTTTTCCTGTGCGCTCACATAGCCTTTCCTGTGTGTGGCGCTGGGTAGGAAGGAGGGTAGAAGAAGGGAGGGAGACAGGGAGTGGGAGGAAGCTCTTCTTCCTCTTATAAAGGCCCCAATTCTATGGGTTTAGGACCACATCCTATGACTTCATCTTCATTACCTTCTAAAAGCCCTAACTCCAAATGTAGTCACATTGAGGGTCAAGGCCGGGGTTAGTATCTGGCACTTTATGGCCATGGGGTGAATGTTGGTTGAAGATATGATAAAAATCACCTTATTCTGCTACTTTACCAGGTCTCAGCAGCAAATATCATACTTAAAACTGGGGTTATAAAATTCTTAGACCTGAGCATATGCTTGGGACTTTGCTATAGGTAGCAACATCTATACATCTATACATCAAAACAAGCCTTACATTCATTCAGCTACTAAACTTCATGGACTTTAGTCTCCTCCAAAGTTCTCATGAAAGTGGTAGAATCTTCCTGTCAATGTAGTGAAACATTGATCACTAGGAAGCAGGTATTACACCTGTTCAGGTGAGCAGCACACCAACTCAACTTTTAAGTTTTTATTTCAGACAAACACATTTTTTAAGAATAGGGTAAACAATCTATTACTTATGTCCATTGAATAAATGACCATATGATAATACACTCACCAATCAGCTAAAATTATGGTTTTTTTTAAAAAGATACTGCAATCAGGGCTGTACAAAACTTTATTGTACTCCAAAAGACAAGTATGTAACACAATTTTAAGCATGACAAAAATGAAATTCCTTACAAATTCTATTCCTTACAAAAGCATTAGGAATGATACACAAAGACTACTTATAATTTTAAAGTCTGCTAAAAATAATGGAGACATTCTAGAATTTGTGTAGTTATCTTCCAACTAGAGCATTTATTTCCATTAGCTTTGCTACAATGAAAATTAACATAAATGAACATACACATATAATAAGTGAAATGGAAAATGAAGGCGTACAACAAAGATTTCAATTAATTGGCAAGAAGTCCTTTTAGTACTTCTGAACTTACATTTTCTTTCAATATATTGTACAATGAAACATTTTTTCTCAAATATTTTTAATATTATCTGTTTTTGACCATTTCCAATGTAATTAGTATTCTTTCTCAGCATGACTATTAATCTGTTTGAGAGTTTTAAAATAAAATAAGAAATACATCAATCTTATTCGGCGATGATATTTAAAACATAGAACAGCAAGCAGTCCACGGACCCTAACTAACAGGCACAGACACTGAAGTTAATGACAAATAGGGCCATATTGTCTAACCCAGCTGAATATCAGCCCTGATCTTATTTCCAATGACCAAATATACGTTTTGAGTAGTGTAGAAGTGTGAGCTATGAGATGTGAGACATGAAATTCACACGAACATGAAATTGAACCCAAACTGCTACTGCACAGAAGCTGAATGTGAAATACTTCACAGTGATGAAAATCAACTGGCTAACAGGCAATGGTGAATTTTTATATTCAACTTTGATTAACACGAATGGACTTTACAAGAAACCCTTGAGATGTAATCAATGCTACTAATCGAAAGACTCCAAATGACTGAGGAGCCTTTAAAATCAGCATATGTGACCTTGTATATAATTTTCCAAAAAATAAAAACACCGAGGTACTTTAGTTTCTTTGCAAGGGAGTACTGTTGGGTATCTTCCTGAGATGCAAAAGACCACAAAAGAAAAGCACCATGCCCAGGCTGCTGAATGAGGCAGCGGACACTAATAGTTTGGTCCTTTTCTAAATGGATCTCTCCCAACAAGCACACTAAAACACAGAGATGGATCACAGATACCAGGGGGGCCCGGTTGCCCTTGGACTCCAGGTTTGCCATGATCTCCATCTTTGCCAGGGACCCCTGGGTCTCCAGGAGGACCTTCTTTGCTCATTCCAGGAGGGCCCTCAGGACCTAAGATAGGACATTGGCAACATGTGAACAGAGGACTTCGGTTTTTGATGGCAAAGTATCTGATTCTGCATGAAATTTAAACTTGAAAACAAAACCTCTTAAACATTTTACATATTTGCATTAATTTAAAAGAGGAAGAATCCTCTTGCTAATTCTATATGCTTTTCTTGCTGAAAAGAATCATCTAAAAATAATCAGTATTTTTTTGTAAAGCTAGGCTAGACCTTTTATATATCAATCGTGCTACTGATTAACACATTAAGATGAGATTCTAATATTCTAATTTGTGGCTTGTCCAAACTTATTTCTTCCTTTCAGCCTATCTTTTGCCAAAATCATAAATTAGTTGGTGATACATGCATATATAGGTCAACTAAAGCTCTAAAACTCTTTATTGTGCCATTTCTGAAATAAAAATGACTATTTCCATAATTAGATTATATGTATGTCTATCACATATATTATATATAGAAATATACATGTATACATAAATACATACATTTTCTATACCCGACTACGTTGTCATTGTTGCAGTACCACGGTCATTGACATACTTTTAGCATTTTATAAAATTAATTTTGTTTTAATGTTTTTAGCATTCATATTTTATAACATTAATTTGTGAGCCATTGCCTGATTAGTTCAATTAGTATGTTCCAGGAAAGAAAGTTAACTTAAGATATTGGCCATTTAAAGATGATTCAAAATAACAAAACCAAAATATTCAGGTTTGGGGATGGAAAAGAGTGGTTTGAAGTGTCTCCTCTTACTCTACTGAACTACCGCTACTACTAACAAACATGTCAGAACTTAACTAGGGTTGTAGGTATTGGTCTAAGTATTTTACATAAACAGTATTAAAATCATTCAATCCACTCAAAGCCTCATGAGTTGATACCAATAGCAAAAGCTTTATTGAAAACATAACTATGATTATCATGTACTGTTCTTCAAGCACTACATACAGCAACTCATTTAATATTCCAGTAATGTCATGATGCATATAATATTATTATCACCATTTTACAAAGTGAGTAAATTGAGGCTTGGCTACATTGACTAACATAAGAGGTTATTTAGGAGTTTCCTTCAGCATTTTTCTACTTCCCTACGAGAAGTAAAGATTAACCAATATTGTACCCTAGGTAAACAGTGGGTAAACAGTCTAATACCTACTCCCTAGGTAAATAGTCTAATATCTACTCCTTAGAAGAGCTCTAGAATGTTTGTAGGTAAGATTCAGGGACTAAAAACATTCTAGAGCTCTTCTAAGGAGTAGATATCAGACTGTCTAAATAATTAGCAAGAGATAATCCTGAATTATTCTTGAGTATATGATAATATATGAAAAATATTCTAAAAGTTAGACATCAATGTCTTAAATGTCAATCACTCAAAAATGAAAAGAAATTTCTTGATTTCAAATTATTTGACATAGATCTACAATGATTTTTCTTAAAGCAAAAAGTACAGCCACACTTACAAGCACATACCAGTTCTTACCTGGGGGACCAGGTGGGCCTTGTTCTCCAGGATACCCAAACCCTTGGCTGCCCTTTGCCCCAGGTCTTCCTGGGAGGCCTGCAGAGTGTCAAAAATGTGAGCCAGCTTACTTTTACTATAAAATCACTGCCTTCTAGGTTCTTCCTTTCAAAGCTATTAATACACGTTGGGGGGAAAAAATGTCTTTTAAAAATAGGTGTTGAGCTATTTTTAAAAGACATTTTTTTCCAATGTGTATTAATAGCTTGTCACCTATTTTTTATTATTAATGGGAAACAATTTTTGAAGTAAAAATTTCTAAAATTGTCAGTGATCTAGATATAAGACTTAATGGGAATAAAATATTGAGAAAAGACAATGGTTTGGGATTACTATGTCTTTGTGTTCACCATAGCTATTCTTGTATTACTTTCACAAAACATCTAAATTATTCACATAATATTAAACTAAAAGGAAATATTAGTCAACCAATATTTCATGTAAACATTTACAGGCAAGGAGATGTAAGTTGTGAGCTATTAGGAAGTTTGCTTGCAAAACATAAGTCTCTCTATAATAGAAAAAAAATTGAATAAAGTAAAAGTGCAAAAAGTTATCAAAGTTGAAATAAAGGAAATGGGGCCCACGATTTCCCATTTAAATACCTTCTTAGACTCAAGCAAAATTTCTAAGTGCATTGTCAAAATTTTCAAATTTGTAACTTCACATGCTCATAATTTTGGCCTCTATACTGGAGAATACTGCATCAAGAATATAAAATAATTGCTCTTTAGTTCAGTTGACAAATTATTTAAAGACTTAGTCACACATTTTTTTTTTCATGAAAACAAAGTTAATGAATATGGGATGTGAATAGAAAAAAAAATACCCTCCATTTGCTTATTCAAACAAATTAAGTACCTTTTAATCCTCTGGCCCCTGGACGTCCAGGGACACCCATCAATCCAGGAACACCATCTCTTCCTGGCAATCCAGGAAATCCTCGGGGACCTTCTGGGCCTATGGGACCAGGTGGCCCAGGAATACCAGGGGAACCATGTTGGGACTGGCAATGATCACAGTTTTGAATTCTTCCACTCTGAAGTAAGACTGGTAGCTGGGCTTAAAAACAAAGAAAACCCACCCTTTATATTTAAATAGTGATTTGAAGTTAATATCCCTAATAATTTTTTCATTTTATGGGAAAGAGATCTATAAACATTGAATATGTGCATATATTAGCCAATAATTTCATTTCTAAGAGTTAACAATGGAAATATTCATTGCTCTGTGCCATAATTTTATTGTACTAATTGCTTAAAATAGGGATAAAAGTGAAAGTTGCCCCTCCAAAAGAAATTAGTAAATTATAGACACCCATATGTACGCATCAAATTATCAAGAATTATGTTTCAGAAGAAAATTGAAGCAATGGTAAAATAGTGATAAATCGCTTTATTAAAAAGATTACAAGTATATATATAATATTCCATCTTTACAAAGCTATTCATTATAAAAAATAGACAAGGGCTTAGAAATATGGTCTGTTTTCTTCTTTATCTTACTCATGTCTTCTACAATTTCTACCAAGAATTTTTATTATTTTTTTGTAACTTGAAACAAGTTATTAAAACTCCACATTTGAGACTTACCTCTTAATACCTCAGTGCAAACTTGTCGAATAAATTGTTCTGAAAATTCTTTCCCCTGCATCAAATTAGTAAGGGTTATAACATGTACATGCGGAGTAAGAAGCAATGAAAACCTAAAAACTGTGAAAGAAACAGAATACATACGGGCTTCCCATCCAAACCGGGAGGGCCCGGAGGACCTGTCTCCCCAGGTTGCCCCTTGGGACCTGAAGGCCCCAGCAGGCCATCCACCCCAGATTCTCCTTTTGGTCCAATGGCACCTCTGACACCAGGTTCTCCCTTTTCACCTCTCTAAAACCAAAAGAAATCTTTAAAAATTCTAGTAAATATTTCAGTAGGTATAACTGCATCATAAAAGTCCTTAAAAGTATGACTGTGAATGCATGTATATTCATATGTATATATGTATGAGCTATGTAGAAACTATGTGGGAAACCGTATCATTGACCAGAAGCGAAATAGTACATCATATTAAACTGTTGCTTATCCTGACAGACAACCAGCCCGTCCTGCAAACATCTACTATTTCCTGACTGTTATATAGCCAATATGCATAGAACCCAAGATAAAAGAATGGGCCTGACGATGTTACCAAGGAGCTTGAATTCAAGTGGGACAAATATAGAAACATACAATTTTCTTTCTTGAAAATATGCAGAAAAATTCAGCTCCCAGTCTGGAGAAGAACCAATAATATTGGCAAATATATGACATTTCATATCTAATTCAGTATAATACATATATTCTGAAAATCACTAAGTAAGAACATCTATTGAAGGATGTGAAAGACATTTTCCATTTGCAGTTCAAAGCTAGCTTTACACAGTAGCAAAATCCAAGCAATAAGGACTAGACAAAAGGGTGCTTAATATATGAAAAAACATACCTCTCCTTTTATACCATGATGGCCTTGAATTCCCTTTGGAAATTAAGAGGAAAAAAATTATAATGTTGAAATCACAGTACTAGTAGTGTGGTATGCAATTCTACCATGTATTTGATCTAACTTTAATATTCAGTTTGGAAAATATTGATAGGATTAGTGATAGAATTATACATATAAGAGACCCTTTCTTGCCTTTTTAAACGAGGCTAATCACTAGGAAATATGTTAACTGAATACTATAAAAATTTACTTTGCATAACTGCTTCACTTTTAGATACAAATCAAATCCTGTAGTTTAGGATGAAATTGTACTGGACTTTAAAATATATTACAATTTCTAAGGAAAATGGAAATTAATTTTTGATTGAGGACTATTAATAAAAGATGAGTAAAAGCGAAGATACTATTAAAAGTGGCTTGGAAGAGAGAAAACACCTATTCATCCTGTGCCTAAACCCCTCACTGCTGGTAATTAAGAGACAAGAGAAGCAGTGTAATGTAAAATATGGATTTTTTCCCCAGCCATATAAACACTAGCACAAAGCTCGCTCAGCATTGTAATTGCTAGCTGCATCTGGTTGGCTCTATTAAATTCTTTCCCACTCAACACTCACATATTCACTCCAATAACATTTTATAGATAAAAATCTCTTAGGAAAGGCATGAAAATTGTCCACTTCTGAAGTTCATTGTATAATTGAGGTCTAAAATCACCCAATCAGGTCAGGAAAAGAGGTGTAATTTTCATAAACACGGTACAGTTTTATTATTCAATTTTAAAATTAGAAATTGAAGTTCTGCAATTCAATATGAAATTTGATGTCTAACATTTCACATGAAGTTTGAGTTTAGGCATATCTTTTGATTTTTTGGTTCCTTAAATATGGTATTTACATTAGACAAATGAAAGAAAGAATCAGGTAAAATTGTCACAAAGAAAGTGGATTCTCAAATAAAAATCTAAGCATAAAAACACCAAATATGTAGTTTTATATAAAAATCCACTGGTGAATAAAAGGTGTTCTATGTGGCTAGTCTCAAGTTCTGTTTCTGAAGAAATACAGGGGTGATCCCTTACCTTTGCCAGACCTAATTCTACTACTAGAGCCAATGTAAGGGAAAAGATAAAATCGTAATTTCTCATTATGAGAACTGAGTTAGAGCTGAAATTGAAAACAGCTGTCATCTGACAATCTATTAAGATGATTTTCTAAGAGAAACATGCACTTGGACTCCATTCACAAAATTAGAGCCAAAAAATTATACACGTGCAGCATTTGGTAAGATTCATTTACATGAAGAGCTTGGGATGCCGATTCAGCTATTGAAAAGCAACAGCTGTGCTGGCCCCTGGTTACTTCATATAGACTCAGTGTCTAGAGTGGGAGATGTGGCTTCCAACAAATCTAGGACAGAAGCTTTCTAGGGAACTCAAATTCTGCCTTAAGAGAGTAGACATCCTAGTTTCCTTGAGAAGTGAGGGGGAAAAAACAAATTAATAGAACCTTGAACCTTGGAGGAAGTATCATCTACTTAAGCTGAGCTAGCTAAGTTGTTAGCTCAAATTCCAAAGGAAGTATCTTCTTTTTTTCCAGATAGTTATTGTGAGCTACAATTTTATGTTAAAAACCTGGGTTGTAAAGGCTGGATGGAGGAAGGAGCAGTGGTTCTATGAGAATAGCTATTTAGCAATAATTGTGTAATTAACTTAAGGAAACTCAGAGGGTTGATCTGTGTGGCTAGAGAGAGGAATAGGGAAAGAGTTGGTTGGTTGTGTAATCAAGTAGGTTTGAGCAGAGTGGAGGAGATGACAATTAGAAGACATTTTTGTATTGAACGTAACTGTACTCAGGTGAATTCTATTCAGTTCTCTCAGTTACTTCTGCTCTTACTATTAGCTTGCAAATTCTCAACCTTTTTTAGTATTGAGCACACATCTTTCATCTGAGATCATGGGAGATAGAGTTTGGAAGCATAGGGCCCCAAGGTAGTCCCCAAGGCTCCACAGACTCCTCCAAGTAAGGAACAGATGTCCTTATCCTTAGTAACAGTGATACACGATTTTATCCCCCTATCTCCAGAGCTGGTGTAATTGCTGAATCTTCCTCTCACTCACACTCAGAGAAAGAGGTCATGGGAAGACTTACACACCTACCTTGTCCTTTCAGTTCAGACCAAGTTGAACTGAGCTCATCACTCAAATTATAGGTAGTGCAGCAGCAAACATGCTATTACGTTCCAATCACTTTTATTACGCTTTTCTGAGTCCCCCTTGGCTCTGATTAAACTCACATGCCACATGGCAAACTCAGGGAACCACTACGCAGTGAGAAGAGTTCAGTCAGGAAGATGCAGTGCAGTCTTATAATGTGTCTATTCCACAACCCTTCCTCTCTGGAGACATTTTAATAAACCTCTAGAGTAGTAAGTACCTCTGAACAAACTGGACAGAAACAAGTACATTCCAACACTGTGCGTGACCCTAACCATTCACCTTTCAAGAAGAATATCAAGACTAACCAGAAAGTGTAGAGATGTTGCAATTGGGTGGCTGACTGTTATTTAGGCCAGTATCAACTACAAGATATGAGTGGAATTTTCCACCCTCTGGCATTTACTTGGGCAGGAGGAAGCATTGAAAACTAAGTTTCACAGATGCCGATTTTATCGGGATAGAAAGTGAAAATATAAAACAAACAATTAAAGGAAATCGTTATCACCACCATACCTACATTTTCATCCTGTACACGTAGAACGTGTGTTGTATCTATTCTCCTCGCCATCTACTTTTATTTGCAAGTAACCCCCTCTCAGCATTGCCCACTTATGTAACTCATGATTTCATTTTTTATCAGAGGAAAAACAAAATTACCTGTTGCCCTGGTATTCCTTGTCTTCCACTTTCTCCCTTTTGGCCCTTTAACATTTAATATGCATCATTAATTAGTTTGAGAATTTATGAAGTAATCACAAATACAATACAAACCGTGTGTTACTGGAAGTCCAGAAAAAATGTCACAAAGCAATGATGCAAATATGCAAATTATGTGAGAGATGGGAAAATTAGTCGCTCACAGAAAGAGAAGTAGTAAAGGAAAGTCAACCTAATATCAAAGTTAAAATGAATAAGAGACAGGAACAAATAATTGATTTAGGATGAACATGAAATAATTCTAGATAATAAAGATGTTTCACTGAGTCCACATTAACACACGGATGTTCTGAACTCATCTTAAGACAATATAACATTCATTTTAAACTATGAAAACAGTTTGAAAATCCAGTGGATGTGGACATTTTATTAATTTCAATGATACAATAATGTGCAGTGTATGAACTTGAGGAAACCATGAGGCATCTAACTCTAATGTAAAATTATGGGGCAAAGGAAGAAGAATGGACTCAGGGGACCAGTGAAGAAAATATTGACTATGACTACGTGAGGACAAAACAAACCTCAACAGAATCAAAAGAATTGACATTTTACCTTGGATCTGCTCAAATCACAAAGCAATAAAGGTGCTTAACTCAACTCCCACAAAAATGTTCAACTCCACCCAAAGGCATGGAAATTAAACTACCTTATGCTAAATGGCAGGGATGCATGAAGAGATAAAAGAGGAAATCATTAACAACAATGAAGACACAAGCTATCAAAACCTGTGGGATACAGCAAAACCAGTCCTGAGAGGAAAATTTATCGCTTTAGATGCTTACATCAAAAAACAGAAAGAGAGCACATCAACCAACTCACAAGCCATCTTATGGAACTAGAAAAAGAAGAACAATCTAAGACTAAACCCAGCAGGAGAAAAGAAATACCCAAAATTAAATCAGAGATTAATGAAATTTAAAACAAAAGAATCATTCAGAAAATTAATGAAACAAGGAGTTGGTTTCTTCACAAAATAAATAAAACAAATAAACCTTTGGCCAGACTAACTAGAAATAGAAGAGTAAAATCTCTAGTAATCCCAATCAGAAATGATAAAAGGGAAATAACAACAGATGCCATGGAGTTACAAGAGATCATCTCTGAATACTACCAGAAACTCTTTGCCCAAAAATGTGAAGGAATTGGGTCAATATTTGGAATCACACCCTCTCCCTAGACTTAGCCAAGAAGAAATAGATCTCCTGAAAAGACCAATTTCAAGCACTGAGATCAAAGAAAGAATAAAAAATCTCCCAACAAAGAAAAAAAAATGCCCTGGTCTGGATGGCTTCACACCAGAATTCTATCAAACCTTCAAAGAAGAGCTTATTCTCATACTGCAGAAATTATTCCAAAAACAGAGGAGGAAGGAATCTTCCCCAACATGTTCTTTCAAGCAAACATCACCCTGATACCGAAAGCAGGAAAAGACCCAACTAAAAAAGGAGAACTTCAGACCAATCTCACTAATGAATACAGATGTAAAAATTCTCAACAAAATCCTAGCCAATAGATTACAACTTCTCATCAAAAAAGTCATACATCACGATCAAGTAGGTTTCATCCCAGTGATGCAAGGCTGCTTTAACATGTGCAAGTCCATAAACATAATTCACCATATCAACAGAAGCAAAAACATAGACCTCTCAATAGATGCAGATAAAAAGCATTCGATAAGATCCAGCATACTTTTCTAATTAGAACACTGAAGAATACAGGCCTAGATGGCGCGTTTCTTAAACTGATCAAAGCCATCTATGACAAACCCACAGCTACTATTTTACTGAATGGAGTAAAACTGAAAGTTTTTCCAATTAGAGCTGGAACCAAAGTTGTCCTCTATCGACACTACTATTCAACATAGTGCTGGAAGTTCTAGCTAATACAATCGGACAAAAGAAGGAAATAAAGAGCATCCAAACGGGAGCAGAGGAGGTCAAACTCTTGCTCTTGGCCAATGATATGAACTTACTTAGAGAACCGTAAAGACTCAACCACAAGACTCCTGGAAGTCATCAAAAAATACAGTAATGTCTTGGGATAGAAAAATCAATATCCACAAATCAGAAGCCTTTGTATACACCAACAACAGCCAAGATGAGAAGCTAATTAAGGACACAATCCCCTTCACAGTAGCTTCAAAGAAAATGAAATACCTAGGAATATACCTCACAAAAGAGGTAAAGGACCTCTATTAGAAAAATGATGAAACCCTAAGAAAAGAAGTAGCAGAAGGGGCGGCACCTGTGTCTCAAAAGAGTAGGGTGCTGGCCCCATATACTGGAGGTTGTGGGTTCAAACCCAGCCCCAGCCAAAAACTGCAAAGAAAAAAAAAAAAAGAAGGAAAGAAATAGCAGAAGATATTAACAAATGGAAGAACATACCATGCTCATGGCTAGGAAGAAGAATCAACATTGTTAAAATATCTGTTCTTCCCAAAGCAATCTACAGATTCAAGCCATCCCTATTAAAGTACCAACATCATTACTTTCAAGACTTGGGAAAAAGAATTCTTCATTTTTTTGTTTTTTGTTTGTTTGTTTGTTTTTTGTAGAGACAGAGTTTCACTTTATTGCCCTCGGTAGAGTGCCATGGCGTCACACAGCTCACAGCAACCTCCAACTCCTGGGCTTAGGCGATTCTCCTGCCTCAGCCTCCCAAGTAGCTGGGACTACAGGCGCCCGCCACAATGCCCGGCTATTTTTGTTGTTGTTGTTGTTGCAGTTTGGCCGGAGCTGGGTTTGAACCCGCCACCCTCAGTATATGGGGCCGGCGCCCTGCTCACTGAGCCACAGGTGCCCCCCAATAATTCTTCGTTTTATATAGAACCAGAAGAAACTCCATATAGCTAAGGCAGTTCTTAGCAATAAAAACAAAGCTGGGAGCATCAGCTATCAGACTTTAGGCTATGCTACAAGGCCATAGTGATAAAAACAGCATGGTATTGGTACAAAAATAGAGACATTGAAATCTGGAACCAAATAGAAAATCATGAGATAAAACTGACATTTTACAGCCACCTAATCTTCGATTAACCAAACAAAAACATATAAATGGGGGAAAGACTCTCTATTCAATAAATGGTGCTGGGAGAACTGGATATTCACAGATAAAAGCCTGTAACTGGACCCACACCTTTCTTTATTCATAAAAATTGACTCAAGATGGATAAATGACCTAATTTAAGTTATGAAAGGCTAAAAATCTTCAAAGAAAGCACAGTAAAAACACTTGAAGATATTGGCCTGGGGAAAGACTTCATGAAGACTACTTCCGTGGCAATTGCAACAACAAAAATAAACAAATGGGACTTAATTAAACTGAAAAGCTTCTGTAGCTAAGAAGACCACAACCAAAGCAAATAGACAACTTACACAATGGGAAAGGATATTTCCATATTTTGAATCAGACAAATGCTTCATAACTAGGATCTATAGAGAACTCAAATTAATCCACATGAAAAAAGCTAACAATCCTATCTATCAATGAGCAAGAGACATGAATAGAACCTTCTTTAAAGAAGACAAATGGCTAACATATGAAAAAATGCTCAACATCCCTAATTATTAGAGAATGCAGATTGAAACCACCCTAAGATATTATCTAACCCCAGAGAGAATGGCCCACATCACCAAATCTCAAAACTGCAGATGCTGGTGCGGATGTGGAGAGAAGGCAACACTTTCACACTGCTGGTGGGACTCCAACCTAATACAACCTTTTTGGAAGGCAGTAAGGAGAACCCTCAAAGAACTCAAGCTAGACCTCCCATTTGATCCTGCAATCCCATTACTGGGCATCTACCCAGAAGGAAAAAAATCCTTTTATCATAAGGACACTTGTACTAGACTGTTTATTGCAGCTCAATTTACAATCGCCAAAATGTGGAAACAGCCTAAATGCCCACCAACCCAGGAATGGATTAACAAGCTGTGGTATATGTATACCATGGAATACTATTCAGCCATTAAAAAAAATGGAGACTTTACATCCTTCGTATTAACCTGGATGAACGTGGAAGACATTATTCTTAGTAAAGCATCACAAGAATGGAGAAGCATGAATCCTATGTACTCAATTCTGATATGAGGACAATTAATGACCTAGTACATGGTTGGGGGGTGAGGGAAGGGGAGAGCATAGAGAGAGAAGGAGGGAAGGGCAGATGGAAGGGTCACGGTGTGTGACACACCTTTTGGGGGCAGGACATAATTATAAGAGGGACTTTATCTAACAAATGCTATCAATGTAACCTGGTTCTTTGTACCCTCAATGAATTCCCAATAATAAAAACAAATATTGTAAAAAAAAAATCTATTAAATATGAAATATTAAAAAGAACAAAATCCCACTTTTGTTTCTAAGCAAAATAAATACATAAATATATGCATGAATGAAGGAGTGAATGAATGTGCAACATACCTGATCACCTTTTTCACCAGGGTTTCCTCTGTCCCCCTATGAAAAAACAATTTAATATATGTCATAATCTAGAATATTGTATGTTCTTTCAAATAAACATATTTTTCATCAGCAGACAAAAATATAAGGTCTCATACAAATTCCACAAGTGCCTGTCTACACAGAAGCTGATCCTAATGCCGTATTTGGGACGAGAGCAACATCATATTATGTCAAAATGATATTCCGAAAGAATGTTTTCTTGTGCTCCTGCATTCAAAGCAAATTCACCACAATTTTTATTTTACCAGAAAAAAGAAAACTTTTCTATATTGTTCATAGTCTGAGGTTAAACAAACTAACAAGAGAGCACTCATTTTGACAGATGTTGTTTTGTGAAATCAAACGGAAAATCTTCCATTAAGCCATTAGTAGCCACAAGTTTATAGGAAACAATGACAAAGTAAACCATATTGTTTCAATGATATTTTAGAAAACATATGCTCCAAAATGAGCTTTTGGAGGAAAATTCATATTTCATAATAATAAGTTTCATAGAATTTCTCAGCTAGAAGGAAAATTAGAGAACTAGCACAATGTCCTCCTGTATAAAAACAAAGAAATTGCAGATCAGGAAAGATAAGCACTTGCCCAATGCTGGGCTGTGACGCTGTTTCCAAATTTCCTTTCTACCTCATCATGCTATTTAAATATAGAGTTCAGTTTTGTGTTTACAACAAAGAAAATACAGATTTTTTTTTTGGTAAATGGCAAATTTTTGAACAAGAGAATTCTCTTAAACCCAAGCATATATCCACAGTCCATTTCCTTAACATTCACTGAGAGTCTAACACTAAATTGCTGCTAGATGGGGTTATTTCTGTCTCAAGAAGTGCTGCGTACTGCTCATTAGAACAAAAAGGCCGAGGATTATACTATACATAATAACCTAGGGGCCAAGTAGATAATACATCATGGATGGAAAATGGAATGGTAGGAAAACTACAGCAAGGGATATAAAGATGGAGACATAAAAGTTTGTATTCTTTCCAGAATAAAAGCCAGTATGTTACTTTTAATCTGAAATGTATGCATTAGCAATAACGTGTGCTTCTTAGGCACATGGGCATCAGTTGTTCCCGAAAACTTCTGAACAATAGTAGTACTTCACATGCAGGTCAAGGTTCCCTTACTTGACCCAAACAAGAAATAGAGATTACAACTGATACTTCAGAAATTCAAAGGATCATTAGAGACTACTTTTAGCAACTATATGCCAATAAATGAGAAAGGCAAGAAGAAATGGATCAATTCCTAGACCCATACGAGCTACCAAGACTGAACCAGGAAGAAATCCAAAACCTGAAGAAACCAATAATGAGTAATCGAAGTAGTAATAAAGTCTCCCATCAAAAAAATGCCTGGTTAAATTATTACAAAAAATCCAGGAGGAGGGAAGTCTCCCAAATTCTTTCCATGAGGCCTGTATCACCCTGACACCAGACAAAGACACAAACACACAAACACATGAAACTATAGGCCTGATGAACATAGATGCAAAAATCCTCAACAAAATACTAGCAAACAAATTCAACAACACAGTAAAAAGATTACTCATCATGACCAAGTGGAATTCATCCCAAGGATGTAAGAATCGTTCAACATGAGCAAATCAATCAGTGTGATACATCATATCAACAGAATGAGGAACAAAAATTATATGAGCATTTCAGTCAATGCAGAAAAAGTATTCAATAAAATTACATATCCCTTTATGATTTAAAAAAACTTTCAAAAAATACTGGATATAGGAAGAATTTACCTCAACATGATAAAAACCATATACGACAGACCCACAGTATCATATTAAAGGAAAAAAACTGAAAGCCCTTTTTTCTAAGATCTGGAGCAAGACAAGGATGTGCACCTTCACCACTGTTATTCAATACAGTACTGGAAATTCTGCCTACAGCAATCAAACAAGGGAAAGGTAGAAAGGGCATCCAAACTGTAAAGGAAGAAGTCAAATTATCCTTCTTCACAGACCATATAATCTCATACCTGGAGAAATCCAGTGACTTCACATAAAAACCACTAGAACTGATAAACAAATTGAGCCAATTGCAAGGCATTAATACCAAATCAGTATAAAAAACAGTGAAATTTCTATATGCCAACAACAAATAATCTGAAAAAGAAACTAAAAAACTAATCACATTTACAATAGCTACAAATAAAATGAAATATCTAGGAATAAACTTAGCGAAAGAAGTGAAAAAATGCTGCAACGAAAAATATAAAAAGAAAGAAATTGAGGACACAAAATAATGGAAAAATATTCCATGCTCAAGTATGAGAAGAATCAATATTGTTAAAATGCCCATACTACCCAAAGCAATCTACAGGTTCAACGCCATCCCCATCAAAGTACCAATGACATTTTTATAGAAATAGAAAAAATAATCCTAAAATTTATATGGACCCATCAAAGATGGAGAATAGCCAAAGCTATCCTGAGCACAAAGAACAAAACTGGAAGAATCACATTACCTGACTCAAATTATACTCCAGAGCTTTAGTAACCAAAACAGCACGGTCCTGGTATAAAAACATACATAGACCAATGGAACTGGATAGGGTATACAGAAACAAATCCATATGTCTATAGTGAACTTGTCTTTGACAAAGGTGTCAAGAATTTATAGTGGGGAAAGGACAATCTCTTCAATGAGATTGGCTGGGAAAAATGAATATCCACATACAGAAAAATGAATCTAGACCCTTGTCTTTCACCACTCACAAAAGTCAAATCAAAATAGATTTAAGACTTATTCCCATAGAGGAATATGAAAGATACCATAGCTATTAGCATGAGACCAAAAACGCTTTACATTCACCAAAAACACAGGGCACTTCATCATTAAAAATATAACCCATCTTAGTATACTAATTGCAAAAAAGGAAAAGTTACATGTATGTGGTTTCAAATTATTATCCTAATCAATGCATACCTTTTTCCCTTGAATTCCAGGTAAACCCATGTATCCTGGTTCTCCTGGGGGACCTATTGCTCCTGGTTCTCCCTGGGTAACACAGAAATTCCATAGACATCAGAGACCAACTATTTATACATAAACCCATCAAATGAAAAATGTATGGTTAAAACACTTCTTAACAGAGTTATTACTGTAGATATAGTAAAGAGTTTGGTGGGATCTCAATAAAATTTCTTATGTTTTTCTCTGTCTTTTACAATTGAAAACTTCTGATAGCATTTTATCTTTTAAAATTTTATAAGTAATTGATACTTTTATTAGACTTGATAATTTCAAAAATAAATTAAGTAATAACATAGTAAAATTAATAAACATAGGTATTTCTGTCTGTTTACTCTTTCTCCTCCTTGAAACTGTTTTTTTTTATATTGTACCCTATAAAATGTATTTCCTTGTTATAAAACTGATAGATGAACAGAAGTAATAAATTTTTCTGACAATGTCATTATCCAGTCTTTTTATTGTGATATATTTTTTCTCTAACTATAATTCACAAACTCACAGGCACAATTTAGTTTCTAAAATGTATTCACTATGTATGCATTTTATAACTTTGAAGCTAAAAATATATTAATATTATAAAGTTCTTCATATGTCATTGTATTTAGAACATTATTTTTAATTACAGAAGAGTACTCAACCATATGAATCTACTACATTTAATAAAATTCCAACTGCTAAATATTACAGTTTTCATAATTTTTTTTTTTTTTGTAGAGACAGAGTCTCACTTTATCACCCTCGGTAGAGTGCTGTGACATCACAGCTCACAGCAACCTCCAATTCCTGGGCTTAGGCGATTCTCTTGATTCAGCCTCCCAAGTAGCTGGGACTACAGGTGCCCGCCACAACACCTGGCTAAGTTTTCATAATTTTTATAAACAAAGTTATAATGAATATTCTGGTAAATACGTTTAACAACATTTATATTTTTCCTTATCATATGTATACATATGCAATATTATTGTCTTAGAAATTAACTCTCAAGAAATGCAAATCAAAACTACTTTGAGATATCATCTAACTCCAGTAAGATTAGCCCATATCACAAAATCCCAAGACCAGAGATGTTGGTGTGGATGTGGAGAAAAGGGAACACTTCTACACTGCTGGTGGGAATGCAAATTAATACATTCCTTTTGGAAAGATGTTTGGAGAACACTTAGAGATCTAAAAATAGATCTGCCATTCAATCCTATAATTCCTCTACTAGGTATATACCCAGAAGACCAAAAATAACATCATAACAAAGATATTTGTACCAGAATGTTTATTGCAGCCCAATTCACAATTGCTAAGTCATGGAAAAAGCCCAAGTGCCCATTGATCCATGAATGGATTAATAAATTGTGGTATATGTACACCATGGAATATTATGCAGCCTTAAAGAAAAATGGAGACTTTACCTCTTTCATGTTTACATGGATGGAGCTAGAACATATTCTTCTTAGTAAAGTATCTCAAGAATGGAAGAAAAAGTACCCAATGTACTCAGCCCTACTGTGAAACTAATTTATGGTTTTCATATGAAAGCTATAACCCAGTTATAACCTGAGAATAGGGGGAAAGGGGAGAGGGAGGGGAGGGAAGGGGGGAGGATGGGCAGAGGGAGGGTGATTGGTGGGATTACACCTGCGGTGCATCTTACATGGGTACATGTGAAACTTAGTAAATGTAGAATGTAAATGTCTTAACACAATAACTAAGAAAATGCCGGGAAGGCTATGTTAACCAGTGTGATGAAAATGTGTCAAACGGTCTATAAAAGCAATATATAGTTCCCCATGATCGCATTAATGTACACAGCTATGATTGAATAATAATAAAAAAAAAGAAATTAACTCTCGAGATGTTTTCAGTACAGGATATATTACATGAGCTATTGTAATTTCTTCACTCTCCATCATCCTGTTGGGATTTTCCTTTCAGAAATAGAGGTTGTTTAAAATGCTTAAATAAGTTCATTGCCAGTGTATATTGACAATGCATTGACAATATTAAGATTCATATCTAAGGGATGGAACGCAATTCTGAATATGCTTCACTTTTTTTCTGGTTTTGTTTTTATTTTACCACTCTTCTTTTATGGAAACCAAGTTTTATTCTATTTGCTCACTGAACTCACTCCCTAGCTATTGAATATTGCTCTAGATTTTTAAGAGTGGGAAATGAATTTAAAATCCCATTGAAATAAATATCAAAAATTTGGTTCAGAGGAAACTCGTAAAAGCAATTTTGAGCTCCACACCAAGGATGAAAGTCCCATTAATAAGAACATTAAGAAATAAGAGAGTGTAGTTCTCCCAGTACCAGTTGGGAGAGCTACACACTCTTATTTTCAGAGGTTCAAGAGAGGTACATTCTCTGGATAGAAAGTATGCTCATAATTTTTATCATTTCTAGAAAAAAAATGCCAGAGTTTTTTTTTTATGTCTTTGTTACCTAATTAGCAAAGTATCTAAGAACAGAAATGAAACCCCACATTGATATTTCCTTTCATGTATCTTAATTTTCTGAAAATGGTAATTCTTAATTTCAGGGACCTGTTCTTAAAGAGATACAAAATGTTAATTTTCCAAAGTAATGAGGGGAAGTTACATTATAATTTATTTGAAGATATTTCTAAATGCAGAAATTCACAATTACCTTGAGCCCAGAAGCACCAGGCGTTCCTTGAAATCCAGGTTCACCTTTGTTCCCCTGTTAGCGCATCAGAAACATTTGAATTAAAAAAAAAAATTGTTGTCCCAATATACCTGAGATAGACACTTAAGGGAATATATTTTAAGTAATTTTTGCATTTTTAAATTTCTAATTCTTTGAAATATAGACTCTGTATATGAAGCTTATCTATTAAGAAAAACTCTTTGACACTAGGAAGTGAGTCCACATATTTGAAGTAACTTCAAGGATAAGGGAAGAGATTCAAATCTTTAGGGAATGGCATTAATAAGTTCAGCTCCACACTGCACATGTGGACTTCATGTAATTTAATAGCATCCTCTGGGCTGAATTCCTCATCACTGTCCTGTTTCACTTTCAGTATGCAAGTGAAAATAAAACTAGCGTCATATATACAATGGCTTTTCTAAAGAAATGTGAATCAGAAAATATTTACTTAGTGCTCTTTTTCAGGATTCCAGTTCAGTTCTTTCAATCAGATGGGCAGTTAGAGAACAAGAAGTTGACAGAGCCCAGAATGTAATATACAAGGAGAAAATTGAATAGAAGAAGAGAGACCAAGCCTGCTGGCTAATAAGGAGAGATTGTCATATATAGTTCTGGTTTTTAAAACCTTGATACCAAAAGTTTCAACTCAGTGTTTGGCAAAAGCCCATAATTAAACAGATTGGTGTGATACCTGCAGGGGCAGGGCAATGATCACCCAGGGTCAACTTGGGTTTTCTAATTAATAAAGCAAATCAACTTCAGTTTCAGTTTTTAAGAAGTTTTCTAGGTTACTCAAGGTAAGAAACTTGTGAATGTGATATTGGACTTAACTGAAGTATTTAACACATAATAGCATTATTGAACAATAGAATAATGGTTCCTTAAAATTTCTAACTTTACAAGTGATTAAACTGAAACACATAGGTAAGACTGGTTGTAAGTTATATGACTTTACAATGTTAATATATCATAATATCATTTACATAATTTCTAAAAACTGAAATTTAGTAGGGTAAAGTAGACTTATAGATGTTTTGACAGCTTTTTTAAAAAGTAATATAACCAAAATTGACATTTTCTAAAGATTTATCATCACTTCAGCCTCATCTCTTCCTTATCTAATACAATTTTGTCTCACTCTAGAACTTTGACTGATATTGACAACACAGTCCAGAAATATAGTTGACAAAACTAGCAGAAAAACAGCAAATACATAGGTCAGTAAATTATTACTCATAGGTTAAATCCAGCCCAATGCATGTTTTTGAAATAATGTTTAAGAAAAACACAGCTACAACCCATACCCACTCATTTATATATTGTTCTATGGTGCCTTTGCTCCAAGTACAGAATATACACTGGTAAAATGGACAATCACATCAGAGACAGTATGGCTGGCAAAGACTAAAATATTTACTATCTCATTCTCTGTGAAACAGTTTCCAGCAGCTGAGCTAATATACTTCATGCAAAGAAACTGAACGCTTCACTGAAAAGATTCCATTTACAAGGTATAATGTTAAAATCATGGATCTATTTTTAACAAAATAATTGCCCAAGCACAAGATGAGGAAAACCAAACTTTAGAGTAGTTCATGTAAAAAATAAATAAATGCTGATGCTGTAAACACCCACTGGCCAACCCAGCCAAATCACCTGTATCTACTCAAGTGGTAGATGCCATAAATGAATTGTTATAAAATATTTTATGAGAAATACAACAGAGTTAATGGACCTCCAGCTCAGTGTGAGCCAATAGTATAATGTAACTAATAATAAAAAGCTGATGACATGTTAGGCTTCATTCTTAAGGATTAGAGCATCCAAAGGATAATGGAAGAGCCCATTGTGCCCCAGTTAATAGGAGGTATTTTTTTACAAGAGGACCTTTAGAAATTATGGAGAACTTTTATTTAGAAATCTCAGTCTTTCAAGTATTTTATACCAACTCAGTGCACACCTTCAATGGCTGAAATTCACAATACTCCAAGGGTCCACAATGGTCCACCACTGATCAAAGAGCAGCTACTTTTTCCTAATCATTGGGCTCCCATAATTCTCTTTTTCTAAGTACTTTAAAAAATAAAAGTAAAATAGATGAGGTAATCTACTCATTTTGTAAGCCAGGGTCTTTTCTCCTGGGACAACATCTGCTCAAAAGTCGAATGCTTGCAAAACAGCAATTCCATCCTCCCTTTTGGAAAATTGTGCTAGATTCTATTTGCTAAATAGTTGTGTTTTTTTTTGTTGTTCTTTGTTTGTTTTATTTTGAGACAAGAGTCTCACTTTGTCACCCTGGGTAGAGTGCGGTGGCAACACAGCTCACAGCAACCTCAAACTCTTGGGCTTATGCGATTCTCTTGCCTCAACCTCCCAAGTAACTGGGTCTACAAGCACCCACCACAACACCTGGCTATCTTTAGAGATGGGGTCTCACTCTTGCTCAGGCTGGTCTCAAACCTGTGAGCTCAGGCAATCCACCCACCTCGGCCTCCCAAGTGCTGGGATTACAGGCATGAGTCACCATGCCCCATCCTACTTGCTAAATAGTTGAGAAGAATATCCCAAATCTGGCCCAGAATTAACTTGGTTTAATGCTCTAATTAATCAAGTGAGAAAAAATCAGTTCTCTTAGTTTATCAAGTTTGTCTTACTTTTTTTTAATCTGAAAGTAAAGATAATATGCTCCCTACCCATAAGCCTAAGTGAATGCATAATAAGGCATTTTACAATAAAAATTACACACACATTCCATTAAATTAAAATACCAAAAATAGGAGTAGAAAGTTGATAAAGAGCTATCCTCATTCATAACTACTAATGCTCTGGATTGGTGCTTTTGGCACTGAGCTTCACAGAGCTCTAAGTGTTTCTCAGGGCCTATTATACATGAAAAAGGGAGCAGGAGCAGGTGGCAAGGGATTCCAGACCCTGTCCAGCTTAAACTATACCTGGGTCACTTCAGCTTTTTTCATAAGCTAAGCTTTTGCCTAAGATTTCATTCTTACAAGTGATTGCTAATAGAATGAAAACCTCATTCAAAATAAGGTCAATGTAGTAATCATAATTTTTACTCAATTACATAAATGGCCACAATGATTGCACAAATTTCTTTATCTTATGAATTCCATTATATTTACCTTAGATCCTGGTGTTCCAGGCTGACCTGGTAAGCCATTGATTCCCATCAAACCCTATATTTTTAAAAAGGAATTTCAAGAATGATTTAGAAAACAATA
Source organism: Nycticebus coucang (assembly GCF_027406575.1). NCBI lineage: Eukaryota > Metazoa > Chordata > Mammalia > Primates > Lorisidae > Nycticebus > Nycticebus coucang. Next base: position 24,238,917 of record NC_069788.1, on the reverse strand, counting down.
TTAAATAACACCAAATTCATTTACAAGTCACACATTCTCATAATTAATCCACTAAATTATAATGCAGTTTGAGGAAATTTCTCCATAAACATCCAAAAAGATAATAAAAGAATCAACTCTATGAGCAACAGAGCAAAATCTTGTATCAAAAAATGAATAAAACCAAACAAGATAGCATGAAGGTTAGCAGAGCCCTTATAATTCTGTTACTCCAAAAATCTATAAATACCAAAAATGACTAGAGAATAAGTAAAGTGCAGGTGTAAAGAAAAGTTTATTTTTTCTACCTTCTTACTTTTGTCATGATAGCTAAGTGTTAGTTTCATTCACACGCATTACCTTCACCAACATTACTTATCACTTCTATTCTCTTAAACAATATTTTGGAAAAGTTACAATCTAATAAATGCTCTGAATATAACAATCTCTCTTCAAGATACAAAATAGCTATATTTTTAACTAACTACATGATTCAAAATAAGACAATGATAACTAATCTAGAAGTTAGAATCTGATTTAATGTATATTACACCTTAAATACTATTATATATTTTAAAGCACTTGGCAAAGAAAATGTGATAAAAATATTTAATAGCATCAGAAAACATAATCTCAATACGACCATATTAATAAAAATACCATGTCACCACTACTACACTTTGTTGTCAATTTAGGATGTTAATGCAATTATAAAACATAATATATACTAGTTCTTAGAATAGTAAGTAAAATACTAGAAACACTAAATACAGATTTTCTTGAGGTTTAATGGATACTAGTCAATACCTTCATTTTCTGAAGGCTAACTTAGAAACTAATGAATAACCAAATGTACTATTTTATTCAATAAGTAACTTGGTAGTGATGGTAGAAGTAGAAGATTATTCCCTTTTAAAGGAATAATAATTCATCTTTTATGCCTCAAAACTTGAATTCATATTTAATGAATCCTTACTCATACCTGCAAAATTCACCAAATCTTTCACCAAACACGGATTAAAAATCAATTTTTAAATTATATAACTAAATGAAAGTCATGTATTTTAAACATAAAAGCAATCTGTTTTCTTTTAAAAAAAAAAGCTATTAAACCAATTTGAGTCATGGATTAAAACCAACATCACTTCTAGCAACTTATAAATTATCTTACTTTTGGAATTTTGCACATGCACATAGGATTTTCATAATTTCTACATCAGATTCATATGTCCCTTCAATTTTTGAAGCATCTAAAACAGTGGTTCTCAACCTTCCTAGTGCCGCGACCCTTTAATACAGTTCCTCATGTTGTGGTGACCCCCGACCGTAAAATTATTTCATGGACTTCAAAAGTCTCATTGCTGTATCTTGTTTGTGAACTTCTGAATGAACATGAACTACTGATAGGAAGTAACAACGTTTTAAACACTTCGATAATAATGACATTAACGTACAGGTATCCCTGGAGCTCCTTTTTTCCCCAGTAGTCCAGGAGGTCCAATTTCTCCCTAAAAAAAAATCAATTATAGATCAAATTTTAAAATTACTAATTATCAACACATTTCTAGGGCATTTTTTTCCGAAGCACATGGGCTAAAAATTCAATACTAATCAGCCCAGTATTTTTTTTGTGTGTGTTCTCTTCCACTACTGTAAGAAAGGAGCAAGGCAGGACAGAGCAGAAAAATGCACAATCTAACATCTTAAAGACCTAGGCTCATGGTCTGAGGAACTACTGTCAAATATTTTCATTATGAAGTCTGTCGTGGCACTTGCCATTCTTTCAAAGGACGACCTAACAGCTCAGACAGAGTTAGTAAGGTGAGAAAACAGAAGAAAAAAATATTAAGTGAGTAATTTTCTTATTTATAATGGAGATGAAGACATGATTATGAATTTTTTTTTTTTTTTGGCAGCTTTTGGCCGGGGCTGGGTTTGAACTCACCACCTCCAGTATATGGGGCCGGTGCCCTACTCCTTGAGCCACAGGCACCGCCCCATATGAACATAAATTAATAAGGAAAAAATAGGGTACAAAACAATAGTATTAGACTTTAACTTCTGGGATTCTTGCTGATTAGGTCTTCTAAGGGACCCTCTAAGTCCAGAACAGAAAATCCTAGAAGGGACATCCTCTGTGAGAGAGTACTAGTCTTCCAAGAATTAATAGACATATTTAAAGAGCTCTCATTTTAATAAAATACACCCTGAATTGGGCTATAATCATGAGGATTTGGAATTGTGCAGAAACCCTGCCTGAGGTAGAGATGTAGGAAGGATGGAGTGTTTGAGAGTATGTAGTCAGCTCTTGGAAAGCTAAATGTTGACCAGCCATGAGAAGGTAGAGAAATTTTCAATACTTATGATGACTCAAGACTTTCAAAAGGGGTTGATATAGCATCTATGGCTACAAGTAGGAAGCAGCTCTTCTTTCCCCGTTAGGCTGACAGAAATCCCATTAAATTGAGAGGAAGCAGTGAACTCACAATCAACAATAAGAAAATACAAAACAGCAAGACACAAGACTGAGAATAACAAATAATAAATAATACCAGGAAGAGCAAATAATAAACTTCATTCATTCATTCATTCATTTTTGAAACAAAGTCTCACTCTGTTGCCCTGAGTAGGGTGCCATGGCATCATCATATCTCACAGCATCCTCAGTCTCCTGGTCTTAAGAAATCCTCTTGCTTTAGCCTTCTGAGTAGCTAGGACTACAGGAGCTGTCACAATGCCCAGCTAGTTTTTTATTTCTTTTTCTATTTTTAGTAGTGACAGGGTCTTGCTCTTGCTCAGACTGGTCTGGAACTCCTGAGTTCAAGCAGTTCACCCACCTCAGCCTCCCATTGTGCTAAGATTACAGGTGTGAGCCATTGTGCCCAGCCTAAATAATAAACTTAGATATTAGAACTGTTAAAATCTATAACCACATATGAGATCTTCAAAAATCAACTTACAAAATCGTGAGAGACTATGATACTGACTATGAGACTTAAAATATAAGAGAATACCCAAGAACAAAGAGAGAGCTCCTAAAAGTGAAAAATATGTTTATAAATTTTTAAAAATCAGTTGATAGTTTAAATACAATATTAGACATCATCAAAGAAGAATAAGTAAACTAGAAGATATAAGTGAAGTAATTTAACCAGAATATAAAGTAATCAAAAATATGAAAATATGGTGATGCTAATAAGATATGTAGAATATAAAAACAGAAGAAATGAAATACTCCTAAACAGAATTCCAGGAAAAAAAGTAATACAACAGAGGTTAACACGGAGGAAATGGCTCATTGCTTCCAAAGCTAATAGAAATTATTCCAGAGAGCCAAGAAGCAAACTGAATACCCTCCATGATGAATAAAGATGTCCACATCTAAACACATCTAGTGAAATTTTAAGTACACTAAAAACAAATAAAATACCTTCAAAGATTAACTGGTAATTAATGAATGCATATTAATTTTAACTGGTAAATAATGCAAATGTTCAAACTTTTCTTATTATAACATTGCTACTTATAATCAATTCTGGAAAAAAAGAAAATTTATGAGAAAGGCCCAGATCAACTCACAAAAGAATGATAATTAGAATGACAGCATATTTTGTTTTGGTTAACAATGAAAGCTAGGACATCATGGAAGAAAATCTTCAATTTACTCAAAGAAAATAACTATCAACCTTGAGTTGGATACTCTACAAAATTATCTTTTAAAACATGAGTAAAGCTTTTAAATTATAATTAAATAGAAACTGAAAGTTTATTACCAAGATATTTGTGCTAAAAGAACAATCAAAGATATTATTCATAAAGAAACAAAATTATCCCCAAAAGACTGTTTTAGGGGACAAAATAGAAAGGTAATCAAGTAAAATAAGATGCATGAATCCTAATTAATATTATCTATATAAAACAAAAACAATAAAACTAATTTATAAGATTAAAATAACAGTTTCTAAAATTACATCACTTTTGAACAATTCATTATGACCATAAATACTGTAAAAAAAATATTCTGTGAAAGGCAATAATGCATCACTATTTTACTCTTTTTTTTTTTGTAGAGACAGAGTCTCACTTTATGGTCCTCGGTAGAGTGCCATGGCCTCACACAGCTCACAGCAACCTCCAACTCCTGGGCTTAGGCGATTCTCTTGCCTCCAGAGTAGCTGGGACTACAGGCACCCACCACAACGCCCGGCTATTTTTTTGGTTGCAGCTTGGCAGGGGCCAGGTTTGAAACCACCACCCTTGGTATATGGGGCCAGCGCCTTACCAACTAAGCCACAGGCGCGGCCCACATCACTATTTTACTCTTTTAACGAGCAGATACAGACCCAAATTTTCTAATGTTTGTTAATATTCACCTTTTGTCCCATTAATCCTCGGTCTCCAGGAAATCCTGGAATTCCCTAAAAACAAATAAAATAGAACTTTAATTTTAAAAAATTATGGAGTTTGTCATTAAAGAAGAAATGGTCACAACTGGAATTTTAACTTGTAAATAATGTATATTTTCCAAATTTATGCTTATTACAACATTGTTACTTATAATCAATTTTCAAAAAAAGACAATTTATGAGATATAGCATTATATAAACATCTACTGATATTTAAGTTTTAAATAAAGAGTTTTTTAAAAAAAGGAACTATGAGGAAATTAATCTTGGTTCTTCTTTCAGCCCAACACAAGCAGTAAAATAAGAAGGATATTTCATTGAACACATTCTTATACTAAGTATTGCTCATATTGAAGTGTACAGGAAACACTGTCAAATGATACTGGTTCAGATTTAATAAAACAGTTTCAAGCCCCTCAGACTCTCATAGTCTTAGTTAAAAATTAATGAAACTAAATTATTTCCTCAAAACTGAGCTTTGAAATAGCCATAAACCTATTTATTAGGCAAATCTTTTGTACTAATAATTCCCTTGCTGATGCAATCATGAAGAATAGGTAGACCAAAGTTTGAAGAGAGAGAAAGAAAGAAGAAAGAAAAAGACAGAAGTCTTTCACATGACTAGTCCAAATGTACACGTCTTCAGCTAGATTCAGAAAAAATTAATGTTAGTTCTACCAAGAATAAATTTAGCACAATTAGTGGAGAAGCATTTCTACTGTCAGCTTTTCAATGTATTTGCCCAAAATGATAACTGATCACCCAAATAATGATTGCACTAATCATTTTTCATTTCTCACTCAATTTTATTAGCTCCTTTCTTGGTGACACTTAAGATGAAACAATTAACATTTGTTTATATACATGTATGTTGACTCTCTGGCAGAAAAGGAAATTTGAAAGACAAGGAAGTCAAGCCCTTCCCTATGCCTTTGAAAATCCTCTACATTATCAGAGCTTTCAAAGAATAGTGGTGCCGGTCAGTAAATCAGGACAGGTGGTGGAGCTGCCATTATCCATGAGAAAGTACATTCTTTTATAGGAATAGTCTGCCATTTTTTTATTTTCAAATCTCGAGCTTGTTAATAGAACCCTCACAGCTCAACGTGCTGATCACAATATAGTGCAAGGCAAGGTAATCATTTTACTGGAATTCAGTTTGATTCTATTCAGCTCAATTCCGTTTGTCACTTCACTCTTCGAAGAGAACAAATGTTGTATGTGAGCAATAACCATCAGCAGGGACTTTTCAATAATTTAGTTGAAAAGATAAGCTTTCATAAACATACTACCTAAAGAATAATAGAAAAGCAATTTTAAACTTTAAAGTAACATGAGCACAGAATACCAAGTAAGCATTCTAAAACACAAAGCAAAATTAAATTACTGAGTTATGAAATAAAGAAAATAAACTGAAATGAATTATATCCTTCCAAGGCATAAATACAATCAATGGAGATAAATATTGTTCAAAATTGTTTCAACAGGCCATGATTTGGTGTGAAACCATTCCGCAACTTTCTCTCATTCAAATACAGACACACACACACAAATTCTCTGTAAGTTTATATTAAGTTTTGAATTTAACTAAAAATGTGTCTATAAAATCTTATCAGAGCAAGGTGGCTATCTAATTTTCTATGCTAGAAAACTGGTAGAGTTTTTTCTTTGTTTTTTTTTGTTTGTTTGTTTGTTTGTTTTTTTGTTGGGGATTCATTGAGGGTACAATAAGCCAGGTTACACTGATTGCATTTGTTAGGTAAAGTCCCTCTTGCAATCATGTCTTCAATACAGAGACTTTGGCCTTTAGAATTCCTAAAAGAGAAATGCAATTGCCCGTGATTCTGTCAGACCTGATAAGCTGTATTTCTTTCTGCATGAAGTCTGTTCATCGCTATTCAAGACTCTCTATGCCTTTACACAATGTATGGTGTTAGTGGGAAGTAGTTATAGATATCCTGACTCTAGTCCTATTTCTGCAGCGGGTCCTAGTGTCACCAAGTCCTGGGGACAAACAGAGTTATGGTCAAGTTTCCATAAACACCACCCTGGCTTCCACCTCCCTGGAGCCCTTAAGAGCCCATTTCCCCACAATTCATTCCCTGGGTTTCATTTGACATTCTTTTATCTGAGTCATTCTAATACTGAGCTTGATTTATGCTAAGATATAGCCAAAAATATTACATTATTGCAATAAATCAGATATTGAGATATTTGGGGGAATATTCCAGATTAGGAAAAATTATTCCTTCTGTTACTGTCTGTTGTTTCATACGAGTCAAAAACTAATACATATTTCATACATTTGAAAGTCATAATATCTTCCATGCCCAATTACACCAAGAATTATTACTTATTTTACAAATACCAAGTAAAAATATATAAATACTATATAATATTGAAAAACATAAAACTGATTTATATAAGCAATTCTTGGCAAAACTAACGTAATACCACAAGCATGCATGTTATAAAAAAACTATTGAGAGGTTAACCGGAAGAACTGAAGCCATTCAGAGATATATTTGTTAATAGAATTCTCCGAGATAGTATTTTCCTAGGCTCCCAATTAGGTACTCCCAATATGGGTACTGAAATTGACTAAACTTTTCCAATTTTACATTAGCAGCATTATCATTTGAAATGATTTGAAAGTTACCAGTTTGTTGATCCAGAAGTATTTAGTGACAATTATTTCACACAGAAATGTTTTTCCAAGCAAACTATTTTGTATTTCACTTCAGCCAATGTGGTTTTGGGGTCAGGCAACTGTGACAATGTATAAGTAAAGGCAGAAACAAGTTATTTTATTTAGGAAGAGTAAAGGGACATATTTTCTTCAAGTATGTGATTTCAATTTGGGTTTGGGGAAGAGCAGAAAGTCAACTGGAAAATCTGCATAATGTGGTGAAAGAATGTTGACATGAAAAAAAATGTTCTAGAAGCTTCTCTGTAACCATTTTAACCATTTCTGTATAACAATTTAATAAGAATAGAAGTGCCTACTTTAGAATAAAGGGTTTAGTTTCTATTTCCTAGAAACTACTTTACAATGAAGGAATGTGCCCGTAACACATTACTTAGAAAATAAAAACATCAGGCATTTGTGCTGCTTCCATGACTTGGCAATTATGAATTGGGCTGCAATAAACATTCTGGTTCAATTTTTTTTTTTTTCATAAAATGATTTTTGTTCATCTGGGTAGATACCTACTCATGGAACTGAGGATAAAACATGGGTCAACTTTCAGTTCCCTGAGAATTCTCCATACTTCTTTCCAAACAGGATGTGTTAGTTTGCAATCCCACCTGCAGTGTAGAAGTGTTCCCTTCTCTCCACATCCACACCATCTGTAGTTTTGGGATTCTGTGATGTGGGCTAACCTTACTGGAGTTAGATGATAAAGTGGTTTTGATTTGCATTTCTCTGATGATTAAAGATGAGCATTTTTTCATGTGTTTATTGGCCATTCTGCTGACATCTTCAGAGAAGTTATAATTCAAGTCTCTTGTCCACAAAGAAATAGGGTTGTTTTTTGTTTTCTTATTAATTTGAGTTCTCTGTAGATTAAAGGTATCAGACCTCTTCAGAATCATAACCTGCAAAAATCTTCTCCCATTCGGAAGCCTGTCTGTTTGCTTTACTTGCAGTGCCCTTAGCTGTGTAGAAGCTTTTTAGCTTGATCAGATCCCAGTAATATATTTCTAGGGTTAAATTGCCGGGGGGGGGTTTCTCTTCATAAAATATTTTTGCAGGCCAATAATTTCAAGCATTTTTCCTATACTCCCTTGTAGTATTTTTATGATTGCACGTCTTAAAGTTAAAACTTTTGTCCAGTGAAAATCAATTTTTGTTAGTGGCAAAAGTTGAGATTCAGTCTTGTACAGGTTGCTAGTGGGTTAACAAATTGCAGTATATATATATATATATATATTGCAGTATATATATGTATATATATATATACACACTATGGAATACTATGCAGCCATAAAAATATGGAGCTTTTACATCTTTTATGTTTACCTGAATGGAGCTGGAACATATTCTTCTTAGTAAAGTATCTCAAGATGGGAAAAAAGTATCTAATGTACTCAATACTATTACAAAACCAATATATAATCACTTACACATTCATACAAATGATAAAACACAAATATAGTTCAGAAAGAAGGGGAGAGGAGGAAGAAGGGAGTGGAGGGGGGAGAGCAAGGGGGAGGGAGGGTATTTGGTGGGATCTCACCTAATGTGCACAATGCAAGTGTACATATCAAAACAACTAAGAGCATATTATAAATGTCTTACCATAAAAACAAGTAAATAAGATGTTATGTTAATCAGTTTGATTTAAGCATTCCACATTGCATATCAAATCATCACACTAGACCCCATAAATGTATACAGCTATGATTTAATAAAAATTAAATTAAAAAATAAAAGAAAAATATCATATTATACTTTCCCACATACACAATGAATGTATTTACTTTATTCCTGAAACTGGGCCATCTTAGATCAAGTCTGCATGTAAGTACTGCAAAATTCATAATGCACTGAAAGCAGATCTAACCCATTAATTTTTTATATTGAAGTGGTCAACCATTCCACAGAATAGTAGAGATGTTTAATATCACACAGTTATTAAAATATTAGAAGCATATGACATGTTTTCTTCTATCATATCAAGAAGTGATATGTTCATTCTTAAATAGTCAGTAAATGAAAAACCCGTATGTTTAAATTATCATTCTTATTGGCTACAAAGGTGATAATATGATCGCCACAAAAGAATATAATAGAAGCAGCTAAAAACTTATATGCTAGAATCAACCAACCCATTTCCAATTGGCTGTTCCACTCCAGGCCAGTTATTCAAACTATAAAAATCTCTGCAACCATGGAAAGTAGTAGAACATATCTCATAGAGTTGGTACATTCTATTGATTACCTTTCACAAGTACTTAGCTCAGTACTGGTACCATAATGGATACATTTTTATAGCTGTCTTTCCACAGCTTCTCAACAAAGTCAGTTCTTTCCTAATTCCATGTCTCAAAATTTTATCTTTCTTTGTTTTGAAGATTTCTCCCCCTTTCCCAACCAAGGTCTCCATTGTCAGGATGACTCTGGCAATCTAAAATTTCCCATTGGGGGCACCAAAAGTTAGCATAGCATTGCCCCTCATTCAGTACCTCTTGCCTTTTCATCTTTGCTTTGATTATAGAATAATATTTATATTTCATCACTGTCAAAAAATATGACTGTGAACTTCAAATACATTTGTAGTTGAACTCCACAATGTTTTTCAATTCCTTTTTTAAATTTATACACTGACAGATTATTATGAATGATTTACAACCTATTAATCTGAGATGAAAGAATTATAAGTCAAGTAGCTCATAATCACAGTTGTAAAAGAAACCGCTATGCAAGTACTTGCCATAAACCTTTAATAAGGAAATTATCAGTTTTACTACCTCCATATTATACTCTTAATCTTTAAAAAATTACCTAAAAATCTTAGATGAACTAACTTATTTACCCTGCCCTACAGACCAGGACCCACGTAGAACTGGACTCAAATTATCCAAAGGTAAGTGATTTAAATAGAAATGCTCTAGTCAATATTTTTAGGCTACTCATATTTATATATAACAAAAAGTATTACCAGTTTGAGACTAAGTTATAGAAGGAAGTGAGGATGTTACAAGGAGGAAAAGCCATTTGTTAACCAATTAAAATAACATACCTGAAAACCCAGAGAGAGGAAGACCATCTTCTATCTGGGAGAATAAAGGATGGAATAAAGAGACCAGGGGACAATGGCTGCAGTGCCATATTGTGGGAAAGTTGTATGACCACCTGGTCTCCAAAAAAATCCAGAAAAATAACCTGCCTCTTTCTATCAGCAAAGAAAGTGAAATACGTAAAAAATACATCAGTGTGTTAAAAGGAACAGGCATTGTATGCACACGTACAACACTGAGAATTAGTTCATTCTTAAAAAAAAAAAAAAGGGTTCCATAATGATACCAGAGTCGTTCTAAAATAGACCAGATCCTCTGAAAGCCTGAAAAAGAAAGACTATGCTTTTTGGGTATAGGGACTGGAACTGTATGACTCAAAACAAATTATTGAAAACTCCTTAAGGAAAAAACTTAGCTAGCTGCATAGTATTCCATGGTATACATATACTGCAATTTGTTAACCCACTAGTAACCTGTACAATACTGATTTTGGATTTTCTAAAGACTTTCATAGGTGATTTGGTTGCTAGATAAAAGTTAAATACAATTTTCTAGAGAAATGTAAAAATTGTATTAGCTTTTTTGGAATTTTATAACTGATGGTCATTAAACAAAAATATTTTGAAACAGCACATCAAAAATGAAGTCAGTTAGATAAAGGAAACTAACAAATGGAGCCACACGTGGTGGCTCCTGCCTGTAATCCCAGCACTCTGGGAGCCCAAGGCAGGTGGACTGCCTGAGCTCTAGGTTTGAGACCAGCCTGAGCCAGAGCAAGACCCCGCCTCTAAAAATAGCCAGGCATTGTGTTGGGCACCTTTAGTCTCAGCTACTCAGGAGGCTGAGGCAAGAGAATCATTTAAGCCCAAGAGTTTGAGGTTGCTATGAGTTATGACACCATGACACTCTAGTGAGGGTGACCAAGTAAGACTCTGTCTCAAAAAAAAGAAAACTAACAAATGAACTTTTAACACTTATTATGTAGTACAAATTAAATAAATATTTGACCACTATATCTAATTTTGTATTTTCTATATCATTTATGTATAACCTCATTTTAATATCATGTATATACGACTCCATCCAAACCTTTGTACTACTTATTGTATAATTCAGCTCATTATGAATTTTATGCTTATATAATAAATATCTATCCTCATTTTTCCTACTAAAAAATAGTGAAATTCTAGACTAATAAGCATTGACAAAAGTAAAAATGTTAAGGAAATTATATTATGTTTCTATTGATCTACAACAAATTATTACCACACATTTAATGCTTTAAAATAGCACAAATTTAGTATCTTACAGTTTTACAGTTTCAGTAGTCCAGCATGGTAGTCTCAACGGGCTAAATTCCAAGAGTAAGTAGATTTCTACTCCTTCCTGGAGTCTCTACTCCTTCCTGGAGAAAAGAATCTTCTTCCTTCTTATTCAGGTTCTTGGTAGAATTCAGTTCTTTGCAGTTGTTGGACCAAGGTCCCCAACAGGTCACCCCCAGATCCCCAAGATCACCACATTCCTTGATTTACTGTCCCCTTTCCTATATCTACACAGCTAGCACTCATGGGTCAGGTTCTTCTTGAGTCACATCTTTTGACTCACTACTCTTCTGTTATTTTTCCACTTCTAATTCCTTTTGATTAGGTTGTCCCTGGATTCCCCCCACCAGATAATTCAGGATAATATTCCCATCACAATGTCATTGTTCTTAATCACATCTGCAACATCTCTTTGCCATGTTCATAGGTTCTAGAGTTTAGAATGTGGATATCTTTGGGGAGGAGGGGAATTGTCACTACTTTGCCAATCACAGAAATAACATCTAATATCCAAGAAACAGTTTCTGTGTAATTTAAACTCCTCCAGGCATTAAAAGGATGAATATAATCTAAACTCGTATAATGAGGCCACTAACAGTGAAATCAGTTAAAAGAATACTATCTAAAAAAGATATCTACAATTTGATCTAATTTTTTAATACGAATGTAAATAAATTTATTATAATACTAGTAAATCAAATATAGCAGTTTATTATAACAAAAGCACAGCATGACTAAGTTGGGTTTGTTTCAGGATGCAAGGAGTATTCAAATTACTCAAGTAATATGCTGTTCTCATATATTTATAAATTACTATAATAATAGTTTAGAGGAGAAACATACAAAATCAACTCAAAAGATAATAAATCTATATTTGTAAAATTTATCATGCATTATTTGTGAAAAACCCTTAATAATCTAGAGGGATTTTGTAAACGGGAATCAGAATCAATCAGAAACTGATTATAAACATTATACTTAGTAAAAACACTAGACATTCTGGCTTAAATTTGGGGATTAAGCATAGGCTCTATTTTATACTAGCAATTCCATTTATAGGAATATATCCTTCATAAAGCCATTGTATAAGTAAGCAGCAATATATACAACTTCAAAAGAGAGGTGAAACGCAGTATAGCCATGCTAGCAATTAGGTAGATACTAGAGTCTGTCTTACAATTTATTACGATAAAATGTCCATGTTATAAAGAAAGGTTTCATTGGATCCAGTTTTTTGGTTAAAATATATATACATGTTTTTGTTTATATATTTGTATATACAAAGAAAAAGTTTAGAAAAAAAGCTCATTAAATGAGTCACAATTATACCTCTGAGAATGGGAAGAGGATTTGAATAAGTAAAGACACACTTTCAAATTTGCAACACAACTTCTATATTTTATGAGTACTAAGATAAATCAAATAAATAAGAATGAATAATAAATTATAAATACAAACCATGAGTAAAATAATATAATAAAATATAACATAATAGATGAAAAGTGAGTCCATATAATTTTCTTATCTTAAATTCTCAAAAAAGTCTAAGAACTTTTTCCTAACATTTAAGTTATCCAAGAAACTATGGTTAAACATTGTTTACCTTTCAAATTAAAAAACTAAAGATTACATGAAGTCTATAAATACCCCTTGTAGAAGAACTAGATGCTGCAGACTCAAAGATCAAGGCTGGAAGGATCTTAATACAATTCACTGCTGTGAACTCAGAGTAAAACACATTTGCATAGTTTTTATGCCTTGGCTGATTATTGCAGATAATTTTCAATATTTCTAAGTACACTGTATTGAAAAACGACATCACTATTTCTTAGGAAAGGATAATACCGTGTTAAGAAGAACTTTCTCTAAAAGAAGAGCTAGGAATTTGGCATTTGACAAAATTAGTTTCACCAGGCAGCATTTTCCCATTTTCCCCTCAGTAATAGAAGTTAACTTTTCTAAAACAAAAATGTTAATATATCAGATCTAGATTAAATATTATTTTTTTAATATATAAATTTATCAGAAAATAACCAAAAAACTCATTAAAATTGAAGATATAATAGAACATATACATTTAAATGACCTGACTTATCTGAGAATTTATTTTTCACTCATATAAAGAAGTTTAGTATGATGCCCCATGATCATATCAATGTATACAGTTATGATTTAATAAAAAAAAGAACATAAAAAATATATATGTATCACATATATCAATAAAAAATAAAATAAAAAAAAGAAGTTTAATTCTCTTCAATTGTATATAGATGCATTTTTGTTCTATAAGACATATTTGCTTTTTTTGTCAAAAATAATGCATATAATATTTTATACACCCTAAAGAAATGGAATTTATTTGGATATAATTTCATATTATCATTCATGACAATATTAAAGCTTATTTAACCAGAGGAAGGTATTAAAGCACATATGGCCTAAAAGGATCTTAAAATGTCATAATTATATTTTCCCTCAACAACGTCACGGAAATTATTCTCTTTCAAGTAGATAACCTTTGTCTTCCTACTACCTTCATATTCCTCTTTTTGGTAATCTGTCACTAAACTTCTACATTAGTAATTAAACTTTACATCAGACTTACACAGGGCAGCCATTCCAAGTGCAGTTACCTGGACTGCAGCTCCTGACTCTGATTCATTAGGGCTGGGATGGGCCCACCAAACTGAAGTTTAAAAGGCATCTCTGGTGATTTTAAGGTACTCTGTGTATCAGAGCTTGAGAAATAGCATGCTCTATATTCAAACATATGTATTTGGGGTGTTAGTATGGTTATCAAGGAGTTTTTAATTTGACTTAGGATTATCTGCCAATTAAAATTTCATACCACCCATCTTAAGGCCCTCTGCTTAAAAAGTACTATATATAATTTTCCCACCAAGCTTTAATCCATGATCAAAATTCATAACATTCTGCCTCTCATGATTAAATTCATATATCTTTAATCACTTTTAAGAGTTTTTATCCACATGATTTTTACATACAGTTGACTCTTGAATCACAAGGGAGTTAGAGGCACCAACACCCTCTGCTCCTGTACAGTGGAAAATCCATGTATAACTTTTGCCTCTCTCAAAACCTAACTACTAATAGTGTACTGTTGATTGTTAGACTACCAATAACATGAACAGTCAATTAACACACATTTTGTATGTCATACCGTGTGTATATTACATACTGTATTCTTACAATAAACTAGAGAAAATAAAATGCTAATAAAATCTTCAGAGGAGAAAATATATTTACTATGAATTACATAGAAGTAGATCATCATAAAGGTCTTTTTGTTTGTTTTGAGACAGAGCCTCACTATGCTGCCCTTGGTAGAGTGCTGTGGCATCACAACTCACAGCAATCTCCAATCTTGGACTTAAGCTATTCTCTTGCCTCAGCCTCCCAAGTAGCTGGAACTACAGGTGCCCGCCACAACACCCAGCTATTTTTTTGTTGCAGTTGTCATTGTTGTTTAGCAGGCCAGGGTGGGCTCGAACCTGCCAGCCTCGGTGTATGTGGCGGGTGCCCTACTCACTGAGCTACAGGTGCCAAGCCTCATCATAAAGGTCTTAATCTGTGTTCTCCGCAGTAAGCTGAGGAAGAGGAGGAAGAGGAGAGGTTGTTGGTCTTGCTGTAGCATGGGTGGCAAAGGAGGAAATGGTGGAGGTGGAAGGCGAGGAGGAGCTGCAGGCAGGCTCAGTGAAACTTTATGGAATTCCTGATAAGTTCGTCTTTTTTGCTTTTTCATTTTGCAAATAATGTTTCTATGTGGCATCAATCCTTCTTCCATGCTTTGGTTTCAGTGCCTGTCTCATAGCAGGGTCCAAGTCTTAAAGAAGCGAGCCGCAGTCTTGACTAACCAAAAGCTTCTGCCAGATCGTCTAATGCCAACCACTTTCTGTCACTGCTTCTTTCTCTGGCAGACACATTTCTCTTCTTCTTTCTCTGGTTTGGAAACATTTATCTCCATCAAGCTGTCTTCTGTTAATACCTCTGGTGTGGTGTCTCTTAACTTTTTTATTTCTCCAAAATCTGTATCTTTAAACTTTTGCCACTCACGCACCCCACCTTTTCACCAAATTCACTTTCTTTTTCCTATTTCCTTCATGGATTCTTTCATAAAGTCATGCACAGCGTCTAGACAAAATTTTCCCCCACAAGAATGTTGTTTTGATGTTGATGGCTTTCATGGCTTTTTCTATAACAGCGATGGCATCTTCAATGGTATAATCCTTCCAGACTGTCATGATGTTCTCTCTGTTAGGGTTCTAGTCCATAGCATCGATAATCCTCTCCATAGAGAACTGTGTGTAAGTGACTCCCTGATTCAGAGGCTGAATTAGAGATTTTTTTTTTTTTTTTTTTTTTGAGACAGAGTCTCACTCTGTTGCCCTCGGTAGAGTGCCATGGCATCACAGCAACCTCAAACTCTTGGGCTCATGTGATACTCTTGTCTCAGCCTCCCAAGTAGCTGGAACTACAGGCACCCACCACAACACCCCATCTTTTAGAGATGGGGTTTTGCTCTGGATCAGGCAGTCCACCCGCCTCAGCCTCCCAGAGTGCTAGGATTATAATATACTTTATTTCAAAATAAAGAACATTATTTTAAAAGGTAGTCCCTTATTGGCAAGGTACTTCCTGACTTTAGCGATAAAGTATCAATGGAATTAATCCAGAAAGGAGTTCTTGTCCAGACCTTCTTATGGTATAACAAAAGGCTGTCCACTCATTTTCATCATTTCCCTTTGAGATTCAAGGGTTAGGAGCTTTAGGGATAAGGGCAGTTTTGATCACAAACCTAACTGCATTTGCACAAACCAACCAAGTTAGCCTATCTTTTTTTGTCTTAAATCCTGGTGCTTGTTTCCGTTCCTAATATAAGAGTTCTGGGGCTTTTCCCTCACCCCTGGAATAGGGCACTTTTGTCCATACTAAGAACCTGTTCAGTTAGATATTCTTTCTCCTTAGTGATTTTCTTAATGGCATCTGGGAATTCATCTGCTGCCTCTCGGTCAGTAAGTTCCTTTACCTGTTACCGTGACATTTTTTAAGCCAACTCTTTTCTAAAATTATGGAACCATCCTTTGCTGACATTAGATTTTCCAGCGTTAGATCCTTCACCTTCCTTTTGCTTTAAGTCATCATATGACAACTTTGCTTTTTCTCAAATCATATTAGAGTCTACAGGTATGTCTTTCTTAGAGTGCTCTTATACCCACATGAAAGCTACATTTTTAACATGAGATAAGAAGATATTTTATAGAAAGTTCAAGGTTTTCACACCTGCTGGTATAGATGCAATAACAGCTTCACAAGTTCCCTTTTGTTTTGTTTTCTATTTCTTTCTTTTCAGCAATTGTAGTTATAAACCTCAGTCTGTGGTATATATCAAGTAATTCACCTTTTTCTTACAATGTCATGAATTGCATGTTGGGAGCCCTTCCAGAATCCCTGATGGCATTTCTTATGGGCCTCAGGGTATTATTCCAGGTTTATAGAAGTGCACTAAATGCGATAAAGTATACAAAGAATTTTGAGAGATCACTTTACTGTGATAAGCAATTTACTAGAGAAACAAACCTCTCACATGGCGATGATTAGCAAGACAATGTGTTTTAGCCACACTTGAGCTCTCTGCAATAGCAAGGGGAAGTGACAATGAAATTGTTAGGGAACAATATGCAAATAGGCATTTTCATGCAGTGATTTAATACTGCAGCTTTATACGTGTTTCCATTTCTCTCAACTGGAAATGGTGCTATGTATGATCTATACATTTTTGTGTACATATACATTTTGATGAATTTTAATTTTTGTAATAGATTTGTGTCTATTTTATGGCAGTGAAACTAGTAACTACATCCATTTTATGCATTTATAACATTTTATGCATTTATAACCTAACTTTTAGACTTTTCAATATTTTTTCTAGGCTATATGGCTCCCCTGCAAGTGTTTTAAATGGCTGCAAATCTCAAAAATAATTCCAATATCCAGTGGGAAAAATATCTCTATGTAAGTGGATTCAAGCAGTTTGAATACATGTTGTTCAAGGATTAACTGCATACATATTTAAAGTATGTTTCTTGAGTGAATTTTCTTTATCTTAACTAGAGAAAAAATGTTCCATTTCAAATCACCTGGTACAATGTTGTACATTCTGTCATTGTATAGCAAATATTAGGACCTGACTATACACCTAAAAATCTGCAACAATTCTAAAGTTCTAGTGGACGGTTCTTTATTGTGTGGTCAGTCATTCCACTTTTAAAATATATTGTTCAGAGTTCTTCATGCTTCACCTACATTTATCAATTAAGTGCCTTTTATGTAAATAGCACACAGGAAGAAAATTCTATCATGATAAAGAATGATTCATGGTCTTTAGAATCAATAATCATCTTGATGTTGGTTTATTAAATTGCTTTTTATACTTCACTAACAAGAAAAATTTTTCAATGTAAAAGCCCAGTCCATGTACTAATTAAATTATTAAAATTAATTCTATATTCTAACATCTTCTGTTGCCATTGTCTTAAATTCATTGTGCACCATTAGTGTAACATATAACTTCTGGGACGTACTAATAAATACTATTCTAATAGTGATTAATCTAATCTTTTGTTAAAATATACCTTGGGTCTTATATTCCTAGAACCCCTGAAAAAGATACCTATATCAAAAGCATTTCAAAGCCTCAATATGTTAAAGAACCAAAATTAAAACAGAGCATGAGCAGTTAACTATGATTTAACTAGACATCTGTATTTCAAGCAATAGAACACTTCATTTAGCTCAATGTTCAAAAAATATAAAAGTCTTGTTGTAAACCATTTAAGTACCTAGAATGATTCACAGTTGATTACCTAATTATTAGGTGCTTACCGAATTATCAAAAATAAAAATGCATATTGATACAAACAACCAAATTTTTTTTTTGAGACAGAATCTCACTATGTCACCCTCGGTAGAGTGCCATGGCGTCACAGTTCACAGCAACCTCAAACTCTTGGGCTCAAACAATTCTCTTGCCTCAGTCACTTGAGTAGCTGGGACAACAGGCACCTGCCACAATGCCCGGCTATTGGTTGCAATTGTCATTGCTATTTAATAGGCCCAGGCCAGACTCAAACCTGACAGCTTTGGTGTATGTGGCCAGTGCCCTATTCACTGAGCTATGGATGCCACACCACAACCAAAATATTTTTAAATGCTCTCCTTGTTATTTTCCATCTGTGTTTTAACAGCCCTTAAACACACCAAGGACATGAAATATTTTCTGGTACTAACTCTCAAAGACATCATCAAACACATCTAGTGTTCATTGTGATAAACACATTCAATCCTTTTGGAAGTACTTCTTAAAACAAAGGAATTGGATATTTATAAGAAAATTAGCTAATTACAAGAATATGCACTCCAGCTTATATAAAAATACAGTTGTTTCTAGACTCCTTGAATATAGAACGAATATAGTTCTAGGTACTCCATATAAAATATTCTAATTTCATCTAAGATAATCATTTTAATGGATCATAACAACATTTTTTTGTTAATAATACATTTTTCATGCTTTGAAAATGAAGACTATATTTGAACTAATTCAAGAAGTTCATATGAATATCTCTTAGATATTAAAGATTTTTAATGAAAATTATGCATAATTGCCCCCTGGTTCCCATATGACTGAATAACATAATTTATGAGATTAAAGCCACAGGCTGCCTACATGATATCAAGGCTTGAAATCTAGACTTGATATCCTGAATAGAAGTTTCTTCTTACCTATTCTCTTTAAAACAGAGAATGTGATCAATTCCATGTCAGTGAGACTACTGGGCCTACCTAAGGAACAATGAGAGTCTATTTACTCATTAGTCATTAGCCATTTTTAGGACTAATCACACATCATTTGATTTTGAGAATTAATCATGCATAGCTTCATATTTTCAATTGCATTCATTACCCTGGTAATTTCAGGGCTCAATAGAGCTGCTTTCAAGTTATACAGCGATGAATAGAGAAGAGAAAAATTCAAATAAAATAGTTTAATGATCAACAATGGTTCTTATGATATTTTAATTTTAAAAGACGGTTTTCAGAACACCACCCCAAAAAATGATCAGTGCCAAAGACACAGAGCTTCTAAATTTAAAATCCACAATGTTGTTTTATAAAGTTGTTTGATGGTGGTCCAGTTTCACTGTGCCAATAATATTTATGTCATTTATGATATGAAAGAATCAAACAGATCCACGATTAAACCTGTTTGGACTTTTATTAACTAAGTACAGATAATGGGCCAACATTTGCTTTGTAAGTTTTTTTTTTTTTTAAGATATAGTATTTTCAGTCATTACAATGCCAAATGTCATATTTAAGCATTCCAAACAAGTGTAGCTACTGCTTACAAATTTAATCACTTCTGTAGATAAATTGGACATTTACTCTATTTAATTTAAATCAAGCATATTACAAAATGCATTGTAAGAGTTATTTTCAATCATGTTTTAAATCATACTCACTAGAATTAGAAAGAGATTATTACAATTATAAATACAATTGTGTTTTCAAATTGTATTAGCTAAATTGTTAAATGTGGCTTAGCTTCACATTTAGAGGTGTGTGAAATTCTTAACAGTACACAGGAGTTTCGCGTTAAAGTTGCTTTACAACACATACCAAGGATGTGCCACTTCTGCAGCCTGAAAGAGGGGTAAGAAAAAGTATTACAATCTGTACGGGAGACTTAAAAACCTTATCATACAATTGCAAATCAAATAAGAACAACAATAGAACTAGTGGCAGGTTGTCCTCTTACCTTTCTTCTCAATCTAAACAAAAAAATATATTCAAGTGAGCAAGTAAAGACCCCTCCACTTTACCAGCATAAGCAAGTGGACTACTCCACATGGGAAATCATCATAGCAATTCAATATTAACTGTCTCTAGGAATTTTATGCAGGTCTTCAGCCTAAAATGAAATGCCAAATGCATAAAAATGATATGTCGAATAATCACGCCATAGAAAAGGTGATTAAACAAAGGATCTACTTGTCTCTTAAGTAAATGGTGATTTGGACCAGCTCAGCAGTTAGCATTACACTGTAAAAACAAGCATAATGTATGATTTAAATTATTTTAGAAGAATTCCAAAGACATGAGAAAAAGAAATAAGGAAACAAGAAAAGCTTCTATAAGCCAGTGTCTTCAAACATACTACAGTGATCCCCATGTCTTTATTCCTGGAACAATGAGACAACAAACATTTCCAGAATAAAAAAGCTAAAGACATCCTTAATTAAGAAGTAAGCGCTCACCTCTGTAAATCCAGAAAACGTGGTTCTTCCTCGTGGAGCCCTTGAGATCTCAGCTCAAAGTGGAACCCAGTCCCTTTCTATAAATCTTCACCAGGAGCCATAAAGCCCCCTGCGGACACATGTGATGGGGCTGGCTAGTGAGTAGTGGACTAGCAAACAAATGGTCCGAACTGCCTGATGAAAAATGTTACACTAAATACACACATCATCAGGACCTGAGTAACCAGACAAAGCTGCAGTGAAAAGCTTAAGGCTGCGGGTAATTTGGTTGGCAAGAATTAGCCAAAATGGTCTAAAATGATACTTTGTTCTAAAAGCTGATTTTGTTGAAAATGAATATTCCTTTGTTACTGCTTTACTGGTAAATTCGATGTACAGCTGCCTTCATAGCTCTCTGTTCCCACCATCCACCTAGCTGCCCAAATAAAATCACACTGATTTCGTGAGAAGTTAGAAAAAAAAACATTTACAACAATTGAAGATTCTTTGAAACAACCTGATTATCATTCATTTCTTGGCATAAACATTAAAATGCAGTCTGGCAACCTTGACGTCTTTTTAAAAACACCAAAAAGCGCTCACAATCCAGGCCTTAATTTTGTTATAATGTATTTCAAAAACAATAACATATTTGTGGGAGAAAATAAAATACAGGCAAGCAAAAATGGAACATAACAGACATAAAAACCCACCTGTGGGAAAAAATAAGCAAAGTCACAGAAACATGATGAAACCATGGATGTTTATCCATGCAGATCCTTATTTATTTATACATATTCATGTATTTCTTAACGATAGTTTATGTACATAGTACAGGAAGGATCATACATTTAAATTACTTCAACTTTACAATATGATAAATAGAATAAATAAGGGTTAAAAGTTACTAAATACAATAGTGAAAACGTAGAAAAGTGAGAAATGGACACGTTCAGTTTGTAAAAGTACAAAAAATTTAGAGTTAAATGTTAAAAGTTTAAAGGCAAATTTTTTAAAAGTTTAAAAAGTACATGAGAACTTAACAAAATTGATAGCATGGAAAATATTTATTGATAGCCTTGCTTTTAACCAAATTGTCATTTAAAACAAGTTCTGCATTGACTTGCTCAAAGTCCAGATGTTTTTGACAATACATGTGCCACCAACAGTTTATGACAGATATTTATATTCACATGTGTTTTTACACAGGATCATTACATAAAATAATCGTTAAATGAAAACCCTAGCATACCAGTTTCCGGTGGCCGCTGTAACAAATTACCATAAACTTGATTGCTTTAAAAAACAGAATTTTGTTCTCACTGTTCAGGAGGCCAGACGTCTGAAGTCAAAGTCTTGGTCCAGTCGTAATTCTCCCAGAGGGTCTACAGAAAACTCCACTACTTGCCTCTTTCAATTTCTGGCCGCTGCCAACATTCCTAGACTCCTGGATGCATCGCTCCAATTTCAGCCACCAAGGTCTCCCTGCCTCCTCCTTTTTGTGTGAACTCCTCTTTGTCTCTCTAAGGACACTAGTGATGACATTTGGGATCCACTGGGATAATCCAGGATAATCTCCCCTTCGTGAGATACTTCATCACAACTTCAAAGACCCTCTTTCCCCCCCGCCCAAGTAAGGTAACATTTACAGACACCAGGAATTACAAGCAAATGTCTTTGTGGAGGGCAATTTTCAACCCAACATTGTCTACTCTCTGGCCCCCAAAGATTCACATTCATCCTACGTGAATCCCAAATCTCGTATCCTAAATCAGGTATGGGTATTATCCATTCTTGGGCAAAATCCCTTTCCACCTATGAACCTCTAAACTAGAGGTTGTCTAAGTTACCTACTTCCAAAATACAATGTTGATGCAGGCAGAGCATCATAGTTATAAACACCCCCTATTTGAAAGGGGAAAAAATGGAAGGGAGAAAAAATCACTGGTCTCAAGCAATATTGAAATCCAACAGGACAAAATCCACCAGGTTTCAAGCTCTGGGAATAGTCCTCTGGGATGGAAGCTCTGTCTTCTGGTCCACAGGCTCTGGCCTCTGTGCCCGTGACTTCAGCCTTGGAATCATTATTATTATTTTTTTTTTTTTTCTTAAAAGATAGTACATATTTTCAGCCAAGCAGTTCCACTGGCTTGATCCCTGCCTATAGAATTTGGGGAGTCTAACAGCCTTCCTTCATTTCGTCCTGTTTGCAAGCCTTTCAGTCCAAACTGGTAGTGTTTCTGCTGACATAATATTCAAAAACCTTGTTGGTCTTCTGTGTATATCATAAGCATTTTTACTAACAGACAATAGGCTCCTTCACAATTTTTTTCTGTACTATCTAATCTTTATTTATAGCTTCCACTGGCATGGCTGAATGGATTCATAAGTCATCCACCTAATCTCTTTAGCACTAACAAAAGTTTGTCCAGCCATATCCCTAGGCCTATTCCCAGAATGCTTTTTCGAACAGTGAATCTGCTAATTTTTATATCTTCTGCAATCTGGAGAAACTGAATATTCCCCATATCATCAAGTTCTGGTTCCTGTTTAACAGTTCTTTCCTCACCTTATTTTTTCTCCTCACGCTTTATTAAGATCAGCTTAAGAATAAATCATGTCATATTTTCAGCACTTAGCTTGAAAATATCCTCAGCTTAATATTCAAGCTCCCCTCTGAAAATTTCTGCTTTGCACACAGTTGCTGGATACAATTTAGCTAAATTTTCTGCCACTGTATGACAATGATCAACATTCTTCCAGTTTCCTCTAACATATTCCTATTTCCTCCTGAGCCTTTACCAGCAATGCCTTTAAGGTTCATTTATCTATAATGATTTACATATTCTCTGAGATTAAAAAGACTTTCTTTACCATCACTACCAGTATTTCTACCAATAGCAATAGAGACAATTTCCATGATGTGCCTCAAAATTCTTCATCTCTACACATTACCCAATTCCCAGTCCGCTTCCACACTTTCAGGTATTTAGGTATTTACTTCCTGGAACCAAAACCTGTATCAGTTAGTGCCCCAGCAGAAAAACAAAACCAGTTCATAGGTCTGAATGTGTATACACACACACCCCACAGAGATTTACTGCAAGGAATTGTCTTATGCAAGTGCAGAGCTCAGTTAGGCAAGTACCAAATCCATAGGGCAGCCGTTAGAAATGATGAGCTGGAAACTCTCAGGCAGGAGCTGACACTGCAGTCCGTGGACAAATTTCTTCTTTCTCTAGAAAACTTCAGTTGTTCTTTGAACTTGCAACTGAACTGATTGAATAAGGCCCACTAAATAATCCAGGGTAACCTCCCTATCACAAGACTAATCATATCTACAAAGACCTGTTATCCAAATGAAATAACATTTATAGGTTTCAGAAATTAGTATTTGATATTTTTGAGGAGGAGGCATTTAATGGACTACAACTAGTATTCAGGGAAATTCATCTAAAACTTCCTTAAATGTGACCCACCATCTCTTATTGAAATTTTATTAACCCAAATTTTTATAAGTCTATTCTTTAATTATCCAAAAACACAGGCCTCCTCTTTAAATGCCTTTGTTATTATTTAGTTATGTTCCATCTGAATACATTTTAGGATCACCTCCCCTAGCCAGAAATGCCTCTTCTTGTTTTATTCCCTGATTATTGGTTGGGGTTCCGCTGCTTCCATTCACGCAGTAAGACTCTGGGAGTCATCTCCTCTCATTTCACACACAACCAGTTGATCCTCAAGTTCTCTTATTGCCTCTTTAATCCATTACACATCAGTTCCACTCCCCCCTCCAACTCTGAAAGTTCTCATATTAGTTGGCCCTAGAGGTGACAGAGAAGGCTCTGTCCACCGTGATCCATCTCTTACCCATTCTCTGCTGTCAGAGTGCCCTTCCTAAAACTTTCTAAATCTGATCAACTCACTTCCATAAAACCTTTGAAAAGTTTCCATTACTCTCAGATTTAAGTCCAAGCAGGTCCTTCTTTATCTGGCCTCTCCCTGCCCCCACTACCTCATCTACTGTGTCTGTCCCTTCACCACCACGCACTCCAGGCAGCCTAAACTAGTGTCTGCTCTTCCCAGAGAATCATGCTTTCTTCTCTGTTTTGGCTACATGCTCCTGCCTTACCAGTCCATACAACTAGGCAACTCATATTCATCTGCTACAATTTGACCAAGAGAGTGCTTTGCTGAATAATGCATCCCTATGCACTTGAAACAGGTGCACTGTATAGTATTTGATTTATATCTCAGTGATGCTAAGGTTTGTCTCTTATAAAGAAGGCATTACATCCCTTTTAGCAATACCCCCCAAATGATCTAGAGTTATGCATGTCTTCTCTAATTTTCCACCCCATCCCCAGCTGACTCCCATAACTCTCCTACCGTGTTGTCCTCTGTTCGTCTGACTCTCTGAGGACCAGGCCATGACTGATTAATCTTTACATTGTCCTCAACTAGTTTGATGTCTGATACAAAGTGGACCCTCAGTAAATGATAAATGCTGGTGGAAGAAATAACTGAAGCAATAAGATCCTTCAACATAGTGATACACAGTTTAAAACCAATTATAATAAAACCAGTCAGTGTGAGAAATGAGTTTGCAGTCACCTGGGTTGAAGTTAACTGGGTATAATTTCCTCTTAAAAAGTAAATTATTTTTAGGATTTTATGTTTGATGAATGCTAGCCTTTAAAATTCAAAACATTGACAAATAAATATATTTATACTTATATTGTTTAACTATAATCACTTCTCAATGAAATACAGCCTTTTCCTTCAATTCAAAATCTAGGAGTTAGTGGTCATATGTATCAATCTGTTTGCAGGGATGAATCACCATTAGGCTGCCATAATCTGTGTTTAATTAATTTTAAAGTATTTTTCTGGAATGCTTTAAATTTTAAAAAAATTCCAAAATGCTTTTGGAAAGATGGAAAGCTTCTGTCTTTCCAACCTAAGTTTCATTTTCTTGGGTACTACACTGTGGCATGAAGTGAACATGACCTTTTTAGTGAAGCCAAATCATTCATTATAAACACTCAAAACCAGTAGTCACACACCATGGAACATCTTCATTTCTTATGTCAAAAAATATATAAAGTTTAAGGATTTTATTCTGTTTTGAAAGCTTTTCCACAAATAACAAGGATCAGTCTTCATAGCATAAATATCTCTAACAACCAACTTTTCATTAATTGTCAAAATAACAGAATAGTCTTTGATGCTATGTTTACTTATTTGGAAGAAAATGCAAGCACCAAAAGAATTAAATACAGACAACATCAGCACATTTCAGATGCTCAGCCTATTCATTGTGTTGCTCTCATAGGGCATTTCCTGGCATAGGAAACCTGGCTTCCTCTTTACCATTCATCAGGAAAAAGGGGGGAACAGAAGAAAAGGGGCAAGAGAGGTTTTCTTGTCTTTCCCAATCTGTTGGGCTAGAGCAGGAGAGTCTCACTTAACTCTCAGTTTTCTGTCTTCTGTGTTTAGGAGTAGAGATTGCATCTCAATAACTTCCACCACCCCATCCCCATATTCCCTGCCTTAGCACCTTGTCTGCTTATCTTTCTGAACTTTGCAATTTCATTTTTGTTTCTTTATCCATTTACCATCTATCTCCCCCACTAGGGTACAGCCCTCCATGGATGAGGCAGTCCCTGTGTTTCTCTCACCCCTGAACCATACATTAAAGGGTTGACCCAGTGAATTTGGTGAAGAAGAAAGGAAAGAATGAAAAGGTTACAGTTTGAAGGCCGTGGTTCCTGGAATGGAAATTGATCCTATTGCAAAGGCTTTAGACAGAAATGAGTCTTGAATAAAGTGGGGCTGAGCAGGGTAGGAGCAAACCTGTTTCTGGGTAACAGTAAGAAGCGGGCAGTCTTGGGGGAGGAAAACACGCCCTTAGCATTCCTCCTTCCCTATTTAACATTCCTTTCTCAGTTTTAGCTTTATTATAACAAGATTTCAATAGTACTATTTTCAAAGTAAATATACGCTTCTCACATTACATTGTGGTCTACACACACCTGCTGGTCAAGCTGCCCTTTGTAACATTGCTTCCCTGGGAAAATGAGTTAGAGTCCAAATAACTGACACACAGACACTCAGACACAGTCACGTCGTAAACTACAACCTGCCTCTCATGTCCATTGTCTCTTATTCCCTCCTCCCCTTTTTCCTGCTCCCTTCTCTCTCACTGCTCTTTCTCTCACACACACATATATTTTATATACTCTCTGAAATGATAACTTAAACAAAGAATCACACCCAGCCTCATATCCGGTTACTAAGTCCTATAATTCTTCCCTAATAATAAAAAGTATGGCTCAAATATGTTGAACTCACACTATCCCTACTGAACTCACTCATGCCTTATTAGCACCCTAATCAGGGGCTCCTAACTCACATTTGTTCTTCCAAACTAAGGTGCTAATTAACATCCCGATTCCAGCCCAAAGATTTTCAACCCGTGTGTTGCAGCACACTGGTGGGCTATGAGAGGGACCTTAGGTGTGCTGCCAAAACTTTTAAAGATCGTTAATTAAATTATTTTTGAAAGACATTCAAAACACAGTATTTTTTACTCATTTTTCTCAACATAATTTAAGCGTGTCACCGAAGTTTAACTATAGGTTCAAGTGTTTGGGGAGATAAAAAAGGTTGACAAACACTGTTCTAGTCCCTTTTCTTGTCTATCCATTCTGCACACAGCAGAAGCTCATAAACTGCCTCTAAAGCATTTCTTTTCATTATGTTATTCTCTCTGTCTTGCGAAATTTCAATGGCCAATGAATAAAGTTAATTTCCAAACTTGCAGTGAAGTGTCTCTACATCAGGGACCGAACCACCCACCTTCTTAATTCACTTCCTATCACTCACCAGGGACCCTTTGCTGCAGCTTTGGAACTTCACCAAAATTATTTACTAGGCACATCTTTACTGATCTCACCTGTATGTCTTCACTCAAATTAGTTCTCTTGTTTTTCTTGCATTTTCATTCATCTTTTCACAAGCAAATCTGGCCCCAAATTTTGGTAAAATTTGGTAAAAATTTCCTAGCCATCCCACGCTACAGGATTGTCTTCCTATATTCCTTTGGCATTTAGGATAACCCCATGAATTTATGCAATATTTTTCATTCCTTACCAAATGTCCTATGTAAGTCTTGTAACAACCGTGTAAAGCAGGCATTGTAAATATCTACATTATCTAAACCAGCGGTTCTCAACCTGTGGGTCGCGACCCCTTTGTAACAATGAAAATACATCCTGCATATCAGATATTTACATTACGATTCATAACAGTAGCAAAATTACATTTATGAAGTAGCAAACAAAAATAATTTTATGGTTGGGGGTCACCATCCCCATGAGGAACTGTCTTAAAGGGTCACAGCCATTAGGAAGGTTGAGAACCACTGATCTAGATGAAGATAAAGATATCCAGAGATGTGAGGTACTTATCCAAGCTCACATATTCAAGCTCTTCCTTCAGATTCTACATCAGATTCATATTTGGCACATATTATCAAGTCTAACATTGGGCATGAGGTAATCATTTTCATCATTTTTTTCTGTCTTCCATATTAGATTATAAGCACATTGAAGGCAACATTCCCCAGGGCATCGTAACACACAAGAAGAAACTTCCAGAATAATTTGATAAATTCTAAGAGTAGTTCAATCCCTCCACCCCATTTAAGAAGCCTCAGTGATACCTTTCTCTCTCTTATGTCCAATATTTAGATTCTGGACTCAAAACCGATAAAATGACAATATATCTGAGCTGTTATTTCATTTCTTGACCTAGCTCCCTTCTAAGTGAATTGCAAATTTCCTGATTATATCTACCTTTGATTAACAAAATGAGATCTACTCATGTTGGCCATGAGTTGTATGAGTAAGAGGTGAGGACAAATTATATTTCTAAAACTCATCTGAAGTGAAGAATCATCGGCGACACTTGCTAAAAACACCAATATCTACGATCCAATTCAGTATTTCCTTAATTATGTTTCTCTACTCCTGACTTTCATTGAACATAGGATCCCAAACAACTTACTACAGAACACTGGTGGCAAATGACATCGACTAAAGACTCAAGCCCACGATGTTTCTGTTTACCACTCATTTGTTTGGGCATGAGTGCTTGTGGGTGTGACTCACAGCACATGCAAAACCCTTCCAGGCTTCTAAAAAAGGACCCAGGATTTCAGTATTTTATGATGTCTCAGAAAGTTTCTACATCTAAGATGTGGAAGTCACACAAATAGGACATCTTCCAGGAGAATTATTTAAATAGACACAGGATCTCATGACAGGAAAAAGTCTTCACGCTTTAGAACTGAATTAAGAAGGTACTTACAGGCTCTCCCCGAGGTCCGTCCTGCCCTGGAGCACCTGGGGATCCTGCTTCTCCCTTTTAATAATTTGATAGGAAGAGAAGAAATAGAAAATTCCATTTTCATGTCTGCTTACCAAAAATAACAGTATATATTATTATAACATTACATATCAAACCACATTCAATATAAGCAGAAAAATTAAAAATCCTTTTGGATTATTGATAATAACTGTCTGACATCAAATAACTTTTTCATAAATTCATAAAATGACTATATAAACATTAACATCTATATCTACACCTATATCTCATGGCAGATAATTAAGTTACAAAACAACTATGGTATACTATAGTCATTCTTATGAGAATAGGGCATTCTTATCTTCAAAATAAGTGTGATCAACATTCTGTATCAATCCTTTTCATGTTTATTTTGATTTTCATTTTTACTTTAATATTTATCATCCTGTTGGACCTAATTTGACCTTACCTTCCAAGAGTTACATTTTAAACTCAAAATAAAACTTTCAGTAGGAATGAAATTACTTATAGGTTATTTGTCAAAATTATCTGGAGCTTTAATTTAGTATATAGCTGTGTAAAATAAACATCTAAAATTTTAGGTAGCTATTAAATTACCTGAACAAAATAATGGGTGACAAGGGGAAGAACCTATTGAAACACTCAAATATTTAGATTTTTTGAAACCTAACAGGCATTAAGATCCCTGAGTTTTTTCTGTCTAGCAAAGTATTCTATCATAACAAGCAAGTTTTCTTTTCTTTTTTTTTTAAGCACTTTTTGTTTTTTATTTTATTTTATTTTATTTTTGGCAGTTTTTGGCCTGGGCCAGGTTTGAACCCACCACCTCCAGTATATGGGGCTGGCGCCCTACTCCTTGAGCCACAGGCGCTGCCCCCAACAAGCAAGTTTTCTGCAAATAATTAGGCCACACTTGTTTCATACTAGGAAGAACATTTTATCTTAAATGAGAGCAACAGAGTAAGTAAAACAAAAGCATTTTTCTTATAAATGTTTCAAAAACATATATGAGATGAAATAAGTTTAAGGGGGAAAGAGTCTCAGAATATAAGCACTGAAGCATCATCTACTGCTATCATCTATAGTTTCACCTCCTGATGAATTTCCAGAAATTGTAGAAAATGAAGCATAGAAAATTCTATAAAACTTGCAAATGTAATCAGCACTAAAAAATTCACCCACATCATTTTATATAAAAATCATTCTCCCATTTATATGAATTCCTGCATTTCATCAGCACATTGAAATAGCAGCAAAAGCCAATTATTTCATCTGTTCCAGTTTTATTTACAGACACTAGATGACAGTTGAGGATAGAAAGAACAAAGAATAATGCTTTCTTAGAAATTAACCAAAGGAGAAGGAGGGAAGGTTCTCCTGAGCCAATGGTTTTATATAGAAAAGCTTATAAAAATGTCAGACAAAGCAAAAATGTATGTTGAGTCCAATTATTTTGAAAGCTACAGTTTTAAAATCCTAAACAACTCAAGGCAAGGGAAAAGACCCTAAATATTAGAAAATAATTCAGTATCTTTATCTGAACTCAATGCTTCTATCAACTGGAGAAAACTTCCACACCTGTGGTTCTCAAACGTGGTCTTCACCATGTAGATGAGCTTCTTTACTTCACATGGGAACTTCTTCAAAATGCAAAATTTCAGGCTGTACTTCAGCCTACTGAATCAGAAGTTTGGGGATGGGGCTCAGCAGTTTGTTTTCTAACAAGTCCCCATCTGATTCTGATGTAGCCATTTGCAAACCAGGGCCCTGCCATGACCACTGAACTTTGACTAACCTCAAGTTTTATAATATTTCACTTCTTAAGCAAATCTGGGGGGGTGGGGGTGGAGTTGCCAAACAATAGAAACAACTAATTTGGAACTGCATGATTACCTTGGTCTATTAAAACATCTCTCCTTTTACTTCTGCCCATTGCCCTAATCTTATTTTATTTTAATTAGCAGGAGTTTCTGTGGGTTTTTTTAAGTAGCCATCATCAAGTTTATCAATAATGAAGTTCCAAAATTATTTCAGAATTTAATTTATTTTTATTCTTCCTACTTTTGAAGACAGCTAATCAGAATAATATGGAACTTAATAAGGAAAATATCAACCACTCTTTATCACCTACAGCAGTGATTCTTAAACTTTAGCTGTACTGGAATCATCTGAAGGGTCTCTTAGCTGAACCCCATCTCAGAGTTCTTGATTCAGAAGGTCTAGGGTAGATCCCCAAATTGGGACCACACTTTGAGAAGTACTGCTATAGCCCAGATCGCAAGATGGAAACTTACAGACCCTCTCTGCTCTTACAAATTCCCTGCTTCTATGACTCCCAACATCATTGTATAATTTAACTCTTAGTAATACATTTTAGGATGGCCATGTTGTTCAGCAGGTGACTTGTTTACATAACCATTGTTTTCTGCTTTGCACATTCTTTACAGACAGGAAACATAATTTACATGCATTTTTATCACCTACAAACTTACAATTATGCCAAACATAAGGTAAGACCGTACATACAATTCTTTAAAACCACTGGAACATATCAAGGAAAGTGTTACGAATATTTATTCTTAAATGCTCTAGTTCAAGTGGATAAGAGAAATAGTAAAAATATTTATAAATAAGGCTCTATCATTTGCTGTTCAGAGATTATTCAAGACAGTTATAATAAGAGGATCTCTCATAATATTTATCTAGGAATATGCTTTTCATTCTTTTAATAATGGATTTTAATAATTTTCCATCAGGAGATAAAAGGATACTTTCTGCTTGGCCATTTTCCCTAAAATAATCAAATGTAGTATACAATACAACGAGCCTGTTAAATTCAATATTGTAACTAATACTGAACTTGATCACTTGATCGTTTTCATAACCTAGGAAATCTAGTACAGGTTAGTTTTTTTGGCTTTTGGAAAAAAGCATACAACATGGCTCCGCTTCAGAATTCTCACTCTGCCATGGAACTAACTGTACACATTTGGATAAATCCTTTATTTTCTCTGAAACTGATACTGTGTATAAAATGCCATTTATACTCTCAACTTTGGCCAAGTATAGTGGCTCACACCTGTAATCCCAGTACTTCGGGAGGCTGAGGCAGAAGGATTGCTTGAGCCCAGGAATTCAAGGCTATCATGAGCTATGATCATGCCACTACACTCTAGCCTGGGCAGGAGAGAGACATCTTTCAAAAAATACCCTCAACTTCACAGATTTTTTTTAGGAAAATAAGTGCCTTTGTGAAAGTGTTGCACACAACTCTAGGTTCAGAAGGAGAGATCCATTGCCAATAAGGAGTTGAGGTTTTAATAACTCTTTATTCATCATGTGTTTTAGGCTTGTGTTATTTTCAAGTCACATGTTATTTTTATATTTTAACTGTTATGTTGATTGTTATAGTTTTGGAAAAATACATATATTTTATAATATGGTCAATCCATGCTTTAATTTAGTTAAAATATCATTAAAAGCAGTAGGTTCAATAGTTTCATCATTATTTTGTATATTTCAGAAAGATTATTTGGGTTTAGAATGACTTCTTAATAAGCTGGTGGAAAGCATTTTCATTGATTATTAAATTGTGTCTATCTGAATTTAGACAAGTTATTTAATCTAGTTCTTAATTTCCTCATCTGTAAAAGCATAAATTTTCACCACATTATAACTCATAAAGGTATGAGATTAGTGAAAAATGCATGTAAAGTGCTGCAAAAAGATCCAAGCGTATGGTATCCATTGAATTATGTCTTTTATTTTCACTTCTCTTCATACCCCACTTAAATAACATGCTTCATTATTTCCACCACTCTCTAACTATAATTTTTACCCCTTTGCTTCACTGTGCATCCACTGTACTGCTTCATACAAATTCCAATATTGAGTAAACCCAACTAAAAGCCACCTCAGACCTGTGCTTTTTTCCTAAGTATGTGGGCAAATAATGCTGTCATAATCACACAGATAAATTCCAGCTTCACATGGACTTCATTGGTGCTTCTATATTTCCTACATCTCCTCTCTGCCACATTTTTCCCATAGAAAGCTTCTGCTCTATCAAAAGTTGTCCAATCAACATAAACTGTCTTTTTCCCTCCCTTCAACAGGTGACAATTCCCACATTCTTAGAAAACAACAGAAGATATTCTACCACCAAACCAACACACTTACCTGCATTTGCACCAATCCATTCCTCTTTTTATTACAGTGAAGAGGTGTCCCTTATTCAACCTAAGATAATCGCTTCTTGCCCTTATCTGTATCCTATTCCTTCTCCTCCCTGCAAACAAGATGGAGCTCTTTATCTATATCTAACTACTTCCAGAACATTCCTTGGATGTGACACAGGAATCTTAAATGGACACATAATGTTTCTTACTACACCACCTCCCCAGCAGAAAACATTCCAAATCTCATTGATTAAAGAAACTGCTAACTTCACTATACATAAAAGTGGAGATGCTCTAGAACTAGGAAGCCTAGTCAGCCATCCAAACTTTTACACCCCTACCTATTATTACAGGTCTAAATATACATAAGATATTTCAAACTTGAAAAGAATTGACAGACAATATCCAAACAAGACTATAAAAGAAAAAAGAAAAAATGAGAACCAAAACATTGCCACGAATTTTCCTCACACAAAACTCAACATGATGTAAAAGAAAACTGCAACAAAATACTTTAACCTAGATTAACAAACATTATGCAACCATTTGAACTTATTTGAAAAACACAGAAATTAAAAACTCAGAATCACGGGTGGCGCCTGTGGCTCAGTCGGTAAGGCGCTGGCCCCATATACCGAGGGTTGCGGTTCAAACCCGGCCCTGGCTGAACTGCAACCAAAAAAACAGCCAGGCGTTGTGGCGGGCGCCTGTAGTCTCAGCTACTCAGGAGACTGAGGTAAGAGAATCACTTAAGCCCAGGAGTTGGAGTTTGCTGTGAGCTGTGTGATGCCACGGCACTCTGCCCAGGGCCATAAAGTGAGACTCTGTCTCTACAAAAAAAAAAAACAAAACTCAGAATCAAAACGAAAGAAGGGACAATACAAAATAAGAATTAAATTAACTCAAGAAAAGAAATAAAATAGACAAAGTCATCTCACCCATGATCTTTATGGTGCTTAAATTACTAGAGCAAATAAACATAGCCAGTAAAAAAAAAAATAATGAATTTTTTAAATTCATTACAAGGATCAGAAAATGACAGAGGTAAAAGACAAAGAAATCGCAACATATTTGTAATTGAAATCCTTGAGCTATGAGTCAAAACAGTGTAACAGAATTTCTATTAAATACTATAATCCAACAGAATGTTCTAGAATTAAAAGAATGCCTGAATTTACCTTTCAAAGATTTTCTGAGATAACTGGATTTCTTAATTCTGAGATATACATATGCTAAGAGACTTCAAATGTAAAGGTATTTTTAACTTTTGTCTTCCATACAAAAAGAAAAAGCCAGAAAAACACATTAAAAAATAAGAATGCAGGGAGTGCTATATTCACAACTCCTTCATAATAAATACATTAGAAGAGAGTTTTCATTAACACAAATGATGATTATGGAATATTGGTAAAGGGATTGGTAACAAACATCGAGTATATTTAATTACAGATCTCACACAAAGGTGGAAAAAGAATGGAAAAATAGTTCATAAATATGATTTGACAAAGTAGAAGTAATACAATTAAACAAGAGGAAATAGATAAAGGAAAGGGGAAATAGAATAAATTCATAGATAACATTATAATTTAAATTTAATGCAACAAAGAGTTGATTTCTAAGTAACACAAAGGAAGGCTAAAAGAATTCTGAAGTGTATATAGGATGGCCATAAAGTTCATTATGCAATTTTAAATTGCACTCTATTTTAAATTGCACATGAACTTTATGGCTACCCTGTATAAAGATTAGCAAAGATATCAGTATAAAGACCACAAAACAAAAACATAAATCATCCTAAATACCTAAAAAATTAAAAAGAAAGAAAAGACAATAGAACACATTGAGAAAGAAGCATAGTAAATATAGCATAATACACAAAGTATTAACAAAATTATGATGTAAGTATTATGATAGAGATAAGAACAATCCTATGACTCAATGAATAACAGTATTTTTTTACATTTTTCAAAATAAAAAGTATATTAAGAGAAATATTTTAATTGCTTTCAAAAGCAAAGACCAACTATATGTTTGATACAAGAGAGCTAAAATTGTTTCAAAAAGCTAAAGCTAAACAATAGAAGAATGAGCAAAGTTTCAGTAAGCAAATAAAAATAATCAGAAAGGAAAGGTATGATCCTGATATAAGACAATGTAAAATATAAACTAAATATGATAAAAGGATACAAAAATTATATTTTATAATGCTAAAGCTACAATTCAAAGTAAAGATGCAGTAGTTATGAAAATCTATGCAACAAATAACACAGAAACAACACTCATAAGACAGAAAATTGAATAATAGAAAAAAATGCACTAATAATAGGATGCTAGTATACAACTCTCTGTTAAAGACAAGCCAAACAAACAAAAGATTAAACATAGATAAGATCTAAATAAGATATTCACTAAGGTAGATCTCATGAATGTATACTGAATTTTACATTCTAAAAATATAGATTTACCTTCTCATATGCACAGGACCCATTCCTGAAAATCAAACATATAATAAGTCAAAGAAAAAAATTCAATAGTGCACAGCTCCATCTCCATGCTCCCTACACTGCTAGAATCACTCCCCACACACCAGCATGGCTCCTTCTGTGCAGTCCCCATGCAGCAATCTGACCCTGTGGCCCAACCCATGCAGCTCTTGCCCTGCCTCCAGGCCACAGCTCCAACTCTAAGACTCCTTCTGCACCCAGGCCCATGGCTCCACCCCTGAGGCTTCATCATAGCTTTTGGGATCATAGCTCCACCCTTCTGAGGTGCCAGTGCTTCCCCTTGGAACCAAGGTTTTTCTCCTGTGGCTCCAAGGCTCCTATTAGACTTGTAATTCTGCACCCAAGATTCCAGTTTTACCCCTGGATCCCCATACTCCAGCCCCAAGTCTCCACCATTGCTTCCGGGTCTGGAGAACAACCCTAAAGTCCAATGTTCTGCTGGGGACACCTCCAACCTCAATTACCGTTACACTTTGAGCTGATTCAAGCAAATAAGCACACCCTGGACACCCATTACCACTGCCTAGATAGCATCACCCAGCTGCCACTGTCTCCTCTGTAGGAATACCCCATGTTAGAGCAACCTCCCACAACACCAGCTTCAATACATTCAATAAAACTGAAATCATACCACATCTTCTCAAACCACAGTCAAATAAAACTAGAAATCAATTCCAAAAGAAACATGCAAATCTACTTGAAGTCAAGGAAATTAAACAAGCTGCTGTTGAACAATCTTTGGGTCAGTGATGCTATGTGCATTAAGATGGAAATCAAAAGATTCCTCCAACTGAAGGAGGAAGGGGACACAAGCTATCAAAAATCTATAGGATTAAAAAAAAAAATCTGTAGGATTCAGAAATCCTCCCTCAACTCATTCAATAAAGTTAACAATCACCTTGACCCCAAACAAGAAAGGATACAATAAGAAAAAGAAAACTATAGGCCAATATCCCTTATGAATATAGATAGAAAAATTCTCAACAAAATACTAGCAAAGTGAATTCAATAGTCCATCAAAAAATAACTCACCAAAACCAAGTAGGCTTCATCCCAGGGACACAGAATGGTTCAACATAAGTAAACCAATAAATGTGATTCACCACATAAACAGAAACAAAAATAAAGATCATATGATCATCCCAATAGATGCAGAAAAAGCATCTGACAAAATTTAACACACTTTCATAATAAAAATCCTCAACAAACATACCTCAAAATTACAAGTTATATGTGACAAACCCATAGCCAACATCACACTGAATGGGGAAAAGTTGAAAGCTTTCCCTCTAAGAATTGGAAGAAGACAAGGGTGCCCAAGGTCACCACTTCTATTCCACATAGTATTAGAAGTCCAAGCCAGAGCAATCAGGGGAGAGGAAAAAATAATGAGAATCCACATTGGGAAAGAGGTCAAATATCCCTTTTTGCTGATGAAATGATCATTTCATCATTGATGGATCAGCAAATGATCTACCAAAGGACTCCTAGAATTAGTAAAGAAATCTGGACCCGTGATCGGCACCCTCCCACCTCCAGAAGAGCTGCACCGGGAACCGTGATTGACAACCTCCCGGACCCGGTAAGAGCTGTGCAGGGACCCTCCCAGACCTCTGGAAGAGCTACACTGGGACCCTCCCAGACTGCCTGCGATCGGCACCCTCCCAGACCTCCCAAAGAGATGTGCGGATCACCTGTGACCCACAATTGGCACCCTCCCGGACCCCGGTAAGAGCTGCACCGGGACCCTCCAGGACCTCCAGAAGAGCTGCCCCGCAACCTGGGATCGACACCCTCCCAGACCTCCAGAAGAGCTACACCTGCCCAGACCCTGGCAAGAGCTGTGCCAGGACCCGCTACACCGCCGACCGG
This sequence comes from Nycticebus coucang, assembly GCF_027406575.1. Taxonomy (NCBI): domain Eukaryota; kingdom Metazoa; phylum Chordata; class Mammalia; order Primates; family Lorisidae; genus Nycticebus; species Nycticebus coucang. The sequence goes on along the minus strand of NC_069788.1, from coordinate 24,201,200 downwards.
ACCTCCCCACTCTCTGAACAGCAACTCCAGGAGTCGCACAACCCCGCATCCTCCCTCCTGTACCCTCCCTGCCTCCACATCACCCACTCCAGAGCTGCTCCCACAACCAGAACTCCCTGGCTGGGGCAGCCCCAGAAGAGCTAAACAGGGTCACTCCCTACAAAGATCCAGCAACAATAGAGTGATCCCTGGGATCTAATCTTGGAGAGACACCACCCCAACTCTGAGGATGGCCACAGGAAATGGTGAAAAACAATCATGAGATGAAATCAAAGTAAAAACTCTGGCAATATAAATAATCAGAGTAGATCAACTCCCCCAAGGAACAATGGGGCAGACACAGCAAGATCCCATGCACAAACAAATAGCTGAGATGTCAGAAGTTGAATTCAAAATCTGGATAGCAAATAAGATCAAATTCCCAGCAGTAACCCAAAAGATGTCTCAAGAATTCAACAAATTCAAAGACAAAATGACTAAAGATTTTGACACATTGAACAAGAAGTTGCAGCCCTCAAAGATCTGAGAAACACAGTAGAATCCCTCAGTAACAGAATGGAACAAGCAGAAGAAAGGATTTCTGACATTGAAGACAAAGCTTTCGAATGCTCCCAAACTCTCAGAGAGGAAGAGAAATGGAGGGCAAAAAACAGATCACTCTCTCAGAGAGCTCTAGGATAATTCGAAGAAAATCAATATTCATCTTATACAGATCCCCGAAAGCAATGAAGTGGCTTCACAAGGCACAGAGTCTCTTCTCCATGAGATTATGAAAGAGAACTTTCCAGACATGCCAAGAGATTCTGAATTTCAGATAGCTGACAGATTCAGAACTCCAGCACAACTCAACCCGAATAAGACATCCCCCAGACACATCATAATCAATTTCACTAAAGTTAATATGAAGGAGAAAATTCTGAAAGCAACCAGACAAAAGAAAACCATTACGTACAGGGGAAGAATATTAGAATAACTGCAGACCTCTCTGCTGAAACCTTTCAAGCTAGAAGAGGATGGTCATTGACTTTTAATCTCCTAAAACAAAATAACTTTCAACCCAGGATCCTGTACCCAGCTAAACTGAGTTTCATTTATGATGGAGAAATTCAATACTTTAATGAAATTCACATGTTGAAGAAATTTGCCACAACTAAACCAGCTCTCCAGGATATTCTCAGAACTATCCTCCATAAAGATCAGCATAATCCTCTACCACAAAAGTAAACCCACCCAGAAAATTTTGAACAAATTCCAATTTCCACAGTCCGCAAAAGGACTAAAAATGTCCACCGGTCTCTCGAAAGGCTTATCAATACTCTCAATTAATGTGAATGGTTTAAATTGTCCTCTAAAGAGGTTGGCTGACTGGATACAAAATCTCAAACCAGGTATCTGCTGCATACAAGAATCTCATCTTACATTAAACGACAAATATAGACTCAAGGTGAAGAGATGGTCATCTATATTCCAGGCAAATGGAAAGCAGAAAATAGCAGGTATTGCAATCCTATTCACAGATGCAATAGATTTTAAGCCAACCAAAATAAGGAAGGATAAGGATGGACACTTCATATTTGTTAAAGGTAATACTAAATATGATGAGATTTCAATTATTAATATTTATGCACCCAACCAGAAGACACCTACCTCAATGTATAAGAGGAACTCTAACAGACATGAGCAACTTGATTTCCTCCAGTTCCATAGTAGTTGGAGATTTTAACACCCCTTTAGCAGTGCTGGATAGATCCTCCAAAAAAAGCTAAGCAAAGAAATCTTAGATTTAAACTGAACCATTTGACATCTGGACTTAACAGACATCTACAGAGCATTTCATCCCAACAAAACTGAATACACATTCTTCTCATCAGCCCACGGAACATACTCCAAAATCAACCACATCTTGGGCCACAAATCTAACCTCAGCGAATTTAAAAAAATAGAACTTATTCCTTTCATCTTCTCAGACCAAAATGGAATAAAAGTTGAACTCAATAACAACAGGAACCTGCATACTCATACAAAAACATGGAAGCTAAACAACCTTATGCTGAAGGATACATGGGTTATAAACAAGATTAAGAAAGAAATCATGAAATTTTTGGAACAAAACAACAATGAAGACATGAATTATCAGAACCTCTGGGATACTGCAAAGGCAGTCCTAAGAAGGAAATTTATAGCATTGCAAGTCTTCCTCAAGAGAACGGAAAGAGAGGAAGTTAATAACTTAACAGGACAGCTCAAGCAACTGGAGAAGGAAGAACATTCCAACCCCAAACCCAGCAGAAGAAAAGAAATAACCAAAATCGGAGCAGAATTAAATGAAATTGATAACAAAAGAATTATACAACAGATCAATAAATACACAAGTTTTTTTTTTGATAAGGTCAATAAAACAGATAAACCTTTGGCCAACCCAACCAGGAAAAAAAAAGTAAAATCTCTAATTTCATCAATCAGAAATGGTAAAGATGAAATAACAGACTCTTCAGAAATTAAAAAAATCCTTAACGAATATTACAAGAAACTTTACTCTCAGAAATATGAAAATCTGAAAGAAATCAACCAATACTTGGAAGTACGCCCCCCACCAAAACTTAGCCAGAATGAAATGGAAATGTTGAACAGGTCTATATCAAGTTCTGAAATAGCATCAACTATACAAAATCTCCCTAAAAAGAAAAGCCCAGGACCAGAAGGCTTTACATCTGAATTCTACCAAACCTTTAAAGAAGAACTAGTACCTATATTACTAAACCTCTTCCAAAATACAGAAAAAGAAGGAATACTACCCAACACATTCTATGAAGCAAACATCACCTTGATCCCTAAAGGTTGGAAAAGACCCAACAAGAACAGAAAATTACAGGCCGATATCACTAATGAATATTGATGCAAAAATACTCAATAAGATCCTAACAAACAGAATCCAACAACACATCAAAAAATTATACACCATGACCAAGTGGAATTTATCTCAGGCTTTCAAGGCTGGTTCAGTGTACATAAATATATAAATGTAATTCAGCACATAAACTAAAAAATAAGACCATATGATTCCCTCAATTGATGCAGAAAAAAGTGTTTGATAATATCCAGCATCCCTTCATGATCAGAACACTTAAGAAAATTGGTATAGAAGGGACATTTCTTAAACTAATAGAGGCTATCTACAACAAACCCACAGCCAATATTGTATTGAATGGAGTTAAATTGAAATCATTTCCACTTAGATCAGGAACCAGGCAAGGTTGCCCATTGTCTCCATTGCTCTTTAACACTGATTAATGGAAGTTTTAGCCAATGCAATTAGGGAAGAAAAGGCGATCAAGGGTATCCATATAGGGTCAGAAGAGATCAAACTTGCAGATGCCATGATCGTATATCTGGAAAACATTAGGGATTCTACTACAAAACTTTTAGAAGTGATCAAGGAATACAGCAATGTCTCAGGCTACAAAATCAACACCCATAAATCTGTAGCCTTTATATATATCAACAATAGCCAAGCCGAAAAAACAGTCAAGGACTCTATTCCTTTCACAGTAGTGCCAAAGAAGATGGAATATTTGGGAGTTTATCTAACAAAGGATGTGAAAGATCTCTATAAACAGAACTATGAAACTTTAAGAAAGGAAATAGCTGAAAATATTAACAAATGGAAAAACATACCATGCTCATGGCTGGGAAGAATCAACATCGTTAAAACGTCTATACTACCCAAAGCAATATATAATTTTAATGCAATTCCTATTAAAACTTCATTGTCATGTTTTAAAGATCTTGAAAACATAATACTTCGTTTTATACGGAATCAGAAAAAACCTCGAATAGTCAAAACATTACTCAGAAATAAAAACAAAGCAGGAGGAATCATGCTACCAGACCTGAGACTGTACTATAAATCCATAGTGATCAAAACAGCATGGTACTGGCACAAAAACAGAGAAGTAGATGTCTGGAACAGAATAGAGAACCAAGAGATGAATCCAGCTACTTACTGTTAATTGATCTTTGACAAGCCAATTAAAAACATTCAGTGGGGAAAAGATTCCCTATTTAACAAATGGTGCTGGGTGAACTGGCTGGCGATCTGTAAAAGACTGAAATTGGACCCACACCTTTCACCATTAACTAAGATAGATTCTCACTGGATAAAAGATTTAAACTTAAGACATGAAACTATAAAAATACTTGAAGAAAGTGCAGGGAAAACTCTTGAAGGAATCGGTCTGAGTTAATATTTTATGAGGAGGACTCCCCAGGCAATTGAAGCAGTATCAAAAATACATTACTGGGACCTGATCAAACTAAAAAGTTTCTGCACAGCCAAGAACATAGTAAATAAAGCAAGTAGAGGGCCCTCAGAATGGGAGAAAATATTTGCAGGTTATACCTCTGATAATGGTTTAATAACCAGAATCCACAGAGAACTCAAACATATTAGCAAGAAAAGAACAAGTGATCCCATCTCAGGGTGGGCAAAGAACTTGAAGAGAAACTTCTCTAAAGAAGACAGACGCATGATCTACAGACACATGAAAAAAAGCTCATCATCCTCAATCATCAGAGAAATGCAAATCAAAACTACTTTGAGATATCACCTAACCCCAGTAAGAGTAGCCCACATAACAAAATCCCAAAACCAGAGAGGTTGGCGTGGATGTGGAGAAAAGGGCACACTTCTACACTGCTGGTGGGAATGCACACTAATGCATTCCTTTTGGAAGGATGTTTGGAGAATACTTAGAGATCTAAAAATAGACCTGCCATTCCATCCTATGATTCCTTTACTAGGTATATATCCAGAAGACCAAAATTCACAATATAACAAGGACATCTGTACCAGAATGTTTATTGCAGCCCAATTCATAATTGCTAAGTCATGGAAGAAGCCAAAGTGCCCATCGACCCACGAATGGACTAACAAATTAAGGTACATGTATACCATGGAATATTATGCAGCCTTAAAGAAGGATGGAGACTTTACCTCTTTCATGATTACATGGATGGAGCTGGAAAATATTCTTAGCAAAGTATCTCAAGAATGGATGAAAAATTATGCAATGTACTCAGCCCTGGCTATAACCCAAATATAGCACAAGAATATGGGGAAAGGGCCAAGGGAGGGGAAGAAGGGGTGAAGTCAGGGTGGAGGGAGGATAATGGATAGGGCCACACCTACAGTGTATCTTAGAATGGGTACAGGCAAAACCTACTAAATGCAGAATACAAATGTCTACATACAATAACTAAGAAAATGCCATGAAGGCTACGTTGAACAGTTTGATGAGAATATTTCAGATTGTATATGAAACCAGCACATTGTACCCCTTGATTGCACAAATGTACACAGCTATGATTTAACAATAAAAAAATAAATAAGTTTGGGCGGCGCCTGTGGCTCAAGGAGTAGGGCGCCGGTCCCATATGCCAGAGGTGGCGGGTTCAAACCCAGCCCTAGCCAAAAACCAAAAAAAAAAATTAATTAACTAAAAAAAAAAAGATATCCACTGACATCTCAGGTTACCAAACCAATACACAAGCAATGATAGCATTTCTACACACCAATAGCAAAGAACTGAAAGTCAAACCAAAGACTTAGAACCATTCACAATAGCTACAAAGAAAATAAAAGGCCTAGGAACATATTTAACCAACAAGGTAAAAGATCTCTGCAGGGAGAACTTTGAAACAATGATGAAAGAAATCACAGATGACCTAAACAAATGGAAAAAATATGTCATGCTCATGGATTGGTAGAATCAATCCTATTAAAACGTCCATGCTTCCCAAAGTGATTTATAGATTCAATACACTATCAAAATACCAATGTCATATTTCATAGATCTAGAAAAAATAATTCCATGCTTCATTGGGAACCGAAAGTGACCCCAAATTGCCAAGCAGTCTTACACAAAAGGAACAAATCTAGAGGCATCACATTACCAGACTTCAAATGATACTACAAGGCTACAATAACCAAAACAGCATTGTATTGGTATAAAAGTAGAGACAAAAATCAATGGAACAGAATAGAGAATGAGGATATAAAACAATCTACCTACAACCAACTGATCCTTGACAAAGCAGACAATATACACTGGGGAAAGAAAGCCCTATTTATTAAATGTTACTGGGAGAATTGGATAGCCATTGAAGAAGTCTGAAACAGGATACCAATCACCATTAACAAAAATTAATTAAAAATTGATAAAAGATTTAAATTTAGGGCATGAAACCACAAAAATTCTAGAAAAAAAACATAGGATAAACTCTTCTAGACATTGGCCTAGGCAATGAATTTATGACTAAGATCTCAAAACCAATTAACATAACATAAATAATTGGGACTTGATCAAATCAACATAAAAAGCTTCTGCACCGTGAAGGAAATAATCAAGAGTAAACAGACAATCTACAGAATGGGAGGAAATATTCATAAAGTATACATCCAATACAGGGCTATTATCCATAATCTATAAAGAACTCAAACAAATCAGTAAGAAAAACAACATAATTCCATTAAAAAGTGGGGGAAAGACACAATAGAAGTTTTTCAAAATAAGATAAATAGCTATCAAACATATGAAAAATTGCTCAACATAACTGGTCATCAGGAAAATTCAAAGTAAAACCACCACAAGATATCACATTGCCCTTGCTAGGATGGTCTTTCATAAAAAGTTGAAAAACAATATATGCCGGTGTGGCTACAGAGAGAAAAGAATGCTTATACACTGTAGGCAGAACTGCAAATTAGTACAGCCTCTATGGAAAATAGTATGATAATTCCTAAAAGAAATAAATATAGACTTACCATTCAATCCAGAATCTCACTACTGGGTATCTACTCAAAGTAAAAGAAGTTCTTTTATCAAAAAGACACCTGCACTTGAATGTTTATTGCAGCACAATTCAGAATTCACAATTGTAAAGACGTGGAATCTAAGTGCCCATCAATTCATGAGTGGGTTAACAAAATGTGGTAAATATATACACCAGGCAGTACTTCTCAGTACTGCCATAAAAAGGAATGAAATAATGTCTTTGCCGCAATTTGGATGGAGCTGGAAATGATTGTCCTAAGTGAAGAAGCTCAGAAAAGGAAAAACAAACACCACATGTACTCCCTAGTAATTTGGAACTAATCGATGGGCATCCATGAGTACAAAAAGTAAAGATCATTGGAAATCCAAAGAGGCAAGAGGAGAAAAAGGAGGCCTAAAAACCTACCTATCAGGTCCAATAAAAACTATGTGGGTAATAGGCACATTAGTAGCTCTGACTTAAGCATTATAAAGTATATCCGTGTAACAAAAACATTTGTACTCCCTTAATATTTTAAAATAAAGAAAAAAAGTCTGCATTAACAAAAAGCCAAGAGGGCAAGAGAAGAGAGTAAGCACAACCATGCGATACATTACAAGCCTTTGCTCACATCACATTCAAGAACATCCCAGTAGCCAGGCAAGTCACAGGGCCAGGCAAGTCACAGGGTTGGGGAACCTGCGGCCTTAAGGAAACTTGTGACTTCCTGGTCCTTAAGTGTGGTCTTTTCATTGAATCCAAATTTTACATAACAAATCCTTTTATTAAAAGGGTACAGCTAAAAAAGGTAATCTTTTCTTCCTTCCTTTAGGACCTAAAAAAGAACAGTCTTGAAATTAGAAGACTGCAGGTTCCCCACCATTAGGGGTGGGCAGTAATTCATACTCCAATGCCTGTGATATTGGAAACTATTGTTGACATATACTCCCCCTCTCTGGTCAGTTGAGGGGATCATCCTTTTGGTCTAGGTATAACCTCTGATAAGAGAAATACCTCTTAGCACATTGTGGGCCAAAATAAGAACATAGGACCTCTGCTTTAATAAATAAGCCCTTTAAGAGTCAGTGGTTTGATGATGCAATTAATCTGAGCAGAGGAAAAAGGAATCCCGGAGCCAGGCCTTAAAATCCAGGCCATGGTAGAACAGACTAGGAATTTTTACCATCTAATTTCCACCCCAGGATCTAAATTAGTTAAACTATTGGTTTCCCACAAATTTTCAATGACTTTTGGGCCATTTTCTTAGAAACCATCAATGTAACTGACGCTTCTGGTTTCAAACAATACACTAAATGAAAAACATAGACAACTTTGAAAATATGACCACGTTTCTAGGAAATCACTCTCTTTGGCTATCAATCAGCAATAGTCAAACTACTCTTCATTTTTGTCTTGAGATTAGGAGATAGAAGCTGGCAATAGCTGAGCCTATTAACATGAATAAGTCCTTCTTCTATGGTCATTTAACAGAATGCGGATCTTCAGAGAATGACCCTTTTTATTTTAGCTTCATACCCTCATCTTCTTCTGTCTGAAGGGCTGCAAGTTAAGGATTCTTTCTCGCTCTCAGTACATCTCAGGGAACCCTAGAAATATCCAGGTGAGAATAGTTTCCCTGCTTGGTTGAGTTTCTGAGAATCTTACTGGAAGACAGAATAGCTCAGGGGTTAGGGGTTAGGAGCCTGACCTCCGGGGTCTGCAGCTGACTTTAATCTTGGCTGAGAACTGGGTAGGTGTGAGACCCTGCGAAGGTTGTGAAGATTGCTTAACCAGACTGGTGATCACAGATGTTTAGTTCCCCTCTCTTCCTGGTACCCAGAGAACTGAGCCCCCAAGCTCCTTTGTGATTGGGTGGTGCTATCTGACTTATTCTGGCCAAAGAATTGTGAGTACGCATATCATATGAACTTCTGGGCTGTACCATTTAATATCCAGTGAGACACTCTCCAGAATTCTCTCTGATCCCTCTGGTACAGTGACCAGCAGTATTCAAGCTGGTGATTGCTCCATCAGCCCAGGCTCCAGAGTCACTATGATTACCAGCATCCCACTATTGATCTGTGCTAGATATGTAGCATGAGAGAGAAAAATAAACATGGTTGTGGTAAGATATCCCCCCCCAAAAAAAAAAAAACAAAAGAAAAGAAAATATTCAATTAAACTTGTAAAGAAGAAATTATACGAACAGCATTCTCTATTACAATGTAATAATACCAGAAATTTGCAGCAGAAACAAAAGAAGCCCTTTCAACCAAAACAAAACAAAATAAAAACTTAACTTTTTAAACAACTCTTACGAAAAATATAAATAAAAGCCAAAATTACAAAACATCTAAGAAATAATGTTATGGAAAATATTGCACATTAAAATACAATTGAACCAAAGATCAGAAAATATTTATCATTTAACTACTTAGAGTAAAGTCAGCATTAAAAATGAAAACAAGTAAATTCAATTCTCAGTTGTAAAAGGTAGGAAAAGAGAACGAAGGCAGGTAATAAAATATAAAACAGAAAAACGAGCTCAAATTACAATAGTAGTAGAGAAACTGTAAGTGTATATATTTAAGCAAAAACAAAGTGTAAGCACAAGTATTCAAAGTAAGAAATGAGAAAGGAAGAATAATCATTAAAATGGAGAAAACTGTTGAAAAATCTTGACAGGAATTTGCACAATTTTATACAAATGACTTGAAAAATCCAGATGAAATGCTAATTTCCTAGAAAAATGAATTTTACACTGTTATTTGCCCTATGAAACTAATTCCCATATAAGAAATAAGATAAAGTTATCCAAGAACACAAAAGCACCAGGCCCATATGACAGAGGGGAAGATAAAGAAAAAACCTAGCAGTGCTAGATTTTAGTTATATCGATAAGAAACCATCATTATAAAACATATATCAGAAATGAAATATAGGATATCAATACAAAACCTACACACATTAAAATGACAAGAATAAGGCAATTATTATAAACAAACTATGTGAATAAATTTGACAATTAAAGAAAATTGATTAATTCCTCGAAAGACACAAATTACTAAAACTTACTCAAGAAGAATGAGAAAATCTACATAGCTGTATATTTAGAAAGGGAATTTAATTAATGACTAAAGTTTTCCTTATACATACCACATACCTACAAAGCTCAGGCCCGGATGGCATCACTGGTGAATTCTAACAAACACATAAATAAGAAAATCCAGCACACTTTGATAATAGAAAAGAAAAAAATCAACAAACAAGGCATAAATGAAACATATCTCAGAATTATATAAAGGCCATATATGAGAAACCCCTAGCCAACCTCATACTGATGGGGAGAAGGTGAAAACTTTCACCCTAAGAACCAGAAGATGACAAGGATGTCTACTATGACCACATCACTTCAACACAGGTGATGGGAGTCCACCCAAAGCAGTCAGGCAAGAGAAGGAAATTAGGGGTATCCAAATGGGGAACAAAGAGGTCAAACTGCTGCTCTTCACGGATAATATGATCTTTTATGTAGAAAAGTCCAAAGATTCTACCAAGAGTCTCCTCAAACTGATAAATAAAGAAGAAAAGATACCAATCTTATGCAAATTCTTTAAAGAAAATAGAAGCCAATACTATCTTTATACCAAAGCCAGACAAAAATATCACAATAAAACTACTAACAAATATTCTTCATGAACATAGGAATGGACAAAGGTACAACAGTTTTATTTAATGAAATGTTTGCAATTGAATTCAGAAATATATAAAAAGAATACTATAAGGTGACCTATTAGGATTTATCTCAATAAACATAGGAAAATCAATTAATGTTATATAACTTTGAGAAAATATGAGAGGGAAACCATGTAATCAACTGAATAAATGCAGAAAAAACTTCTTTATAAAATTCAACACCTAATTATGACTTTAAAAATAATTCTCAGGAAATAAGTAATAAAAGAGAATTTCCTCAATCTGATTAAGATCTTCCATGTGAACCCAAGAATTAACACTCATTTTTGAAAGACTAAAGGATTTCTAGCTTAGGTCAGAAACAAGGCAAGAATATATGCTCTTTCCATTTCTATTCAATATTGTTTTGAGGGCCAGATCACTGCAATAAAACTATTAAAATAACTAAAATTTATATAAAGTAGTGTAAAAGAAGAAAATTACCTTTATTAGCTGACAATATGATAATCTATACAAAAAATCTAAAGAATCTACAAAGAAATTTACAGAAACAAATAAGTGAGTATAGCAAAACTGCAAATTACCTGACCAATGCAACAAAACTAATAATACTTCTGTACGCTAGCAACAAACAAATCCAAAACAAACTTTTAAAAATCTATTCATAAGAGTTTAGAAAAGCATGATGAAATACTTAGGTAAAAATTTAACAAAAGACATGTAAGAGCTAAACATTGAAAACTAGAAAACTTTGCTGAGATAAACTTTGTGAGCTTAGATTAGGTAAATATTCTTAAGTAAGACAGAAAAGGCAAGAACCATAAGAAACAAATTTAAGAAATTGGAGTTGATCCATATTATAAATTTTTCCCCATAAAAAGATATCATTAAGAAGATGAAAAACAATCCAAAGATTGTGAGAAAATATTTGTAAACATGTCTGATAAAGGACTTATATCCAGAATATGTAAAGAACTCTTGAACTATTAAGAAGGGGAAAAAAAACCAATTTATTTTTTAATGAGAAAATGTTTTGAATAGAAGAAGGTATATAAATACTCAACAAGTCCATAAAAACAATGTCAACATCAACAGTCATCAGAGAATGCAAATTAAAACCACAGTGAGATACTATTATATACCAACTAAAATAGCTAAAATATATAAAGGGTGATGACACCAATTATTGACAGGATGCTACAAAAATTTAATTCTCCTACTTTGCAAATAGAAATAGAGAATCATGCAACTATTTTGGAGAAGAGTTTGACAGTTTCTTAAGAATTTAAATATATACTCACTACGCACCCTAGCAATTCAACTAGGCATCAACCAAAAAGAAATGAAAACACGTCTACAACAAGATGAGCGTAACAATATTTATAGTAATATCATTCATAAGCGGCAAACATAGGAAACAAGTCAAATATTCATCAAGTGATGAATGAATAAACCAACTGTCATATATCTATATCACCAAATACTATATAATTTCATTTAATTGAAAGTGTAAGACTGGTAAAACTATAGTGACAAAAAGCACTCCTAGGCTCAAGCAACACTCCTGAGTAGCTAGGACTACAGTTACACCCAGATAAAAATTTTGTTAAGTTATTTTTTGCAGAGACTGGGTCTTGATTTTTTTTTTGCCCAGGCTAGTATCAAACTCCTGGCCTCAAGTGACCCTCATGCCTCCGCCTCCCAAAGTAATGAGATTGCACAGTAATAGATGCCTACTGCCAGGAATGGGTATGGAAACTGAGTGCCAAGTAGAACAAAAAAAAATCTTTGATATTAAAACAATTCTAAAACTTGAATTTTTTGGCAGTCACAAAAATGTATATCTTTATCAAATCCTATCAAATTGTACTTATAATGTATAAATTTTATAATATGGAAATTATACTCATGAAGCTATAAACATGGCATTTATAATAGGATCAACAATATTGATATTTGGGAAAAATAACAAAAGATGAAGGCAATTATTAAACTTTGAGAGACATTTAAAGATAACCTAAATACATCAATATGCTATAAAAAAAAAAAAACATACATCTGCCTATACACAGATAGCTATTGTCATTATCTTAACAAGTGTGCAAATTTACCAATGACAATGATAAGAATGTTTTTAAAAGTGCAAGATATCACCTATCTCATGTTTTTTAACAAATGTTTAACCTAATTGCAATCATAAGGAAACAATCAGAATCCCAGAACTTTAACATGGATATAATATTAACTAATAATAAAGAATCTGTGACCTCTTATAGAATAATTTCATGTCAATTTTGCTGTTAACCTACAACTATTTTAAAAATGCAGTCTATATTAAAATGTAAATACACACTTTAAAATTTTGCAAATGATTCCAGCAAAATATTTATAAGCAACAAGATGGAAAAAACCTAATTGCTTTGCAGAGATCCACATGGATCAGAAATTAGAAGATAGAACCAAGGTTAAACATGAAGGGTGGGAACCTATTAGAAAAGCAAATATCAAGAGTGAACTGACCTCAAAATGTTAAGCATAGTGATATATGTGTTTGACAAAGAAGTTCATGAACTTATCCCAGAAAAAAGTGCTACATACCTTCTTGTTGAATATCACTATGACCTCCTTCAAAGTACTCCCCTTGGGAAACTATATACCAACACCAGCACCTATGCCACCCTTCAAAGAAATTTTGGAATTCTTTCTCTGGAGTAGCCATCAGAGCTATCATTGCATTACCCTTGATGACCTTAATGTCATCAGAAAGTGTTGGGGACTTTGCAACAGAATTGAGATTCCTGGTATTGCTTCTGCAGTCTAAATGTGTAAATGCTTTCCTCTGATCCACTTCTCTCCTGTCTCTGTTCTCTTTTGCCCATCATCTGCAATCACTTTCTTAATTCAATTCCTAACCTACTTATAATAAAATTGGTTATTCTAAAATTGTTTTTAGAATTATTAAATCATTATTTCTAGCAATGCAAGCACACCAAGAGATGACTCTTTCGTTAAGCACCCACATGTCAATCCTCAGAAAGTATTGCTTTCAATATTTCCTTCATATTGGGGTAAAGAAAAAAGGCTTTGGGGGCCATATCAGGCAGGAAAGTAGGGAGGATGTTCCAATACAATTATTGTTTGCTGGCTACAAACTCCCTCTCAGATGGTGCCATGCGAACTGGTGCACTGTCATGATGCAAGAGCCATACCTTCTGCATGCCAAGATTTTCGGTTCAGATTTTCCTATTTCTCTACTGATACTTACCTAATCTGCTATGCTCCTCACAGTCAGCTGCTGATTCTGATGCACAATTTAACACATTTTTACAATTTTTTCATCAGTTCTGCTCATTACTGGCCACTGTGACCTCTCTTCATCAATGACACTTTCTTACCCTTCAGAAAAATGTTTCATCTATTTGTGTACTGCTGTTTTCTTCATTAGTCCTATAAACTTGGACTAGCATTTCTCTGATTTCACTTCCACTCTTGCCAAGTTTAACAAGAAATCCAATGTTTGTTTATTGCTCTAATTCGGCATTCTCACAATGACACACAAAAGCACACAGCAACAATAATGAATTTCACCCAGCAAGACAGTGCCACATGTTGATATAAACACAGCTGTGAGACACTGATATACCCAGGTTATGAAACCTTACTGAGTTGTTTGTACAGTGTTGCCAACATATGCGCACAGGGGCAAGTTCACAAACTTAATTGTCAATCCCTGTCCATATCCATACAGTATTGTCAGGATTACAAAGGAATGAAATACTGACATATACCAAAGAATGGATGGACCTCAAAAACATTATGGTAAGTAAAAGAAGTCAGCAAAAAAGGACAACATGTAGTTTCTTTTATATGAACTGTGCAGAATAGGGAGATCCATACTGACAGAAGTAATGATTGCCAATGGTTGGAGGTGGGGGGAAGTGGCTTGGAGGGAAATGGGGAAATGGGATTTTTCTCATTGGGTGATGAAAATATTCTAAAAACAGACTGCAGTGATAGTTTCATAACTGTGTAAATACTAAAAACTGTTGAACAGTGCATATTAAATAGGTGAATTGTATGGAATATCAATAAAGCTGTTAGAACTGATGTTCACAATAAACTCAGATAAATTTAGTATCATTTTTAAATTACACTAAAAAGTTTTAGCTTATTAATTTTATCCCAGTCCCATTTGTAAAAGATTCTATTATTGGTACACTTTTCTAATGTGCATTCACATACAAAAATCTTTGTTTTGTAAATACCTTGAAACCAGGACTACCCATTAATCCATCCTTTCCATGTCTTCCTGGTTCTCCCTGAAAAAATAAGTACATGTGTTTCAATATGTGTTTGCACTAATTTTTTCTTTTTAAAGAAAGATACTATAAGATAGTTTTTATTTCAATTAAAATACTCAAGAACTTTCATTCTATCAAACTCACAGCACGTCCAGGAAGGCCAGGGAAACCAGCATTCCCCTTTTCACCTTTTGCACCCTGTATTAAAAAGAAACACTTAAAAAACAATCTTTGCAATAATTTTTTTTCAGGTTCCAACTCAAATAGAAAAGCTAATAAATTAACCTCATTATGTAATGAAAGAATTTTGGAACTATAACTCATGTAGGCTCTGCAAAGCATTATTGTATCAGCCAAGTGGACACTAACCATGTTGATAGATGGAGAATTATGACAAGCATCTAGGCACAAAAGCCATATCTTGGCAAAATTGAAAAGCAATGCACATTTTAAACAAGTAGAGAATATAATCTTCCTTCAGCATGGGGATATAGGAAGGCTCATAACATCGATTCTCAATGGACATGGTTTTACATAGCTATTGCTTCCCAAGGAATCTCCCACTATAAATCTTTTCAAAAGTTAGAATGCTCAATATGCAATGTAGGCCTGTATAATACCAACCATAGCAGTCACCAGTTATTTTTCCTTTCTTCCCCATTGTTCTAAATTAATCCTCTGAAAGGGTGAAAAGGCAAATTGCTTTAATGTTGGACTGGAAGTGCAATTTAAGTTTTTGACTTCCTTTACATTAACAGGTCGATATAGATACTTTGTTGTGTGATTTGTACTTCCCTTTTTGCCATAAAATCCAGGTGATCCTTTCTCTCCTTTGGAACCCATTTCACCCTAAATGACAAAATACAAATATTGAATTTTAGAGAAAAATAAATATTTTCCTTATAAAAGAAAAAAATAAATTATAAACAATAGCATTTAATATGCCAACAGCAAAGCAAAATAGAAATAAAATAATTTAAAATTTGTTTACAAAAGTCTTCTTTTCTAGACTTCATAAAGAAAAATAACAAAAAGATAAGGATAATTAGTACTATAACAGGGTTTATAGTTTAGGGATTTTCAGTTAATAAAACTTGTATATAGTGAATCTATTCAATAATTTTTAAATACTATTAGATTATACATTTATTTATTTATTTATTTATTTTTGAGACAGAATCTTACTATGTCTCCCTTGGTACAGTGCCATGGCATCACAGCTCACAGCAACCTCAAACTCTTGGGCTTAAGTGATTCTCTTGCCTCAGCCTCCCAAGTAGCTGGGACAAAAGGCGCCTGCCAAAATGCCCGGCTATTTTTTGTTGCAGTTGTTATTGTTGTTTAGCTGGCACGGGCTGGGCTCGAACTCGCCAGCCTTGGTGTATGTGGCTGGTGCCATAACCACTGTGTGATGCACACCAAGCCTAGATTATACATTTATTTTTTATTTTATGTTTTTTTTTTGGTTATACATTTATAACCAGAAACATTAAAGGGAACTTTTTTCTGTTTTATGTAAAGTATGATATTAATCTTGGCCCAATTATTTATTTTAATATGTTTATCTTTAATTACATATGAGCATTTATTTGTAACACATTTATAATATAAAAGTTCTTTCAATCGAATTAAAATGTGGTCTTGCTACATTTAAAAAGAACAAATTTCTTCAACCTTTGATCCTGGTATCCCATGAAGCCCAGGAAAACCAGGAAGTCCACGATCACCCTGAAAATGAAATTGAAATTAATTAAAGAAAAAAATGTTTCAGCCTTAACAATATTATCAATTATCTTCAACTTTACCCTTGTTAAAATCCATCAGAAATAAATCTATGAACAGCTAAATTCATATCTGCATTAAATCCTATCTCCACAAAAGATTAATCCCCATTTATCAGGGTTTTATGTATGATTAAAGAACAAAAGTAGTTTGGATCTACCCTGTTTCCCCGAAAATAAGACATCTTCCGAAAATAAGACCTACTTACAGGAAAGATAAGACATCCCCTGAAAATAAGACCTAGCGCATCTTTGGGAGCACACCTTAAAATAAGACACTGTCTTATTTTCGGGAAAACAGGGTAGTGGCATCTCACCAGCAATCCTGATTCCACCTTAAGTGAGCCATCACCTATTCTAAAAAATGACTCAGGCTTTTACAAGGGCAAGATACGTAAATTAATTGAAATGGCTTAGTGTCAGTGCAGTCTGTGTGTGACAGAATCATCCTCTGAGGTCCCATCTAACTCAGTTAGGAAAGATCCTCAACTCAAACTCTCACTACACTCTAAGACTCTGTGGAGATTTTTCTTTTTTTTGGTTTTTTGTTTTTTTTTTTTTTTTTTTGGCCAGGGCTAGGTTTGAACCCGCCACCTCTGGCATATGGGACTGCCGCCCTACTCCTTGAGCCACAGGCGCCACCCGAGATTTCTCTTTTTTAATTGCTGACCTTACAATATGTTCATAGTAGATATCTGTTCCTATGTGTCTGTGAAGATAAAATACCTAAGTTGCCTCCAAAAGAATAAGAATAGTACATACAGATTTAGTAACTAGTGGGAAATGTTGGATGCTATTGCTTTAGCTTCAAAATCTTAATTGTCAAGACAAAGTTTAAGAGAGAACCAATGACGATCATGCCAAGAGTTGGGTCAGGTTCACTTTTATCTAGGCAAATGAAGATACCACATGCAAAGAAGTAATTGGACTCTTAGCTTGTGTAATGAAGAGGGAGGCATGTGAAAACAGTTACCTATGACTGATATAATTTTTATGAAATTTATTTTAAAGAGCGGTGTAGTTATTCAAAACTTATATACTCTAAAGTTCCGTATCTCCTGGAGTTCAAATCACCAAACCGTGTGTCACATTACAACTACACTTACAATTTTCAGCATTATCAACTGACTTCCCATGCCAAATGAAGAGTATTAACCTCCCCAGCATCCCTCCCCACAGGGACAAATCCCTTTAACCTTCTTTTCAGCTTTGTTTAAATCAGTAGTCAGGGTTCATTACATTAAGATTCACTGATAAGCCAAAATATACGCCAAATACTTGCCTCCTCCTGCCCAATATTTGTTTTTCCTGGAGTCAAACACTGCCTTTATAAATTGCTTGGTTTCCTATAAGTTTATAGCTATTTTCAACTCCAAAATCTCGTCAATTGTCAAAATCACTTCTCAAGGTGCTCACAGCCATTGAAAATTTCATATTTTTTAATAAATCCCTGCTAGAGCTATCTTGTTTAACTATGGGTTTTTTGCTTTTTCTATCTGTACTACTTTCTTGTTTAGGGGAATCTATCATGCAATGGCTTCATGAGAAGAAACTCAGGAGAGATAACTTTCTAAGACCTTCAATGAAAATGTCTCTGAAAATGTCTTCATTCTATTCACTTATGCAGTTGATAATTCACGTATAGAAATATAATTTAGAATTTTTTTCATCAGACTTTTGAAGGCTTTGAAATCAGTTCATGATTTCCATGTCACTGGTAAGGTATTTTATGCCTTTCTGATCTGATGCCTGACCATTTATATGTAGGTTTTTTCATTTATAGGGACCTCATGTCCATACTCATGGACATCCCAGATCATACTTTCCAGCTCTATCCATTCTTTACGTAAACACCCTCTTCTCAGCTACTTCTATGAGTAAGGTAGACACACAAGTGTGTTGGAAGGCTTTCAGGAGGACCAAAAGAGAACTGTAAACCTAGGAGATGAGCCTGGAGTGATTATGCAGGGATTTCCACAACCTGGGATCTGAAATGTAGTCTACAAGGGTCTCCTGGGCCACACGTGTACCCCAAGGTGAGCCCTTCAGACTCTTCACTCAACACCAAGAAGCACAGGGGATCTGGCTCTCTGAAGGCATTCATGACAACATACTTTTAAAGTCTTCCCCTCCGTACCTTGTAAAAGTTTCTTCCAAGATATTTTATTTTTTGATTTTTAACTTCCCTTTTTACTAGGTGATTCTTTATTGTCAGCTCATACAGCAGTTGATGACTCTGAGATTTACTGTAATTGGTCTGGTTGGACCGTATCACTGCATAGCTCTAGATGTCAGTGGACTCCCTACGGAAGGATATTCTATTCATAATACAGCCTACAGGACTGGGTGACAGCATTTTGGAGGCCAGGTATGGGAAGGGAAGTAGGAGGTCTCAGCACAGGCAAGTATGGCCTAAATTCCATTGTTTCAATGTCAGTACAACCCCTCCTTTTCCCCCAGTCTAGAGACCCTAAGTTTTAACTTCTCCAGAAAGTACACTTTTATTTTCCTTCCAAGGTAGAAGAAGGGACATTCATTTAGCTATGTAGAGTTGAGGAAAGACTGGTGGGATTTACCCTTTCTTATACCTTAAACAGACCTTGAACCATGCATCCATCTTCAGCTCTACTTTCACATCTACTCCAGGAAATACTTATTACTACCATTTCCCACATCTGTGCATATGTGTGCGTGCATATACACGAGTGTGCATCATATATGTGTGAAGGGGGCCTCCCATCTATAATTCTTATCACTTCTCATTTTAGGATTCAGCTTCCTTGAGTCTTTTTCACATGCAAAAATGTAGAACTGTTATTTCCTCTGTAATTATTTGTGTCATGTTAGGTTTTATTATTATAGTTTTTTGTAGTTGTTCTTTTGCTTCCATGGAAATTTAAGAGAAAGAGAAAGAAGGCAAATGTTTGTGTTCAACTCTTCATTCTCATCAAGAAGCCCTAGTGATTTACTGATGCTTCAGCAGTAACATTCAGGGCATCTTGGCTACTGGGGAGGTGGTTTCACAATAGTCTACTGGCAAGAGACAACAGGACAGACAAAGGCAAGGACAACACAAATCAAGAAAGGATTCATGCAATGCGTAATCTCCAGCTGTCCCTATGGATACTTTCCAGTGGGAGGCCTTTAGCCTCCTGAGCGGGGTTACTGTGACCTCCTCTGTGCGGTCTAACACTCATGACCTGCTCTCTATTTCACTGAATCAACTTCACTACTGATCAACTCAGGTTAATGATTGCAGGAAAATCTGGAAATACCCTTATCTGACTAAACCTATAAGCTATCAGCTTTCTTCACTTAACACACCTAACGTTTAATTTCAACATTGATACATTCCACAAATAGAAATACCCCTTTATTTTTCATTAGGGAGAGAAAGGCAATCATTATAAGGTACATCTTCACAGAGTGAAAACCAAGCATAAAAGTCCCGGAATCCCCCAATGTTCTCCCATAACAATTATGGAAAACTGAAAACAAAAATGACAACATTTTAGATATATCTGTGTTATATTTGATTCTTTTACTTGATCTATAAGTCTATATGGTATAAAAGGTATGGTAGATTGATAGTTACAGCCAAAATCTATTTACTTCGTAGCACTGCAAAAAGGAGTTTGAGCTGAGCCCATGGCTGCCCAGCTAGAGACTGCATTTCCCAGTCTCCTTTGCAGCAAGGCATGGTCATGTGACTAGCTTGTCTGCAGAATGTGTGTGAAACTAAAATATACAAATTCCACATTATCAAAAAGAAATCTATTTCTGTGACTTCCTTTTCCTCCTTGCCATCAGACTAGAATGTAGATAATAACTAGCGATGCAGCATTGACTGTGTAAAGGAGAAAAATATTCTTAGGGAGAATAGAGCAAAGAGATAGAAAAACATGAGTCCCTAAATGAGTTCATATATAACAAATCATATGAAAAAATAAACTCTCACATTTAAGCTGCTGCATTTGGGGTTTTATTTGTCGTGGAGCTTAGCCATCAAGTTAAGGTATACAAAGAATAACTATTTACAGTCTAAACAGCAATAGTATTTTTATAGATTATGATGAGTGTCCTTGCCAAGAGTTATAGCTCCTGACTACTTACTTACCACTAAAGATTAAAAACAATCTGTTGAAAGAGAGAGAGAAGAGAAAGGGAGAGGAAACCATAAAAAGACTACAACATCCTAGAATTAGTTATTCCCAAAATTCAACAATTGACCCAAATAAAGAACAAAAGAAAAAAGTAAATTTGAAGGGGAAATCAAGAAACATAACAAGAAAACCAAATATTCTTTCTTCTATTTGGGGACTCCCAACAGAAGAACCAAAACTAATTTTTTGAGATAGGGAATTGAAGTTAAGAGAACAACCTGAATTGACTCTTCGGAGAACACTGAATTGTGATAACCAGTTGAAGGCCAGTCTAGACTAAGATAAACTCTTGATAAGATGAAAATTAGCTAGAAATGAGTACTTAATAAAACTACAGAAAGGGGTGAACCACTATCCCCTAGTAAGGCTGAACAGAGTCCTAGCTAAGACTTCCATTCTCTGGCTAAAGGTTATAAAAGAGAAAACCTCTAAATTTTAATGTACTGGAGATGACAAATAGATCTCAGATGAAGTGGGGAAAAAACTAGGAGCATTCATTCACACTGAGACATAAAAAATACAAGATGTGGACAAAGCTACCCTTATGTGTGCAAGATTTTTAAGTAAAATAAAAAGGTATGAGTCTGGGCATGGTGGCTCATCCCTGCAACCCTAGCAGTTCGGAGCCTAAGGCAGGAGAATAGCTTGAGGCCAGGAGTTTAAGACCAGCCTGAGCATTAAAGCAAGACTGTATTTCTGAAAATAAATAAATATATTTATGTATTTACACACACACACACACCCCAATTTGGTAGTATGTGCCTGTAGTCCCAGCTACTCAAGAGGCTAACACAGGAGAATTGCTTGAGCTCAGACATTTGAGGATGTCTAAACAGTGATGATGCTCTGCACTTGAACATGGGCAAAAGAGTACCTTTTTAAAATAAATAGGTATAGTATCTATGTCAACATAACTTGGAGAGAGAGAGCATGTAAGCTGCATGAAGAAAGAAATTGTGAGCAAAACTGTTAGAGAATGCTGCAATTTCAAAGATAAATAATTCATCAAATAAGCTCACAACCAAAGCTAACGAATTGACATAACAATGTTGGTATTATAAATTGGTGTTGGCTGTACTTGACAAAATGCCATAACAAAACATGAGCTTAGAAAAGAATTGGCCAGGATGCAAGAAACAGACTAAGCCTAAAAATACTAGGATTGGGAAATAGAACTGTTGTTTTATCTCTAACAGGTAAATAATAAAACTGAAGAATGCCTTTCCGCTTAAAACTCTGCCTGTAGGAAAGATGAAATCAAGGATGTGGCTATACACACCATTCTTAAAATGTCTGCATCAATTAAGGCGAGTTGAATAAATCTTTTCAAGCTGGACAGTGCGGCTCACGAAAAAGAAACAAAGCACAGTGATAAATTGAAATCGCCTATTAACAAGTGCAGAGAGGGACCTGGACTAAGAGAGAACTGACTCTGGATGCTGCTAGTAGCTAGAATCAAATGTCAAAGACAAAAATGGCACATGTATATAGCACACAAAATACACACTGTATGCTGCTGAGAGTTATACTACCACAGAGCCACCAAATTGGACTAAAAGAATGTCTGCCTAAGACCTGAAATACAAAGTTCCCCAGTTTCAGTACTACTTGTAATGTTTTTCTGGACCAGCAGACAAATTTAGACAAAAATATAGAACTAAGGGGATAAAAACAGGTCAAGACTATCTACTTGGGTAGCAAAAGAATATAAGAACAACTATTTTTCTTTAAATCTGAATTTTTAAAATGGCTCTGTATCTTTGTTGTGCTTTAAATTTTCCCACATTTCAATTGGGTCATTCTTAGCATCAAACAGCGAATTTAAAATGTTATCTCCTGGGAGCCCAATCAATTCCATCTGTAGCCCTTGGGTGTGTAGGTGATATCAACTAGGTGAGGTTGAAATGCTGATTTGAATGTGATGTCATGATTCTCAAAGTCAGTGAATCTTTTATTGTATTGCCTAATTAATAGGTCTATAGCACCTTCATATTCTTCAGATAATTCCTATATATCACCCTGCTCATTAGTGACCTTTACTAACTGAGGAAAATGTTCATCTGAAATTTCCTTTTGAAGAAGAGCTTTGGAAAAGACAGCTTTTCTTTCCCAAAATGCTTGCAGTTCTTTGCACATATCATATATAGACATAGTTTTCCCTGGCAAATAATATTCAAGTCACTTTGATTCTACATGGTATCACACAGAAATGCTGCATTTTATAGAAATACTCTTTCCGTAATTCACAATGCTGATTCTGTTCTTCATACAATTAAACTATCTGTCCTTTTGGCTAACACCTGTCCCTGTGATAGCTAACATACTTCAGAATGATAATGCAAATCCACATTGAATACCTACCTCATTGTTCAACTTCAGCACGTTACGAAGCAGATGATTTCATTAACAATATAGTTAACAATATTTACAACTTGTTGCAAAGTAGCTTTAGCACAGATTTTGCTGATGCAAGAGACAATGAAAAGCAATGAGACCACCTGGATCTGCCAAAACTTTTTTAAATCTGTGCAATAAACCAGTCATGTTTTCCTGTCATGGACAGTGCACTGTTTATATCTATCCTCACTAAATTTACCAAATTCAGTCCAACGTCACAACATTTACCTTTATTCCATATTCTGTTCACAAGAGTAACCAAAGTAACCTTAGTAGCAAAGGAAATCTTTTGTGATGACCTAAATGAAGTATAAAACCTGAGCCAAGACCATTTTTTCAGTTGATTCATCCAAAGTGAATGAAAAAATATTTATTTTATTCTTGAAGTATTGCATGAAGTTGTTGTGTTAAGTTGAAGGCTAATTCATGGTGCTGATCAGTCATGGTTCTCTTGAAAGAGGCAGTTGTTCATACTTTGAAACAAGTACGTTCTAAGTATCCCACAAGTGTGACAATAAATTCCTTCACAATTTCTACTTCACTGAACGGCTTTGCTCCCCACCCCACCCCATCCCAAGCATATACGCTACATAATAAGTTGTTTTGGCAGCATTATCTCCAGGTTTTATTGTCTGCTTGAAAAAAATTGTATTTGCTTTTGCTCTTCACCTTTTAATTTCTACAGCGTAAGCTTTCACACTTGTCTCTCTAATTTAAAATATTTGTGGTTCTTATGAGTGTTACCATGCTGAGAAGCATCGAATTTCTTTAATGCTAATATTATAGTATCACAAAGCAAGCAAATCATTTTATGTTTAGCAGAAACCAGACCATATTGAAGTTCTCAACCCTCATTTTAAAAAACTGCTTTCTTTCTTCAGTGTTTTCTTGGTCTTCTTTGACATGATGGGTTATAGCAGACAGAGTTAAAAAAAATACTGCAGAGCTCTGCATCTATTCACGAATTCCACTTCAAACAGAAATACCATGCACCATTGTCAAATGCTGATAACAGACTGGCAGATTCAACCACCATAAAAGAATCTCACCAATCAGCCTCTTGGGGTAATGGAGTCAGTCAGGTGGGGGAAGTGAGAATTAAATCATGAGTGTAGCACCTGTCAGCTTAGCGCTTATAACTTACTTTATAAACATGCCAACCAATCTTGGAAGATCATTTTGTTGAAACTTACTTTATTCTTTAGTATTTTAAATGTGTTCATTTAAACATAGACATAAATGATGGATACAAATATATTAATAAAAATAAGAGTATTTGTTCTTAAAATTTGGATCCAGTCAAAAGGCTGCTTCAGGAACTAGAAGGCCTTAAGGTTGTGGGTTCCTCACCCCTAATCTGCAGTGACCCATCTTCTTCCATAGAGACACAAGTAGACCATGAATACTCTCTCATGCCTTATCAGTACTCAGAGACTCATCCATCCTGTGCCCACCCCCACCTGTCCTCTTGGCTACTGACAGGCATTTGGGGATTCTTCTCACAATGCAGGCAACAGAGTAAATAAGACACAAGTCACACAGAGGAAAACTTTTCTAGCCAAAGAAAAAAAATATATATAGGGGAAATGAAGCCAGATTAGGGCAAGGTCTTTTATTTCAACACCCTGATCCTTGAGTAACTTTAAACAAATGACAAGTTCTTCATTTCTCAGTTTTCCAAATCATGAAATAAGAATAATTTACTTCCCAGCTCATGTCAAATGAGTATGTCATGACTTACTTACTAATCTCGTAGGACTTTTTAAGAGTATTCAATGTGATGAAGGATGCCTATGGATAACACGAGTGCAAAACACACCTAGGAATAAAATGGGCAAGTGTGCACACCACAGTAAAACCCTCTCTGCATGCTATACATTAAGCCTTGCACATAACTGTGTTTCCTGCTCCTTTCAGATTAAGAAAGAAAACACAAAAGCTGAATCTTACACAGCCTCAAGTAAGACGACTTACTGGGAAATGGTTAAATCCACTAAAATACTTTCCTTCCCTAACACAGTTATGGGCATTCCCTTTGGGTTGAGGGATTACCATTGGCCAACTCAGGCCTACAGAGGAAGTAAATGCCTTAGTGCTCACCAGTGACTCACTGTGCTTGTTTCTCAATGACCACACAACAGAGTACACCAAAAGTAGAGATGGAAAATTAAATGTGGAACCAATAACATATGAAGCCCTCTATGAAAATTCAATAAAAGTTATAAATACCCTAACAATTCCAGTAGAAAAAGAGAAAACAGAACAGCCAATAAATGAGGCAGGACACGGAATTAATGGTTCTTCATAATAAACTAAGATGCTGAATCTATTATATGGTTTTAAAAGAACAAAAAGAGATGGATGCATTGGTATATGCCTGTAGTCCTAGCTACTCAGAGGGACCCTGAGTTTAAGGCCACAAACTATGAGCTATGATCACGCCTGTGAATAGTCGTAACACTCCAGCCTAAGAGATAGAGCAGACTCTGTAAACTTTTTAAAAATAAAGAAAAGAGGTTAAACAGTCAGAAAATAATCAAGACTTTGCAAAATCAGCCACAGAAGTAATAAAAACCTAAGCACACACTGATGAGCCTCACCTGTACAGAAGATCGAGTCAATAAATCCTACTATCAGAGAATATTTAGAGAGGACACAGCTGCTTTATAAGAAAAACTTCTGAAGAATGCAAAAAAGAAAAAGGAAAGAAAATGTGGTACTGTTCTTTCCCAAAAAGTAGAGAAGGTTGACTTTTTTTCTTAAAATCCATGGTTATACTTACGGTGCAGCTTACAAGGGTACATGTGAAACTTAGTAAATGTAGAATGTAAATGTCTTAACACAATAACTAAGAAAATGCCAGGAAGGCTGTGTTAACCAGTGTGATGAAAATGTGTCAAATGGTCTATAAAACCAGTGTATGGTGCCCCATGATCGCATTAATGTACACAGCTATGATTTAATTAAATAAATAAATAATTAATTAATTATTTAAAAAAAAATTTTTAAATCGATAAGCCAAAAGGTTAGGACAACTTAAAAAAAAAAAAAAATCCATGGTTATAACAAATTCAAGGTTTCTACAAATTTAGATAAAGGAAAATATTTTTTAGGAAGCATATATGTGTGTATATTTGCATGTTTGTGTATAATACTGTTATTATATCAATGTATTAATAATTGATGTAATTCTAATTATAAATTATGTATATAGTTACATATTTAATGTGTATATTTGTATCTATGTAATTTATACTTAATAATATTCCAATAATAGACTGCATTAAGGAAGAAAAGGAAGGGCACAGAACGGAATCCTGGAACACTCCAACATTTAGGGAATGGACAGAAGGGGGGCAGCCAACCAGTAAACATGGAAAGGAACCTAGTAAGGGAAAGTGAACTTTTAGGAGCACCTGGTATCCCAGAAACCAAGAGAAGGACTATTCTGAGAGGGAGAGAAGAGTCAAGTGTGTCAAATTGGAATGAAGTCTGACTGGAGTGGTCTAGACAGAGAAAGGGAAGTGAGAAGGTAGAGAGAACCCAGGCGAACCTTTCAGAGTGCCTAGGCCATGCTGGAAAACAGAGGAGGAGTCTGGCCGCGGAAGGAGTCTATACCATGGAGGAAGGAGAGGTTTATTCAGTGGGTTTCAGATGGGTCTTCCTTTGAACTGTTGCAAAAATGGAACAGGAAAAAATGAATGATACAGAAGAGAAGAGCTAATCAATAAAGAAATAGAGAAAGACGGGATCTAGAGTATAAGAAGAGGCTTGTGGACTATCGATTATGCTTGGACAATTCACTCGTATTCACAGGAGGGAGGGCAGAACATAGGTACAGGTACAAGTATAAGGGTAGAATTCCTGTCTGATCGTTTCAGCTGGGGCACTTCAACATTAGAGAAAGGATTAAGGATAAACCAAAGTTATTTCCAAAATTTTACCTTATGTAATCAGCAGATGGGTGGTTCCAATAAAAGAGTCATCATTATCATCATCATCACTAAAATTATAGTGCTTAACTAATGCCAAGCATATTCATGACGTATGATATCACACTATAACCTCTGCTTTCTCGATGATCAAAACCAGGTTTAAGGAGATTAAGAAGCATGACTTGGGGGTTAGCAGTCTGAATTCACAACCAAGCCTGTAACCTGTGAATGCTTTAAGCCCCTACTCACATACGTGTGCAGGACATCACATATGTGCACACACACAGTGCTTGGGCCATGGTGCTATCAGAAAGGTACATGGGTATGTTACACTCCCTTTTTGAGAAATCAGAACAAGGAGGAAATGGTGCTAAGCCAGATCTATTCCTGCCTCCTCTGGGCTTTGTTTTAATTTTGTAAATTTTTCCAGAAGTAACACAATTAACATGCTAAATTTTAAAATATCATTCCCTAACAACATTTCTCACTTGGTTTTTTATTACTGTTCTCCCAAAACCTATGTTGGAGTTCCTTGGTTATGACTGACTGTATAACATTATAGACGTCACTGTAAAGCCACGAAGTCTTTTGCTGCTGGAAGCCCAGAAGTGAGGGACTTAGTCAGGAGGGAACTCTCTTCTCATCACATGATACCGTGGTCTGGATGCTGAGGACAATGAGAAAGGATGGTCTTCAAAGGAGGACCCCTTACACATTAAACCTTCTGACTAAGAAAACAAATGTATAATTTGTCCAATAATAACATGTTAGATGTAATTAATGTCCTTTATTTCTTATGCCCAGAAAAATAGAGTAATGAGTTTGCACCAAGTCCAAATAGGTTAAAGAATAAATTATTCATACTTTCTTCATCTCCAGAACTGAAGTCGGCCTAGAAAAATTTCATATCCAATTTGAAAACTCATAAATACCCATCTATTAACCAACTACGCCTACAATAAATTTTAACAAAATATGTTTCTCCATATAAGTTAAATGTATTTGGCTTCCTTAGGCTTTAGGAAGCATTGCAAAGCATTTAAAGCAATTTTTAGATTTCAAAGACTATCTTTAAAGCATGCAATAAAATTAGTTGCCAACTGAAGACCACCTTGCTAAGTATTCCTTTTTACTTTATAAATTTACTTTAAAAAAACTCTTTAAAATATACACACATTCTATTGTCCAATATATGAAGAATGATTGTTAAAGTCAGCAAGAAAGTGCATCTAATTTTAATTATCTTAAGGGGAAACTCCTCTGTGGGAAACTTGAGAAAATCCACAAAATGGAAATTATTCTGGGAAAATATCCTGATGGAGAACAAACAGTATTGTGTGGAACAATCTCCCAAGGGCCACTATGTGACGCCTGGAAAAAATGCCCTGCACTGCCACAAGTCAAAGCTGTCCGGGGTGGATTCTCCAACCTTCCCATTTCTGAAATCAAGGAACCGTGTCATGAAAGAATAATCAAGGAAAACCTCTAATTAACTTCTAAATTATTTTAACTCTGGGTAAAGAACATTCAAAAGCCACATGGAATGTGAGGAGAGGACTTGGAAAGTAGCACATGGTGATTTGAGGCCCACAATGACTGTGTCAAATCTATTTAACCCCAACAGTGAACTTCAGAGAGCAACCAGCTCTGAATAAAATCATTACTCACCCGAAAACAGAGACTGCTGCGTAAACATGCATATATTTATCTTATCCAGCAAAATGTATGACTTTGTAAAATTCACACACCTTTATTTAAAAGACAGCACAATGATCAAACAATAGTTAGTTTAAGATGCCCCTGGTAGAATTCTTTTTCCATTATTTTTAAATGAAGTAGATTCATTGCCACAAAAATGTATTCCAATTATTTTAAGATGTATAAATAAAAAGAACCCTTTTATATTTGTTTTCTAAAACTCAACTGAAGAATGCAGTAAGTAGGTTGAGAAAATACCTACACTCCCATGTCTGTCGCAGCATTATTCACAATAGCAAGATAAGGAATCAAACAAAGTGTCTTTCAGTGGATAAATGGATAAGGAAAATGTGGCATATACATGCAACAGATTACTATTCTGCCATAAAAAATTAGGGAAATCCTGTTATTTACAATAGGGATGGGCCTGGAAGACATTACGTTAAGTGAAATAAGTCAGGTACAGAAAGAAAAATATCACATGATCTCACTCACAGGTGGAATCCAAAAACACTGATCTCATAGAAGTAGAGAGTAGGGTGGTAGTTACCAGCCAGAGGCTGAGGTGGTTGGGGAGGTGCAGGAGGCAGTGTTGAAGAGATGCTAGGCAGAGTATGCAACATTTCAGTTAGGTAAGACAAGTAAGTTCAACAGATCTATTGTACAACATGGTGACTATAGTTCAGAGGTGGGGAATCTGCAACCTTACGGCCACATGTAGGCTTCTAGGTCCTTAAATGTAGCCTCTCAACTGGATCCAAATTTTAAAGAATACTCATATTTTTATTAATACATATTCATTCGCCTTTTGTATTTTTGTTTTATTTTTAAAACGAATGCCTTTAAGATACCAAAGAAGAAAATAACCTTCAACAACACAATCTTCCCAGACTGACAGGCACGCTTAGAGAACATTAGTAAGTCATCAGAGCTCCACTGATAGCTGCTACACTCATGATTTAGTTCTAAATTTCCCCCTCTCCCAGACTATGTGCTACTAGCTACCACACAAGGCTGGTGGTAGAGAGTTTACAGGGAGTGAGTACACCATAAAAACTGAAGGAAGAAAACAGATTATTGAAAGAGGATTGGGAATTGCAAAATTATCTTGTTTCTGCTAAAGATCAACCGATTGCCTTACTTTGTGATACTGAAAAATATCAATATTAAAGTAATTCAATGCTCATCAGCCTTATAACACTCATAAGAACCACAAATATCGTAAATTAGAGGGAGAGGTGTGAAAGCTTACACTCCAGGAATTAATAGATGAAGAACAAAAGCAAAGACAGTTTTTTCAAGCAAGTAATAAGACCTGGAGATAATGCTGCGGAGGCAACTTATAAAGTAGCTTATGTACTGGAGAAAAAGGGAAGCATTCCATGAAGGAGAAATTGTGAAAGAATACATTGTCTTTTTTTTTTTGTTTTTTTTTGTAGTTTTCAGCCAGGGCTGGGTTTGAACCCGCCACCTCCAGCATTTGGGGCCGGTGCCCTACTCCTTTGAGCCACAGGTGCCGCCCTGAAAGAATACCGCATCACACTTGCAGGATGCTTAGAACCCAATCATGTTTCAAAGTATGAACAACTGCCTCTTTCAAGGCGAACCATAACTGATCAGCACCATGAATTAATTAGCCTTCAACTCAACACAACAACGTCATGCAATACTTCAAAAGAAAAATATATATTATTCAATCACTTGGATGAATCAACTGTTACTACTGGTTTGGGGCAGGTTTAATACTTCATTTGGGTCATCACAGAAGATTTTCTTTGCTACCAAGAGTTACTTGCTTTGGGCACTCTTGTGAACAGAACACAGGGAATAGGTATCTTCAATAACTTCCAGGATAAATGTCATGACATTGGACTGAATTTGGTAAATTTAGTGAATGCATGTTTGGAAAACATTTATTGCATAGATAAAAAAAAATTAACAGATCCATTCTCATCTCTTTTTGTATCTTGCATCAGCAGAATTTCTGTGCTAAAGTTACTATTTTAAGTGACATTTTGCAATGTGTTATTAAGCGTTGCGAACGATATTCACGCAAATGCAACACTGCATCTGTTTGTAATGCGATAAGGTTGAGCTATTCAGTATGGACTTGCCCTATCATTCTAAAGTTCACTGGCTTTGACTGGGACAGGTGTTAGCCAAAATTTCATCTCTGTGAGAACAGACAGTTACATTTTATGAAGAATAGAATCAGCAATGGGAACTACTGAAGTGATTTTCCATAGGAACGCAGCATTTCTGTGTGATACCCTGTCAAGTTAAAGTGACTCAGATATTTCTTGGCAAAGTAAAACTAAGTCTATACATGATATTTGGCAAAAAATTCAAGCATTTCAAAAAAAAAAAAAAGGGGGGGAAGTCTTTTTTCAAAACACTTCTTCACTTCTTCTTCAAAAGAAAATTTCAGATAAATATTTTCCCCAGTAAGAAAAGATCCCTGATGAGCAGGATGGTCTATATGAATCATTTGAAGAATATGCAGCTGTTATAGACCTTTTAAATGAATAATATGATGAAAAGTTTACTGACTTTTAAAATCATCACATCACACTGACGTTAATATTTCAGTCTCACCTAGTTGATATCAGGTAGGCACCCAGAGAACTACAGATGGAATTAAGTTCTCAGTAGATGACATTTTAAAGCCATTGTTTGATGCTAAGAATGACCCAATTGAAATATGGGAAAATGTGGTGGGATACCCACAACATGCCTGAAGAATGCTTTCTTGCTTTTCAACCACTTATTGCAGAGAATCTACATTCTCCTGCCTACCCCAAATAAAGACACTCTATGGATCGTAAATGACTGCACCCAGCTAGAGGATCAGCTGAATCTGTGGACCTCCATGGTGCAACCAAATATTCAAATGCTTTCCAACAAAAAGCAGACACAACAAAGTCATTAAAAGGTTAGTTAATTTAAAAATTAATAGTTTTCATTTTTTTTAATTATTAAGCACATTGCTAGTGGTTTACAAAACAATGCACATTTTTAAGTATAGCTAATCGAAGTATCCTGAAGGTGGCCTTATTTGATTATAGCTAAATATGGCTTTCCAACATGAAAAGTTCCCCACCCCTGCTACAGTTAGTAATATACTACTTTCTTAAAAACTGCTAAACGTGGATTTAACAGGCTCTCACCAGAAAAATAATAACCATGTGAGGTAATGTTTTTAATAATTAGATTTAATCATTCCACAATGTATAAAAACTTTACAAATCATATTATACACAGTAAATACATATAATTTTATCTGCCAGTTTAAAAGTATAAAGAAATGCAAGTTAATATGGCCTTTTTGGAAAGAAGTTTGGAGAATACTCAAGGAAGTAAAAGTGGACCTACTGTTTGATCCTGCAATCCCCTACTAGGCATTTTACCCAGATGATCAAAAATCATTTTACAACAAAGACATTTGCACCAGAATGTTTATTGCAGCCCAATTCATAATTGCCAAGATGTGGAAACAGCCCAAGTGCCCATCAACCCATGAATGCATTAATCAATTGTTGTATGTGTACACCATGGAATACTATGCAGCCATTAAAAAGATGGAGATTTCACACCTTTTATGTTTACCTGGATGGAGCTGGAATATATTCTTCCTAGTAAAGTATCTCAAGAATGGGAGAAAAAGTATTCAGTACTACTGTGAAATTAGTATATAATCAACTACACATTCATAGGAATGGTAAAACATAACTATAGTCCAGAAAGAAGGAGAGAAGAGGAAAGAGAAGGGAGGGTGAAGGCCAAGAGGAGGGAGGGGCTTTGGGGGGATCCAACCTAATGTGCATAATGCAATGATATATTTCTATACTATTAAGAATAAAGTATGGTTTGTTTGTTTGTTTTGAGACAGAGTCTTACTTTATCACCCTCGGTAGAGTGCTGTGGCGTCATAGCTCACAGCAACCTCCAACTCCTGGGCTTAGGCAATTCTCTTGCCTCAGCCTCCTGAGTAGCTGGGACTACAGGTACCTGTCACAATGCCCAGCTATTTTTTGTTGCAGTTTGACTGGGGCCAGGTTCAAACCTGTCACCCTCTGTATATGGAGCCAGCGCCCTGCCCACGGAGCCACAGGCACCACCACGAATATGAATGTTTTTGCCACAACAAATAAGTATGCAAGGAGACGGTTATGTTAATCAGTTAGAAGTAAGCATTCCACATTGTATATCAAATCAGCACATTGTACCCCATAAATGTATTAATGTACAGTTATGATTTAATAAAGAAATTTTAAAAATAAATAAAAAGAAAATAAACATGTTCATTAATTTATTCACACACACATTTTCTTTTTTTTTTATTAAATCATAGCTGTGTACATTGATATAATCATGGTGACACACATTCTCATACATTGCTCTATCAGCAGACTGTTTTTGAGAATATAAACAGGCAGTGATGGATGAGAGATGCTCCAGTGGACTGCAATGCAGGGGAGGTACCTGGCACATGTCTCCTCAGAGCTGGTGTCCTTACCATCCAGGGGAAATCTCCCTTTCACCTGAAGAAGTTCATTCTATCTCATATGAAACCCCCAGAGCACGGATATATAAGACATCGCGTATGCCTGTGGCCTGGTCTGCTCCCTGCTGCTCAAAAGAGTCTCACATCATTTCAAACTGGCAGAGACCGCTCAGTGACTAAAGAGACTCATAGAGACCCAGAGCCACACAGTGTAAAGAGGATTTCATACATCTTCTTTGGGAATTATACCGACTACTGCTTCTGCGTTACCTCCTCTGATTCTCCCTATATTGTAAAGCCTATTCTGGTGACTGCTCTCATCCAGGGCTTGCTCTTGACTCTTGCCAGGTCAACTCATCTACCACCCATTGCCACCATGCTACTTGATAAACAAGACAGAACGTAAGAAATAACCACAGATATAAGAAAAACTCTACTCCAAGAACATACTACAATGATTTCCATATTTATCTCATATAATCCTCACACTATTTTTTAAATCCTCATTTTGCCAATCTAAATATAAGATTTAGAGACATTGAACACTTGCCCAAGATCAAACAGTATGAAAGTTACTTGGTAAGATACTTTCAACAACTACAATTTTCTGCAACCAAAGTAAGGAACCATAAAAGTATAAAAGTATAAAATGGAC
The DNA here is from genome assembly GCF_027406575.1 of Nycticebus coucang. Classification (NCBI taxonomy): domain Eukaryota; kingdom Metazoa; phylum Chordata; class Mammalia; order Primates; family Lorisidae; genus Nycticebus; species Nycticebus coucang. The sequence goes on along the minus strand of NC_069788.1, from coordinate 24,167,257 downwards.
ATGGTCTAGTATTTATATCTAGATCAGATATAAATACTGTGCACGTTATTTTAACAAGGTTTAGAATTTTGCAGATGGCAGTTCAAAAATTACTATAGCACAAGCAAGCAGCAAAATGCCTAAGATAGGCAAAATGACTAAATCAAAAGGAAAGTTTTTGGATGAAAAGACTTTGAAAATACAACCGTATTTTAGAAATTAAGGTAATAAATCAACATGGAGATCTGAGCAAATACAAATGGTAGGCATCTCAGACACTGACTAGCCACCAGGGCCAGTAGCTATTGACTAGATCCATGGGAAAGTACTAAAATATTAAACATATTTGACATATTTAAAGAACATATACTTCAATAGGAAGCTTGGCAAATCTTAGAGTGGTAAAAAAAAAAAAAAAATTAAAAGGAGAGAGTCACTAATACAAATCCTGTTTGTCCCCATTCCTAAAAGAAAGTCCATTCAGTCTAAGCCAATAGACCACCTGCAGATAGCCACCTATTGTGGAGATAGCCACCTGTTGTGGAGATTGGGCTATCTGAGGCTACTGGGGTAACACATTCACTTCATGTAATTCACTCTCTTTTAAGATGGTAACTTTCTAAGGAACTTAACCACAGAAAATATGGTTTCAAGGCAGAGTCAATTTCTATCCCATCTGACAGTCATCAGTGAATATCGCTTTTATCAAGTGAGAAAGCCTTTGTGAGCTTTATTGGCTAAAAGCCACTGACAAATTTCCAAGCCCACAATTCTTTCTTTAAATTTCATATTAATATATGGGTACAAACAATTAGGTTACAATGTGTGCATTTGTTAAGTAAGGGCCCTGATGCAGTTGTGTTCCTCACCCAGACAGTGTGCCGCATACTGTTTATAATGTTGTACCTATTAGGTGAAAGCCATGGTGAACGTTGTTGAATGGGAGCCATCATAGCTAATGTCCTTTGTCTTTGAGTGATTAAAGTCACTGATTACATTTTTATTGGGGTGTGTTTACCTTTTCACCATCTCTCCCTGGTTCTCCTTTGTAACCTGGCAGTCCTTGAGCTCCCTAGATTAACCACAAAATAAAATTCTGTTAATTATGATTTTTTTGTTCACTGTAAATTAGATTCCTAAAATGTGTATAAAAGAATTGCATACTTGTATTCCTGGAGATCCTGGGACGCCTGGTGATCCTGCAATTCCCTGATATCCCTAAAGAAAAATAAAACAATAAACAATTAATATTTCACCATATTTACGACACATAGCTATCAATTTCAGGATTTACCTTGTCTCAAGTTTCTTATACCTAAAACTTGACTTCGTGATTCTTCCAAAATAATAAAGTATCAAATGCTTAATAAGGCAATCACACCCTTCCACTATGAAATCCTTAAAATGTACAGGGAAAGATCTCGAATATCTCTCAAGTGCAAATATGCAGAAAGTCTTAAGTCAAAAGGAAAGTTTTTAGATGAAAATAAAGAGCTGTTCACAGCTCCCAAAGAAAGGTTCTAAATATATTAGGAACACATTCAACATATTTAAGGAAAAAAAAACCCTCAGAACATTGGCGGATTAAACAAATGTAATATATTTTTAAACTACCTGATGAACAGTCATCTGAGTTAATCCCTGGAATAAATTAAACTTTGATGAATGTTATTCTTTAGACTAAGTCTATAGTAACCTTCTGATTTGTTGCTTTAGAAAGTTGCTTATGTTAACTTAAGAATGTGGTTGTGACATGTCCAGCTTGATCCTTAACCCCAGGTCTGAGCTGTCTGCTAATGGAGGGGAAAGTCTCATCTCCACTGCTTTTTTTTTTTTTTCTTTCATATCCTTATAGAAACTGGAACCTTGGTAGAACAGCACAGCTTTTTTTTAGTCACAGGCAAACTATTGGCTCAACACCCATATCTCAGTGGTTAGGGCACTGGCCACTTGCACTGGGGCTGGTGGGTTCGAACCCCGGCCTGGGCCCTCTAAACAACAGTAAAAAGAAAAAATAGCTGGGCATTGCAGCAGGTGCCTGTAGTCCCAGCTACTTGGGAGGCTAAGGCAAGAGAATCACTTAAGCCCACGAGTTTGAGGTTGCTGTGAGCTGTGACTCCACAGCACTCTACCCCGGGTGACACAGCAAGTCTCTGTTTCAAAAATAAAAGATTTAAAAAAGGCAAACTGTTCATTCTTCACTCAGAACTTGACTACTGAAGTCTCCAAAAAAACTTGCAGGCCATGAACACTTACCCAGTTTCCCAGGCTCCACTCAGGCTAACCTGAGCCACCTGGCCCCTGCAAACACATTCGCCACTATCAGATTCCATTTCAGTTCCAGTCGCTATTCAGATTCCACCTTTCTTGGATCTTAGTGTTTGGGTACCGGTTTCTGGTGCTGACAGTATTAACACAGATCTCATTGAGGTTTCCAATTACATCTTTATTCCTAGATCCAAGAGCTTTATTTCCAAGTGGCTATTCATAGCCATCTGCGCTGACCTTCATTTTTAACTATAATAGAGACATCATTATTCTGTTTTTCTTCCCACCTTTTCAAATAATATTTGTAATACAATCTGCTAGCTACACTAAAAATAATGATTATCTCTGAAAGATCAGTGTTAGACTGTTTTCCTTTTACGTCCATTTACATTTCCTATTTTGTAAAATGCTTTTACAGCTACTTCCAGAACTATGCCAACTCTACAGCTTTTACCGCCAACCATCATCCCTTCCTTCATACTGCATTCAATTCTTCCTAGAGTACATCATCATAATTTCTCCATGGCATTCAAATACCTTGAGTCCCCTTGCCCAATCTTTAACCATGTCACTTTGCCAGTGAACAGTAAGTCTCATCATCAATGTCCACACTCCATATAAAACAATCTGCAATTTTCAAGCCCAGAACATGCTGTCTGGACTAGCATTTGGACTAGCACTGTCTCTGTCACTGGATTATGTGCTTTCTCGAGATCAGGGACCAGTTTTAATTCATTTCTGAATTTACACCATTGAAAACATTTGGGGGCACATTTTTATTGGTTAAGCATTGGAAGAATTAACCTTTAAGTCAGCCACTGTGCATGAAAGTGTTTAATATCTCTTTCCCCCAGGAACCTTTCTGTGTTCATGCACCTTTCAGTAGAAAATTGAAACTTTTAGTGATATCATGTGTTTCCTAGTCTCAATATCAGTCAAATAAAAGAAGAAAATTAATCCACCTAGAGCTTGCTCAGCCCCATATCTCTACCACTCCAGTTGTTCACTGAATCTCCTTCTCTCAACCACTTTGGAATCAGATAGGCCTGAAACTAAATCTCAACTCTGTCACTGCTAGCAGTGAATAAACTAGATGGCTTATTAATGCCACCAGGAAGAATATTTTTTAGATCCTTCAAAACTCTCTACATATCCTCTGGATAATCTGACATAATTTAGAATAGGCTGCTGTAATTGGAAAAAATAATAATTGTAATGGTTATGTGACATTTATCATGAATGTTTCACATATATTAATTTATTCCCTCCTCACTACCACCCTTTAAGGTAGGTTCTAAATCATCCCCATTTTCAGATGAGGAAAGTAAGGCGCAGAAGGTTAAGTAACTTGCCCAAAGTTACACAGTAAATTGACAGCGCCAGTGGGAACATCATCTACCAGAAAGTGCTTCTTGGTGGAGTAAATCTGATCATTCTAGAATGACTCATCATATTCAAAGAAGTTCATTTTGTACGACTATTTTTAAATTATTTAGAATTCTATGTGCCCAGAGGAAAGGAATGTTCCTAAAATTCCTCAAAAGAAAACTACCATGGAGATTGGCTGTCAATCAAAATGGTCAGTCATCTGCAAAGTTCACACATAATGAATTACTTTTCTTTCCCATTTTTTCAAAAGTTAAGCCAAATGTCATATCTGCCTTTTTACCTTTTTAAGAAAAGTCATCTTTTACAAAAGATCAGAAGTCACTGTGTTGCCTTTCCTCTACAAAGAAGTTGGTATGGTGCATTTGTTAGAGAGGACACGTTACATTTTTAACAGCTTAAAACAACATGGAGATGCCCTGGGCTGTGTTCCCACCTCACCTTTGACTCATGATGTGACCTCAAGTCATCAAATCCCCAAATCCTGAGAAGCAACACAGTGAAGTGGAAAGACAATGAATTTTAAAATTCGAAAGAAAAAATAAAATAAAATAAAATAAAATTTGAAAGGACCTTGAGTTCACATTTTACTCTTCCCTTTACTTTCTATGAGATTTTGGCAACGTCTCTTCGCCTAGCAAAGTCTTTTACCATAGCACCCCTAATGCTCAACATGCAAACTTTACCTCTGTATATTTTATAATGGCTCTGCTTATTTTATCCTCAAAGGAATTACCATACAGGAGTAATAATTGCTCCCTACAATGTAAGAATACTGTGGCATATTTATTCTCTAAACTTAACAATGACACGCACTTGAAATCTACTTAGCTGCAACCAATGCACTTAGTTGCAGAAAGAAATTCAAAGTTGATTTTAGAATCTAGAGAAACAATGCCTAGTAACAAAATATAGAGAACCCAATCACATCCAAGCTGGGGATCCCAGGGCAAAACACGAGAAGAAATTGGATGAAACTCCAAAACCCAGCTTTGGAATGATGATCAGGAAAATAAAAGTTAACAGGGAGACTATTACAAAACAGAACAATTTCCAAGAAAAGAAAGAAAGAAAACATGGGGTTGACTCATAACAGGGTATCTTAGAACAAGAAAAATGTCCTCTGACAGGAAAAATGATAAGCTTTTTAAATAGCTTACTGAGTTTTTATTGTTCTGAACACACAAGTTTCTGTGTTTCACTGCAGAACTATAACTTTCCTATGATCTTTGCCTGATTAATACTGTTTTACACAAATTTTTGCCATTTTGCAATTATTAGCAGGTCCAAATATCCACCCTACCCTCATCTGCAAGATTTCTGACAGTATTTAAGTCTTTTCCATGTTCACAGAAAGCCTCTTTATAAATGAGTCACTTTTTAGGGAAAAAAATACTCTCACTGCCAAATTGTAGGGTTGAAGAAAAGAAGACAGAATCAATTTCATTTTCTTCCATGATTCATAGTTACAAAGCTCCAGGAAAGATGTATAGCATTGAAAATGGAAATTAAGGAAATAAAATCTTAAAATGTGCAAGGGTCACCATCTCAGCTGAGTCCAATTCTAATCATACCATAAAATATTCTGCCAATATAAATATGTATGTTTTTTTTTTTTTTCAAAGAAGTGAGGAGGGTAGAAATACTGGCTTCTTTTAAATACTCTCAACTTCAGAATAAAATCCAGAGAAATAATATTAAATGTCACCCTTCTTTTCAAAATGTAAGAATATGATTTAAAGTTTGTTCTATTACATAATTTTCTTCGAATTTTTCCAAAATTCCAACAGATACTCTTAGGTACGCAGCCATGGTAACTAGGTAACTCAAATCAAGTGTGTATTTTTAATGTGCACTGTGGAATCTTCTAGTCATTGGCAGACTTTATAGCTCTACACAATTAAATTCCAAGAAAATTCATAAATCTCTCTCTTTGTATAGCTAATGTAAAAAGTAATGCACTGCCTAACCCAACTATTAGTCAAAGTTTATATGCTTTCACTGATTGCTTACATTACTTGACTAAACGGTTATATTAGCATATGTAAAATTATACCTAAGCTAACTCCTAAGAAAAAGTGACGCTTCTCTGAGAGGGGAAGAAACATCGGTCAGAAAGTTTCCTAAAAGACAACTCTACAGGAAGCACGGTGCATAGAAGTTTCTTCCATATGCCAGGCCACAGGAGAGGGTGTGCAAATCCACAGAGCCAAAAGGGAGATCAAAACAACACTGAACAGTAGACTAGTGGTCACCTGCACAGCTTGTGGCTCCTCCGGAAAAACTTGATCTTTATCCAAATCACTAAAGTCATTTAAACCAGGAGGTCACACAAGACTAAAGACCTGAAAAAAAAATCACTTGCTATACTCAGTCAGGGATGTTCAACCTTTTTTTTTGCTCTGTTGCACATTGGAAGAAAAAGAGTTTTGTCTTGGGCCACGCATTACATAAACAAACACTAACAAACTCTGATGAGCAAAGAAAAAGGAAAAAGAAAAATGTTAGTGCATAATTTTCCCAATATCTGACACCACAGATATGCAAAACAGTCCTCATGCAATCCACATGCGGCCTGCAGGCTGCAGGTTGGACACTCCTGCTAGAAGATGGATTAGAGCAGGTAAATAAAAGCACAGAGTCCAGGTGGGAGGTTCCTGCAGGGAAGAGAGAATGGTAGGTACAACTGGAGTTCATTCAAGGTGTATTTAGTCTAACATGACAATGGGTTATGAGAGGGGAGGACTTGGAGTTGTGGAGTGATGCCCAGATTTCTGGCTCGGGCAGTGGTGATGGCTGATGATATCACTGACTGAGATGAGGCTCTGGAGGGAAATATAGTTCAGTTGGTTATGAGTATTAAGTAGCACAATAAAAAACATTTTTATGGACTAATTTAGATATGCCACTGCTATGCAGTAAACAGATTTTGTCCTTCAAATTAAAGCGAAGTACATTCACTGTTAACGAAATGTAATCTAAATCTAATCCTCTCTCCTTCAGGGAAAGGTAGATGGGTGATAAATAGAGAATAACATCATCCAGTTTCCTTTAATATGTGCCTTGAGCTAAGCACATAAAGGACAATCTCTGCAGGTATAGCTAGGCTGTTAGGTTCATAGAATTTAGTTAAACTTTGGTAAGTTGCCTCATTCCCTGAGTAAAGTTACACGAAGCTTAATTCAAATGGAAAATGTACAACCTTTTAAGGTAGCTGATACCATTTTTAGTAATTCTTACTTCTCAACCTAAATCTCCAGTAATTATGCTTTTCATGCTCCAGGGGAGGTGATCAGTTGATATTTATAACCTCATTCTCTCTCTTGCTGCCCTGCTATATTTTCTCCATTGTACTTTTTTGAAGACAGGGTCTTGCTTGCCCAGGCTGGAGCTCATCATAGCTCACTGCAGCCTTGAACTCCTGGGCTAAGTGATCCTCCCACCTCAGCCTCCCAAATCCTGGGAGTATGGGCACTTTCCATAGTGCTAACACCATCTAATACTTCATATTTATTATCTATGTCCTCAGTGGAATGTGACCTTTCAAATGGCAGGGTATAGGTTGGTATTATGTTGTTTTGTTTGTTGCTATATTCTCTAAGCCTAGAAAAGAACACAGTAAACAGCCAACAAATAACAAATACATCATTCTGAATGACAGGATGAATAAAGAAGCAAACAAATAGATGAATATGTGTCGCGGACCGCCAGTCGAATGAGTCTCAGTCCGAGGGCTTTCAGGGCGAACGGCTCAGGTTGATTGGAAGGTCGACGCAGGGTGATTTGACAGACTACTAGACACCACAAGTGATGAGGAAAGTAGCTGCAACTTTACTGAATTTTAAGAGTGTCTTTTATACATTTTTGACAAAGCATTACAAATCACAAAAGACATTTTTATGACTTGCAGGTGGTCACAAGTTCTTATCTTGTCTTACAAATGTAAGCATTCAACCATCTATCTTACACAGTGTTTTGCCCGCAAGGGGGAACAAAGGCAGCTGTGAGGTAGCTGATAAGCAGCAGTTACTTTTCAACTTCCTTTATCTAAAGTTGAATGTGTTTTTTAACATACAACACTACTTTCTTTCATAGTTTTAGTTTCATGATTATATATAGTTGTTATGATTAGAGGTGTATTATGAATTATATAAGTGATTAGAGTGTGAAGGAAACATGAGAAATAAAAGGATATTGTATGAAAACTAAACTATATTGAAAGTGAGGTTAGGAAAGACAAGGTTAGAGATAGGGGGAAAGGGTGGGTGGATATCAGGTTGGAAACATCTTGTTTGTGGTATTTACATTCTTTTGATGCACTGTATATTTTCAAGGTTTTTGTTCTAAAGAAGTGGTTTCATTAGTAACACCTGGTTGCTTTCCCTTATCTAGGAATGTCAAGGCTTGTAACTTCTCTTAGTTCTGTAATTGTTCTCAGTTTCTTATGATCTCTTTTAAAAACAGCTGAACATATTCTTTTATGTATAATGTTTGACTACTTCTATATATTTTTACTCTAATTAGTAACTATATTTTGATTCATAGTTAATTGTTTATTAAACATTAAACTACTCTATTGATTTGTGTTACATATGAAAATTAGTGAAGTAAGACATTTTTCTAAGTAAAGTTTTACTAATTAGTGAAGTCAGATGTTTTTCTAAGTAAAGTTTTACTGCAGGAGGTGTCATGTTGGAACATCTTGTTTGCCGTGTCTGCATTCTCTCGATGTACTATTTCAATTCACTGACATTTATGGTGGGGACGTGCTGTTGTACAGGCTCTCTTGGAGCCACTGAGTCCGGCACAGCCATACTTGCTGTGTTTAATTGTGGATCAGTAAGTCACTGTGTTTATTCTTAGTTTCTCAAAACAATCAGGCAATAATCAGTCATTCAACTGAACAGACAGGTTTCAGGGTAAAAGTCCTTTAGGCTTTTATGCCGTACCTCGTGAGTTTTTACGTTCACCAAAAGGCATGCTAGGCAACTTATGCGCTGCTGTCGCAAGCCAGGGGGACTGGGGGCAACGCTCCGGGGAGCACTCACCGCCTTACCACAGTTTTTACAACGCGGACAGAGCCATCCCGCCACGGCTTGATGCCGGGGGTGCGGCAAATATGTACTAATCCAACCAGTCCCCACCACGGAGAACTCTCATAGGAAAAGTAATCTGCTTTCATGCAGATTACAATCTGCACGAAGATACAATATAAAGAAGACACCATATAAGCGTAAACTTATAAACTTAAACTTAGAAATTTATAAACTTAAAGAGTATAAATGTCCCAACACAATAATTAAGTAATTGAGGCAAAGGCTACGTTAACCAGTTTGATGTAAGCATTCCAAATTGTATATCAAATCAGCACATTGTACCCCATAAATGCGTTAATGTACACAGTTATGATTTAATAAAGAAATCAAGAGGAAAGAAATAAAAATAGTAAAATCACAAATGCTAGATGTGTCACAGCACAAGTCTTTGAAGAATTTCAGAAATATACAAATAAGTGTGTGCATATCTGTTAATATACCATGTCTACACACATTATATAAGCTACCCACCCACAATATGTACAACATAAGTACATGATTTCAGAGACACGTAAGATAAACATGGAATGTTCCACATGTGATTGTTACATAAGGAGAGTACCAAAGAAAAATGAATTAGCTGGTCAGGCTTGTCTCCTGGGTTCCACTTGTTTGACTGCTAACTATTCACACCCAGCAGACACACACCACCGAGCTTACTCTGGAGGCCTGAGTGCTAGTTTTCACCCTGTCTGCTCACTCTCTACCATATTTCTTGACTATCTGAAAGCAGCGTCTCTCATTTGGATGACACCCAAAGTTCAGTAAATCCTCCCTCTTGGGCTATCTTCTGAGTTCTTACATGCTCCCAGTTATGCTCTTCTGAATAAATGCCAGTTCTTGCATGCCCCTCATGTGTAGAATCCTAACCCAAATCTGACACTCCCGAGGGACTGTCATCTTTCTCAATACAGATGTTATAAATCTACTAACTATGCCAAGAATTACATCACCCTTTTAGGCAGCCCATTACATATGTCAATCCCTTTTCACCAAGGTGGAGGCTTTGTCTAAGAAAGCTTTACAGAGATACAAGATTTAAATAATATTTTATTACAGAAAAAAGAGATGAACTATGCAAGTACAGGATAGTTCGTTCAAGACAAATGGTCTATATTTTAGCTTATCAGCGAGCAAGTCTCTCATGAGGGGAGAGAGTAGTGTGTGTCTAATAGCAGTGGGAGAAAATGAGGCAATAAATCTTGAAAAAAAGGGGGGTGAGTGAGAGAAGAAGAGGTAACACACTAAATAAACAAGTAAATCTGCTTGCTAAGAAGCCCAGATGGAGGCGAAGAGAGAGTTCAGGTGGAAACTGTTCTTGACAGAAGGATGCTTCACACACTTCATTACTAAACCGCCTCTTGCAATTCTCCTCTCCAAGCTAAATAATAGCCATTGCTTTGGCCTTCATCTGAATGTATCCCATTTTCCAATTCTTTAAACTCGATGGCACTCGGCCCCACGTTCCCCACAGCTCTTAAACTGTCGAGTCCACAACTGGCACCACATTCATGTCTGACAGGAGGAAAGCATAAAAAGCAGGTCTCCTGGATCCACTAGCTTTACTACTCACCGTCCCCTCCCCGTCACGCTTGCTCTGCAGGCCTAAGAGCTCATTTTCCTCCCTGCCCTCCTGTTCTCCACCACCATTCTTAAATGGCTGAAAGCAGCCTCTCGTGTTTGAATTATGGCCGAAGTTCAGTAAACCCTCTCTAACAGGCCGTCTTCTGAGCTCTTACATGATCCCAGTTACACTCTACTGAATGAATTCCAGTTCCTGCACGTCCCTCAAGCAGAGCGTCCTAAACCAAATCCCAGCCCTGCAGAGGCAAGAGTGTCACCTTTCTCAATACAGATGTCACGTATTTATTAACTGGGCCAAAAATTGCATCAGCCTTTTAGGCAGCCCTGTTATATGTCTTGATCATCTTCATCAAGGTTGAATCCCATCTCAGAGATGAGTAAGAGCTATACATTTATTCCAGTTAAATTTCACCATCAGAATAGCTTATTCTTCAAGTTGTCCAAATCTTCTTGTGTCACCCCAAATATAAAACTAAATTCCCAATGAAATCAAGAATTAAAAATCATGATAAATGAAAATTAACATATAGTAAAATATGTAATGCTGAAAAAAAATACTGGAAAAAAATGAAAGGAGAAAATACTTGGTCCTGGAAAAAATTACATTTTTAAAACTTAAAAACAAAATTATAAACCAAATGAATAAACAGAAGAATATGTACACCATATACATCAAAGGATTAATTTTCCTAATGCATAAGATCTTATTAATATGAAAAATACCATTATCCCTGTGGAAAACAGACAAAAGACAAGAAAAGGCACTTCACAAAAGGGAAATTGACCCTGAAGATCAGACTTCTACATTTAGCTTCCTACTTAAAATTTTTACTTGAATGTCTAACATATATATTTGCCAGTCAAAACTAAATCCTGATTTCCCTCACCCAGCTCTCACTCCTCATTTTTGCGCATATCATTAGAACTTCCTTTGATGTCTTTCTCTCAAATCCACACCCACTCAATTAGCAAATCCTGCCATCTCTAACTTCAGGATATCCCCAGAACATAAGCAGTTCTCTCCCCTCACCATTGCCACTCTCATCCTAGCTGCCATCATCTCACTCCTGGATTATTACAAGAACCTCCTGACTATTTTCCTTCTGTTTGCCCTCATCTTCATATTAGAAGAGGCTTCAATTTAGAAGCCAAAAGTCATTCCTTTTAAAAATATGTTAAATCATGTGCCACTTGCATGGCTGCAGAGCTCACTTAAATGGAAAGCCAAGTTCATCACAATGGCCTGAAAAACTCCAGGTAATCTTCCCTCCTTTCTCCCTCCTAACCATTCAAATTCAATCCCTACTAATCCTCCCCCAACGTGCATATATTGTGTGGTTTGATAAGAAATACAATTTTGAAATTCTCCACCTGTGCTAACTACCAGGTTTAATCCTCCATGGAAAGCTGGCCATATCCTGGCACGGCTAGTCTACTCAGTGGCACACTGAAGGGGACAGAGACAAGAGGAGATCACTAAGTGTGACCCACTGACCCCACAGACCAGCCTACTCTTCGGTCTCTTGATAGCAGCATGCTATCAGTCTTCCCAACTCCCTTCTTCAAGCCATCAATATGGAAAATTATCTCAGAATTCTACAGCTTGGACTCCCTCTCTCTTAACAAACAAGCTGAACTTCGTGGAATCTTAGAATGTCAAACTGGAGAGAACCTGGGCCTCATCTGGAGGCATCTTCTCATATTCCAGATGCAGAAACTGAACCCCATAAAAGCAAAGCAACTTTGACAAGTAGAGAGCAAAACAACCCCATATCTCACCAATGATCAGTGTGGGCTTTGGTTTTAGTCAAACACTTGACTTGATAAAAAGTAACTGATAATGACAGAAAACAGGAATAAGCACTATAAAAATACAAACTTGTATACAATCATAAACTAGTGCTATTTCCACATATGATCGTCTTTTTAAAAGTCAATGTCATATCAGTATAATGCCTTTAGTCGTTGTGCACCTCTGAATTACACAGCAGCATAGTTACCCATTTCCCCTACCCCTCTCTCTCTCTCTCTATCTTATAATGATAAAATTGATCATGTGCTCAGACAATGTGCTGATAGAAGTTACTTAACTGATAGAGAAATGGGAAAGAAATGGAAGAGTTTCAAATAGCCCTTTAATTTTGGTGGAAGGTTCTTTCCTCATGAAAATTAGTATTTCTCCAGAGTGGAATAATTTCCTATTTAAAGCTTCAGTTGACTTGGCCTCAGTATAATGTGTGAAAAAGATTCAAATTGCTTATTGAGGGGGGTTGCACAGAAACAAGTCCAAACAAAGCAGAATTCCCTTCGAATTGTTCCATCCAAGTTTCCTTGGTCCAGATGGCTCCAATAGCCAGCCAGAGGCCCCACCCACACCTTCCCACACCCGCTGGCCACGAACACACACTAATGGCCCTCAGCTGTTTTGGCTCCCAGGCTGGCTTGCCCTTCCTGCTGGGCTACCCAACCTCACATCTCCTGCAGAGAGAAAGAAACAGGAGTGGAAATGGAGGGAGGTATTTAAGAAAAATCCATACCTTAGGGGAAAACAGAATTTGAGTTGTTGCTTCAGTTTCCTGCTGCTGCTATAACCAACGCAGTAGCTTAAAACAACAAAAATTGTCTTACAATTCTAGAGAATTAAGCAGTCTGAAATGGATCTTAGGGGAATAAAATCAAGGTGTCAGCAGGGCTGCATTCCTTGTGGAGGCTGTAGGGGGAAATCTGTTCCTTCCCTGTTCCGTTTCTCAGGCTACCTACATTCCTTGGTGCCTGGCTGCCTCACTGTGATCTCTGCTTCTGCCACTGAAACTCCTCCTCCAACACTGACCTTCCTGCCTCCCCCTTATCAAGAGCCTTTTAATTACATACGGCTACCCAGATAAAGAAGAACAATTTCCCGTCTCAAGATCCTTAAATTAACCATACATGGGTCATTATGAAAGTTTTGAGGTACATGAAAATCAAGAGATATAAAATCCGCATGGACAGAAAGAAACGAAGGCCTCCCAGCAACACTGATGAGCCGAGCAAGTTGAAATTTGCATAAGTGAATCAAAAATTTGCACAGTGAATCGACTGTGTTTCTTGGAAGTGAAATAATGGACCACAACACAGTCTGTCTCATAACTTTCATGGTGACCTATGTACCTGCAAAGTCCCTTTTGCCATGCAAAGAAACATTCCCTGGTATTAAGATTGGGATGTGGACATTTGGGGAAGGGGGACCATTATTGTGCTTACTACAATGTTTTTTTTCTTTCTTTGACACTATTATCAGATACTACAGTAGCTATACTTATACACAAAATCAGACACATACACAAAAACACATACATACATGTGCTGAACAAGATGAAGCAATAAGTCCATTATAACTTAAATCGGTCATAGAGTAATATCCACGGTTATTATATCAGGCTAACAATAATTAATCTCCAGCAGTTCATTCATGGGAAGATACTGAACTGTAGGCCGATAGCCTGTGGAAGCACTCCCCTGCAAACACTGCCCAGGAATCTTCACCACTGAAAATGCAAAAGGCCTATTTAGCAGTGCTGTTAGGGAACGCTGTGTGATTATGACATGCCAGCAGATGACATATCAGCCTGTGAAGTGTTTCTGCTTCAGAGATGGTGCAGCCCTTCCGCTGCTAGCCTCAGAAAAAGTAAGTCCCAGGAAAGAGGTCTCCAGGCAAAGGAGGCTCCCCTTTAGAAAAATTACCTCCCTCAGTGTGATTAGGACACAACTCATGCAGCCCCTCAGGGAAGTACCTTCAGTGGAACAAAGGATTTGCAGTGAGGAAATGCAACAAGATCATATAACATCTTAGGCTAAAGTGAGAAAGGGATGGGTTATAAAAGAAATAATAAGGCAAATGTTAGCATACCACAGGGGTCGAAGATAAATAAAAAGGGAAGATATTAGGTTTTAAGTCTGTTCAATTTGATTCAATTAACAGAGAAGCTGCCTGGTGATAAAAATGTCCTTGTCCTCTTCCCCTAAAACACACCACCTGTTTCTGTGCTGTTGGTTTGGCCCCCTACACCATAGAAGGTTTCATTGCCCATCCTCTAATCCAAGCGTCCTCAAACTTTTTAAACAGGGTGCCAATTCACTGTCCCTCAGACTGTTGGAGGGCCAGACTATAGTTTAAACAAAAAAAAACTATGAAAAAATTCCTATGCACACTGCACATGTCTTATTTTGAAGTAGAAAAACAAAATGGGAACAAATACAATCACACCACCTCATGTGGCCCATGTGCTGCAGTTTGAGGACCCCTGTTCTAATCCCAGCCAAACTTTTCCCTGGTGACTGGAACCAATGCCCTCCATGGACTGGTTACCCATGGATTTTCTTCCTGCAAATATCACCTACTTCCCAAACTTGTATTCCACCCATCCCTTTCATCTCATTTCCATCATCATAAAAACATGCTAAAATATCTCCCATCTTTTAAAGATTCTGCTTTTGCCCCACATCACCCCCATTCTACTAATCCCTTGAGATCTCTCAGAAGCATCTGTATTCACTATCACTGTTTCCTTATCTTCTATTTTCTCTTTAACCCTTCCTGAAATCCCACTTATCAAGATCCTCAATGACTCCCATATGGCAAATCCAATAGTTTAGTCACTGGCCTCATTTTTCTTGACCTCTTGACTACAGTGACACAACTGATAGGATGACATACTCTCCTGAATTTCCTACTATCTCACTAACCAGTCCTCCCCTGTTTCCTTTGATGGATCCTCCCCTCTGTTTCTTCTGTAAGGGAGCCCTAAGCTCAGTCCACTGTGGGTTCCTCTCCTCTGTTTATCTGTACTCATTTCCTAAATGATCTCACCTACTCTCACTTCTTTATATATGTCTATGTACCCAACTGGGTACCTCCAACATGTTCAAAAATGCATTCTCAACCCATCTGCTATGATCTGAATATTTATCCTCTCCAAAACTCACATGGATATTTAATGGCCACTGTAACAGTTTTAAGAGGCAGAGCCTTTAAAAGATCATTATGTCACAGGAACACCATTCCCATGAATGGATTAAGGTTGTCATCTGGAGTTGGGCTAATTATTGCAAGACTCAATTCCTGGTAAGAAAGGATGAGTTCTGCCCTCTTATTCTCTTGCTTTCCCCCAACACTCCTCCTTCTAGCTCAGGCTTTCTCCACACATGGCCTCCAGGCACACCCTCACCAAATGCTGGCACCATGCTTTTGGACTTTGCAATCTTCAGAACCATGAACCAAATAAACTTTTTTTATACATTATGCAATCTGTAGTATTCAGTTATAGCAACATAAAATAGATGAAGATACCCCACAAAACCTACATCTCATTCAGTCCCTCCTGCATAGCAAATGGCACCACAATCCACCTGGTTGCTCAGGCTAAAATCTTTTGATTCTTCTTTGATCCTTCTCTTTATTTCACACCCCACATATCTACATTTTTTGGCAATTCTGGTCAGATTTACCTCAAAAATAATCCTGAATCTGATCACTTCTCTATTCTACCACATCACCCCAGTCCAGGCTACTCTCATCCCTCATTTAGAATCATGAAATATCCTTCTTCATAGTCTTCCCTCTTCCACTCTTGTCTCTTAAATCTACTCTCCAGATAACTTTCATATTCATATTAAATCATAAACCAAAACTAGGCACTCCATTTCTCAAAGCCTAAATGGACGGCCATCATGCTCTGCAGCCAATCACACAGCAGTTCTTTGGCTCCTCCTCCTCTTCTTGCTCTATAAAGAGCCCTAAGCCCAGCCCACTGCCAGCTTCTCTCCTCACCACTTTATATCTCCAGCCTCCCTGCTTTGATAAATTTTCTCTAGAGAGGATCCCGGATCCTGTGCAATACTGGTATCACTACTCTTCAAAAGCTGGCTAGTGGGTTTGTGTTAATTTCTTAGCAAACCTCTCTCAGGAACTTAAGCAACTCTTCTATCCTGAAGTCTGAGGTATTGATGATTTAATATAATGTCTGCAGTTTTTTCCTTTCTTGAACATTATTGATTCATGATACAACATTCCCATCCCTTCAGGGTAAGAGTTAATGTTTCATGATAAAGTCTTTAGGAAATGCTACCTTTCGTGGCAATTATTATTTAACATTTGAAAGCTACTTCTTAATGTTTATTTACTCTTATAAACTTGTTGACAGTGACTTACCTATAAAATTTGCCTTAAATGGCTTAAAGCTGATGTAATTTATGTTCCCTTTAAATGTCTCTAGACTTCTCTTGAACTTTGGAGGATTTTTTTTAAGTCAGACTGCAAGTATGTTCTAGTGCATATATTCTTTGGGAAAATAATATCAACTTTAAAAAATTTTTTACTTGATTACTTCCATAGTTAAGCAGGAAAATAAGAATAGGATTTCTAAACCTAGTCCTTTATGGTGCTACAAACTCACTGGAAAATCTTTAATTGTAGAAAAGACATATCGAATTTTGAAGTAATATAACTAAAAAGTTACTAGAAGGCTAATTCTATTGACCAAGCTGGCCTTAACATTACCCTTAGCCTGACTAACTTAAGCAGGCAGTCTTCCCGATTCCATGCCTCCCTGTTCTTAGAGCATGTACTTTAGAGAACCTGTAATTCTGTATTCTTTCCCCTTAAGATGTAGATCTTTTTAAAAGATTCTTACCAACTTTATACCCAGGAATGTCTAATGTCTTTCTTAAGGATCTGAGAGCCATTCCTTTGAAATATAATTATCAAGGAATATCGTGCCCTATCTTCCAGTATCTGTAGGCAGATAGGAACCTAACTTTGGTGGGCACCATTCAGCAAACACAGATAGCCTAACAGGGAAAAGCAATTGAAAACTGAGGACTAACTCAATGTGCTTCATCCCATTAATCAACCTTCCATTTTAAGTCTTCTAGTATTTTTCCACTGGTTCACCCAAAGCACTCAAAAACTCTCCCTCCCTTTGCTTCAGCAGAATTCAGTCTCTCTATTAAGGCAGTAGCCATGAATAAAGTCCTCTGTGCATGTTTAACTTTGACCAGTGCAGTCTTTACTTTGACACTATAATCCCAGTACTGGAGATGACCAAGCTTTCAGTACTCACAGGCTTACCATCTTGACCAGGTTGTCCAGGGTAGCCAGGGTTCCCAGGCAGTCCAGGGTCACCCTAGGGACAAAAAAAATTTTCTCAGTACAAAACAACCAACCACATTGGTACAATCAGGACCCAATGAGGTTCAAGGCCAATTCCATTACTTGAGGCTTCCATATGTTTTAAAAACAAAAGTCCCAAAATGGGGTTATAAAAACTATATCAAATTATAAAATATGAACTTAAAATAAGAACTTTTATTGTATCATTCAGTGATTGATTTCTGTGATCACATGAGGCATAACAAGTACTTTTCACTGATGTGAAATATCAATATTTTTGACATGATACATTTTTAGAATTTTGAACAAACTATGAAGTGTCATAGAAAATGTGTTTTCCATGATAGCAATATTTGACTCATATTTCCATGATAGCAATATTTGACTCAGACTTAATTCTGTCCCAAATGTTGTACCACAAATATCAATATCCTTTAATATAATAATTCAATTCATAATTATTTTAAAAATAATCCACAGACCATGTGATCTCACATGCAAGATTCAAGATTAAAGCTGTATACCAGTCACTTCTTTTAATCCTGTCAATATGTCACTTTGTCTTTATTTTCAACCTCAAATTTTAATATAATACTGAAATCCTAAAACTTTGATATTTTTGTGAGAGGAAGGCCCAGTCCAAGTAACTTTCTGTCAACCCCCATAATCCTTGAGTACATGGAGTATGTTAGAAATGAAAAAATGACCTTTGTCCTCATAAACCGAAGATCTTCAAAGAAGACTATTGTATACAATATTGTAACAGCCTGGGGCACATTCTATGGCCATTACTGAGGATTCACATGGTCACCATCCATGTAGAAAGGCAATGAAAGTAACACTTTGGGAGATAAGGGTATTTTATAATTTAATTCTAAGAAAAATTTTTAAATAATCATATTTATATATCCTGAGTTCATGAAATCCATGTGGGACACTTTGCTGAAAAATATGAAGTCTCCACCATCAGTCTCCACCTCCCACATAGAGGCAACAGATTTTCATTCAATAATTCTTCATTATTGTTATCAAGAAGTCATTCACAGAGAACCCCAGCGATGAAGGGTACTTTTACAGAGCCAAAGTTGCTGCTGTGAAATAGTACTTCAGATTCCTGGCCAGAGAGATTTGTTCCTGAAATATAACAGGGAAAATGGAAAGAACTAAGTGAACTCTATTAAGGAACCAATAAAGAAGGGATGGGCTATTCGTTTAGAAGCCATCCTGCAACGCTGAGCATTAGAAAAGGCTGAGAAGAGGGAAGTATCTTTTTTTTTTTCTTTTTAAGAGAGAAAGTAGAGCTATAAAAACAGAGAGGATGGGGGAAATAATTCTGCAGCATGTAATGTCTTACTAAAGAGATATAATTTGTAATTCTAATCCAAGGACTTGCCGTGCTGGCTGAGTGTTAGGGAGCGACTTTCAGAGTCTCTAGGGAGTGAGAAATTCCATCTTCTTATTTTGAGAAGATCCTCATTAATCTCCAATCTCCTGTCATTTTTCCTTATCCATGTTCAGATTGGATTTGCTGCCTTCCAAAAAATTCCATCTTTTTCTTCTCCTGGGGAGAAAAGAATTTCTTCCTTTTCCACTTAAGTGTCACCATGACAAAATTCCCTATCACCGTTCCTTTCTTGTTATTGAATTTTTTCCGTATCTTTTTCTATTGAACCACTATGGAAGTTCTTATATTACTAATCACCTATTCATATGAGTAACTAGTGTTTTCTCAAAGTTTTACATTAGTGAAGTCTCTATCAGTTGGACTGAGGCTCTATAAGAAGGTTTGTATTTTCTACTTTAGTTTTGCACAATGTTGGCTATCAAGTAGAGATTCAATAACTACTTTATGATTGATTATTTCAAATCACATCTCCTGGCAATGACTCGCTTACTAGCAAAATATTAATATCAGCTAAACCTATGATATCAAAAGGATCTGACAAGGTTTAACATCTACTATGATAGGCTAAAATCAAATTGTGGCACCAAAAGAAAAGGGACTAGTGTTTTTAGGCAACAAATGAAATTACAAACCATACTTAATAATAATAGAGCAGGACCTCTATAAGTTGACCACCTAAGGGACATGCTGATAAACATACGGAGGTGGTCAACATAAGGAACCAGGCCTACTGTACTGATGTGTACATGTGGTGCATGTCCAGTCTATAAAATTTAGGTCAACTTAAGGAGGTGGTCAATGTCAGGAGGTGATCAACTATGGAAGTTCTACTATGTTTTAAATTAATCAAAATTAAGTTCCCAAATTAAATCATCACCTACAAGATAAATCTAAAGCAACTTCATAAGGACTTCAAGACTGATTAGTAGCCCCAGAGGGAAAATTATCTTTATGTAGGTTCTATTATTACTGTTAGATTTTACTAGTTATTTTGACTATTACCCTCCTGAATTATGTGCAAAAAAAATTCCAGGTGGGTTTGATGTTGTTTCCATAAAATTGGAAGGATATATTTAGCTGATTGGCAACAAGTCCAATTATAATAAAAATTTAATTTTATTACTGTAATAAAAGCTGACACCCAATTTCTATTGCTTACTATATGCTAAGCACTGATCTAAAAGGCTTACATATATTGAATTACTTAATTCTCACAATAATCCTATGAAGCAGGTATTTTTATTCTCCCTTCTATATAGGAAAACTGAGGCCCAGGGAAGTTAGGTAACTTGGCCAAGGTCACCCAGCAGTAGTAGAGATGCTATTCAAGCCCGGCCTGTTCAGCTCTCAGGTCCAAGCTCCTAAAGGCTACAATTCCTGCCCACATTAATATGTATAAACTGATCAGAACCAGACCTGGGGACTGCTAAAAAATTTAACATGGAAAAAATTTTCCAAATACATTAAATTGGACATATGACTCATTACAACTGGGACTAAATTTCCAATACACTTCATTCTAATTTAATTGAAACATTTGCACAGTTTGCATTTTTAAGAATATGTATTTAGCAAAAAGCAAAATACATATGTATGTTTAATTGAATTTGTGCCATAGGATTTTTGAGTTGTTGCCAGGGGTGGGAATGTCATGGACTAAACTAAAACATCTCTGAATATGGCCTCTAAAGTAGTGTCAATATAAATAATAAAGTTAGAAACAGCTGTGCTTGCAAAAGTAAGCTAAGATTTTAAGTGGTTCATCCAAGAAAAATGTCTTTGGAACTCTTCGCTTAGTCCCCAATACCATGTTTTCAAGACCTCTTCTCAAAAACCTATGCCTTTATGCTACCCACAGAAGTATCTGACTTAAGACCTTTTTCACTCTTCAAAAATAACATCTTCCCTCCCTAGGAATCTAAATATTCCCTAAGATTAGAAAGAATCCACTTGTTGTGGGAAAATTAACATAAAAGTATAAATGCCCAGTGGAAATGCCAGTGGTCCCTGAATTTTTCCAAAGGTTTTTGTGTTTTACACAGAAGGTACTTTGAAGTCCAAATGAATCTTTAATTTGTAGAATTATTATAGTGACACAAAGGGCACCCACAGGGATATGGCTGTAGAGAAGGTAATATTTTCTTTTCTTTTCTTTTCTTTATTAAATCATAGCTGTGTACATTAATGTGATCATGGGGCACCATACACTAGTTTCATAGACCGTTTGACACATTTTCATCACACTGGTTAACATAGCCTGAGAAGGAAATATTTTCAGAGCCAAGAAGTTATGAAGAAATTGTTCCCAAAAGAAAAAAAAATACCTTCTTTCCATTTCTGAACTAATAGATCTAACACATAAAGTTAGATTAAAGGGCGAAGGGTTTGTCTCCACTATTGTCCCGATGGCTACCAAAGTGGGGGAAGATGCTGCCATTTGCAGGTATGGGTCTTTTGAAAGGGAGTTTGTTTGCAAATGGGAAATTGCCTGGATCTTTCAGAGAACAGAAACAACCTACATAGGCTAATTCGGGGGAGAAGTAAATCCTATTTTTCCAATGATTTCATAATTTATTCAACAAAAATTATTACTGTTAAGCAGTGTGCCAGACACTAGAATTCCAAAGGAGAACTTTATTTTAATTAACCTTCATTGTGAAAAAAGAAGGGCTTACATATTAAAAATGATTCCAATAGATTTACCAGTTTAGTCATTCCCTGTTTGGCATTAGGGATAAAAAAATGAATAAGTAATTCTTCAAGAGGTTCACAGTTTAATAACAGATAATATATTTTGATGCTTCACAAAGTATTACGATGACATGGTAAGTCTGAGTGTGGAGCAGCTAGTCGATTTGATCTGGTTTTACAATAGGATTGTCACGTTTTTCAGAACTTAGCTTTAAAGGGATGACTTTCTTTCTCTTACAATAATCACTTAGCCACTTTCCAGCACAATAATTTCTCATCTGTTTCAGTCTAATGACTCAACACCCAACTCCCCAAACTCTATTTCTGCTTAATAGAAAGGCTAGGTCTGTTCTTTACATGTGACTCTATTCAGAAATGGGGGAGCTAAAGTGAAATTGTCTGATCTGTTTTAGGTCAGGTTCTGTTGAACTAATTAAAATCCTATCAACTTTTGAAGCCAGAACAGAAAGGCATCTCTGAATGTTACTATGGATTCTATTTTTCGCGTAAAGGTCCCTGATCTGGGTAAGGAACCACCTCCAGAGTAAAGAGCCCTAAAAGGATGGAAGAGTGTGTGTGTGTTCCTGTCCTCCTGCCAGATTCTCCGAAGAAAATGGAAAGCAGATCAAGAAGCCACACCAACTTGAAGACTGGTGGAAAACTGCAATTTCACTTAGAGGAGTAGGTGGCAATGGGGTTAGATTATGACTAAGAAAAGAGAAAGAAAATGAGGAACACACGAATCTTGAAAAGGTTGGAATTAAAGTCTCCACCAGATAAGACAATGGGTGTGTTAAAAATTTAGTGTAGAAACTATGTGAATAAAGATAAGTGTCACTACAAGACAAATATGGGAAGAATCAGGAAACATCAGCGGTTTGCTCAGGTGCCTATTCCAAAGTGGGCAGCCCTCTCAAGACTCTGGAGGTGGCCTGAACCTCCCGGACAGTCAGGAAAACACTCTGGGCTTTAAGATGTCAGAACATGGTCTCTCATGTTCACACTATAGCTCCTGCAGACGAAATCATTTTGATGTATAATATTCCAAGTCAAACAAACTATATAATTTCTTTATCTTATTTCAAATTAATATGAGGGTGTAAATGTTTAGGTTAAATTATTTTCAATTAAGGTAAAGTAAATTGCAGTTGAGCCCTTCATGCAGGGGGCAAGCTGAACACCCTCACAATGTGCACATTAAGTGATATCCCACCAATTACCCTCCCACCTTTCACCTCCCCTCTTTTTCTTCTCTCCCCTCCCCCATGCAAAACTATACTTGTGTTTTTTCATTCGTGCGGGCATATAATTGTTTATATATTGGTTTCATATTAGTATCCGTACACTGGTTATTTTTTAAAAGAACCTACTGGTAGGGCACACTGAGCTATCTTATGGGGTTATATATTCTCATAGGAGAATGTTACGAGGCATTCTCTTTTATTTCAAGGCATTTTATATAATACGTGGTTACGTAAACTAAAGAACCCTTGAATTAACTTTCCTAAATGCAATCTAAAAGTAGCTTATAAGAATAAATTCATTATTGTGAACTGTAGCGAAATTCCAAGTCAAACAGAGATTCCCTTTGAAGGAGATACTAAATGTACACTTCTTACACTACATTTCTTAATTTTAACAGCTAAGGATAAAAATGATCATCAAAACATGCACAAAAGAGGAGAAGAATGAAATTATTTCAGCTCAGCAGCCCAAAAGTAAAACTTTTTCAGTTACAGTAATTGAACCATTGATTAAAAAATTAGGTCTAAATGAACACTGCGATTCATATTGAGCAAAAATCATTAAGGTCACTTCAACTAAGAGATGATTACTATGCATAAACACTTTTTTCTGGCTAGGAAATCATGCTTTCTTTCATATTACACTTCTTTTTTCATGTAAGTGATATCTTTAAATAATGATAAATAAGATTTATCTATAGTGGGAAAACCACTTCTCAGTATTTTGGGCTGTGCCTAAGTGATGCCACAATAAGTATCAACATAATTAAAAATATTAAATAGCATGTTCAGATCATATTGTTATGTAAAAAGTAACGTATTACAAAATAGTAAGCACACCATGGCTGTAGTCATACAAAAATACATATGTGCACATACGTATACAAATAAATCTGTAAATGCAACAGGAACATATGTATGTATGGAAAAGACTCAAAGAATATTCTTTCCTTAATTATTAGATAATTAAGTGAAATAAAATGCCTCTGCTTTTAGAATTAGATATCAAACTCACAATATTAAAACCAATTTCAGACTCCTGCTTCATTTTTCCATCTGAAAATCATTTTGACCAATTAAGAGTATAGACATTGAAGAATTTAGACCATCTCTTAATAAACCCCCTTCTGCATTCCTTACCAGGCGGTAAGGAAATATCACCTTCGGGATCCAGCAGCAGCATCAGGGAAAACAAATAAACAATCCTCCCTCATCTTACTGTGTGCTTCAGTTTCACGTGCAAAACTAGTTCAGCTTAGAATATGCTTTTTTAAAAAGATCACTAAAACTTAGGTTGTAAACTGTTATGAGAGATTAGGTTGACATTTCCTAATAGGGTCGAGAGTGATTAGGAATTTTATGAGTTTACTCAGCCCTTCTTTGTGTGTTTTAACAAAAATAGCAAGGTCCATATTACTCACTTTGGGTCCTTGTTGTCCTGGTTTTCCTGGAGGACAAATACAGGGAGCTGGAGTGGAACCTACATCGCTGGGCCCATTGAGGCACTACAAAGACAGAAGTGGGAATGAACAGCCAGCACGCGGTGATATTTCCAGCCGCGTGTATGCATCTGTATGTTTGCGTAAAATGGTAAAGATATCTTAGTCATTCTCCGATTTTATTTAGCCCAATACAATAAGAAATTCCACATTATAAAACTCTGTAGATACGAAATACATTTAAATTATATAAAAATGGGTTCTATTTGTCCAGTATACTTACAGTTGATAGAAAGGAGCTAAACAGTCCCACAATGCAACTATTACCTTAAAGAGAAGAATAGCATCCAAGCCTACCTCTCCATTCTGAAAGAAAAACAATAAATGTGTTTCAAAATGTGTTTTTAATTAAATTTCTAAATTATCATCCTTATTTATAGATAGTTCATTGTCCAGATTAGAGATGTATGAAGTCTCAAAACCAGCAAGAGCCAAAATGTTTTCTTTCATCTACCCTAAGATACTATTGCATTTAATTGTAGGATAAAAAAAGAAATTAATAAAAGTGAAGAGGGCAAGAAGAAAATTAAAACATCATAGCTGCTTGATATAATAGCCATGCAAAATCAAAAATACCTCAAGGTGAGATTTATGTGCTCTTAAACTTCTTGGAAATCATTTAAGAACCAGAAAAAAGAAAAGTCAAAACACATGGGAGAAAGTCACAACCTGCTTCATTGAATTTTTATGCACTTTACTTTAGGAAAGTTTCTCACCAAACAGGTTCTTAGTGAATAACATACAATTTTAAATAGGTCAATAAATTAAAAATTCCAAACAATAAAAGATTAGATCAAAACCCAAGAAGGTGGCAATGGAAGTGTCAAAAGGAAATAAGTCATATGAAGTCACAGCTAAAAGGAAGAAAGGACATATAAAAATAGTAAAAAATGGAGATAAGAATTCAAACTCTGTAATCTAAATCTGTGCTTGTATTGTATGGGAGGGGAACAGTAAGGGCCACGTGTCTGGGCAGCGATATCAATAAATAAAGTATGTACCATGGACTCTCAAATGCAATGACTTATTACTTCTTTTAGGAGAGATTTTTATCACAAGTTACAAGTACCTGCAATAAAACTATAGTGTTTAAACAATTATCTAGAAAACCCAGAATAAATAATTTCTAGAAGGTTCTACATGTGATTTTATGTGCTTCTCTATATCCTCAAATTTTCAGAACATGCATGTTCATAAGTTAGATAGGAAAAAGGAAAAAAGATGGGGTGGTGCCTGAGTGTGGCTCAAAGGAATAAGGTGCCGGCCCCATATGCCAGAGGTGATGGGTTCAAATCCAGCACTGGCCAAAAACTGTAAGAAAAATAAAATAAAATAAATAAAAATAAAAGGAAAAAAGATGATGACAGCATGCATGATGATAAAAATGAAAATAACCACGAATACTCAAATATCACTGGGAAGCCACACGTCAAAAATTTGTACAGCATTCTACCATCGTTCCATTAGCAACAATACACTATTTATTGCCCAGGGGAAAAGGTATTGATCTCACTCTCTCTCTTACTCTCTCACATACAAACACATATATGATACTTTTCCTCCTAAAGCATTAATAAAAATAGCTAAATAAAACATTGCTTATATCCTAAAACTGTAAAAAATAATGTACTTAGGTAAAAAACAACAGAAAGAAAACTATTCATCATGGTTTGAAGAAAAACACTGGTGAAAAATAAAACTAATTATTTCTTTCTCCTCAAAACTATGCTGTCTGGGTTGTTCTGTCCACACATTTAATTAAAGGTAATAATGTATTTCACACACTGCTGTCCAGACGGAGCCTTCTGGAGCAGGTCCAGTCCTCCTCACCTGAGCACTGGCCTGGGTAAACACCGTTTCCTCCTGGTCTCTCATCCACTCTTGTATGGTGACACATTATCATTTGATTTCAGTATGAATCTCAAAATATGTTTGTCCCATGTAACCTTACTTCCATTGACAACAAAAAATTTACCTCTACATATTAAATTAAGTAAGACTAAGATATCCCTCCACTTTGCATTTATTACCTTCAAAGTATTAATGCAACACTTGGGGGAAAATAAGCCATCCTACTTACAAACCCAGGAATCTCACACGCTGTCTCTCGGTTGTTTTGTTCTGGGTCACAATAGATTCGCAACTTCTGGACATCGAACTAGGAAGATAAACCCAGCAGAGTTAAAGCTGAGGCAGGAGCTAAGTGCTTTGTAAGAGCAACTCAGATACCCAGAAGCAGCTACTCTAGTTAGTAACTGTGTGAGGTTTGCAGTCACGGCATTTAGCCTAAAGCATTAAAAACACAAAATTTGAATACCTGACATAGACTGTAAAAATGTAATGCAATATAACTCCTGGCAAAAAATGACCTAACAGCAGTGTCCAACCTGTGCCCCACAGGCTGCATGATGATTTTGTGAGAATTTTTTTTTTTTTTTTTTGCTTATCTATGGTGTCAGATACAACAGAAAGTATGCATGGACCTATTTTTTTAGGTTTTCGGCTTTCATTTGTGCATTTAGTGTGTGGCCCAAGACTTGCAGTGTGCGGCAGAAAAGAAAAAAGGTTGGACACCCCCAATAGCATCAGGATCAAAGCTCAAATTTCCTCTGTAACCCAGTATTTTTTAGCACCTCTGTATTAGAAGTGGGTCTAAAAAGCATTTTCTAGGATACTTGAAAGTTTCCCCAGGTTTTCTGTGTTTATCCTAAATCTCTACAACACTCCTGATTGCATGTGGTGGACCCAAGAACCCATCTTTGGCTCCTTTAGTTTCAGAGATGTACTTGCTGGCCTTGAGTCTGGTCTGATAAGCAGGCCCAGCACCTGTTACTGCTTAAATATTTACTTCATCTGATGTGTAGTATTAATACACAGTGACCACATGTGTAAACACACATTTGAATATGACATCTTCCGTTTCTAGGAACAGAGCGGGGGAGACATGCCATTTAAAAAGAAGGATTATTCTAAAAATGGCTTTTACATATGCACTTCTCTAGCCAAACATAGATACTCCAGTTTAAAGAGATATCAAAAAAGTTGAAATAAAACAAAACAAAACCTTTTTCGGTCTGATTTGCACATATTACAATCACTTTATTTTTAACTAACAGTTTTGTTTATGGAAAACCCTGCCATGTATTAATCTAATTTTATCCTCACAGCTGCAAAGAAATTTTTACAGCCTCCATTTACAGTGGAAACTATATTCTCGTTTCCAAATTCATTATTTAAACTATGTATCTCCTGGGAAACATAAAATTAATGTTTCCTGGAAATGTAGAATCCTACTTTGAATCTAGGGGAACATTTTTCTAAGTATGCTTATAAAATAGAAGAGTTCAATTTTCCATTTTCATACATATAAACGTATAATTTCACTAATGAACTGACCACACTTTTGTTAAATATCCTAAGGGAATTCATGATTAAGTTAAACACAGTTAAATACGGTAAATGCCATTGCATAGACAGCAAAAGTGTCATTTGATACAATGCAAAAACCGAATCATCCTTTATCTACCTGCACAGTTTCTTCCTTCCCAGAATATTTTCCGATTTGGGTTTGCCCACTGATGAAGATCCCTAACACTGGGTGTAAGGGCTTGTTTTCAATTTGTTGATCATCGATGAACAGAGTGACTTCTTCCTCTGTTACTAAAAGACGAATCTGGTGCCAGCCTTCATCAAATACAGTCTGTTGGAAGAAAGTATAGAAGATCCATAAATAAAATCCCTAACAATCTTTTCTTTTGTTGATCCCTTTCTGAGTTATTTTTATGTATCTCGAAGTGGTTGGGCCACAGGACTTACTAAACCAACTCCTTCATAGTCACAAATGAGTCACTGATCTTGGAATCCAACCGGTTCTCTTATTCCTCTTCTGTTTCCTTCATTGCAACTGTGGACCCCATAACAAGTCCATCTTCCTTGATATTCTCACTCAACTTCCATGATTCAAACCATCTTGCTCATCTTTACTCTTCCTCTCCAGTTGCTCACTTACACCCTCTCTTTGAGGGCTCCTCTCCTTCAACCTGACCTCTCCTTCACAGGTTTGCCCTTCACAATTTTCATTCTCATGCATTCCTGTAGGCCAATTATAACTTTTACGCAACAACTTCCAAATCCACTTCAACAGCCCAGACCTCTCTCCTACATGTGCACCCTATAATTCTAATACTGGTTTAGAATAATTTTGTTAGGATGTCTCAAAATTTAGCTTAACAGAGGACAAAACAAAATAAACTTTCTTTCCATGAATCAAAATAACTAGTCACACACAAAGTTCTACCAAATATGTCTCCTCGGCATGATTCAAATCCACTTCTCCATTTCCATTTTCACTACCATAATTTAGATTAATTTATCTTGCTTCCATTTCAATAATTTTCAGATATATCCCTGTCTCTTTCCTGTTCCTCTCCAAAGCATCCTTCATACTGCCACGAGAATTCATCTCTCTTCACTAGAGTTTTGTAAGTAGAGTTGCTCCCTCTTATTAATCTCTGTATCCTCAGGACTTGGCATAATTCCAGAGTAAAGTTGAAACTATTGTCACGAAGAAAAGAAGGGAAAAGAGAAGAGAGGATTGCTTTGTCCATGATACACCCATGATCAAGACCTTTTAATGGAATCCTGGCATTCACTGAACAAACACACCACATCAGATGGCCTCCCAGGCCCCTCACAGATAGTACTTACACCTTGCCAGCCTTTTCTTCCCTGCATCTTATACTCCAAACATAGGCGTAACACTTTATATTCTCTAAATAAAGACCCTGCATTTTACTACACTTCACACGTGACTGCCAATTATTGAACAATTGACTTAATGTTCCTTTATATCTCTCTCCACCAAAATCCTATATATATATCCTTCAAGGTCCAGTGCAAAAATAGCTCATTTATGACAATTTTCCAATATTTTCCAATATTTTAAATCTTCCAATATTGGAAGAGTTTAAACATCTTCCAATGTTCAAGAAACATTGAAAGAACCATTTTCCTTTTCACATTCCACTAATGCTTTGTATTTTATTTGGTAAGAGTCGTCTTGAATATCTTTTTATAAATAAGCCCCTTAAAGATTAGAAACATGCCTTACTCACTGGCTAGCCTAGCATACTGGCTTTCATGAAGACAGCATACAATAAACATTTTTTAATTTAATATACTTACTGAGTGAAGAAATTGCATAAATGTATAACTTTTATATATAACCATGTACATCCCAAATTATACACCTTTAGACTACCATGATTACAATAATTAACACAACTTAATCATTTTTATTATTGCATTTGTATTCTGAAAACATGACTTAGAAAATAAAAATTTTTAAAGTTTATTTCAACTTTAAAATACGTATTTAAACCCATACTCCCTTTTAGGAAATAAAATGTCCTCCGAACTAGGGTAGATCCTGTACCCAGTATCTACACGTTATGTATGTATATATGTATGTATTTCAGACAGGGTCTCACTCTGTCGCTGGGGCTATAGTGCTGTGGCATCATCATAAAATCTCAAGCTCACTACAATCTCAAATTCCTGGGCTCAAGCAATCTCTTATTTCAGCCTACTGAGTGGCTGAGACTACAGATGTGTGTCACCATCCCCTACCAATTTCTCTATTTTGGTAGAAATGGAGTCTTCCTACATTGCTCAATCTGGTCTTGACTTTTGGCCTCAAGCAATCCTTCTGTCTCAGCATCATAAAGTGCTAGGATTATAGGTGTGAACCACCATGCTCAGACTCTATCAGATATATAATATTCAAGCAGACATGTCTTTATCTCAATATCCTGCAGGACATGCAGTATAAAAGAGACCACCATGGACTTCAAAAACAACCAGACCAAAATTTAATTCCTGATATCATCACTTACTAGCTGTGCTCCTTTGAGGGAGAACTTAATACCCTTGAATATTAGTTTATTTGTCTATAAATGGAAGCAGTAGCATCTTCATTAGATGGCTACCATAATTAAATGTGCCTGACACCTAATAGTAGGTATTCAAAAGATGTTAGTTCCCCTCTGCCCCGTCCCTGATTAAGAAACAATTTTCCTTCCTCTGTTGTTTTTCTTCAATAGAGCAACATTAAAATGTGAAGTCAAAATCTTTCTAGTTACATTAAAATTATAGCTCTCTCCAACACACACAAACTCAATGATACTTCCCATAAATACTATAATTATGGTATATCCCAGGCATCCTTACCTTAACTTGAGGATCAGAAAAGGTGACCACTTGTGATCCATTAATTATGCTGGTTGTTGTAAATAACAAAGTTTTGTCCACACCATTTAAGGTAACTGCTATTTGTGGCCTTCCATCAATGGTTAATATTCTCCATAAATCCCACATTTTCTTGACCTTAAATCTCTGAGTAGAGACAAATACATATGATGGAGGAAGACCTTCTGGGAAAACATTGCTGAAAAAAGAAGAACATGTGTAAGTGTAAAGCATTCTTAAGATATCTATAGACATATACAAAATGTTGTGTTATAGGGAGGGGAGGGTGGGGAGGATGGGCAGAGGGAGGTGATTGGTGGGATTACACCTATGGTGCATCTTACAAGGCTACATGTGAAACTTAGTAAATGTAGAATATAATTGTCTTAATACAATAACTAAGAAAATGCCAGGAAGGCTATGTTAACCAGTGTGATGAAAATGTGTCAAACTGTTTCTAAACCAGTGTATGGTGCCCCATGATTGCATTAATGTACACAGCTATGATTTAATATTAATTTTTTAAAAAATGTTGTGTCAACATACGTTTACCTTGTGGATTCTGATAAATCAACTTTCGATGTTACTTCATATCCTTTTATCTTTGTTGGTGAAAGCTGGATTCTTTTCTTTACCTTTTTCTTTACACCTAAACCTAAAAGAATATCAAATCCCTTCTCATCGCGAGCTGCCACTGGAATTCGTGTTGGACAGACAGATTCTACAAGGCAAAAATAAGTAAAGTTGTTTAATCATGAACTACTCCAAAAAGAAGAGAAAAATCAAGGAAGAAAATTACTAGGGCATATAAAAATTATGAAAACTCTGTATGTATACAAATATATTTTCTGAGAAAATGTGAAAGTATTTTAGGCATTTGAAAGCAGAGTCTCAACTGTCTTTTTCTCCCCAAAAGGGGATAAAAGTAAAGGAAAAATGTAAGGGGAACATGTGTTAATTGAATGTCTTTAAGTTAGCAAATACTGAAGTTTCCAACATGAAGCAACCTAATACCTACAGAGGAAGAAAACACTGGAACAATGTTCATATTTCTCACCGAGGATTTGTTATTAATTAGACATGTTAACTTGGACAATACTCTTAATTTTCTTATATCTTGAAGATGAATTAAAAGATTCCTTTCTTGTATTTCCAGCATGTGAGGGGTAAAAGGCACTTGCTACTCTTTGTGTTCTTTCCAGATCAAGCAACTTATAATTTTGCAGTGCAAACATCATTGAGTCTATCACCTTGGTTAAAATGTAACCTGCATATTACCTACTCATGAAAATTCTTCAGATGGGACTAACATCTCATCCATGATTAATTTATATATACTAATTATATTTATAAATATTTCCTTAAAAAGATCATTAATGTTATATACTCAGTTATGTAAGTCAGTGATTTTTCAACTTGTGTGCCTAACCCTAACCCTAACTCTAACCCTAACATGGCACTGTTGTGCCATGAAAATGTGAAAAGACCATTAATTATTTTTGAAAGAAGTTCAGAGCACTGTAAGCATATTCTTTTTTTACTACTCTT
The DNA here is from genome assembly GCF_027406575.1 of Nycticebus coucang. Classification (NCBI taxonomy): domain Eukaryota; kingdom Metazoa; phylum Chordata; class Mammalia; order Primates; family Lorisidae; genus Nycticebus; species Nycticebus coucang. The sequence goes on along the minus strand of NC_069788.1, from coordinate 24,135,161 downwards.
TTTTTAAAATCAACCTAATTTAAGTGTGCCATAAGATAAAAAAGGTTGAAAAACACTGATGTAAGTAATAAATATATGATATACTTCCAGATGAAGAAGACAATAACTGAACTGAAAGATTCAGTAGAGGAGTTCAACAGCAGACTTGATCGAGCAGAAGAAAAAGAATCATCAAACTCAAGAATAGGTCAGCTGAAATTTAGAGGAACAAAAATGAAGAAAAAAATAAAAAGAGTGCAGAAAGCCTAAAAGATGTATGGTACATCAGCAAGCATTTGGGGAGTTTCAGAGAAGAGAGTAAAAAAAAGGACAGAAAGATTATTTAAAGAAATAATGCCAAAAACTCCCCAAATCTGGGAAAGGATATGGACACCCAAATTCAAGAGGCCTAATATATGCTGAGTTGAAACCAAAGCAATCCACTGAGACACATTACAATCAAATTGTTAAAAGTTAAAAAGAACACTCTATGAAAGTAAGAAAGAAGAGATTTGTTATGTGCAAGGAAACCTTTGTAAGACTGTCAGGGGATTTCTCAATAGAAGTTTTGTAAGCCAGAAGAGAGTGAGATGATATATTCAAACTTCTCAAAGAAAATAAAAACCTGCCAACCAAGAATACTATATCTGCTTCCTTCAAAATAAAGAGAAATACAGACTAATCTAGATAAACAAAAGCTGAGGGAGTTCATTACCACAAGACCTGTCTTATTTAGAAATACTAAAAAAGTTTTTCAAGTTGAAAGAAAAGGGCATTTAGGAGCCACACAAAAGCATAAAAACATATAACTCTCTGGTAAAAGTAAATATATGGACAAAGAATAGCATAATACTACAATCAGTACAAAAAGGACTTACTTCTAGTATAAAAGTAAAAGATAAAGCATAAAAAATAACTATAGCATAAAAATATGTTAATAGCCACAAAATATAAAATGCAGTTTGTGACATCAATAACGTAATGGACAGGGAGTAAAAGCACAGATTATGTATATCCAGTTGAAGTTGTTACCAGCTTCATACAAATTGTTAAATGACATTTTATGTAACCTCCATGGTAACCACATTAAAAAGCCCATGAAAGATAAGCAAAAGAAAAAAACAAGGAATCACAAAAGAAAACAGCAAAATAGAAAATATGGACAAAAGGCCATAGGACAGACAGACAACAATTAGTAAAATGGCAATATTAATTCTTCCTTATCAGTATTATTTTACATACAATGGATTGTACTGTCCAAAGTACATAAAGAGGCTGAATGGATTTTTTTAAAGATCCAACTATATGTTGTCTATAAAAGACTCATTTTAAGGGTACACATAAGCTAAATGTAAAGGAATGGGAAAAGATATTCTATACAAATGACAGCCAAAACATAGAATAGCTGTCTATACTTATATCACACAGTAAAAAGCCATCACAAGAGACAAAGAATATTCTGTTATAATAAATAGATCAATTCACAAGAAAGATATAACAATTATAAAAATATATGCATCCAACATCATGACACCAAAGTGTTTACATGAAGCAAACATTTATAGAACTGAAGGGGAAAAAGAATAGGAACATCATAGTAGTAGGAGATTTCAATAATGATTAGAGCATCCCAGCAGAAGATCAATAAGAAAATAGAGGACTAATACAATACTATAGGCAAAATGAATCTAACAGACATATACAGAATATTCCACCCAATATCAACAGAATACACATTTTTCTCAAATGCACATGAAACATTCTCCAAGATAGGGTACATGTTAGGTCACAAAACAAATATTTAAAAAGATTGAAATCATACCAATATAGTTTCCAAACACAATAGAATGAAACTAGAAATTTATGATGGAAGGAAACTGGAAAATTCACAAATATGTAGAAATATCTTGAAAAACCATTGAGTCAAAGAAATCAGAGGGAGCTTCAGAAAATATCTGGTGATAAATGAAAATAAAAGTAAAATTTATGAGATCTGGAAAAGTACTACAAAGAGGGAAGTTTATAGCAATAAACACCTTCATTAAAAAGGAAGAAAGATTTCAAACAACATGACTTTAGGCCTGAAGGACCTAGAAAAAGAAGGACAAACTAGGTCCTAAGTTAGCAAAAGGAAAGAAATAATTTGGATTAGAGAAGATATAAATGAAATAGAGAATACCAAAAAAAAAAGTAGAAAAAAGCTAACACAACTATGAGTTTCTTTTTGGAAAGGTCAATACAATTAATAGATCATTAGCAAAATTATGAAAAAGAGAGAAGATTCAAATAAAAATTGAAAATGAAAGAAAAGATATTACAATTGATAACATAAAAACAAAATGGATTTTGAGAGAATACTATGAATAACTATATATCAACAAACTGACAGCCTAGAAAAAATGGATAAATTTCTGAAAACATAACAACCTCCCAAAACTGAAAAATGAAGAAATACAACATCTGAACAGACCTATAATAAGAAGGTTAAATCAGTAACAAAACACCCCAACAAAGAAAAGCCTACTAACAGATTATTTCACTAGTGAATTCTACCAAACATTTAAAGAAATACCAATCATTATTAAACTCTTTCCAAAAAATTGAATAGGAATGAACCCTTTGAAATAAGACCAACATTATTGTGATAACCAAAGTCAGAAAAAAGACACTATAATAAAATAAAACTATAAGCCAATATATAGTATCCCTTAGGGATATAGATATAAAAATCTTCAACCAAATAGCAAACTCAATTCAAAAGCACATCAAAAGGATCGTACACCATGATAAAATGGGACTTATTCTTGGAATGAAAAACATTTCAACATATAAAATCAATAAATGTTACATAACATTAACAGAACTAAGGATAAAGATAACATGATCATCCCAAAAGATACAGAAAGAGCATTTGATAAAATTTAAAACTCCATCATGATATAAACATTCAACAAAGAAGCCATAGAAGGAAATTAACATAATGAAAGCCATATTTAAAAGCCTCCAGCTAGCAGCATAATCAATAGTAAAAAATTAGAAGCTTTTCCTCTAAGATCAGGAACAAAACAAGGACGTCTACTCTCACTTCTATTTAACATTGTACTAACCAGAGTAATTAGGCAAAAATAAAAAGCAACCAAAACAAGAAAAAAAAAAAGAAAGCAAATTATTTCTGTTCACAGGTGACATGATCATATACATAGAAAACCCTATAGATTCCATATGGAAGATCCCACGCAAAATAAAACTCTTAGAATAAATTGATCCAGCAAACTTGTGGGATACAAATTCAATGTGCTAAAGTCAGTTGTGATTTTATACAATACCACCACACAATTAGAAAAAAAAATAAGAAAACAATCCCATTCATAATAGCATCAAAAGGAATACTTAGAAATAAATTTAACCAAAGAGATGGAAGCCTTCTACACTGAAAACTACAAAATAGTGATGAAATTTAAGAAGACACAAGCAAATGAAAACATATCCTGTGTTAACAGATTAGTAGACAATATTATTAAAACAGTCATACTATCCAAAGTGATCTACAGATTCAATTTCATGAAATTCTTATAAAAAAATCCCAGTGGTATTTTTTATAGAAATAGACAAAGTAATTCTAAAATTCATATGGAATTTCAAAGGACCCCAAACAGCCAAAATAATCTTCAGAAAGAACTAAGCTAGAAGACTCATACCTTCTGACTTCAAAATGCATTACAAAGCCATGGTAATCAAAACAGTATAGTATTGGCATAAAAACAGATACAAAAACCAGCAGAATAGGCTAGACAACCAAGAAAACAACTTTTGTTCACATCAATCAATGGAATTATCTTTAACAAGGGTTCCAAGACTACACAGTGGGGAAAGGATAGTCTCTTCAACAAATGGTGCTGAGAAAACTGAGTATCCACATGCAAAAGAATGACATCAGAGCCTTATCTTCTACCTTATGCAAAAATCACCACAAAATGGATTAAAGACTTAACATAAGACCTGAAACTAAAATTCCTAGAAAACACAGGGGAAATCTTCATAGCATCTGTCTGGTAGTGATTATATGGATTACTACCAAACACACAGGCAATAAAATAAAAAATAGACAAGTGGGACTACATCAAACTGAGTCTTCTTTTCAGGAAAGGAAAAAATCAACAGAGTGAAAAGGAAACCTGAAACATGGGCCAAAACGTTTGCAAACCATATGTCTCATCAGGGTCATCCAAAACAAATAAGAAACTCTTTCAATTCAATAACTAAAAAACACAGACTAAAAAAAGAACAAAGGATTTGACTAGACATTTCTCCCAAGAAGACATACAAGTCATCAACAGGTATATGTAAAGATGCTCAATACACCTGATCAACAGAGAAATACAAGTCAAAACTACAAGGAAGTGTTACCTTATACATAGTAAGTTGACTATTACCACCCCTCAAAAAAAAAAAGAAAAAGATGGGAAGGAGGGAGGCAGAGAGGGGGAAAAAAGTAGCAAAAGTTGGCAAGAATGTGAAGAAATTGAAACTCTTGGACATGACTGATGGAAAGGTAAAATGGTACAATCACTGTGGAAAACAGTATGGAAATTTCTCAAAAAATAAAAACATAACTATCATATGAGACAGCAAATCTCTGAGTACTTATCCAAAAGAATTGAAAACAGGACTTTGAAGAGAGATGTGTACTCCCATGTTCCTATCAGCATTATTCACAATAGCCAAGAGGTGAAAACAACGTAATGATGTCTAAGGATGAATAAATGGGTAAGGAAATTGTGGCATACAACATACAATGAAGTAGTATTCAACCATAAAAAAGAAGGTCATCCTGCCCTATGCTACAACATGGACAAACTTTGAAGACATTATGCTAAGCAAAATAACCTAGTCACAGAAGGACAAATACTGCATGATTCAAATTCTAAGATAGATTTAAAGCAGTCAAAGTTATGTAAACAGAAAATAGAAGAGTGATTTCAGCAGCTAGAAAGGAACAAAATGGGAAATTTTTATTTCATAGGTACAGAATTTCAATCAAGCAAGATAAAACATTATAAACATCTCTTGTATGACATTGTGGTATAGTTCACAGTACGGTACACGTAAAACTTTATTAAGGGGGTAGATTTCAGGTTATATGTTTTATACAAGGAAGGGGAAGAAGCATAGCAAAAACAGTAATAGACTCTCACACAGGTCCACAAAAAGACATTGCTCATCATGTAATTGTGGTCCTGATATAAGAAAAATACCGGCCGCGCGTCACCCATGGCTCAGTGAGTAGGGCACCGGCCACATACACCGAAGCTGGCAAGTTTGAGCCTTGCATGGGCCTGCTAAACAACAATGACAACTGAAACCAAAAAAATTAAATAAATAACGGGGCATTGTGGTGGGGGCCTGTAGTCCCAGCTACTTCAGAGGCTGAGGCAAGAGAATCACTTAAGCCCAGGAGTTTGAGGTTGCTGTGAGCTGTGACACCACTGCACTCTACCAAGGGTGACGTGGTGAGACTCTGTCTCAAAAATAAATAAATAAATAAACAAACAATAAATATAAAAAAGAAAAATATCAGAGACAATAGGTCCCTGAAGATGAAAGAAACTGTGTGAAACAAACAGGTAAATAACATTTTGCAAATTGTGGATCAACCACACTAGAGTAAAAAAACACTATTAGGAAATAGTAATTTTGTATATTAAGCACTTCAAAATAGAAATTTAATTATGGATCCCCTCCTCAAAAAGCACCTGAATGTGTCAAATGATTTGAATACAAATTAAATGAGTTGAACCAACAAGACATTGGTTTGGGGCATTAATCACAGTCTAATACTGTATAAAAAGTGTAAAAATGAACCATATGAATGCCCTCATTTCAAAATCTATATATAAAAGACAGCTATTGTACAGCGTGCATATGAACTGAACAGACACAGAAATTACTTACATTCTTTTTCTTTTGAGTGTGGATGAAAAGTATTTGGCAAGATCTCAAGTTTCATTTTTTTATATATTGTACATTTTAGCTGAATTTTTAACTCTTTTAAACACAGCTACTCTTTCATGTGTAATTAGAATTTTGAAAATAGAGTGCATTTTCCAAAATACATATCCAAAGAAAAAGTCTCTGAAGAGAGTGCTGAACAAACATCTTCAATTGATTAAGTCTATATTTTTGGATAAAAATGAATAACTGAAATTTCTCTAGGAAAAGTGTTTTAATGGTAAAATATCGCTGGCTCCAAAACCAAAGAATTATGACTAATATGGCAACATATTAAACAAAATCCAAATCTCTCTGGCCCATTCAGGATGATAAAAATCAACACAGTTTTACTTTTAGAGATTCATAAAAAGAATAACTTCGATGAATGTTAGCATTTGTTACAGTACCTTTAAAGTTTTATAAGAGATGCTTAATTTTTGACACTCTCTTAAGTATCTAAAGAAAATCTCTTAAATATTTTTCTCTACCATATCTCTCAAGCAAATGTGAAAAAAATAGAGGAATTAATGATACAACTTGTTTCCCAGCCCCCAAACATAAAGGAATTTTTCTATATAACACGAACCGAATACTTTTGGAGTTTTTGTAGTCAAAGTAGGGGGAAAATGTTTTTTTCTTTCATATAAATGTTATTTTTTAAGTATACGACATATTAAGTATCTATAATATTAAAAATAAAGCATATGAACAGATTACTCTCCCCTAAAAGAATCTGAATATAGGCATATCTATGCCCTGACGGGATTAGTACTTAACAAAAATTAGAATTTTCCCATATCATGCAATGTAGTTATCATGAACACAAAGTTAGATTTTATAACCTGATATAACCATTATATAATAAATTAAGTACTTTATTTTCAAATGTTCTTTGAAAGAGAATTTAAGCCTTTTTCAAGTGTAATTTTTAACATTTTCCAGATCTTTGTCAGTGAATGTCAGTAATTTGACCCTTTTTTCTGAATGATGACAGATTCCCACTCAGAATTACGTATAAGAATATTCACTCTTAGTTACATCAACAAAATCTATAAACTACGTGTTCAAAAATGGAGAAATTGTTAAATTATAGATGTCTATCATATTGACAGAGTATGAAACATATACACAATATTGGTTATAATACAAAAATAGAGTATGAAATTATATATATAAAATAGTATCCTGATTTAGTCAGAAAGATAAACTCTAAGATACACTGCAAATGAAAAAGATTAGAATGAAAAATATGAAAAAACTCCTATTTTTTCATTCTTTTCTCTTTTTTCTTAACATCTGTGCAGTAAACATGTTGTCAGTAAAAGGAAAGACAATAAATGTAAAATAATACTGCATTGTTCATATTTAGATTTGATAAGTATTTCTAAAAACAAAATTTATCCAGAATAAACATAACACAAATATTTACGCTTATAGCAATTCTGTGATTATAAATAATGTGACTTAAAATGTAATTATCTACACCAGGGTTGATGAAGAGATTACACCGAGATGTATAAAAGTATCATTATTGTTTCTAAATGATATTAAGACTTACCTTCACAAAGTTTCTGTTTCATCACTTCCCTTATTTTCGATATTGCAATATAATCCTCCACATAAAACACATAAGTAGACGAAGGCTTATTGGCAATAGCTCTCAGCTCCGCATCTTCTGTTTCTGACCCAACTCCAATGGCAAATAATGTGATCTTACTGTCTCTTGCTGCTTCGGCTGCGTCCTTGACTTCATCTTGGGATTTCCCATCGGTAAGAACCACTGCTATCTTCGTCAGAAATCGTGAGGACTTGGCAAAAAGGTAATCGAGTGCAAACTGGATGGCCTTGCCCGTCCTTGTGTTCCCCCCTAAGTAATGTATGGATTCCATCTCTGCCAGCAGGTGCTCTCCTGAATCGTAGCTGCCAAGGGGAATCTCCAGCACGGGGTAGTCACTATACTGGACCACTCCAACTTGAATAAACTTTGGTCCTATATCAAAGTTTTTTGTGATATTGACAAGCCACTTTTTCACTATTTCAAAGTTTTCTGGGCCAACACTGTAAGAGCCATCTAAGATGAAAACTAAATCTGTTGGAGCAGTCCGACAACCTATACACAAAAGAAAACCAGCAGAACACGTCTTTTATATGAAAGGGAAATGGGGGAGGCTTTAAATACATGATTTTAAGCTACACTCTAATGACACTGCTTATTTTAACTTATTCATGAAATATATTTAGCCTAAGCTAACACAAAATATTTACAAAAAATACATATAAACCGATGAATAGGAAGAAAAGACAATAAAACAAACCTGCCAACTTGAGGACTCAACCAATACAATAAAATTGTATACTCTTTGGTATAGTTGATAAAAGTTAAATGAACCATGATCGCTAAAGACTCAACTCTTGCATTACATCCAAGATGAGTTTCTAAAAATCTGATATGTCATCTTTAGCCAATAATATAGTCAAACTATTGGCTTGTGCTGAATCTATGTTCAGGGGTATACCACTATTTCTTGCTTTGTAGAGGTAAAGATTCTTATTTCAAGATACCAGGAAACACTTGTGGTCAACTGTTTTAGAATTCTATCATGGGGAGAAAAGGACAGTCTTTCACGCAAGTTACACCTGAACAAGTTATAAGTAGTTATGAAAATAAAAGAAAAAAAAAACCTTGACTCTCTTGTCTGTATGGCACCCACAGCAAGTCTCTAACTTTGTTTCATTCCTCCAGTATGTGTTTCTTGATGTCACACTAGATACTCTGTTCAAATATATATTAGATATCTCAACAAGCTCAAAGTCTAGTAAGACAGACCACTAAACAGGTAGGCAAAGTATTTAATACAAAATATCATGAGAACATTTACGACAGTGTTACAATCTAACTGTGGAAGCTCAGGGAAGGTTTTATGCAAAAAGTAGACAGGCTGTAAAAGAACTAAAATAATAGCTTCAGCCAGGTGAGGAGGAGGAGGATTTCAAATCAAAGGGAGTAAGTAGCAAATGCAAAGCCTCAAAGATAAGAGACAAACGTAGGCTAAAAAACTGGTTTGGGGCAATACTAACCACTTGGAATGGCCAACAGGATTCATGGAAAGGGGCGGCTGTATTTACTTTGTCCTTTAACTTTCACACTCAAAGCATTGAAAATAGCTATTGCTTATGGCACATATGAAATGACTTTATTAGACTGATGCCTTGTTTTGGATTTAGCACATAAAGGTAATATGTCAGCCAATTTTAAGTCTCATGCTTTTACTCCTATTAACAGTATCCCTTACATTACTATGTGTCCCTTCCATTAGGTATCCCTTAGATGCTCAACTTAAAGGTATACAGTGATTTATTTTTCTGTACATATCTGTAAATAGAATATCATAATTGCAAGGAAATCATGATACTAAAGAAAAAATGTCTAGTGGTGACTAATATTCTTAGTAATTTTGCGTCTCCTTAGGAATAAATCAATCTTCTTGCCTTTTTCTCCTGATTTTCCTTCCTTATCTATGTCTATTTACGTATCTAGAATGTTGACAAGTCTCACAGGAAGTCCCAATTTTATTTATCTTAATTCACTCATCACAGTCACCACCCTAAATAAATATTATTGGGTAGGTAACATTTAAAAGGTTACCAAAAAAAAAACATTATCAAAACATTGGTTTTGTCCCCAAAAATGTAACTGAATGCTCATGGCATTACCCCTAAGGTGCTCTCCTATAGGTGGTAGTTTCCTCAGCAGGGTAGCAGGGACACAATTCCAAAAGTCTCTGCCATGGTGGCCTCTGCCAGAGTTCAGGGCAGGGACAGCAGAAATGGCATTCTGCCCAGAGGCAAATTTGCTAACCCAAGGGAATGCAATTCTTCTGTTATTTTTGGAAGTTGAACTGGGATTAAAATGTTATGCTTTTATGTTATGCTTTATGTTTTGAGAGGAGACAGGACAGAGAAGTTGTGTTTGCAGAGCTCTTCTGTATTGGCTGTTCCTGAATAATGAGACTTATTGTTGTGTGGACCTGATAGTGTTGGTGTGCCACCTGACTCGGTGGTTTTAGCTCTCATAGGGTTATTCTTGGCTCTTCCTACCTTCTCCCTGTCACAGAGCTGCAGAGCATGTATTTCATAACTGTAAGGTTAGCCAAGAGCATGGGTTCACAAGCAAGTATTGCCATTTATAAGCCCCAGACAAAACCCCCCTCCAAGAGACTTCCTCCACAGACATAGGAGTGACATTATGGAAAAGGAACGGGATTGAAGATCAAAAGCATAGTTCAAATACTAGTTACCACTTCTCACAGCTGCGTGGCTCTAGGTACGCCCCTTACATTCTGTGAGTTTCCTCTCACTCAGAAAACCAACCAACCAACAACCAACCAAAAAAAAAAAAAAAACAACAACAACAGAAAAAAAATTTATTTCTACCTTATAGAGTATTTGGATAGATAAAACTATAAAGTTTTACACAAACATTAAATAGTATTGTTTCAATAGATTTTCAGCCAAGTTGAATCAAATTGTCAAAATATCTGATTTAACTATCAGAGAAACCATAGTTAATTTATAACAGCATGTTTATAAGTTATAAAATGTGAATATCAGAAAACTTCTAGAAAGAAGTACGCTATCTGTAAATGATGGTCTGGGTAGCAGAACTGCAATTAATACAAATCCTGATCTGTAACACCAGCTTTCCTGATGGTGATAACAGTCAGAGTTTACGGAGATGTCCTATGCTAAGCCATTTCCTGGATTATCTCACTCAGTCCTGTTAACCAACCTATAAGGCAGGTACTTTATCTAAATGAGCTTTGAAGTGCTAAGCACGGACTCTGTTCACTCCAATGCTTAATGAGTTAACTGAATAAACTATTATCATAGAATCATCTCAAACTTATCTCTGAGAGAAGCTTTTTCTCTCTGCTAATGAGCAACACAGAAATTGATTTATTTTAGTGAACTGGAACATCAAAGACAATGAAAATGAGATCCTTAAAACCATCATCTGAACTCTCCTAGTTTGAGTTCCAGAAAAAAATGTATTGATAACAAAAAACTGACAGTGCTGACAATGCTTACTTGATCTTATTTCTCCATCTTCAGCTACAGAGTTCTGAAGCAGCAGGACGAGAACTATGCAAGGAAACGTAAGATGGTGAGCCATGTTTCTGTTCTGTTCTGATATTTTGGTTTTAGGATTCCTAGGAATATAGAGGGAAGAAAAAGTTAAACATATCAGATAAATGAAGACAGATACATTTAAATTTTTAAATTATAATACCCAGTTGGAGTATAGTTATTTTTATGACTATCCTTAGAATTTAGATGTGTCTAAAATAACCAAATCTTACATATAAATGCACAAAGACAATAAAGAAAAGCTGAAGACTTAGAAAAAGTATACACTTTTGTTTAAACTTTAACCTTGGTTCAAAACATTTACTAGAATTTTTCTTTTTCTTTCTTTTTTTTTTTTTTTCTGGCATAGCCTATAGCACCTTATCACATTCTTTTTAATATATGAATGGTAACAAACATTTTTTAAAATGTAAATTTGCATATAAAGAATATTCAAAGGATATCTGGTGAAAATATTTGTATGATAAACCTGAGTGACAGAGCTTAATTTTTTAAATGAGGTGAATTATAAGCCCAAGATATATTTCACTTAATTCATAAACTCAATGATATGGCTTTAATATACCTTCTAAAATAAGTCCAGGGACTTCATTCCTGGTTAGAATGTGGAAAGGTGCAAGAGATTTTCACTTGCAACAGTTAAAACACACCACATAAACTACAAAACCATAGTCTTTTTAAATCTGGCAGAAATGAAAGGATTTAAAGAAACATAAACAAATTAAATTCCAGAAGTTGTGAACCTTTTGTAGGATAGAAGAGATTGACAACTGTTTTCATACCTATCAGAAAGGGAATCCTCCTGAGAAAGTACCTGCCATAGTGTGTGGGAGACACTCAAAGCTGGTGCAACAGATTACAATCCCGAGGGGTGCTAGCCACAGAACAAGTGCGCCCTTAGCCAGCAATTCTCTCCCATGAGCCTTAACCAAACATATGGACAGGTAGTACATAGAAAGCTGAGAGCAGTGCAGGACAGCCTAGAGAACCTCTCCCTACCTTCTCCTGCCCAGGTACACAGAGACTTCTGCTTCAAATACAAAGCAGTGGATTGCTGGAGGCTGGAGTGGAAGGAGCGGAGTGGCACAAAGTCCCACCCAGGGCTCTCTAGGCTTTTACTACAGTAAAGAGGGAGATTTCAAAAAGCAGAAAGCCAGGGGACAAACTAAAAAGAAATATAGACTTCTCCCAGGAATCCAAAAACTTGGAGATGGTGCTGACAATAAAACTCCCAAGTTTCTCCCAAGATGTGAGAAGCAGCAAGAAAATTTGATTTCTGATCAAGAGAAAAACACTGAGTATAAGCAGATCCAGAGATTATCTAAATTATCAGGAGTAACAAAAAGTATTCATAAAATGGCTATGATAAATGTGCTAAAGGATCTAGTGAGTAAGATGGATGATGTATGGACACGAATATCCAAACCTAGCAACTTACTATAAAACTACAGTAATCAAGAGAGTAAGGTATTGTAATGGCAAAGGACCAGGCAAAGACTAGAACACAGTAGAGTCCAGTAATAGGCACATACTTGGATGGTCAACTGATTTTCCATAAAGGTGTCCAGGTAATTACATGGGAAAGGAAAATATTTATAATAAAGTGATGTTGAATCAACTGGATAAATGATTTATATCCAGTATATATGTATATATACACAGACACCCACATACACACATATACACGTATATATACATTTTTTAAACGCTACAAATCCACCATTAAAAGAAAACCAACCCAATTGGTTTAAATGGGTAAAAGATTTTGAATAGGCATATTACAAAAGAAGACACAGAAATTGCCAATAAACACATAAAATGGGACTCATCATCACTAGTAATCAGGAATGTACACATTAAAACGACAATAAAATAACGTTTTACATCTACAAAAATAGCTAAAACTCAAGGTCTGATACTATCAAATGTTTACAAGATTATACGAAGAAATTGAAACTCATCCTTCGTTGGTGAGAGTGAAAACTGACCATGTTAAAGAATTGTTAGATACAACTTCTTGTGAACTGCAATCAAAAATTCTTTCTGCTAGGTATGTAACCTAGAGAAATGAAATTATGTGTCCATAAAAAAGGTTTTAGCATAGGCCACGAGCTGTGGTTCATGCCTATAATCCTGGCACTTAGGGAGGTCAACATGGGTGGATTTTTGGAGTTCGGGTATTTGAGACCAGCCTGAGCAAGAGTGAGATCCTATCTCTACTAAAAATAGAAAAACAAGCCAGGTGTTGTAGCAGATGCCAGCTACTCCAGAGGCTAAAGCAAGAGAATCTCTTGAGCCAAGATTTTGAGGTTGCTGTGAACTATGATGCCAAGGCACTCTTCCCCAGGGGACAGAGGGAAACTCTGTCTCAAAAAAAAAAAAAGAGAGGAGAAGAGAGGAGGGGAGGGGAGGGGAGGAAGAAAAGAAGAAAAAGGAAGACAGAAAAAGGCTTTAACAATGTTTAAAGTAAGTCCCAAACTAAAAATAGCCCAAATGCTATCAACAAGAGAATGAATATATAAGTTGTATGGTATAATCACACAATGGAATACTACTCAGCAATTTAAAAAAAAATAGTGAACAATTTTTATACCAAACACCATGAATACATTTGAAATAGATTTTATTTAATAAAAGAAGACACACACAAAAGCATACATGCAGTACGATGCAGTTATTTGAAGTCTCAAAACTGACAAAACTAATCTGTAGGGTAAGAAATTAAGAAACCTTTGCCTTTGATAGAAGAAGTTGACCGGAAAGTGGCACAAGTATTGTAAGTTTGCTGAGTCGTAGCAATATTCTACATTTGTGATGTCACTTTTCAGCTGTATGAATTTATCTAAGGCCATTGAATCCAGGTGCTTTACATCTGCTTGGTGAAAAATAATCAGTCCCACAGAATTGCTGTCATTTTTCAAATTAGGCCGGCCGCACTGTGCAAAGAGTTATAAATGTTCAAACTGTCAGTGGAGAAGCATTTTTGGCAAAGTCATCACTAGGTTGTACTGTTCTATGGCAACAACAATGTACTAGTAAATTTTGACCAATGTCCTCCCCAAAAGTCTCAAAATTAAGTTATTAAGCTTCTCTACCAAAAACGTCCTCAGTATTTCTATGTAATATACAATTCATTCAGAATTCTTGAGCTAAAGTTAGTTCCCTAATTTTACTGTATTCTAGATTGATGATCATTAAAGTGGAAGGGATGAAAAAGCACTAAAGATGTGCTATTGCCAAGTTTTGTAAACAAACTGGTATGTTGACATTTAATCATGCATATGTTTATGTACAACGCATATAAGGTTAGGCTCATTAAATTTTAGTACTTGCTTGAATCACCTGGGAAATGTGACCCTATCCAACAGCTTTAGATTTTAGGGGAAGGGACCAAGCATTTTTATGAAATAAATAAATAAACCTCTTTATTTGCTAAAGTAGACTAAAGTTCTGGAAATTCTTCTACAAAGCAATGCAAAAGTGATAAGTGAATGTTTAAAAGTCATATGGTTCCTAACCCCTAGTTAATAAATAAGTAAATTAGCAACCCCACATAGGAAAGCATAACGCAAATAATTTCTAGAACCAAAACATTCTAAAGTCTTGCTCCTCAGAGTGATCAGGTAATCCTTAGTATCTCCAGTTCTCATATGTTAAAGTACATACGGATCACCTGGAGATCTTAGTAAAATGTATACTCTGATGTAGTATGTTTCGTTTATGGCTGAAGAATCCTCATTTCTGCTGTGGTTTCAATGTTCGTCCCCTCCAAAGCTAACGTCAAAACTTAATCCTCAACATAGCAGTAGTAAGAGATGGGGCCTTTAAGAAGTGATTGGCCCATGAGGCTCTGTCTTTATGAATAGATTAATGTGTTATCATAGGAATGGGGCTGATGGCTTTACAAAAAGAGGAAAAGAGATCTGAGTTAGCAGGCTCAGCCCCCTCACCCTGTGATGCCCTGTGCAGCCTTGGGACTCCATAAAAAGCCCCACCAGCAAGACACCTCGCCTAGATTTGGCCTCTTGACCTTGCACTTCTCAGCCTCCACAACTATAGGAAATAAATATTCAGTTTTAATTATTCTAACTAACAGAAAACATTGACAACTAAGACGATTTATAACAAGCTCCCAGATGATGCTGATTTATGCTAAAGACCAAACTTTGAGCAGTTAGGCTCTAAGGCACTCCAGTTTTTGTCTGTCATTACGTTTTTTTCCAAAAAGGAAAGATAATGGTGCACTTTATACATGAAATACAATCTCCAGTGTTAAGAATCTCAGTCCCAGTATCTCTGCCTTTCTGAAACAAATGTGATGGTGGAGATAGAGGAGAGGTAGGCAGAATTACAACCCCAGTAGCATTAACCAAGAGTATTTTATATGTACATATTAACAATGACTATTTCAGTTCAATTAAAATAATAATAAAATAAAAACTCAAATAAATAAATTATAGATTAAGTGGTATTACAATTGATACCACAGAATTAGTATTATGAATTATATACCAACAACTTAGAAATAGACAAATTCTTAGAAAATTAGAATCTATTTTTTATTTATTTATTTATTTTTTTGAGACAGAGTCTCACCATGTCGCCCTTGGTAGAGTGCCATAGTGTCACAGCTCACAGCAACCTCAAACTCTTGGGCTTAAGCGATTCTCTTGCCTCAGCCTCCTGAGCAGCTGGGAAAGGCATCTGCCATGATGCCCACCTGTTTTTTGGTTGCAGTTGTCATTGTTGTGTAGCTGGCCCAGGCTGGGCTGGAACCCGCCAGCCCTCATGTATGTGGCCAGCACCCTACTCGTAGAGCTACAGGCACCAAGCTGAAAATTAGGATCTGTTGAAACTAAATAATGAAGAAATATGAATTCTTAATAGAATTGTAACTAGTAAGGACATTAAATCAGTAATCAAAATCTTCCATCAAAGGAAAGCCCCAAAACAGATGGCTTCATGGTGAAGCCATGAATAATTTCATAACGAAATTATTTGCGTTATGCTTTCCTATGTGGGGTTGCTAATTTACTTATTTATTAACTAGGGGTTAGGAACCATATGACTTTTAAACATTCACTTATCACTTTTGCATTGCTTTGTAGAAGAATTTCCAGAACTTTAGTCTTAGCAAATAAAGAGGTTTATTTATTTATTTCATAAAATTCATGGAATTCACCATGAAGCCATCTGTTTGGGGCTTTTCTTTGTACACTTGAAGAGGAATAATGCAAATTCTTCTCAAACGCTTCCAAAAAATTGAAGATGAGGAAGTACTTCCAAACTCATTTTATGAGCTAGGTTTTCCTTGATGCCAAAGCCAGACAAGGATATTACAAGAAAAGAAAATTATAGGCCAATATCCCAGATGAATATAAATGTAAAATTCCTCAATAAAATATCAATAAACCAAATTCAACAGTGCATTCAAAGGATCACACATCATGACCAAGTGGAATTTATTCTTGGGATGAAAGTATGGTCCACAATGCAAAATCAGTAAACATGATACACCACATCAATAAAATGAAGGATAAAAATCATACCATCTAAATAGACACAGAAAAAGCATTTGAAAAACACCAGCATCCTTTTATAATTTAAAAAACTCAATGAACTACACATAGAAAGAATAAACCTCAACATAATAAAGCTTATATATTACAAACCCACAAACAAAATCATACTCAACAGTGAAAAGCTAAAAGCTTTTCCTAGAGGTCCTCAAACTGCGGGCCGCAGGCCACATGAGGCGGTGTGATTATATTTGTTCCCATTTTGTTTACTTCAAAATAATATATGTGCAGTGTGCATAGGAATTTGTTCATAGTTTTTTGTTTTAAACTATAGTCCGGCCCTCCAGCGGTCTGAGGGACAGTGAACTGGCCCCCTGTTTAAAAAGTTTGAGGACCTCTGCCAGGAACAAGACAAAAGTGCCCAATCTCATCACTTACATTCAATATAATAATGGAAGTCAGGCCGGGTCAATTAGGTTAAAATATATATACATATCCAAATTGGAAAGGCAGAGATAAAATTGTCTCTATTTGCAGATGACATGATTTTTTTTGTTTTTTTTTTATTATTATTAAATCATAGCTGTGTACATTAATGCGATCATGGGGCACCATACACTGGTTTTATAGACTGTTTGACACATTCTCATCACACTGGTTAACATAGCCTTCCTGGCATTTTCTTAGTTATTGTGTTAAAACATTTATATTCTACATCTACTAAGTTTCACATGTACCCTTATAAGATGCACCGCAGGTGTAATCCCACCAATCACCCTTCCTCTGCCCATCCTTCCCCCTCATTCCCAACCCTCTTCCCCTTCCCCCTATTCTTAGGTTATAACTGGTTTATAGCTTTTGTGTGAAAGCCATAAATTAGTTTCATAGTAGGGCTGAGTACACTGGATACTTTTTCTTCCATTCCTGAGGTACTTTACTATGAAGAATATGTTCCAGCTCCATCCATGTAAACATGAAAGAAGTAAAGTCTCCATCTTTCTTTAAGGCTGCATAATATTCCATGGTGTACATATACCACAATTTATTAATCAATTTTGGAAAGATGTTTGAAGAACACTTAGAGATCTAAAAATAGATCTGCCATTCAATCCTATAATTCCTCTACTAGGTATATACCCAGAAGACCAAAAATAGCATCATAACAAAGGTATCTGTACCAGAATGTTTATTGCAGCCCAATTCATAATTGCTAAGTCATGGAAAAAGCCCAAGTGCCCATCGATGACATGATCTTATTACAAAAAAATCCTAAAGACTCTACCAAAAATGCTAAAACAATAAACAAATGCAATAAAGTTGTAGGATACAAAGTCAACATACAAAAGTCAGTTACATTTCTTTAACAACCAACTATCCTAAAAGAAATTGAGAAGACAATTCCATTTACAATATATTCAAAAAGAAAAGTGAAAAATAACAAAGAAAGTGAACAATATGTCCACTGAAATCTATAAAACATTGATGACAGAAACTGAAGACAACAAAGGGATATATGGAAAGGTATCCACATTCAGATACTAGAAAAATTAATGTCATTAAAAATGCCCAAATTACCCACAGCAATGTGCAGATTCAATTCAATCACTATAAAAATCCCAATGGCATCTCTTAACAAAAATAGAAAAAAAAAAAATCCTAGAATTTGTTGTGTAACACAGAAAACCCCAAATAGCTAAAGCAATCTTGAATAAGAACAAAGCTGGAGGTATACACATTCTAACTGTGAATTACATTGCAGAGCTGTAATAATCACAACAGTGTGCTACCAGCATAAAAAAGACTGAGAAACCAATAGAACAGAATAGAGAGCCAAGAAATAAGCCCATCGACATTTGGGCAAAGGTGCCAAGAATACAAAATGGAAAAAGGGTAGTTTCTTTAATCATTGATGTTGGGTAACCTGGACATCCACATACAAAAGAATGAAACTGGATGCTTATCTTACATTAAACACCAGAAATCAACACCACAAGGTGCCAAGAATACAAAATGGAAAAAGAAGAATTTTCATAAGAAAATTTCTTTAATCACTGGTGTTGGGGAACCTGGACATCCACATGTAAAAGAATGAAATTGGATGCTTATCTTACATCATACACCAGAAATCGACTCAAAATGGACTAAAGACAAAATCTGAAACCTCAAAACTCCTAGAAGCGGGAAAAGGAAAGGACAGCAGGGGGAGAGAGGAGGGTAGAGGACAGAGAGAGCTGAGGAGAAGAGGAAAAGGGTTTGGTAAGTTAATGGGCATAATGTAGGGGTATATAGCACACCTTCCAGCTGAAAGGCTCAACTACAACTTGGACTCTACCTAACAAATGCAAAAGATGTAACCTAATAGTTTGTACCCTTATATTAAGCTGAAATTTTTAAAAAAACCCAAAACCTCCTAGAAGAAAACACAGAGGGAAAGCTTCATAACATTGGGTTTGGCGAGAGCTTTTTGGATTTCACAGAAATATAGGTAACAAACTAAAAAGTTTATGCATACCAAAGGAACAAAATGACAAAATGAAAAGGCAACCTATAGAATAGAATCCTCATGGATTGGAGCTACACTGAGAGAAAGTTGAAGAACGCACATCAACCCCACTGAGGCGAGCTGCGACCCCAAGGATATAAACAAAAGTTACAAAACCCATCAACAAGTGGATGAGAGTCCCCTCCCCCATGAGAACGGCTAGGAGTGCCCCACAAACAAATGAGCAGAGATCAAAGGTCCTCCCACTACAATCCACAGAAGAGACCCTCCAAAAACTGGACCTACCTCCCCTACTAGGGTGCCACGGGTTTCTCCTCCCAGGCATAAAACTGTATATATTCTCTACCTGCAACTCTGAGCTCCCAGCACTCCCCTCCACTCTCACTCTCAGGTCTGGAGGCCTGTCCCCCAGAAGTCCAGATTCTTGGGTGATTTCTCAAGGGGTGTGGACAATGCCTAAACTGCAGCTGGTCAGTGCTGATTCTGCGGCACGGGAGTGAGGAGAGGACAGGTGGCTGAGAGGGAACCACACTGGAACGGCAGTGCCCTGAGGCGAAGAGAAGCAGCCGTCTTTTAGCAACAATAGGGCTCACTCCTGGATATTCTGAAGCCACACCCCCTGTCTCCCTGGGCAATCAGAGGAGGCTGGGCATCTACTCAGGTGGCAACCACCATGGAACAGATCTGGGACGGAAATGCAGGCCCCATGAGTAAAGGGTTTGCCTGAGGCGGTACCAACCTGGGTGGAGCGCAGGGACTAGAAACACACTCACAGACCCGGGAAGTTCCCAGGGCAGGGCTGACCCAGAGGACCGCTTTACTGAGCCTAAGACGCACCCGGCCCTCAGGGGATCATCAGCCTATAGACAAAGGAAGACAGGAGGCCAGAACTGACAGGTAACTGAATACAAACTTGCAGGAACAAAGACAGGACCTGAGGCGCAGGCTCTGGGAACTCACAACAGCTTCTCTTCTGCAGGGGAATTTAGCTGGGACAGAAACAAATTCCCGCAAAATTGTTCTGTTCTGTTAGTAACATCAATCAGGGGCGGGGCTGGAACTGAGTAAACACCCCCCAGCCTCCATCAAGCGCCTGAGGTTTTCAGGCCTCACTTCCCCCTGCTAGATACAGGCAGAGCGCAGCAGCCTGGCTGAGCAGAAATAGATTTCCTTGTGATTCAGGCAGGTGCAAACCCCTGGAGTATCTGTTCACTACAGGCAACTGGGTCAACCAACTGCGGGGCTATCAGTGACTGGGTGTGACAGAGGTGCAATGTGAGGAAGGAGGCATCAACCTTCCCAGACTGATCTATTTGCTGGTGCCTCCTCCTGACTCCACGCAGCACTGGAGCAAGCCATATCATAGTCGTCACCAGACCCCTGTGATCCAATTGCCACAGACCTTTTAAACTCTCCCACCTGAGACAGGTGTTGACTGAGACAATTGATTTGGACCTTTTGAACTGAGCCAATCACCTGACGACAATTCAAGTGGTGCCCTGGGTGCATGGATGTAGGAAGGTTTGATTTTCCTTTTCCAATTGTTGCCTGTGGGGGGCGTGGTGACTTAATTGCTGGTATGTCTCTACAGCTGAGACTTCAACACAGAGTAGCTGTTTCACTAGGGTCGAACAGAAACCAGCTAAAAACAAGACAGAACCACTTAGCCCCGCCACACCAAACAGCTCCCCAGTTTCTCAGGCCATAACACTGTACGGGTCCTCGACAAAGCTCCAGGGGAAAAAAATCAAATGTTGTAAAACAATCATGGGGCAGAATCAGCGGAAAAACTTTGGTAACATGAATAACCAGAATAAATCAACCCCCCACCCCCAAGGAAAGATATGGCAGATGTAACTGAAGATCCCATTCATAAACAGCTGGCCAAGATGTCAGAAATTGAATTGAGATTTGGATTGCAAACAAGATCAATAGAATGCAGGAAAATTTGGAATTAGAAATTCGAGGAGAAATTCAAAAGTTGTCCCAAGAATTTAACGAATTTAAAGACAAAACCACCAAAGATTTTGATGCACTAAAGCAAGAATTTGCAGCCCTCAAAGATATGAAAAATACAGTAGAATCCCTCAGTAACAGAGTGGAGCAAGCAGAAGAAAAGATTTCTGACATTGAAGGCAAAGCCTTTGAACGCTCCCAAACTCTCAAAGAGGAAGAGAAATGGAGAGCAAAAATGGATCTAAGAGAGCTCAGGGATAATTCAAAAAAGGCTAATATCCGCTTCATTGGAATCCCTGAAACTGATGAAGTAGCCTCGCTGGGCACAGAGGCCATTCTCCATGAAATTATGAAAGAGAATTTTCCAGACATGCCAAGAGATTCTGAAATTCAGATAGCAGACAGTTTCAGAATTCCAGCAAGACTCAATCCCAGTAAGACACCCCCTAGGCATACCATAATTAACTTCACTAAAGTTAATATGAAGGAGAAAATTCTGAAAGCAGCCAGATGTAAGAGATGAATATTAGAATGACTGCAGCTCTCTCTCCTGAAATTTTTCAAGCCAGAAGAGGGTGGTCATCAACTTTTAATCTCCTAAAGCAAAATAACTTTCAACCCCGGATCCTGTATCCAGCTAAACTGAGTTTCATTTATGATTGAGAAATTAAATACTTTAATGACATTCATATGTTGAAGAAATTTACTATAACCAAACCAGCTCTTCAGGATATTCTCAGACCTATACTCCATAATGACCAGCCCAATCCTCTACCACAAAAGTAAACACACTCAGGTACTTTTGATCAAATTCCAACTTCCACAGTGGCAAAAGGCTTAAAAATGTCCACTGGACTTTTGAAAAACTCGATGCCCAAAATTTTACCAGACTGATCAATATTCTCCATTAATGTGAACAGCTTAAACTGTCCTCTAAAGAGGCACAGGTTGGCTGACTGGACACAAAAACTCAGGCCAGATACTTGCTGCATACAAGAATCACATCTTACCTTAAAAGATAAATATAGACTCAGGGTGAAAGGACAGTCGCCCATATTTCCAGAAAATGGTAATCAGAAAAAAGCAGGTTTGCAATTTTATTTGGAGATACAATAGGCTTTAAACCAATAAAAGTAAGGAAGGATAAGAATGGTCACTTCATATTTGTTAAGGTTAATACTCAATATAAAGACATTTCAATTATTAATATCTATGTACCCAACCAGAATGCAACTCAATTTATAAGAGAAACTCTAACAGACATGAGCAACTTGATTTCCTCCAGCTACATAATAGTTGGATATTTCAACACTCCCTTGGCAGTATTGGATCAATCCTCCAATAAGAAGATGAGCAAAGAAATTTTAGATTTAAACCCAACCATCCAACATTTGGATTTAGCAGACATCTACAGAACATTTCATCCAAAAAAAACTGAATACACATACTTCTCATCAGCCCATGGGACATACTCAAAAATTGATCACATCTCAGGTCACAAGTCTAACCTCAGTAAATTTAAAGGAATAGAAATTATTCCATGCATCTTCTCGGACCACCATGGAATAAAAGTTGAGCTCAGTAACAAAATGAATCTGCATACTCATACAAAAACATGGAAGTTAAATAACCTTATGCTGAATGATAGCTGGATCAGAGATGAGATTAAGAAGGAAATTGCCAAATTTTTTGGAACAAAATGATGATGAAGACATGAATTATCAGAACCTCTGGGATATGGCAAAGGCAGTCCTAAGAGGGAAATTTATAGCACTGCAAGCCTTCCTCCAGAGAACGGAAAGAGAGGAAGTTAACAACTTAATGGGACATCTCAAGCAACTGGAAAAGGAAGAACATTCCAACCTCAAACCCAGTAGAAGAAAAGAAATAACCAAAATTAGAGCAGAATTAAATGAAATTGAAAACAAAAGAATTACACAACAAATCGATAAATCAAAAAGTTGGTTTTTTGAAAAGGTCAATAAAATAGATAAACCATTGGCTAACCTAACCAGGAAAAAAAGAGTAAAATCTCTAATCTCATCAATCAGAAATGACAAAGATGAAATAACAACAGACTACTCAGAAATCAAAAAAATTCCTTAATGAATATTACAAGAAACTTTATTCTCAGAAATGTGAAAATCTGAAGGAAATTGACCGATACTTGGAAGGACGTCACCTTCCAAGACTTAGCCAGAATCAAGTGGAAATGTTGAACAGGCCCATATCAACTTCTGAAATAGCATCAACCATACAAACCTCCCTAAAAAGAAAAGCCCGGGACCAGATGGTTTCACATCAGAGTTCTACCAAACCTTTAAAGAGGAATTAGGACCTATATTACTCAACCTGTTCCAAAATGTAGTAAAAGAAGGAAGACTGCCCAACATATTCTATGAAGCAAACGATTACCCTGATCCCCAAACCAGGCAAAGACCCAACAAGAAAAGAAAATTATAGACCAATATTACTAATGAATATAGATGCAAAAATATTCAACAAGATCCTAACAAACAGAAACCAGCAACACATCAAACAACTTATACATTATGAACAAGTCGGTTTTATCCCAGAGTCTCAAGGCTGGTTCAATATCCGTAAATCTATAAATGTAATTCAGCACATAAACAAATTAAAAAACAAAGACCATATGATTCTCTCAATTGATGCAGAAAAGCTTTTGATAATATCCAGCATCCCTTCATGATCAGAACACTTATGAAAACTGGTATAGAAGAGACATTTCTAAACTGAAAGAGGCTATCTACAGCAAACCCACAGCCAATATCGTATTGAATGGAGTTAAATTGAAATCATTTCCACTCAGATCAGGAAGCAGACAAGGCTGCCCATTGTCTCCACTGCTCTTTAACATTGTAATGGAAGTTTTAGCCACCACAATTAGGGAAGAAAAGGCAATCAAGGGTATCCATATAGGGTCAGAAGAGATCAAACTTTCTCTCTTCACAGATGATATGATTATATATCTGGAAAACACCAGGGATTCTACTACAAAACTCTTAGAAATGATCAAGGAATACAGCAGTGTCTCAGGTTACAAAATCAACATTCATAAATCAGTAGCCTTTATATATACCAACAATAGTCAAGCTGAAAAAACAGTTAAGGACTCTATTCCATTCACAGTAGTGCCAAAGAAGATGAAATATTTGGGAATTTATCTAACAAAGGATGTAAAAGATCTCTATAAAGAGAACTATGAAACTCTAAGAAAAGAAATAGCTGAAAATGTTAACAAATGGAAAAACATACCATGCTCATGGCTGGGAAGAATCAACATTGTTAAAATGTCCATACTACCCAAAGCAATATACAAGTTTAATGCAATCCCTATTCAAGCTCCACCGTCATACTTTAAAGATCTTGAAAAAACAAAAACAATACTTCGTTTTATATGGAATCAGAAATAACCTCGAATAGCCAAGACATTACTCAGAAATAAAAACAAAGCAGGAGGAATCACGCTACCAGACCTCAGACTATACTACAAATCAATAGTGATCAAAACAGCATGATACTGGCACAAAAACAGAGAAGTAGATGTCTGGAACAGAATAGAGAACCAAGAGATGAACCCAGCTACTTACCGTTATTTGATCTTTGACAAGCCAATTAAAACATTCAGTGGGGAAAAGATTCCCTATTTAACAAATGGTGCTGGGTGAACTGGCTGGCAACCTGTAGAAGACTGAAACTGGACCCACACCTTTCACCATTAACTAAGATAGACTCTCACTGGATTAAAGATTTAAACTTAAGACACGAAACTATAAAAATACTAGAAGAGAGTGCAGGGAAAACCCTTGAAGAAATCGGCTTGGGTGAGTATTTTAGGAGGAGGACCCCCTGGGCAATTGAAGCAGCTTCAAAAATACACTACTGGGACCTGATCAAACTAAAAAGCTTCTGCACAGCCAAGAACACAGTAAGTAAAGCAAGCAGACAGCCCTCAGAATGGGAGAAGATATTTGCAGGTTATGTCTCCGACAAAGGTTTAATAACCAGAATCCACAGAGAACTCAAACGTATAAGCAAGAAAAGAACAAGTGATCCCATCGCAGGCTGGGCAAGGGACTTGAAGAGAAACTTCTCTGAAGACAGGCACACGGCCTACAGACATATGAAAAAATGCTCAGCATCTTTAATCATCAGAGAAATGCAAATCAAAACTACTTTGAGATATCATCTAACTCCTGTCAGATTAGCCTATATCACAAAATCCCAAGACCAGAGATGTTGGCGTGGGTGTGGAGAAAAGGGAACACTTCTACACTGCTGGTGGGAATGCAAATAATACATTCCTTTTGGAAAGATGTTTGGAGAACACTTAGAGATCTAAAAATAGATCTGCCATTCAAGCCTATAATTCCTCTACTAGGCATATACCCAGAAGACCAAAAATCACATCATAACAAAGATATTTGTACCAGAATGTTTATTGCAGCCCTATTCATAATTGCTAAGTCATGGAAAAAGCCCAAGTGCCCATCGATCCACGAATGGATTAATAAATTGTGGTATATGTACACCATGGAATATTATGTAACCTTAAAGAAAGATGGAGACTTTACCTCTTTCATGTTTACATGGATGGAGCTGGAACATATTCTTCTTAGTAAAGTATCTCAAGAATGGAAGAAAAAGTATCCAATGTACTCAGCCCTACTATGAAACTAATTTATGGCTTTCACGTGAAAGCTATAACCCAGTTATAACTCAAGAATAGGGGAAAGGGGGAAAGGGAGGGGAGGGAGAGGGGAGGAGGGAGGGTGATTGGTGGGATTACACCTGCGGTGCATCTTACAAGGGTATATGTGAAACTTAGTAAATGTAGAATGTAAATGTCTTAACACAATAACTAAGAAAATGCCAGGAAGGCTATGTTAACCAGTGTGATGAAAATGTGTCAAACGGTCTATAAAACCAGTATATGGTGCCCCATGATTGCATTAATGTAAACGGCTATGATTTAATATAAAAAAAGAAAATATTTGGAAGCCATACATCTAATAAGAGGGTAATATCTAAAATATGTAAGAAACTCAACTCAGTAGCAAACACAAAAAATAACATGATTTTAAAATAGGCAAATAGACATTTCCTCCAAAGAAGACATATAAATGATCAAAAACTATGTGAAGGATAATCAATAGCATTAATCATCAGGGAAATGTACATCAAAATCACAATGACATCACCTAACATCTGTTAACAAAAATCAAAAGATAGCAAATGTTGGTAAGGATAGGCGAACTTTTACAATGTTAGTGGAAAAGTAAATTGATGCAGCCATTATGGAAAACAGTAAGGAAGCTCCTCAAAAAACTTGAGAATAGAACAGCCATACCTGAGGCAGCAATATCATGCGTGGGTATAACACAAAGGAAATAAAATCTCTGTCTCAAAAACACAGAGGCACTCCCATGTACATCACAGCACTATTTATAATAACCAAGACATGAAAACAACCTAAATGCTCATCAACTGATGAATGATTAAAGAAACTGTGACATGTCCCCACACATACAAACACACACACAATGGAATATTATTCAGCTTTACGAAGAGAGGAAATCCTACCATTTGCATCAACATGGATAAATCTTTAAGATAGTACGCTAAGTAAAATAAGCCAGACGCAGAAAGATAATACTGCATGATCTCACATATATGTGAAATCTAAAAAGTAAAAGACAAACTCATAGCAACAGAGAGTAGAATAGTGATTATCAGAGGCTGCGGGATGGGGTGAGGGGGAAGATGCTGGTCCCAAAGATGCAAACTTTCAGTTATAAGACGAGTAAGTTCTGGAGCCCTGCTATACAGCATGGTGACCCTAGTCAATAGTATTTTACTATCTGCTTGAGATTTCCTAGGAGAATAGATCTCAAGTGTCCTTGCCACACATACAAAATTATAACTAGGTGAGGTCATGGATATGATAGCTGGATTGTGTTAACCACTGAATAACGTACACTCATATCAAAACTTCATGCCAGTACGCCTTAAACATATATAATTTTTATTTGTCAATCATACCTCAACAGATGGGGGGAGGGATGTGTAACCCCTCATAAGTAAAAAGAGAAGAAGACCAAAAATAACAGGCCAGCAATGTCTACAGTACAATCAGCAGGCTGACGACATATTAAGGGGGAACAAGAAGAGAAAGAGATTGAGCAGGCCAGGCTTTAGGGCCATTTCACACACCATGAGGGCATACTGATCAGAGCTCATCTATCCTCTCAATAAGAAACTAAAATGAGTCATTTGAAACTTTGTCTCAATTCTGTTTTTCAAAAAGCTTTAGAATATGCATGCTTAAATATTGTTTTCATAGAAATTTGGAATAACAAATATGGTGGCAGGAGGGAGCAAAGTTGGAAAATAATGGCTCCCCTCAAGAAACAGACTACTGAGTAAGTCTCCTTTGTTCACCAACTGAAAAGTGGCTCTACAGATACTGAAGGGCTAGGCTAACATTTGGGTCCAAGATCCTGGCACAGATGCTGATTCTGCCCCTTCCTACCACAGAGACACAGGTACAGTGCTGCAATTCATGAGAATTGGGCCTACCCTGCACGCAAAATTGTTGAGAACCTGCTGGTAGTGGTAATTATCGCAGCGTCAGGGTCTTCGGTAAATGATACTTGAGTTCTTAACAACAGAAAACCCATAATTCCTCACCTCACGTCTAGTGAATGGGCCTCTATAACATATGGGAATATGTGCTACCTTCTCAAATATGAAATTCTGTTCTAGAAAATTTTGGCTTTTTTAATTCTACATAAATCATTCTTAATGAATAATGGAAAAATAAGAAATCACTTTTTCCAGGATATAGGAATGGAGGAATTTAAACTGAGCTCACCTGTTAATATGGAATATACCCTAGGCTAAATATACACCAGGTAACCCAAGTTATAGATTTAACACCGCCATTAACTAATTACAATATAAAGAACATCCTTCTTTTAAAAAAAAGGAGGTGAAACTGATTATCTGTAATATCCCTTTCACCCATGAAAATAATGATCCATCATTTCTGTCCTTACAGGACTGTGTTTATGAAAATGTATAATTTAAAAACTGCCTTGAAAGAATTTTAGTTCGTTGAATTTTGAGAATTATTGAAGAAAATAAGACTTACTTAGGTCATATGGTTTTCCTGCATCGTGTACTCTGATAAGCAACAGTTCCAAAGCTTAAAATAGGGTTCACAGACATCAGAGTTCTTCTGTTATATTCATTCACAACCAACATTTATTAAGAAGTACCTGCTCTATCACGTAACACATACTTTTAGATGCTGAGAATCCAGAGGTGACCAAGCTAGATAAGGAACGTGCTTTAATGCAGTTTATGTGCCAGAAACTAAATAAATTACATACTATCAGCAGCAAATGTCTACAGAAATGAAAACATATCATAAAGCCAGGAGGAAAGGAAGGAGCCCTTTGGATTTGGAGGTCACAGAAGTTCTCTCTGAAAGGTAACACTTGAGCTGACCCATAAGTAACATGAAAGAGCCACACTTGATGGGACCTGGGGACAAACTTTCCATTCCATTGATGGAGTAAGTTTGCTCAATCCAGGAAAAGACGGAAGGTCTCTTTCAAGAGAAAGCCTAGCAGGGGCTGAACTTAAGCAAGAGCGGCACAGTGGTGTGTCAAGTGGAGAATTGTTTATCTTAAATGCAAAGTGCATCTATCAAAGTGTTTTAAGCATGATCTAGTTTTCAGAATAATTAGACCATCCCATTTTCAAAACCAGAGCTCTGTAAAGCAGTGGTTCTCAACCTTCCTAATGCCACGATGTATTTTCATTGTTACAAAGGGGTCACAACCCACAGGTTGAGAACCGCTGCTATAAAGCTTAAGAATTATTTTGTTTTCAAGAGAAGTGGGAATAAAGGCAATGCTGACCCCTCTTGCCTTCCATATTGTTTCCATTCCCTTACCTTATGCATTATATCATATTCACGTGTGTCACTGCTAATAATTTATTAAATCAAAATAGATATATGAGTAACTTTCTCAGAATAGCAGACACAAATGAATGCAAGTTGCTCATCTCCTTGCTATTAATATATCTTTTGGTGCAATATATCAGCGGACAGGCTTGGGGACTGGCATTGAGGAGCTGCCATGAATGTAACAAAAGCTTTCAAAATGAGGGATGGTCAGGAAAGATATCATCTCAAAATTGTGTTTCTGGGCTTGGCTGTAAAATCTTCAAATAAAAGTGAAGACTAAAAATAGTACCAGCACGAGACACTAACTCATATTTATTTACAGGCTCTGTCTTTGAGCTAAATAGTAAAGCAGGAAAACCTGGGTAAACGGAAATTCTGGTTCCTGTTCTTTTACACATCCATATTTACAGTGTTCTATGTTCTGACATCAAGGTATTAGAAGGAATAATCAGTTAGAAAAGAATATAATTTAGAAGAGCAAAATGCTGGCAAACCTTGAGGAAAAATCATGTGTATTTGTGTGTGGGGGGTGCACATGTATATGTAGAGTTTGATCTGTTTGAGTTATTATCAAAACAATAGAATTATGATTATAACTTTTGGAATTATTACATTAATCAAGTCTTATCCCCAGAAATATGTCATCAATCAGGCCAGGTGCTGTGGCTCATGCCTGTAGTCCTAGCACTCTGCAAGGCTGAGGCAGAAGGATTTCAAGACCAGCCTGAGCAAAAAGCAAGAACCCATCTCTACTAAAAATAGAAAAATTAGCCAGGCATCATGGTGAGCCCATAGTCCCAGCTACTTGGGAAACTGAGGCAGAAGGATTGCTTGAACCCAGGAATCTGAGGTCGCAGTGATGATGCCGCTGCAGAAAAGAAAAAGGAAAAAAGAAAGAAAGAAATACATAATTAATCAATGCCACCTTGTTTAACTATTTATGGTTAACTAAACAAAAATTTAGTATAGCAGGCAAGACAGGTAATTACAATCTCCATTTTATAAATAGGCTAACAGGTTCAAAGAAACTGTAGTACTATATTACCCATTGTCTTACATACTAAGGAAACAAAACATTCTCCCCACACCTGAGCTGAGAAGTCTGGCGGGGAGGAGAAACAGGTGGGTGCACACTTAATGGCAATTCACCATGACATTATGCTCCAAAGGATGTCAAGCAACAAAGACAAATGTGTCGCATGATGACTTAGGACTTTTGCAACCTAAAAAGTAGACCTTAAAAAGATACCCAAAGATACATTCTCATTAAAAAGTACACATGTAAATCAAGAAAGAGAAAAGTATGACATCCAGCAAATGGTGGGTCTGAGCCAGGAGAGCAAGCAAATGCTGTCCCAGGACATAAAGTCTATAAGGGCTATGCCCTATGTCAGCAACAGCACGTCCACAAGGAAACCAGAGAACAGAGAGCTCCAAAACAGTCACGTCCCCTTGATAATGCCTTTCTCACGTCACACTTACTCTTACAATACTACTCACCTGAGCGGTCTCTTAACTGCTGTCATAGCTCCATCTAATCTAATATTGTTATGTGTGATAAAAGATGGATTCTTTTTGACAATCCCAAGTATTCAGCACAATAGTTGGATAAAGATGAAGTGCTAAAACACAGTCCAAAACTGCATCCTTATCAAAAAAAAAAAAAAAAAAAAGCGAATGGTGTCTGTTTGGTGGACCAGCACCGGAGTACCCACTACAGTTTCATGGAACCTGGTCAGTCAAAAACAGTGGAAGTCTACTGCAGCCAAATGTATCAAATGACAAAGTTGCTTGCAATTAAGCAGCTGTGATCGATCAATAAAGACAGGCCAATTCTCTTGCAAGAGACTGCTGTTACACAAACAATGCTGCTGAAACTACAGAAGCTGGACTTGGAAACTCTCTTTCATCCACCATATTCACCAGACTTTGCACCAAGTGACTGCCACTTCTTCCAGGCATTGGACCACTTCTTGCAAGGAAAAATATTCAATTCTCAACAAGCTGTGGAAAACGCCTTTTGCAGTTTCTTCATCACTCTCTCTCTAGGCTTCTTTGCAGCTGGCATATAGGAGATACCTGTTAAGAGGACACCCTGTGTCCATAGCTTAGGTGCATACTTTTGTTAGAGCAGTGTGGTGGCTTGAGATAGTCAACTAAAGAGCAACTAAAGTTTAAGCGAGAAAAGGGACGTTTATCAACAACCTACAAAGCAAGTCAGGCTCCATCCCAGTGACTGCAGGCCCCATAGAAAGCACAGTTTGGAGTTTTAGACACAACTTTGAGGAGTATCAACTGCTTTTTGGAAGTCTCCCAGGGTTTTAATTAACTCTGACCCCAAAACAGCCCACCTGCAAGGTCTTAATCACCCTCATTCCTGTAATAGGGGTCAGCCTGACCCAGACCAGTCCAAAATAGCCTAACTTCATCCATCATCCACCCTGTTCATATCTAGCTAACTACTTAACACGTTGATTAATTGTACTGCTTCTTGAGATATAATAAACTTTTGATCTGAAATAGGACATTTCATACTTAACAACCTAATAGATAACCAAAGCCATAGGAATAAAAACATTACAGAAGTGCCAGGCAATTAATTAAAAACCAACAAATTCAATGTTTGTTTTCAGGAGAAAAAGGGGGAATCACAGCATTTCTCACAATTACATTAATAGCATTTTGCTTCTATCCTTTTGTTGATGCTAAAAGCCCAGGAGCACACATCCAACATTTTTTTTTTTTTTTTGGTAGAGACAGAGTCTCACTGTACCGCCCTCGGGTAGAGTGCCGTGGCGTCACACGGCTCACAGCAACCTCTAACTCTTGGGCTTACGCGATTCTCTTGCCTCAGCCTCCCGAGCAGCTGGGACTACAGGGGCCCGCCACAACACCCGGCTATTTTTTTGTTGCAGTTTGGCAGGGGCTGGGTTTGAACCCACCACCCTCAGCATATGGGGCCGGCGCCCTACTCACTGAGCCACAGGCACCGCCCACATCCAACATTTTTATCTTCCATTATAATTGATGACCTATAAGGAGGAGGAGAACTTGGACATTCTTTCTCTTCACTGCATAGTTAGTGCCTCAAATAGCACTGGGCATATCTTTGACACTCTGTGATGCCGGCTTAATTAAATCCTGTTCTTTCTACTTCCAACGTCTCTTCTACCCTTCCCTTTGTCCATCTTCTTGATGACGCCTCTCTCAGGTCACACTTACTCTTACAATAATCCTTACCGGAGCAGTCTCTTAACTGCTGTCATACCTCCATCTAATCTAAACTGGTATTTCCAGAATTTGCTCTCGCTCTATAGAGTGGGTGAATAATTTCTTGATTAGTTTGTAGCTTTCATATCATAGTATCCACTGAAAGCACACAGAAAAAAGGAAACTGCAGTAACTTGGTTGTCTGGGGCTGTTTAAAAATCCAATCAAGCTATAGCAACTTCTAAAGCAATAGAAGAATATACATGTTTATATAATCACTCCAAATTGGGACCAGTAAACGATAGTGAAGGAAATGGAATGCAATGCATTTTATTTACCTGTGCCAGCAAATCCATGGAAAATAGGCCAGGGGATTCTGTTGGTGATTTAAACTGTGTTTGTAAATGATGTGTCCTTTTTCTCTGTTCCTAAATTCCTCTAATATTAATGCTTCTTAGTCTAATTTCTTTCTTTAAATCAACTTAGTTCTCACTTTGACAATAAAGTATTAGAAAAGACATCAACTTCCAAAGGGAAAACTAATAAAGCTTTAAATATCTCACTCCAGTCAAAATTTTCCACTAATTCTCTAATTCTAATTCATCCAGAAAGAATCCTAGGTAGCAAGTCAAGTGATGGGATTTCTAGATGTGCATTGTTTGCCTACTTAGAAAATTCAATATTAGCATATTCAAAGTGGAATAATAATACAGGGTGACAAATCCAAAATAAACGACATAGACAATGTTGAGGGCCAGAGAAAGTTGTTTGGGCTTTCTCACCCATGGCCTTGAGTTTGGGCCTTCCCACACATGGAGCTCACCGTGTTCCTAGGTAGCCATAACCACGTACAGTAAAGTCACTCTGTGTAACTGCTGCCTGCCATGTTGCCACTTATCTTATCCATGTTGCCACTTATCTCTGGGTATGAGGTGTGAGGAACTTCCCTTTGTGCAGATTATGGAACTCAGAATGTGGACTTTCTGTGTAACTCAGCTTCCTGGCTGCCAGGAGCAGATAAGGGCAGACCTCCCTCACCAGCCTCCCATGAGCTGAATAAGTATGTTGCACCTGCCCTCCATGCCTGACTTTCTCTCCGGTCTGTCTGAATTAGAACACTAGGATTACAGTATGTGAAAGGAAATGGATAGAAATGAGCCATTTATGTTCAAGTGATTTGAATAAAATCATCAGTAAGTAACCGGCACTCCAATTGTGGTTTCCAAAATACCATATTCCATAAAAGAAGCCAAGGATCTTTGGAAAAATAGCAGATTCCAGAGCTGGGGCATATGTTGATATGAGGCAGAGAAAGCTTTTCATTCATTCTGATAGCAAGAAAACATTCAATAACTACTGGGATTAAATCACAGGGATCCGAGAACCAATGGGAAAGGCTCCCATTAACTAACAATACAATCATTTGATCATTAAAAAATAATCACAATGGATTAAAATATTTATTAAATACATGAGTTCATAATGATAAATATAAAAAAACACTTTGGGTCACCTTTGAAGGTTGCTAGGGCACAAATAGAGAAAGAATCAAGCATCAATCCTACTTTTCCTACATGGACGATTGTTCAGGGTAATAAAACAGTTGATGAGGAAATAATACATTCTAGAAAAACAATAGAAATATAAAATCATATTTTACAACCCATACAGAAATACTGAATCTAGGCAAGGCTTTCCAGAGGCTGCTAATCTATTAGATAGAAGGTTAAAGAAGAAATTTAAAACATCTGTGAACCCACTCAACTGCCTTAAATTTATTAAAGTAAAATAAGGGACACATTCTTCCAAAGACAGGAGGAGGGGCACATCACCTTCTGGGAATTATTTTTGCAAAAAAAAAAAGTAAAACATGAATCTATCCAAGTCTCTAAAGCTACCCAATTATAAGAAAATCAGAAATGTGTTCAATGACACCAAAAAGATGAAATCAGTGAAATCTAGAAATTCTAGAATTATTCAATAAGTAAATGGTGAACAAAATGGATGGAGACTTAAAGATATCAGTTACATGCAGTTGTGCACTACGATGGGCTCCTGACAGGGAAAATGGAACATGGAATGTGTTAGATGATATTCACCCTTTTTTAAAATTCACTGTGTGTGAAAGTATCATGATGGCTATGTTTTACTTTATGCTCTTAAATATTCAAATGGAAAGATGGAAAATATAAAAAGAATAAAGGGACAGGCCAATAATGGGAGAAAATATTTTTCTAACATATATAATCAACAAAGAATTTGTATTCAGAATACACATTTTATTCTTTTCTAATTTTTTTCTAAAATGAACAGTAAATACAGTTTTTAATTTTCTCTTTAAACCTTTTTAATATTTGGAGTCACTAAAAAATATGTCAGAAACAAAATCTTAGGTGCGGATAATAGCAGCAAGATTCTCACAGATCATGTCCCGTAGAAATGCCAAGGCAGGAAAGAAAGCCCAGAGTAAAATATTCGCTCAATTCAAAACTAAACAAAACAAAACCCTCCGCTGATCTGCAGTGTTCTTAGACTAATTAACCAAATTTTAGGGGGAGGTATTGCTTAAATGTGTGATGTACATAATTAAACTAGTGTGCTTGTAAACATGTTTTTTAACAAATGGTATTTCACTAAGTCATTCTCTAAAGTTCAAGGTACTTTTTTTTTTTACTAAGGCACCCCTTTTCCCAGCCCCCAGCTTCAGATTGAACTAATTTAAAATTGTCTAATTAATAAAACACCCCAATCTGTACCACTTTTATCAAAACTCAATAAATGTGCATACACATGCAATTCTAAGCAGGCAGTTATGTGAGTATTTTTTCAGATCTCTCTAAGTTTGATGAGTTTCAAAAATTGTGAAATTGTCAAGTGGGCACTGGAAGAAAATACGGCATCAACCCAGATTTCCTGGAAAATTTAAGAGACTTGGTCTAACCTGAATTATTCTTAATTCTAAGAGGATGAATAAGATTAGTAGTGCTAAGTATTTCATTAACATTACTTATATTCAAATCGTAATCGTACTTGGGATACACTAGAGCAGCAGTTCTTAACATGTGGGTCACGACCTGAACAACCCTTTCACAGGGGTCACCTAATATCAGATATTTACATTACGATTCATAACAGTAGCAAAACTTACAGTTATGAAGTAGCAACAAAAATAATTTTATGGTTGGGGGTCACCACAATATGAGGAACTGTATCAAAGGTTTGCAGCTTTAGGAAGGTTGAGAACCACTGCACTAGAGGGTTTCCTAGCCATGCTTTATGATACCATGGAGCCCCATATAATTGACTTGTACTCTGTCATTACGTTCATTTTTAAAGGTTTGAATAATCTTTTTTTCCATTTTTAATTACCATGGCTCTGTGATTGCTGTTGTGAGAGCACCATTGCTGTTGTACATTGTTTAGTGTTAATTGCTAATGAGGAGCACAGCCACTGAAGAATAATATTCCTACTGTAAATATGAACCACTTCATAAGTGATTTTATATCACAGTTTTGCTACAAATATAATATCTGATCCTACCCTGAGATGCTCTAGGTTTACAGGAGGAATTGTAGTGTTTTACCTGGATAGATTTGGAGAACATCCTAAATAAAATATCATGAGAATGGAAAAGCAACCATCCAATGGACTAAATACTACTATGAAACTTAGGATGTGGTTGATGAACGACTATCTACCCACACAAGGAAAACACACATTTAAATTCAAACAGGGGAAAGGGGAGGCACGAGGGGTTTGGTAAGCTCTCAGCTAATGGGCACATGTAGGGGTGTATGGCACACCTCCTGAGACAAGGGTTCAACTACAACTAGGACTTTACCTAATAACAAATGTAAACAATGTCACCTAATCATTTGTACCCATATATTAATTTAACATTTTAAAAAAGGATAATGATATATTGATGCAGACTTAGCATTTAAGTAGAAGAATCATTACAATCATCTTTCTAAATGTAAAACTTTTCCCTTTCAAGGAAAACAACTAATCATGAAAAAAAAATGCATAGCACTTACATATAACCCAAGAGAAGACCCAGGGAAAAGTCAGACTTTGGAGTTAGTGAAGAAACAAAACATCGACCAAGAAAAGGTACAGAAATTAACAGACTGATATTGAACATCATTATCGCCTGATTTAATAGTGTACTTAAAGTCTCAGTGATATCTAAAAATATTTTGTACAAGGATGTGAAAGACTTGGTTTTCACAGTAAGACATTTGAGGAAATGAACAATATATATATTCAACATTATTACAATTATTTTTATTCACTAATATATACCTATATGCCATAAAGGAAAAAGTGAAAGCATTATGGGGCTTAAAGAATATTAAACAGTATTTTGGAAGATGGGAGTTAGCCTGACTCTCATTACAGAAATCTAAGCAAGCAGGGAAGGAAAAGTTAGGTGGCACTCTCTCTTGGACTTGGTTTTGCTTTCTATAAAAAGTAGAGGGCTGACCAATCTGATATTCCATAAAGCTATGACAAACAGTAAAATCAGTTTACATGTATTCCTTTTGTTTGTTTGTTTTTTAACAAAGCATCTTTTATGCCATTTCGGGTCATAGCTTCTTCTAAAGAAACCGTATAATACAACAGTCCTTATAGGATGGTTGTAAACAAGATAAAATGGTAAAACTCTGCATATGTGAGATTGAATAACAAGTAGAAAGCACATACATTTCAATGATCTTTTACCCTATTTAAATCCCTGCTTCACAGATAGAAAAGTGTCTTATATACATCTTTGTATCCTACAAGGCCCTTAGCTCTGCTCAGCCCACAGAAGATACTCAAATACTAGTTGCATCATTTATTCAATAAACATTTACTGAGACCCCGCTTGTGCCAGGCTTTAAGGGACACTCGGAAGAAAGTAAAAATGAAGAAGAATGTTAGAGCTCTTTCACTGAAGATTTATAGGTCTGATAAATGCCAAATAATAAGGGTATTAGAACTATGAAGTAATTTTAACATAGCTGGAATAATTGTGACTAGACAGTGACCAAAGTATTGAAAAAGACTAAACAAAAATAACAAATACGCAGTGTTAGCTTAATAGGAAAGATGTTAGGCTACGGGCATTGTTTATCTCCCTCAATGAAAATGCCTTTTGGAGTCAAACTTTAATGAGCTAAATGTGAATATTTGTCTAATTAGAAGCCTGTTTTTCTTTTCTTGGAGCAGGAATCACAGGGAAAATATTTCAAGGTTTCAAGTACCACGATAAAGGAGAAAAAAGAAAATGGTTTTCAGAGATGGGATGAAATCATGTTTCCATGGAAACCCTGAACTGGTCTGTTGAAATCCAACAGACCAGTTTGGGCTAATTGGGCTAATTTTCACTATAAAAATAAATTTGGCAACTGAAAAAATTTACCCATCTTATGATGGTCATTTTCAAATGATAGCTAAAGATAGGTACTATATTTCTATATAGAAAATATCTCCCTGAATTAAAAATATTTTTAATTTCTTTAATTATTACCAACTTCACCTGGCAAAGAGATCCATTTAAATTGGAAGCAAATCCAATGATCTAAGTTGTGCCAGAATAAATAGAATCTAGAATATGGTTGTCCTCTGATTCCAGTGTTGGAGCAAGAACAGGGACAAGAATCTCCTCGTTTAGACTAGCAGCCTGTGGGTTTAACAGCATGTACTGAATCATGATAACCAAAATAGACTCAACACCCTATCCCAAACAGCCAAGAAATTTGTTTGATCACAGTATGTGGTCGTTAGGCAAAAAAAAAAAAAAAATGTTTCTGTTTTATATTAATGATTTTTAAAATACTTTTGTATTATGTTTTACATTTATATAAATGTAAACATTTACCCTATTTAAATACCCCAATATTGAATAGAAATTGGCTCCAGTCTTTGAATTTGCTTCACATGAATTTCTTTTGCATGACTCAATGCTTTTAGACACAACAAGTAAAAAGAACCAAAGGGCAGGCAAAGCTGTACCTGAACAATCAACTCTGAATTAAAAATGACCAGTCATACAACCTTGATCTTCATCAGATCCCGTAACTCTCTTCCAGTATGTCACAGATCCTTAACCTCCCATGTTCTACACATATGACAGGCCCTTCCAAAATGGAGACACTTACAATTAATTCCTAACGTATTATTCTTTCCTTGACTTTTGTATTTGCATGCTCGTTTTTTCCCCTTCCTTTCATGGCCAAACCTTAGGAGACAGAGAGCTTCCTTTGATTTCCTCTATTTCCTCACCTC
Source organism: Nycticebus coucang (assembly GCF_027406575.1). Taxonomy (NCBI): domain Eukaryota; kingdom Metazoa; phylum Chordata; class Mammalia; order Primates; family Lorisidae; genus Nycticebus; species Nycticebus coucang. The sequence continues at coordinate 24,096,582 of NC_069788.1, read as the reverse complement.
CTGCTAAATCTTCATCCCATTACAATAAATTTCTCCGAGAGTTCGGGGGGACTCCCTTCCTCCTCCCGTACTCTCACTTATCCCAGATAACTGGTTTTCAAAGACTGGTATTAGCTGTAGCTGTAGTTGCATTTTCTTGGACACCCCCTTCCCACTCCTGGCCCACACCTTTTACCTGAGGACATGTCCCCTACCCTCACCTAGTAGTGAAACTACCTCTTGATCAGGTGAAAATATTTTTTAGAGATTTTCCCACATCAAAGTACATTTGTACTTTCCTATGCATAATGCTAGAAACCACAGTTGAAAAACTACAGGCTTTCAGTTAAAACTGGTTTAAATTCTCATTCTACCCCTCAGTGTGTGACTTAAAGCAAGTTTCTTAATTTTCTCTGAATCTTAATTCTCTCTAAAATAGGAAGGAATCTACCTTATCTGCCTTGACAGAGTGTGACTAAGATGGCATAAAAACACTATACACAGTCTCTAACCCACTGTAAGAAACAAATAAATATTTTTTTCGTCCCTTCCCTTAAATTTTTAATACCAGGATTTGCAAAAACAAGGGATGGTTATGGTTAAAAGGAAGCCCCTTTTGGTGAATACCCATAGTACATTATCTGCCCATTTTAAGCACCTTTCCTATAAGGTAATGTAATGTGTATATCTGTATTTCCCAATTGCTTGCCTAGTTGTCTGTGAATTTCTTGAGGGCAAGGTTTAAAACCAATAATTTGCTAAGCCACACAATTCCTTACATATTATAGGTAATCAGTTAAATACTTTAATGGTTCACCCATCACTTGTAAGATTAATTTCATTTTTTTTCACAGTGATCATAGATTTAGGCTAATCCATCTCCACTTTCTGAGATGACTTCTTTTAGGGCCACACATGGTTGGAATGATTGGCTAGGACAAAGCGTACAGAATGTGGCTGCAGAAGGCTATATAGTCCCCTGGGAGGTGGGACCTATTGATGCTTTAGTGGCCACGGTCCAGCCAAACCAAACCAGATACCATCCAGCTCCACAGAGAAAATAAACATTACTATTTTGGAGAGCAATTTAATTTTAGGAAATCCATATTTAAGCTTTGAAGTTATGAACCAAGTACGGCCAAAAGATGATACAACCAAATATACAAATAACAGAAAAAAGATCTCTCTCCTCTGCTCATACACACATGACTTTCCTTCTTAACCAAGAAAGTCTTTTAAAATCTCATTCATGCCAGGATAACATAAAGATGTGCTGAGAATCCTGTCCCCTTCTTCTTTTACTCTGCTCTTTGTTAGTCAAATAATTCTCACTGGAATCATCAACAGAGGCTCTTGCTTAGAGGCAACATCAGACAGATATGAGACTCACTAGTTACAGCCAAAGCTAGGTCAGCATTATTCACAGCCTCTGATCAAGAGAAGATTGCACTTCAATTCCTTTCTCTAACACCTATAGAACTCTTTACATTATAATTTCTTGACACTCGTTCTTTTAACACAGAGAGCTAAACTGAATTTTTCTATACCTGCTTATATTTTTAAACAATGAAAATTTTATGTACTCCTCTGCCTCAATATCTTTTGTTTTTAAAATAACAAATAACCACAGAATCATTTCTTTCTGAAAATTAAGAACGTGAGAAAACAAATTTGTACATTTAGAAAGTGAGTCATGATTACATATTCCAAAGCCACTTACAAGTATTTTCTCTATTAAGCAAACATACAATATTCAGTAGTATACATTTCATCAAATGTGTAAATTCTTTTTTTTAATATTAGTTGGTTCAGGTTCGTTGAGGGTACAAAGAATTAGGTTACACTGCTTGCATTTGCTAGGTAAAGTTCCTCTTATAGTTGGGTCCGACTCCCAAGAGGTGTGCCATACACTGTAACCACAACCTCCTCCCTCCTCCCCTCCCCCAATTCCCTTGTTCCCCCATCCCCCACCTTGAATTGAGTTTTCCTCTTATATGAGTGTGTAACTGACTTCATATTAGAATTGAGTACATTGCATTCGTGCTTCTCCGTTCTCCGTTCTTGTGATACTTTACTAAGAAGAATGTATTCCAACTCTATCCAGGTTAATAAAAAAATGTAAAGTCTCCCATCTTTTTTTAAGACTGAATATTATTCCCTGGTATACATATACCACAGCTTGCTAATCCATTCCTGGGTTGGTGAGCATTTAGGCTGTTTCCACATTTTGGTGATTGTAAATTGAGCTGCAATAAACAGCCTAGTACAAGTGTCCTTATGAGAGAATGATTATTTTTCTTCTGGGTAGATGCACAGTAATAGGATTGCAGGTTCAAATGGGAGGTCTAGTTTGAGTTCTTTGAGGATTCTCCATACTTCCTTCCAAAAAGGCTGAATTAGTTTGCAGTCCCAATAGCAGTGTAGAAGTGTCCCCTTCTCTCCACACCCACATCAGTATCTGTAACATTGAGACTTTCGGAAGGGAGTTATTCTCACTGGGGTAATGTAATATCTCAGGGTGGTTTTGATTTCCATTTCTCGGATGATCAAGGATGATGAGCAATTTTTCAAATGTTTGTTAGCCAATCATCTGTCCTCCTCAGAAGGTTCCATTCATATCTCTTGCCCAGTGGTAGATGGACTATTTGCTTGTTTTTTGTTGATTAATCTTTGTTGATTCTACTTATCAACTGTTTGTCAGATTCATACTCTGCAAATATCTTTTCCCATTCTAAAGGTTGTCTTTTTGCTTTACTTGTTGTGTCCTTAGCTGTGCAAAAGCTTTTCAGCTTAATTAAGTCCCATTTATTAATTGTTATTGTTGTTGCGATGGCTGCTAAAATCTTTATCATAAAATCCTTCCCCGGTCTAAAATCAGCAAGAGTTTTTCCCACACATTCTTCTAAGATTTTTATAATTACGTGTTTTAGATTTAAATCTAAATCGGTAGCCTTTGTATATGCCAATAACAGCCAGATGAGAAGGTAATTAAGGACACAACCCCCTTCACAATAGCTTCAAAGAAAATGAACTACCTAGGAATATACCTCCCAAAAGACATGAAGGACCTCTATAAAGAAAATTAGGAAACCCTAAGAAAAGAAATAGAAGAGGATATTAACAAATGGAAGAATATACCATACTCATGGCTGGGAAGTATCAACATTGTTAAAATGTCGAAACTTCCCAAAGCAATCTACAAGGGATTGCTGTAGTATTGGTATGGTATTTTAATCATCCCTATTAAAATACAAACATGGTACTTTCAAGACTTGGAAAAAATAATTCTTCGTTTTGTATGGAACCAGAAGAAATCCCATATAGCTTAGGCAGTTCTTAGTAATAAAAACAAAGCTGGGGGCATCAGTATACCAGACTTTAGGCTGTACTACTAGGCCATAGTGGTCAAGACAGCATGGTACTGGCAAAAAAATAGGGACATAGACATTTGGAATTGAACAGAAAACCAGGAAATGAAACTGACGTCTTACAGCCACCTAATCTTTGATGAACTGAACAAGAACATACACTTGTGGGGAAAGAATCCCTATTCAATAAACAGTGCTGGGAGAACTGAATATCCACATGTAAAAGCCTGAAACTAGACCTACACGTTTCTCCACTCATAAAAATTGTTTCAAGATGGATAAATAACCTAATTTAAGGTATCAAATGATAAAAATCCTCAAAGAAAGCATGGTAAAAGCACTTGAAGATATTGGCCTGGGGAAAGACTTTATGAAAGACTTCCATGGCAATTGCAACAACAACAAAAATAAACAAATGGGACTTCATTAAACTGAAAAGCTTCTGTACAGCTAAGGAGACAACAACCAAAGCAAATAGACAACCTACACAATGGGAAAGGATATTTGCATATTTTGAATCAGACAAAAGTTTGATAACTAGGATCTATAGAGAACTCAATTTAATCCACATGAAAAAAGCCAACAATCCCATATATCAATGGGAAAGAGAAATGAATAGAACCTTCTCTAAAGATGACAGATTAATGGCTAGTAAACATATGAAAAAATGCTCATCATTCCTAATTATTAGAGGAATATAAATCAAAATGACCCTGACATATCATCTAACCCCAGTGAGAACAGCCTACTTCACAAAATCTCAAAACTACAGATGCTGGCATAGATGTGGAGAGAAAGGAACACTTTCACACTGCTGGTGGGACTGCAAACTAGTACAAGCCTTTTGGAAGGAAGTATGGAGAACCCTCAAAGAACTCAAGCTAGACCTCCCATTTGATCCTACAATCCCATTACTAGGCATCTACCCAAAAGGAAAAAAATCCTTTTATCATAAGGACATTTGCACTAGACTGTTTATCACAGCTCAATTTACAATCGCCAAAATGTGGAAACAGCCTAAATGCCCACCAACCGAGGAATGGATTAACAAGCTGTGGTATATATATACCAGGGAATACTATTCAGCCATTAAAAAACTTTACATCCTTTGTATTCACCTGGATGGAAGTGGAACACATTATTCTTAGTAAAGAATCATAAGAATGGAGAAGCAAGAATCCTATGTGCTCAATTCTGATATGAGGACAATTAATGACCTAGTACACGGTGGGAAGTAGGGGAAGGGGAGAGCAGAGAGAGGGAAGGACAGAGTGGGTGGGAGGTCACAGTGTGTGACACACCTTTTGGGGGCAGGACATAATTATAAGAGGGACTTTACCTAACACATGCAATCATTATAACCTGGTTCTTTATACCCTCAAGGAATCCCCAACAATAAAAAATTAAAAAAAAAAAAAAAAACATTCCCAGATATAGCCAAAGGTATCTGGGCACTAACTTCCCCTATTAAAAATTACTGATTTAATCAACAGAAGCTTGCTTCAAGGGTTGATAATTTGACATGAATGAATGAAACCAAATTTAAAGTTCATAAGTCCTAGATTCCACACTAGGAATCAACCACCATGTTCATAATCTTCTGTCCAAACAATAAGGCAGTAAGATAAAAGGCATCAGTTTGCTTAAAACATTTGAAAAGACTTGAATTTGTTGGTTAGCCTTCTCAGAATCAGAGGTGACACAAGCTCTATTTTTTTTTATTAAATCATAGCTGTGTACATTAATGTGATCATGGGGCACCATACACTGGTTTTATAGACCATTTAACATATTTTCATCACACTGGTTAACATAGCCTTCCTGGCATTTTCTTAGTTATTGTGTTAAGACATTTATATTCTACATTGACTAAGTTTCACATGTACCCTTGTAGGATGCACTGTAGGTGTAATCCCACCAATCACCCTCCTTCTGCCCATCCTCCCCCCTCCCTCCATTCCCTCTCCCCCACATTCTTAGGTTATAACTGGCTTTTATGTGAAAGCCATAAATTAGTTTCATAGTTGGGCTGAGTACATTGGATACTTTTTCTTCCATTCTTGAGAAGCAAGCTCTATTATGTATTGCTTTTGAAATAGATTGGATATTGCAAAAAAAATTAAAGCAAATTGAGAAACAAAGTCATGCTTACATTTGCTTTTTATTCTCAAGCCGCAAAAAATAGAGATTTATGAAATTAAAGTTGTTTTCCTGTTATTTTAATTTAGTTTTACAGACAACTGTAAAACAGGGAGTTAATAATGTTGCCTGTGAGGACTTTGATTATACTTAATTCACTTACAATGATGGTTATATTTTTTATGTTTCTCAGTCCATACATCCCCAATGAGATCCTCAAGGATCTCATTCCTGAGATAAAATTGTTACGTAAGCCTTTAGGCCTTTAGTATACTCAAAGAATATAATACAGAAAAGGCACTTCTTCTCCATGGAGTAAATAAATTTAATACACATAATCTATCTCTGTGATGAAATGCAGATTTCCCATGAGAAGAAAAATCATTCATTTAAATCAGTTGAGTAGGATAGGACTAAAAGAAAATACATCTGGTTACAGTTAAGGTTCAAAAAAAAATCATGTACAAAAAGATTCCTTGGCTTTCAGCCTAGAGGATTTTCATGAGATTGTCAATCAGATATATTTTTATTCGATTTAATCTTGTACTCTTCACAAAAAGGGACTCCTAGGGAAGAGTTGAGAGAATTTCTAAGTGGATCAGTATTTCCAGATCATAAAAAACTAAAGCTGGCTTGGTGATTTTAGCAATGGTGGGTGAGTGAACTGATTCTATGTCCTTGACATCTATCATCTTTAGATTTTTTTCCCTTACCAATGAGATATCATGTGAGTCATTTGTGTATTTAATTTTTATTAAATGCTGACAAGGAGCAATACTGAATGAAAAGATATCCTTGGTCTATTCAGAAAAATATTTCGGAATCCCTGGCCCTGCTTTTATTATTGCTATTGTCCCAATCACTTCTGGATAAACAGTAGTTCTTCTAATATCACTTTCCATGATAATCAGTTAGTGTATTGGTTGTGTTTCATTTGAAGACAGGCTGATAGTGACTGACAGTAACATCAATAAATCAAAGAACAGTCAACACATTTTTTCCTATATTCTTTGCATTTTTCCCCCTTTTTTTGAAATTTCAGATTAAGATGAGGGTGCAAATGTTTAGGTAACATTGCTTTCATTTCTAAGGTAAAGTTCAAGTTGTAGTTGAGCCCTTCTCCCAGGGGGGCGTGCTGAACACCTTCACATTGTACACAGTAGGTGAGATCCCGCCACTCTCCCTCCTCCCCTTCCCTACTGCCCTCTTCCCCTCACTAGAATATACTTGTGTTTTTCTTTTGTGGTGGCATATAGTTTTTTATATATTTGTTTTATGTTAATTTTGAGTACATTGGATACTTATTTTTGCATTCTTGTGATATTTTACTAAGAATGTGTTTCAACTCCAACCAGGTAAATATAAAAGATGTAAAGTCTCCATCTATTTTATGGCTAAATATTCTTTGCTTATTTATTGTCTTGATTCTATCTTTCCCTTGCTACCAAAAAATGAAAGTGTTTCTTCAGTATTAAAGGAAAGTCCTATACTTTCTTATTTCACATTTTATCGATTATTTATTTGGATGTCATAAGCAATCCTGTTCATTCCATAACATGACTCACTACACCTATTTGATTTCCAAATAACTGAGTCATTAAATTTAAAAAATAAAAATAATATTAACTTCCTCTATGAATTTAGGTACCAGGTTCACGTAATTTTCTTTATATGTGGCAAAAAAAATTAAAATTTTCTGGGAGGGCACCAATAAAGGATTTCTGATGATAATTACAGTTGCCACATTGGTTCTTTTATAGGTATTAGAATAATTCTAATTTCAAAAACATAGAAATTTTAATCTATGTAGAACTATTTTTGCATAATATATTCATGATAAACTACCTTTAAATCAAAGGTGCTCAAGAATGTGTTATCATTAGCTCTTATTGCCAGAGTAACAAATCATACCATGGTTCACTTTGATAATAACCAAAAAGAGTTTTATCTTATGAGAACTAAATTAATAAATACATTAATATTTTGCCTTTCACTGTAAAGTATTAGAAAATAATCTGGCATAGAGTTTCCATGCATCTTGTCTCAGCTTACACTCAAGACTTTCTTCCCAAGAATGTTGAGAAATATCCCCTACATCCATGTAAAATAGTCTCTCTCTCCCAGGATAAGGGAAGATTTGTTTCTGGACTATAAGATAAAGGTAATTTTTTTCCTTCAGTACAAATATTAGGAAGGTTTTCTAGCTTCCTTTTTATAAAATGGCACAAACCCACTGGTGTACACAGCACCCACTTGGGTCCTGCCACATCAATCCCCCACAGGACTGAGGAGCAAAGAGAACCAATGCAAACCTGAAGTACATGCTGTTTTCTGTGTTGTGAGTAACAAAGCCCTTTGCCTCACACCCCAAAGTCCCCAGTCTGCCAACATCTATAAAACTGTGGCAGATTAACTTGTTAGCTTACAAGTAGGGAAAAATCTCAGACTCTTCACAATCTTGAACATAGAAATGTTACCCTGTTTCCCCGAAAATAAGACAGTGTCTTATTTTAAGGAGTGCTCCCAAAAATGTGCTAGGTCTTATTTTCAGGGGACGTCTTATCTTTCCTATAAGTAGGTCTTATTTTCGGAGGATGTCTTATTTTCGGGGAAACGGGGTAGGTAGATAGCAATTATTTCTTAATTAAAGAATACAAACCACCATGTAAAACTGAACTCCATTACTTAGGATGAAGTTTTACAATTTTCTTTAGCTAAAGCATGCTACAGTTGATACTCTGTTGTACACAATTAAAATTTTTAAATACTGATTTAATGCTATTATAATACCTATATACCTCATGTTAGTAGTACTATTTAACAGGTCTTGATCCTTTTTTTTTTTTTTTTTTTGGAATAAGGGAGACATGCACAAATTTTTTTAATCATATTTATATCAAAAAAGAATTGCATCACTAAAAATTAGCAGATTTAACTAAACCAAAACAAAAACAGTGACACAATGAGCTGACATTTCCTGACATTGCTCTGCTTTACCAAGTCCCTTAATGGAAAGAAAATGTATCATACGGGCCATTAGATAAAAATAATGACAGAGTAGATTTCATCTGGACAATTACACTGAAATACTACAGCTGGAAAATACCCCATTCTGTTAACAAAAAGTACTGCTCAGTCTATCACAACTAGTGAATCGAATCACACCAACCACTTTTCCTTCCTCTCTTTCAAATGATAGTGAGAACAGCAATGAAAGATACCATGCAATGTAAACTATAACATAAAACTAAAAAATAAATCAATAAACAGAGGGAAAAAAGGAAAATCCTGACCTGCCAGGGAGAAAAAAAAAAAAAAAGAAAAAAGAAAAAAATTTCCTTTCTCTCAAATTCTGAAAATGATCATTTTAACCAATTAGCTTAATTACCACTGACTCTGCCAAAACCATAAATTTAAAATTTTCCCCCACAAAATCCCTAAAATATTCCATGTTCCTTTACTAGTATGCAAGTTAAAAGCAGGCATCTATTAAAGCAAACAACTTCCCCTCTGCTGAATGTCCATTTCTTTAAATCATTTTGAGATCCCAAGCGATAAACTAATTACTAGGTCAAGTGATCTTCAGTGATTTTGAACACCTGCTGCTTAGTGATACAATGACTCAAAATCTGTAACCCCTTTCATACCTTCACTGTTAGTGCCTGCTACTCCTTCCTAAGTAAGGAAACTTGAAGGCCTGTAGGTAGCTAAGTTCTCTGCTCAATGGAGGGGATCAACAGTAATTGTGGAAGGAAGGCAAGAAAAACAACCTCTAACAGCAGAAATCTGGCATTTCGCTGCCTATAGGTTGTCATCAGGGTCAACTTTCAGCTCCTGTGCTGTTTGGGGGTATGCAATGGGAAATAAACATAGCCTACATCAGAAAAGAATCTGGTGAGGACTTTCACATCAAAAGGCCTTTCTGAAAAAAAAGACTTCAAATGGCAAGGATGGACCACTGATGTAAATCAGAGGCAAAATTTTGAAAATTTTAAATATATTCGTGGGCTTTAATTTTGAAATATATTAATCACTTAACAGAACATCCTGCCTTTATCATCTTGTATTTATAGAAGTTACAATCAGTATTAGGCCTGCTAGTTTGTCTTTTCGCTTCATCTCAAATACTCTTCCCTAGAATCCACAGAGTACAAATAGTAAACAGAATTGTTTATAGAATCCACCTAGCTTGGATTTTACTTTTCAAGCCTAACATTAGAAATATTGCCAATAATTAATTTATATGCCATCCAGAAGAAAAATAACTATAGGATAAGGCATAGCTGAATGCCCTCGACGGTAGCTTTTATGGTCAAGTTTATAGTAATGTAAGTCACTTTGTTTTTGTCACCTGGAAAAACAGGGATGTTATAGTATTCCTTTCTAGAAACAAAAGCAGCATAACTTTTTACAAAATGTCCCTCATCATTTAATGCCCCTACTAATGATTCTACTTTTGGAAAATAATAGATATTTGCCCTTCTCCTTCATAATGTCAGAGGGAAAAGGTAGCTACGACAAAATATTTTTGCAGTTTTTGGCCTGGGCCTGGGTTTGAACCCACCACCTCTGGCATATGGGGCCAGCGCCCTACTCCTTGAGCCACAGGCGCTGTCCACGACAAAATATTTTTAAAACTCCATGAATTAGATCAGTATAGCATAAACCAGTTCGGTTATATGAATTTAAACTGACATTTGAGGACGGAATTCACTGGAGATGTTGAGAATATGAACAGCATACCAAACTATCAGACTTCCATTGGGAGCAATTACTAAGCAGCAGATCTGCCTTGTGTTCGGAAAACCCTGTTTTCCTAACTTATCTTGAATTGTTTATGTGATGGCATTGTTTGGTTTGCTTTTATGGTACAATGTACTGCTTGGTATCCTTGGTATTGCAGTTTACATGAAAATCATATGTTCCTCATTTCTGCAAAGAACAGAACAAAGTGACAAAACTAATAAGGGAGGAGTTAAGTTGGTACGACCATGAAACTTTCGATGAGACTACCAACCTTGAAAACGGGTTACTGAGAAAAATTGAAAAACATTTTATTTGCAGATTTTGAAAAAGTAGATAAGATTCTCATCTTGGAAGGTTAGTTTCTGTAGGGGGATCCAATGACTAGCATAACAGACTTTGAATCACCCAAATTCTTTTCCAAACTTATATTGGTGACATGGAAGGTCTTTAAAAAACTGAGACCAATTTTTCTTAATAAGTAAAAGCAGAATAGAGTTCCAGATCACCAAAACTTTGCAATGCTGGTTTTGTGACCTTGACTCAGAATCAGTGGGATGTACCAGGAAACCACAATTCTTGGCAACTGCACATTATATGTACAAATGTTTACCAGATGTGAAGTTTATATGATCTATGCTGTGTAACAGAAACAACATTGAATGTGCTGTGTAATATGACATCCTAATTAATTCTGTGAGCCAGTAGGCAACAGAATCTGTCTCATATTTAGGCAGAGCCTATAGGGTATTAATTGGAGCAAAGAGAAAATTCCTAAGCCCCACTCCCAACCCCCAATTAAAACTAATCCCATATGCTTGTTAAACCTGAAATTCTACTAAGAAAGATTTCATTCTTTACATTAAAAATTCTATCCTTGTAAAATGGAAATCCTCTCAGGCGACATAAACTATTATCAGTTATACATCAGCATAAATGAATTTCAGATCCTGTCTTAACAGCTGGTTCTGATAAGATTACATGAAGTTTGGTTGTTTAGATTGTAAGAGAGATGGAAAAAGTCTCCAAGAGATAAAAGTTAATATATAATTTACCACTATTATTTGTCTATTCATCCATTCATTCAACAATTATTTACAGTCCTCTACTATTAATATTTTTCAGGTGATCATCTAAGCATCGAAAATACAAAGATGAAAAATCCTAGTAATGGTCTCAACAAGTATAGGGATTTTGGTGGAACGATATCAGATATGCAACTATAATAGTAAAGGATGTTAATGGAAGTATGTGTAAAGTTCAATGGGAAATCAGTGGAATGAATACCTAATTCTTGTCTGATAGGAAATGGGTACATTTCCCAGGAGGAGGTAAACTTTCACTTAAATGTTCATTTACAGGGGTCCTCAAACTTTTTAAACAGGGGGCCAGTTCACTGTCCTTCAGACCGTTGGAGGGCCGGACTATAGTTTAAAAAAAAAAAACTATGAACAAATTCCTATGCACACTGCACAGATCTTATTTTGAAGTAAAAAAACAAAGCGAGAACAAATACAATCACACTGCCTCATGTGGCCCGCGGGCCGCAGTTTGAGGACCCCTGATTAACCAGGGATTTGCTAGATGACCTGAAGATGACAGAAGGATGTCAAAAAAAAAATGCTTGGAAACACTAAAACTCATGATGTATGTGCTCAGTAAAACAGCCTTTCTGGACTGACGTGCCTGGAGAGATGGGAAGAGGTATGGGGAGTGAGAGGAATGAATGATGGAGAGGGTATTCAGAAACAGAACATGAAGGCATTCTATGCAAAGGGGACCGGGCTTTGTCTTTAAAGTTCATTATTGTTTATGTGCCAGGACTGGAGTAATGGGGAGAGATAATGGATGCTAAGCAGAGCGAGTCGAGGTAGATCCTGCTCTGGTTTACTGTTTGCTCTTGAGTGTCAAAGGCTAAGATTTTAACCCAATAAAACTCTTTATATTGAACAAAACTTAAATAACTAACAGTATAAGAATAGTTCATTGCTGGCTCATTCACATGATGGAGTACTGGAGTAGCAAAAAAATTCATGTGTTCCAAGAACACATAAAGACATAAAAAAGCAAGAGAAAAAAAACAAAATGCAGAACGGATATAGTAAACTAATTGCATAAAATATATCTTCTGTAGAAATGTCAAAAATCGTTACTCCAGATAATAGAATTATGGATATGTTATTTTTTTAATTTTTTAGTATTTTCCAAGTTTTCACTAAAGAATATGTATTATTTTACAATTAGAGATAAACATTTTTTAAATCTATACATGTTTTAGGTGAAGTTAATATTTCACCAGGAGATGCTCTCCACTACTATCAGAACACATAATTTAATTATCTTATACCAATCAGCAGACATTAGGGTATGCTGAATAATAAATATATTCAAAACTCATAGTTAGTGTCTTATAACAGCAAAGACTTATTTTTTGTTCATACCATAAGTCCACTATCAGCTGGCTAATGGCCCTGCTCTACATTCCTCATTTTAAGATCTAGTGGAAGGAGAATAGACACTTACCATGACAGAGACAAAAGCTCTAAAGGGTCTCACATTGGAATTAAATGCTCTAGTCCAAAAATATATGTCAATTGCCATTCAACTCATTTTCTAGTACTAGCATGGAATCAGGAGATGTAATCCTACTATGTACCTGAAATTTATTTGATAAACAGAACTAAACAAGAATCACAAATAACTACAAATACATCTCCTACTCCAACAACAGCATCAGAAAAAAAAAAAACTGTAAGGAGATTTTAAGAGTAGTCTTTTTTAAAATGAAATACTGACGGAATCTTTGGGCTTTTCTAGATACAAGATTACATCATCAGCAAAAAGCAATAATTTGACCTCCTCTTTCCCAATTTGGATGCCCTTCTTTCTCTTGCCTGATTGCTCTAGTTGGTACTTGCAGCACCATGTTGAATAGAAGTGTGACAATGGGCACCCCTTGTCTTATTCCAGTTCTTAGTAGAAATGCTTTAAACTTTTCCCCATTCAGCATGATGCTGGCTATGGGTTTATCATATGTAGCTTTTATAACTTTAAGTTATGTTCCTTCTATGCATACTTTATTCAGGGTTTTTGTCATGAAAGAGTACTGGATTCTGTCAAGTGCTTTTTCTGCATCTATTGAGGTGATTGTATAGTCTTTGCTTTTTTTCTGCTTATGTGTTGAATCACATTTATTGATTTATGGATGTTGAACCATCCCTGCATCCTGGGATGAAAACCTCAAAGACCACACCAAGAAACTCCTGAAATTAACAATAAATTCAGCAAAGTTTCAGATTACAAAATCAAGGTACACAAATCAGCAGCATTTCTATACACTGATAACTGTCAAGCTAAGAGTCAAATCAAAGACTCAATGCCATTCACAATAGCTACAAAGAAAATAAAATACCTAAGAATATACATAACCAAGGAGGCAAAAGATCTCCACCAGGAGAACTATGAAACACTGATGAAAGAAATTGAATATGACATAAACAAATGGAAAAATATATCATGCTCATAGATTGGTAGCATCAACATTGTTAAAATGTCCATACTACCCAAAGTGACTTACAGATTCAGTGCACTCCAACATCATTCTTCACAGATCTAGAAAAAATAATTCTGCACTTCATTTGGAACCAGAAAAGAGCCCAAATAGCTTAATCGCTCTTAAGCAAAAGGAACAAATCTGGAAGTGTCACAATACTTCAAACTATAATACGAGGCTATAGTAAACAAAGAAGCATGGCATCGGTGTGAATATAGAGACGTAGACTGATGGAACAGAATACATAGTAGAGAACTCGGACAGAAAACCATCTACCTACAGCCAACTAACTGATCTTTGTAAAAGTAGACAATGTATACTGAGGAGGTGAGGCCCTTTTCAATAAATGGTGCTAGGAAAATTGGATAGCCACATGCAGAAGAATGAAACAGGACCCCTATTGCTCACTCCACACAAAAATTAATTCAATATAAATAAAAGACTTACATGTACAAGGTATAAAACCACAACATTCTAGAACAAAATGTAGAAAAAACTGTTCTACATATCAGCGTAGGCAAAACTTTTATGACTGAGATCCCACTGGCAATTACAGCAGTGGGACTTGATCAAATTAAAAAGGTTTCTGCACAGCTAAGAAAATAATCAGCAGAGCAAATAGACAATATACAGAATGTGAGAAGATATTTGCAAACTGTACATATAACAATATTCAGAATCTACAAAGAACTCAAACATATTAGCAGGAAAAGAAACAACCCACCCATTGAGCAAAATATATGAATAAAAGTTTTTCAAAAGAAAACAAATGGCCAAAAATACACGAAAAATGCTCAACATCATGAATCGTCAGGGAAATGCAATTTAAAACTACAATGACTGGGCAGCGCCTGTGGCTCAGTGAGTAGGGCACCAGCCCCATATACCTCGGGTGGCAGGTTCGAACCCAGCCCCAGTTAAACTGCAACAAAAAAATAGGCAGGCGTTGTGGTAGGCACCTGTACTCCCAGCTACTCAGGAGGCTAAGGCAGGAGAATCGCCTAAGCCCAAGAGCTGGAGGTTGCTGTGAGCTGTGACATTACAGCACTCTACCAAAGGCAACAAAGTGAGACTTTGTATCTAAAAAAAAAAGAATAATAATAATAAAACCACAATGACCTATCACCTTACTCTTGTTTGAATGGCTTTTATTAGAAAGCCCAAAAACAACAGATTCTGACTTGGATGCAGAGAGAAAGGAACACTTATACACTGTTGGTGAGAAAACACATTGGTAAAACCTCCGTGGAAAACAATATGGAGGTTTCTGAAAGAACTGAAGGTACACCTACTATTCAATCCTACTACTGGGTAGCTACCCAAAGGAAAAGTCATTTTATCAAGAAGACACCTGCACTCAAACGTTTATTGCAGAACAATTGCAAAGATCTGGAATCAATCCTTGTGCCGATCAATTAATTCATAAATCAATTAACATAAGCCAATCCACAACACACAGATGTTGTGTGTGTGTATAAATACACACACACACAACCCCATGAAGTGCTACTCAGCCATATAAAAAGACAAATTCTGCATTGGAAGGAATTGGATACCATTATCCTAAGCGAGTATCTCAAGAATGGAAAAACAAACACCACACATGCTTCCTAATAAATTGGAACTAACTGATGGACACAACGTGTGTACTGACAGACTAGTCATTGGAAATCAAGCAGGGGGAGAGGGGTGAAGGGGAGGGACAAAAACCTTCCTAACAGGTGCAGTGAACACTATTTGGGTTATGTGCATACTTACAGCCCTACTCAAGCATTACAAAAGTGCTTCATGTAATAAAAAATATTTTGAAACTTTAAAAAATGCAAATAATGATCCATCAGTAGATTGTGAATTCAGTTTAGTGGTCTATGACCAATATTGTTTAATAGAATGGAAGGAAAGGGAAAATGTCAGAGAATATTGCATGTATAAAAGGTACATATTATAATAATATCATGAATTATCATTTGATATACACATATCAAATAGATACAGATGTGTCACAATGTAAAATTGGTTTCTACCTAGGAGTCCTGTAAAAAAAAAATTGAAAGTGATTATTCTATGGGGTCACTGGCTGAGTCAGATATATAGACACATTGCAATTTCCATACTGGGCTATTCTAGTCCAATGAACTATGATGACTATGAAAAACGAGAGGAAACTTGAGCATCTTCCATTGTTTAAGCCTGAAAAACCTGAGTCAAAATTTTACTTTAGTATTCTGTTCTCTCAATAATGAATTAATTGAGAAATATCACGAAGCAACTTCAATTTTAGCATCTTCCAATTACTAAGAGTATCATTACTTTTATTTCTCCTAAAATAGAAAATTTCAAGCTTTCAAAGCAGGTTTTCTTTAATTTTTTAACTTAATTTTTATTAAATCATAACTGCATACATTTACGGGATACAATGTGATGATTTATGTACAATGTGGAATGCTTAAACCAAACTGATTAACATAATCATCACCTCACTTACTTATTTTTTGTGGTAAGACATTTATAATATACTCCTAGTTGTACTGAAATGTATCCTTGCATTGTGCACATTCAGTGAAATCCCACCAAACACCCTCCCTCCACTCACCTTCCCCCCTCCACTCTCTCTCCACTCCCCTCCTTTCTGGACTAGATTTGTGTTTAGCATTTGTATGACTCTGTAAGTGATTATATATTGGTTCCATAATAGTATTGAATACACTGGATACTTTTTTTCCATTCTTCAAATTCTTTACTCAGCACCTGTAGCTCAGTGAGTAAAGGATTTCTAGTAAAGGAATTGCAGGATCAAACAGTAGGTCAACTTTTAGTTCCTTGAGAATTCTCCATATTTCTTTCTAAAAAGACTGTATTAAAAAAAAAAAAAAAAAAGGCTGTATTAGTTTGCAATCCCACCAGCCGCGTAGAAGTGATCTCGTCTCTCCACATCCACGCCAATATCTATAGTTTGGAGATTTTGTGATGTGGGCTAATCTTACAGGAGTTAGGTGATATCTCAAAGTGGGTTTGATTTGCATTTCTCTGACAATTAAAGATGATGAGCATTTTTTCATGTTTTTCTGGCCATTCGCCCATCATCTTCACAGAAGTTTCTGTGCAAGTCTCTTGCCCACAAAGAAATGGGATTGAATCTACAGAGAACTCAAATTAATCGATAAGAAAAGAACAAACACCATTTCTGTTTTTTAATTTTTGATTAACAAGAAGATACATACAATTAGGCCACATTGCTTACATGTGTAAGGCAAAGTCTAAGTTGTAGCTATGTCCCTTGCACAGAAGTGTGCCATACACCTATCCGTGGTTCCTGCTGGGAAGGAACCCACCAATCCCCTTCCCTCCCACTTCTTGGATTCAATTGAGTTTTTCTCTCATGTGAGCATATTGCTGTTAACCTACAAGTTTCAAATTAGTATTGAGTAAATGTGATGCCTATCTCTCCATTCTTGTAATGTTTTACTCAAGAGAGTGTTTACCAAATCTATCGAAGTTGTAACAAAGGATACAGAATCTCCATCTTTTTATGGATGAATAGTATTCCAAGGTATACATATACCATGGTTTATTAATCCATTCATGTGTTGAAGGGCATTTGAACTGTTTCCACATCTTTGCAGTCATAAATTGGGCTGCTATCAACATTCGAGTGCATACTAGAGAGGCTCATTTTATTGGTTTGTTAATAGGCACACTCCTTACATTAATTTAAGTAGCATCTGGGCTAGGATAAATGGTAATATAATATTTTTATTCTGCTATTAACATAAAATATTTTCATATTTTATAAGGTGGTGATTTTTTATCTGGCTTATTCTTTGATGTTTAAGGAAAGAAAAGACACTTCAAAACCACAACCAATCTCAAAACATCAATTGTACAAGTATCTAATGCCTTGTCACAGGCTTACTACCTATTTCCCCGAAAATAAGACAGTGTCTTATTTTAATGTGTGCTCCCAAAGATGCTCTAGGTCTTATTTTCAGGGGACGTCTTATCTTTCCTGTAAGTAGGTCTTATTTTCGGAGGATGTCTTATTTTCAGGGAAACAGGGTAATTACCAGTTTCTAATGCTGTATTTCTTATTTTCAACAAAGAAAATACAAGTTTGAAATGTGTTAGTTCTATGTTTTCTTATGCGGAAAGTACAACGTTCATGACTTTAGTTTTGAATTCCTCATTTCCCAAATGAATTCATCTGAACTCTTACTTTCTGTCACCCATATGAAAAATCTATAATTACTTACTTAAATTCAGGGGCTCCAACCAATTTCAATGTTCTCTATCCTTCTCTCAAATAAATGCATTGCCATACTTTTTCCTACCTATCCTTCATAGCACTGCCAGTTCAAAAGTCAGCCTTTTGTTTCTACAGAAAAATGGTTTGCTAATCAGCCAAGAATAACAAAACACCCTCCTGTCTTCTTTCACCTCCCAGATGGTTCCACTGCCACTTACTAGGGATGCCAGGAGAGGTTTCCTGAGGAAAAGGAAATCAATGTGAACTAATATAATCTACTATCCTGACATTCAAGAGAACCAAATAAAGCATGACTAACTGCATTTAAAGAACGGAAAACAAAAAAGCTATCCTCTCAAAAATAACTAACGTGCAGATTTCTACCATGTAAAAGGAAGCTCTGATATGGAAAAATGATAAACATCCTGCATGTGTTAGTAAAGGAAATGCTATATTCAGTTCAGTTACAATAACTTCTTTAAAAGTGATGAGTCGGAAGAGCCAGTTCCTTCTTGGAGTCTCACTCAGCTAGGTGTAGGGAAAAGAAGATTGTACTGGGAGCTACACTACTGTATCCCAGACTCAGCAAGGTCACTAAGACTTTGCAGTAATTGGGGCAAGAAGACAAGCCTGGCTAGACGCCAGCATCTCCTCTGCAAAACCAGGGGGTGAGGAGATGAGTAAGCTGAAGGGTCTCTTCATTTCCAATTGGCTATGGTTTATCCTCTAAAGTATTTTATGTGTACCAATAAAACACAAGGTTAACAATTAGCCTTCTGGCTCGGCGCCTGTGGCTCAAGTGGCTAAGGCGCCAGCCACATACACCTGAGCTGGCGGGTTCAAATCCAGCCCAGGCCCACCAAAAAACAATGACAGCTGCAACCAAAAAAAAGCCGGGCGTTGTGGTGGGCGCCTGTAGTCCCAGCTACTTGGGAGGCGGAGACAGGAGACTCGCTTAAGCCCAGGAGTTTGAGGTTGTTGTGAGCTATGATGCCACAGCACTCTACCCAGGGCAACAGCTTGAGGCTCTGTCTCAAAAAAAAAAAAAACAAAAATTAGCCTTCTAAAACAAAAGTCATTTCTTTCCATTAGTCAAAACTGGATCTACTATATCGAATATATTATGAATTTTCCATAAAATAACATTTTACAATACTTCTATTAAATTCAGAGAGATCCAAAGATATGCACAGTAACATTCCGCTCATTCTTTTTTGATTTTTTTATTGCTAACAATACTAAAAAGAATCTCATGAAAATATGCTTGATTTTAAATGGCAAGTACTACACAAATCCAACTGAATGTTTGGTTTTGAATCCTAAAATCTAGGATTTCTTAAACTATTTTAAACTGTTCTCAACACACAGGGAAAAAATGTTAACAAATAAATACCACCATGAAATTTTGACTATCTGCCAAGTGGGATGGTGAGACAGAACTATTACAGATATTTGAAATGATGGAGAGTAGGGAGAAAATGTACAGTTGGGCATAGGAATGTATTTGATTCTTATATGTAATATTTGAACAAAACTATTCCTGGAATTCTAGAAATTCTCAATAGTGTACTTCAGACTGGGTAAGTAATGAAAACATCCCATGTAAGACCAACTCAAAAGAACTAGAAAAACATTCTAGTCTGGAAAACAAGAGCAATATGCAATGTTTGAAAATATATTTTTAACCTGTTATGTTCCACTAGTATGATAAACTGAATTATAGGTGTAAATACTGTCGTTAAATATTTATAAAAATTCTTGCAGAAAGGAGCCCTAAAGGGGATCCTGTTATATAAACTTAAGAGATGATTATTATTATCAAATCTAATCTGCCTTCTACAAAGCAAGAAACTCATGAGGTGGGAAACTTTCATGCCTCATTGCTCATTCCAAAGTCAGTTGGTTACATGCTGTTGTACAGACTTTCAGACTCAATGGTCTAAAGCAGAAACAGCTGCACTGGACTTTGTTCATCCTGGAAAACAGACATTTCTCAAGTCAGTGCCAAGTGCAGTTTCAGAATTACAGTGAGACAGACTTTCTCCAAAAGGAGATATTCTTATTTTACTATGTCATCCAAATGCTTTTCAGAAGAAAATGTAAACAAGATCCCCAGAGCCATATTAACCAATGGTCCAAGGGAGCAATAGCAGTTGTCCACATACTATTTGGTCCAAAATGTTCACTTTATAGCGGAAATAATAAAGCAGACACCAAAATGACTTTTGTTCCTTTCTGCAGTTACAGGTACTTTAGGATATTGTCAGATTAACACTGAACATGATCCATCCTAATCCCATGGCCTGTATTACTGGGAAGTATTCTGTTCTTATGGGAAGATCAAAGAAAAATAATACTCAGAGCTGGAAGAAAAAGGATTCTGAGGGCAGAAGGAAGAAAAGGACCCTGACAGAGGTAGATGCCTCTCAGACTGAGAAGGAAATGCTTTGTATAAATATGGAAGAACGGACTTTTGGACACTATGCACAACCCAAGAGAAGCATGAGGTAGCTGTGTCTAAGAGGGACTTGTACACTGTCCAACTCGGCAATCACTGGGGGCAAGCTACAGTAAACATGAAAAAAAATCCATATAGTATTAAACACAAGATTGAAAGCACAAAGATAGGCATGCAAATAAAAGTGAACAAATATTCAATCAAAACCAGCATCGCGCAGGAAGACCACAAATTCAGCAAATCCAGTAACACCACAGAAATAGAGTTAATTAATAACAGTAAAAAGAAGACAACTCAATTAAATGTAATTACTATATTTAGAGATACTTGGATGTATATGTAAGAATACCAATGAATAAAAAGAGAAAGAATAAAGTACTGTCTTTAAAAAATTGAAAACTTAAAAATGAACATAGTTAAAGAGAAAAATAGCTAGATGGAAAATCAAGTTGAAGACTTCTACCACATTATAATGCAAAAAGCACAGATTTTACAAAATATTTTTTACAAAGAATTTTGAGAAGGAAAAACTGATAAGAAACATATGGAGAAACTATGAGAGGAAAAGGTAAAGTAAAAGTTCTCAGTGCAAAGCAAAGATTTAAGTCTTCACACTAAAAGGATTTCACAAATTTTAAGCAGGTTAAATGATCCAAAAAAGGCCTCTTTCCATCATTTTTTGGTTAAAAACTATAAACAGTATAGCAAAAAATTCTAAGGGTTTCTGGAGGGGAGAGTGTGGACTGGATACCTAAAAAAATGAAATTTAGATTATCTAGAGATTTTATGTCACAAAAGTGAAGCTAAAAAACAATAGATCGAAATCTTCAGTATTCTACAGGAAAATAATTTTAGACCAAACCAAGGAAATATTCATTTTTGAACATTTTAAACATTAAAGAAGTCAAAAGTTTACTTTCTGCCTTCTCCAAAGGAATTTAATTTATTTTTTATTTTTTTTGTTAGAAGACAAAAACTAAGAGCTATGTTTGAGATGGAATTTTTTTTTAAATCAACACACTTACAACCCTCCTCCAACTTTCCCAAGATAAACTTCAGTCAAAATTTGTTACCACAAAAAAAGTAAATAACATTCTAGAAATAAAATACGAGCTCTAGAACTGGGAGGTAGGTAGGTGAGTTTAAAGGCATGAAGACACAGGGAAAGTGATGCAAATTATGTAAACATGATAATTGTCTTGGGGGGTGATACCAACCAGCTATTAGTAGGAAAACATATTTTAATTGATACATAGAAATGTGATGGTAAACACTGTTATGTAAATAAGAGTATAACCTCCAGAGATAACTGGTAGAAGAAAATGAAAACAAGGAATTCCAAACAGAGACAGAAAAAAATAGTTGCACTAATTATAATGAAGAACAACAAAGCATAGTAAAAACAGAAAACATAAAGTAAACAGCAAAGAATGAGTCCAAACACATTAGCATTCAGTCGTGATAAAGTGTAAAGGGTCCATTCGCCTATTTAGAATTCAGAAGAATTCCACGTTGTGTTTTATTCTGGTCTGTCTACATGCTGTTTACAAGAAACCTGCCTTAAACTCCATGAATATAGAAAATAAAAGAAATCTCAGAAAATGTGGAAAATAAAGAGGCACAAACATAATTTGCTAGGAAAATGCTAATAAAAGAAAATAGATGTAATACATAAAATGGAAGTCAAGGTAAAAGCCTTTAACATAACCAAGAAATGAATATTTCGTATTTATTGAAGATAAACTTCCTGAGACATAATTTATGAAACTATATCCATTTTTCTCTACTTTAACATAGTTTCCATATATTTTGATATCAATGTTTTCTGTATTTTCTACTTATTATATCTAACGACAAAGTTATTGCTAAACATTTTTAACACTGTTTTGGAATCCAAATGCAATCTTTTCTCTAATAGTGCACATTTAGGATGTTTTCAACATCTTACTTATACAAATAGTATGATAATAAACTATCTAAATATCTAGGGATAGTCTCTCTAAAACAAAAGAATAGAGAGGCAGCAAGATTGACAATCTGAGTGACAGACCCCCAAACAGCCGAAGTCAGACTCTTACACCCTCAGGCCAACAGACTGAAAGAGAAAGTCATACTGGGACATGGGAATTGATTTATCTTACCCAGCTCAACACAGACACTTTTGTTTGTTGTTGTTGTTGTGTTTTGTTTTTGTTATAAGGACTCATCACTTTTTACACAAATACTTTGAAGAACATGCACACCGTGTTCATACCAGTCAACAGTTATCACCTGCTGTGTCAGACACCGTGCTGCCCTCATGACATGGAGGAAATGTATTAATACACAAGGCTGAAAGCCTAAATCATACATACCAAATCTTCGCCTGTCCTCTCAGCATTTCTAGTAATGACAACTTGTAAAACAAGTTCAAGGCAGAATTCAGGGCAGAAGAGAGCCCTAGCTCAGGTATTGAAGAAGGCTAATGCATTAATACCAATGATAGCCTTCATAAAGGAAGATACATTTGGAAGGATTTACTTGAAATCCAATCACAACAACTACTGAATGCTTTCCATACTTCCTCAATGTGTTCTTATACCTAGCCTCTTCCTTTTTCTTTATATTCAAAATCCCTCTTCCTTTACCCATTTACAGATGGATAGGAATGAATTTTTAAAAGATGGAGGGGCACAAATCTGTACAGTTTTGCTTGGCCAGTACTTCACAAAGTAATAAGCACTTGATTAATTGAGCTACAAGGATTTTTCCAAGCAAGGTATAGTACTTAGGAGAGTTATACAATAGTGCTGACAAATGAGTTGTTTTTTTTTTTAATAAAGAATTGTTTTATAATAGCAAAACTGGAACTAAAAGGGCAGAAAGGATAAGTTTCTTTCCTTAAATCTTCTGTCCTTTCTAAATGTTTTCCCATTGTCCTCCATTCACCATACGTCCCAAGCATTATATGCCTCTTACAGCCTCAAAAGCTCATTGTTCACTTCTTTTCTAAAATGCAATAGAGTGGTGCTTCCATCCCCATAAATAATGGAAATGCTCATTTGTAGAGTAATAAAATAGGAAGATTTGAGTCTTCATCCTCAAATTCCCAAACCAATGGCTCCCTCATCCATACTCCCATACTTCTCTTCTGGACCTCCCTCTGCTTAAGGTCACCCACTGCATGAGAATCACTGTTCTCAGGAGTTTTTATAGTCACGTCTTGAAAGTTATCCTTTCTCTTGATTGGTCATCTTCTTTGGGACTCTTTTGGTTTTGGCAGGCTTTTGATAAATGTGTTCTCAGCCAGCTGACCACTGCCTCTCAGCCAAAAAGCACAACAACCTCCACTGCTATGGTCACTGCTTCTACCCCAGGATTCCAGCCGCTGCCTACGGAAACATTTCCGACTTCTCTGCATACTAAACCAGTGATTCTCAACCAGTGTTCAGTGAAAATTTTTAAATATCATTAATCAAATTATTTTCGAAAGAAGTTCAAAGCACATAAATATATTCTTTTTTTACTCTTTTTTTTAATCTACATAATTTAAGGGTACAGTGCAAGTTTAACTATAGGTTGAAGTGTACCATGAGAAAAAAATGATTGAAAAACACCATACTAAACCCTCTGTTCCTATCAGGCAAATTATATCCAGCTCCAAGAATGAGCCATGTCTATTCCTAGATCTTTTACTCAAAACATACCTTAATTTGTAACTTACATATTAGTCCTCAGGGTCTGGGGGAAAAAAATCATAAACTTACAGAAACTTGGTGTAAGCTGTATGTAATAAAAAAGAACAGAGGCAAGAGGGAACAGAAATAGCTATGAATATCAAGAGCATAGGTACCTCCAGTAAACTCACAAGCCTAAGGGTTAAAAACCATCGTGATCAGCTGGTACCAAGCAGGGCTACTGTGCAGACTGTGCGCGCACATCTATTCTGACAGAGCCAGTGCCCAGTCTGGTTGGTTGCAGTTTGAGCCTAATTGTTTTTTTGTTTTTTTTTTTGGCCAGGGCCAGGTTTGAACCCACCACTTCCAGCATATGAGGCCAGCGCCATACTCCTTGAGCCACAGGCGCCACCGCATCCTAATTGTTAAATATTAGTAGCCTCACACATAGCTGAACCAACAGTAGTGAACACTTACAAAATTTACAAAAAGGAATGAGTCACTGAACATTCTGCCATGCTTGGTACAGAGCGAAAATAAATACTTCTTTAACAGGAGCATGAGGCTGCTATCAGGGGAACTCTATGCTCATGAGATTTCAAAAATAGAAATGGATAAAGGTAAGCTGGATGTAAAACTAATTAAATGGCTCCTTAATTAAGGAGTTAACACCTGATGCCTTTAGTGTTTTGCCCTTTGCCCTGTCTGATTATGCCTTTAGTGTTTTGCCCTTTGCCCTGTCTGATTCTTTGGTCATCTGTAGTTTGAATAACTGCAATGATGGCTTGCAAATCAAATTTCCAGACAAAACAAACCCAGAAAGAAGTCTAGCTGATAGAATGAAAGACTTTAGAATGGATGAAAAAAAATCTTAACTAAATAAATAGACCAAGTCCAACAAGAAAAATTTCAAAAGCAACACAGGAGTCTGAGATCTGAAATCTGGAATGTAGATGGCTCAAAAGGAATAAATTGCTCAACAGCATCATGGGGGAGTACACTAAAAGGTGTCAGCAGAGGGTACACTGAAGTAATTAGTATGACGTGACTGTCAAAAGTTAATTTGTTTCATAGACCCTTGTAACCAAGTGTATGGTGCCCCATGATCATACTAATGTACACAGCTATGATTTAATAAAAAATAATAATAAAATAAAAAGAAAATAGGATAAAAAAAAAAGTTAATTTGTTCTTGGGCTACAGTAAGATAAGAATAGGGCCACATCTTGTTTATTCAGCAACTAAGGGCCAGAAAGAATAAAAACTGAATGTGTCCATGGAAGGCTGAGCAGAATGGAGACAGGTCAACATTCCCTGTACAACTACAAGCCATCTCAGAAAACACATGGTTTTAGAATATGATGTTCCACTTGGAGCGTATTAGCTGTCTTCAAATACTGGCCGCGTGGAAAAAGAAATGAGGCTTATTTCTGTCACTCTCAAGTACAGAATTAGGTCTAAATCCTGGAAACTCCAGGGAGGAAATTTTCAGTTTAATTTAAGGAAAATTAAATTAAATTTAAGGGAAATTTAAGGAAAATTAAATTTTCATAAGTGGAGATTTCTCTAAAACTGAAAATTTCCTATCATTGAAGGTGTCTGGCCCTGGAGAGTAAGTCCGATATTTATACTATTGGGAGGGGTTTAAAACACTGAGTATTGTTGGTATAATCAATATCTATTGCAAACAATTATTTGTAAAATATTTTACAGCCCTGTGATTTGCACTGACTTGAGTGTGTGTCTAAACTGAACCAGGTTTCAAGAGGCCAGCTCAACCCCCGCCTTCTCCATGAAGCAAATCATGAGAAAAACACACCATACCTTTAATAGTACTTATCTCTAGTATTAATCCGTTTGGAGCTCAATTATACAGAGTGTTAGTTTGCCTTCTAGAACTTGTATGTGAAGTAGCCCATTTCACAACTGTCTCATAAAGAACCTGTAGTCAAGGCTTGCCCCAGTTACTAAGAACCTGGTAGCTGCTGAAGTTCAAGTTGCTCCTTGCTTCACTTGTTTTTCATACAGCACATATTCATACAATTAGCCACATCTCCTTGCTAAGAAAGTGATAAAATACACACAAATGGCTTCCTTGAGAGTTTCTAAGGGTGCATATGAATGTCCTAGGGAGGACACAAGGAGTGTCCCTGCTCCGCCTACCTTGATACATCAAAATTTCTGCATTTTTCCATTTAAAACTTCCCAACCCCCTATTGAAAATAATGGCTTGAAAAACTGGAACCCATTCTTACAGGTTTTGAAAATAGTGAATACCCCTTTTCCCATCCCCTTTTACTTGAGAACATATCAATAGAAAATAGAAACCCCAGGAGAAGAAAGATTTTAATGGGAAAAAAGCCAACATTTGAAATTCTCTAGAATCTGCAGTAACAGACAACAAAGTCTTGCATTCTAGAGAACCAGGGCTACAAGTCTGCTGCACTGCAGTTTAGAAAATGTGCAGTCTCTTGTAAATTGATGATCTGAGGACATTCCCTTGGGTAAGAAAGGTTTGCATTATCTAAGGATTGGCAATACTAAAATAATGAAAGAAAGGGAGAACATTTTTTCTTCAGCTAACTTCCAGATACACGCTACTCCTTGGGGATAAGATGGAAGAGCAGATAAAAGTGAGTGCAGTCACACACTTCTTTTTTAAATTAAGTCATTAGATTCGAATCAAGTTTGAATATGTAAAATTGTAATTGCTTCTCTAATCCTACATGGGCTATTTTAAACCCAAAGCTTAAAAATACGGCTGGTTACTGGAAGGGAGATTTGGAATTTAACTTAGCCACTAAATCCCGAATGGGGCAGAAACATTTAAAAGGCACAGACCTACTGATTTATTCAAGCTCAGTCTTTAATACTGTAATAGGACTGGCCAAAAATTGTCCAAGGTGACACTACACTATCCAGCTAAAAGTTGAAAATGTTTAGAGAAAGGAAACACATATACACAAATGCCTCTATTCTACGGAGGTAACTGGCTACACATTCATTTAATGAACTAAGTTTGAATGAATCAAAGGGCAAAAATAGTCACACTTTTTCCAGTGTTCTGAGATGTGGAGCCTAAAAATAATTGATTCTAATTTCCTGGATGATAAAAAAAATACTAAAATTACATCAAAGTAGGTATTATTATAAGTAGTGATTTCTCCCTACTACCAAGCTTTTTCACACAAGCTCCACTAAAGCCTGGGCCTTTAAGAGATGATCAGGCCATAGGGGCTTCTCCCTCAGGAGGGGGAGTGAGTCCCTTACAAAAAAGGCTTCATGCAGCTTTCAGTCACCTTGCCCTTCCACCTCCCGCCTTCCCCCTTATGAGAACACATTTTTCCCCTCCAGAGGAAACAGCAACAAGCCACCATCTTGGAAGCAGAGAGCAGCCCTCAGCAGACCACCCACCCTGCCAGAGCCTTGATCTTAGACTTCACACTCTCCAGAATTGTGAAGAAAATAAATTTCTGTTCTTTATAAATTACCCCAGTCTCTGGCATCTTATTATAGCAGTAGAAAATAAACCAAGACAGATGTCCATGGAAATCTTAGAAATAAACTATCTCGACATTTCTCAGTAGGCTAATTCCCTTGGGACTGTGCTACTCCACATTGATGTAAACTCCATATAGAGGTGCTCCAAGATGGGATTCTTTACATATTCCATGATGGCCTCTAATGGTTCTTTCAACCAAGAAAATGAATAAAACACAAACAGCAAAATGAAAGAAAACTTTACGGTCATACACGTCTAAGTCTCCTTTACTAAGCTATCAGCTTGTCAGTAGTTTACTAGTGGCAGGCTAGGGTGAAAGACCATTTCCTGGTCCAAGGCCTTCTTGGCCTTCATTCAGTACTCAGAATATTACTCAGTACTTGACATGCTATTGTTACTGAAATGGTAGTACAGAAATGACACATCGTGTAGTGACAGGTACCCACCTGCTCACATTTCCTACTTCATGCTTGCTGCCACTACAAAAACACCAGAGATGGAATTAGCTTCCAGGTGCCTCTACGTTCCATTAAAATGCTCTACATCTCACTTTCACTTTTCGGCCCTGCTCGTTCCTCATTTTGTGTGGACCCAAGTAGGAACTCTGTCCATACTATACCACTCTAGGTAAGACAACCACATTGCTATGAACTTAGAGGTACCCTCCCAAAAATCAGGTTGAAGGCTTGACCCCTAATATGACTGTATTTGGAGATGGGGCCTTCGGGAGGTAATTAAATCATAAGAGTGGAGCCCTCAGGATGAATAGTGTCTTTATAAGGCCACAGAGCTTGCTTTCTCTCTCACCGTGTGAAGACAGCGAAAGACCACTGACTGTACTCCAGGAAGACAGCTCCCATCAAGACCTGAGTCATCCCAGGACTCTGAGAAATAAACTTCTGTTGTCTACACCATCTGATCTCTGGCATTTTGTCTTAGCAGAGCAAGCTAACTAAGACACATGTCAGCCCTGCTCCCCAGTTGCTATTTCACTTTAACATTCCAAACCTTAGCCCGGAGCTGCTAGCCAACAAGGGATATGAACAGAGAAGGGAAAGGAAAGGAGCTGTAAGGTCAAAAGGCAAACCGACAAAGGTGAAGGGTGATATTCTAGAGGGACGTTGGGGAGAGTTACCTGCATTTCTCTTCTTCACAATGCTTCTCTCTGGGATAACCTCCCCATTCCTTGCCAAGATATTACTTCAAATCTTACTGAACCCTTTCTAAAGATGATATACAGTGTTATGTCACATGAGAATCAAAAATGGTGTTAGAAGAAATCACGTGATATTGTCATACTATGCTTGGTTTTCTAAGTTTAAATCGGAGCTATTTTTGCTTTTCACAGTTTTTCAATCCATATTTACAAATTGGTATTTTTACATAATAAATTAAAGGAAGTTTCCATTAAAAATATTTTTAAACCTGCAAATTGACTGTTAATTGACTCACTAAACTAAACCTAGCAACTTTCTATCTGAATCCCCTTTAAGCCTGTGGTAGGCAGGTAGCTATTTGATGAATGGTTGGACACTTATGAGGAATGTTCCTCCCTGTTTTATCTTTAATATTCTGTCTTCCGGATTCTGCTACAAAACATGTGCCTAGACACACCCTGCAAGTGAAATAAATAATAAAGCAGCAAAATACATATACAACAAGATTTTAAATTTTTCAAAGAATATTTTAATAAGTTACTTCAAGCATAGAATCACCTAAGGACTTGAAAGTTACCATAAAAATAGATTCTGTACATTTGGACTATTTATCTACTCCTGTTCCATAATAAACATAAAACACTAACTTTCTAAAGAATATTTTTAAAAGAACAAACTTTCTATAAAGCTCCAACTTCACTAGAACTTCTTTTCACTTCCAGTAAATAAAAAAGGAAATCTTCTTGGTCCTTAACCTTTTCTTGATACCAATAACTATACAAGCAAACAATTAACGGGTAACACGCCACTGCAATCATGGCTAAATTGACCTAGATCAAAACAAAACAAGTCCAAACTAAAACGAAGCATTGAATTAAACACATACAACTGGCAGGATTCCCAGAAGGTCACCAAACTTTGACTTAAGAACATTGTCAGTGTTTCCTGAAATGTTCAAAGATATCTCTGAGTGTTTCATTAGTAAAAAATCAAATCACCAAAGAAACAACAAAGAAAAAAATCTAAACTGAATGAAACCCGCACATTGTACCCCTTGATTACACTAATGTACACAGCTATGATTTAACAATAAAAATAAATAAATTAAAAAAAAAGAAGAAGAAAAGAAAAGACAAAGGTGGAAAAAAATCATCCTTTCACAACTAATTGCTATAGCTTTATTTTCTTGGCATTGTGACCATATTGCTTTTGAGTACTTTTTAATTAAAGAAATGTTTCAAATAAATATTCCTGAAATCAAACTGGGGTAGGTGGGACAGACATAACTCATGGTACTCTGCAGCTGGGGGTACATGCCTCTTTGTTAATATTACTTGACATTTCAGAAAGCAAGACAGTTGAATAAGAAATAGTCAGAGTAAAACACAGAGAATGTGAGTTTAGTCCAGTGTCATGACTAACTACTCATGAACTATTAGCTAAGAATTATGTCTCCAAGCCTCTGTTTTCCCTCATTTAAATTCCAAAATCCCTTACCATCCTAAAAGTGCTATGAGTCCATGGAAATCCCAGGAATACATTTAACATGCAGACATGTTTACAAAAGACAAAAGAACTTTATTCCTTTTCATGAATTCTAAGCATCCTAAATGTGCTCAAGTGATTCCAGCATGCAGTCAAGTTTGGTGGCCAGTGAGCGAAAGCAGTGATTCTCTAAGTTGTGGTCTGCTGGCCAGACACAGCAGCATCAACTGGGAATTTTAGACATGTTCTAAGTCTTGTGCTTCCTGAGAAACTGGAAGCACTTATTCTGAAACAAATGCTCCCACTACATAAAAAAAGAAAAATCATAAAGTGAACATTTCTGTTAGTAACCTAAATTACTATTTCCTCTTTAGGTCTCCATTTCAGGGGTGAAGAAAAGAGAGCTTCTGCTCAAACCCATTCATTATTATTCAAAGTGCAGTAATAGCAAATTCTTAGTAAGTATTTTTTATGAGCCAGGCACTGTGCTAAGAACTTTATAGATGTTAACTCATTTACTCCTCACAACGACCCCACTGAGATAGTTACTATCACCCCAACCGTACTACAGAGGAAACGGAAGCACAAAGTGCTCATGTAACTTGTCAGAGCACAAACAACAAGAAAAAGATAGGGCCAGGATTCAAGGATAGGCATTATGGCTGAAGAGTGAGTTTCTTTCACTGTGAGTCTATGCAAAAAGTTGGGGAATTCAGCCTCCATGGTCAGTTTTTTTTTCCTGTGAGACTGGACCACATGCCAGAAATAAACATTCCAATTTTGTTTCTCACATGAATGATAATGAATCAAGCTAAAGAATTACTTTTGCCGGCTGAGTGCAGCAGCTCACACCTGTAATCCTAGCACTCTGGGAGGCCAAGTTGGATGAATTGCTTGTGCTCATAAGTTCGAAACCAGCCTGAGAAAGAGTGATACCCCATCTTTAAAACACCTACAGTGCATCTTACAAGGGTACATGTGAAATTTACTAAATGTAGACTATAAATGTCTTAACACAATAACTAAGAAAATGCCATGAAAGCTATGTTAACCAGTTTGATGAAAATATTTCAAATTGTATATAAAACCAGCACATTGTACCCCACGATTGCATTAATGTACACAGCTATGATTTAATTAAAAAATAAATAAATAAAATAAAATAAAAACTAGCCAGGCATTGTGATAGTCACCGGTAGTCCCAGCTACTCGAGAGGATGAGGCAAGTGGATCACTTGCCCTATGAGCTACGATGCCAAGGCACTCTACCCAGGACAGAAAAGTGAGACTCTGTCTCAAAAAAAAAAAAAAATAATTACTATTGCATGCTAAGAAACATAATCCAAAAATAATAAATACAAAATAAAAACGTGTATTTGTTTCCTGTGATATGTTTTATTCACAAGGGTTTCAAGATTGGCCTTAATAGAAAAACCATCCACTATGCAACAAAGAGAGCCCTGAAAGTGAACTTAATGAATGCCAGGTAACTCTCATCAAAACCTTTCCAAGTGAGCCAGGTTATGTAAACCAAGTGCAATTAAGCTAACTTCTTGGTGATTATTTCCGCTCTGGGCCCTATAGCTATAAACAGAGAATCACGAAGTCACTGCGTGGCATTACAATATCGATCATTCCTAATTAACCACTCATTGCAAGCAAGGCTGCCACATCTGTCACTCTGAATTGCAACATCACAGATTTTCTTGGCTCTTCAGTTAATTATCCAGAACACGTAATGTGATTACTGAGAGTCTGAAGTTGTTCCACATGCCTTCAAATTTCCCATCGAGAGAAGTGGCTCTGATCTTCCTTTTGCATCCTAGTAGCTACTCTTCATTCCATAGTAAGCCAAGCAAAAAACCCACTTAGAATAAATTGTAATTACATCTGACTTAGTAAACATCAAATTCTAATTCTATGCAACTTAATAACACTAAATTGTAATGTTAAAAATATCCTAATGAAGACTTAATTTTCTGAACAGAGGCGTTACTAAGACGCTCATATGCTGGAACTTGTCTTATGTTCACTCTTACAGAAGTCACATAAGATTGTTTATAGGCAAGTTATAACCTCTTGCATGTAAAAATGCTAGATGGGTTGGAAAAAGATACTTTTAGTTAAAAATCTAAGATTTAACTTATTACTAAAATTAAAGAGAATCAAGACTAATTTCAAATAACAGAATTTGGCATCATAAATATTTTTTATTTAATTATTTGGTCCTAAAAAGATCATACAGATTGGTTCCAATCAAATAATGTGAAAGGAATTGTGTGTGTGTGGTGTTTGCTTTGACACATTTTGAAATTGTTACAGTTAAAGAAGAAAAGGACTCTTCAATTACCTCACCCACCCTTTTTGCCAGTTTAGGCTTGTTCAAGCTCTGTGTCCTCAATTTGCTTTCTCTTATATTTTCTTGAACAAACCATGATGTAATAGGATAGGGTTTCCTTTATTCTATCAAGGACCTATGTCTGAACTGGTTCCCCTGAAGACCATACCATGCCAATTTAGATTCTCTCTCAGCATTTGAATTTTCTTCCATAAAGAATGGTACTCTGAAGAGCCAAATTTTAAGCCTACTTAAGTGTGAATGATAATAGATTATAAAACCTATCAGACAGTGTAATCTATAACCACAGATAGTGACTAGATAAAAACTAGGCTACTGATTCGATGCTAATCTACTAAAAATTTTTCTAGAAAGTTCCATGTAAAACATGCAATAAAATTACAAAGATAATTTGAGAATACCTGTATGTTCACATTCTGGTAAAAAGGAAAATTCTGTTTAATTGTAAGGGTGCAGCTGGCATATGTATGGAATATCTAACCCTGTAACAAAGTATTTTTTTTTACTTTAAGAAGTTTGAGGATTAGGGTCTTGCTTTTTTGGTTTATGTACATGTATTTGTATTTT
The DNA here is from genome assembly GCF_027406575.1 of Nycticebus coucang. NCBI lineage: Eukaryota > Metazoa > Chordata > Mammalia > Primates > Lorisidae > Nycticebus > Nycticebus coucang. Next base: position 24,063,373 of record NC_069788.1, on the reverse strand, counting down.
GATCTACCATTTTATTTCCTATGCTACACAATTTAGAAGGATTATTTCACTTAACTCCAGCAATATGAATTATGAGGTAATTATAGTGTTGCTACAGTTCCCATTTTACAGATGAGGAAAGTGAAGCTCAGAAAAATTATGCAACTGTCCAAGAAAGAGCACAGAGGAACAGAAAAGCAAGTCTGGAATCCAGGTCTGCCTCCGCCCAAGATCCCTGTTTCTAACGGGTACCTATATTTCACCCAGCTCTCGAAGCACAAGCTCAGCACCTAATCTCTTAACAAGCCTCTGTACCACAGACAAACTGGCACAGAAAACAGCAGCTTGGAAAAGGACTGTCCCCTGTACAGCCAGTCTTGGTAAAGTTAGCACTGAACTCTTTGCAGCACACATGTGCTGGGACTCCAGCCTATTCTAGATTTTCTTATCCAATGTCAGATTTCTAATCCATTTAAGCCCATTTGCAAAGTCATTCTATTTTTGTATTAATGGCTTAGAAACAGCTGGGATTATTTTAGCCAGAATTTTGAAACCTCAGATCTCTATAAAAAGAAAAAAGGGGGGAAGGGAGGCAATTTCACTTTAAGAGAGACCTGCAGAGACCCAGAGACCTGCAGTGCTGAATCCCCCATCACTTGGGAGAATTGGCACGAATCCCTTAACACTCACTCACACACACGCACACAACTGCTTTAGGGAGGGAAAGGGCTGCTGCATATGATTCTCGTAGCCTCCACTGATGACAGTGCTGATCCGGGATCATCTCATGGGGGTCAAAGATTCATGTTATTACAGCTGGAAGGCTCTTAGGTATAGTTCTTCCTTGGCTTAATTTCAACTCTTGGAAAAATAATGATTCCTATTCTCTCCTAAAACAAGTATGAAAACTCTACATAAAGATTACTCAAGGTGATGGTTTATGTCTCTATCCTTTATAGGATCCTCTAAAGTCCACAATAAGACTTTTTTTTATATATGTGAAAAATCTTACAGATAAATGCCTAAATTTTTCTGAAAAGTGGTTTCCTCCCCTCTCAATGGAGGGGGGTGTTTGCAGGTGTTTTCCCTGACTTTAACTGAGATCCGACTCCATAGCTCTCAAACTTGAGCTAGCCCTGGACTAGTATCACCTAAAGGCTCCTTAAAACAGACTGGCGGACCCCAGCCCAGTTCTGTTGGACTCGGGTGGAGCCAGAACCCTAAATTTGACATTTCGAAAAGTTTCCAGGTAACGCCGCTGCTGCTAATCAAAGAGCACTCAGAGAATCGCTACTCTAACTCACCGGTTCCTAAGCTTGACTACGCACTGGATTCACCTGGGCACCGTTTTCTTAAATGTTGATACCCAAAGTCCTATCCCCAGAAATTCGGAGTAATTGGTCCCGGATGCTGCTGAAGTTCTGACTCTTTTAAAGTTCCAGGAGTGCGTCTACTCCGCAACTACCTCAAAGAGCCTCCCATCCAGCCCACACAGCCCCAGACCGACGGCTCTGCGCGCTCCCTGTCACCCTGGCAGGCACGCCACGTGTGGACGCTGGAGACCCTTCCAAGGAGATAAAAGCAAAGCACTTCAACGTTTTACCGCAGAGTTCCCAGCGCAGCTTCCAAGATGCATTAACACCAAGCCACTCTGCAAGACAGACGCTGACTTCGCAGCCTCCAGCCTGCGCGCGGAATTCACCAAGAGCCCCAACGCAGGGAGAAAACTGCACCTTTGGACACCATTCAGTGCCACATTGCAGTCCCTGGAGAACCAGGCCCCCAGATGACATTCTGGCAGGAGAGGGGAGTAGGAGGTGTCGCCTTACCTGGTGCGGCACGCAGGCTCGGGGTTACTGTCGCAGCCAGCTAGGTGTCGCGCCAGGGCCACAGAGATGTCCCTGGGGGTGGCAAGCCCAATCCGGCGAGACCCGGGCTGGCGCGGGTGGGAGCGCTGCGCCCGAGCCGTGTCCCCGCGGCGGCGGAGAAGGCGCGCTCAGCCCCCTGCAGGCGGAGCCGCAGATAAGGCCCGGCTCCCACCCGCCCCCTTTCCTGGGCCGGGGGCCAGAGGGTGGGTTTTGGATCTGGATCTGGAAGGGCGAACTGCTCGTGAAAGCCTGGTAGAAACAGGCTCGGTTCAAATCTTGCTAGTACCGGAAAAGGCACGGCCAGGGATTGAGAGCGCGATGGAGGGAACTGCGGAGACAGGCGCCTGTGGAGCACCCGGGACAGGCAGGGAAGAGAGAGGCAGCTCCGGGGCGGAGGGGGCAGCGCTGGGGGAGAGGAGGCGATAGCTGGGAAGCAGCCCCTGCACCCATCACAGGAAGGCGTCCTCTCCTGGGCGAGGAACACTCCCTCCTGGGGCCCGACGGCCGGTCGCAGCAGACTGGGGAACCTGCTTTTAACTGAAGACAGTAATTGCCAGAAACCTTGGGGTGGGCGGGTCACTTTCACATAGGTAGGTAGGCGGTTACCTCTGAGGACTGAGGAGTTGTGGGGAAGTCTGGGGATAAGGTGACTGCTTTATAATAATTAAAGGATGCTCCTTCGCTTTCCCCTTTTAAGTCTGTTCTTCACAGGGCTTCCAGAAAGTTCTTTAAGAGGCCGATGGCTGAACCCCAGTAACTTTCTGCGGTCTCTCACCTGTCAGCTTCCCCTCTCCACTCTGCTCCACCTGCCCCTCCCACGGTCACGTACAGAGCACCGCTTGCCCTTTCGTACATACCACTGTGTTCTGCTTTCCCTTGATATTTCTCTTGCCTCCAAAGCTTTGTCCCAGACCTCATCATAGCGGCCTGCTTCTCTTCACTCGGGGCTCTAGTCATGTGTCACTTCCAGCCAGTGCTCCCCTCACACCCAATCGAAATGGAGCCCCATGCACACAGCAGGGCTGCCTCCGACTCCACTGTGTTTTCAGGATCATTTGTTGCTATCTGAAACTTCATTATATGTTTGTTGCTCTTGCATTTCATGTCCAACTCTACAGAAGTTCTAGGAGAGCAGGGAATTGGTCTTGGTCCCGGCCTTATCCTCTGAACCTGGAACACTACCTGGAATGTACAAGGCGTTCAATAGATATTAGCTAAATGAATGTGAGTAGTGACTTCTCCTCCTGAAAGAACTTTTCACAAAGAAATGCCTTCCTTCAGTAACTGAATCTCAACGAATTCAGGTCCTGTATAATACAAGCATCTTGGTCATCATTTGTCAAACGTCTTCATGTGTTCGTGTTAGATTCTATTGCTATGCAAATATGATAGGACTGCATTGCCTTGGATCTGGCAATGCATGCTTAAATATGGCACCAACAGCACACACAATGAAAGAAAAATATAAGTCGGAGTTCATAGAAATTAATAATGTCTTCAAGCAACATGCTTTAGAAAGTGAAAAGACAGCCTACAGAGAAAATATTTGCACATTGTATATCCAGTAAATTCTTTTATCTAGAACAGAGGTCCTCAAGCTTTTTAAACGGGGGACCAGTTCACTGTCTCCCTCAGACCATTGGAGGGCTGGACTATAGTTTAAAAAAAAAAAACTATGAACAAATTCCTATGCACACTGCACCTATCTTAAAGTAAAAAAAACAAAACAGGAACAAAGACAATCACACCACCTCATGTGGCCCGTGGGCCATAGTTTGAGGACCTCTGATCTAGAACATATAAAAAATTCTTACAATTCATCAGTACAAAGACTACCTAATTTTTTAAGTGAGTAAAGAACTTAAATAGTTCCAAAGAAGATAAGTAAAGGGTGCTAAGCTCATGAATGAATGTTCAACATTATTAGCTAGTAGGGAAATGCAAACCCAAACCACAAGTACATATCCTTCACACTCACTGTGATGACTGAAATCAGAAAGACAGACAGTAAGTGTTAGGATTTAGGGAGGATGTGGAGAAATGAGAACACTCACACGTCCCTAATGGGACTATAAAAATTGTTCACCCACTTCGGAAAATAGTTTGGCCAGACCCTAAAATGTTAAATGTCAAGTTAACGTGTGACCTGGAAATAAAACTTTTAATTATATAGCCAAGAGAATTGGAAACATACAACCACACAGACACTTGTATATGAATGTTTATCACAACATTATTCATAATAGCCAAAGTTATTCACAATAGCCTAAAAGCCAAAGCAATTAGGGAACCACCTAATTGCTCATAAATGCACAAAATATAGTATATCTAGACAACTTAACATCATTCTGCAATAAAAAGGAATGAAATGCCACAAAATAAAACCTGAATGAATCTTGAGACATGTTAAGTGAAAGAGCCAGTCACAAAAGACCACATAGTGTATGATTCTGTCTATGTAAGGTGTTGAAACCCAGGAAAACACATGCAGACGCAGGCAGATCCTCAGGGAGTGGGCCACACACAGCAAAAGAGGTGTCAAGCCACAGATTCACACCTTTCATGTACAGCCCATCCTTCCAGGGCCTAGGCAGAGCTTCCCAAAGCAGCTTTTGTTGCCTTCCTTGGTATCTACCCCCTGGAGTCCCATCCTTTATATGGGCACAGCAGTTCATCACTGTGCTGGGGCTCTAAAGCTCTAATGCTGGAACTAGTCCAGAGAATGGACTAGAGAATTGCCAGAGAGTGGGGGTGAGGGGAAACGGGGTGACTGCTAATAGAGAACAGGACTTACTTTGGGGGTGATGAAAATGTTTAGTGGTGATGGTTGCACAATTTTAAATATACTAAAAACTACTGAATTTTTCACTTTAGAATGGTAAATTTTTACAGTATATGAATTATATTTAAATTTAATTAATTTCAAAACACACACTTTAAGTGGGTAAATTTTATGATGCATGAATTAAGGTCAATAAAGATGTTACACAAAATAAGGAGATATAAAATGCTTTGGTTTTAAATTAGCTATAGAACATTGCTTTGAATCTAGTCCTAAGTGAATTCACAATTTTTTTAAACATGTCCACCCATTCATTGTTTCCATTTATCATCCCCATCCCCAAAACATGCCATGTAGCACATACTACCTAGGGAAATACTTATAGCATCTTTCAAAGCAACTGTCTTCATTAAAAAGGAAAAGAAGTTAAAAAGGTAATCTAGGTAACCACTATGAAATGATTTTGCAGATGTAATTAAGGTCCAAAATCAATTAACTTTCAGACAGGGAGACTATAAGATGGGTTTGACCTGATCAGCTGAATGCTTTAAAACATAGAGTTTTTCTTACCGAAATTAGAGAGCCATGCTTAGGCTGGCCTAGAAGAAAGTCACTTTATCTTCGATGTCGGCCTGTAGAGGCCACATGGTGAAGAACTGTGGGAAGCTCCTAGGATCTGAAAACTGTCACAGGCTGAAAGCTAGAAGGAAAACAGAGACCTCAGTTGAGAAATGAAATGAATTCTGTCACTAACCAGTGAGCTTAAAAGATGACCCTGAGCCTAGCTGAGAACCCTCAGCCCTAGCAAGCTCCTTGATTTCAACTCAATGAGACCCTATACAGAAAATCCAGCATCACTATGCCCAGATTTCTAACCTACAGAAACTGTGGTATATTAATAATCACTCAGGATGCTTTTAAGCTGCTAAATTTACAGTAACTTGTTATGCAACCACCAAAAACTTATACAGTGACCATAAACCCAAATGTTCTAGCAAGTTCAATTTCCAGAGTTATTCATTTTGACTAAGATAGTATGTTTTATAAATGTGATTAGTGTTATCAAATTACTATAGGTCTGTAAACTTCAATACCTTCGCATTTTCCTTCTGCGTCTCTAAAAGATTTAAGTGGCCTGTCTCGATGTGTGACACAACTTTTGAGGGCAAAACACAAGTATAAGAGGGACTATCAGTATAACCTGGTTTCTTGTACCCTCAATGAATCCCCAACAATAAAAATAAATAAATAAACATCCAGCAAAGCTGAAGGAAAAAAAAATTTTTTTAAAGATTTAAGTGGCCTGAGTCCCAAGTTACTACAGGCTACAGTCTAAGGAGCTTTTCCCTTTTTGCGTGATAATAATAGCCAATTCCTCAGCCCTGCCTAGAGGAGTCTTTTCTACTTTTCATCTTCCCTTGCCTAGATAATTTTGTATATTAAGTTCTGTGACTTGCATGACGTACTTCTAGCCCTAATTTCTATATCAGTTAGGGTTGTCAGGTGGTGAGCACAAAAGCTCTTTCTCATTTACGTGAAGTAAATCCTTTGGAAATACATAGTAGCTCGTAAAAGGGCTGGAAAATGAAGTTTAGAAAAAAAGAAAGTTTCATCATGAATGAAACTCAGTTTAGCTGGATACAAGATCTGGGGTTGAAAGTTATTTTGCTTTAGGAGATTAAAAGTCGGTGACCACCCTCTTCTGGCTTGAAAAGTTTCAGCAGAGAGATCTGCAGTCATTCTAATATTCTTCCCTTTGAAGGTAATGGTTTTCTTTCTCCTGGCAGCTTTGAGGATTTTCTCCTTCATATTAACTTTACTGAAGTTAATTATGATATGCCTGGGGGATGTCTTATTGGGGTTGAGTCGTGCTGGGGTTCTGAAGCTGTCTGCTATCTGAATTTCAGAATCTCTAGGCATGTCTGGAAAATTCTCTTTCATAATTTCATGCAGAAGGACCTCTGTGCCCAGCAAGGCCACTTCATCTGTTTCTGGAACTCCTATGATTCAGATATTTGCCTTCTTTGAATTATCCCAGAGCTCTCTGAGAGAATGATCCGTTTTTGCTCTCCATTTCTCTTCCTCTTCGAGAGTTTGGGAGCATTCAAAGGCTTTATCTTCGATGTCAGAAATCCTTTCTTCTGCTTGATCCATTCTGTTGCTGAGGGATTCTACTATATTTTTCATATCTTTGAGGGCTGCAAATTCTTGCTTCAGTGTGTCTAAGTCTTTGGTGGTTTTTTCTTTAAATTCATTAAATTCTTGAGACAATGTTTGAATTTCTTCTCGAATTCCTAATTCCACTTTGTTAATCTTGTCTGCAATCCAAATTCTGAATTCGATTTCTGACATCTCAGCCACTTGTTTATGAATGGGATCTTCAATTGCATCTGCCGTATCTTTCCTTGGGGGGGTTGATCTATTCTGGTTATTCATGTTACCAGAGTTTTTCCACTGATTCTGCCCCATGGTTGTTTTACTCCCTCTGATTTTTTTCCCCTGGGGCTTTGTCAAGGTCCTGTACAGTGTTGTGGCCTGAGAAACTGGGGCCCTGTCTGGTGTGGTGGGGCTAAGTGGTTCTGCCTTGTTTTCAGCTGGTTTCTGTTCCACCCTAGTGAAACAGATACTTTGGATTGAAGTCTCAGCTATGGAGAAATATCAGCAATTAAGTCACCCGCCCCCCCCCCACTGTCAAATAATTGGAAAAGAAAAATCAAACCTTCCTACCACCGTGTACCCAGGGAACCACCTGATTTGTCCTCAGGTGATTGGTTCAGTTCAAAAAGGTCCAAATCAATTGTCTCAGTCTGCACCTGTCTCGGGTGAGAGAGTTTAAGAGGTCTCTGGGAACTGGATCACAGGGGTCTGGTGACTACTCTGGTGTGGCTTGCTCCAGTGCTGTGTGGAGTCAGGAGAAGCCACCCAGCCAATAAATCAGTCTGGGAAGGTTGCTGCCTCCTTCCCCACCTTGCACCACTTCACATCCAGTCACTGATAGCCCTGCAGTTGGCTGACCCAGTTGCCTGTAGTGAATCGGTACTCCAGGAGTTTGCACCTGCCTGAATCACAAAGAAGTCTGCCAGGCTGCTGCGCTCTGCCTCTCTCCAGCAGGAGGAGGTGAGGCCTGACAACCTTGGGCACTTGATGAAGGTTGAGGGGTTTTCACTCAGGTCCAGTCTCGCCCCTGATTAATGTTACTGACAGAACAGAACAGAACAACTCTGCGGTTCCCCTGCAGAAGAGAAGCTGAATTGAGCTCCAAATCAGCTTGTCTTTGCTCTTGTATTGTCTATAGGCTGACGATCCCCTGAGGGCCAGGTGCATCTTAGGTTTAGTAAAGCAGACTGCTGGGTCAGCCCTGCCCTGGGAGTTTCCCTGGTTTGCAAGTTGGAGTTGCCTCAGGCAAACTCAGAGTCTCTGGTTGCCCAGGGAGACAGGGGGTGTGGCTTCAGAATATTTGGTAGTGAGCCTTATTGCTAGCAAAAGAGGGCTGCTGCTTCATGGCTCAGGCAATGGCCGCTCTGGCGTAGCTCCCCTCCAGCCAACCGTCCTCTCTCTGCTCCCGCACTCTCAGAGTCTGCACGGACCGGCCGCAGCCCAGCACCATCCACACCCCTCAAGCAATCACCCAAGAGTCTGGAGCCCTGGGGGACAGGCCTCCAGACCTTGGAGCGAGAGCAGAGGGGAGTGTGGGGAGCGCTGGGAGCCTGGGGTTGCGGGCAGAGAACACACAGAGCCTTACACAGTTTTATGCCTGGCCGTATTGCCACCAAAAGACGGCTGTTGCACTGTGCCTAAGGGAACTACCACTCCGGCGCAGTCCCCTCTCCGCTGACCGACTGGGACTGGCCCTCAGACCCCAGTGTGAGCGAAGGGGAGCGCTGGGAGCTCAGAATTCCAGGTAGAGACCATATACAGTTTATATAGTTTTATGCCTGGCAGGAGGACGCCATGGCACCCTAGTAGGGGAGATAGGTCCAGTTTTTAGAGGGTCTCTCCTGTGGAGTGTAGTGGGAGGACCTTTGAACTCTGACCGGTTGTTTGTGGGGCACTCTGAGCCGTTCTCATCGGGGAGGGGACTCCCGTCCGCTTGGTGATGGATTTTGTACCTTTTGTTTGTATCCTTGTGGTTGCAGCTCGCCTCAGCGGGGTTGACATGCGTTCTTCAACCTTCTCTCTTAGTGCAGCTCAAATCCACCAGGTTACTTGCTGAATTTTTGTCCTTTAACTCTCCTTCTGGACAGGAACCTCTGTGGAAAGCTGGCTTCAGTCAGCCATCTTGTCTCCTCCTTCTGATCTTTTAAAAAAAAATTCCCTATGGGCAGAGCCTGTGGCTCAGTGAGCAGGGCACCGGCCCCATATGCCAAGGGTGGCGGGTTCAAACCCAGCCCCGGCCAAACTGCAACAAAAAAATAGCCGGGCGTTGTGGCAGGTGCCTGTAGTCCCAGGTACTCGGGAGGCTGAGGCAAGAGAATCACTTAAGCCCAAGAGCTGGAGGTTGCTGTGAGCTGCGTGATGCCACAGCACTCTACCGAGGGCAATAAAGTGAGACTCTGTCTCTACAAAAAAAAAAAAATTCCCTATGCAAAGAAAATTTAATTTTTAAATTAGTATTAAATTAGGTCTTTGAAAACTTGATAATCAGGTGTTCAAAATTCGTATAACTTTTGTGCAGTGTCACAAGTAAAGCTTCAAATGGGAAGAGACGCAAAACTGTCCCCTGTATAATGTATGTTAGTTTTACATGAAAGAGAGTAAAATCTAGCCTGCAGCTTTTAAAGCCTAATCATCTCTTCTCTCACTTCTCGAATTAAATAATGTTAAAAAGAGAGTTACAAGGCCCTTTTCATGAATGCAGCTGTGTCCTACATAGTCCCACATATGGATTAAACTAAACTATTTAGTTTCACTATTTAGGAGGCAAATGTGTTTATCAGTTGAAAGAGAAATAATTGTGGGCAGGATCAGTTAGAATTCATCTAAAATAAATCATTCAAAATACACCTTAATTCATGTAGATGGACAAAGGAACCCTAATTTCAAAAGTATACTAAATCAGATACAGACTTTGCTGAATATTATTCCCCATAATATAGAGAGAAATTAGAGATTTCTCCATTAAACACTCTAATTTACAATGACGGACTGCAAGTTACAGTAAGGTATCACAATAGGACATGTCAAGAGGAGAAACTTCATAGATTCAGGGCTGCATTGAAAGGAAAGAAACAGTTTAAAGCATGTGAAATTTAGCCCTCCGGAAAATTCTGATTCCTAGCAAGGTTGGACATGATTAATACTTCGTCTTATTATTAAACTTAAAGTAGTTTAGGGCAAGGGACTTTGGAATTTCTATTGCTAAAGGAAAATCTTTCTGATCCCATATGCTTCTGGTGGGAGTATAGCTCAGTTTGAGCTTTCTGGAAAGAAATTTGGCATTGCATCAGGAGTCTTAAAATATTCACACACTTTGACACAGAAACTCTGTTTTTAGGAACATACCTAACTAGAATAGTGAGAAAAGTAAGCAAAAATTTAGATGCAAGATATCAATTAAAACACTTCTAATGGTCAAAAAAATGGAAAAGAGGTCCTAAAATTATGGATTAGTTAAATCAAAGGTCATTAAACATTTTCTGTAAAGACCCAAATAGTAAATACTTTCAGTTTTACAGACCACACCGTCAGTTTTACAACTGCCATTGTCCACAGAAAATAGTAAATAAGGGGGACCATTATGTTACAATAAAACTTTGTTAATGAATATTGAAATTTGTTTTTGTTTTGTTCTGAGACCAAGACTCACTTCGTATCCCTTGGTAAAGTGCTGTGGCATCATCATTCCTCACAAGCAACCTCAGTCTCGTGGGCTCAAGCAATCCTCTTGCCTCAGCCTTCTAAGTAGCTGAGACTACAGGTATGCACCACTACATCCAGATAATTTTTCTATTTTTAGTAAAGATGCTCTTTCTCAAGCTGATCTGGAACTCCTGAGCTCAAGCAATCCACCTGGCTGGCCTCCCAAAGTGCTAGGATCACAGGCATACTCCACCGTGCCCTGCCTGAATACTGAAATTTAAATTCATGTAATTTTCAAATATCATGAAATATTCTCTTTTCAAGAATTTAAAAATGTAAAAACCATTCTTAGCTTATGGACTTTATAAAAACAGATGGCAGGCCACATTTGTCAACTCCTGGGTTAAATTATAATATTATCATTGAAACAATGGTCATTATTTACTCAATAAAAATTATAGAAAGAGAGTAGTTGTTTCTGGATTGAGATTACGGATAATATGAATGATTTTCTTTTATTGTTCATGTTTTATATTCTTGGAGTTTTCTACAACAAGTATATGTTATTTTATAATAAAAGTAATGTTTTAAGGGACACATTTTTGGCTAAAAAGATTCATTTCTTTCTCATTCCTTAGACATTACGCAGAAGCTTTGGACTTTGTGAAATTCTTGACAACACATACTATGTTTTAGCCACAACTTTTAAACAACAGCATTTTTTTAAACAGGCGCTAACCATTTATTTAAAGGGGCACATACTTCAGAATCAGATTCTGCCTCCCTTGTTTTTTCGTTTGTCTCCCAGGCCTGTGTTGTTTCTCAAGGTACCCTTAGGCCCCTGCCCAGCCATAGTAAATGCAAGCTGCCCAAGCTCCCCAGAGCTGGCACTGTAACATTTCCAACTGTTCTACTTTGCATCTGGTTGATTGGTTCAAATGCCTGGTTGAGTGGCTCAAATGCACCCCTAACCTTCCGAGCCCACCAGTCAAAGCCCACACACACACACACACACATTCCCTACCCTCACCTCTAGGTAACCAATTATGGACTTACCGTCAGTTAACTGTAAGCTGCCTGTCACTCATTGAGTCAACGCTGGGTGTTTTTTTTGTTTTTTTTGTAGAGACAGAGTCTCACTTTATGGCCCTCGGTAGAGTGCCGTGGCCACACACAGCTCACAGCAACCTCCAACTCCTGGGCTTAAGCGATTCTCTTGCCTCAGCCTCCCGAGTAGCTGGGACTACAGGCGCCCGCCACAACGCCCAGCTATTTTTTGGTTGCAGTTTGGCCAGGGCCGGGTTTGAACCCATCACCCTCGCTATATGGGGCCGGCGCCCTACGGACTGAGCCACAGGCGCCGCCCAACGCTGGGTGTTTTTAACTGATAGTGGCTCACTCTGTAGTATCTCCAGAAATATTTTTATATTTATCTTTAAAGGAGTTTTGGAATCTTAATATCTTAATTCAGTTGAATAATTAGCTGACGGGCAATGTTCAGCATCCAAGCCAGCATTTCCCAAATATGTTCCACAAACTCGTGTCCCATGAGATGTTGCAAGAAAAAAGCCAGATCTGTATTCAGATCATCTTGGGAGATGCTGCCTGCAATATTCCATTTCTTGAGGCTCAGAACCTATGTTAACGTATCCAAGGCTCAGCAAAATCCAAAACTAAAGATACTCATTTAACTTTAATTTATTGTACCCCAAACTTATTTACACCCACACACACACACATATATATACTTTGTTTTAATGACAACACAAAACATCCAGAAGTAGAGTTCTTGACAAACACTCTTCGTGATACCCTAAACCGGCCAATAGCAGCTGACTTGGGAAGGGAAGAATAGAATCAGATACTCTAACATCCCCCAATATACTCTGCATTTGGATTGTGATGGTCTCGGACCCTGAATCAGACCCTGAATCAGACCCATCCTGGCCTGGGGCTCAGATTTGAGATCTGAGCTCTCCCACCTGCTGAGCTCTCCCACCGCTTCAGCATGGCTGCCATTGGTATTTCCACTTGGACTACCCCACCTTGAACTCCCTCTTCTCCATCTGCTGCTTCCCCTTCCATAGATCTCTCTGACTCCGTGCCACAGGCACTATCATTCTAGTACATTCCCATTATTGCTGAATGCTCGGTTAGCAATTATGTATTTAAATTTGAATTAAAAGCACCATAGCTTCCCTTGGCTGTTTCCAAAAATTAGGATATGTTTTCAGTATTTATGAGACACACACAACTGACATTTTTGGAAAATTGCATTCTGTCTGCAAAAACATATGTATCCAACTGTGATGAGATTAGATGTTCTTGTGGTTATTTTTCTAAGAATTGAACACATCCCAATGGGGTCTTCTCTGAATGCACTTCATTGTTTCTTTTCTGGCCGTATCTTTCAAATGTCCAATCACTGGGAACAGTTATGCATTAAACTTTAATTTAATTAATAGTTTCTTAGAAAAACATGTACTTTTCCCAACAGCAAATGTCTATAGCCAGATTGCAAAGGACATAGAATATTGGCCTGGGATATTTTTCACAAAACTAATTATTTCAGATCTCAAATATGTGCCTCTGACAACCAGCACTTAAAGACACACGTGGCCAATTCAGCCTTTGTTGGTTTCTAAGTCATGACAAGATATCCTGGATTCCTTCTGGGAATTTTCAGATTAGTCTCTTTATCAAGGAGAAAAAGTATGATATACTCTCTCACAGTAACATCTGGATTTTAACCCAGAGTATAGGTATGACCCACTCTGTCCCCACCAAATACACAGGATATGTTTCAAATTCAATAAGAGTGAAAAAGATAGAACTAATTAATAAATATAAGAGAGTATTTAGATTTAATGTGAATTATCATTTATCCCTCCTCAATACACAATTCTAAACCTGATGTTTCTACCTTCCCCCAAGAAACAACTCTAAACAATTCTGTAATAATGAACTTAACTCATAAGAAAGTCTTAGATGGAAATAATTCAATGAAAGGTATACAGTACTGTAACATTATGACAGATAACAGGGACTCTCTAGGCAAGGACTTTTAGAAAATGGAAGTGGAAGACAATTTTTTTCTCAAAGAAACCTCTTTATGAACTACAATTTTGCTTTAAACCATTGTATATATGTATACATCTTTTATAGCGATATATAGGTATATACGTAGTAGACCCCACAGTTAACCATCTCTGGAAGCTGACTACCTCCTTCAGTTGACCTAATCTTCATAAACCAGACATGTACCACATGTCCTTAAAATACAATAGTCCTAGTTCCTTATGTTGACTATCTCAACATTTTGACCAGTTTGTTACAGTCCCTTAGGTGGTCAACTTACAGAGGTCTTACTTGTGTATGTTTTTAAAACATCTACAGGTGACTCTAAACTTCTTGATTCTTTTCTTACATAGTCAATTCTAATAACATTTATTGAAAAGGTAAATTTTAATGTCTACATGAATTACTCTGGCTCTTGATTTTCCTGCCATGTTTTTGCCTTCAGTTTTATAGAAAATAAGGAGTTGAGTATAATTCCACTATAAATGCAAAGACCTTTAACTGATCATCAATGCTGGGACCTCAAAACTCATCCCTCATCCTCTTCCTCTCTCTCTCCTTCACTCTGCTTTGGTCACCAGCACTCACTTGCACACCTCTGAGAGGAAGAGCCTCCTTCACTTTTGCACCCCAGTCATGGCCCTGGTCCGGAAGCTAACATTATAGTCAGGAAGACTAATTGTTGTATTAGTCAGGATGAGGGAGACTGAATGTTTGCATACCCCCAAAATTCATCTGTTGAGATCCTAAACCCCCTTGGCGATGGTGTTAGGAGGTGGGTCCTTTGGGAGGTGATTAGGTCATAAGAGCAGAGCCTTCAAGAATGGGATTAGTGCCCCCATAAAAGAGGCCCAAATGAGCTTTGTCCCCAAAATCTACTTCCCATGTGGGGACGCAGCAAGAAGGCACCATCTATCACCAGAGAGCAAGCCCTCACCAGGCAGCTCATCTTCTGTCACCTTGGTTGAGGATTTCCTGGCCTTTAGAACTGTTAGGAATGAGTTCCTGCTGTTTTTCAGCTCCCCAGTTTAAGGTATTTTGTTTTAGCAGCCCCAAAGGACAAAGATAGTCAGGTAAAGCTGCAATGACAATTCAATCCCATAGACCTAGGGGGCTTAACTCCATGAAGAATTATTTCTCACTCTCACCATCGGCGTTTCAACAGGAGCCTCTGCTTTCCCTGTTTACTTGAGGGACTTGGAGGTGGCAGCTTCATGATGTTGTATTCCATGCATCCGAACACAGGGTCTCTGATCACTGCTACAGAGGAAGAATATGCACAGAAGTGACACACGTCATTTTCTTTATATTATGTTATGCAGAACTGTAAGAAGACATCCAGCTCCTCAAACCTAGGTTCTTTCTCATCCTCAGGCTTCCAAATGTGTTTCCTCTGTCTTGTGTATTCACCATAAATGTGCCCCACCCCCAATTCTACACTTGCTAAATCCTATTCAATGTTACGATTTGGGTGCAAACAGCATTTCTTCAGAATTCTTAAATAATCCCCCTCTCTCATCCTAGCCCCTCCTTTGTGCTCATTTACTTTTTTCACAATAACAGTAGCCAGCATCTATCAAGCATGGACTCTATGTCAGGTACTTTTCTGAGTACTTCATAGTCAATCCTCACAATAAGCCAATCAAGTGGTGTCTTACTCTGAGCTCCCCAGAAAAAGAGCCAAAGCCAACACATACATGCTAGCCCTGACTCCCTGCGGGCAAACCCAGGGAGCCAGAAAGAAAGACAAGATCAGGCGGCACCTGTGGCTCAGTGAGCAGGGCACCGGCCCCATATACTGAGGGTGGCGGGTTCAAACTCAGCCCTGGCCAAACTGCAACAAAAAATAGCTGGGCGTTGTGGTGGGCACCTGTAGTCCCAGCTACTCGGGAGGCTGAGGCAGGAGAATCGCCTAAGCCCAGGAGTTGGAGGTTGCTGTGAGCTGTGTGACGCCACGGCACTCTACCGAGGGCAATAAAGTGAAACTCTGTCTCTAAAAAAAAAAAAAAAGAAAGAAAGGAAGACAAGATCACCGTGACACAGAAGAAGGCTACCATGTATAAGGGTCTGGGGTTCAGAGCTAGCTGCAGCTAGTGAGGAGCTGAAAGTTCACAGGAAAGGAAGAGATTCAGAGAGGTGGAAAAGCCCTACTAAGACTGAAAAGTCATCCCTTCTTCAGTTAGACCAGGAGAAGCTACCAGGCATTGCCCAGGTCTACGGTTGTGGCAACAGCCTGGTTCTATGCCCAGGGGAAGAGTGGAGGATGTTCACAGACCATTCCAATCAGAATGTATGGCAACCACAATCAGAAGTATTTGCTTCCAGAAGTTGCAATTTATTTCCAGTTTTCAAGTGAAATAACTAACACATAGAAACATAAAATTTTCTAAAAGTTTACACAGTTACAAAGTGACATAACCAGGATACAAACCCAGGAACACTGGCCCTAATTAATACATGCTGTCTTGACTTCTACACTGCTGCAAGAATGCAGACTCTGTAAAAGCAAGATCTGCCTGTGGCTCAAAGAAGTAGGGCACTGGCCCCATATCCCAGAGGTGGCAGGTTCAAACCCAGTCCCAGCCAAAAAACTGAAAAAAAAAAAAGGAAGATCTGCTTTATCTCTAGCACCTGTGATAAATATGGACATTCTATAGATAATTGTTGAATGAATAAAGAAGTTTTTAAATAATTAGTATTTCAAGAAAGGCCAATGAAATTAAGACAAAGGAGAGATGATTATTTTAAGATTATTCCAGAGGTTTCAAGAAAGGCCAATGAAATTAAGACAAAGGAGAGATGATTATTTTAAGATTATTCCAGAGGTTTCAATACTCTGGAAAGTTTCATGGCAGAAGCAATATGTGACCTAGATCTTCCAAAGATTTGGAAGGCTGTATTTGGAGATTGCGGTTTTCCTGCATGGAGTATTGAAATACTGTATGGACTATTGAATGGAGGATTGAAATAGAAGGGTTGTGGTAAATAAGGTATTGCCTTTGTTATTCAGGTTTGAAAGCTTACCAGCTTCAAGGTGGACAAGATGTTTAAATTGAAGAGAAGAACTGTGTTAATTGCAAAAGAAAGTCACACTTTTGGAAATGCTCCCAGTCAGAGAAGCCAAGAGCATGCCCCAGAAGTCCCCAGATCATGCCTGACTTAAGCTGTGTTTTACTCCATGCTCTAGGAACCCACAGTCATTCTCTCTGTTTTAGGCCACAGTTCTATTTTGTTGCTACCCACGTTTCTATGGCTTAAGATGAAGCTGCATTCTTATTTTCTATCAAGGAAATGAAAAACAGCTGTTTAATGCTCTTTCTACAATAAGCTTCACACAATTCAGTTACTTAAACATTATCCTGATATTTGATCATTAACTCTGCACACAGCATAAGTTACCATAAGAAAATCTTAGAGAAAAAAATGAATGATAATATTGGTTCTAAAAAGAGAATCACTCTTGTACACACACACAAAGATGGGGGAAAAAAATCTATAAAGAATGAAACGATGTTCCTTATTAGGACAATTTCTCTGTCTATAATGTTTTCCTTATGATACATAATACATTGCATTTATGATCAATGAAGTCTCTCTGGAACTGATTATACCACACATGGGAAGCAAATTGCTGAAATAAATTTTTATTTAGCAACACGAACATTTCAAATGAATCCACAAGCAAAGAGTTTCAGGAGGCTTCCATTTCTATTTGCATTCCCATCTGATTAGTGGCCTCATGCATCAGTAGGAGCAACACGAATAGAATGACCACAAATCACTCTGCAGGCAGCTACTCTTCATCTCAGCACTTCTCGCGCACTTAAGCACCTTGGAAACCACCTCCCAACTTTCCTTCTGCTCTCTGATGGCTCCTTCTCATTCTTTGGGGGGATGTATACTCCCATCCACTCAACCATTAAATACCAGAATGCTAGACACTCAAAGATTTGGTGCTAAGCACTCTCCTCATTTCATCCTGTACTGTCTCACCAGGAGATTTTATACACAGGACTCAAATTTCTATCTACTTCAGGCCCTAGCATCTATAGTCCAGACTCATGGAACTAATTCCCAATGCGCTATTTCCATCAGAATGCCTGCATGCAACCTATAGGTCAATACACAAAAACTGAATTTGTGATGCATGGACTCCTGATCCGATCCTTAATATATTCTCCTTCTCTCTCATACCATTCCCTTTACCTCCTTTATCTAATATAATCTGAACACCAAGTCCTATAAACATTATCTTCTACATATTTCTAATCCATTCCCTTTTATCTCTTATCTACCTCCATCATCCTAGTCCAACGTACAGAAGCAGTATGGTGAATGGGACTCTCCTATTGCCCAGGCATCATCACAGCTCTTGATGAAGGCCTCTTCTTTCTTCTGCCAATAGCAAAGAGAAGGTGCCTCCCCCAAACCAGTGTTGGAGAGACTATAAGGGATTGGAGGTGCCTCCAAGAAAGGGACACTGGAAGCTCATTTCACAGTGGCTTCCTGCTTACAAGTGCCTGTGGATTTGCCCATTGTGCTCATTTGAACAGGAGAAGAAGACAGTTTGAGGGCGACAGCAGGGTTAACATGGGACTGGTGGTGGAATAGTCTGCAATCTACTTGGAATATGTCTAAAACTCTTGATGGGGGATCCTAGGCACAAGAAGCTCTGGGGTAAACTTTCCAAGGTAGATGCTAAGTAGGGGAGTAGAAGAGGTAATATTGATAGAATGCATACAAGTTTTCTGTGGGAAGCCAGAATTTGGATGCCTTTTGCTCATGAGTCATCAGGGTCTGGTCAGTGTTAGTCTAAAAAAAAGCGAGAAGCAACGGTTAAAGGACTACAACAGAGCCAACGAAGAGGCACCGTCCCTTTCCTTTCTTCCCTCTAATCCATTTATCAGAAAGACCTGGCCCAAGGGCTGACAGTGATAGTCCCCAACCCCACTGCAAATTGAGCCTAAAGTCTTCTTCTGTTTCATAAGCAAATGCTGGAGATGTCATAGTTCAAAATCCCCTTACTTAAAAATACTCTATATCCCATGGTTCCCACTGGTTACAGATTACATCATCTGAATTCAGTGGACAGTAAGGTTGCTCCCATCTACATCAGCTCATTAGATCTCCTTGTGTGCCTCTTCCAGGTACTCAAGGTTTGGAAGGTATTTTTGGGTTTTTTTAATACTGCTTGCTGACAGAAATATTTTAGGAAATGATCTCCTAGGTAGCTTGAAAACATTAAATAGTGAATAAAATGATTGATGCTACCTGGAGTCTTACAGAACAAAAATTTTTGAAGTAAGAAAATTAAATTCTGTAGCTCAATTTACAATCGCCAAAATGTGGAAACAGCCTAAATGCCCACCAACCCAGGAATGGATTAACAAGCTGTGGTATATGTATACCATGGAATACTATTCAGCTATTTTAAAAAATGGAGATCTTACATCCTTTGTATTAACCTGGATGGAAGTGGAAGACATTATTCTTAGTAAAGCATTGCAAGAACGGAGAAGCATGAATCCTATGTATTCAATTTTGATATGAGGACAATTAATGACAATTAAAGTTATGGGGGGGAGGAAAAGTAGAGAGAGGGAAGGAGGGAGAAGGGTGGGGCCTTGGTGCGTGCGTGCCACACCTTCTGGGGGCAAGACATGATTGCAAGAGGGACTTTACCTAACAAATGCAATCAGTGTAACCTGGCTTATTGTACCCCTAATGAATCCCCAACAATAAAAAAATAATTAATTAATTAAATTCCTTCTATGTATAAGGAGAAAAATTCAGCAACTACCACAACTAAGTTTCATTAAAGACTAACATTTATTACAAAGGTTTGTGCACCCTTCTTTAACAGTTGCTACAGCCATCTGTCCCAGTGCTTTGATTACGAGAGTTTTTCTCTGGGTAACCAGCAACATTTATGGGCCTGTGATCTAACAAAACATGCCAACACAATTATGATTTATAGTTTCATTAAAAATTATGATATAGCGGGGCAGCGCCTGTGGCTCAGTCGGTAAGGCGCCGGCCCCATATACCGAGGGTGGTGGGTTCAAGCCCGGCCCCGGCTAAACTGCAACCAAAAAATGGCCAGGCGTTGTGGCGGGCGCCGTGGTCCCAGCTGCTCGGGAGGCTGAGGCAAGAGAATCACTTAAGCCCAGGAGTTGGAGGTTGCTGTGAGCTGTGTGAGGCCATGGCACTCTACCGAGGGCCATAAAGTGAGACTCTGTCTCTACCAAAAAAAAAAAAAAATTATGATATAGCTTATGCTGATGACAAAAGACATAATGCATTAGCTAATGTTATCTTAGATCATTGTCATTCCTCCCACCAAAATCAAAGCAAAAATAAAATTCCAAACTCTGTAGAGAGAAATCAGCTTCATGAATGTCATAAAGATCTAATATAAAATTAGAAAATGCAATCTTTTAGAAAGTACTGAATATTCTAGACTGAGAGTCAGCAAACTGCAGCCCATGGACCAAATCCAGGCTACTGCCTGTATTTGTAAATAAAGTTTTATTGGAGCACAGCCATGATCATTAGTTTACATATTGTCTACAGCTGTTTTCACACTACAACAGCATAGCCAAGTAGCTGTGACAGAGATTGTATGGCAACAGAGACTGTATCAGTGCAAAGCTTAAAATATTTATTATATAGCATTTTACAGAAAATGTTTGCCAACTCCTGCTAGATACAATACAAACTCTCTAGTTCTTCTGAAATGACTTCTATCCTTTGAAAGAAAAGTATATAAGTACATGAACCCTTTCTGGTAAGATTCATTTAGATGGATGAATGGATGGATGGATGGAGGGATGAAGTTTTTACCCATTAGTAATATTTTCATTCATAGAATCTGAGGGAAATGAATAAAGGACATTAAAAATGTTCTCCCAATCTTTAAGAATCATTTTATTCTTTAAAGGATATATTGCACAAAGATTATCTGCCTCAAACTATGTTTTAAAAGGGTAATAATCTTACACAGTTAATCCTTAATAGCTCATATTCACTCAGTCACATCTACACATTTTTCACAGCATACAACTCAGGCCTGAAAGTAAATATTTACTCTAAAAATCCCATTACCTTAAGCTTGAATTTAGTCTAAGGAACAGATTATGAGCACCTTCTCCAAAAAGAAGTCTAAATTACTAGTCTCAATTTTCTATATGGTACACACTTACCAAATATGTTCTATCCTTCACGTTACCTAAAATACATACGGTGATATGAAAATTGTGAGTTGGTGTTCCGTATGATATAATAGTAGCCAGCATTCACAGAGAGCTAACAAAGTGCAAGGCAAGGCACTGTTCAAAGAGTGTCCAGCAGAGTCTGACCAGCTCCTCACCAGATCTGCTTCCTCTTCTTCCCAGCGATGCAGCTTATGTTCTGGCCAACAGAATGTTCATGGTCCATAAAAACCTCTCCATATGATCCTCGACACTCTCTCCTTTTTCACTGATTTGATTAGCAAAGCTACCTGGAAAACCACTGTTGAAGATAAAAAGAGACCCAACCACAGTTTAGAAGAAAGCTCCTTCATCTATCAAGATTTCCTAATTTTGTTATTTTTCTTTATTGTTTAGATTCATTGAGAGTACAAAGAATTAGGTTACACTGATTGGATTTGTTAGTAAAGTCCCTTTTATAATTGTGTCCAGCCCCCAAGAGGTGTGCCATACACCGTGACCCCCCCAACCCCATCCCAGCTCCCTCATTCCCTTATCACCCATCATGTATTAGGTCATCTACTGCCTTCATATTAGAATTGAGTACATTAGATTTTTATTTCTCCATTCATATGATGCTTTACTAAGAAGAATGCCTTCCACCTCAATCCAGGTTAATACAAAAGATGTAAAGCCTCCATCTGAATAGGATTCCATGGTTTACACAAACCACAGCTTGTTAATCCATTCCTGGGTTGGTGGGCATTTGGGTTGTTTCCACATTTTGTCAATTGCAAATTGAGCTGCAATAAACAGTCTAGTGCAAATGTCCTTATGATAAAATAATTTTTTTTCATCTGGGTAGATGCCCAGTGATGGGATTGCAGGATCAAATGGAGGTCTAATTTGAATTCTTTGAGGATTCTCCATACTTCCTTCCAAAAATGTTGTATTAGCTTGCCATTACACCAGCACTGGAAGTGTTCCCTTCTCTCCACATCCACGTCAGCATCTGCAGCTTTGAGATGTGGGCCATTCTCACTGGGGTTAGGTGATATCTCAAGGTGGTTTTGATTTGCATTTCTCTGATGACTAGAGATGATGAGCCTTTTTTTATATGTTTGTTAGCCATTTGTCTGTTTTCTTTACAGAAGGTTCTATTCATGCCTCTCGCCCAGTCATATATGGGATTGTTGGGTCTTTTTGTTGATTAATTTGAGTTCTCTATAGATCCCAATTATAAAGTTTTTGTCTGATTCATAATATGCAAATATCTTTTCCCATTCTGAAAGTTGTCTATTTGCTTTGGTTGTCATCTCTTTAGCTCAGTGGTTCTCAACCTTCCTAATTGCCACATTGTCACAAATGGAACAAAGGGGTGGCTGCTTTAGCTGGACAGAAGCTATTCCGTTTAATTAAGTTCCATTTGTTTATTTTTGTTGTTGCTGCAATTGCCATAAAAGTCTTCATAAAATCTTTCCCCAGGCCAAAATTTTCAAGTGTTTTCCTCACACTTTCTTTGAGGATTTTTACTGTTTCATGTCTTAGATTTAAGTCTTTTATCTATCTTGAATCAATTTTTGTAAGTGGGGAGAGGTGTGGATCCAGTTTCAGACTTTTACATGTAGTTATCCAGTTTCCCCAGCACAATTTATTGAGTAGGGGTTTTTTTCTCCAGTGCATTTTCTTGTTTGGTTTATCAAAGATTAGGTGGCTGAAAGAGGTTAGTTTCATCTCATGATTTTCTATTCGGTTCCAAATTTATATGTCTCTATTTTTGTCCCAATACCATGCTGTTTTAATCACTATGACCTTGTAGTATAGCCTAAAGTCTGGTAGGGTAATGCCTCCTGCTGTGTTTTTATTACTGAGAATTGCCTTGCCTGCACAGGGTTTTTTCTGGTTTCATACAAAATGAAGACTTTTTTTTTCAAATCTTGAAAGTATAGTGTTAGTATTTTAATAGGGATTGCATTGAATCTATAGATTGCTTTGGGAAGTATAGACATTTTAACAATGATGATTCTTCCCAACCATGAGCATGGTATGTTCTTCCATTTGTTAATATCTTCTGCTATTCCTTATCTTAGGGTTTTGTGATTTTCTTTATAGAGTTTCTTCGCCTCTGTTATTAGGTATATTCCTAGGTATTTCATTTTTTCTGAAGCTACTGTTCAGGGAATTGATTAACTTCTCAACTTGGCTGTTATTGGCATATATAAAGGCTAGTGATTTATGGACACTGATTTTATATCCTGAGACATTACTGTATTTTTTTATGACGTAGAAGAGTCTTGCAGTTGAGACTTTAGAGTTCTGTAAGTAAGATCACATTGTCGGCAAAGAGCAAGAGTTTTACTTCCTCTGCTCCCATTTGGATGTCCTTTATTTCCTTCTCTTACCTAATTCTTTTGGCTTGAACTTCTAGTACTATGTTAAATAGAAGTGGTGATAGAAGACAACCTCGTCTGGTTTCAATTCTAAGTAGAAAAGCTTTCAGTTTTACTCCATTCAATATAATATCAACTGTAGGTTAAGATTTCCTAATTCAGATTTTATGTGAGTGAGAAATTAAATATATATATATATATATATATACATATATATATATATTTTTTTTTTTTTTTTTTTTTTGCAACAGAGTCAAATCTGCCACCCTGGGTAGAGTGCCTTGGTGTCTTAGCTCACAGAAACCTCAAACTCCTGGGCTCAAGCAATCCTCCTGCCTCAGCCACCCAAGTAGCTGGGACTATAGGTGCTGCCATACCACCCAACTAATTTTTCTATTTTTAGTAAAGACAGGGTCTCACTCTTGCTCCGTTTGGTCTCAAACTCCTGAGCTCAAGCAATCTACCTGCTTCAGCTTCCCAGAGTGCTAGGATTACAGGTGTGAACCACTGTGCCAGAAATTTAAATTCTTTAATACCAGAATGATTACATGTTTGGAGACTCCATTATTATGATAGGAAGCACAGATAACTGTAGCAGTAATTGTCATGTAATCAAGAGGTACTTTATTATTACTACATATACTACATGTGCATATTGTCTACATATGCACTGAATAGTCATTTCTGTAAGATCAGCATAGTGATTTATAAAAAATACACCAACTCATAGCTATTTCACAAGAGTATAACAGATTTTTTTTTAATGTCCTTAACTCTTTAATCCTAGAAATCCACTTACTGCTTTTTATCACCTTTTGGGTAAGTCATTTTAGATATTAAATGTTCTTGTTAAAACTAAAGAATATTAAATAAGTTATACATAACCATGTAATTTATAAAAATGACAATAATGGTTAGTGAACTCAAGTGGACAGGAAAGTAGTTATCAACACACAGCTTTTTATTTACAAGGGCTGTCCAGAGAGTAGCTATGTACTATGAAAAACAGAGACACGCTTGCCTGGATACTTTCCAGACAGCCCTCGTACATTCCTGAGAAAGGAACAACAGATGCACTCGTCATACAAAGACAACAGAAATCCTACTTAAATTGGTTAATACTCAGAAGTTTTGATACAATTTTGGTCAAAACCAAAGGCTTTTGGAGCATCTTTTATTTTTTGGATCATAAAATAATAACATTGTTCAAAGTGGCAAAATTATTTCCTTCAAGTCTGGACTTTATTTCAAAACAACTTTGGATAGTTCGTGCCACTTAGATTGGAATTTTTTTTTTTTTTTTGGTATATTTTCTGTCTGGCAAACACAGAACGAAATAAGTGCCAGAAACTCTCATCATCCCTTTCCCATAAGAATTCCTACCACTGTTATCCTTGCCCTCAAGCATTAGACCGCTTCATTCAGTTTATGTGAACAGGCTAAAATAAATGGTGGGATATTTGAACAACTGTGAAATAACTGCCTGGGGGTTACACTTAATGATCTCAAAAAGCATTCCAGCTGACACAACCCTGTGTAGGAGCCAGGAGGGAGCAGGAGGTTTAACAGCAGGGGGGTTGGAGAGGAGAGAAAAAGCAGTTTGAATAAGAGTATCCACTCTCTGGTTCTCTGTTGCCTGATAAGGACTCTATAAACACTGCATATTCCCACCACTCCACCCATGAGCCAGACTTCTTATGATGGCCCATGAGATTTCCTTCTCCCCATTGCCTTTCTCCTTCCTCCAGATATGCACGATATAAAGTATGCGTATTTGTGCACTCATACAGTATTGCATATTTTACATCTGTTCTCGCTGATGTCTAGAAAAGCCCTCTGGTTAAATAGGAACATGGCCATAATCAGGTGAAGAAACTGAGGCTCTGGGATGGCAGAGACTTCCCCATGTCCCACCAATGCCTGGTGAATGACTGAACCTGTGTTAGCTCCATATAGCTCCGGAAACACCCTCCCAAATGCATAAATATCTCTGCCTCCCTAAACACCTTTCCTCTTGAAATAGTGGTGAGATACCCTAATTTCCTAGTCCTCAGATAAATCATGCTCACACATGAGAATGAAGTTGCCTAGGCCTGAGCTGGAGAGTAGTGAGGGAAAAATGAGGCTGAAGTGGAGTCAAAGGCTTCGTGGCTGCTAGGTTTCTTTGCCTGGGCCCCCTGCAGTACCGGGAATTGCTGATAGCAATGGCAGAGGCCAGCATGTCTTTTTCTTGGCAATCAGCAGTGGACACTCCTTTCTGATGCAGCCCTCATGAGGACCATTCATTTCCAATTGCCAAGTTTGATGACTCTAGGAAGGTGCAGGGAAAAATACTGGAAATACTTAAGAATGACTCAGAAACTGCAGGTGTACAATGAAAGCTGCGTTCATTTCATTGCTTAAAAAATCAAATGAAGCAATTAAATGAGTCTTCATTTATGTTTTTTATCAATACTATCTATCAGCTGGTGGACCAGAAAAATATCCTAGCAAGAACGCCAAGGTATCGTCTCTTCTTATAGACACTCATGTCAAATAGCTTCGTGTATTGATTGTTTGACTCAGATGGTAAGATCTCTACCCTCCTCCAGTAATCCAAGTTAATGTTCAATAGCAACTAAAGGAAACTAAGCCTGAAAAATCAGTTAATTCCCTCAGTGGCATACAGGAATGGACATTCTTCCCTCCCCCATCTTCTCTCTTTCTCTGTCATTAATATATACACATACATGTATGCACATACACACACACAATGTAGGTTGAAGACATATAGCTAACATCTTCCACTACATACCATTAATCTTTTTTTTTTTATTGATGCAATGAATATTCATTGTGTCTAGTTCATGCCAAGCACTCAGCTGGGTCACCTAATCTCAATTCTACAAATCTTCTCTTTACAAATGTTCTTATTAACATCATTCATTCAGCAGTATTAACCAAGCTCTGAACTATCAAGAGATAAATGTGGAGAGCTGGCCTAGGACCGGGCTTTTATTGCTCTATTCTGCTTCCTTCCAAGTTTCTCGGCTCTCCTCCAAATCCCGGGTGTTTCTCTGGATCCTCTTGCATAAGTGAATGCAGCTTAGTGTAACTGTCACTTATGGAGCCTCCGCTCTCAGCCAGGCACACACCTGGCCCACTGGAGATGATAAGAAGACAATATCCTTGCTCCTGAGGGGCTCACCTGTCTAGGGTGTCACTGTAAATATGGCAAGTGAATTTCTATCAGAGAAGCCAAATCAAAGGCTGGGAGCACGTAAGAAAAGAAGAAAGATGGAAACATGTGGCTTACATTCTGTGTGACCAGCCCAGGAAACTAACACACCATCTATTCTCATCATTTTACAAAGGAGGAAACTGAGGCTCTGAGTGTGGAAACAACTTACCCAAATCTGCCTGACTGCAAAGCCAACATCTGTTCTACTATACCATGCTTTTCTTTTTATGGGGAAAGGTGGGTACAGTACTGTGGTGTCATAGCTCATAGCAACCTCAAACTCCTGCCTCAGCTACCCAAGCATCTGAGACTACAGGTGGCCACCACGACATCCTGCTAGTTTTTCTATTTTTAGGAGAGACAGGGTCTCACTGTTGCTCAGGCTGGTCTTGAACCCCTGAGTTCAGGCAATCCACCCACTTCAGCCTCCCAGAAGTTAAGATTACAGCCTCCGCAGCTGGCCTATGTACAGTCCTCTACAGAGGCTCTATGACCTCCACATCCCAGCCCTCTACCTTCCTCCTGCTTTCATATCCCAGGTAATCCTCAGTGGGAGGACTTCAGAGTCAGGACCACAGCCCAGTACATGAGGTCAGAGAGGAAAAAAGAAAATGGGAGTTTTCCAGTTACAACCTAAGAATAGGGGGAAGGGGGAAAGGGAGGGGAGGGAGGGGGGAGGTGGGTAGAGGGAAGGGGATTGGTGGGATTACACCAGGGGTGCATCTTACAAGGGTATATGTGAAACTTGGTAAATGGTCTGTAAAGCTAGTGAATGATGCCCCATGATCATATCAACGTACACAGCTATGATTTAATAAAAAAAAAAGAAAAAGAAAATGGGAGTTTTCATTTATCTTTGATGATAATTGCCTATTCATAAACAATAATAATATCAAATAACAGTTATAAAGTTACAGTTTACAGAGCCATTTCACAATTAATCCAACAGTGAGAGGCTACTGAGGATTAATCAAAACAGTGGAAAGATGGCGGCCGAGTAACAACTTCCCTGCAACTGGGAACAGCAAGTCTGGGGAGACAAGACTCCAGGCATTTCTGGCTAGTGGGATCTGCCTATAATCATCCCTTTGAGGATACAGGGAGCCAGCAAGGGACTTCTGGACCCCAAGAGGAGGACAAAAACAGTGGAAAACTGGCAAGTGGTTGTATGTGTTCGATCGACCTAATCACGCCGGCAACCATAACTACAAGCAGCAGTGAGACTGCAAACCAGAAAGGCCTTACCTGTGAACTGTTTCAGTGTTCTTGGACTTGGCACTCAGTTGAACTGCCTTGGGGAGAGCTTGAGCAGGAGTGTGGAGAATTTTGGGCATTGTGTGGGGCCCCAGACTGAGCCACTGAGCTGGGCGAAGCCATTGTGAAAGAACTGCCCCAGCAAGCTCCGCCCTCAGGTTCTCAGAGCAAGGATTGGGCGGGTCAAAGTAACCTACTGACTGAGCAGCCTAAAGGCGGGAACTGAGCTGCCTTACAGCCTTAATCCTTAGGGGCAGAGTGAGACGGTTTTGGCATACTGGAACCTTGGGCTGTTGCCCTGGGTAGAGTGCCGTGAAGTCACAGCCCATAGCAACCTCAAACTCCTGGGCTTGGCACCACCCAGACCTCCACAAGAGCTGTGCAGCGACCCCCAACCGGTAACCCGCACCCACCGGGCCTCCGCATTCCCTGAGCAGGTACTGCGGGAGCTACGCAACCCTCCATACTCCCTCCTGTGTCCTCCCAGCTTCCACACTAGCCCGTTCATCTGGACAGGGACTCTAGTAACTGTGTGCCCTTTGGAGCCCTCCCTGCCTCTGCGCAGAGCTCTTCTCCTGGCCAGAGACTGCTGGAGCCTTGAGCTCTCTGTGCCAAAGTCACTGGGTGCCTGGCACTCCCAGAACCGTGCACACCACCCCCAGCCCTGTTGCTGGATCCAGGTGTGTCACAAACCAGAGCTGCTTCCACAACCAGAACTCCCTAGCTAGAGCAGCCCCAGAGGAACTACACAGGGTCACTCCCTACAAAGATCCAGCAACAATAGAGTGATCTCTCTAATCTTGGAGAGACACCCCAACTCTGAGGACAGCCAGAGGCAACGGTGAAAAACAATCATGAGGCAAAATCAACAGAAAAACTCTGGCAATATGAATAATCAGAGTAGATCAACTCCCCCAAGGATAAATGGGGCAGAAACAGCACAAGACCCCATGCACAAACAAATAGCTGAGATGTCAGAAATTGAATTCAGGATCTGGATAGCAAATAAGATCGAATTAGAATTCCAAAAGTTATCTCAAGAATTCAACAGATTCAAAGACCAAATGACCAAAGATTTCGACACATTGAGACAAGAAGTTGCATCCCTCAAAGATCTGAGAAACACAGTAGAATCCCTCAGTAACAGAATGGAGCAAGCAGAAGAAAGGATTTCTGACATTGAAGACAAAGCTTTCGAATGCTCCCAAACCCTCAAAGAAGAAGAGAAATGGAGAGCAAAAACAGACCACTCTCTCAGAGAGCTCTCGGATAATTTGAAGAAAACCAATATTTGTCTTATAGGGATCCCCAAAAGTGACAAAGTGGCTTCACAAGGCATAGAGTCTCTTCTCCATGAGATTATGAAGGATAACTTCCAGACATGCCAAGAGATTCCGAAATTCAGATAGCAGACAGTTTCAGAACTCCAGCACGACTCAACCCAAATAAGACATCCCCCAGACACATCATAATCAATTTCACTAAAGTTAATATGAAGGAGAAAATTCTGAAACCTGCCAGACGAAAGAAAACCATTACCTACAAGGGGAAGAATATCAGAATAACTGCAGATCTCTCTGCTGAAACCTTTCAAGCTAGAAGAGGATGGTCATCGACTTTTAATCTCCTAAAACAAAAGAACTTTCAACCCAGGATCCTGTACCCAGCTAAACTGAGCTTCATTTATGATGGAGAAATGAAATGCTTCAATGACATTCACATGTTGAAGAAATTTGCCACAACTAAACCAGCTCTCCAGGACATTCTTAGACCTATCCTCCATAAAGACCAACGTAATTCTCCACCACAAAAGTAAACCCACCCAAAAAATTTTTGATCAAATTCCAACTTCCACAGTTGCAAAAGGATTAAAAATGTCCACCGGTCTCTCGAAAGGCTTATCAATATTCTCAATTAATGTGAATGGTTTAAATTGTCCTCTAAAGAGGCATAGGTTGGCGGATGGGATACAAAAACTAAAGCCAGATATCTGCTGCATCCAAGAATCGCATCTTACATTAAAAGACAGATATAGACTCAAGGTCAAGGGATGGTCATCTATATTCCAGGCAAATGGAAAGCAGAAAAAAGCAGGCGTTGCAATCCTGTTCACAGATGCAATAGGCTTTAAACCAACCAAAATAATTAAAGATAAGGACAGACACTTCATATTTGTTAAAGGTAATACTCAATATGATGAGATCTCAATTATTAATATTTATGCACCCAACCACAATGCACCTCAATTTATAAGAGAAACTCTAACAGACATGAGCAACTCGATTTCCTCCACTTCCATAGTAGTTGGAGATTTTAACACCCCTTTAGCAGTCCTGGATAGATCCTCCAAAAAGAAGCTAAGCAAAGAAATTTTAGATTAAAACTCAACCATTCAACATCTGGACTTAACAGACATCTACAGAACATTTCATCCCCAAAAAACTGAATACACATTCTTCTCATCAGCCCACGGAACATACTCCAAATTTGACCACATCCTAAGACACAAATCTAACCTCAGCAAATTTAAAAAAGTAGAAATTATTCCTTGCATCTTCTCAGGCCATCATGGAATAAAAGTTGAACTAAATAACAACAGGAAACTGCATACCCATACAAAAACATGGAAGCTAAACAACCTTATGATGAAGGATACATGGGTTATGGACGAGATTAAGAAGGAAATCACCATATTTTTGGAACAAAACAACAATCAAGACAGAATTACCAGAACCTCTGGGATACTGCAAAGGCAGTCCTAAGAGGGAAATGTATAGCACTGCAAGCCTTCCACAAGAAAACGGAAAGAGACGAAGTCAATAACTTAATGGAACATCTCAAGCAACTGGAGAAAGAAGAACACTTCAACCCCAAATGCAGCAGAAGAAAAGAAATAACCAAAATCAGAGCAGAAGTAAATGAAATTGAAAACAAAAGAATTATACAACAGATCAATAAATCCAAAAGCTGGTTTTTTGAAAAGATCAATAAAATAGATAAACCTTT
This sequence comes from Nycticebus coucang, assembly GCF_027406575.1. Lineage (NCBI taxonomy): Eukaryota > Metazoa > Chordata > Mammalia > Primates > Lorisidae > Nycticebus > Nycticebus coucang. Next base: position 24,032,807 of record NC_069788.1, on the reverse strand, counting down.
GGCCAACCTAACCAGGAAAAAAAGAGTAAAATCTCTAATGTCATCAATCAGAAATGGTAATGATGAAATAACAACAGACCCCTCAGAAATTCAAAAAATAAACGAAAAAAAAAATCCTTAACGAATACTACAAGAAACTCTACTCTCACAAATATGAAAATCTGAAAGAAATTGACCAATACTTGGAAGCATGCCACCTACAAAGACTTAGCCAGAATGAAGTGGAAATGTTGAACAGGCCTATTTCAAGTTCTGAAATAGCATCAACTATACAAAATCTCCCTAAAAAGAAAAGCCCAGGACCAGATGGCTTTACGTCAGAATTCTACCAAACATTTAAAGAAGAACTAGTACCTATACTACTAAACCTCTTCCAAAACATAGAAAAAGAAGGAATATTACCCAGCACATTCTACGAAGCAAACATCACCTTGATCCCCAAACCAGGGAAAGACCCAACAAGAAAAGAAAATTATAGACCAATATCACTAATGAATATTGATGCTAAAATACTCAATAAGATCCTAACAAACAGAATCCAACAACACATCAAAAAAATTATACACCATGACCAAGACGGATTTATCCCAGGGTCTCAAGGCTGGCTCAATATACGTAAATCTATAAATGTAATTCAACACATAAACAAACTTAAAAATAAAGACCATATGATTCTTTCAATTGATGCAGAAAAAGCTTTTGATAATATCCAGCATCCCTTCATGATCAGAACACTTAAGAAAATTGGTATAGAAGGGACATTTCTCAAACTAATAGAGGCCATCTACAGCAAACCCACAGCCAATATCATATTGAATGGAGTTAAATTGAAATCATTTCCACTTAGATCAGGAACCAGGCAAGGTTGCCCATTCTCTCCATTGCTCTTTAACATTGTAATGGAAGTTTTAGCCATTGCAATTAGGGAAGAAAAGGCGATCAAGGGTATCCACATAGGGTCAGAAGAGATCAAACTTTCACTCTTCGCGGATGATATGATCGTGTATCTGGAAAACACTAGGGATTCTACTACAAAACTTTTAGAAGTGATCAAGGAATATAGCAATGTCTCAGGCTACAAAATCAACACCCGTAAATCTGTAGCCTTTATATATACCAACAATAAGCAAGCCAAACAAACAGTCAAGGACTCTATTCCTTTCACAGTAGTGCCAAAGAAGATGAAATACTTGGGAGTATACCTAACAAAGGACGTGAAAGATCTCTACAAAGAGAACTATGAAACTCTAAGAAAAGAAATAGCCGAAGATGTCAACAGATGGAAAAACATACCACGCTCATGGTTGGGAAGAGTCAACATTGTTAAAATGTCCATACTGCCCAAAGCAATATATATTTTTAATGCAATTCCTATTAAAGCTCCATTGTCATACTTTAAAGATCTTGAAAAAATACTTCGTTTTATGTGGAATCAGAAAAAACCTCGAATAGCCACAACATTACTGAGCAATAAAAACAAAGCAGGTTGAATCACGCTACCAGACCTGAGACTGTACTATAAATCCATAGTGATAAAAACAGCATGGTACTGGCACAAAAGCAGAGAAGTGGATGTCTGGAACAGAATAGAGAACCAAGAGATGGATCCAGCTACTTACCGTTATTTGATCTTTGACAAGCCAATTAAAAACATTCAGTGGGGAAAAGATTCCCTATTTAACAAATGGTGCTGGGTAAACTGGCTGGCAACCTGTAGAAGATTGAAACTGGATCCACACCTTTCACCATTAACTAAGATAGACTCTCACTGGATAAAAGATTTAAACTTAAGACATGAAACTATAAAAATACTTGAAGAAAGTGCAGGGAAAACCCTTGAAGGAATTGGCCTGGGTGAATATTTTATGAGGAGGACTCCCCAGGCAATTGAAGCAGTATCAAAAATACACTACTGGGACCTGATCAAACTAAAAAGCTTCTGCACAACCAAGAACATAGTGAGTAAAGCAAGCAGACAGCCCTCAGAATGGGAGAAAATATTTGCAGGTTATACCTCCGATAAAGGTCTAATAACCAGAATCCACAGAGAACTCAAATTTATTAGCAAGAAAAGAACACGTGACCCCATTTCAGGGTAGGCAAGGGACTTAAAGAGAAACTTCTTTAAAGAAGACTGACGCAAAATCTACAAACACATGAAAAAACGCTCATCATCCTTAATCATCAGAGAAATGCAAATCAAAACTGATTTGAGATATCACCTAACCCCAGTAAGAGTAGCCCACGTAACAAAATCCCAAAACCAGAAATGTTGGCATGGATGTGGAGGAAAGGGCACACTTCTACACTGCTGGTGGGAATGCCCACTAATACATTCCTTCTGGAAGGATGTTTGGAGAATACTTAGAGACCCAAAAATAGACCTGCCATTCGATCCTATAATTCCTTTACTAGGTTTATACCAGAAGACCAAAAGTCACACTATAACAAAGACATCTGTACCAGAATGTTTATTGCAGCCCAATTCATAATTGCTAAGTCATGGAAGAAGCCCAAGGGCCCATCGACCCACAAAGGGACTAGCAAATTGTGGTACATGTATACCATGGAATACTATGCAGCCTTAAAGAAAGATGGAGACTTTACCTCTTTCATGTTTACATGGATGGAGCTGGAACATATTCTTCTTAGCAAAGTATCTCAGGAATAGAAGAAAAAGTATCCAATGTACTCAGCCCTACTATGAAGCTAAATTATAGCTTTCACATGAAGACTATAACCCAACTATAGCACAAGACTATGGGGAAAGGGCCAAGGAAGGGGAAGGGAGGGGGGAGGTTTTTGGGGAGGGAGGGTTATGGTGGGGCCACATCTATGGTGCATCTTAGAATGGGTACAGGCAATTGCACTAATGTACACAGCTATGATTTAACAATAAAAAATAAAAATAAAAATAAAAACAGTGAGAGGCTACTGAAGATGACTTTTTTTCTTTTTTTGCACATAGTTAGCATAGTAATGAGGAAAGGCAAAGAGGAAACAGTCGGTTCCCATCACCCCCAACACCATCATCATCATCATCACCAACCTGAATAAGCACAAAATTTTACCTGGGAAGAATACAAGAACACTATCAGAATTTTATGAAAATAAAATATCAAATCCCGCTGATATTACTCCTCATTGTGTAGCAGATGAATGCTTCATCACCACTGTATACATCTTTCCATCTCTCTCTTTATCCTGATTAACTCCTGCTGCTAAGCTGGAGCAGCACCTCCAGGGCCTCTGAGTTGAATGGTTACCTCCAGATCTGAGTTTGGAAAATTGAGAAATAACAGAAGTGGCTGATCCTTGTGCTAATTGAGCATGGACTTTGTGGGAGGCTGGGTGCAGGTGTGGATTAGATAGTAGCTGGCCATGAGAAATAAAGCCTGTTACTAAATAACACAAATACCACAAGAGAAAGTTGTGTCCTAAGAAAGATATGGAGAAAAATATTCTGAAAAGTAAAAAAGAGGACACATTGAATCTTGCAAAATTTTCTTCAATATTGAATAACTTTGCTGTTGGTTTGAACAATGATGTGTCCAGAATGGGTTTTAGGATTTCTATTTCCTAGGTGGTAAGTTTTCCATTCTACATATTTTTGGAGGAATTATAAAAGCCCTGGTGCCTTCAAATTTCAGGCACGCTAAATAAGCAACTGTTGATCAGTGTTATACATAAAAGTCTGCGTTCCTAGCCTAGAGAAGCATCTCAGGAAATCTTTGCACTGATCATCACCCAAATTTTATTATAAGTAATCAGTAAAATCTAGTAAAATCACAAAGATTTTAGTAGAGTCCTTCAGAAGAAAAACATAGAAAATGTTAAGCTGGAAAGAATAAATAAGATATCAGTTCCTATTGAGGAATGGTAGTAAACTTCATTTTTAAATAAGATGGTACCTTTTTGCTTACACACATGTTTTTTTAATAAGAAAAATAATTTTAAAGCAAATATTCCCAGAAAAAAAGGAAATTTATAAACAAAGGTACAAAGACTGGAGCCACATTTCAATTGTTGTATTATTATGAAACATGTTCAGTCAGAGAGAAGAGGCCTGGATGCCAGATACATTATATAAATAATTCAAAGTTTGTCCACCACAGTCTTCCGATGGGAAAGCTCCTCTGTGGTCATACCAGCATGCAGAGCATTGCACAGCCTGGAAAATTCTTCCAGATGCACAGCCTGTGTGTTATATTAAATAAGCAACATCTAGACACTTCTGCCTCACACAATTTTCAATACAGAAAGGCTTCCCAAGACATGTATTTGTTAATTTTAATTATCTTGCAAAGACAGATATTATACCTGGATGATAGATGGACCCCAACAAAAATGATCATTCCTTACCCAGTAAGATTCCCTCCCAAAACCACATTGCAAGCTCATTCCAGGGTCACTTGAGTTAATGAACTCCCCTTCTTAAAAATTTCATGTCAATAATTTCCCTAATTATTAAGTTTCCATGGCTTTCTCAGCATAGATGTACTTACTTGTGAATTAATCCTTCTCATTTAAAAATCTTTTTTTTTTTTTTTTTGAGACGAAGCCTCAAGCTGTCACCCTGGGTAGAGTGCTGTGGCATCACAGCTCACAGCTACCTCCAACTCCTGGGCTCAAGGGATTCTCCTGCCTTCGCCTCCCAAGTAGCTGGGACTACAGGCAACTGCCACAACACCTGGCTATTTTTTTGTTGCAGCTGTCATTGTTGTTTGGCAGGCCCAGGATGAATTTGAACCCGCCAGCTCAGGTGTATGTGGCTGGTGCCTTAGCTGCTTGAGCCACAGGTGCCGAGACATCGTTTAAAAATCTTTAAAGGAATTTTTATTTCAGTTATAAGATATTATAGAAATGTGCAAAATATACTCTAATATTTAATAAATATGTTCAAATTTTCTGAAAAGTAACTTAACAATCTGTACATGAGATCTTCAAAAATAAGTATAATTTAACCCAGTAATTCTCCTTTTCAGTATCTACACTAAGGGAATTGAGATTTGCATGAAGATTTATGTGCAAGATTCTCAGCATAGCATTATTTGTAAAAGCTAAAAAAAACAATGCCCAACAAAGGAATGTGGCCCCCAAAAAATTATAAATTGATTTACTAGAATAAAATACATTCATTAAAATGGTTTTTGACAAACATTTAACTATGTAGATAAAGTCTCATAATCCAAGGTTAAGAGAAAAAACAAAGAAAGAGATTATTCAGTGGGAAGCCACCTTTTAACTTTACAAGGAAGTTTAAGCATGGGCCAAAGGCATATTTAAAAAATACTGAGATGTTAACAGTACAGGAGAGCATTATTATGACTACTTCTTATTTCCTTCTTCAACTTTCCTACATTTTACAAGTATTTGTAATAAATATATACTAGTTTTAAAAATACAAATAGAGAAGACGCAAAGCAAAAAAGTGAATCATTTCTATTATTAGTGCCCAATATTCACAAAAAAGGCATAATGGTTGGTAATACCTAGAGGAACTATAAATAAAATCTTAGAGATGAATGAATGAAAACTACACGCAAACTCTACTAATGTATGATTAAACGTCTGTAGGAAGAACTATATTTTTAAATAAACCTTGCTATAGAGTGTACTGTAACTCCACAATTCCAATAAAATGGGATCCGGTCTTGGAGGGGCATGGCAGGGATGGGATTGTATCTGTAGACACACACCCACACTCCAGCAGGAGAGAGATCAAACAGGACACTGGTGACCAACCTGGAACAAGCCCACCTATTATTTGGCATGGGATGATTTTCTCAATCAACAGATATGGAAGCTATAATTACCAGGATGTGGACGTCTGCAGTTTTTTAATTGATATTAAAAAGCTATTTTTATATTTTAAAGACAATCCGGAAAGCTTATTGTTTTCTCGAGATCCTCTCTGTTCCCCCAACCACCTAAACTCGTTGGTTAACGAGACCATTTGAGTCTATCCCAGCAGGGTCTATGGAACTTGCCTTTTCCTCTCTGTCCCCAGTGCCAGCCCCTCTGTTCACCTGGAACAGCGCAGCAGCCTCCCTAACAGCAGTGTCTTCCGCATCCACCTCCACCCCAGCCAGAATTACCATTCTAAGGCACAAATCTTATGGTGCACTTCCTTACAATTTTTCCATAGCTCCCACATAGCTACTGCTTCAACTTTCTCATTACTATGAGAAAGAATAAAAGCTATCTCATTACTATGGCAACCCAGAAGACAAACTCCACCAGGATATCCATTTTCTGCCCAGAAGTTGCATCTCCTAGCTATGACCAATTCGCCCTATGCTTCACCCACTCAAAGTTACTTATCCTTCTTCAAATATGCTTTGCTTTTCCAATGGGCATGGTATTCCCTCCTCTTTATTCTTTGCCTTCGAATCAACTAAATCAGACCCACTTAGGACGGCATCTGGTCAGCAGTGTTTTCTTAAGTTCTCAGGTCACTTAAATGTTGCATCCAAATATTAAAAAACACTCGTCTGGTCTCTGTGCAAGCACTTCCTGCAGTCTCTTTATTTTTGTGTCTATCTCCTCAGAGAACTGAATCATTCAGTAATGGGGACTTACCCATTCATTTATTCCTTCCTTCAGTGGATATCATTGTGTGCCAGGCATTATTCATTTTTATACCTGAGCTGCTGCTTTTCCTTTCTTTCTACCTAGCACCTAGCACATAGCCCGGCAACGAAAATGTGCTCTGTTTATCTCACTGAAATCACCACAACGCTCTTCCAGCTCTTTAAACAGCTTCTTAAAGAGCAATCAGAAAAGATGTTAGGCTCTTCTTTTTTTTACTATACAAACTCCACAAACTTGAGGGATGGGAAGGATCTTAAAATCCACTTATCCTTAGCATAGAGTTCTGAAAGTATCCATTGTCCTGAGCAATTTACCATTTAACACAAATGGTTTTCTTCTTTTACCCACATTCTTGGTAAATGTGATTAAGTGAAAAATAACTTCATAGAAAAATATATATAGTATATATAAATAATATATGTGCATATTTTAAATGGGGAGTACACATTTCTCATTTCTTTATTCTTAGGACAAGAAGAAGAAAACATGTCCAAAAAAAGGGAACTCTATTAAATCAATGTAAAGTCTTCTCAAGTACTTGTATAATGTAATATTTAAATGAAAATTTCCTCAGCCACTACACTCTGGCTCCCTGATCTCTGTTGAACAAATCTGAGTCCTTATTCTCACCCTTTAAAACCTTCTTCCTAGACTCTACATAACAAATTCAAATATTGTGACTTGGTTGTTTGTACCCTCACATTAACCTAAAATTTAAAAAATTAAATTAAATTAAACAGGAATAAAAATGTAAAAGAAACCTTCTTCCTGAGCTCTGCTACTCTCCACCCACACTCCCTCCTTGGCCCACCTCCTCACTATCTTGAAGGCAGAGTCTTTGCAATAAATTTAGTTAATCTCCAAAACAGTTTGCTTACTCTTTCCTTCCTGCTATACATTATTCCCTTTATGACTCTCCCCGGGAACGAGAACAGTAATGCTGAGTTATGTTTGTTTTGTTTTTGTTCTGTTTTGCCCTTCCCTAAGGCTTTTATGCTGGCAAGTATTTAAATGTGGGTTTCATTATCTCAATCTGTTTTGGGAAACAGAAAAAGTCAAAAAGAGCAAAGGATTTACAGTCTCCTCCCTTGATAAGTCTTAATTAAATGGCCAATCAGAAAGCATCTTGGTGTTCAGGCTACCAACTAGGCCATAGTACGATTTTATGCAAGCTTGAACCAGGACATGTTCAAAACAGGTTAGAGAAGTAAACATCCATTAATTAATCAAAAAGAGGTTAGTTTGATATAAGGCTGTATGCACTGGAGCACTGTGCAACAACTGATAATCAGTTACAGATACACACACAAAGACCTCAATTTATATACACACAAACACGAGCAAATATACATGTACATTCTAATGTATCCACACATACACTCACACACACACACACACACACACACACACACACACACGCACGCACGCACAGGTTTACATTTTATCTCCCAAATAAAATTCGAAGTTCCATGATGCTGGAGTAGCATTCTTTTGTTTCCTTTGTGGCCTTTATTTTGTTTAAAGATAATACAGATTTGACTAAAGCATTCCAGGTATCATACCAATTGCTCATAGAGAAACAATAAGTAGAAAGTAGCAGAATCACTGCTGACATTCTGGTCTGTGAATCAATGTGCATATTAATACAAACCAGAAATGATCAGTATCCACACTGAGGCCTAAAGGCATGAAAGAAATGATGGTGCACTTGATCTGCCACCAAATGTAACCATTTCAAGACTACTTGATATGTTTGTATCAGGATATTTTATCATAGGATTGTATTTTTCAAACTCTTTTGCACTGTGGTCCCCCAAAGTGTCTATACCTTAATCTTTAAAACTTGCGAATAGGTTAGATTACATGACAAAGGAGAAATGAGATGGATAATCAGCTGCCATCGACACAGGGAAACTATACTGGATTATTCGGGTGAGCCCAATGTAATCAAAAAGGTCCTTTAAGTAGAAGAGGGAGAAAGAGGAGGGCAGAGTAATGCAGGGTTTTTCAATCTTTTTTAGCTCATGGAACACTTGAACCTATAATTAAACTTCCACAGCACACTTAAATTGTGTGGATCAAAAAAAAAAAAGAGTAAGGAAAAGAATATACTTACTGTGCTTTGAACTTCTTTAAAAAATAATTTAATTAATGATCTTTAAAATTTTTCATGGCACACCTAAGAACCTCTCATGGCAACAGCAATCCAGTTGAGGCTGAAAATCACTGGAAAAATGTAATGTGCGCAGGGCTCCACCTACTGCTGCAGGCTTTGAGGATGAAGGAAGGGGCCACAAGCAGAGGAATGCAGGAAACCCCTAGAAACTGGAAGAGGCTAGCACAAAGATCATTCCTTCAAACCACCAGAAGGAAAAGCTAGCCCTGCTGACATCTTGATTTTAGCGACAGAGCCTCATGTTGGAGTTCTAAACTATAGAACTATAAGATAATGAATTTGTGTGGTTGTAAGCCACTACATTTTTGGCATTTTGTTCTAGCAGCAACAGGAAACTAATACTGTACAATATAAGCCCCTATTCATGAAGCAAAAGTTACATGTAACAACAGCTGTCTTATCACTGATAATTTTCTGTTCTACTCCAGCTTACTTAATTTAAAAATAAAAAAAGGACATGCCGGCTTATTTGACTGCATGACCCACTGAGGGGTTTCAAAGCACCCTTGTTTGAGAAACACTGTCCTAGGGATATAGGTAAGGATTACTCTGGTACTCTTTAAATAAGAGAAAACGAGTTATGATTTTAGTGAAATCATGAAAGGGATTGCTATAATCATGCTCAAGAAAATGGATAAATTTTTAAATGACTTACAGTTTACTAACTTTGAAGTCACACTCCCTATTTGCATGCTGCACTCACATGCCAAGGGCCACCGGGAGACAGGAACCAGCAAAACAGCCGAGGGAACAGCTAAAAAGGCAGGTGCTCACAATAATCACTCAGCCTCTGCTTCGGGGTTCAGAATGGATAAGCCAAGAGCTGTCGAGAGCAGGCCATGAGGTGACAAGACCACCCACAGCCTGGGGAACATTCAGGGAATGAACCCCCAACTACTTCTCCTCCATTCCTGAAATAACCATATTCCTTTCCTCATCCTCCCTCTGCCTGAACTCATGTAGCTGTTTCTTTCTCTAGTTAACCTTTAAGAACTGTGCAGAGATCCTTGTGATCTTTCCCTTCTTACTCCTTGTCACATGTTAACAAAGTTGAGTAGAAACCACTAAGTCACATAGTTCTTCCTTTGTTTTGTTAACTATGCAGAGGTCCTCATGATCTCTCCCTTCTTACTTCTTGTCACGTTAACGAAGTTAAGTAGAAACCATTAACAAGATAATATGTCTCTATTCAAGTCATTTACAATTTCTAATCATATTGTAAGATGGAAAATATGTCTTTTATTTATGCCACTTCCCTGTAAAGAACCCCATACAGATACTATTAAATAAAGCTGATTTTGTGCTTTGGTGCTGGCTGTAGCCATCAGCTCTGTCAGCCCTCCAGATCCTGTCTTTTATCTCTGTGTCTTCTCTTGTGCTGTATTTTCCTCATTCCCCACCCATTCCACTCTGGTTTGCTCCCCTTCTCCATCCTGGTTTTGACAAAGAGCCAAGTAAGCCGAAAGGCCGGCTGAGAACTGGTTAGCACCATTATCATCAGCTGTCACCCACAGCTCCTACATTCTGGGGATGTTCTGCCACACAGAATGCTGTGCTAACAGGGCTAGAGGTGACAACAGCACAGTGACAAGAGAGCACAAGCATGCTCATTACAACCAGTTCACAGCTCAGACATTTATAGGACAGTGTCTACACCACTCCAGAGCACACAAATTCACTATTGGGGTGAAAACCCTTAATATTCTTACTGGAATACATCTAGGGATATCACTTTCTGAAATGATACAAACTCTGACTCATGAGCTATGTAAAATTGGCATGTTATTTATACTTTCCAAGTCTCAGTCCCACTAACTTTAAAATGGAGATAAAATTTCCCTCCAGAGACTAGAAGTGAACTAACACAGCACAGAGGGCAGGCCCAGCCAGGGGCGATTACTCATCCGTGTGTCCACTTACTCATCCTTACTGAAGCTAACCAATCCTCGTTCTTAAGAATATGCGTTGAATATCATGTTAGCAGCTAAATGGAGAAACATGCCAGCTTTCTCTCCACTTTTGCAATGTCATTGTTGATGGTGACATCAAGAGTTCCTGCTGGTGAAGCAGAGTGAGATAGAGTCCATAGCATCGACAGGATTCGGGGAGAATCCTCGCAGCTTGTATATACACTGGCAAGCCCTGAACTACAGTTAACTTCCAGGACCTAGAATAAATAACAAACAAAGCTTGCATCTTTACCCAATAAGCTCATTACGGGACTATCTTCTCTCTGCTAGGGAAGTCTGACAACACCTGGCTCGCAAACCTTTGTGTAGTTTCCAGCATCTAGAAAAGTCACTACTAGTAAATGCTCAGTAATTATATGGGAGTGAGTGAGTGAGCCAACGGATAGAGATGAGCTGGGTTGACTTTGCCTTGTCTTGTAGATAAGGGCTTCTTTAGCACTAGTGATATTTGGGGTGCAATAATCCTTTGTTGTGGGGGATTGTCCTGTGTGTTGCAACAGCCCTGGCTCTACTCACTAGATGATAGCAGCACACACCCCCAAAATTGTGACAATCAAAAATGTCTCCAGACATTGCCAAATGTCCCCTAGGAGAACAATATTGCCCCAGCTTCATAGCCACTGCTCTAAAACAAAGATTTGCAACTCTGGATGTATATGAGAATCAGTTAGGGTGCCTTTAACACCCCAGGATTTAGGCAGCACCTCCAACCACCTAAATCAGACTCCCTTGGGGTGGTATCTAGCTACTCGTAGTGTACCGAAGCTCCCAAGTGCAGCCGAATGTTGAGAAACACTTCTCTAGGCTTTTGAGAAGCACTTCTGCCAGCCACTAAAAGTGTCTCCCAGGATCCAACAGCTGGGCTTGTCAGAAATGAAGAATCTCAGGCCTGAACCTACTGCAGCAGCCAGGGTCCAGGCAGGAGAAAGACCAGTTATTTTCACAGTGAGAATTTCATATTAACGGTTGTTAACCTAGGTATCTGGATGAGTAAAAATAAAATTCTAACATATTGGGGAGATAGCAACTGCAGAAATCAGCTACCAACCTTAGAGTGAAGGGAAAAAAGGAAGAGGTTGGAACCCCTGAGAAAGAAGCTGTGTCTTGGCCAGCACTGGGGTCTTTGCAGGGGCATAGTGATGTTCATTATGAGACGGTTAAAAAAAACTGCAACCTGGAAGCTCCTGGCTCAGAAAGGAGCTGCTGCTGCCGGATTGAAGATGCATTGCTGGGGGTGAGGCACGCCGGAGCTGCAAGCCCAGAGGTGCTTCCTCCTCCCCTGGCCCCGCAGTCACCTGGCAGCACCTCCTACTGCAAAAGCCTAGCATAGAGCCAGCTGTGGGCTGCAGGGTCCAGCCCCCGCACCACAAAGCAGAGCTCAAAGGGGCGGGCTGAGAGTTGAGAAGCAATCGCTTAATAAAAACTGGCACACCTATTGAATCAGATTTTGTACTTTAACAAGATGCCCAGGACATTGCCCTGCAGGTTACAGTGTGAGAAATCTGGCTTTAGAGGACATCACTCTGTCCTGACCACTAAACAACTTCCTTCAAGTCAGTAGCTTGGCAGCAACCCCCACTTTCATCACAACTCACTCCCCAATGCCAGTAATACAAGCAACTTATCATCTCACACACGAGGAGTATTTGCAAGGCAGAAAGAAATGAATTCAGTCCATACGTTCTCTTCAAAGCTAACTATTAACGCCTGTTTCTCCCTCTTCTATTTAAAATTCTTACAAACAAAACAAATTGTCATCTTCTTCTTAGTCCTTCCTTAGCTGGCTGAGTAAAATGCAAAAACATCAATTGTACAGTTAGTATAAAAAAACAGGGACCTTCTCCAGGAGAGTCTGGCTTCTTTAACTCACCAGGAGACTCGTAAATCCAAGAACTAAATTGTTTTTCTTGTTTTTTGTTTTTGTTTTCCCCATGCAGGTGCCTGAGCTTCTCACAGAGAATAGCCCTGCTCTCCAGAGATTGGCATATTTCACTCTACCAGGCAAATGTGACTGGTGCACCACAAGAGATACCAGGTGGAAGAACTTAGTGAAGTAGGGTCAATGGGTGGACACAGATGAAGAAAATAACTGCTCAGTGCCTATAGCTCCTGGGAGCACCAGCATAGTCTCCTAGGTGCACAGGTCTTGCACAGGGCGCTACTTATGAATGTTCATGATACGCTTCTGCCACCTAGTGGACAATCTCTAACACAAGCCTAGACTGTAATGATAAAGTTAGCGTTTTGAATGTAAAGCTTAAGCATAATAATTGTTCCTGAAAAGTGTCAGTCCTTTTCATATTAAAGCTTCCTCTAAAATAGAACATTTAAAACAGGATATATTCGCACGTATATGTTAGTGTGCAGTGTATGTACGTATCTACAGTTTTACGATTGGAAATTTACAGTACATTTTATAACAAGAGCTTAGTTCATGTGAAAATGTGAATGAAAACGAAGCCACCTTTTTTCAAATCTAAGGAAATTCTGCATAGTGTAAAGTTACATTAAGAGACTTGATATTGCAATGCATCTAGAGTTAAAGTAGAAGTTTCCATTCGTGAGTGCGTGTTGAGTTTTCAGTTACAAATACATGAAACTTTCGCCTTTCAGATGAAGTAAAAAAATTAGCATAAAAAGTGTTACTGATTGTGATTCAAAAATTCTCATCCATATTGCAGGTTTGCCAAAGCAATTTGATTTTATATGATTGTTTTGTTTGTACATCAAATTTTTGCCACATTTTATGAGTCATGGACTCTGAGATTTTTCACGTTCTTTAAAACTTTCATGACATATGACATTTCGAGGTTCTTTTATTTGTGTGTGAATGAGTAAGCTGATGGATAAATATTCTAAGAAAAATAATACGTGACATTCTTAAGACAACAAAAAATGGTAACAATACATATATTATGAATAAACTAGAAGACCGGAGTGTCCAATATTAAAAGAAAAAAATGTCCCGTTGTTAAACCATCTTATAAGTTTATTATTTTTATAATTAATGAAATAAAACATGAAATTATAGATAATACTTCTGACATTCTCACTTCCTTGGGAAGCTTTGATTCTGTGGCTAAAAGACAGCTGATAGAAATCCTGCTCTTGATTTAAATATAAAAATTATCAGAGAAATCTAGAAACCATTAAGAAAAATTTGAGAAAATAGAAAAGACACATGAAGGCTGATGATGATTTGGATTTTGAAATTTAATTACAATAAAGAAAATGTTATATGGCAACTTCCAAACAGTTGGCTAATTATACAAAATGCATTCAGCCATAAGAAACTTTTATGAAAGGAGAGGTTACTGTTGTGTTAAGTTACAACTGAACCTGAACTATAACAGCTGAGATGCGATAGCTCCTTTTGGAATTTATCTTGGTTCATTGCAATGTGCATATGGTGAAAACTCCATGTGGTAAGTCAAACTCAATTAAAATAAGACCGGAAAATTGATTTGAAATGGCAATTTAGTTGTACCAGAACCGGACCCAAATTGTTATGTTACTCTACCAGTCATAATCATACCAAACTCCTATCTTCACTTTACTAAACTAAATAGGGCTATCATTTATAATTATCTTCCAATTCTGAATCACACAGAAAGACAAGATTGAATAAAAGTAGCAAATCTCTGCTACCTTTGTGATGTACTGCAACGTGTGAGGGCTTAGCTTTGCCCTCAGTCAGAATTGAATCCATAAATAAATCACTTTCACAGAGCAAGAACTTTTAAAGCATCAAGAAATAAAGCAAAATACAGTCTTTGAAAATTCCATAATGCATATTAAAGTGAAAAGAAAGTTCACATTCTTTTTTTATGATAGTTTTAGGTTTACAGAAAATTAAACAGAGAATAATGAGAGTTCCCATCTCCTTCATCCCCCCAACTCATGGTTTCTCCTACCGTTAACATCTCCCATTGGTGGGGTATGCTTGTTATAATTGATACATCAATATTGAAGTCCATAGTTTACATTAGGATTCACTTTTTGTGTTGTACATTCTCTGGATTTTGGCAAATGTATCATGACATCTACCATTACACCATCATACAGGTAAGTTTCACTGCCCCAAAATTCCTATGCTCTGTCTATTCAACTCTCCTTCCCTCCCTCTGAACCCCTGGATATTATTGATTTTTTCCATCACCACAGTTTTTCCTTTTCCAGAATGTCATCTACTGTACATAGTTATATTCATACAGTATGCGGCCTCTTCAGATTGGCTTCTTTTACTTAACAATATGCATTTTAAAGTTTCCCCATATTTTTTCATATCATGATCATTCCTTTTTATCACTGACTAATACTCCATTGTATAAATGTACCCAGTTTGTTTATACAGTCGCATATTGAAGAACATCTTGACTGCTTCTAGACAATTATGGATAAAGCTTTCATAAACATTAATGTGCAGGATTTTGTGTAAACATAGTTTTCAACTTCTTTGGTTCAATACCAAGGAGCAGGATTGCGGGACTATGAAAGGAATATAAACTGCCAAACTGTCTTCCAAAGTGGCTGTACCATTTTACATTCCCACCACAATGAATGAGAGTTTCTGTTGCTCCACATCCTCACCAGCATTTTGTGTTGTTAGTGTTTTGGATTTTAGTCATTTTAACAGCTATAGAGTGGCATCTCATCGCTGTTATAATTTATAGCTCCTAAAATGAAAAATGTTGAACATTTGTATCTTTATCTTTTTTAGTGAGGTGTTTGTTCAGCTCTTTTGTCTCTTTTTAAATTGTTTTTTGTTTGTTTTATTATTGAGTTTTAAGAGTTCTTCGTATATTTTGGACACTAGCATTTTCTCAGATATGTATTTTGCAAAGCTTTTCTCCCATTTGATAACTGTCTTTTCAATCTCCTACAAGTTTTTTTCACAAAATGTAAGTTTTTATTTTAATAAAATCCAACTTCTAATTTTTCTTTCATGAATAGCGAATGTAAAAAGTCATTGCTGGCGCCAATATTACCTAGAATTCTAAGAGTCTTGTAGTTTTGCATTTTGCATGTACTTCTGTGATCTATTTTGAGTGAATTTTCATAAAAAGTATAACATCTGTGTAGAACATTTTGTTTTTTTGGCATGTGAATACTTAGTTGTTCCAGCATTACTTGTTGAAAAGATTAATTTTTTATCCATTGAATTGCCTTTCGTCTTTGTCAAAATCCATTGATTATATTGGGTGTGGGTCTATTTCTGGGTTCCCTGCTCTGTTCCAATGATCTATTTTCCTATTCTTTTTTTTTTTAATTAAATCATTGCTGTGTACATTAATGCAATCATGGGGTACAATGTGCTGGTTTTATATACAATTTGAAATATTTTCATAAACTGGTTAACATAGCCTTCATGGCATTTTCTTAGTTATTGTGCTAAGACATTTATATTCTACACCTAGTAAATTTCACATGTACCCTTGTAAGATGCACCATAGGTGTGATCCTGTTCTACCACAAATACCACACTGTCTTGATCATTGTAGCTTTATAGTAGATCCAGCTACCTCAGTCCTCTGATTTGGTTTTTCTCCTTCAATATTTTGTTTTCACATAAACCTTAGAATTTGTTTGTCACTATCCAAAAAACAACTTGAGATTTTGATTGGGATTTCACTGATTCTATAGATCAACCTAGGAAGAACTAACATCTTAACAATACTGAGGATTCTCCTTAGTTCTTTCCAAAAAGGTTATATTAGTTTGCAGTCCCACCAACAGTACATAAATGTTCCCTCCTTTCCACACCCTTGCCAACATCTGCAGCTTGGGACTTTGGGATGTTGGCTGTTTTCACTGGAGTTTGGTGATATCTCAAGGTAGTTTTGATTTGCAGATCTCTGATGCTTGGAGATGATGAGCATTTTTTCATGTGTTTCTTGGCCATTCTTCTGTCTTCTTGGGAAAAGGTTCTGTTCATGTCTCTTGCCCAGTGATTAATTGGGTTGTTTGCTCTATTCTTGTTGATGTGCTTGAGTTCTCTGTAGATTCTGGTTATTAGTCCTTTATCTGATTTGTAACAGGCACATACCTTCTCCCACTCTGAAAGTTGTCTTTTTGCTTTGTTTGTTATGTCCTTGGGCTTGCAGAAGCTTTAAAATTTAATCTGGTCACATTTATTTATTTTTTATATGGCTTTGTCAATGAGGTCCTCTTCATAAAATCTTTCCCCAGGCCCCATCTTTCCCCATTAATCATTTTTCCCAGGCTTTCTTCTAGAGTAACCTAATCACATGTATCCTTTTATTAATCTAAATGTTTTCTTAATTGAGTCTTTCTGTCTTTAGATAGGAAATATCTTTCCTTTTATTTAGATTTTCTTTGACTTCTTTCATCAGAATTTTGTCATTTTTCTTATACAGATCTTGGGTATGTTTTGTAAGATTTTAACCTACTTATTTCTCTTTTTTGGTGCTAATGTGAATGGTATCAGGTTTTCAAATTCCAATTATTCATCTCTGTTATAAAGAAAAACAATTGGCTTTTTATTAACCTTGTGTCCTGCAACCTTGCTATAGTTGCTCATTAGTTCCAGGAATTTTTTTTATTGATTCTTTGAGATTTTCTACATAGACATCATCGGCAAAGACAATTTTATTTCTTCCTTCCCAATTGGTATAACTTTGATTTATTTTTCTTGTCTTATTAGATTATCTAAGACTTATGATATAATATTGAATAGAAGTAGTGAAAGAGGACACCCTTGCCTTATTTCCAATTTTCATGAAGAATTATGTAGTATCTCACCATTAAGTATAACATTAGCTCTGGGCTTTTTGTAGATATTCTTTATCAAATTGAGGAAGTTCCACTCCATGATTGTTTTTCTGAGATGTTTATTTATTTTAATGTAAATGTTAGTATATTTTAGCACTAAACTAAGCAAAATCTGTCTTAAAACATATGGGTAATATGTCATCTTTTCTTGCCTAACCTGAAATTTTTAAAGTAATAGTATGTCCAATGTATGTTGTATTTTTAAATGAATATTTTAAAATGGTCCATCCAAGTGACTTACAATGGGTATAGTTAAGTAGCAAGGGCACTTTCCAATCTTCAGAAAAAAACTATATTTAAACCAAGTAATCCTCCGGTACCCCTAATCACAATCTCTTCTTTAAACTATTATTCATCCCTATTATAAAGAAAAACAATTGGCTTTTTATTAACCTTGTATCCTGCAACCTTGCTATAGTTGCTCATTAGTTCCAGGAATTTTTTTTGTTGTTGATTCTTTGAGATTTTCTACATAGACATCATCGGCAAAGACAATTTTATTTCTTCCTTCCCTGTTGGTATAACTTTGATTTATTTTTCTTGTCTTAGTAGATTATCTAAGACTTATGATATAATATTGAATAGAAGTAGTGAAAGAGGACACCCTTGCCTTGTTTCCGATTTTTGTGAAGAATTATGTAGTATGACTTTAAAATGTGGACCATGACAGTTATGTCTCTAATTATCTAAATACCTTTAATAATATTTTAAGAGTATTAGTATGTTCCCTACCATGTTCTTTTGATACACACATAGATACCAATGTCTAATAAACACCCAAATGCAAGTTTGTGATTTGTTTCATTCACTCTGAGTTATTGACAGTCATGTGGCACATCGTGCCAAGCTTCTTCCTAAGACGATATTTAGACTCTATCTGAATTGTGGTGAACCAACATTTGAGAAGGAATATCCCAACCTATGGATGGTGGGATTAGAAAACTTTGTGCAAAACTCCCAGGATACTCCATCAAGAAGAATTTTCAGGAACAGGAGACTACTTTTACATTTTGTCTCAAGAGGAGTGGTTTACTCCAGGCACTAAACATAGGACACAGATACAGCACATTTTATCAAAGTAAAGATGGGTTCCCAAAATAATTTGCTATCTATAGGCTCTTCGCAACCTGAAGAAGGATCGACCTAGTCTACTACCTTCCATGAGATACCTGAACCCTCATAACTATGTACCCACTTTTGAAATTTTCACAGTCAGCAGAACTCTTGCTGTAGCTTTATAATAATAGCCCATTGCTACATTAAACTGCTCATCTCCCATAGAGTCCAATATGGAGACCAAGCATTTTCTAATTTTTAAAGTGGGAAAGAGCATTAAAATCAGGCCCAAATGACAATAGATTTTGATGGAAGAATGACTGACTACAGATCAAGTTACCATAAACTCCAGTTACGCAGAATAAATAAAACCCCAGACAAGTGAAAACTAGTTTCTGTCATCTTGTCTGAAGACAACTTCAAAGTCATCTCAGTAAATTCTCAAAAAAAAACTCTGCATATCTCACAGTTTCCTTTTAATTTCCTCATTGTTTTGTTTATTCCCTTCAGCTTAAATCAGGTGAAACTTGAGATTACTTTTCACTGATGTTAAAATTCGATCAATAGCCATCTGGCCTTACTATGATGGGCAGGTGCCTGCACATTGGCCAACAGATATATTTTTACTTTGCTTGATATTCTGTCATATTGTGAAATAATTCTAAGCTGGGAAAAGAGTTATCAAGAATAGTTAAGAATACTTACTATGTTATTTTACTCGCGGTAATTTCTTTTTATTTGACTCTGTAGGTAACTCTGAATATTATAATTCTGATTAAAGAATAACTTGGGTTTTTTTAATTGATGACAATCTGAAAAGTAAAGTCCCTAAGAAACAAGCATGATTTATAAAAATAATAAAATGAGATATTGGAAAGTAGAAACAAATTATACACAATGAAGTTATGGTTCTCAAAAGGTCACAACACTGCGGACTGAGGGCATTAAAATACCACTATTATGACTCAGAATTTGTCCCTCAAGAGGCTGAACATTATGTTACAATTAGAGTTGAAAAGTTGAGAGACCTCTATCATGTTATCCCTTGGTCAGGGCCTCAGTTCTGTACAGCTTTATTCTTCCAGGGGGTACATATCTCTAGAAGGTGGAACCTCGGTGTGGAATCAGAGTATGGCTCTAACATTCAGGAATTGTGTTAATATGAGCAGACTTTTATCTTGTCCCAAGTTCAATGTCTTTTATGAAAGTAATACAGATGTTAAAATAAAAATGAAAACAAAAACCAATACCTTTGCACATGGTTGTTACCAAGCAAATAAGTAAATTGGAAGGATTCAGTCTGATGATAAGGGAATATTTGTGCGGCTATGACCACAGTTCCTGAGAGGAATGACAGTGACTTGGACCAAGGGGAGCCAACAGGCTTGCAGCGCAGAAAACAGAGTGGAGGTATGCGTGACTTACAGAACGGATAGAATTTGACTTTGATGGAATAGGGTGAGTCAGGGTGGTGTTGAGCATTGTTCTCAGATTCCTGTCTTGAGTGATTGCAAATCTGAGGTGCTTTCCACTGAGCACAGAACATGGAGTAGACTTGACAGTGGGTGGGAGGAGGATGGGAGTTAGGAGCAGCTGAGTCCGTTGCGCCTGTAGAAAACTTACATGTGTAATGGAACTTAGATACATGTTCTGAGGATTAAGCAGAAATGATTCGGAAATAGTAATAGGGAGAGAGAAGTGTTCCAGCCCATGCTCTGCCCTGAAGTCTAAAGGGCTTGGGGGAAATATTCAGGGTTGAACCAACAACTATGGAGCACATTGCAAGTACAAGTTGGTTCTACCATGTGTAGAACACAAATGTCCTAATGCTATAATTGGGTAAATGAGATGAAAGCTATGCTGGTTAGTATGATGTAAGCACTCCAATTTGTACAAATAATCAACACACTGAAATGGGCATAAATGTATTTATGATCTATGTACAAAAGACTTAATAAAAAAATAAAATTATAAAAGATGAGAGGACAGAAAGACTCTTCAGAGAAATAGCTGGGAGTATATGAACATTGCTGTTATTAGAACCCTGGCTCAGCACAGCTCCAACCACGCCACCATCACCAGCAGTGTCAACAGCAGGAAAGGCCAGAAGCAAAGTCCTAATCCTCTCCTCTTTCTTCTGTTTATCTTTAATCTTTTGGAAATACTTGGCATAGTTTCTGATTCAATCTTTAAAAATGTAAATCAGTACCTCCTCTTATAAATGTATCATCTCAGAACTTGAAGGGAACTTAAAAGTCACATACCTACTTGAAACCACTTGTATTCCAGACCATATTATCTGAGAAAGATTTCTATGCCATCATACTTAACAGAACCAAATAATTTCTTTATTTGTCACTTCCAATAAAAATCTCATCTGTTGTAGCAATGGTCTGATTCCTTTTCCGAATGTATTTATGTTCATTCATTCTTAACGAGGTTTTTGTTTCTAGTCCTTATCTTAAACATTGTTAGTGTTATTAAATTTTAAGCCTTTTTAATTTTTTGAAGGCAAAAAATAGAAACCTAATAAATACAAGCATATGTAAAAATTACAAATAATAATAAAAAAGTAAAATTAAAAAAAAAAAATCTCCTCTGTTGTACTATGAGGGAGTGGGAAGACCGACCTGGAAGAGAGAGAAGCTGGCTTCTTCTGAGCTGGTACTTTTTAGTTGCATGACCTTAGGTCATATATTTCATCTAGAGATCTCAGGGCCTAACCTCATCTATTCTATCCGGTTAAGAAACCTTATGGATCCATGAATGAAACAGACACAGAGATGCTTTCTGCTTTGGAATTGTGGCTTAAGAAGGATTGTCAGCTAGATGAGGTTTTAGATGATAAATTTTTATTTGACAAATGGATTTTATGTATGCCTCTAAATATTTTAACTCATACCTTTCAGAGCAGTGTCATGACTCAAGTCCATCGCACAGACAAATTAACATTGGTTCTTTGTAGTTAAAAATGGCAGAAAGAAGGGTAGCGCCTGTGGCTCAGTCGGTAGGGCGCCGGCCCCATATACCGAGGGTGGTGGGTTCAAACCTGGACCCGGCTGAACTGTAACCAAAAAAAAAATGGCAGAAAGACAGAAGCAACTGTTTGCAAATTGTATATAATTTTACAATAATGAAGTCAGCCACCAGCCCAGCCAACCTTAATAAGGTGCACTTTTGCTAATATAGTTAATGAATTAAGGAAAGTAATTTATAATCACTGTGTACTGACTTATGTGTAAAGAACCCTAAGGAAATGTTTCGTATTTTATAAAACCATATTTGATACGACTTCGTATTTTCTGATGAGGCTTTTCAGAAATAACTTATTTCTCAGTTCAAGTTCTGGCTTCACCTAATTATTATTATGAGAAATTCTCCTTTGCAATGTTCCCTAACCCTAGAACAGTGGTTCTCGGCCTTCCTAATTCTGCTTTAATACAGTTACAGTTAATACAGTTTCTGTGGGTCGTGACCCACAGGTTGAGAACCACTGCCCTAGAAGTTCTTTATGCTCCTAAAATTGAAATTTATGGGTAGCACCTATGGCTCAGTGAGTAGGGCGCCAGCCCCACATACCGAGGGTGACACACTCGAACCCAGCCCCAGCCAAACTGCAACAAAAACATAGCCAAACATTGTGGTGGGCGCCTATAGTCCCAGCTACTCGGGAGGCTGAGGCAAGAGAATCGCCTAAGGCCAAGAGCTGGAGGTTGCTGTGAACTGTGATGCCACAGCACTCTACCGAGGGCGACAAAGTAAAATTCTGTTTCTAAAAAAAAAATAAATAAAAAACAAATTAATTAAATTGTAATATATATTCATATTTCCCCTGTGGTTAACAACTCTCCTTTCTCCCTCTACAGAAAAGTATAAAACTTGTTTTAACTCCACTTGAAATCTCATACAGTTCCACTTTGTTTTCTAAAATATGAATTGAATCAATAGGAAAATTAAACAAGGTTGGCTTGCTTAGTATTTTCTATATTTAGCTGTTCTGTTTTTCCTTCAGTATAAAATTCCACATAAGGTAAAGAAAATCAGTAAATGTCAGAAGGATTATGGTGCAGCCAAAATGTGCAGGAAACCCACATGAATATCAGGAAATTCACCACCAAATCTGACCAGATGTGCATATGGATGATTAAATGCACAAATAAAATGGTCTGATTCTGGGATTTGCTCTAAAATAAACAAGGCAGCCAGGAGATGATCATCCTTCAATTAAGCTAAGTGGTGGGTTCATGGTTTTGTTACACGAGCCTCTTTACTTTTTACATATGTTTAAATGTTGAAAAA
Organism: Nycticebus coucang; assembly: GCF_027406575.1. Lineage (NCBI taxonomy): Eukaryota > Metazoa > Chordata > Mammalia > Primates > Lorisidae > Nycticebus > Nycticebus coucang. Next base: position 24,009,920 of record NC_069788.1, on the reverse strand, counting down.
TAAGCTGTTATCAAATGCTTAATTTATGAATAATTAAAACTGGATGTTTTCTATCCTGAAATGTCTTCCAGATAACTGGGCAAATTGCTCATTCTTTGGGCATAATAATATATGCATAGTCAAGAGATCAGATAGATGTTCATGTACTAACTTTCTTCATCAGATAACATATTGAACTTTCCAATGTCCTGGTAGCATGGTGGAATTCATTCATGAGACATAATCCATTAATTATCATTCCACTCCCTTTTGTTCTCAACTTCTAAGTCTCCCAGAAAGACTTAGAAACAGGCTTTGCTGTCATTACCTCAAGATACATATTTAGCCAAAATGAACAGACCAAGGTACATTTGTTCAGTCCCTGTTCGACTGGGTGATGAATAAATACTGCTCCAAAATCTGTTTTATTTATTAGCTAGTTGATTGGTAGGTGAAGATTTCAATTGATGAAGATGATCAAAATCAATTTTTTGCATCTCGACCCACTTTAAAAGACTTGATTCACTCAGTCAGAATCTATTATATACTCCTTTTATTTACCTTAATCACCTCATTCCAAGAAACATATTTTAAACACCTATGTTAAAATCATTATGACCCAATTGTTGTTAAGGGAGTAGACAGAAAAGCTACTCCCTTGGGAAACTATAAAGTAAAGTAGAATCGGTCCAATAGGGTATGGTGAGAAGATTAATGACTCCAAAGATGTCCACATCTCTGGAACCTATATATAGGTATATATTACCTTATAGGGCAAAAGGGATTCTGAAGATGTGATTAAATTAAGGGCTTTGAGGTGAGATTATCCTGGATTATCCACATTGGCCCAATGTAATCAAGAGGGTCATTAAACATGAAAAAGGTAGGAGGCAGGAATGTCTGAGTCAAAGAGAGATTTGGAGATGTTGTGCTGTTGGCTTTGACTATGGAGAAGGGGCCATAAGCCAAGGTATGCAGGCATCTTCCAGGAGCTGAAAGGGTAAGGAGACAGATTCTCCCACTGTCTCCAGACTGGAACACAGCCTAGCCAGTACCTTGGTGTTAGCCCCTAAGGCCCATTTCAGACTTCTGACCTCCAGAATTTAATACATTCATGTTCTTTTAATCCCCTAAATTTGCGGTAGTTTGTTACAGCAGCAACAAGAACCATATAGACAGGAGCAAGATTGTTCTGTCTAGAGATGTCAGGAACCATCTCCTGAAGGAGGTGAGGTGAACGTGACCGAGATGACCACTTCTGCTTCCTTTTGACTTGACTGTCCAACCCAGCAGCCACTGGCCAGATGCAGCTATGGAAATTTAAGCTTAAATTAAAAATTAATATTCCCAATAACCAAAATGTGGAAACAACCTAAATGTCCATCCGTAGATGACTGGATAACAAAAACATGTTTATATAAATGCAATGGGGTACTCTATAGCCTCTAAAAAGAAGGAAACTCTGAAAGACTTAACAACATAGGTGCTATCGTCTAAATGTTCCACCAAATTCTCATGTTGAAACTTAATGTCCATTGTAGTGGTACTAAGAGATGAGGCCTTTGGGAAAGTGATTACATCATGAGGGACTAGGTTAGGCCATGTTCAAGTATTAGTCTTTTGCCATGTAAGAATGTAGCAAGAAGGCCCTCAGTAGACAGCACATTCCTAGCCTCCTGGATTGTGAAAAGTGAATTCCTATTGTTTATACATTACCCAATCTGTAGTATTTTCATGCAGTGGCACAGACTGAGACAGTGATAAACCTTTAAGACAGTCCTAAGTGACACGAGCCACTCACCAAAGGACAAACACTAATGATATCACTTAATACAAGGTATCTAAAATGGTCAAATCCATAGAATCAAACAGAATGGTGGCTGCTAGGAGCTGGGGCAAAGGGGAAATAGGGAGCTGCTATTCAAAGGACATAAAGTTTTAATCATGTAAGGTGAATAAGCTCTACCAATCTGCCGTACAACATTCTTCCTACAGTCAACAATATACTGTACCCTTGAAATTTTATTAAGAGAGTAGATCTTATGTTAAGAGTTCTAAGTACAATAAAGTAAATTTAAAAGTTTTTTTAACTTATAAATTAGTTATTTCTGAAATTTTCCACTTATGCTTAAAATTCAATTTTTTTTTTTTTTTTTTGAGACAGAGCCTTGAGCTGTCGCCATGGGTAGAGTGCTGTGGCATCATAGCTCACAGCAACCTCTAACTCCTGGGCTCAAGCGATTCTCCTGCCTCCACCCCCCAAGTAGCTGGGACACCTCCACCCCCCAAGTAGCTGGGACTATAGGCACCTGCCACAATGCCTGGCTATTTTTTGGTTGCAGTCGTCATTGTCATTTGGCGGGCCTGGCCTGGATGTGAACCCACTAGCTCAGGTGTATGTCGCTGGCACCTTAGCCGCTTGAGCCACAGGCACCGAGCCTTAAAATTCAATTTCTAGAGGGGGTACCTTCATACCAAGTGCTCAGCAGCCACGTGGCTGGGGGATACTCTATTGGACAGGGCAGATACAGAGCATTTTCATCACCACAGCAAATTCTACTAGGAAGCCTGACTATTGGTCTATGAGAGTAGCACTCATTTCTGTCATTTCCCTGGAATATGATATGCTTTTAATTTATTATCTTGACGAGACTGGAAGACAGAAGGACCAGATGTTTTGATTATCCTTATGTCATGTCAGTTGAGCTTAGCAAGAGCTACTGTATTCCACTATCCTGATAGTTACCATTCCCCGTATTTTTCAAATTCCTGATATATCCGACCAGCTAGTATATCCCTTCCACTGAGGTGTAGCATCCCAACTCACCACAGGTGACTTTCCACAATTGGATCACCAATTTTTGCCACTTAGAGGACCTCATCTCCCACTCCAGTAATAAGGATTTCAATGCTAGCGGGACATTGAATGACCCTATTTAAGAACATCTTTGTCCTTTGTCTCTGCTTTCTCAGATTGTGCCTACAACCAATTGTTGCAGGCATTATTATGCAGAACATTCATTAGAGAGTTTAGAGAGTGTCTTTGGGCAGTGTAGATCCAATATCCTTCAGACAACTCCAGGAAGCTCTGGAGCTAACTGGCCATAAATGTTATTTCATGTTAAGTTCTAATAGCTAGACCTTTATTCCTCTGCCTCTATCACTGGATGTGAAGCACCCCAGGAAGGGCAGTGACCATGGTCCAGGTAGCTCTCCATAGTGGAGGCAATACCTGAGAGGGCTAATGGCTGAAAGATATCTACTTATGGGACTCCCAGCTGCTGATTAAGAAGCCACCTTGGAAGGGTGTCTGAGCAGCTTGTCTCCATGTCCTACGATAAGTCTCCTAGAACATAAGCCTCATAAGTGCATGGATTTTTGTCTACTATGTTTATTATATATCCCCAGCACCTGGAACACTGCCCAACATGTAGTAAGCACTAAACAATTACTTCTAGAATGAATTGGCAAATGGATGGATGGACAGATGGATGGATAGATGATGGATGAATGGAACGATTAACTGGTTAATTAATGACAGAAAAGGGCAAAACAAAGTCATTAATAGGAATCTGTAGTCACATCATCCAGTAGCGATTTTTCCAAGGCACAGCGGCTGTATCTTATACTTCTTTACATCCCAAAGGCCCTGAAAGTCTAAGATTAACAAGAATGAGTGAATGAATAAAGAAATGAAGTCAAGCATCAAAATTCAGGATCAGTGACTTGTAGTATAAATCAGGCACAGCAAGATGTAGAGAAGAAATCAAACATCTGTCACGAGAAAGTCAATAAGAAATGGAAGCTTTAAGAAAGAAAGCTGAGATGAAAACTAGGTTCCTGGCTCACTGTGGATCAGGAATTGGTCCAGGAATTGGAATTGCTGGGTGCCTATCTTCTGGCCACCACTTCAGGAAGATTTAAAGCAGGGGGTCTCCACCCTAACTGCACCTTAGAATCATTGGTGGGGATGGTGGGGGACAGGCTTAAAAGCACACTGCCCAAATCCCTGGCCAAAACCAAATGAGTTAAAATCTCTGAAAGAGTTTGCATATTAGTCTTTTTAGCACTCCCCAGATGATGCTAATATTCATCCAAGATTGAAAACTGTCCTCTTAAAGGCATACAGATGCCTGACAAATAGGAAGAAGGCCACAAAGTCAAAATAAATTCCCTACTGAAGATGTTGTGCCCTGCAGTTATTTAACAAGACTATTACTGGCCGATACTTTTATCTGAATACAGACATTCTGATCTTCAAAAGGTCTGTTTGTTTTTATGAAAACCACTTATAGGTCATTTACAAATACATGATCCCAAACAACTTGTCTGACCAGTTAAGGAAGTTTTAACTGAAAGTTTTACCATCCAGTGCCAGAGGTTATATCCGGAACAAACGAATAAATAGATATTCATTAATATATTTGTATTTAATATTATTAATATCTGTTATTCTATAAAATGTAAAATATACTATATAGACATATTCATATCAATATATGTTAATACATTAACCTTTCTACCAGAAATCTATTTAACTACTTAGCCCACGAGCGTACCTGAGAAGCAGACATGTAAACACGCCAGACCCTTTACTAACGAAAGCCGGAATACCACATTGCTATTAGTTTTTAAAAGATACAAGGATTGAGCAATGAAATGCCAATGTATTTTTAAAAGCATCATTTCTAAAAAGGGAAAACTTCCAAAACTCCTAATATTAGCTTAACGTCCACTGGTCTACAAAATACAATGACTGTCTTCCTGGCCAAAATGAATACACAAAGATGGGAGGAAAAAAAAATAAATCAGAGAGTACAATTCTTGGAGTAGTGAGTTCCAGGATATGAGTTGCTACATCAGAACATTTGTTTGAAAACATGTGTTCCTGGCATAGTAAGGGAGTGGTCCAGATCAGAGCCCCTTGGCAGGGAGTCACTTGGCTCCTGCAGCACCACCCTATTTATTTTAATGCCTGCACTAGCTCCTTATCAGATAAACAATGAAAAGGAGGAAGAACATTGGGTAAAATGCCCGTGGAGCTCTTTATAATGGGGAGTAAAGAAAACAACGCATGTTTTCATGAGAGGTTTGGACCTTGACAAAGTCATTTTTCTTTAAATGAATCTGTAACACAGCTATAGATTTTTAAAACAGGGTAACAGGGTTTTACTTTTGAAGACAGCAGCCACTTAAGGTGGTAATACACATAGCTGTGTGTGGGTATATATATGTATATGTATACATACAGCCATACCTGTAAAAATAAATAATGGCCCATAAGATATTGAATGACCAGGTTGCCAGCATGATTGGGTTCTGCTAAAGCTCTTTCCAAGGATCACAGATAGCTCCTTCTCATTGTGACAGGCAGAATGAGATCTTTCTCTCTTCCTTTTTTTATGAGGCCACAGTCTTATCAGATTCAGAGTCCATCCTTATGATCTCACTTACCCTTTATTACGTCCTTATAGGCCCTACCTCCTGACCTCCAAATACAGTGAGAGTTTAGGAGTTCAGTATATGATTTTTTAGGAAGATGCAATTCCGCCCATAGCAGAGCCATTTGGCTCTCTGATAGAAAGTGAACAGATGCCCCAGTCAAACCACCCTCCTAACCTATCATCAGAATAAGAAAAAGCACATGGGGTCAGAAACACAGATTCCTGTAAGATCCTCCCCTGTCCTTACCTCTGCCCAGTTCAGCCTATTTTCTGCTATCTTCTGTTCTCCCAAGAAATGATACTCTGTAATCAGTAAAGAAGTTGTCTTTTTTAATTATACTATTTTCCTAAAAAAGAAAGATCCCATATCTTCTTTTTCCTTTAAACAAAAAAGAGATCAATTTTCCTGTTTGAGATGTCACACTTTTCTTCAAAGCTGCTGGACTGTTGGCCCTCTCCCCATTGAATAAGTGTAATTTTAATATGTGAGCTGTGTGAAAGAATGATTCCAAAGATCAGAAAACAAATTCTAGGCTCAGTTCTACCATATAGAGTCTGGAATAACTTACCCAAGATATTTAAAACTTGGATCTTTTTCTCATCTGTGACGATGGTTGGGATGGATTCCAGGATCTTAAGCTTTATTCCATCCATAACATTATATAATTCTAAAAACACTGAAAAGCTTCTAAGATCCAAAACAATCAGCTTCCATTGTCTCCAAGTTAGGATGTTCTATTAGAGTTTTCTATGCCTAGTTTGTGATTTTCCCCCTGGAAATAAATATAAAAATATATTATGGCGCTTAGTACATTTTCTAGGAATAAAACAGAGTTTCCCTTATAATTTGAAATTAGGGCAGAAGGTTGCTTTCTACATATGGTAGTACAGTGACTGTAAACACAAACATTACCCACTAGAGGGCAGTAGAGTAATATATATTCTTTGGTACCTTTCCTCCTGTAGTGGAACACCTGTAAAAAAGAATCACTGGAATCTCCGAACACTAGAGTATTATAGGATGTTACTGCCAACACAGGCTACGTAACTTTAACAATATCAGTGCCACTGTATTATTGCCATCGACATACAAACATGCTAGAAATTCTCTCATCTTAAAAAAATGTATTTATCTACTATTGAGCCCACTTGCTAATATCCCATTTCTTGAAACCCATTTTTTGATGAAACTTTGAAAATTATCTGTACTTACTATCTGACATTCCTCCCCTCTCTTCACCTCCCCCCACTCTCTCTCTCCAACCCACTTCACGGAGACTTTTGCCTGCTCTCTAAAACTGGCCTTGCCATGGTCACCAACAGCGCTGTTTAATCACGTGGTCAATTCTCAGTCCTCAGCTCCCTGGGTTTGCAGCAGCACTTGGCACAGTTGGTCCCACCCTCCCTCTCAGCACTTTCCTTCCTTAGCTTCTGGGACAGCGTCTTTTGGGTTTTCTTTGCTGTTTGAGTTGTGCTTCTCATCTCTCCATTATCAAGAAATAACTCAGAGACATTTATATAGTGATGTTGCACTCTGTTTAGTTACTCTGCAGGCAAAAGTTTTCACACATGTCTCGTAGTAAGAGTGGGGGATGGGACACTGGAGAGAACTGCGGCAGTCTGGAACACGAGATCTTCTTACACATCTTGTATAAACTTCCTAGCTGGAAGATGGTGAAGAAATCAGCTGGACATGATGCCCTTTAAACCAGAGGACCAAAACTGTCAACGAAAACATTTCAGTGGTTTGTGGTTCTACATTTGACCTTGAGAGTGAAGCCACGGAGCTCACCTGACAGGCTGCCTCAGGTCCTGGCTGCCGGGATTCCTGGCACCTCTACCTTAATTAGACCAAGTCTGCACTACTCCCCCCATTTGAATTTTTCCTGATACCTAAACTTTGGGGCCTCTCAGTGGTCAATAATTAGATCTCTCCTCTTTTTATTTTGTTACTAGGGGCTTCACCAGCTCATATCTTTAAATCCCAGCTAGATATTGAAAATAATGGTTTACGTTCTTGATGGAGATAATCCTCACCAAAGCATGGATGCAGGAAATGCAAGCATTGTGCAGAGCTCAGTATTAATGTTGTAGGACGTAACGTGAACACCCATTCCCGTGACGTGCTTCCCACCTGACTCACAATCAGTCCCTCTCTGAGGGCTTTCCCCTTTAAGCCAAACAGTGGTCTTAGTGCCTACCTCGCCAGGGAAGCAGCAAGCAGAAAACAAAGGTGGCAGCTTCTTGAGTTCTAAGCCTAAGAGGCTGGAGGGACTTAGATGCAAACTTGCAGAGCAAGCTTTCCCTGCTCTCGGGCCAAATAAAGCTATCACAAGCTGATAGGGTAGACAGAGGAAACGATGGAGAAAGGAGCAGAATAAGGACAAGAGTTCTCCAGCCACCACGGGCACAAGCACCAAATCAGGGTCTGGTTGCCCGTCCAGCAAGGTCCAGTGAGCAGCCTGCATGTTGCCTTGGAGTGTGAGCTCACCTGCACCTCGAGGAGTGACCCTCACCTGCACCTCGACACACTGCTTAGCGCCTCCCATCTGGCCCTCAGGAGCTGATTCCCATTCTCTCCATGCACTGGAAAATGCATGGAAAATGAGGTGGAAAAGGGTCCTGGGTACCTGGATGGGGCAGCAGTATAAAGAGAGACACCCCCACACACACATCTGACCAAAGTGAGCCTGCACAGCACCAGATGTCCCACATCTGGACAGCCACGGAACCCCACCTGCTCCCATTACATTCCTATAATAATTCAGACACTCTCTGATTGTGCCACTCTTTCTAACTGATGGGGTTTAAGACTCACTACCCAAAATACGGCATCTTGGCACATTCAATATTTAAGCTGAAGGTATTCGAGAAATAGCACGTGTAGGAAGTTCCTTCTGATCTTCTATCCACCCTCCTACCAAAACAAGTCGGAACACCCAGGAAGGATGTTCCAACATGGCCCTAAAGCAGGTCAAAAGACCCTTGGGAGAGAGGTGCCTTCCTAAACCTGGAGGAAAAGAATGTCCTTATAACTGAGGACAAAGATCACAGAGAAGAATGTGAGCAGGGCCTGCCAGGCTTCTTCCAGGCCATCATCCTATTCCTCTGGACCCTTCACTCCTCCTCAAATCAACAATAATAGGTTCACCTGTTTCTTCAGGTCTTCATTTCCATAGGAAGGCTCCCATGTTACATAAAACTTATATCAGATAAACTTATACGCTTTTCTCTTGTTAATCTGTCTTTTGTTATGAAAGCCATGAATCTAAGAGATGGGTAGAGAAAAAGATATGTTTCCTCCCTTACATAATAGATACTTAATTAATGTCTATCATAATACAAATTATGATAACTGATTAAGAATTTTAATACAGAACAAGGGCAATCTGGGGAAACGCATAATTCTATTGGAATATCATCTTTGATTAGATACGTTGTCTATCATCATCAAAGTTCTTCATACTTTTAATTAACCATACATAAACAAAATGAAAAAGATAATTAAGTTTTGAAAATATTTTGATCATTCTGAAAGTAATCAATGGCAGTAATTTTGAATAATCAGATTCTTTGGTTAGCTAAAATTTATTAAATTACGATTGCAATTTGTAATTCTCACATAGTAAACAACCTGGGAAAATTATAAAAATGTATCAAGTTAGAAGCACAGGATAATCAGGAATCCTTCTTTCTGAAAGTAGCTGCAACATGGGCCCTGGTACACCCACTGTTTCTATCTTACCTAAAACTATCTTCTCCCTACTTTCATTAAGCTACCAAATGTTGGGGGGGGGGGAATCACATTGTAATTCAGTGATACTGGATCACAATAATGTGATATCGCATCATAAATCAAAATGACACCCCTGTTTTTCTCTCTGATCGATATGAAACAATTATTAGGTTGCTTCAAAACATTTATTTCTAGCAGAGTGACCATTTTGATTAAGTTAAGAAACAAATCCTGGAAACCTTTAACAAAATAACCATTACTTCAGTAAACGATTTGTTCAGTTAAAAACATGTGTTCGCTTCTGTCTTGACCCACTGTCTTGACAGTGGGCAGCACAGGAATAATTTAGTTTTAACCGTGACTAGACATTCATGTCTAGATCTACCCCAGAAGTTATTTCCACTGCACAGCTAGACTCAATAAGAGGGCAATTTTAAGAGAAAAAATGAAATTCTTACATTCCAATTACATATTTGAGAAAGAGTTTGTGAGAACACATGCAATTCCATAATGGATTGATTTTCCTTTTTATGTAAAACAGTATGACTAAGCCAACATTCTAGTTTGCAGTGGATGATACAAAACTTTATCACTCTGATTTAGTCCTTTTATTACTTTGACTTTGTCCTTTTCTGTAACTATTAATCTTATATATTATTTTCAAGTACTCAAAAACTGTAAATATTTTTAAAATCTAACAACCTGGTTTGAGATGACCTCTAGATTTCAGAAATTTATGTTTACGTGGGAGTAGAAATAAATAGTTATTATCACATCAAATAAAATGGTAAGTAAACCATTAAATAAAAAATGTCTAAATAAAGATAAAATATTTAATGAAATAAAGATAAGGTATTAAATAAAAAACTATGAAATATTCAAAATTATAAATAAAATACCATTAAATAAATCTTTAAATAAAAGTAAATTAAAAAGTGAAGCTCACACCATACGACCTATAGTGAATTTTGAGAACAGATTTAAATGGTTTGGCCTGGGGAAAGGGAGCCACTAAGGCAATGGATTCAGAAACATAGACGTCTTCATTTTTTCAGAGGCCTACATGTGGTGTAGGGAAAGATGAAGCATACAAAAAAATATCAGATGAGGGTTAGAAGCCAGAGGCTCCCAGGAACAGGAGTCTGAGGCAAGACAGGAGTGGTTTAGAGTCAGTGTGGTAGCTTGGAATGGCTGCTGAGAATGTGAGCTCAACAAACAAGTCCAACAGGCCTGAGCTCAAACCAGGCGCCATTGGTGAGAGAGGTGTTTTTCAAATGGTTTTCTCTCATGGCACACTTGAACCTATAGTTAGACTTCCATAGCACACTTAAATTACAAAAAAAAAAAGAGTGGAAAACAGAACATATTTACCGTACTTTGAACACCTTTCAAAAATAATTTAATTAATGATCTTTAAAAATTTTCATGGCACACCTAAGATGCTCTCACAGCACACCAGTGTGCTGTGACACAAAAGTTGAAAATCACTGAGTTAGAGATGCTTAGGCAAGTCACTGTCCTAAGCTTCAGTTTCTTCAAAATGTAAATGGAGGTGATCATAGAACTTTATTTATAGTTGTGAGGAATAATGAGGCATCTACCCATATGATGTGGTCATCACAATGCCTGGCTATAACACCACCCCCCACTGAGACCAACACAGCACTGCAGCTGGGTAAGTTTGGGGAGTGAAAAAAGTAACTATCTTATGGAACATAAGAAAGGCAGACTATACAGAAAAAACACACAAATGTGGAGTCAGGTTGCCCATCAGGCAGTTGGGGGCTGGGTCATGTTAAGTGTTTTTTTAAGGGGTTCACAATTTATGCCTAAAAATTCTTAAACTATTTCTCATATCTTTAATTTTATGAGTCAAAATAAATGCATAGTGATATAAACCTAGTATGTAAACTTATTCTTCAATGCAACAGCTTTAAATACTTGTAAGGTCAACTACTTTTAAAATATTAGTTTCCTTTCAATTAAAAACTCTTAAATATTTAAAACTGTGTCAAATTTGATAGGACAACATGAATATTGAATTTTAGACATAGCGCAGAAAAGCTTTTGCACTACCAAAATACATTTCACTATTGTTCTGGCCTGTTGTGCAGAATGGACAAAGCTACCACCTATGATCAGCTTTAAAAGAAAAACATTTTTGAAAGAAAAGATTTCAGGTGGAGTTATTGTCCATAAGCATGAAAAAGGATGGAAGAATGAGAAAGGCATGAAAATCTGGTTTACCAGAGTCTGGTCACAAAAGCCTGGAGGATCACTTTAAAAAACAGCTGTGCTTGTTTTTGATCACATCAAAGCCCTTGTTACTCAAAATGCAAAAGCAATGCAGCAGACTTGAAAACTCAACTTGCTATGACCCCTGGAGGGCTAACCAGCCAACTGAAAACTCTTGTGTCAGTAAACAAGCCCTTTGAGGCCCTAATGAAGAAAGATTGGACGTCAGGGATGCAGTCACCTGGTAATAATTTAACACCTACAGGCAGAATCAAGCAAGCACCCACTGCCCAGATTTGTGACTGGATCCTACGATCACGGAACAGTCTTAAGGAAGAGGTTGGGAAATCATTTTTAACCTGTGGCATCAGCAATGCTATGGATGGAACTGAGGACAATGAAATTTACCAGGATGAGGAAAGTGACTCTCAGAAGTCCTAAGTAATGCAGAAATTGAAGAAGACGATACATCTGATATTGACAGTGAGGAAGAGCTCACGGCCTTCTATGATACACAAATATCATAAATTTGTTATTGGTACATAAAATTCTCTTGTACCTTGCATTTTGTAATTATTCTGTGTTCTTGTGTTTTGTGATTATTTGTTACATAAAATTTCTTGTACCATGATATGTTAAAAAAAAAATAAGTGCTAAAATTCCATTATAAAAAATTAGTACTAAATAAAAATTTGAACTAAAAAATTAAAAAGTTTCTTCCTCAAACTTGGGGCCAAAAACGTGGGTGCGCATTATACACAGCGATATATGATGATCAGCAGAGCAAGCCAACAACCTGTAGAACTACATATCCAGTAAAGGACTAATAGCCAGAAAGTAAAAAGAACTAAAACATGTCATCAGAAAAAGAACAATCCCACTGAAAAATGGGCAAAAGACATGAACAGAAGCTTTTTAAAAGAAGATAAACAAATGGGCAATAATCATATGAAAAAATGCTCAGCATCACTATCGCCAGGGAAATGTAAATTAAAACCACAATAGGATATCACCTCACCCCTGTCAGAATGGATATTATTAAAAAGTAAAAAAACAACAGATGCTGGTGTGGCTACAGAGAGAATGGAACACTGTTGGGACGGCAAATTAGTCCAACCTCTGTGGAAAACAGTATGGAGATTCCTCAGAGAACTAAAACTAGACCTACCATTTGATCCAACAATCCTACCACTGTGTATGTATCTTCCCAAAAGAAAGGAAGTTATTTTATCAAAAAGATACCTACACTTGAATCTTTATTGCAGCATAATTGACAACCTCAAAGATGTGGAATCAACTAAGCACCCATCAATTCATGAGTATATTAACAAAATGTGATATGTGTACACACAGAATCCCAAGCTACCATAAAAAGAAATGAATTAATGCCCTTTGTAGCAACATGGATGGAATTAGAGACTGTTATCCTAAGTGAAGTATCTCAGGAATGGGAAAACAAATACCATATGTCCTCTCTAGTAAGTTGGACCCATTCAGTGGTCACAGAGGGAAGTAAAGGTCATTGAAAATCAGGAAGAGGAGGGAGCAGACAGGCGTAAAAACCCACCCTACAGGTCCAGCAAACACTGTTCAGTGATGGGCACACAAAGAGCCCTAACCCAAGCATTATAAAAGCTATCCATGTAACAAAAACATCTGTACCTCTTAATATTTTGAAATTTAAAAACAAACTGTGAGAAATAAATTGCTTTTCTTTATAAATTACCTAGTCTCTGTTATTCTGTCACAACAGCAGAAAACAGACAGAGACAACCTACTACTGTGCTTAGGAAGGGAGGTGTCGTTGACTGGGCTTGGCTGACATCAGATGGTGCAGAAGTGAGCCGGTCTGTGAGCCATAATCAGGGCTATAAGCGCCACATGGGCTGGGCTACTGATCAGTGCAGTCAGGACTTCCTGTCCCTACAGATTGTGTCTGCACTGAGAGACTGAATAAGCAAACGAACAATGGCCAGACCACACATAAAAATTGAACTTTGAGTCACAACCTGCAGCAACCTTCCCAGGAAACCAACCCCATTACCTCTTATAACCAGCACAGAAATCAGCCTGCTGTAAGTCCGACTTACAGGAATTCACGTTGGTTTCTCTAGTGACAATCCAGGAAGCTAGACAACTTCTGTAACAATCAGCCGCAATGGCCAGGATTTGGTTAATAACTGATAGCCTCCCTAATTTTTGTCCCCACTTTCAACTTAAGACCAACCAGGAAAACCCAAAATGCACCCCTAATCACATGGGGTGCCCCATGTATAGTTAGCCTGCCTACAGATCCCCTATGTAAACAGCTTCCAATCAGGGCCTATCTGAAGTCTTCCCCTTTTTCCACTTTCTTTAATTTTTTTATTTAAAATTAATATGAGGGTACAAATGATTAGATTACATCATTTGCATTTTTAAGGTAAAGTTCAAGTTGTAGTTGAGTCCTCCATCCAGGGGTGTGTTCTATTCCCTTATACTGTGCACATTAACTGAGGGTTTACCAATCCCCCCCTCCCTCTACCCCCTCTCGCCTCTGCCTTCTCCCACGTGAATATAATTGTTTTTTTTCCTCTGGAATGAGTTTGTAGTTGTTTACCTATTGGTTTCATGTTAGTATTGAGCACATTGGATACTTGTTTTTCTATTCTTGTGATACTTTACTAAGAAGAATGTACTTCAATTCCAGCCAGGTAAATACAAAAGATGTGAATCTCCATTTATTTTTTATGGCTGAATGGTATTCCATGGTATGCATATACCACAGTTTGATGGGCATTTGGGTTGATTCCACAAGTTTTCCTACTCACCAGCCTGCCTTTGAGTCTCTGCCAGTACACAAGTGACATGGCCAACTCCCTTGCTGTAGTAAGTTCAGAATAAATGGCCTTTGTTTTTCTCATTTGGTTGAATTTTGTTTAAGCTTCTCCCGGGGAACTCAGCCTGGATACTCAGTTAATTCCTTTAATGATAATTGCTCAGAAATTCTGAAAAAGTCTTCATTTTGCATTAATTTCATTATTTTGACTGTGATTGAGGACTGCCTTGCTACTAACAAGTGGCATTATCAACTATTTGATGACGATGATGATGAAGACAACTAAGAGGCCAAAAAAAATCCTGGGACAACAGATAAAGATAGTAATAGGTGACATTGACCCAACACTAGCTGTGTGCCAGGTTCTCTGAGAAGCATTTATTTAATTATATAAATTAACTCCATGAATATTCCAATGCCCTTAGAGCACTCAAATTATATTAGCCTCAGCTGGGGCTTGTTAGAAATGCAAATCCTCTGACCTTCCCACACTGACTGAATCAATACTTCTGGGCATGGATACAGCTCTGTTTTAAAGAGTCTTCCAGCTGATTTGGATTCAGCTTAAGTTTGAGAACCACTGGAATACCCCATGAATTCATTTTAATTCACGTCACTTAAGATAAGTCCTTTGAGGCACAAATCAGTAAAGTAACTTGCCCAGCTTTACTCATCTAGGAAGTGGTGAAGGCTGAGTTCAAACCTGGGTGGTCTGATTCTCTAGATCACCTCTCTAGTTATAAGGGAACATAAAAATTTTCTAGTTTTCATTACCTAATTAGTTTACATGTACACTATTTACTCTGTGATATCTTAAGTCTTTAAAATGGTAGAAGAACAAACAGATGATAAGAAAAAATATTCTGATATTTTGAAAAATTCCCCCCGAGCTTTGAAGAAGGGAAAGCCTAAACCAGCCTTGAAGATTATTTTGAGTTCCCCTCAAAACCGCCAGAATTAACTAGTTTTCCCAGTCACCATTTTTTCCTCAAGGCTACATTAACACAGATTACTAAAAAACACAAATTGAGACCAGTCTCAACCAAATGAGATCATTTATGTGAAAATATTTTTTAAAGAGTTATACAAATTCAAGTTACTGCCATTATTGTTAGCTAGGGACACAGAGAAGTGTCTGTAAAATTATCCTCCCGTACTTCTCCCAGCCCTGTGATTTAGGGTGCTTCTTCTCAATGCCAACATTTTGGTTAATGCAGTGGGGAAGAGAACTATGTCCAACCAGTGATTTGCTGCTGTCTATCCCAAAACAATGGGTGGATTCACTTTTCATCTAGTTATTTTGGCAAAACCAGAATGGCCACAGTTGCTTTGCTTTGACTAAGTAAATACTTTCTCTGCCTTATTCCACATTTGAATGTCCAAGAATCCTCCCCTGCTACCCTTAATTGTTTCACGGAACTACACTTAGCTCAGACCTTAGGTTACTCTTCCAAGAGACTTGTCTCATTTCTTTTTCTCTTTCAAATGTGCTCTACAAACTCACTTTTTCCAGACATATTTCTTGATTCACCAAAATAACAAAAACAAGTGGACATGACAATGTTGGACAACCCAGTTTTTAAAATTTCCTAGACAATAAACCTCTTTGTTTTTTCAGAATGAGTTTCTCAAGGACGCCACTATTTAATAATAAAAATCACTGTATCAGTTACTGCAACTGCCATTTACCAAAGGCCTGCAATGTTCTACAATCTTGCAGCCCTTATCTTACTCTGTAAGGCTGCAATGAAAGGATATATTCCTCTCAGAATAAGTTATTTCTTCAAGGGATCCTGTAGGCTTATGTGAAAATGTTACATCATACTAAAAATTATCAGGTTCAAAATCAAAATGCTTTATCTTGTGGTTTTTAATTCTTGTCCTCAATCACCAATCAGGTTTCTGGTTAGGGCCTCAGGTCTGGAATCAGACATCTGACTTCCTGGCCAAATGGTGATAAGCGTCTCTTACAATGGAGGTGACACTTAGCTCACAGAGTTCTAGTGAAGAATATACGGTCTAATATGTAATATAACCAGCATATTGTGTGTAAACTCAGTGGAATACGAACATGAAAATGTTTTCTTTCTCTTCACATGTCACCTTCCTTGAATACTACATCAAACTTTTACCTGCATTTTTGAGAGATTCCATTGATTTGGGGTCATTGGCAGATATTAAAATTTAAAAGTCTTATCTACTCCAGATCAATTTAAAGTTACAGTCTTGGGGTGGAGACAAGACGGCTGACTGAAGCCAGCTTTCTGCAGAGGCTCCCATCCAGAAGGAGAGTTAAAGGACAGAAATTTAGCAAGTAACCTGATGGATTAGAGCTGCACCAAGAGAGAAGCTTGAAGAATGCACATCAACCTCGCTGAGGTGAGCTGTGAACCCAAGGATACAAACAAAAGGTACAAAATCCATCACCAAGTGGACAGGAGTCCCCTCCCACATGAGAACAGCTCAGAGTGCCCCACAAACAAACGAGAAGAGTTCAAAGGTCCTCCCACTACACTCCACGGGAGAGACCCTCTAAAAACTGGACCTACCTCCCCTACTAGGGTGCCACAGCATTCTCCTCACAGGCATAAAACTGTATAAAACTGGATATATTCTCTACCTACAATTCTGACCTCCCAGCACTCCCCTCCACTCTCAGTCTGAGGTCTGGATGCCTATCCCCCAGGAGTCCAGATTCTTGGGTGATTTCTTGAGGGGTGTGGACAGGGCCTAAACTGCAGCTGGTCAGTGCTGACTCTGCGGCAGGGGAGTGAGGAGAGGATGGTCAGCTGAGAGGGAACCACGAAGGAGGGGCCGTGCCCCGAGGCACACAGCAGCAGCCATCTTTTGGCAACAATAGGGCTCACTCCCGGATATTCTGAAGCTACACCCCCTGTCTCCCTGGGCAACCAGAGGAGGCTGGGCATCTACTCAGGTGGCAAACACCATGGAACAGATCTGGACAGAAATGCAGGCCCTGTGAGTAAAGGGTTTGCCTGAGGCGGTACCCGCCTGGGGGGAGCGCGGGGACTAGAAACACACTCGCAGACCCAGGAAGTTCCCAGGGTGGGGCTGACCCAGAGGACCGCTTTACTGAGCCTAAAATGCACCCGGCCCTCAGGGGATCATCAGCCTATAGACAAAGGAAGACAGGTGTCTAGAACTGACAGCTAACCGAAAACAAACCTGCAGGTGCAAAGACAGGGCCTGAGGTGCAGGCTCTGGGAACTCAAAATAGCTTCTCTTCTGCAGTGGAATTTAGCAGGGACAGAAACAAATTCCCACAAATTTGTTCTGTTCTGTTCTGTTCTGTTCTGTCAGTAACATCAATCAGGGGCATGGCTAGAACTGAGTGAACACCCCCCAGCCTCCATCAAGCGCCCAAGGTTGTCAGGCCTCACCTCCCCCTGCTAGATAGAGGCAGAGCACAGCAGCCTGGCTGAGCAGAAATAGATTTCCTTGTGATTCAGGCAGGTGCAAACCCCTAGAGTATCTGTTCACTAGAGGCAAGTGGGTCACAGCCCTGCGGGGCTATCAATGACTGGGTGTGATAGAGGTGCAAGGTGGGGAAGAAGGCATCAACCTTCCCAGACTGATCTATTTGCTAGATGGGTCCTCCTCACTCCATGGAGCACCGGAGAAAGCCATATCTGAGTAGTCACCAGACCCTTGCGATCCAGTTGCCAGAGACCTTTAAAACTCTCCCACTTGAGACAGGTGCTGACTGAGACAATTGATATGGACTTTTTGAACTGAGCCAATCACCTGAGCACTATTCAGGTGGTGCCCTGGGTGTGTTGTTGTAGGAAGGTTTGATTTTCCTTTTCCAATTGTTGCCTGTGGGGGGCGGGGTGACTTATTTGCTGGTATTTTTCCACAGCTGAGACGGCAATCCAGAGTAACTGTTTCACTAGGGTCAAACAAAGAACAGCTTAAAACAAGACAGAACCCCACTTAGCCCCACCACACCAAACAGCTCCCCAGTTTCTCAGGCCATAGCACTGTACGGGTCCTCGACAAAGCTCCAGGGGAAAAATCAAATGGTATAAAAACAATCATGGGGTGGAATCAGTGGAAAAATTCTGGTAACAAGAATAACCAGAGTAGATCAACCCCCACACCCCCAAGGAAAGATATGGCAGATGTAACTGAAGATCCCATTCATAAACAGCCTGCTGAGATGTCAGAAATCGAATTCAGAATTTGGATTGCAAACAAGATTAATAGAATGGAGGAAAATTTGGAATTAGAAACTCGAGCAGCAATTCAAAAGTCAGAATTAGAAATTCAAGGAGAAATTCAAAATTTGTCTCAAGAATTTAACGAATTTAAAGACAAAACCACCAAAGATTTTGATGCACTGAAGCAAGTATTTGCAGCCCTCAAAGATAGGGAAAATACAGTAGAATTCCTCAGTAACAGAGTGGAGCAAGCAGAAGAGAGGATTTCTGAAATTGAAGACAAAGCCTTTGAATGCTCCCAGACTCTCAAAGGGGAAGAGAAATGGAGAGCAAAAATGGATCATTCTCTCAGAGAGCGCTGGGATAATTCAAATAAGGCTAATATCAGCCTCATTGGAATCCCTGAAAGTGTTGAAGTAACCTCACAAGGCACAGAGGCCCTTCTCCATGAAATTATGAAAGAGAATTTTCCAGACATGCCAAGAGATTCTGAAATTCAGATAGCAGACAGTTTCAGAACCCCAGCATGACTCACTCCGAATAAGACATCCCCCAGGCATATCATAATTAACTTCACTAAAGTTAATATGAAGGAGAAAATTCTGAAAGCAGCCAGACACAAGAAATCCATTACCTACAAAGGGAAGAATATTAAAATGACTATAGATCTCTCTGCCGAAACTTTTCAAGCCAGAAGAGGGTGGTCATCGACTTTTAATCTCCTAAAGCAAAATAACTTTCAATCCCGGATCCTGTATCCAGCTAAACTGAGTTTCATTTATGATGGAGAAATTAAATACTTTAATGACATTCATATGTTGAAGAAATTTGCCATAACCAAACAAGCTCTTCAGGATATTCTCAAACCTATCCTCCATAATGACCAGCCCAATCCTCTACCACGAAAGTAAACTCACTCAGAAACTTTTGATCAAACTACTACTTCCACAGTGGCAAAAGGATTATAAATGTCCACTGGACTTTCGAAAAACTCGATACCCCAAATTTACCAGACTTATCAATATTCTCCATTAATGTGAACGGCTTAAACTGTCCTCTAAAGAGGCACAGGTTAGCTGACTGGATACAAAAACTCAGGCCAGATATTTGCTGCATACAAGAGTCACATCTTACCTTAAAAGATAAATATAGACTCAGGGTGAAAGGATGGTCGTCCATATTTCAGGCAAATGATAATCAGAAAAAAGCAGGTGTTGCAATTCTATTTGCAGACACAATAGGCTTTAAACCAACAAAGGAAAGGAAGGATAAGAATGGTCACTTCATATTTGTTAAGGGTAATACTCAATATGATGAGATTTCAATTATTAATATCTATGCACCCAACCAGAATGCACCTCAATTTATAAGAGAAACTCTAAAAGACATGAGCAACTTGATTTCCTTCAGCTCCATAATAGTTGGAGATTTCAACACTCCTTTGGCAGTGTTGGCTCAATCCTCCAATAAGAAGATGAGCAAAGAAATTTTAGATTTAGGAGGCGGAGCAAGATGGCAGCCGAGTAACAGCTTCCTTGCATCTGGGCACGTGAGTC
This sequence comes from Nycticebus coucang, assembly GCF_027406575.1. Taxonomy (NCBI): domain Eukaryota; kingdom Metazoa; phylum Chordata; class Mammalia; order Primates; family Lorisidae; genus Nycticebus; species Nycticebus coucang. The sequence goes on along the minus strand of NC_069788.1, from coordinate 23,989,971 downwards.
TGGGGAGATAGGACTCCAGGCATCTCTGACTGGTGGTATCTGCCTATCATCACCCCTGAGAGGATACAGGGAGTCAGCGAGAGACTTCTGGACCCCAAGAGGAGGACTAAAACAGTGGAAAACCGGCAAGTGGTCGAGTGTGTTCAATCCATTTAAACTCGCCGCAACTTTAAGTTCAGTAGCAGCGAGACTGAAAACCAGAAAGGCCTTACCTGTGAACTGTTTTGGTGTCTTTGGACTTGGCACTCAGCTGAACTGCCTTGGGGAGAGCCTGAGGGGGAGTGCGGAGAACATTGGCCGTTGTCTAGGGCCCAAGTCTGAGCCGCTGAGCCAGACGGAGCTAATAGTGTTTGGCTCTGGGTCACAGGCAGCCATTGTGAGCGATCTGCCCCGGCAAGCTCTGCTCTCAGGGTCGCAGAGCTAGATTTGGGTGGGAGCCCGTACCCAGCGACCAAGTAGCCTAAGGGCAGGGTCTGAGCCGCCTAGCAGCCCTAACCATCGGGGGCAGAGGGAGACCAGTTTTGGCACACAGGGTAAGTGGATAGCCACTTCAGCAGTGATTCCAGCGACAAGTACTTCCCTGGGAAAGCTTCTGTTCAGTAAGTGAACAAGTTCAAAGCGCCTTTCAAGTGGGCTGAAGAGAGATTTAGGGAATCTACCTGCTGGGGTTTGAGAAACTAGCACCCTCCAGTCGTACCAGAACTGTGATTAACATCTCATACCCAAGAAGACCACGTGTTGCCCGGACAATACTCAATAACATATACATACTGCTTTGTTTTTGGTTGTGTTTTTTTTTTTGGTTTGGTTGTTTTTTTTTGTTTATTTTGATATTGTTGATGTTGTTTTGTTTTTTAAGTTCAACCTTTTCCATACAGATCCTTTTTCTTTCTCAATTTTTCTAGTTTAATTATAATTTCCCATTGCTGCCTATTTCAATAATTAGAACTTCATTTTTGTTAGTGTTCCTACCGCTATTATTTGGTTTTCCACCCAATTTTATCCCGTAAAGTTTTCTGTTTGCTTGTTTTGGTTTGATTTATAGCATTTTTGTCTTTCCTCTCTACTTGGTGGAGGTGGGGTACTGTGTCTGATCAGGTTAGCAAAGAGCTGCTGACCTCAAGGGAACCACCCAACTGGACACCCCCAGAAGGTGGTTTTTTTTTTAAGGTTGTAGCAAAGTACCCTACTGTACACCTATATTGCTCTGTCTCCCTCTTTCTGTGCCTCTCTTCTTTTTGTCAATATTCCTTTTACCACCCCCTCTCCTTTCTCTATTTTTCTTTTTTTTTCTTAACACTCGGTCCTCCTTTCTTTCATCCCTTTTTTGCTCTTAAACCTTCTCACCCTTCTGGTCCTGTAACCCTTAGTCCACAGGCACGAGAACTTAAAGAGCAAGAGGAAGTGAAAGGAAAATTAGGGCAAGGAAACAGATAAAAGAAATCACCCATGAGGAAGAATCAGCAGAAAACTCCAGGCAACATGAAGAACCAGCCCAGAACGACCCCACCAAGGGACCATGAGGTAGCTACTGCAGAGGATTCCACCTATAAAGAAATGTTAGGAATGACAGAAAGGGAATTTAGAATACACATGTTGAAAACAATGAAAGAAATGATGGAAACAATGAAGGAAACTGTTAATAAACTGGAAAATAACCAAAAGGAAATTCAAAAACAGAATCAAATAACAGATGAACGATATGAAGAATATAAAAAGGATATAGCAGAGCTGAAGGAACTGAAACAGTCAATTAGGGAACTTAAAGATGCAATGGAAAGTATCAGCAACAGGTTAGACCATGCAGAAGAAAGAATTTCAGAGGTAGAGGACAAAGTTTTTGAGATCAATCAGATAGTAAAAGAGGCAGAAAAGAAGAGAGAAAAAGCAGAACGTTCACTGTCAGAATTATGGGACTTTATGAAGCGTTCCAACATACGAGTTATAGGAATTCCAGATGGGGAAGAAGAAGGCCCCAGAGGAATGGAAGCCATACTAGAGAATATTATAAAAGAAAATTTCCCAAATATCACCAAAGATTCTGACACACTGCTTTCAGAGGGATATCGGACCCCAGGTCGCCTCAACTCTAACCGAGCTTCTCCAAGACACATTGTGATGAACCTGTCCAAAGTCAAGACAAAAGAAAAGATTCTGCAAGCTTCCAGGAGTAAGCGCCAGTTGACCTACAGGGGCAAATCCATCAGAGTGACCACAGACTTCTCTAATGAAACTTTCCAAGCAAGACGACAATGGTCATCTACCTTTAATCTACTTAAACAGAACAATTTCCAGCCCAGAATTCTGTACCCTGCTAAGCTAAGCTTCAAAATTGATGGAGAAATCAAATCACTTACGGATACACAAACATTGAGGAAATTCACCACAACAAGACCAGCTCTACAGGAAATACTTCAACCTGTTCTGCACACTGACCACCACAATGGATCAGCAGCAAAGTAAGAACTCAGAAATTAAAGGACAGAACCTAACCTCCACACTGATGCAAAAGATAAAACTAAGCAATGGACTCTCACCAAATAAGATGAATAGAATACTACCACACTTCTCAATTATGTCAATAAATGTTAGTGGCTTGAATTCCCCACTGAAGAGACATAGATTAGTGGACTGGATTAAAAAACACAAGCCATCCATTTGCTGTCTGCAAGAAACACACCTGGCTTCAAAAGACAAATTAAAGCTCCGAGTCAAGGGTTGGAAAACAATTTTTCAGGCAAATGGAATTCAGAAGAAAAGAGGAGTTGCAATCTTATTTTCAGATACATGTGGAGTTAAAACAACTAAAGTCAAAAAAGAAAAAGATGGTCACTTTATATTGGTCAAGGGAAAAATACAACAAGAAGACATTTCAATTCTAAATATTTATGCACCCAATTTAAATGCTCCCAGATTCTTGAAACAGACCTTACTCAGTCTGAGCAATATGATATCTGATAATACCATAATAACAGGGGACCTTAACACTCCTCTTACAGAGCTGGACAGATCTTCTAAACAGAAATTAAACAAGGATATAAGAGATTTAAATGAGCCCTAGAACAACTGTGCTTGATAGACGCATATAGAACACTCCATCCCAAAGATAAAGAATATACATTTTTCTCATCACCCTATGGAACATTCTCCAAAATTAATCATATCCTGGGACACAAAACAAATATCAACAGAATCAAAAGAATTGAAATTTTACCTTGTATCTTCTCAGACCATAAGGCACTAAAGGTGGAACTCAACTCTAACAAAAATGCTCGACCCCACCCAAAGGCATGGAAATTAAACAATCTTCTGTTGAAAACAGATGCATGCAGGAAGAAATAAAACAGGAAATCATTAACTTCCTTGAGCATAACAACAATGAAGACACAAGCTACCAAAACCTGTGGGATACTGCAAAAGCAGTTTTGAGAGGAAAATTCATCGCTTTAGATGCCTACATTCGAAAAACAGAAAGAGAGCACATCAACAATCTCACAAGAGATCTTATGGAATTGGAAAAAGAAGAACAATCTAAGCCTAAACTCAGTAGAAGAAAAGAAATATCCAAAATCAAATCAGAGATCAATGAAATTGAAAACAAAACAATCATTCAGAAAATTAATGAAACAAGGAGTTGGTTTTTTGAAAAAATAAATAAAATAGATAAACCATTGGCCAGACTAACGAGGAATAGAAAAGTAAAATCTCTAGTAACCTCAATCAGAAATGATAAAGGGGAAATAACAACTGATCCCACAGAGATACAAGAAATCATCTCTGAATACCACCAGAAACTCTATGCCCAGAACTTTGACAATGTGCAAGAAATGGATCAATATTTGGAATCACACCCTCTCCCTAGACTCAGCCAGGAAGAAACAGAGCTCCTGAACAGACCAATTTCAAGCACTGAGATCAAAGAAACAATAAAAAATCTTCCAACCAAAAAATGCCCTGGTCCAGATGGCTTCACTCCAGAATTCTATCAAACCTTCAAGGAAGAACTTACTCCTGTACTGCAGAAATTATTCCAAAAATTGAGGAAGAAGGAATCTTCCCCAACACATTCTATGAAGCAAACATCACCCTGATACCAAAACCAGGAAAAGACCCAAACAAAAAGGAGAATTTCAGACCAATCTCACTCATGAACATAGACGCAAAAATTCTCAACAAAATCCTAGCCAATAGATTACAGCTTATCATCAAAAAACTCATTCATCATGATCAAGTAGGCTTTATCCCAGGGATGCAAGGCTGGTTTAACATACCCAAGTCTATAAACGTTATCCACCATATTAACAGAGGCAAAAATAAAGATCACATGATCCTCTCAATAGATGCAGAAAAAGCATTTGATAAAATCCAGCATCCTTTTCTAATTAGAACACTGAAGAGTATAGGCATAGGTGGCACATTTCTAAAACTGATTGAAGCTATCTATGACAAACCCACAGCCAATATTTTACTGAATGGAGTAAAACTGAAAGCTTTTCCTCTTAGAACTGGAACCAGACAAGGTTGTCCTCTGTCACCTTTACTGTTCAACGTAGTGCTGGAAGTTCTAGCCAATACAATTAGGCAAGACAAGGAAATAAAGGGAATCCAAATGGGAGCAGAGGAGGTCAAACTCTCCCTCTTTGCTGACGACATGATCTTATTCTTAGAGAACCCCAAAGACTCAACCACAAGACTCCTAGAAGTCATCAAAAAATACAGTAATGTTTCAGGATATAAAATCAATGTCCATAAGTCAGTAGCCTTTGTGTACACCAATAACAGTCAAGATGAGAAGCTAATTAAGGACAAAACTCCCTTCACCATAGTTTCAAAGAAAATGAAATACCTAGGAATATACCTAACGAAGGAGGTGAAGGACCTCTATAAAGAAAACTATGAACTCCTCAGAAAGGAAATAGCAGAGGATATTAACAAATGGAAGAACATACCAAGCTCATGGATGGGAAGAATCAACATTGTTAAAATGTCTATACTTCCCAAAGCAATCTACCTATTCAATGCCATTCCTATCAAAATACCAACATCGTACTTTAAAGATTTGGAAAAAATGAGTCTGTGTTTTGTATGGAACCAGAAAAAACCCCGTATAGCTAAGGCAGTTCTCTGTAACGAAAATAAAGCTGGGGGCATCAGCATACCAGATTTTAGTCTGTACTACAAAGCCATAGTGCTCAAGACAGCACGGTACTGGCACAAAAACAGAGACATAGACACTTGGAATCGAATTGAAAACCAAGAAATGAAACTAATATTTTACAACCACCTAATCTTTGATAAACCAAACAAGAACATACCTTGGGGGAAAGACTCCCTATTCCATAAATGGTGTTGGGAGAACTGGATGTCTACATGTAAAAGACTGAAACTGGACCCACACCTTTCCCCACTCACAAAAATCGATTCAAGATGGATAAAGGACTTAAATTTAAGGCATGAAACAATAAAAATCCTCAAAGAAAGCATAGGAAAAACACTGGAAGATATTGGCCTGGGGAAAGACTTCATGAAGAAGACTGCCATGGCAATTGCAACAACAACAAAAATAAACAAATGGGACTTCATTAAACTGAAAAGCTTCTGTACAGCTAAGGACACAATAACCAAAGCAAAGAGACAACCTACACAATGGGAAAGGATATTTGCATATTTTCAATCAGACAAAAGCTTGATAACTAGAATCTATAGAGAACTCAAATTAATCCACATGAAAAAAGCCAACAATCCCATATATCAATGGGCAAGAGACATGAATAGAACTTTCTCTAAAGATGACAGGCAAATGGCTAACAAACACATGAAAAAATGTTCATCATCTCTATGTATTAGAGAAATGCAAATCAAAACAACCCTGAGATATCATCCAACCCCAGTGAGAATGGCCCACATCACAAAATCTCAAAACTGCAGATGCTGGCGTGGATGTGGAGAGAAGGGAACACTTTTACACTGCTGGTGGGACTGCAAACTAGTACAACCTTTCTGGAAGGAAGTATGGAGAAACCTCAAAGCACTCAAGCTAGACCTCCCATTTGATCCTGCGATCCCATTACTGGGCATCTACCCAGAAGGAAAAAAATCCTTTTATCATAAGGTCACTTGTACTAGACTGTTTATTGCAGCTCAATTTACAATCGCCAAAATGTGGAAACAGCCTAAATGCCCACCAACCCAGGAATGGATTAACAAGCTGTGGTATATGTATACCATGGAATACTATTCAGCCATTTAAAAAAATGGAGACTTTACATCCTTCGTATTAACCTGGCTGGAAGTGGAAGACATTATTCTTAGTAAAGCATCACAAGAATGGAGAAGCATGAATCCTATGTACTCAATTTTGATATGAGGACAATTAATGACAATTATAGTTATGGGGGGGGAAGCAGAAAGAGGGAAGGAGGGATGGGGGTGGGGCCTTGGTGTGTGTCACACTTTATGGGGACAAGACATGATTGCAAGAGGGACTTTACCTAACAATTGCAATCAGTGTAACCTGGCTTATTGTACCCTCAATGAATCCCAACAATAAAAAATAAATAAATAAATAAATAAAAAATAGAATAGATCTGCTAAAAAAAAAAAAAAAAAGAAAAGAAATTTTAGATTTAAAACTACCCATCCAACATTTGGATTTAGCAGACATCTACAGAACATTTCATCCTAACAAGCTGAATACACATACTTCACATCAGCCCACAGAACATACTCCAAAATCAATCACATCTTTGGTCACAAGTCTAACCTCAGTAAATTTAAAGAAATAGAAATTATTCCTTGCATCTTCTCGGACCACCATGGAATAAAAGTTGAACTCAGTAAAAACAGGAATCTGCATACTCATACAAAAACACGGAAGTTAAATAACCTTATGCTGAATGAAAGCTGGGTAAGAGATGAGATTAAGAAAGAAATTGCCAAATTTTTGGAACAAAACGACAAGGAAGACACGAATTATCAGAACCTCTGGGACACCACAAAGGCAGTTCTAAGAGGGAAATTTACAGCACTGCAAGCCTTCCTCAGGAGAACGGAAAGAGAGGAAATTAACAACTTAATGAGACACCTCAAGCAACTGGAAAAGGAAGAACATTCCAACCCCAAACCCAGTAGAAGAAAAGAAATAACCAAAATTAGAGCAGAATTAAATGAAATTGAAAACAAAAGAATTATACAACAGATCAATAAATCAAAAAGTTGGTGTTTTGAAAAGGTCAATAAAATAGATAAACCTTTGGCTAACCTAACCAGGAAAAAAAGAGTAAAATCTCTAATCTCATCAACCAGAAACAACAAAGACTAAATAACAACAGACTCCTCAGAAATTAAAAAAATCCTTAATGAATATTACAAGAAACTTTATTCTCAGAAATATGAAAATCTGAAGGAAATTGACCAATACTTGGAAGCACGTCACCTTCCAAGACTTAACCAGAATCAAGTGGAAATGTTGAACAGGCCCATTTCAAGTTCTGAAATAGGATCAACCATACAAAACCTCCCTAGAAAGAAAAGCCCAGGACCAGATGGCTTTGCATCAGAATTCTACCAAACCTTTAAAAAGGAATTAGTACCTATATTACTCAACCTGTTCCAAAATGTAGGGAAAAAAGGAAGACTACCCAACATGTTCTATGAAGCAAACATCACCCTGATCCCCAAACCAGGAAAAGACCCAACAAGAAAAGAAAATTATAGACCAATATCACTAATGAATATAGATGCAAAAATATTCAACAAGATCCTAACAAACAGAATCCAGCAACACATCAAACAAATTATACATCATGACCAAGTCAGTTTTATCCCAGGGTCTTAAGGCTGGTTCAATATCGGTAAATCTATAAGTATAATTCAGCACATAAACAAATTAAAAAACAAAGACCATATGATTCTCTCAATTGATGCAGAAAAAGCTTTTGATAATATCCAGCATCCCTCCATGATCAGAACACTTAGGAAAATTGGTGTAGAGGGGACATTTCTGGGCGGTGCCTGTGGCTCAAAGGAATAGGGCACCAGCCCCATATGCTGGAGGTGGCGGGTTCAAACTCAGCCCCGGCCAAAAACTGCAAAAAAAAAAAAGAAGGGACATTTCTTAAACTGATAGAGGTCATCTACAGCAAACCCACAGCCAATATCATATTGAATGGAGTTAAATTGAAATCATTTCTACTCAGATCAGGAACCAGACAAGGCTGCCCATTGTCTCCACTGCTCTTTAACATTGTAATGGAAGTTTTAGTCACCACAATTAGGGAAGAAAAGGTGATCAAGGGTATCCATATAGGGTCAGAAGAGATCAAACTTTCACTCTTCACAGATGATATGATTGTATATCTGGAAAACACCAGGGATTCTACTACAAAACTCTTAGAAGTGATCAAGAAATACAGCAGCATCTCAGGTTACAAAATCAACATTCATAAATCTGTAGCCTTTATATATACCAACAATAGTCAAGCTGAAAAAACAGTTTAGGGCTCTATTCCATTCACAGTAGTTCCAAAGAAGATGAAATATTTGGGAGTTTAACAAAGGACGTAAAAGATCTCTATAAAAAGAACTATGAAACTTTAAGAAAAGAAATAGCTGAAAATGTTAACAAATGGAAAAACATACTATGCTTATGGCTGGGAAGAATCGACATTGTTAAAATATCCATACTACCCAAAGCAATATACAATTTTAATGCAATCCCTATTGAAGATCCACTGTCATACTTTAAAGATCTTGAAAAAATAATATTTCATTTTATGTGGAATCAGAAAAAACCTCAAATAGCCAAGACATTACTCAGAAATAAAAACAAAGCAGGAGGAATCATACTACCAGACACCTCAGACTATACTATAAATTGATAGTGATCAAAACACATGGTACTGGCACAAAAGCAGAGAAGATGTCTGGAACAGAATAGAGAACCAAGAGATGAATCCAGCTACTTACCATTATTTGACCTTTGACAAGCCAATTAAAAACATTCAGTGGGGAAAATATTCCCTATTTAACAAATGGTGCTGGGTGAACTGGCTGGCAACCTGTAGAAGATTGAAACTGGATCCACACCTTTCACCATTAACTAAGATAGACTCTCACTGGATTAAAGATTTAAACTTAAGACATGAAACTATAAAAATACTAGAAGAGAGTGCAGGGAAAACCCTTGAAGAAATCAGTCTGGGCGAGTATTTTATGAGGAGGACCCCCCTGGCAATTGAAGCAGCTTCAAAAATATACTACTGGGACCTGATCAAACTAAAAAGCTTCTGCACAGCCAAGAACACAGTAAGTAAAGCAAGCAGACAGCCCTCAGAATGGGAGAAGATATTTGCAGGTTATGTCTCTGACAAAGGTTTAATAACAAGAATCCACAGAGAATTCAAACGTATAAGCAAGAAAAGAACAAGTGATCCCATCGCAGGCTGGGCAAGGGACTTGAAGAGAAACTTCTCTGAAGAAGACAGGCACATGGCCTACAGACATATAAAAAAATGCTCATCATCTTTAATCATCAGAGAAATGCAAATCAAAACTACTTTGAGATAATGTCTAACTCCAGTAAGATTAGCCCATATCACAAAATCCCAAGACCAGAGATGTTGGCGTGGATGTGGAGAAAAGGGAACACTTCTACACTGCTGGTGGGAATGCAAATTAATACATTCCTTTTGGAAAGACGTTTGGAGAACACTTAGAGATCTAAAAATAGATCTGCCATTCAATTCTATAATTCCTCTACTAGGTATATACCCAGAAGACCAAAAACCACATTATAACAAAGATATTTGTACCAGAATGTTTATTGCAGCCCAATTCATAATTGCTAAGTCATGGAAAAAGCCCAAGTGCCCATCGATCCACAAATGGATTAATAAATTGTGGTATACATACACCATGGAATACTATGCAGCCTTAAAGAAAGATGGCAACTTTACCTCTTTCGTGTTTACATGGATGGAGCCGGAACATATTCTTCTTAGTAAAGTATCTCAAGAATGGAAGAAAAAGTATCCAATGTACTCAGCCCTACTATGAAACTAATTTATGGCTTTCACATGAAAGCTATGACCCTGTTATAGCCTAAGAATAGGGGGAAGGGGGAAAGGGAGGGGAGAGAGGGGGGAAGTGGACAGAGGGAGGGTGATTGGTGAGATTACACCTGCAGTGCATCTTACAAGGGTATATGTGAAACTTCGTAAATATAGAATGTAAATGTCTTTACACAATAACGAAGAAAATGCCAGGAAGGCTATGTTAACCAGTGTGATAAAAATGTGTCGAACAGTCTGTAAAACCAGTGTATGGTGCCCCATGATCGCATTAATGTACACAGCTATGATTTAATAATAAAAAAAAATGTACTTGTAATACAGCACCAAGCAAAAAATAAATAATTAAAGTTACAGTCTCACATTCATGGTCATGCACATTTCTTCATTTGCCTTGTGCCACTCACGAGGGTCTTTCCTTTCATGCCAACCCCCTTGTCCTTTCTCCTCCAGTGCTTTAGAGAAGAGAGGCTTGTCCCTAACTGGTGCACTCCATACCTGCTGGCGGTCATACTCTCCAGCAGGCAGCTCACCTCCCCAGGGACACCGGAGTTTCCCTGTCTCACAGTTGCCTGATGGTAAGGATGGGCTCTTCTGAGCCCTGCCTCTCTCACCCTGGCAGTCCACCCCTCAGCACCTTGATTTGGGGCTGGGGTTCCTGCAAGGACACTCAAGCCCAGGCACCGTCAACAATGTCCAATGGACAAAATGGAAACTCGTTCACTCACCTCTGCTGGCCAAGCTATCTCCCTTCTCCCTCTCTTTCTATTCTCCCCTTGATTAAAGATTTAGGGGAGAGACCAACAGGTCTGCTACAAAAGCAAATGTATAACAAGGAAATGCCAGGCCTCTGTGGGCTTCTCCACTTGCTATGAGACAGTCTAATGGACCATCCTCTTGGCTGTAGGAGAAGACGTATTCATAAGAAGGGACAAAGTGATAGCTCATTAGAGATACTGGATTCTCCACAACTCCTGTCTCGAACAAATCCCTGGATCTTCTTGTTTCCTGCTTATCTGGGCTTCTGGGGAGAGAGGGAGCCCCCATGGTGGCTGGAGAGGCAGAGCCATCTCACATGCTTCTTAAGGGCCTGGTAAAGGGAGCCTAGCAGCTCTCTTTCTGTAGTCCCCTTTATGATAGGAAGCATTTCTTGTCTCTGTAGTCTGAGTTTTATACCCGAGTAGCTATTTCCCATGCCAATAGCAAACTCTTCTGTACCATGTACGTGTGTAAAGCCAAATGCATTACATGTTTGCCATCAATGTCATCTCAGATGTGAACACTGGTCTTGGAAAAGCTGCATCACTTTCCCAGGAGCCACCTAACAGAGGAGGCCATCTCCCGATGTCAAGTCATTTCCCCAAAGGCTGTGAGAGTCTGCTGTGAGAGCCTATCTGCTGTCAGAGGGTTTAGTTTAGTTCAGAGGCTGGTTTCCTACAATTCTAAAGGTTTATTTAATGGCAATGCCCGTGTTTTATTATCCAACATAAATTTTATTATTGCATTTAATTGAAGCCTCATAAAAGATCGGAAAAGCAGTACTAGCCTTATCCTTCTGGTGGCCTCTGGGATTATTTTTATATTTGTGGTTCTTATGAGTAGAATGAGGATTGACATGGTCTTCTGCCCTGATATGATTTTTAAAACAAAAGAGTTTAGAATCGCTGATCTAGAACATTAATTTATGTTGTTGATCATCAATTATTATTACATCTTTGGTTGAAAAGAAAAACTTCAGGTAGCACAGAATTCGTTAAAGGGACCCAGTTCACTTCTTCTGAACTTTATAATAGATTTCTAGACACTTGGCCATGCATCAAGTTAGAACTAAATCTGTGCAGACACCATAAGTAGAATCTAAGCCAGCCTTGTGTGGCTACTTCCAGTGTCATAAGAGAAATATTTCCCCTTAGCTCAGCTGAATGAGTATTTTTTCCAAATCAAGTTGGGTCATCATTCTTTTCTTCATAATGGATAAATTTATAAGCACAAAACTAAAATAAACTAAATATAAAAATACAATAAGCTGTCATAAACAAAAAAAACTCCAAAAGATAATATGATATAGTCAATATCATATTTTGGAAAAAAATCGTTTTACTTATGCTAGGAGTTTGGCCATCTAAGTCAGGACTGGAGGCTCGATTTCCTATGATTGGATAATAATGCAGAAGATAAAAACACCAACTCAGAACCTAACACATCTAATTAGGAATATTTTTCTTAGCAGAGAGAGGGAAGGAGGGAGAAGGGTGGGGCCTTGGTGTGTGCCACAACTTCTGGGGGCAAGACATGATTGCAAGAGGGACTTTACCTAACAAATGCACTCAGCGTAACCTGGCTTATTGTACCCTCAATGAAAGCCCAACAATAAAAAAAAAAAAAGAAGAATATTTTTCTTTAGAAATACATTGTTTTTCCTTTTTATCATTGGATCTAGATTAATTTTTCCTAAGCCCCAGCTCATCCCTCCTGCCTCAGTGCCCAGTTCCTCAGTCACCTGAGAGCAATTCTGGGTGGGCTTCCTCAGTCCCATTCTCTGCCCAGGTGTGTGGTCTTCCTCCCTGAGGACTGGGGAGATCATAGGAGAGAAAACAGAGGATGGGGGTGGGACAGAGATTACAGGATGTGCACAGGGAGGAAGAACAACAGGGAACACGGAGGCTGGAGCAGGAGAGAGCGCTGGCCCAGGGTGGAACAGCAGGGGAAAAGCAACACATTTTCTCAGCAAAGTTTAACTCCTCCTGCTTGATGGGGCCAAGAGGGCCAGCTTGATCTAAGCACTAGTGGAATATTTTTTAGTAGCAATTATTGGAAGACAATTACTTGATAGATTTCTCAACTAGACATTTAAATTCAGAGATTCTCTGTTTGCTATTTATTTTCAAGGAACAACTTGGGTTTCCTTGGTGTCTACACAAGACTGAACACCCTTCTAACAATGAATGAGTTTTGCAAATGGCCTCACATTGAAGCCATTTGAAAATCACATAGTTTCTGAAAGGGGGGCACTCAACCGGCAAAGATCTCACAGACCACCAAGGCTTCTATGAAAGGCTTTTATTGGCGAGGGAGGGATGCTGCAGAGCAGCACCAAGGAGGAGAGAAAAGAAGGGTGGGGAGAGAAGAGAGAGAGAGAGGAAAAGGGAGAGGAGAGACGGAGAGAGAGAAGAGAGAGTGAGAGACAGAGAGAGGAGAGAGAGACAGAGAGACAGAGAGAGAGGAGAGAGAGAGAGAGAGAGCATGCATGTGAGAGAGAGCTATATAGGTTCAGTTAGGGGAAGTCTTAGAATGGTGATGGGAGGGTAGATTAGCCAATAAGGAGTTACTGCCCTGGCTGGAAGAGGCGTTAGGGGCAGGCCAAAGTTAATTTTGGTCTGTAGAAAGTAGGAGGGGCTTTTCTGGGGGAGGGGCTTTCTCTGGGGCAATTACCTAACATTCCTCCCTTCTTGATATGTTAAAAATAGGGGGTTTGCCTTGGGATAGGGGAGGTAGAGTTCTCACTTCTGTAGTTTCTTCCTGCTGAGAGGGGCTCATAGTTTCAATTGGCCAACTAGAGGACAAATATATGGTTTTTTGTAATATATAGGAAGAAGTGGTGAGAAAGATTAGGAAGGTGGAGGGGTGGAGCTTTTAATAAAGCACACTGTAGAGATCTAAAAGAAGTGGAAATGGAGGTTAGGAGAGGCTTATGTGGGTTATTTTGAGTAGTATTATATAAAGTAGCAGTTAGGAGAGAAGGAGGTGGGTAATGAAGGTGTTGGGATAGGAAGAAGTGTGTCTGTTTGTTTTCATAAAAGGAATCGGATATACTGAAGAAGAGAGGATAAGATGGAGGGAGATAATGGGCTATCTGATGGTGTAAGTCCTGCAGGAAGAATGGGTCTACTAAATATTAATTCAAAAGGAGAGGTTGGAAGTTTTCTTTGGAAGGGAATGTAGGTATAGAAGTGCCGGGGTAGAAGAGTTATCCAATCTAAGTGAAGTTTTAAGGGAAAGTTTGGTTAATATAGATTTTAGGGATCTGTTAGACCTTTCAATCTTCCCTGAGGATTGAGGATGGAAAAGAATATGGAAATGTCAGGGGATACCTAAGGCTTTGGTTAAGGTTTGAGAAATGGTGGAGGTGAATTCAGGTTCATTGTTGGACTGTAAAGAACAAGGGATTCCAAAGCGGGGAATAATGTCTTGGAGTATGATAGAGGGAACAGTGGTAGTCCTCTTCTTTGTAGTAAGAAAGGCTTTAAGTTAATTTGAGAAGGTATTTATTAATATTAAGAGGTATTTATAGTATTTGCTTTTAGGTATGTGTGTGAAATTAAGTTGCTAGTTTGTTTTAGGAAGAAGTCCCCTAGCCTGGTGAGTTGGAAAGTGTAGGAGGTGAGACTTTGTTTGTGGGTTAGAGCACTGGTAGATTTCATAGGATGATGCAAGTTGATTCAGAAACTCTGAATCTATTTGAGAGAGAGGAAAGAAAGCTTTAAGAAATTGTAGTAAAGTTTGAGACTTGGGGTAAAATAACTTGTGGAGACAGATAAGGAGGTTATGAGTGGGAGGTTGATTCATTTTCTTCTACTCTAGTAGTAATAGGAGTAGAAATAAGTAGGAGGTGAGAGGTGTCAGGGGATGATGGTTGGAGAGTAGCCATACATGCTGCATGGTCACTCAGTTATCACCCTTTGATATAGATGAGTGATTAGATTGATGTGAACGGCAATGAATAATGCTTACAGTCTTAGGTAATTTAGAAGCTTTTAGTAGTTTGATAATAAAGTGAGAGTTAAGAGGTCCTTCTTGTATGTTGGAGAGGTAAGGGAGAAGAGTGTCTAGTGTTTGAAGGTAATCGTGAGTGGGTGACGAGTCAGAGGGAGTAGGTAAGAGGGATGTAGGACTTAGTGTGAATATGTGTTAAAAGATAACGATGGGTCAGATAAGAGAGGTTTGAAGGTTAAGAATGTGGTATGGTGGTAGGGTTTGAAGATTTTTGTATGTCAAAAGATCAGATAGAGAATGAGGGGATAAGACAGTAGTAGGGGAATTAAAAGTGAGTTTCTTTGATTCTTGTATTAGAGTAATTGTGGCTGCCAATGTCTTGAGATAAGGGGTTCAACTTTGAATAGTGTGATCTGTTTTGAGAGATAAGTAACTGGAGTAAAGGTGGGGCCTAGTTGATGTTTAAGTACGTCGAGAGAAAATATATGTTTTTTTGTAATATATAGGAAGAATTGGTGAGAAAGATTAGGAAGGTGGAGGGGTGGAGCTTTTAATAAAGCACACTGTAGAGATTTAAAAGAAGTGGAAATGGAAGTTAGGAGAGGCTTATGAGGGTTATTTCGAGTAGTATTATATAAAGGAGCAGTTAGGAGAGAAAAGTTGGGAATCCATGCTCTGAGATATCCAACTAATCCTAAAAAGAAGAGGAATTCTTGTTTTGTGGTGGGTAGAGGAAAGTTGTGAAGAAGGCTTTTTTGTCTATGGCAATAGTTTTGAAGTTTGGGGATAAAGGGATATTAAAGTACGTGACTTTCTGTTGGAATAATTGAACTTTTGAGGGAGAGATCTGATATTTCCTATTTGTAAGGATATTAAGGAGGGAATAGGTGTTTTGCTTAGAGTCATGTAAGGTGGAATTATAGAGTAGGAGGTTATCAACATACTGAATTAAGGTTGAAGGAGAGGGATTATAGGATTGGAGGTCTCGTGCTAATGTTTGGCCAAATAAGTGGGGCTGTTATGAAATCCCTGGGGGAGTATAGTTTAAGTAAGTTGGGAAGAAGTCTGGGAAGTAGGGTCAGTCTATGTGAAGGCAAATAGGTTCTGGCAATTAAGGTGTAAGGGAATGGAGAAGAAGGCATTTTTGAGGTCTAGTATGGAGAAATAAGTTGTTTAAGGTGGGATGGTTGATAGAAGGGCATATGGATTAGGGACTATTGGGTGTATAGGAATGAGCGTAGAGTTAATGAGTTTTAGATTTTGTATTAAGTGATAGGTATCATCAGGGGTTTTTTGTTGTTGTTGTTTTTTGTGGGGTTTTTTTGGCCAGGGATGGGTTTGAACCCACCACCTCTGGCATATGGGACCGGCGCCCTACTCCTTGAGCCACAGGCGCCGCCCATCGTCAGGTTTTTAAATGCTAGTATGGGAGTATTAATGGTGAGTGGGCAGGTTATAAAAACTCTTTTTTTTTTTTTTGGAGATTTTGTATAATAGGTTGGAGTTCCAGGAGACTAGATTGGGAAGTAGATACTGATGTTGAGAAGGAAAAATAGAGGGGGGTTTTAGTTTAATAAGAATTGGAGAGTAGAAGGCAATTGAGGGGGTTTTAGTATCCTAAATTTAGGATTTACTTGCTATGGTGGAATGGGCTAGGGCGACGAGTCTTTTATAGCTTGAGATAGGACGAGGCAGAGTGAGGTAGAGAGAGATGGGTCAGCATTTATCAATTTAAGATCAAAAGTTAGGGCAGTACTTAATTTGGAAAGTATGTCATGTTCCAGAAGGAGAATTGGACAGGAAGGTAACATTAAAAAGGAATGTATAAATGAGAAATTGCCAATCATGTAGTGTAAAAAAGGAGTTTGATGTAGATGTGGGAAAAACCCTTTACTCAGACAATAGAGGTGGGCGACAGGGAGGTAGGACCACTGAACTCTTTAAGAACTGAGATGCTAGTTTTTGTGTTTAATAGAAAAGCGATCATCCTACCTGCCACCATCAGGGTTACTCTTGGCTCTGTAGAGATAATCTTTGTTGGATGAGAGAAGCCAGGGTCCCGTTAGTCTTCAGAAGAGGCAACTCCCAGTAAGTCTGCTTGTAGGTGCTGTAGGTTGGCTGGCCCCATGTCCTCTCTGAGCCAAGGGGCAGTCAGCCTTCCCGTGACCTTTTTTTTGCTGATAGGGAATGGCTGTGGTGGAGGTTTGGGTTTGGGGCAACATATTACCAAGTGGCCTTCTCCATCACATTTGTAGTATGATTCAGGTGGTTGAGTCATGAAGCCATCTTTGGTCCCTGACTACTTAGGTAGGTTAGGAATGATAGCCTTAGAGATACTGTAATGTTTTGAGCTAGTATTTGATAATTTGGGGTTTGAGATTTTTTATTTTCCCTTCGGAAAATATCATCTCGTCCCATGTAAACTTTAAAGGCTGTGTTTAAAATTACAGCCTGTGGTGTCAGGGATCCGTGCTCCAAGCACTTTAGCTTAAGTTTGATGTCAGGGTACCTTTGGTTAAAGGAATAAGTTATGAGAACGTTTTTCCCATCCATTGTTTCAGGATTTAAGTTAGTACATTTAATAAAAGCCTCAGTAAGGCATTGGAGGAAAGCTGAAGGATTTTTTGACTTATCTTGTATAATTTCCTGTAATTTATTATAATTGACAGTCTTTCGGTGGAAGCTCTAAGTCTGCAAAGAATGTAAGTAATAAAAATGTTTTTATTTTTTCTTAGTATTATTATTATAATTCCAATTTGGCTGGGAGTTAGGTCCGCGGTGTCACCTGTAGGATGCTTATTGTTTGATATATGAAATTGATTTTTGCCTCTTTAGTCCTCTCCCACACTCATTAGAGGTATTGGGTATTGGTTCAAATAATAAAAACATTATGCTAGGTAAGTTGATAGGATATAGTAATACATCGTTATATGGTGGTACTTTAGGATTATTATATGGAGGAGCTGGAGGCAGAAAGGAGTAAAGAAGTCCGGAAGAGTTTCTTGGAGCAGTCAGAAGTAGACTGAGAGACCATATGGAAGAATTGAGTGCTAGTTGGAGGGGAGGAGTTAGGAGATGAGCTCAGATTGGTTGACAGGGAAGTAGGAGGGACAAAGGGTGGAGGTAACTGTGTGGTTGAGGGAGGAGTAGAATATGGCAGGCCAGAACAAAAATTACTCCCATTTAGGAACCGGTGGCCACTCATCTGCATGGTGGAGGTTTATTTGCTAGGTCAAATAGGTTTGGTTTAGGGAGATAGAGAGTAGGAGAGCCCTTTGTTACGAGAATTTTGGAATTATCAGAACACAAATTAGGCTTGGTTTTAAGATATAAGAAGTTCTGGGGCGGCACCTGTGGCTCAGTCGGTAGGGCGCCGGCCCCATATGCCAAGGGTGGCGGGTTCAAGCCCGACCCGGCCAAACTGCAAAACCAAAAAATAGCCAGGCGTTGTGGCGGGCGCCTGTAGTCCCAGCTACTTGGGAGGCTGAGGCAAGAGAATCGCTTAAGCCCAGGAGTTGGAGGTTGCTGTGAGCTGTGTGAGGCCACGGCACTCTACCGAGGGCCATAAAGTGAGACTCTGTCTCTATAAAAAAAAAAAAAAAAAAGAAGTTCTGAATATAGCCAAGGCACTTATAATAGTTATATAAGTTTTGAATTAAAGAAAAATTAAATAAAGTGGTTAAACCTAGGTAGAGAGTTTCTTAATTCTACCAGTGGCATAAGGAGCACCCCAGGGGGAGTTAGGTGGGCTGGAATGGCTTGCACTCATGGTGATTCATCGCAGAAATAAAACATGAGCAGAATCACATGAGGACCAGGACAAAGAACGAATGTCTTCGTTACTTTGTTGCTGGCAGAGAAAACGGGAACACAGTCTAGGCTGGTCATCAATGTACACTAGAGCAGTGTCAGACCCTTAAGGCTGTGGAGAGCTTGAGACCTGGTGCCAGGAATTTTCTTGCGAAGGTGTGGAAGCTCTGCGCTAAGCCACACAAGGTCAAGGGGAATAGGGAACTCAAGCCTCGAGAAAGGGGTGAATCGCCAGGAATGTAAGCAACCCAGCCCATGATTAGGGATTAGCCCATGATTACTCCCTATGGGAGTAAATTTAAATAGTACCCATAGGGGTACTCACCAAGTCTGGATGGGGCCGGTGTTGGGTGCTTGCTAAAGCACTTTGGTAGATGGACGCAAGCCCGATGCAGTGGTGAGCACCGGGAATGCAAAAAGAGGATAGGGAGCCCGCAGGAGCCAAAACCCCATGGAAGGGGTATTAGCTACCCTTGGGAGCATTCCCCAATTTCATCCCACTTCTGACACCAGATGAAAGGGAGGCACTCCACCGGCAAAGATCTCACAGACCACCAAGGCTTGTAAGAAAGGCTTTTATTGGCGAGGGAGGAATGCTGCAGGGCAGCACCAAGGAGGAGAGAAAAAAAGAGAGAAAGGAGGAGAGAAGAGAGAGAGAGAGGAAAGGGGGGGAGAGATGGAGAGAGAAAGGAGAGACTGAGAGAGACAAAGAGAGGAGAGAGAGAGAGCAGGCGTGTGAGAGAGCTATATAGGTTCAGTTAGGGGAAGTCTTAGAATGGTGATGGGAGGGTAGAATAGCCAATAAGGAGTTACTGCCCTGGCCAGAAGAGGCATTAGGGGCAGGCCATAGTTAATCTTGGTCTGTAGAAAGTAGGAGGGCCTTTACTGGGGGAGGGGCTTTCTCTGGGGCAATTACCTAACAGTTTCTCTGGCCAGGCCTGGTGGCTCATGCCTGTAATCCTAGCACTCTGGGAGGCTAAAGTGGGAGGATCTCCTGAGCTCAGGAGTTCCAAACTCACTTGAGAAGAGTGAGACCCCATCTCTATTAAAAATAGAAAAATTGCAAGGTGTTGTTATGCCTATAGTTCCAGCTACTTGGGAGGCTGAGGAAGGTGGATCACTTGAACCCAACAGTTGAGATTGCTGTGAGCTAGGCTGCTGCCATGGCACTCTAGCTTTGAGTAACAGAGTAAGAGTCTATCTCAGAAAATAAAACAAAACAAAAAATGATATATTACTTAATATCCACAAATAATTTTAGATTGGGTTGGAGTTGAGTCTGGACTTGGCTGCATAGTTTGCCATGAGGAGTTGTTAGCCTATCAGACAAGTAATTCATGTTCCCTGGCAGCCCAAGGTGCCTGCAAGTGGAAAAGGATCAGACCCCTTCACTGCTTGAACACACACCATTAGTGTTCATGTCTCCTTACACTTACAGTACAGGGGCTCTGGGCACTTTGTGGAAAGTGAAGCATACTCCCAGAACATGAGAGAGTCATCCTGTTTGCAGACTGGAAACAACTGCAATGACAACACTTCAAAACTCATCTCCCATGGGCCTAACCTTCCTTAGTGATAGAGGAAGCTGAGACCCAATGACAGTTTCTCACGTTGCAGAATAGAAGAGGGAGAAGGACTTTGGAAATAAGAAATTTAAAACTAAATAAATTTTAAAAAAAGAATATTAGCCCACCAAAAAAATTTTTAATGATAGTAAATTTGTGGGAAACCAAAGAAAATTCAAAAAAAAAAAATTTCAGCACATTTGACACTCTGATATGATGGATTTAGTTTTAATAAATGTCAGTATGCTCAATTAGTCAGGGATGTTATTACAATTACAATAATTACATTTTTGGTGGTATATCCAGACAGTGGAATTATTCAATGATGAAAAGAAACGAGTTATCAAGCCATGGAAAGATGTGGAAGAAACTTATATGAATGTTACTAAGTGAAAGAAGTCAGTCTGAGAAGGCTGCATTCTACAGTAGAGCCTCCAGAGTTGACCGCCCCCCACACATTGACCATCTCCTCATATTGACCTACCTTTTACAGAATGGACATGCACCCCATGTACGTTCCAGCCCAGTAGGACACTTCTGTATGTGGACAACAGTTTGTTACAGTTCCTCAGGTGGTCAACTTACACAGGGTCTACTAGATATGATTTCAACTATATGATATTCTGGAAAAAGCAGAACTATGGGGCAATAAAAAGATCGGTGATTGCACAGGATATTAGGGGAGGGAGCGATGAAGAGGTTGGAGCACAGTAAAACTCCTCTGGATGACCTGACAGTGGTAGCCACGTCATCAACATTCATCCAAACTCATAGCGTGTACAACACCAAAAGTGAATCCTAATGTAAAACATGGCTGATAATGAGGTCCCAGGAGGCTTCTCACTTGAATAAATGTGCCACGCTGGTGTGGGAGGCTGTGCATGTGGTGGGGCTGGAAAGCACATGGGAAATCTCTGGCACTTGCCTCTCAATGTTGCTGTGAACTTAAAACTACTCTGGAAAGTAAAGCCTATCTTTTGAAAAATCTAAGGACACAAAAAAGGAATGATTTTTAGAGTAAAAAAAAAATGGTATTTGTTTAAAATGACACTGAAATGTCATTAACAGTCACCAGCTTTGAAAATGGTCATTCCCTGCCTCCCCATGCCCACTGTTGTAAATAGCGTGTGACTGGATTCCACTGTTTGTGTTTAATGCTAAACGAAGTTTGTACGCAATGTTGGTTTGGAAGTTCTGCTTATACGTTCTAATTTGTGGTTCTAGTTTTTGCAAATAAAACCTTAAGGAAAGGAGTAATTTGGTTTCTGCTTTACCTTGGGGAAAGGAAGGGTAAGTCAGAAACTGGCAAACTTCTGGAAAAAATAGAAGTTTGATGTGAACATGTATACACATGGTTTGGATTATAAAAATTTCTCTAAAATATCCTGGATTATTATGACTGCATAATTGGGTTCCATATAAAACCCCTAAGTGCTTGTTATTTCACTGTGATTCTTCCTAACTCCTGCATTATTTCTTCTTGCACAAATGACATTGACCTGAGGATGAAACTCAGTCATCTGTGGTTAGCTGCTCTATGTGCAGGAGCAGAGAGATTCTCCCAGGGAAACAGCTGACTCGTCTGTGTGCCGACCTCCCTGATGCTACACAGACAGGACAAAATCAATGCACATGCCTTGCTTTACACTTTATGAAACATTTTCACATTTATTAGAATTCTGCCATCTGGTTACTATTCTGCCCTCTGGTTACACTACACTATTCATACTTTCATTTTTCAGATGGGAAACACTCAAATGTGATCTGCCCAAAGTGGCTTAGCTAGTAAAGACTGGAGCTGGAAAACAGAAATTCAAAACTAACACTGTTATTGCCTTTTCCTAGAGAAGGAAGGGTGGACACAGCTGCGTGGCAAAGTCCGACTCCCCACATGAGTGAGACTCACGGAACCGTGGTCTGAATATCCTTTCTTTCATGCTCGGACTTTTGCCAACACCCTGTACCAGAAGGTCTGTGCTCTTGAGGGTCAGGAAGCCAACAGAATGTGTCCAACTAGAACTCTCCTGCGAACCCGGTCACTTCTCCCGTAGGTAAGAGACTCTCCTGAGACTCGGGACTGTGGAACCCACTGCTGTAACTCATAGCTGATCAATTCCAATGAAATTTTCAGGTAGACATTGCTAAAGGAAAGACTCCTCTGCCTTTACAGGAACAGAACCTTCACTTGTTTCTCAAGACAGTTCCAGGAAAGTGATGTTTGGATACCTGGGGACCCACCTGTGAAACCTTCCCTGAGGCTCAGAGAAAAGATTTCCTTTAAAAGTAACCATCATGGCAGCCACCAAGAGAGACAGGCAGGCCTTTAAACAAGCAACTAAGTGTCAGTATACAGTCTCTGGAAAGATCCACAAAATAGCTTACACTTCTGTGAGCTGCACTGTGTCTTCCCCTTTAGGAGGTAACAGTTTGCCTGAGCAAGGGGAGTCTTTTCCGGCTAGTTCCATTGTCTGAGAAGCCTTCCTAATCTGTCCTTATATTACAGTCACCTTCAGAACCTTCAGAACCTCCAGAAATAATCAACACCAAACTTTAAAAAAAAAAAAAAAAAGCAAGCTTCTCACATATGGAAGCAATAACTGCCAACTTCCATCATTATTTAGATGCCGAAACTTAACACTACTTTTGACCACATGTGGCTTTTTCTTGCTGGGAGAATGGTGATCTGCTTTTGTCTGTGGGTCTTTACTCATTTGCTAGGATGGAGCTGGGGGATTGCTTCAGCCGGCCTCAGATTTCTCCCTCTGCTTTGGAAGCAAAGTCACCTTCATAATAATAACTGATTGTAAACCAATGAGAAGCTAAAAGAAAGGCAAATAATCATATTTTAATATTTCAGCCAGTTTTCATTGTAAAGAGCAACCCCAGAGTTCAAATTTTTATTCAAATTTTTCCTATATTCAATACATATTTTTGTGACTAAAGTTACTCAAATTTAATACATTATTCAATGGCATAGGGATCAAAGTAAGAATTCTTTTTTCTTATCATTGATGTAAACCAACTGAATTCACCATAATTCCTGTTATATTTCACTAAGGACATTTTCTCCAATGTACCTGCCATCATATAATTGTAACAATATCTTAACGTTCACTATTACAATCAAAATACGAAAACAATTCTATTATAATTAATGCTTCTGAAAGATTTACAACTTTCCTATTTTATTTCATGACAATGCTATAAAAATGAGAAAAGGAGATGTTGTACAAAGAAATGTCATATAAAAAATATTCCACAAAACTAAACTCTGCAGATCGTTAAGTACAAATTTAAGTAACATTCATTGACCATGAAAACAACCTTTTGCAAACACTAGTAATTAACAATGTCTTCTATCATATGTGTATTTACATAGTAAAGTTTCTAAATTTGTTCATAACAAGTTAGACGAGAGCTCAGTTAATAAGCAAATTTGGAACCCATTCATTCATTTATCCCACATGTATCCCTTAAACAGCAGTCATATACCAGGCACTGTTCTCCCTCTGAGAATACAGCTATGAACAAATAGAAAAAAAAAAGAAATCCTCCCTCAGGAAGATTTTTCCATAGAAGGCTATATTCTATTGTTGCTTTTTGCTTTTTAAATTTCTGGTCCCCTTGTTCCCATTAAAAAATCCCCTTCAAAGCTGGCCTTTCAAAACTGGCCTCTAGAGCTGACAGAACCTCAGTAGGTGTACAATACAGCATGGCTGGGTGTGGAGTGGGACTTAGAACATCCTGCCGTCCCACAGGAAGCAGGTGGAAATGGTTCTACTAATCCCTAGTACCAGACTATGGTGCCCTCCAAAGCGGTGCCAACAAGCCTCACCTCGTGGTATCTGTGCCTTTGTTTAGTCTGCTTTCACATGAATCAGGACAGGCCTACATGACCAACAGCAAATGGCAGAAATGATGCAACATCACTTCCAAGCCCACCTCAGAAAGCATTGCAGCTTCTCTCTAGTCTGAAACTACTCACTTCAAGCACTCAGACACTCAGGCAGCCCTGCGAGGAGGCCCATCTGGAGGGAAGCCAAGGTCTCCCCCAATAGCCAGCACTACCTTGACAACCATGAGCACCATGGAAGTGGAACCTCTCACGACAGTCAAGCTTTCAGATGACGGCAGCCCTAGTTGACATCTAACTAAGATTTCATAAAGACCCCAAGTCAGATGCATCCAGCCAAGCCACTTCTAAATCTTTGACTCTCATTGGCTATGAGACATAACTGTCTGAGAGAGATGATTATGTGTGTTTTAAGCAACTATGTTTTGGGGAGATTTGCTACATGGCAATAAATGACTGACACACAAGGTTAATATCAGCAAATATCTTTTCAGACAGTAATAGCTTCACTCATAAAGTGTGGACTGGAATCTGCTCTTCCTGCTCTCAGAGTTAATACATAGCTGATCTGATAAGCTAGCAGAAGTTAATATTTAAATTACTGAAAATAGATTAGTAGTAAATCTTCTCTCTTCTAAAACATTTATACTTTTAAAGAATATTTAAAATTAAGAAATATTAGGTGCTTACCTATATAAACCACTGAGCTGCACCTCTGTGGGGGTACACAGGTGAACAGAAAAGGGACTTGCCTCTTAAGACTTTATCAGATAACAAGGAAGATAAAAGGCAAAATCAGATTCATCCTGGTGATGGTTATAACCCCCTATCCTCACAAAGAGGAACTTGGAATACTTATGGCTGGGAATAACTGGGAATAGTACCTTATTTGGAAGGAGAGAGAAGAGAACTTCAAAAGAACTCACTTGTGTGAACTCAAGTCCATAACTGGTAGGGGTAATGTTGGAGTAAGTGACCTTTTCTAGTCCTATAAGAATAATAATAATAAATGTCCATTTGTTGAGAGTCTGTCATATGGCAAGCACCTGCAAATGATCTAATTTAATCTTCATGGTACAACCTATAAAGGAATTGTTATTACCTTTTTGCACAGGAATAAACAAAGGCTCTGGAAAACCAAGTGGCTTTTCCAAGTCTCCCAGATGGGAAATGGAGAAGTCAGAGCCTGAACTCGGATCTTTTTGATTATGAAACCAAGCTCACTCCACTGTACTCCAATGAAATGGAGCAGCCCTCCTCCCAGGGCCTCAGAGCACACACACACACAATCCCTGCATCTTCCAGGGCCACTTGTGTCACCCATCTTTCTTCCCCAAAAACGTCATTAGAATATGTTGACAGCTAAGTTTTTATTTTAAAAGAGCCAGTGTGTCCTTTGACAAATCAATTACAGGAGGAGAGTTTTGGAAAAATGCTGTGGTCACATAATGGCATCTAAAAATTTCCAAGGGAGAGAAAGAAGTTGTCAGAGACGGCCCAGGGGATTTTTGGTAAAAACACATTTTCCTCATTGCTCATGTCTAAACTTTCTGTCCTCTCTATTACTCAGGGACCTGACTGAATCACCTTTGGGTAAATTTAAGTACCATATATATTTTTATCTGGCACCATTCACTTTTCAACACTTGGCTCTATACTCTGACAGTTTAGCCCAAGTCTTTGAGTGAAAAATGAGTAGAACTGTTTTCTCCATTTTCTTCCCACATTTTTTCCTAACACTTTTTAAATTATAATTTATACAGCATGCCCATAAAGTTTGTGTGCAATTTATAATGTAAAAAATGTAAAACTCTTTTAAATTGTACATGAACTTTACAGACATTCTGTGTATAGTAAAATATATTACTTTGAAATGGACAACTCAATGATATTTTACATATGTGCATGTCTATACAGCCACTTCCCAGATTAGGATATACAACTCATCCATCACCTCAGAAAGTTTCTTCATGCCCATTTGGTCAATAACAAGCCTCCTCCAGGAATTACAGCTATTCTGACTTTTACCACCATGGATCGGTTGGCCTGTTTCCCACATTTATATTATGACTTCATACAGCATGTGATCTTTTGGATCTGGCTTTTTTTTTTGTTCACTGTTTTTCATTCTGTTCGTGTTGTGGGTATCAGCAGTTTCTTTTTTCTTACTGAGTCCAGTTCCCTTGTATTAAAAGCTACTCTATATGAAATAGTACTGAGAAACTCTTTAGATCTACTTGGCCAATATTTGAGCTTATCCTTTATGTTCTTTGTAATACGTCAAAATGCTATCTAAACACTACGACCCAAACGTATAAGCAACATAGCTTCATTTTGTTATCTCAAACAGTTCTCATCTTGCCCTCTTGCTCCTACTTTCAGTGATAGCAGAAGAACAACACAGATGTAAAAATTAGAAGTAGCTCAATATGCTGTAAAATGGTGCGTATTAGCCTAAACTGATTTGGGATGAATAGTAATTCAAAGTTCCAACTTCCAGTGAGAGCTGTTCCACTCTCCTCAGAATCATGTCTGAATGGAGAGGGAGGTATTCCTACCCTCCAGGTAGCAATGGGGCAGACTTTCAGACCAGAACCATCCTCCAGGTTTTTGCTGGTCTCCAGTGAATAAGCCTCTGTCCTCTGAAAGAGCCTGGTCCCTCCCAGTCTTTTGGGTATTACAATGCCACTTGCCGTAGTGCTCAGTGGTCCCTGCCAGAGCCTCTTTCATATTAGTCACTGCACTGAGGCCTATCCAATAACTGGTTTGTCACCACTGAATGTTCAGGTGTCTTTGCTGCACCAAACTGAAGGGTGGCAGGCTCTGTGGGAATGCCTTCTGGCTCACCCACTTAGTCACATTCCTCAGACAGTCCTAAACTGTCACCTAAGCAGTCCTGTGCCCAGCACCATGGGGAGTGCATGGCTTACCTACATGGCTTGGGATTCTCCTGTGAAACACCCAAGAAACCACCACTTAGTCCCATGCCAAGCATTGCCCAACCTTTATGCAAGTTCCCATTACCCTTTCCCACCCTTTCACCAGGGTTTAGCTCTTAGGAGAAAGTCAAGTCAGTCCTATCTGCTCTCCTGGCCCAGCTCTTCCACTTCTCTTTCTAGTGCATAACTGGTCTCACCAATAGTCATATCATCCAGATTTTAAGCAATATAGTTTATGGCAGTGTTCTCAAGTTGGGCTATACATTGATAGCACTGGAGAAACACTTTTTAAAAACACAAAAGTGGCTGGGCGCAGTGGTTCACACCTGTAATCCTAGCATTTGGGAAGCCAAGGTGGGTAGATTGCCTAAGCTCACAGGTTCAAGACAAACCTGAGCCAGAGCTAGACATTATCTGTAAAAAATAGCTGGGCGTCATGGCAGGGGCTTGCAGTCCCAGCTACTCAGGAGGCTAAGGCAAGAGAATCACTTGAGCCCAAGAGTTTGAGGTTGCTGTGAGCTATGATGCCATGGAACTCTACCGAGGGCAACAAAGTAAGACTCTGTCTCAAAATAAAAATAAAAATAAAAAACATAGAAGTATCTGAACTTCACCTGCAACCAGATAATTGAAGATGCTAAACATGTCTCTATCATTTAGAAAGGAAGAGAACACAGACTTTCCCTTTACATAATGCCCCTTTTGCACCATCTAAAGAGCAAAGAATTGCTTCTGAAGAAGAGAAATTGAAAATACCTTCTTTCTGATTCTTGGCTAAGGCACTAGGAAAATGAACTTTGAAATTAATTCACTGCCCCGATAATATAAATTCAGTGTGACAGATCTGATGTTGGGCACATGAACACTCAACACCCCCAAATAAAGTAAATGTATTAAGGTGAAACATGGAATTATCATTCTTTCACTGTCATGTTTTTGAAGAGAGAGCCTGGCTAATCCATAAGGACCTCCTCCAAAAAGTTAAACACAGAGATTGAGGAGTTGACTCATCATGAATCAAAATAACCTTTAAAAAAACAAACTCATAGTGCAAAGCCATAATTATCTCAAGTTGCATTCTTGCTAGCAAGTGGTTTTTGACCAGAGAAATGACAAATACTAAGGTCTGTCCCCAATGTAGTCATAGATATTACTGCATGGTTGAATTATTTAAAATCATCAATTGGAACAAAATAATGAAGATTTCAGGACACTAATTTTTAATTTTTCTTCTTAGAAATGTAAAGAGGAGGAGAGGCGGAGCAAGATGGCAGCCGAGTAACAGCTTCCTTGCATCTGGGCACCGTGAGTCTGGGGAGATAGGACTCCAGGCGTGTCGGGCTGGTGGGAACTGCCTATCATCACTCCTATGAGGATACAGGGAGTCAGCGAGAGACTTCTGGACCCCAAGAGGAGGACTAAATCTGTGGAAAACCGGCAAGTGGTCACGTGTGTTCAATCCGTCTAAACCCGCCCACAACTGTAAGTTCAGTAGCAGCGAGACTGCAAACCAGAAAGGCCTTACCTGTGAACTGTTTTGATGTCCTTGGACTTGGCACTGAGTTGAACTGCCTTGGGGAAGGCCTGAGCGGGAGTGCGAGAACTTTGGCCGTTGTCTAGGGCCCAAGTCTGAGCCGCTGAGCCAGACGGAGCTAATAGCGTTTGGCGGTGGGTCACACGGATCCATTGTCAGCGATCTGCCCCGGCAAGCTCCGCCCTCAGGGTCGCAGAGCTAGAAACGGGTGGGAGCTGGTAACCCAGCAACCAAGTAGCCTAAGGGTGGGGTCTGAGCCGCCTTGCAGCCCTAACCCTCAGGGGCAGAGTGAGACCGGTTTTGGCACATTGAGTAAGTGGATAGCCACTTCAGCAGCGATTCCAGCAAGAAAGCTGGGAAAGCTTCTGCTCAACAAGTTTACAAGTTCGAAGTGCCTTTTAAGTAGGCTGAAGAGAGATTCAGGGTGTCTACCTGCTGGGGTTTGAGTAATCAGCAGCCTCCAGTCGTATCTGAACTGTGACTAACATCTCATACCCCAGAAGACCACGTGTTGCCCAGACAATATTCAATAACATATACAAACTGCTTTGTTTTTGGTTGTGTATTTTTTTCTTTCTTTTTTTGCTTGGTTGTTTTTTTTGTTTGTTTATTTTGACGTTGCTGATATTCTTTTGTTTTTTTAATTTCAATCTTTTCCACACAGATCCCTTTTTCTTTCTCAATTTTCCTAGTTTAATTATAATTTCCCATTGCTGCTTTTTTTAATAACTTCAACTTCATTTTTGCTAGTGTTTCTACCGATATAATTTGGTTTTTCACCCAATTTTATCCCTGTAAAGTTTTCTGTTTGCTTCTTTTGGTTTGATTTATAGCATTTTTGTCTTTCCTCTCTACTTGGTGGAGGTGGGGTACTGTGTCTGATCAGGTTAGCAAAGAGCTGCTGACCTCAAGGGAACCACGCAACTGGGCACACCCAGAAGGTGGGGTTTTTTAAGGTTGTGTCAAAGTACCCTACTGTACACCTATATTGCCCTGTCTCCCTCTTTCTGTGCCTGTCTTCTTTTTGTCAATATTCCTTATACCCACCCCCTCTCCTTTCTCTATCTTTCTTTTTTTCTTATCACTCGGTCCTCCTTTCTTTCATCCCCTTTTTTTTTGCTCTTCAACCTTCTCACCCTTCTGGTCCTGTAACCTTTAGTCCACAGGCACAAGAACTTAAAGAGCAAGAGGAAGTGAAAGGAAAATTAGGGCAAGCAAACAGATAAAAGAAATCACTCATGAGGAAGAATCAGCAGAAAACTCCAGGCAACATGAAGAACCAGTCTAGAACAACCCCACCAAGGGACCATGAGGTAGCTACTGCAGATGATTCCACCAGTATAGAAATGTTAGGAATGACAGAAAGGGAATTTAGAATACACATGTTGAAAACAATGAAAGAAATGATGGAAACAATGAAGGAAATTGCTAATAAAGTGGAAAATAACCAAAAGGAAATCCAAAAACAGAATCAAATAAGAGATGAACAATATGAAGAATATAAAAAGGATATAGCAGACCTGAAGGAACTGAAACAGTCAATTAGGGAACTTAAAGATGCAATGGAAAGTATCAGCAACAGGTTAGACCATGCAGAAGAAAGAATTTCAGAGGTAGAAGACAAAGTTCTTGAGATAACTCAGACAGTAAAAGAGGCAGAAAAGAAGACAGAGAAAGCAGAACGTTCACTGTCAGAATTATGGGACTTTATGAAGCGTTCCAACATACGAGTTATAGGAATTCCAGAAGGGGAAGAAGAATGCCCCAGAGGAATGGAAGCCATACTAGAGAATATTATAAAAGAAAATTTCCCAAACATCACCAAAGATTCTGACACACTGCTTTCAGAGGGATATCGGACCCCGGGTCGCCTCAACTCTAACCGAGCTTCTCCAAGACACATTGTGATGAACCTGTCCAAAGTCAAGAC
Source organism: Nycticebus coucang (assembly GCF_027406575.1). Classification (NCBI taxonomy): domain Eukaryota; kingdom Metazoa; phylum Chordata; class Mammalia; order Primates; family Lorisidae; genus Nycticebus; species Nycticebus coucang. Next base: position 23,959,557 of record NC_069788.1, on the reverse strand, counting down.
AAAAGAAAAGATTCCGCAAGCTGCCAGGAGTAAGCGCCAGTTGACCTACAGGGGCAAATCCATCAGAGTGACCACAGACTTCTCTAATGAAACTTTCCAAGCAAGAAGACAATGGTCATCTACCTTTAATCTACTTAAACAGAACAATTTTCAGCCCAGAATTCTGTACCCTGCTAAGCTAAGCTTCAAAATTGACGGAGAAATCAAATCATTTACGGATATACAAACATTGAGGAAATTCGCCACAACAAGACCAGCTCTACAGGAAATACTTCAACCTGTTCTGCACACTGACCACCACAATGGATCAGCAGCAAAGTAAGAACTCAGAAATCAAAGGACAGAACCTAACCTCCACACTGATGCAAAAGATAAAACTAAGCAATGGACTCTCACCAAATAAGACGAATAGAATACTACCACACTTATCCATTATCTCAATAAATGTTAATGGCTTGAATTCCCCACTGAAGAGACATAGATTGGCTGACTGGATTAAAAAACACAAGCCATCCATTTGCTGTCTGCAAGAAACACACCTGGCTTCAAAAGACAAATTAAAGCTCCGAGTCAAGGGTTGGAAGACAATTTTTCAGGCAAATGGAATTCAAAAGAAAAGAGGAGTTGCAATCTTATTTTCAGATACATGTGGATTTAAAGCAACTAAAGTCAAAAAAGACAAAGACGGTCACTTTATATTGGTCAAGGGAAAACTACAACAAGAAGACATTTCAATTCTAAATATTTATGCACCCAATTTCAATGCTCCCAGATTCTTGAAGCAGACCTTACTCAGTCTGAGCAATATGATATCTGATAATACCATCATAACAGGGGACTTTAACACACCTCTTACAGAGCTGGACAGATCCTCTAAACAGAAATTAAACAAAGATGTAAGAGATTTAAATGAGACCCTAGACCAACTATGCTTGATAGACGTATATAGAACACTCCACCCCAAAGATAAAGAATATACATTCTTCTCATCACCCCATGGAACATTCTCCAAAATTGATCATATCCTGGGGCACAAAACAAATATCAACAGAATCAAAAGAATTGAAATTTTACCTTGTATCTTTTCAGACCATAAGGCACTAAAGATGGAACTCAACTCTAACAAAAATGCTCAACCCCACCCAAAGGCATGGAAATTAAACAATCTTCTGTTGAATAACAGATGGGTGAAGGAAGAAATAAAACAGGAAATCATTAACTTCCTTGAGCATAACAACAATGAAGACACAAGCTACCAAAACCTGTGGGATACTGCAAAAGCAGTTTTGAGAGGAAAATTCATCGCTTTAGATGCCTACATTCGAAAAACAGAAAGAGAGCACATCAACAATCTCACAAGAGATCTTATGGAATTGGAAAAAGAAGAACAATCTAAGCCTAAACCCAGTAGAAGAAAAGAAATATCCAAAATCAAATCAGAGATCAATGAAATTGAAAACAAAAGAATCATTCAGAAAATTAATGAAACAAGGAGTTGGTTTTTTGAAAAAATAAATAAAATAGATAAACCATTGGCCAGACTAACTAGAAATAGAAAAGTAAAATCTCTAATAACCTCAATCAGAAACGATAAAGGGGAAATAACAACTGATCCCACAGAGATACAAGAGATCATCTCTGAATACTACCAGAAACTCTATGCCCAGAAATTTGACAATGTGAAGGAAATGGATCAATATTTGGAATCACACCCTCTCCCTAGACTTAGCCAGGAAGAAATAGACCTCCTGAACAGACCAATTTCAAGCACTGAGATCAAAGAAACAATAAAAAAGCTTCCAACTAAAAAATGCCCTGGTCCAGATGGCTTCACTCCAGAATTCTATCAAACCTTCAAGGAAGAGCTTATTCCTGTACTGCAGAAATTATTCCAAAAAATTGAGGAAGAAGGAATCTTCCCCAACACATTCTATGAAGCAAACATCACCCTGATACAAAAACCAGGAAAAGACCCAAGCAAAAAGGAGAATTTCAGACCAATCTCACTCATGAATATAGATGGAAAAATTCTCAACAAAATCCTAGCCAATAGATTACAGCTTATCATCAAAAAAGTCATTCATCATGATCAAGTAGGCTTCATCCCAGGGATGCAAGGCTGGTTTAACATACGCAAGTCCATAAACGTTATCCACCATATTAACAGAGGCAAAAATAAAGATCACATGATCCTCTCAATAGATGCAGAAAAAGCATTTGATAAAATCCAGCATCCTTTTCTAATTAGAACACTGAAGAGTATAGGCATAGGTGGCACATTTCTAAAACTGATTGAAGCTATCTATGACAAACCCACAGCCAATATTTTACTGAATGGAGTAAAACTGAAAGCTTTTCCTCTTAGAACTGGAACCAGACAAGGTTGTCCTCTGTCACCTTTACTATTCAACATAGTGCTGGAAGTTCTAGCCAATACAATTAGGCAAGACAAGGAAATAAAGGGAATCCAAATGGGAGCAGAGGAGGTCAAACTCTCCCTCTTTGCTGACGACATGATCTTATACTTAGAGAACCCCAAAGAGTCAACCACAAGACTCCTAGAAGTCATCAGAAAATACAGTAATGTTTCAGGATATAAAATCAATGTCCACAAGTCAGTAGCCTTTGTATACACCAATAACAGTAAAGATGAGAAGCTAATTAAGGACACAACTCCCTTCACCATAGTTTCAAAGAAAATGAAATACCTAGGAATATACCTAACGAAGGAAGTGAAGGACCTCTATAAAGAAAACTATGAAATCCTCAGAAAGGAAATAGCAGAGGATATTAACAAATGGAAGAACATACCAAGCTCATGGATGGGAAGAATCAACATTGTTAAAATGTCTATACTTCCCAAAGCAATCTACCTATTCAATGCCATTCCTATCAAAGTACCTACATCGTACTTTCAAGATTTGGAAAAAATGATTCTGCGTTTTGTATGGAACCGGAAAAAACCCCGTATAGCTAAGGCAGTTCTTAGTAACAAAAATAAAGCTGGGGGCATCAGCATACCAGATTTTAGTCTGTACTACAAAGCCATAGTGCTCAAGACAGCATGGTACTGGCACAAAAACAGAGACATAGACACTTGGAATCGAATTGAACACCAAGAAATGAAACTAACATCTTACAACCACCTAATCTTTGATAAACCAAACAAGAACTTACCTTGGGGGAAAGACTCCCTATTCAATAAATGGTGTTGGGAGAACTGGATGTCTACATGTAAAAGACTGAAACTGGACCCACACCTTTCCCCACTCACAAAAATTGATTCAAGATGGATAAAGGACTTAAATTTAAGGCATGAAACAATAAAAATCCTCAAAGAAAGCATAGGAAAAACACTGGAAGATATTGGCCTGGGGGAAGACTTCATGAAGAAGACTGCCATGACAATGGCAACAACAACAAAAATAAACAAATGGGACTTCATTAAACTGAAAAGCTTCTGTACAGCTAAGGAGACAATAACCAAAGCAAAGAGACAACCTACACAATGGGAAAGGATATTTGCATATTTTCAATCAGACAAAAGCTTGATAACTAGGATCTATAGAGAACTCAAATTAATCCACATGAAAAAAGCCAACAATCCCTTATATCAATGGGCAAGAGACATGAATAGAACTTTCTCTAAAGACGACAGACGAATGGCTAACAAACACATGAAAAAATGTTCATCATCTCTATATATTAGAGAAATGCAAATCAAAACAACCCTGAGATATCATCTAACCCCAGTGAGAATGGCCCACATCACAAAATCTCAAAACTGCAGATGCTGGCGTGGATGTGGAGAGAAGGGAACACTTTTACACTGCTGGTGGGACTGCAAACTAGTACAACCTTTCTGGAAGGAAGTATGGAGAAACCTCAAAGCACTCAACCTAGACCTCCCATTCGATCCTGCAATCCCATTACTGGGCATCTACCCAGAAGGAAAAAAATCCTTTTATCATAAGGACACTTGTACTAGACTGTTTATTGCAGCTCAATTTACCATTGCCAAAAGGTGGAAACAGCCTAAATGCCCACCAACCCAGGAATGGATTAACAAGCTGTGGTATATGTATACCATGGAATACTATTCAGCCATTAAAAAAAATGGAGACTTTACATCCTTCGTATTAACCTGGATGGAAGTGGAAGACATTATTCTTAGTAAAGCATCACAAAAATGGAGAAGCATGAATCCTATGTACTCAATCTTGATATGAGGACATTTAATGACAATTAAGGTTATGGGGGGGGAAGCAGAAAGAGGGATGGAGGGAGGAGGGTGGGGCCTTAGTGTGTGTCACATTTTATGGGGGCAAGACATGATTGCAAGAGGGACTTTACCTGACAATTGCAATCAGTGTAACTGGCTTATTGTACCCTCAATGAATCCCCAACAATAAAAAAAAAAAAAAAAAAAAGAAATGTAAAGAGGAGAAGCATAGCAATAATTTAGAAAAGGTGTAAAATGAATATGCCTTTTTTTAATTAACTGGACAAAATTATTTGTTAGTTTGTCTTTCATATTATTACTTATACTTCTATTTAGGTTGTATTTCATTCTGTTTTATGTCATTTCAATCAAAGGGCATTTTGTTGTTAAAAGAAATCAAAAAATCCAGAATCTGCTGAAATTAGCACTGAGAGGAGTTTTATCATGATCTGGGTATCCCATGGATTCCAAGGTCAGGTGGACAGACTCTTAGGGGCCTGTGGCCCTGTCAGGAATCAAGTAAGATTCCTTCTCCATTCTCAGGTGGCCCGACATGGACTCTGTCTAGATCCTCTCTACCTTCTGTTCTCCTTTTCTTTCCATAGTACACAGATCAATGTACTTCCCTTACTAATTAGCTGTTGGCCCCCCAAAGTCTGCTCAAAATGGCAGTTTCCACTTCTGAGCACACATCAGCATGTAAGACTAGCAGCTCAGACCTAGCAAAAGGGAATTATTGGAAGGAATCTAATTGGCTAGCAAGGACCAAATGTGTCCTTCTGGTTCAGTCCAAATCTGGGAGCAGGGGTGAGTATGCTGAGAGCCATATGGCTGCCACTAAATTCACAGGGATAAGACTGCCTGACACAGTGGCACGGGCAGGGAAAAATGGCAATATGAAGGCATGACAGAGACCATGCAGGAAGGATTGATGATCTTTGGGAATTTGTACTACTATTACAGGTTCTATGTTTTGACCTCCTGGAGAATGATACTGCCAGGAGAATGGAGACTGAAGATCCCATTCTTAGTAAGGGAAAGCACTCCCAGAAAAAGAAGAAAATTAAAAAGTAAGCTGAGTGAGTCAGAACAAAGAAAACTCAACTAGTTTACGTTTAAGCTAGCCATTGGCTTTGTGCCTTTTCTGAAATTCTAGCCTGTTGGGGATACAGCTTACAAATACCCTGCTGGGTCTGTGAGCACTCTGAGGAAAAATGGTCATAGAAGAGGCTATGACAAGACCTAGAAAGATACATTAACTGGGTCGTCTCCCGTCTAGTAAACAGGCAAAGCAGATTCCCAATGTGGAGATTTGCATTTGCCTGGGGCAGAGATCAAGGGAAGTAGCTCAAGCCCTGAGATATGGGCAGAAGAGCTTATATCCCTTATTGCAGAGTAAGATCCTCTGTGGTGGTGATGGGAGGAAAATTCCTCCCTCCCACCAATTCCTCAGAGGAGACTAATGACAATGGCATTTTACTGCACCGGGAATTAGCGGAGTTTAACACCTCCCTAGAAATCTGTGTATGGATTTCAAGTGGGAGGTTCTCCCAATACAAGGCTCAGATTTCAGATTTCTCAAGGCTAGTCAAAGCCTTAAATAATAACAATAGGAGCTGATATGATCACTCAGAAACTGCTGACATCTTTGTTCCCTCCCTCATCTTAACCTTTGAGCAAATAGACTCCAAAAAAAAGCAGAGTAGAGCAAACACTCCATGCCATTGCTGGAATCCCACAAACAGGCAATGGACTCCTGAGTTTCCACCTTTAATTCTACTCTATGTCTCATGTCTCTTTCTTTACCACTGTTTCTAACTCTATATTTCTTCAGTTGGTCACCACCAATTTCCACAGGTCTTAGTGGACACTGCCCCCAGGGCGGGACCCCGACATTTGGTACCCAACAACAGATACCTGTGAGATAAGGCAGGGAATGAGTAATAATGACAGTTTTCTCTATAGGTCTTTCTTCTCGTCCCTTGAAGTGTGTTACATGTTGCCTCATACAAAATAAGCATTAAGCTCTGTCTACTAAATAAGTAAACCAAAGGTAATCTAAAACACATTTCAGAGAACTTATACCCAACAAGAGTAGTGCAGACTTTTCAGTTTGATTTTTTTGAACCTTCATCAGAGGGCCTGAAGTTCCAACAGCATTCCTTCAGATGACCTAATGATCTAGAAAAGGAGGATGCAAACATTGATCAGCGTGTACCAGAATTGTGTTCTGAGACTCCACACCCGTTGGGCCTCCTTTGTACAAGTTAGTGAACTAACTTGGATAGAGGGGAACAGCACAGGGCCAGGTGTTGGCATTATTGCTGAATCCCCACACCTAAGAACTCAGTCTATCCTATGGCAATCCAGCCACCAGAGGTCCTGTTTGCTGTCATGACAAATAGAGATAATTGCATGATGTAATATTAGCTTATTAATAAAGAATGTTTAAACCTTAGAAATACAGTTTGCTGGAGTCAAGACAGCTATGGTGCTAAAGTCATTTAACATAGAACATTTAACAAATATTTGCTTAGTGCCTTCTCTAAGTCCAGTCTTCTGTCACTCATCAGAGTCATAGCCCTGATGATTCAGGGATAAGGCTTGCAAACTAGCACAGACTCTACACAAATAATTAGCTGCCCACTTGGATGCTTTATATGACTTCATAAGTTCTGCTAAACTATCACTGCAAGAGAAAATGCTACACTTAACATATTTTTGTGTTGTAATTGATGCTAAGAGAGATACAGGAGAAGAAGTAAGAGCCTGGAGGAATTCCCATTATTTTGTCCTTTCTCTGTCTTCGCTTCTCCTAAGAGCAGGCTCTGTACATGTAACTGCACAACAGCATGGGAGCTAAAACTCTGAGAAAACCACATCTTTCCAGACAGACAGGAGAACTAGTAAATGGGGACATGGGAGGTGGACAGTACAACTGAAATCTCAGAGACAAGGGCCCTTAGAGAGTGGCATCCCTTTATTCAGTATATGAACCAACAAGAGTCCCGACATGACCCCCAAACTTCACATGTATATAATATATGCAAGGAAACAGAACAAAGTCTTTAAGAACTGAACTATACAACATAAACCATCCCCCAAGTCCCAGACTGCCCCTGAGTGGCCAAACCAGGCCTCCTTGGAGTCTGTTCTGGCACTGGAGCCACCCCCAGAAGAAAGTGGAATAGAACTTGCAGCCTAAATCTTCCTGGGCTGATTGCTGATAAAACAAAAATTAAATGAACAAACAAACAAAAATCAACATTCTCCAGATGATTTTAACAGGACACAGCATCATACAACATAGTATTTAAAATGTCAGGGCTGGGACTAGGGTGAGGTTCATGAAGCACTCACTTTTGGTGCAAAGTTTAAAAGAGGGGAAGACAAAAAAACTCAATAATCAAGATAAATGAAATCTGAATGCAGTATCTTAAAAAACTGAAATTGATACAAACCACTTCCATGAGGAATAAAATTTCAGAAATTTACATACAGGTAGGATCAGTATTTCTGATTTTTTTCCTTTTTTTCTCAGGCTCCAACATGGCTGACCACAGCACTGTTAATGACCCTGGAAGCCAGACCATAGGGAGGTCCCTGGTGTAGTCAGAGCAGGGTGGAGAAGAATGGAGAGTTTTCCAGAGAAGCAAAGGGAAGATACCCAGGACACCCTAGAAAGACCCAGGCTTCCAGGTACTGGGTATCAAAAAGGCAAACAGGTGGATGTTTGAAAATAGGCATCTGTCGGAAGGGTTTACACAGAACAGTCTGACTTCCTGGCTCCACTATGCAAAAAAACCAGAGCTCTCGGGAATTTGAATTAAGAGAACATGACTAAGGAAAGCAAATGCAGTTGAAAAGGAGGGCATTAAATGAATCCGTATACTAAATCATGGGACACTCCCACAAGCACGTTGCATTCTCCTTTCTCTCTCCAGCCAGGCTAAGAATACTAGCAGACGGGCGTATCCCACTCTGACCTGCCTCCCATGCTCACTGGAAGCCTGGAGAATTCGTCTCAGGAAGTGTCCTAAAGGAAAGATTTGCAGATGCTGACCGTGTATTTTAAAAATACGTCTACAAATTATTTGGCATATATCCCATCATAAAATGGAGTCCAGTTCCCCTCCCTTTGAATATAGACTGGCTTTAGTAGCTTGTTCCTAGTGACCACAATGCCACAGAAAGTAAAGCTGCCTGAGTTTTGAAGCTAGGTCAGCCAAGGCCATTCCTATGGCTTCCATCTACCTTAAGACACATGCCTTTGGAACCATGAGCTACATATAAAAAGTCCAGTTACTCTGTAGCTGCAACATGGGGGAGACAGAGGTGTGCCTGAAGAGCCCCAGCAGTCCCAGTCCCCAGCTGTTAGAGTCTTTCTAGCCCAGGAGCCAGACGTGTGAGTGCAAAAGCTTCCAGCAACCTCATGGGAGCCTCTGAGAAACACCTTGGCTTAGTCCAGTCCACCCTCAGGATCTTGAGTGACAATAATAATAAATGAGTATTTCCGTTTCATGCCACCATATGGTTTATTACGGAGCAGTTTGGTAATCAGAATCCTGTCATATGGAATTTTCCCAAATGAAAACTTAGATCCTTATCCAGTTATCCATCAGTGGCTTCCAAATGGCTCTTTAGTCCTTACGTTGAAATGCGAATAAACAGTCACAAATCACCTCAGAATGCCTATAAAACAAAAGGCAAAGAGTAAAACCATCAGAAAAAAAGAAACTCTGAGCAAACAAAAACAATGTATGGAACAGAACTTGAAGCATAAATTGAGGAAATATAGCAAAAAAAGTAGGAAAAAAACCATAAAACAAGAGAAATCTTTAAATTGAAACTTTAAGCCATACTCCATAAATAGGTACAATTATTACACGTCCATTGAAAACAAAATTTCAAAGAGGAATCTAAATGTTAAATAAGAATATTTTTTTTTTTTTTAGGTAAATAAGAATATTTTAAATAGAGAATGTCTTTAAGAGGTCCGATACCAGGTAATAGAGAATGAATAAACTAATAGTACACAAAAGATCATAGATGAATTTAACGAACAGAAAGTTGAATACAAGAAACCAGGCATAAAAGAGAAAATTCCATGTGATTTCATTTCTTCAAAGTCAAAAATAGGTAAAATTAATATATGGGGCTGTCAGGAGGTGGTTATCTTGGAAGGGGTAATGACCAGGAAAGGCATGCTGATAATAGTCTCTCTCTTGACACAGGTGCTTAACCTCATGAAAATTTGAGCTGTAGCAGCACTCTGGGAGGTCAAGATGGGTGGATCACTTGAGCTCAGGAGTTCAAGACCAGCCTGAGCAAGAGCAAGACCCCATCTCTAAAAACAGTTGGGTGTTTGGTGGGCGCCCATAGTTCCACCTATTCTGGAGACTGAGGCAAGACGGCTTGAGCCCAAGAATTTGAGGTTGCTGTAAGCTATGATGCCATGGCACTCTACCCTGGGGGATAATGTGAGACTCCGTCTCAATAACCAAAAAAAAAAAAGAAAGAAAAAAAAGAAAAGAAAATTTGAGCTGTACCTTCATAATTTGCACATTTTCTTTATATGTATTCTATTTCAATAAAAAGCATATTTTAAAGGGGAAAATCAATCTGGGCATTTATATTACCAGGTAACACTAATGACAAAAGTAGTGTCTGTTTTAGAAATAAAAGCAGGTAATTAGAATGTTTTCTAAAAATTCAGGAGCTGACTTGAGTAGATTCCCACTGCCCACAGAAAGCACAACTTAACTTGTGCTTTAGGCATAATATGAATAATAAATACAAAGGAATAAAACATCCAACAGGTTCAAGTCCATAACAATGAAAAGCAATCCCTGTTGGTCATCACTGGACAATGATGGGAAACCAATTCATTATTTAAATTAAAGAAAAGAATTGGGGCTTTATTCTGCTATTCCTTCTGAATTTAATCTCAGAAGGACTTAAGAGTTGATTCGGGGGTTACAGATCATACCAACTAATCAATCAAGAAAGAATGATAGAATTATAATATCACCACTTTGCAATCCCTAATAAACAAATGGACCGATAGTTATTATATCGAGGTCACAAAAAGAGAAACAAGCTGTCAAGACATGCCTCATGACAGAAGTACTCATATCACCTACGGAATAGTGCTGCCAAGGGAATTGAACCTGAATCTGACTGAACTTTAAAATAGAACTGTCAAGTTCTAGAAACATACTAGACAGAGAACAGACAAGTTCATCAAACACCACTGTGCCACAGGGGTGCAATCAGAAAGATCCAGACTGGGGGAAAGACTACAGCACAAAGAACCATTTTTTCAATGAAGAAATTGAAAGGAAAAGAGATATCAATATGGGGAAAGCCCGCAGATTAAAACAAATTTAAGAGCTATATTAACCAGTTGTAATGGATGCAATTTGTTTGAATCCTGACTATAAAAAAAAACTGTAAAATATAAATGAATGACTTTTTAAAACCAAAGAAAAGTGAACAGTGCTAGCTATCTGATATTATTAAGGCATTGTCACTTATTTTTAAGATGTAATAATGGTGTTGGAACTTTTTTAAGAATTCTTATCTTTCAGAAATATATACAAAGTATCTACAGATAAAAGTTTACTCTGGGGGCTTGAGAAGGATGGGAGAAGCAGATGGCAATAGGTGTTATGCAGAAAAAAACCATGAATTGATGGTTGCTGGAGCCAGGTGATGAGTCTAAAAGGGGTTTTTCACTAAGTGAGCTCCTAAGTGTACAAGCCCTCAACTGAGTCTCTGGGATCAAACCTAAGCTCCCAAAAGCTTAGAAGAACATTAGCTAAGGGAGAAAAAGGATTCAGAAGACTCCACCCTGTGATCGACACCCTCCCCTTCCGGCTATTAGCACCAACATCATCACCTTGAAAAATTATGTCAAAGGCAAAGCTGAATGGAAATGAATTGTACAAGACTAAGTGTTACTAACTAAAATGTCTGTAACTTTATTATTATTTATATTTAGTCAGCGGCCTTTTTTATTTTAATGAATAAGCCAGGCAGTAGACTGAAAACTATATTTTTGTTCCTCTATCATGCTTTCTCATTTCCTTTCTTCTGGTTCCTTCAGGGAAATCCTCCCTGCCTCCATGTGGCTATGGTGGGCTGTTATTCACATCCCCAATCTATCATCACAAGAGTGGCCATGGGACAAAAGTGCACCTCTCAGAAGTCCCTCCTCTCCTAGCCACAATAATTGGATCAATGTTGGGCGTGTGACCCTAGAAAACTCTATTCAAATCTTTTCAGACAAGAGCATATAAAACAATTCTCATTTTCAAGGCCAGAATGGGAAGATGTACATCGAGGACTTCCTATGGCCATCTTTCCTGACTTATGGACAGTGAGTACAAATTGTTTGAAATCAGCTTAATCTATCCTCAGACTTCAGTGTTATGTGAACAAATAGTTCCTCTTACAGTTAAACTAATTTGAATAGGGTTTTAGTTGTTTCTTTGGCCAAAGAGCCCCAATTAGCAGAAGGCTTCCCTCGAAGACAGGCTTTCCAAACAATTTTATTTCCCTCTAAAAGTAGAGTCCCTGGGGGTGTTCTAAGTAGCTTGGCACACGTTGCATTCCTCTGAGATTTTTCGATATTTAATCACTGAGTGCTGTGTTCCAGAGCAGTAGCCAGGACACCCATGTTACGTCTGTCCAGGGGGCCTCCCCGTCCAGGAGCTTCTCCTGCTCTTAGCTTTATCTGCAGTTGATTGATTGGTGTGGGTGGAGAAATGTCCCAAGGTCGCCAAGGAAGGGCCTTTCCTCAGAAGTTGTGAAACAGAGACCCCCAAACAGGAGACTGTTCAGGGGAGACAGCCATATGACTGAAAACTCAGGAACTGTCGATGGTCACATTTCACCATGTGGAGGACAACAGGTCACGTATCAGGAAAAGTAGAGACAAGAAACAGAGACTAAGTCTTGTCAAAGTCCGTTAGTTCCAGTTTACTTGGACTCCAGCCGTATCACTGAGCTTGTTGAGGTTGGTTCCCGAGATTCTTTATTTTGCCTAAGCAAGTTCTAGATGGATATATGACATTCATTTGTAGTTGTCATTGTTGTTTGGCTGGCCCGGGCTGGATTCAAACCCGCCAGTTCTGGTGTCCATGGCTGGCGCCCTAGTCGCTGAGCTACAGAGGCCAAGCTTGTCATTCATTTGTAAACAACGTGTTCAAACACAATGCCCATTTCTAAGCACATAGTAGACATTAAAACTCAGTTCCTGTCTGAAAGGATCTTAAAGGATAATGTGAAAACAGACAAGAAAAAGTAGTCGATTCAGAAGGATGCTGAGCTCTGTGAAGGCAGCCAGCATGGGTGCTCAGCAGTCCACCAAGAGGCTCTCAGAGACGCCTTCCAGAAGACGTCCAGACACCTTCCACTCAGTAAGAGCTGAAGGACTACTTGGGACTAAACAAAGGTGTTTCAACCTCAGCACTAGTGACAAGTTGGGCCTGATAATTCTTTGCTGGGCGGTGGGGGTGGATGTGTGCTGTGAACCATGGCAGCTTCTCTGGCCTCGACCCACTGGAGTCCAGTCTACTTCACTCCCCTTTGAACAATTGTTCAAATAAAAAACATCAACAAACAAACACTGCCAAATGTCCCCCAGGGGCAAAAAGATATTTCTTCTACCCAATGTCTTCGCGTTAACAATAGAAGGGAGTGTTGCCTGAAATGTGGCCAACACGAAATACTGACTGCCTTGTGGGGTCACAACATGACTTCCTCATGAAAGGCATTCTTTGTGGCCAAAGGTTGACGGCGTGCAAGAGCTTGGATTCCTCAGGCCGTTCTCTGGCACATGCCTGGCAAAATTCGTTGACTTGTTCTTGTTTCAATAGGATGAATCCCTTAACCACCAAGTCCTGCTGCAAATCACTTCCTTCTGAAGAAGCTTCTGTATCTTTGCTGAAGATAATTAAAATTTCTCCACGGGGGCGTGCTGCTGCCCAGTTACGAAAATAACAACAACGGTTCAATCTCTGTAACCCTGAAAAACCACAGCAGCTTGATGATTTTGGTGTAGGACATGGCAGAATACATAGAGGTAGACAAGATAGATACAGGTATAAATACAGAGGCTGTAGTGCGTCTCTATTGTCCGTATTGTGTGGCTGGATACTTTCCGGACAGCCCTGGTGTACATATATATAATGGAATGCGTCTTTGTTTTTCAAAAATCACAACCAGAGGCCACTTACATTTTATTAGTGCTTTTGCAGATTCCGCAGTATTCTGTGCATTTATCTCTGGGTCCTCTGAAGATAACATATGATAAATCTGCTTCTTTGTCAATAGGGTACCCAATACCAGGCCCAGAACTGCTCTATTATTCCTCACTTCTGACAGTTGCTCAGGAAGGCAAAGTCTAGTCTCTAAATCCTTACAATCCTTTAGTGCTGTGTTCTCACAGAATGATCTGAATAAGAAATAACAATACCTTCCTCACAGGGTTATAATAGAGATTAAAGGGTAATTAACACACCTTTTATCTTCACTGATTGGAAAAACTGTCCTTCCCTGATTGGAAGAACTAATTCTCCTCATGCCTGAGCATCTCCAGAATGGGAATGCACCTTCAAGTCATTCTACAGCATCTTACAGTCACCTTCAGGGAGAAAGCAGACACAATCCATTATCACATGCCCATGCACAAACTTGTTAACACTGATGCCGTAACTGGCAACTCCTCAACTTTCAGTCCCAGGTCCCTTCAAAACCAGTCGAAGAAAGTGTGTCATGGTTGTTGTGTGAAAACCTTCTACTGGCACCTCAAGAAAGCACCATACCAAATCTTGCTGAAGACGTACCAGTGGAATGGGAGGAAACCCCAGGGCTAATAAGAGAGCATTTTCTGAGAAATGCTGTGTTACCCACAGAAAACAAGTTTAGGTAGAGAAATAAGAATCCTAACAACTCTGAGCCAAAGAGTGATTCAGTAAAGATAGACTCTGAATGCCAAAAAAAAAAAAAAATCTTAGGAATACCTTAATTTGTTTATATTTCCCTTTTTATATCTGCACTAGAGTGATTGCTATGTGACAAAAGAATCAATGTCTAGCAAAGTCGAAGACAGCTCTTTCATTATGTATAACACTGAATTCTCTGTAACAATAAAGCAATTAGTGATAATTTAATTGCACTTTTTTCTAGTGATGCCAGCAATGATGGTGTAGCTCGGATTGAGGCTGTTTTAGGGTGACAAGAAGGCAATATAGAGAAGGCCAAGGACAGTGGCTCCCACCTCATCCATCCCAACAAACTGCAGCTGTTGTTGTTAGGACTTTTTAGTTGTCAAATCTGATTGAATCAAGAGGCAATGTTTGAGGAGAATCTGAATATTTCATACATAAAAATAATCCCCCAAATCAAGGGTGACACAGATGATACTGCATTATAATGTAAAAATTAATGTCTACCCTAGGCGTTGATTTCATTTCTGAATTTCAACCTTCAAACCATGACTGCAAAGCGTAATTTACATGATCCTTCCTTCTCCTCTCTCATTGGACATCATTTCTATGTGGTTAAATCCACCAGCATAAGGAATCTGAGCAAGAAACTAGAAATCAAAATAACACTAACCCACTGGGAGACACACCCATAATTCAATCCTGTGTGTATTTCAGCTTCTAGTAGTTTTGATTAAATCTCACTGGAATTTAAACTTTATCAGCAGAAAGGGTCAGCATTGGAATATGGAATTCTACCCCATATAGCCCCCAGTCAGGAAAGATACTCAAAGAATAAAAATTAAAGAAGAAAAGAAAAAGGGTGAAATATTCGGGGGTAGGGAGGTGGGGGTTATTACTAATAATATTTTAAATTCAAGAAATTATCTGTTATTGGCCAGAGACATAGGAATATGTACAGAACATTTGTTTTATAAAACAATAAAATGTGGGGTACATTCCTTTCCCAAGGTGTAGACACCTCCATTTAACAGATGTTTGGTTAAAGCAAGGCAATTTTAATATTCCTTCAATGTTAAGTTTTCTACTTATAATATACTGATTAATTTTTCTTAAAACTTTGCTAGAATTTAATAAGAATTCTAATTATTAATTTGATTCCAAAATAAAAATTTCTGTCTAAAAGTTACATTAGAATACATCAGCTCATTCCACATTAAAATTACTGCGGAAGAATTTTCCTGATAATATTGTCCAAAAATTACTTCAAATATATGAATAAATAATTATATACTAATCTAGTAATCTTAAAAAAAAGTTTCAAATTAGGCTTTTGTGGGATTATGGTTCCCTGGCACCCTGGACCAGCTACAGGACCCTCTCACTCAGTTTCATTTGCCTTTTTTTTTTTTTTTTTGAGACAGTCTCATTATGTCACCCTCTGTAGAGTGCTATAGTGTCACAGCTCACAGCAACCTCAAACTCTTGGGCTTAAGCGATTCTCTTGCCTCAGCCTCCCACGTAACTGGGACTATAGGCATCAGTTTCATTTTCTTTTTTGAAAGATTTTTTTATTTATTTTTATTTATTTATTTTTTTATTATTAAATCATAACTGTGTACTTTAATGCGATCATGGGGCACCATACACTGGTTTTATAGATGGACACATTTTCATCACACTGGTTAACATAGCCTTCCTGACATTTTCTTAGTTATTGTGTTAAGACATTTACATTCAAAATTTACTAAGTTTCACATATGCCCTTGTAAGATGCACCACAGGTGTAATCCCACTCAGTTTCATTTTCTTTTTTTTTTTTTTTTTTTTTTTTTTGTTTGTATTTCTTTTTTTTTTTTTTTTAATTTTTTTATTAAATCATAAGTGTATACAATGATATGATTATGGGGCATCATACACTCACTTCATAAACCATTTGACACATTTTTATCCCAGTGGTTAACATAGCCTTTCCGGCGTTATCTCAGTTACTGTGCCAAAACATTTATATTCTACATTTACCAAGTTTCGTAAATACCCCTGTAATATGCACCACAGGTGTGATCCCACCGATTCCCCTCCCTCTACCCACCCCCCCCTTTCCCACTTCCCCCTATTGTTAAGTTGTAGTTGGGTTATAGCTTTCATGTGAGAGTCCCAAATTAGTTTCATAGTAGGGCTGTGTACATTGGATATTTTTTCTTCCATTCTTGGGATACTTTACTAAGAAGAATATGTTCCAGCTCCATCCATGTAAACATGAAAGAGGTAAAGTCTCCATCTTTCTTTAAGGCTGCATAGTATTCCATGGTATACATATACCACAATTTATTAATCCATTCGTGGATCGATGGGCACTTCGGCTTTTTCCATGACTTAGCAATTATGAATTGGGCTGCAATAAACATTCTGGTACAAATATCTTTGTTATGTTGTGATTTTTGGTCTTCTGGGTATATGCCCAGCAGAGGAATTACAGGATTGAATGGCAGATCTATTTTTAGATCTCTGAGTGTTCTCCATATATCCCTCCAAAAGGAATGTATTAATTTGCATTCCCACCAGCAGTGCAGAAGTGTTCCCTTTTCTCCGCATCCACGCCAACATCTCTGGTCTTGAGATTTTGTGATATAGGCTAGTCTCATTGGAGTTAGATGATATCTCAAAGTAGTTTTGATTTGCATTTCTCTGATGATTAAAGATGATGAGCATTTTTTCATATGTCTGAAGGCCGTGCGCCTGTCTTCTTCAGAGAAGTTTCTCTTCAAATCCCTTGCCCAGCCTGCGATGGGATCCCTTGTTTTTTTCTTGCTGATGCGTTTGAGTTCTCTGTGGATTCTGGTTATTAAACCTTTGTCAGAGTTATACCCTGCAAATATTTTCTCCCATTCTGAGGGCTGTCTGCTTGCTCTGCTTACTGTGTTCTTAGCTGTGCAGAAGCTTTTTAGTTTGATCAAGTCCCAGTAGTGTATTTTTGAAGCTGCTTCAATTGCCCGGGGGGTTCTCCTCATGAAATACTCACCCAGACCAATTTCTTCAAGGGTTTTCCCTGCATTCTCCTCTAGTATTTTTATAGTTTCATGTCTTAAGTTTAAATCTTTAATCCAATGAGAGTCTATCTTAGTTAATGGTGAAAGGTGTGGGTCTAATTTCAGTCTTCTGCAGGTTGCCAGCCAGTTCACCCAGCACCATTTGTTAAATAGGGAATCTTTTCCCCACTGAATGTTTTTAATTGGCTTGTCAAAAATCAAATAGCGGTAAGTAGCTGGATTCATCTCTTGGTTCTCTATTCTATTCCAGATATCTACTTCTCTGTTTTTGTGCCAATACCATGCTGTTTTGATCACTATCGATTTGTAGTAAAGTCTGAGGTCTGGTAGTGTGATTCCTCCTGTTTTGTTTTTATTTCTGAGTAATGTCTTGGCTATTCGAGGTTTTTTCTGATTCCATATAAAACGAAGTAATGTTTTTTCAAGATCTTTAAAATATGACAGTGGAGCTTTAATAGGGAGTGCGTTGAAAGTATATATTGCTTTGGGTAGTATGGACATTTTGATAATGTTGATTCTTCCTAGCCATGAGCATGGTATGTTTTTCCATTTGTTAACATTTTCAGCTATTTCTTTTCTTAGAGTTTCATAGTTCTCTTTATAGAGATCTTTCACGTCTTTTGTTAGGTAAATTCCCAAATATTTCATCTTCTTTGGCACTACTGTGAATGGGATAGAGTCCTTAACTGCTTTTTCAATTTGACTGTTGTTGGTGTATATAAAGGCTACCGATTTATGAATGTTGATTTTGTAACCTGAGACGCTGCTGTATTCCTTGATCACTTCTAGGAGTTTTGTAGTAGAGTCCCTAGTGTTTTCCAGATACACAATCATATCATCTGCGAAGAGCGAGAGTTTGATCTCTTCTGACCCTATATGGATACCCTTGATCGCCTTTTCTTCCCTAATTGCGGTGGCTAAAACTTCCATTACAATGTTGAAAAGCAATGGAGACAATGGGCAGCCTTGTCTGGTTCCTGATCTGAGTGGAAATGATTCCAATTTAACTCCATTCAATATGATATTGGCTGTGGGTTTGCTGTAGATAGCCTCTATCAGTTTAAGAAAAGTCCCTTCTAGACCGATTTTCTTGAGTGTTCTGATCATGAAGGGATGCTGGATATTATCAAAAGCTTTTTCTGCATCAATTGAGAGAATCATATGGTCTTTGTTTTTTAATTTGTTTATGTGCTGAATTACATTTATAGATTTACGTATATTGAACCAGCCTTGAGACCCTGGGATAAAACCAACTTGGTCATGATGTATAATTTGTTTGATGTGTTGCTGGATTCTGTTTGTTAGGATCTTGTTGAATATTTTTGCATCTATATTCATTAGTGATATTGGTCTATAATTTTCTTTTCTTGTTGGGTCTTTTCCTGGTTTGGGGATCAGGGTGATATTTGCTTCATAGAACGTGTTGGGTAGTCTTCCTTCTTCTTCTACATTTTGGAACAGGTTGAGTAATATAGGTACTAATTCCTCTTTAAAGGTTTGGTAGAATTCTGACGTGAAACCATCTGGTCCCGGGCTTTTCTTTTTAGGGAGGTTTTGTATAGTTGATGCTATTTCTGAACTTGTTATGGGTCTGTTCAACATTTCCACTTGATTCTGGTTAAGTCTTGGAAGGTGGCGTGCTTCCAAGTATCGGTCTATTTCCTTCAGATTTTCATATTTCTGAGAATAAAGTTTCTTGTAATATTCATTAAGGATTTTTTGGATTTCTGATGAGTCTGTGGTTATTTTGTCTTTGTTGTTTCTGATTGATGATATTAGAGATTTTACTCTTTTTTTCCTGATTAGGTTGGCCAGAGGTTTATCTATTTTATTGACCTTTTCAAAAAACCAGCTTTTTGATTTATTGATCTGTTGTATTATTCTTTTGTTTTCAATTTCATTTAATTCTGCTCTAATTTTGGTTATTTCTTTTCTTCTACTGGGTTTGGGGTTGGAATGTTCTTCCTTTTCCAGTTGCGTGAGATGTCCCATTAAGTTGTTAACTTCCTCTCTTTCCGTTCTCTTGAGGAAGGCTTGCAGTGCTATAAATTTCCCTCTTAGAACTGCCTTTGCAGTGTCCCAGAGGTTCTGATAGCTTGTGTCTTCATTGTCATTTTGTTCCAAAAAATTGGTGATTTCTTTCTTAATCTCATCTCTGACCCAGCTATCATTCAGCATAAGGTTATTTAACTTCCATGTTTTTGTATGGGTATGCAGATTCCTGTTGTTACTCAATTCAAGTTTTATTCCATGATGGTCCGAGAAGATGCATGGAATAATTTCTATTCCTTTAAATTTACTGAGGTTAGACTTGTGACCTAAAATGTGATCAATTTTGGAGTAAGTTCCGTGGGCTGATGAGAAGTATGTGTATTCAGTTTTGTTGGGATGAAATGTTCTGTAGATGTCTGCTAAATCTAAATACTGGATGGTTATGTTTAAATCTAAGATTTCTTTGCTCAGCTTCTTTCTGGAGGATCGATCCAACACTGCCAAGGGAGTGTTGAAATCTCCAACGATTATGGAGCTGGAGGAAATCAAGTTACTCATGTCTGTTAGAGTTTCTCTTATAAATTGAGGTGCATTCTGGTTGGGTGCATAGATATTAATAATTGAGATCTCGTCATATTGAGTATTACCCTTAACAAATATGAAGTGACCATTCTTGTCCTTCCTTACTTTTGATGGTTTAAAGCCTACTGTATCTGCAAATAAAATTGCAACACCTGCTTTTTTCTGATTACCATTTGCCTGAAATATGGATGACCATCCTTTCACCCTGAGTCTGTATTTGTCTTTTAAGTTGAGATGTGACTCTTGTATGCAACAAATATCTGGCTTAAGTTTTTGTATCCAGTCAGCTAACCTATGCCTCTTTAGAGGACAGTTTAAGCCATTCACATTGATGGAGAGTAAGGATAAGTCTGGTGGAATTTTGGGTATCGAGTTTTTCAAAGGTCCAGTGGACATTTTTAATCCTTTCGCCAGTGTGGAAGTTGGAGTTTGATCCGAAGTTTCTGAGTGAGTTTACTTTTGTGGTATAGGATTGGGTTGGTCATTGTGGAGGATAGGTCTGAGAACATCCTGAAGAGCTGGTTTACTTATGGCAAATTTTTTCAACATATGAATGTCATTGAAGTATTTAATTTCTCCATCATAGATGAAACTCAGTTTAGCTGGATACAAGATCCTGGGTTGAAAGTTTTTTTGCTTTAGGAGATTAAAAGTTGATGACCAGCCTCTTCTTGCTTGAAAAGTTTCAGCAGAGAGATCTGCAGTTATTCTAATATTCTTACCTTTGTACGTTATAGTTTTCTTTCGCCGGGCTGCTTTGAGAATCTTCTCTTTCATGTTAACTTTAGTGAAGCTAATTATGATATGTCTGGGAGATGGCTTTTTGGGGTTGAATCGTGCTGGGGTTCTGAAGCTGTCTGCTATCTGAATTTCAGATTCTCTAGGCATGTCTGGAAAATTTTCTTTCATAATTTCATGTAGAAGGGCCTCTGTGCCCTTGGCTGCCACATCATCAGCCTCCGAAATTCCTATAACCCTTATGTTATGTTTTTTCGAATTATCTGAGAGCTCTCTGAGTGAGTGATCCGTTTTTGCTCTCCATTTCTCTTCCTCTTTGAGAGATTGGGAGCGTTCGAAGACTTTATCTTCAATGTCAGAAATCCTTTCTTCTGCTTGCTCCATTCTGTTACTGAGGGATTCTACTGTATTTTTCATATCTTTGAGGGCTGTAAGTTCTTGTTTCAGTGTGTCTAAGTCTTTGGTGGTTTTGTCTTTAAATTCGTTAAATTCTTGAGACAACTTTTGAATTTCTCCTCGAATTCCTAATTCCATTTTATTAATCTTGTCTGCAAACCAAATTCTGAATTCGACTTCTGACATCTCAGCCAGTTGTTTATGAATGGGATCTTCAATCACATCTGCCGTATCTTTTCTTGGGGGGGTTGATCTATTCTGGTTATTCATGTTACCAGAGTTTTTCCGCTGATTCCGCCCCATGGTTTACTCCCTTTGGTTTTTCCCCTGGGGTTTTATCGAGGGCCCGTACAGTGTTGTGGCCTGAGAAACTGGGGCCCTGTCTGGTGTGGTGGAGCAAAGTGGTTCTGTCTTGTTTTCAGCTGGTTTCTGTTCGATCCTATTGCAACTTCTACTCTGGCTGTAAGTCTCAGCTGTGTGAAAAAATCAGCAATTAAGTCACCCCGCCTGCCCACCTCTGGCCCCAGTTGGAAAAGGAGAATCAAACCTTCCTACAATCGCACACCCAGGGCACCACCTGAAAAGTCCTCAGTCTATTAGCCCAGTTCAAAAGGTCCGAATCAACTGTCTCAATCGGCACTTGTCTCAGGTGGAAGGGTTCAAGAGGTCTCTGGGAACTGGATCACAGGGGCCTGGTGACTCCTCTGAGACAGCTCACCCCAGTGCAGCGTGGAGTCAGGAGGAGCCACCCCGCAAACAGAGCAGTCTGGGAAGGTTGACGTTTCCTTCCCCACTTTGCCCCTCCGTCGGACCCAGTCACTGGTATCTCTGCAGATGGCTAACCCAGTTGCCTGCAGTGAACAGACACTCCAGGGGTTTGCACCTGCCTGAATCGCGAGGAAGTCTGCCAGGCCCCCGCAGACTGCCGCTATCTAGCAGGAGGAGATGGGGCCTGACATCTTTGAGTGTTTGATGCAGGTGATGGGAAGGAGGTGTTCACTCAGGCTTAGCCCCGTCCCTGATGGATGCTGCTAACAGAACAGAACAGACAACTTTGTGAGGTTCTGTCTCTGTTCCTGTCATCGCCTACAGGAGACGGGCTGTTTTGAGTTCAAACGTCTTTGCTGCTGGAGAATTGCGTCTGAACACCTCTCTGAGTCGGCCCCGCCCTGGAGGCTTCTGGGTTTGTGAGCCGTGACACCGGTGGCCTCCTCTGGTTGCCCAGGGAGACAGGGGGTGTGGCCTCAGAATATCCAGAAGTGAGCGTTCTGCCGTTAAAGAAAAAACGGCTGTTGATCTACCTCCAGGGAACTGCTGCTCTGGTGTGGGCACTCAGGCGACCCTTTTCTCCTCTGTCCCGCGCCCCAGAGTCAGCACTGAGCGGCTGCAGTTTGTGCTGGGTCCACACCCCTTAAGAGATCCCCCAAGAATCAGAACTCTTGGGGGATGGGCCCCCAGACCCGGATTGGGAGTGGGGCGGGGGGAAGCTAGAGTTTCATTCAGTTTCACGCAATACTACGGTCCGGGGAGGGCTCCTGCACTGCACCGCAGGGAAGTGCCGCCAAGGCTTGATTTCCCCTCAGCGGAGTGCCCTCTCCTTGCTCACGTGTCCCAGAGTCAGCGCTGACCTGATGCAGCTCAGGCACTGTGCACTCCCCTCGAGAAATCACCCAAGGAGCCGAACTCCGGAGGGATAGGCCCTCAGACCCCGAGTGAGAGTAGGGGCTCTCAGCTCTCAGCGGGGAGGCCAGAGTCTTATTCAGTCTTGTGCCCGGGGAGGGCTCCTGCACTGCACCGCAGGGAAGTGCCGCCAAGGCTTGATTTCCCCTCAGCGGAGTGCCCTCTCCTCGCTCACGTATCCCAGAGTCAGCGCTGACCAGACGCAGCTCAGGCACTGTGCACTCCCCTCGAGAAATCACCCAAGGAGCCGAACTCCGGAGGGATAGGCTCTCAGACCCCGAGTGAGAGTAGGGGCTCTCAGCTCTCAGCGGGGAGGCCAGAGTCTTATTCAGTCTTGTGCCCGGGGAGGGCTCCTGCACTGCACCGCAGGGAAGTGCCGCCAAGGCTTGATTTCCCCTCAGCGGAGTGCCCTCTCCTCGCTCACGTATCCCAGAGTCAGCGCTGACCTGACGCAGCTCAGGCACTGTGCACTCCCCTCGAGAAATCACCCAAGGAGCCGAACTCCTGGGGGATTGGCCCTCAGACCCCGAGTGAGAGTAGGGGCTCTCAGCTCTCAGCGGGGAGGCCAGAGTCTTATTCAGTCTTGGGCCCCGTATGTCCGGGGAGAGTTGGTGCACTGCACCGCAGGGAAGTGCCGCGAGGCGTGACTCCCCCTCAGCCCGGTGCCCTCTCCTCACTCGCGGGCCTCAGAGTCAATGCTACCAGTCGCAACTCGGGGACTGTCCACTCCCCTTGAGAAATCACCCAAGGATCCGAAGTCCTGGGGGACAGGCCTCCAGACCTCAGTGGGCGGGAGGGGAGCGCCGGGGATTCAGGGTTGCCGGCAAAGGATTCCCAAAGTTTTATTCAGCCCTATGTCCGGCAGGAGAACGCCACGGCACCCCAGTAGGGGAGGTAGGTCCAGTTTTTAGAAGGTCTTTCCCGTGGAGTGTAGTGGGAGGGCCTTTAATTTCTGCCCGCTTGTTAAATTGTGGGGCTCCAGAGCCGGTCTCATGGGGGAGGGGGACTCCCGTCCGCTTGGTGGTGGATTTTGTACCTTTTGTTTGCGTCCTTGTGATCACAACTTGCCTCAGCGGTGTTGATGTGCGTTCTTCAGCCTTCTCTCTTGGTGAGGCTCAAGTCCACCAGGATACTTACTAAATTCCTGTCCCTTAACTCTCCTTCTGGACGGGAGCCTTTGTTGAAAGCTGGCTTCAGTCCGCCATCTTCTCTTGCCATCCCCAGTTTCATTTTCTATAAAGCTTGGGAATTGTCCCAGCTTTCCCGGTCCCCTTCAAAATGAGCCACTAAACCATGTCTGTGTCTTTGAGAAGATTACCCACCAGAGGGCAGCAAAGCACCTCATAATACTTTTCTTCAGCTCAGTTACCCCAAGTCAGACTGTGGAATTAGGGGTTGATTGGTTTGGGGGGTTTCTGTTTATGTCTTGCAAGTCATTATCACATTAATAAAGTTACACTTTTTAAAGCTGGACATTGAGGACTTAGGACATTTGTCATTGATTGTTTTAAAGGAAACATTTCTGAGCACATCCCCAAATTTCTCTTCATGAATAAAGTTCTTATTTGTCAATCATGCTTACAACTGTTACATTAATGGAGGATGGAAGATAAAGACTTCTAGTCTTTACCAAGTAGCCTATTAAATTAAATGCAGTGGTTTTGGCAGAGGGATCCTCTATAAGATTGATGCTCTATTATGTGAGTCTGAAAAGCAGAGACAAAGGAGAATTGCTAGAGCCTCTGAAGTACCATCATCAAAGGAAATGAAACACGCTCCGTAATCTAATTTGTGAGCCTCTGTAAGTATAAAGTCATTGCAAACTGAGGAACAATAAACTAGCAAGATCTGATGTACTCTGGACATCACTAAATAATAATTTTATTTGCACTGCAAACAAAGAATCATATAAAGCAAAGAGCTTCTATTGACAGCCCTAAAAAGAAAGACAGGGCATGGTATTGTTGCACTGATTCTTTTTTATGGGATTTTAAATCATTCTCCTGGAACTGGAAACCCCTTATAGTTACAATGGTGATGAGAAAGCAGACGGTGGAGACTAGTAAAAGCAACAAGGGAGCAGTGGGAGGGTGTGCGTTCCAGCCAACACTTAATAGGTGGAGCACAAAAAGGAATCCAGCTGGCTGCGTTGTGTCCTGGGCATCTGTTTCAACTTCACACTGGTGCGGTGATGTGGACCACTTTGAAAGTTACGATAGTGGAATTCAAAATTGCAAAGCCAGGGAGAACAGATGCTAGACACTCGGGGACGTACATGATACTGAGATTATTGCAAACCTGATGAAAGATGTGAACGGGCCCTTTTATTAAACACAAAAAGAGTCCATGCCACAATAAATGCTGTGAGCTTGAGGACTCAGAGCGATGATGTGGCAGCAGGAGTGCACGAGAAATAAAAACTAAAGGGCAGAAGATGGGACAATCCAACAGCAACAGGTAAAATGTCTTGGCCAAAAGTTGGCAGCAGGAATTTAGAAGACATTGAAAAAACTTTACAATAAAAAATGGGGTAGGTTGAATATAGTGAATAATCATGCACCTTTTCAGTGTACTATTCTTAAATAACTGGAAATATATTTGAATAACAAAATATGTTTCTGTAAGCTTCAGGTGGGCAGAATGCTGGAATTATTTGTAGCAACCCCCCTTTTTCTTTTCTTCTTTATCTTTTAGATCTAAGATTATTGGATTTAAATATTAACCAGATATAGAGCACAAAACAGGAAATCAGAAACCTTTGTTTTTTGTTACTTGCTTATGATGGGATCAGAAGAGATGGTTTAGTTTTGTTGATTCAGGATAAAATAAGAGAGTAAAACTTAGCCACATCCTTCAAAAGCAGAGCTAGAGGGACGTCTGTCTCCTGAGTTTCTTCCAAGTCATGCTCTGCCTCATAAATGAACAACTAAACTATTCTTTACCCATAAATGTGCAGCTTACACAATATTTGCTTCCTTTTTTTCAGTATAATAAACATTATTCGAAAATAAGCCTAAAGTTGTAAATAACCTAAATGCTCAATGATGAGGAATTCTTTGTCATCATTATAATCATTCAATGAACTATCAGGTATTCATTTGAAATGATGTAGAAGATTATCCAGTGGCTTGGGAGAATGCTAGGTTGCTACAGGAATAAAAAGAAGCTACAAAACAAAATAGCCACAATTTTGACCTAAAAAAATAATGATACCAAAATGGTAGCAATATTAATCTCTGGTTCCTGGGATCATTCCAAATTAAGAATAAAAGATTCAAGCATAAAAAAAAAACCAAAAAGTCAACAATGCAATGATCTCTGATTTGCAGAGCTATGGGTGTGTGTGTGTGTGTGCTTTTCTACAACACTAAGACAACATCTTTTTTAAGACTCCAAAGATCCCATTTCTACTGAAACCTGTGCAAAGAAACAAAGCTCAGAGTGTCCAGAGCTCGTGAACAAGGAGATTGAGCATTGTTTTCACATAGACATAAGCTCTTCTGATGGCTTACTGTCCATTTGGCCTTTCATCAAGACCAACCACCTGCCCGGTCACTAAGAGGATATGAGTCAGGCCTCCAGGTAAACTGAACACAATGTGTGTTTGCCCCTGGAAACTCTCTCCCAAGCTGCCCCGATCCACCCACCACCTCATATCACCAGAGAGGCACCTTGAACTTACCAGATGTCAAACCATTGACAAGAAGCAAATTCAGTTAACTTAGAGAGATACTAACCATATACTGAGAAAAAAATTATATGAGCATGTAAAGCATGATTTCATTTCTTATTTTTTAAATGTATAATACTATGTAATACTAATAACATCTGAAAGGTAGCCACCAAAATGTTAATACTGTGGTTACCCCTCTCCCTAGACTTAGCCAGGAAGAAATAGAGCTCCTGAACAGACCAATTTCAAGCACTGAGATCAAAGAAACAATAAAAAAATCTTCCAACCAAAAAATGCCCTGGTCCAGATGGCTTCACTCCAGAATTCTATCAAACCTTCAAGGAAGAGTTTATTCCCGTACTGCAGAAATTATTCCAAAAAATCAAGGAAGAAGGAATCTTCCCCAACACATTCTATGAAGCAAACATCACCCTGATACCAAAACCAGGAAAAGACCCTACCAAAACCAGGAAAAGACCCAACCAAAAAGGAGAATTTCAGACCAATGTCACTCATGAATATAGATGCAAAAATTCTCAACAAAATCCTAGCCAACAGATTACAGCTTATCATCAAAAAAGTCATACATCATGATCAAGTAGGTTTCATCCCAGGGATGCAAGGCTGGTTTAACATAAGCAAGTCCATAAACGTTATCCACCATATTAACAGAGGCAAAAATAAAGATCATATGATCCTCTCAATAGATGCAGAAAAAGCATTTGATAAAATCCAGCATCCTTTTCTAATTAGAACACTGAAGAGTATAGGCATAGGTGGCACATTTCTAAAACTGATTGAAGCTATCTATGACAAACCCACAGCTAATATTTTACTGAATGGAGTAAAACTGAAAGCTTTTCCTCTTAGAACTGGAACCAGACAAGGTTGTCCTCTGTCACCTTTACTATTCAACGTAGTGCTGGAAGTTCTAGCCAATACAATTAGGCAAGACAAGGAAATAAAGGGAATCCAAATGGGAGCAGAGGAGGTCAAACTCTCCCTCTTTGCTAATGACATGATGTTATACTTAGAGAATCCCAAAGACTCAACCACAAGACTCCTAGAAGTCATCAAAAAATACAGTAATGTTTCAGGATATAAAATCAATGTCCACAAGTCAGTAGCCCTTGTGTACGCCAATAACAGTCAAGATGAGAAGCTAATTAAGGACACAACTCCCTTCACCATAGTTTCAAAGAAAATGAAATACCTAGGAATATACCTAACGAAGGAGGTGAAGGACCTCTATAAAGAAAATTATGAAATCCTCAGAAAGGAAATAGCAGAGGATTTTAACAAATGGAAGAACACACCATGCTCATGGATGGGCAGAATCAACATTGTTAAAATGTCTATACTTCCCAAAGCAATCTATCTATTCAATGCCATTCCTATCAAAACACCAACATCGTACTTTCAAGATTTGGAAAAAATGATTCTGCATTTTGTATGGAACTAGAAAAAACCCTGTATAGCTAAGGCAGTTCTTAGTAATAAAAATAAAGCTGGGGGCATCAGCATACCAGATATAAGTCTATACTACAAAGCCATAGTGATCAAGACAGCATGGTACTAGCACAAAAATAGAGACATAGACACTTGGAATCAAACTGAAAACCAAGAAATGAAACTAACATCTTACAACCACCTAATCGATAAACCAAACAAGATCATACCTTGGGGGAAAGACTCCCTATTCAATAAATGGTGTTGGGAGAACTGGATATCCACATGTAAAAGACTGAAACTGGACCCACACCTTTCCCCACTCACAAAATCGATTCAAGATGGATAAAGGACTTAAATTTAAGGCATGAAACAATAAAAATCCTCAAAGAAAGCATGGGAAAAACACTGGAAGATATTGGCCTGGGGAAAGACTTCATGAAGAAGACTGCCATGGCAATTGCAACAACAACAAAAATAAACAAATGGGACTTCATTAAACTGAAAAGCTTCTGTACAGCCAAGGAGACAACAACCAAAGCAAAGAGACAACCTACACAATGGGAAAGGATATTTGCATATTTTCAATCAGACAAAAGCTTGATAACTAGGATCTATAGAGAACTCAAATTAATCCACATGAAAAAAGCCAACAATCCCATATATCAATGGGCAAGAGACATGAATAGAACCTTCTCTAAAGAAGAAAGATGAATGGCTAACAAACATATGAAAAAATGTTCATCATCCCTATATATTAGAGAAATGCAGATCAAAACCACCCTGAGATACCATCTAACCCCAGTGAGAACGGCCCACATCACAAAATCTCAAAACTGCAGATGCTGGCGTAGATGTGGAGAGAAGGGAACACTTTTACACTGCTGGTGGGACTGAAAACTAGTACAACCTTTCTGGAAGGAAGTATGGAGAAACCTCAAAGCACTCAAGTTAGACCTCCCATTTGATCCTGCAATCCCATTACTGGGCATCTACCCAGAAGGAAAAAAATCCTTTTATCACAAGGACACTTGTACTAGACCGTTTATTACAGCTCAATTTACAATTGCCAAAATGTGGAAACAGCCTAAATGCCCACCAACCCAGGAATGGTTGGTTAACAAGCTGTGGTATATGTATACCATGGAATACTATTCAGCTATTAAAAAAAATGGAGAGTTTACATCCTTCGTATTAACCTGGATGGACGTGGAAGACATTATTCTTAGTAAAGCATCACAAGAATGGAGAAGCATGAATCCTATGTACTCAATTTTGATATGAGGACAATTAATGACAGTTAAGGTCATGGGGGGGAAGGAAAAACAGAGAGAGGGAAGGAGGGAGAGGGGTGGAGCCTTGGTGTGTGCCACACCTTCTGGGGGCAAGACATGATTGCAAGAGGGGCTTTACCTAACAAATGCAATCAGTGTAACCTGGCTTATTGTACCCTCAATGAATCCCCAACAATAAAAAAAAAGAGAAAAAAAAGAAAAAACCACATAGGCTTCACAAAGATGAAACTTAGAAAACACTAGAGAATACAGCACTATCAGTCCTTGAAGATGAGAAGATATCAACTGGCTAGGTTAATGAGAAGAATGAATAAACCCTAGGGGAATTATATGTTATTATACATGAAACATAGTTATCATTTCTGGACTTGCCACTCATGAAAAACAAAAGGTAGCCCTGAGATGTCACACTGTGCTTACCTCAAGATCTGACTGGTCTTAGGCTTCTGTCTAAAAGGAGTCTGGCAACAAGCAAGCTCACTTTTACTGGTCAATTTTCCAAGTGCTCTAGTTAATTCACTATTTTTTTTCTTAAGGTTGATTTTTAAAAAGGTCAACAAGGGGTTAGACTCCATAGCACGTCAGTAATGCTGATGTGCATGGACTGATACTACAGGTAAGAAAATTCTTAGAAAAAAAAAATATTGCGGTTCCCTCCATGTGGTGGGACGGGTGCTGTACATTTTCTTATTTTTGCCTACTTCTGTTTTCTAAATTGTGTACAATAAATATGTGAAACTTTAAAGAAAAATGAATAAGAGTTATTTTATGAATTTAATCAAGCCAATAATTCCGGGTCCCTTATTTATAAATAAACCAGTATAGGTACAGGACTAAAAGTTTCAAAATATTAAGACTTTTACTAAATTTGTTCAAATACATTTACTAAATTTAATTTACTGTTATTAGTAGCACCAGCCTCCCATGTTTAACGGAGGCTAGGTTTGATTTGTCCCTGTGACATGTCATCTCAACCTGCCCCACATTGCCCCGTGAGTCCCCCTACAGGCTCATTACTGGTATACCTTCCTCCCAACTTCTTTGAAACTTCTCTGCCCTGATTCTCCATCAGGGCCAGGTGGGATCAAAGGCCCAAAGAGATTACCAGTGTCTCAGTAAGTTCTTTAGGACATTCTTTCCTGAGAGATGAATGTCTGACATCTATCACGCTGGGCCTTGAAAATGTGCATTCTGCATATGCCCCCATGAAATAGAAAGACAAATTGTCATCCCTAAACTAACAAATGAATGCATGCTTTTGGAGACTAAAGCTCACTTTCTTGACCTTCTGGGAAGCAGGCTTTGGTCTCTTTTTCCTAAGTGCCCCAGATGGCAGAAACAGCAGTCATGTAGACATAAATGTACTGTACGTATAGAATTTTCTAATTTGCCATATTATTGCACACTCCATGTGGTGGGACTATGTAATGTCCCATATTGTGATGTTCACAGCCTTGTCAGTATGTTTGTATACCGTCATTTTTCTGATATGGAAACTGAGGCTTGGAATTGGAACCAGACTGACCTGGACTAGCACAGAGGTTGCATCACTGCAGAAGTCACGCTACTATGAAATGGCAGAGTGAGACCTGAGTCTTTGACACCCATTAGGTGTCCTCTGCGGTACCACAGTTCACTTTGAGGTCAATCACTCCGTAGTATTACCAGCTGAAAGTCTGTTTCACCAGATTTGCTTCAGATGGAGATAAGTGGAATTCCTAGGGGGGGGCCAACCAGGACTGAGAGATCACCATTGGGCCATTACTTCTTAATCTGGACTCACCTTAATCCATGTCTTAATCTGGACACGTCTGTAGAAAGGTCTTTTATTGGATAAGTCTGTCCTCCATGTTTCAAGAGGTACAGCATCCCTATTCCCTGGCTACTAAACCCTGATTGGGACAACCCAAAATTTCTTCACACATTTCCAGACACCCCCAGAAAAACTATCCCTTCCTGGGGTGAGCACTGCTTCAGGAATCAGAGAACCTCAAGAATCCCTGTTCTGCTAATAGGTGACAACTCAGAATAACAATTAGATCAATAGAAAGGTAATTACTGGGACAGGGAAGATAATCGGAACCAGACTGACCTGGACTAGCTCAGAGTTTGCATTGGACGGCAGATTTGATAGCTGATGTAATCAGCAGCCATTGGCCAGGTAGGCCACCGAGATAAATGCAGCATGAGCTTCCTGAGTGTGGTGTGATCTCATTAGAATGGAAAAAATAAATATCTGCATCTTCGAGGAGTATGTGTCTCACCTAGCTGTCCTTGAGGTGGTGATGATGAGCTCTCCAGCGTCCCAGACCCTCATTAATGTTAAATTCTTTCTAATTGGTGGAGGAGCCACCGAGACGGCACTAATGGATCTTGGCAGAAGTAGCAGCGTCAGGTTCTGTAAATGAGAAAAGCTAGGCAGCGACCTTTCAGAAAAGAGGCAGACAAGAATGAGAAGCCTCTACGATTCCTCTACCTCCTGGAAACAAATAGTTTCTTTTACTAGCACACAATGCTTTTTCACAGATATCATCTTCAAGGGCCATTTTCTCCTAGATGTTGTTAACAGATGAATGAGGTTTCCTGTTTGACTAGGAGAGAGGATTGTGCACTAGATCCTTTGGGGAGACCCCCTCCCATAAATCCAACTTATCTCCATCCATAGCAAACCGTCTGAATTGCACGAGCAGCTGGTGAAAGGGGCTTTGTGCTGGCCTGCTTTTCCCATCACAAGCCCTGCCTGGTTCTCAGACAGCTGAACTCAGCCCTTCTTTTTGTCTTGGCTGGCTGTAGGCCGACAGTTTGCTTTTCCCTGAGTGAAGACTACACAGCACAGCGGCGCCTAGACCTCAAAGGAGTAGGGCGCCAGCCCCATATACGGGAGGTGATGGGTTCAAACCTGGCCCTGGCCAAAAACCACAAAAAAAAAGACTACACAGCAAAAGCAACCCTGCTCTTATTCTAGGCAATTTGCTACACCTTCTCTCTCTCTCTTTCTCCCCTGGGGGGTGGGAGATTCAGAAACTTTAGCAGTCTGTCCTCTCATGGAGAGGACACAGTCCCTCCCACCGTATGTATTACTGAGCACCTCTGCAGCCTTACACAAGAGAGAGTTTCAAGAAAGTATTTCAATTCCATCTTTGTTTGAGTCACCAGTGAATTAGATATTCTACAACCCCCATGGGGTTGTGAGGTCTGACAAGTTCATGAACTCACCCTAGACAAAGGGCAAGTCCCGCACTGCTGATCATCCCCACGGTCACTGGATGGCTATGGGCAGCTCTTCGGTCACTTGATGGCTACGGGCAGCTCTTCAGGGTGATCGCAGTGATACGTAGCAGGGAGGGGTGTGCACTTGGTCTGGAGTGAGTTTGCAGACTTAATTGTCAGACCTCTTATTTAAAATCCTTCCCCTGAGAGCAGACTCAGGGATGCTCATGCTCTCTCTCCAGAATTTTGTTTCACAAGTTGCAAGTCCAGAGAACCTAGTCCTTGAGGTTTTTAAAGGAGTGATTGAGGTAACTCCTTTAATCTCAGGAATCAGATTTACCAGGAAAAAACGATTATGGCTCACCACAAATCTCTGCCTAACCCTGTCGAATCTCTAACAATTGTAAATAGCTATCTGCACTTGACCAAAATAACTCACCAATAATAAATCATCTTATTGTTTGTATTGTTCAATGTGTCTTATATAAAAATTTACATAATAGATTTCTGGCTGCATTGAGAGCTGGGGCTCTTTTCTCTCCTAATGGTTAGACAGACCTCTGTACCCCTCAACTGTTTCTTGATTCTAAGTTTACCACTAAGTTCTATGCTCTCATCTAGAGAATAGTTTAATAAAAATCATTGCCTAGTATGAAAGGCTCCTTACCCTTTCACTTATTCACTCTTGAATCTTATTTTTTTCCTCTTATTTTAGAGGTTTTACTACTTTACTGCTTGGGCTATTTTAATGTAAGCTACTATTCCCTTCTCTTTGGCTGTAGGTAGGATATGAATACAGTGTTTAGAATTTTCTAAAATATTCCTAATCTCAAATATATTCCCTATAATTTAGTTCCCTAAAGCCAGAACGCCACTGCAGCTTCCAGTGCAGTGATAAAATATTCCCAGACATTTGACATTCAGCAGCTCCATTGAACTGATGGGTTTGACTCTGAATCTTGACATCATTTGTAATAATCGCTTCTTCCCAACCCTGTTTTCCTGTCACTGCAGCCCCTTCTATTATAGAGTGGAAAGCCACCTCCGTACATGGAGGATTTTAAGCACCCTGGGAGTAATTTAAATACCTTGAAGAAGAAAGAAAAAAAAAAAACTTTCTTAGTGGCTTTCATTGAAAACAAAAATGTCACAAGTAGAAATGCATCCTTTGACTCAGAGATTTTTCTTACTTGAAAATTCAAGGGCAGGATTAATGCAAATGTCTCTGCCCTGATAGCGTTTACCTTTGGATGTTATTGAGTTTATTGGATTCCTTATCTGAGATCACAGTTGATAGAGGGGAAGGGATAAAAGGGCCGCAGAGACTAAAGCCCATAGCAGGAGGGAACAGAAGAGGACAAAACTGACTAAAAGGTGACAGCCTGCCGACAACACAGCCCCGCCTGTGTGGTGCCCTCCTTCCTCCCAGGACACCCGTCTCCAGGTCACAGAGCTCCCTGGACCTGCTCCAGGGCCGACTTCTAGCTTTGATGGGCAAGTGCTGCAACAGGACAATCTGACGAGTGTCTGTGTGGTTGGGATCACATCAGTTCTCAGAAGCCGAGCATCAGGTGTGAGGATGGGCTGCTCTCGTTTGAACAGAATATGTCTTTAAAATGCTGAAAAGTCCCAACATCTTACAACTACGTAGTGAAAAAGAAAAAAAAAACAACAACCAGCCGGGAGGCGGATGTGATATACAGTCATATTTCTCTCTTCTCTTGTAAGCAGTATTTCTTCTGGACCTCTGGCCCCACTGTCAAGCTGCAAACAAAGGGGGGATTCTTCACTCTTGAGGCCTTGTGGCAGGCGCAATTGGGCTGGTGCGATTTGGTTTGAATTCCAGGCCAACAGCTCTCTGCAGGACAAACCCAAGTTTCTTCCAGATGAGTGTTTCCACAGTTCCACGAGTGGAAAATTGTTTCATGGCAAGAAAATGAGTACAGCACTTTTAGCAACTGTTGAAGCCAGAGCTTGTAGAATGATTTTATTCCCACTTGACCAGTTTGTGTTTAGTGGGAGAACTGGCCAACCATGTGAAAATAATGGCACTTCTAAGGTATGGGGTATCCTCTGTACTATTAAAAACACACCTGTATAGGGCCGTGCCTGTGGCTCAAAGGGGTAGGGCGCCGGCCCCATATGCCGGAGGTGGTGGGTTCAAACCCAGCCCCAGCCAAAAATTGCAAAAATAAATAAATAAATAAAAATAAAAGGTAAAAAAAAAAAAAAAACCACTCACCTGTATAAACCTTACTGAACTTATTCAACAAAAATATATAATTTCTTCAATGTTAAACCTGAGTTAGAAGTTCAAAATTTCAAGAATATATAAAGTCTCCATGAAATTACAAATAAATACAAATTTTACTGGCACATCAGAAACAAGTTAATGTAGTAGCTTTTCCCTTTTAAAGAAAAATCAACTTTAAAATACTTAGAACTACATTCCTCTTAGTAATATATCACAAAAATTGAAAAGCGAGTATCCAATGTACTCAATACTAATATGAAGCTGGTAGATGACCTAATACACACCCACGTAAGAGAAAAACTCAATTCAATTCAAGATGGGGGGAGGGGGAAGGGGAGGGGGGAGAGGGAGGGAATGGGTGTGCTCCCACTGAAGGGGCATAATGTAAGGGCATACAGCACACGTCTTGGGTGCAGGACACAAGTACAACAAGGACTTTCCCTAACAAATACAAACATTATAACCTACATGTTTGTACCCTCACGTTAATCTGAAGTAATAATACAAAATACTTAGAACTGATTTAAAATGTAATTTTTCACTGATTACCGTGCACTCGTTATATACGGGAAATCATTCTGGAAAGCGGGTGGTTGTTTCTGTAACAGCCTCCTCCTCCTTCCTTGCTGGTAGAATCCCTGTATCATTTGCATGTCCACTCCTTCTGCACGTGATTCAAACAAATCCATCTAAAGCCCATGCTCACTTCATCTCCCATGCCCGTGATTAGTTTAGGAGTGGGTAATTAGTTTAGATCTGGCCAAGATATGAGAGGAAGTCTGGGGACTGCTAGAAAATTTTCCTCTCTCTCAAAAAAGAGAAATCCAGTAATACAGTCCCATTCTTCCACAGTATGTAGTATAATCTTGTGTCTGCAAAGGATGCTTTGAAACAATGAGGGGAGATCACCAATCCCTTTCAGTGCCTTGAGAGAATGGAGAGCAGAAAGAGGGAATCTAACTGCTCAAGCCAACTGATTAATCTTCTCTGGAACATCTCTGAATTCCTTGTCATATGACAGAACATATATCTTCATTGTTTAAGATCATTTATCCAGAGTTTTCTATTACATGGAACTGGGATCATTCCTAAAGATACATCATAAATACCCATAAATAGTTGGGTACATTATTTTGGTTAAACAACTATGCACTAAAATAAAACATCTCTAATTTGTGCTAAGCTCAACACTCTAATCAGAAATTGCTCAACAATCTCCCCTTTGATTCAACAAGAAGGGGGTGGTATTTGCAAAATATCTGTGTTTTTGTATTTTATAAATGGTTCTAAAAATTAAGACAAATAAACTATTCTAAAAGAATCTTATCCTTTTTAATTATTCCCTTATTTGTTAATCCATAATTCAGGAAGTAGACAAAATTAAAATTTTGAATCTCTGCATCTATATACATCAAAGGTATGTTCTCTAGTTATATGGATAAATCAAGAAGTGAAATGGTACTTTTTTCATAGTAATTTTAGAAGGATGATGAAATAGCCCCATGAATTGCAGTGGGAAAAACTAAATGTGAACATGTGAATGTGTTTGATTTACCTATAGCTAAAAGGAAACTTTGGTTAGGAGCAGGGTAGTAGGTAAGCAGGGAAGTGGCCAGTTTGTTATTTGATTAAAATTCGAGTTGGCCATCTTTGGAACCAGGTTCTGACTCCACACTCTTTTCTCACGCCCATTGAAATCATTTACACTTTCCTTTGTTTCAGAATTATCTGCCTTCAGCTGCCAGAGAAAGTTTGTTTATATTTCTCTAACACCAAAGCTTTAAGGTCACTTCCTACCATTAATTCTCTGTGACCAAGTGTCACTTGTGTCACTTGGGGCATTTCCTGTTCTTATTCTCAATAATGCTGAGGAAGAGAAATTCTCAATGGCCTCTCATTTTTAGCCGTCCACAGCAATCTTCAAATATGTGATGGCATAGTATTCATTTCTTACTGGTCGATGACAATTTGATAGAAAAGTGTTCACATAATGTCTCCAGTACAGATTTAAGACAGTAGAACCTCTACAAGTTGACCACCCAAGGGACTGCAGCAAACTGGTCAACATACAGAGGTGGTCAACATAAGGGATCAGGCCTACTGTATTGATATGTACATGTGGTGCGTGTCTAGTCCATGAAAATTGGGTCAGCTTAAGGAGATGGTCAATGTAGGGAGGTGGTCAACTAAGGAGTTTCTTGTT
This sequence comes from Nycticebus coucang, assembly GCF_027406575.1. Taxonomy (NCBI): domain Eukaryota; kingdom Metazoa; phylum Chordata; class Mammalia; order Primates; family Lorisidae; genus Nycticebus; species Nycticebus coucang. The sequence goes on along the minus strand of NC_069788.1, from coordinate 23,922,860 downwards.
TGTGTTCCCTGCTGAGACTCTATCTGCAGAATGGGCAGCTGGAACTCGATCTGCAGAATGGGCAGCTGGAACTCGATCTGCAGAATGGGCAGCTGGGATTCTATCTGCAGAATGGGCAGCTGGGACTCTACCTGCAGAATGGGCATCTGGTACTCAATCTGCTGAATGGGCAGCTGGGACTCTACCTGCTGAATGGGCAGCTGGGATTCTATCTGCAGAATGGGCAGCTGGGACTCTATCTGCTGAATGAGCAGCATAGTATTTTCTTCCATCATTGGAAACAGCGAGGTTGAGTACAGATTGCTTCAAAATCAATGCAAGTAAATACTAGACATGAATATCAAGAACCAATTGTTTTGGTCATTCTCTTCTGAACTAAAACCAGTAGAACTGTAGATTCAAATTGAGAACATTCAATTAAGTAAAAACAAATAGTTTTAATTATTGGTACCTTTGCAACAAAGGAATAATCAGTTAATAGAATGATTATTTTCACTTTCTGATCAGTTATACCAAGATCAAAAGGTGAAAGCTTATTGAAATTTTCCAATAACTACATTTGAATAACCTTCAGTATCTGGTCATATTTGACATACCTATAAAAACAAAAATATTTTAAAACTTCTGATTTGATGCTATTCAGACAGAAGTAATTCTGCTCTACTCTACGAAGGTTCAGGCTATCTCAGCAGTACAGTGACCTGTGGAATCGAAAATTATCCACTATTATGTTTTATTTTCATCCAAAATTGATGTTTTTACACATTCAATGAAGCTATCTTTTTCACAGACTACCTGTGTAAAGACTTGTGTGAGAAAACTATAAAATGTCAGGATATAAGAATATAAAAAGAATATAAAAGCCTGTGTAGATTAATAGAAAAAAACATTATATTCCTAAAGGGGAAAATTTTCCACAGGAAATTTGACATTATTTTTAAATTTATCAGAAAAACTAAACTGGCACAAACAGTGAAGCAAATTCTGAAATGGTTAAAAAAAAGAGGAAAAGAGGGAGGACTTACCTTACAGATAATGAAGGCATATTACAAAGTTATAATAGTTCAAGCAGTATGGTAATATTGCGAGAATAGACCTAAGTCAATTTAAAACACATGCAAACACTATATAAATGCAAGAACAATCAAAAACTATCCTGCACATCACACAGCAAAAAGAATCCAAGATATAAGAGGGTATTGAACAGAATATGATGTCCATAAAAGAATGGGAAGAAAATATGGTTAAAATGTGTCAGATGGAGCTCAGAAGCTCTCCCAGGGCATAAAGACAGAAAACTACTAATAAATTAAAAAAAAAAAATGGATGTATATGATTGCATGTGAACATGAAAAAGAATTCTGAACAAAGTAAGAAGGTCAATAGCAGTAAAGCTCTTTTGGAAGATATGATAAAAGGACTTAACATGTTTACCAGAGCAATCTTTCCAATTAAGATGAACTCGGTGCCTCACCCCCATCATAGAAATACGGGCAAAGGCAATTCACCAAAGAGGAATTACATAAATGGCCATAAATATGAAAAAAAATATTGATTGACCTCAGTGATAGTCAAACAAACACAAATTAAAACATCCACAGTATATTTTTATACAAAACATTTGATATTTGGAGTCAACATACAGCTGTTCAATGTAATCATATCCAGCCCCTACAACTTCTTTCCCATGAACTAAGTGTAAGGGAAAATGCTCATGACAGATTTCAATTCAAAAAGAATATTTCAAAACAGTTTATGTTGAATGTAATTATTCAAAACTATGTGCTTATATATAAATATATGCACAGAAAAATAGTTGAAGGCTTACAGGTGTGATCTCTAGGTGGTGGGAAATTAGCTTATTTTATTTACATTTCTTTTTAAGGTTTTCTGTATTTATCTTTTATTTTGTTAATCAAAAAACAGTAACAATCGATGGCCCCTGTGGGGTCTGATTTCCAGATCTTGCCTGCACTGGCTTTCCCAGAAATGACCACTTGAGGACACTTGGACCCCTGTTTTGCCCGATTCAGACCCAGCCTTGCTCATAGGGTCCAACTACCACCAGTTTTATGTCCCTCCTTGAACACATACAGAGAGAATTAATCAGAGCCTTTCTGTAAGACATGAGATTTGTCGAATCTATGAAAACTAAGTAGTAAAATTTGACACACCAGCTAAATATAAGTGGTGCTAACATCCAGTTTAAAATAACTTCTGTACCTCAGATGAGGGCACAGCACATGATTAACCCAGAACTTTACCCAATGGCTGCTGTTATTCCCGCATTTTTCAAATGTTTTTACTTGGACCTTTTAAAAATAAACCATACCATTGGGCTTTATGTGCTTATATGGCAAAGTTGCTCCCTGCGATACCGTCACGGGGCTAAAGCATAAAGTCTAGTTAAGAGTTCTTGCCAAAACATGAATCAGTTGTAGCAGAATATTCTGCACTCTGTTCTTCTTTTTTTCCATTCTCTAATATTTCTTCACATCACAGCCCAAACAATTGCTCATAATTAAACTGAGCGGAGAAACAGGCCCTGGCAGGAAATGTACTTGGCAGAAACGCAATCGCCCTCCATTGTCTTCCACACACAGCAATTACACAGTTCCTTCCATTCCCAGAGAGAGAACGGGTTTTGCAGAGCAACAGCTGAAAATCAGAGGAAGGAGGCAGCTTATTTACATATTTCTAATCAGGTTAATAGATAATCTTTTTATGGGAAAAGGAAATGCCTTGAAGAATTAAATGATCATTTTGAGAACCTGCTTTCACTTCCTCCAGCAGCTGCACCACATGTTGACCACAACCCCTGCTCCCCAGTTACTCATGTCTGCTGAAAAACCACCAGGTTCAAAGGCAAATCCAGCCAAGAAGCGTGATGTGTTCCAGAGTCTGGAAGCTCAAGAGAAGTTAAATGCCATCGTGTTGCTGTTAAAGTTAAAAATGTATCATCACTCAGTTCTTCAGGGTCTGCTATTTATTCAGTATTCACCACGGATCCCAGTGCAGAAAGAGGATTTAGAATCTAAATTTGTACACTGAGACAGGGTAAGATAAGAGATGTCTTCTGAGTTGTTTGGCTTCGGCTTGTTTGAATGACACAGAATTGTAGCCAAAGTCTGCTGCATCCCCACCACTGATGCTTTATCAGCCTAAGGGGAGGCCGGGAGAGTCAGGTAGGGAGCCAAGGCCAAGAGCGGTCAGCCTCCAGACATGACTGATCCAGGCCTTTCCTCTTGTGCCTGTTACCAGCTCTTTGCAGCCTGGAACTTACAGGGTTCCCTAAGAAAAGGTCAATTTGGATAGAAGGGCCTGTTTCCACAAACCCAAGAAATACCAGAGATATCCCCGTAGTTCAGCCTCCAAATTACATCAGACGGGCGAACACTAGCTCCATGGGAGTGTCTCAGCCACTCAGGGAAGATGAGCCTCTCTTTGGATGCCAAGAAGACATTACACTTCCCATTCAGCCATTGCTTGAAGGCTTCAACTCCCCCCCCCCCATTGATTTCTCCCGGGCAAAACCCCTACATGCCATCAGAGAAGGGAACACGAAGAGACGAGTGGAAACAGTGCCCCATGCCCACAACCGGGTCCCGGCTCCATGGAGCTGCCATGAGTCCCCTTGTCACTTGGTTGAACCCAAAAAACCGGAAAGCAGAGGAGCCTGGGATAGGCAACAGGAGGGGACAGGGCAAAAAGTGTTCTTCCCTAGGAAATGCGGGACAGCTCCAAAGTGGTCGATCCTCTAGAACAGGGTTTTCAACTCTTTTCATCTCACAGCACACTTGAACCTATAGTTAAACTTCCATGGCATGCTTAAATTACATTGATCAAAAATATATATATATATATACATACTGTTCTTTGAATTGCTTTCAAAAATCACTTAATGATCTTTACAATTTTTTGCAGCACACCTACAATCCTCCCACACTGGCTGAAAATCACTGCTCCAGAAAATAAATTTTGAGGTGTGTCCTACACCAGAAAACTAATCCCAGGGGGCTGGACATATGCAAGTTCCTGGAGGGAAAATAGTCAGCCCTGATTCATGGTGTAAATGGATCTTGCACAAATCTACAAATTTTAGAGACAATCAAAGTGGACACCCTGACCCTGCCACTGGACACAGAGCCCAGCTCTCCTGTTCTCTCCAGCTGGAAATAATAGTCTTGGAAATACAGGAGGCAGGAGCAAAATCAGAGAAACTGTAGAGATTTGATCTAAGGGAGCATTTACACGGGACAAGGCAGAGACCAGCCTACGAGGCCGGCTGACAGCCATGGCGGTTCTCTCCTCCTTACCCTGGCTTGTCCACGTGCCGACACATCAAGAGTATTCAGAAAGTATTAGCAGAAAGACCTCGGTGAAAAATGCCCCCATAAAGAAGCGAGAATATGCTTTCCACACTAATAATGAAAGCAGTGCCATATAAGGCAGGAGTCTCTTGTTTACAAGTGACAGGCTCAACTCAAGAGGAAATTTGTAACTTGAGCCAAAAGGAAATTTATGAGCTTACATAAACAGGCCAGAGTCAAAAAAAAAAAAAAAAAAAAAAGACTCAGGCACCTCTAGATTCAGAAGCTTCAATCACACCATCTGGGCTTTGTCTGTCCCTCCAGTGTCTCGTTTTTTCTTTCTTCTTATGTTGGCTAATGTCTGCAGACCAGTTTTCCCAGAAATCGGGAAGGTGGCTGTTGTCATGGTACTGGTCATTCCTTTGTTTGGGGGCATTTGGAAGTCCTATGTTCAGGGAATTTCTCACCTCATAAGTCTTGGTGGGGCATGTGCCCTCCCAATATAGAAGCTGAAAATGTCAGATGCTTCATTTTCCAAACTCCTCTGCAGCTGGGGTTCAGGCATGGAACACAGACTACCCCACCCAGACACGGCCTTTCTAAATTTGGAAGCAGAAAGCAAAAGCAAGGGGAAAAAAAGAAAAAAACAGAAAGAAAGAAAAAAAGGACAAGAACTTGGAAGCCTGCTCCACAGCGAGTCCTGATTCCTGTGGCAGCGGCAGCAGCAGTATCATAGTTTATAATGTCTGACATCCTTGTGCATGGTGTCAGCTCTGGAGGCTGGCTCAGGGCTCAGCCCTGGTAGCAATGGTGCCCTCACTGTCTTGGCATAATATGGGGCCTTATTCCCCATTGTTGATTACCTGGCCATTTTCAGGGACTCCATCTGCTACTCAGTAACATGTTTTTTAGGGGTTTTTTTGTTTGCTTTGGTTTTTTGAAATGGAGTCTTACTATGTCACCCACAGTAGAGTGCCATAGCGTCACAGCTCACAGCATCCTCCAACTCTTGGGTTTAAGAGATTCTCTTGCCTCAGCCTCCCAAGTAGCTGGGACTACAGGCGCCCAGGCCAGGTACAAACCTGCCACCCTCAGTGTATGTGGCTGGCACCGTAACCACTGTACTGCAGGCACTGAGCCTTAAGTTAGTTTTTTGATTTAAAAAGTTTTAATTGATAAACAAAAATTGGTTAACATAATTTTTTGAAATATATATACATTATGCAATGGCTAAGTCAAGCCAATTCAAATGTATTACCTCACATACTTTTTTTGGTAGTGAGAACACTTGAAATCTACTCTCAGCAATTTTGAAGAATATACTATTATTAAGAATAAATTGTTTAGCCAGGCATGTGGCAGGCGCCTGTAATCCCAGCTACTCGGGAGGCTAAGGCAAGAGAATGGCCTAAGCCCAACAGCTGGAGGTTGCTGTGAGCTGTGACACCACAGCACTCTACCGAGAGCAACAAAGTGAGACTTTATCTCATAAAATATATGTCTATATATTGTTATTACATACAGTCACCATGTTTTACAGTAGATCTCCCAAACTTACTCCTCCTGAAATTTTGTGTCCTTTGAGCAACATATCCCTAACCTCCTCGTAAGACTTTTCATAAATTTTTTCCTGCTCAGTCAGCCAGAGTAGCTCTCCACAGCTTGCAAATTAGAAGCTGACTACTAACAGCTGCCCTAGACACCCCGTCCCTGCTAAGCAATCCTGCTGCCGAAAGACCTCCTCTCTCCTCGTGTGCACATCAAACCAGAAAGGGTTTTTATCGATACTTTGGGATCATATGCTCACTTCTACCCCCAGACATGTTGCTAGAGGAATGAGACTTTAGTTTTGGGCCCAATCTGTGTAAAATGTTCATTTCTTGGCCAAGAAGAGTGAAGATCATAAAAGATTGCCTCACAAAGACTTTATGGAATGGAGGAGGTGAGGTTTCCCAAAGAAATAGATGTCCGTGGTGATCACTTTCCTTTTACACAGACTTACTCCTAATTATTCACCAGACTGTTGAAACCCACAAATGCCAAACTGCAGGAAATTGAAAGAGCAAATCATGTGTTCTGGTTCTACCTTCCCAGAACAGGAGACCTTAGAAAGTGAAAAAGCCACAGAGTGTGATAAATAAAAGGGATCTGTGTGTATAATTTCTCAGAATAAGATATGTTTCCTTGTCCTCAAACTTTGGAACGTTTGCAGACAAGACTTTTAGGAATAGCTAAGCATCATTAGGAAATCAATGCTTCTAAACAAAATCCTATGCACTGCTGCCTTCTAATTATTAGTCATCTAGGGTCACCTAGGACTGGGGGAGGTTCTTCAGAATCTTGTGGGAAGACCACGCTCCTGGTGGAAGCTTGTCAGGAAACCAGTTTTTGTAGAGGGAAATAAACAGTTTCAACTATCTCTAGCGTCACCCTATCCCAGAGAGCAGGAATCCCACCAGGTCCCTGAGTAGAGCTCTGCACCGTGCCAATGCTCTGAGAAACGTGAGCCCAGCCAGAGAAGAGTGGGAGAAAACCAGAGCCAAAGAGAAAAGGATGGAAGGAATGTTAGAGACGGATGAAATCGCAGCAAAGTCAGCAAAACCCTAACGTAAACCGTGACAGCTGGATGCCGAGTCCTGCAGATGGAGCCTGCCCCAGATGTCTCCCACTGGCCCTCCAGACCCACTCTCCACGCTTTGCCACCCTGCTCTCAGACCATATGGACGGACTCGGTCAGCTCCTTGTCCACTTGGTTCCAGCTGAGGTCAGCCAGTGGGAGGCCCCGGTAGAAGGATGGGAAGAAAGTGAGTCTGAGATTTCTCCTCCCTGCGTCCTCCTAGCCAGCTGACAGCTCCCACTGGCAGTCCCCTGGGTGCAGCCGCCCTCTCAGGTTTTGGTCACTGCCCATTTTCCTTGCCCTTTCTGGACAAAGGGGGTGGGCACTCTCTGCTTTTCCTGCTCCCATGCATGGCACCATTGCTTTCTGATTTCCTGTGACCCTGCCCACACTTTGTAACTTGTCCCTTCGCACAGCGGTCTTCACACCCCCTCGTCACATCCTGTTCGGACCATGCCTGATGTAAAATCAAAACATTCCCTTCGGGCGGCGCCTGTGGCTCAGTCGGTAAGGCGCCGGCCCCATATACCGAGGGTGGCGTGTTCAAACCCGGCCCCGGGCAAATTGCAACCAAAAAATAGCCGGGCGTTGTGGCGGGCGCCTGTAGTCCCAGCTACTTGGGAGTCTGAGGCAAGAGAATGGCTTAAGCCCAGGAGTTGGAGGTTGCTGTGAGCCGTGTGAGGCCACGGCACTCTACGGAGGGCCATAAAGTGAGACTCTGTCTCTACCAAAAAAAAAAAAAAAAAAAAATTCCCTTCAAGACTTCATGATTATCCAAATATGGCTTGGGGTGGGTGTGGGAGAGGAGCACACGCGTAAAGCCAATGCAGGGAGAAAGCCAGCTGAATGGCCCTGAAGGTCACAGATGCATTGCATTCAGATCACACCCACCCCCACATGTCACTGAAGTGGTGACATTAGATAAATGCATCGGGGTGTGGAAGGTTTTGAAGATGGAGATTTAGGGATCATTCACACATATGAAATAAATAAAACTAGTGGATGAAGTTGTTCAGGAAACAAGAGCTGCAAGCAGCAATTCCCCAGAACGTAAGTGTTTAGTGGGTGAAAGGAAGAATGACCAGTGACAGAGCATCAAGAACCAGGATAAAAAACACGCAGAGTGATGTCAGCCAAGCCACAGAAGCAGAGAGTTTTCACAGGAAGAACAGGCTGGTTAACAGCATGAATCCAAGAGAAGGTCTTAAGGATTGAAATTTCTCCACCTGCTGCAATGCTTGAGGAGACAATTATAACCCTTGTCCCAGCAGTTTCCAAGGAGTGGGACTGTGGAAGGCCCTGCTGCCAATCCTCCAGTGGGAAGGAAAGGGGAGGGGGGAGGCCGGATATGAAGATACGCTTGCAGGCATCTTCACTGAGAAAAGAACAAGTAAGATATGGCGGTAACTAGAGAGGTAAAAGGGTAAAGGGAGGATTTCTTTTTTTATGAGAGAAATGTGAGCATTTTTATATGCAGAGAGAGAAAGTTTCAATGTACAGAAGGACAAAGGGAGGCAGGCTCCAGCAGGTGGGACTTGGATTGAAGGGACCTCATCCTTCATCTGTGATGGGAGAAAGGCTGAGCGGCCATATAAACAAATCTCTTAGAGATGGAGGACGAGTCATGGTATATTATACCTTATGGCCTCAATTTTCTCAGGAGGTTAAGAGGCATAGAAATTGAATGTGGGGAACTGAAATAGAATGGAGGTCTTGAGATTCTGAATAGTTATAGAAGAAAATACTCTAAGGCTGGGCTGAAATGGGGAGGCCATAAAACCTAGATTTTAATGATCAAGCACTTGGGGACAGGAGTGCCTGGTGACCACAGCAGGAAGAAAGAATTCAGCAGAGCTAAGATATAGATTAATATAAATGATATATAGATAACTAGGCTAAGGCGAGATAATGCACACTCACGCTCCCACCTTCTCTACATCCTACTCCCCTGCCCAGAAGGTCTATTCATAAAAGCTTAAAACTATCAGTTTAGAGGAGGCAGGGTAGGGGAAAGAATACGCCCTTTAAATGGTAAACATGCACACAGTGGTAACATACGGCATACTTTTTAAGTTCAATTTATCTCATTGAGATTTCTCGTTCTTTTATGAAGTTGTATCATATTCAGTGGTCTTAAGGCATCATTACTCCTTTAGTCAGACTTATTGATAAACGTTTACATAGTTGCTTTGACTTTTACCTTTATAAACAATGTTGCAGTCAACAACATTGCAGGTACAGTCATCTGCATTGGTACAAACAGAGAGAAAATAAATTCCTGCAGGTAGAATGGCTGGAGGAAAGCGCATGGAATGTAGTATTAAACGTTATTTCACTTTACATTCCTGCAGGCAAAGTATGACAGTCCCTCTCTCCTTACCACCTCTCTAACACAATATTTTATTCAAATTCTTTACCTTTGCTAATCTGATAAGCTGTAAAATGGCATCTCCTAATGTTAACTTGCATTTTTCTTAAGACAGGGGAGGTTGAGCATCTTTACATATACTTAAGAGTCATTTGTCTTTCTTGTTTCAAGATCTATCTGTTCTTTGTCTTTGCCCATGTTTATATTGAGCAGGTAGTTTTTTATAAACCCTTTTATAGACAATTAATCCTCCTTTTCACAAATACCACCTTTGAAAATTCAGCTACACAACAAATTTATTTGTAATCCTTAAATCAATACTCTTAGGGCTTTCGTGGTCACTCGTAAACACACACACAGAACAGTAAAAAATTTGCTACCTGATAAGCACATTCCCAGCTGAGGTCACAGGGCAACACTGTGCCTTCTTGTCCCAGTTCTCATACTGTAAATAAGCATCTTTTCCATGGTCTACTTAGTGCCACATTTTCCACATTTTTGTGCTTTTTATTGATGATTTTGCTGTTTAAAATGACTCCGTGCATCGTGCCGAAGTGCTACCTGGAGTTCATTAAGTGCAAAAAAGGCTGTGATATGCTTTATGGGGAAAATCCCTCTGTTAGATAAGCTTTGGTCAAGTACGAGTTATAATGCTCATGAAGATGAGTTCAATGTTACAGTTCGATGTAAATGAATCAAAAATATATATTAAATAAAGTGTCTTTAAGCAGAAATACACACATAACAAGGCTATGTATTGATTGGCTGAGGAACAATTTTGTAGCCAAAAGCTCTCACACTGAACAAACCCCATATTTCTCCTAAGACAGAGGTTCTCAATCTGTGGGTCATGACCCACAGGAACTGAAGTTATATTTACTATACATCTTTGGTTATTATAATTTAGTTAGAAAGAGGGGGGAAAGAATGAGTTGAATAGACACCTGAATCCAGGTATTACCTGCCATCTGGTCTATGGACCTCTGCCCAAGTAGAAACACATTGTCTCTCTATCCACTCAAATAAAACTCACCTGGTAGAGAGGAAAAGCAAGATTATATGACGGTTACTTCAAAGAGGAGAAATTAGATTCTCACAGGTACTATTTCATTTAATCCTTGAAATATTTATTTGGGGATGGCATGAACCCATGGCCTCAGTTACAAAGAAATGCATGAAACCTTTCACTATTCTTTCTACAAAAGTTATAGTTGGAACATTGTTATATTTTTAGTTTCACGTTAAACTTCACCCAACATAAGCTACAGAATCTGCTTTGGACAATGGTAATAAACTTTCCCTTTAATCAAGTTTGCCTGGGGATCATCTTCAAAAGAATGAGGACCCACCTTCCAAGCAAAGTGAGAGTACTTTGTCAATTATCAACTAAGACAGGCCACGGTCATATGTGAATGAAGCTGAAAGTGAGGAATGGACTCCAAATTGGAAGTAACACTTGCAGGGCCTCAGCTGGTCAAATCTCGGTGAAGGCTGATTTTTGGATAGCAACACTCTTGCACCATGGCACCACCCAACGCCTCTCCTTACACACAGTCCTCCTCGCCAGTAATTTGACTTCAGCAACAGATAAGAATCTGTGACCTAAATGCAAATTATCCCCATGACACGGATGCTGAACTTTAAAAGGAGACTAACGAAATCATCGTATCTGACAAGCATTTCATTTTACTACCACTGGGGCAGTAAGCAGGTCACACGTCATTCTGGTGAGCCTCTTTATGCATTCTGTATAATTTACACAATAGCACCCCTGAATTTTCAGTGGTTGGTGATTAATCCCACATTTGGGGATTTTAGTGCTCTGGAACTGGGTCTGGAATCCTCTCGTCCCCACTCCTAATTCACTCTTGCTTACTCCAGAACACTTGTATTGCACGTGTGTTCTCTATAGCCTCACAATTCTATTACAGAAATCCAGTCGCTTTATTGTTCTTACAGAGCACAGCCTTATTAACAGGGGAGTATCGCAGGAGGTGAAGTTGGGAAGTACGTTCGCTGCTCATTCCACCATCCTTTCTTTGCCTGCTGTGAACGAATTTGTATCTCCTGAATACACCCCCCAAAATTCATATGTTAAGGCCCTAACCCCAGTGGGACTATGTTTGGAGATGGGGCTTTTAGGAGGTAAGATGGTTAAATGAGGCTGTAGGGGGAGGACCTAACCTGATAGGACTGGTGGCCCTTATAAGAAAAGGAAAAGAGAAAGATCTCTCCCTCTCCCTCTCCCTCTCCCTCCCCTTTTCTGCTCCTCAACCCCCCCCCCCCAACACACACACACATCCTTTTTCCTCCTCCTCTCTCCCACCACCTCTCCATGTGAGGACACAGTGAGGAAGGCAGCTGTGCACAGCCAGGAGAGAGCCCTCACCAGAACTCAACCACACGGGCACCCTGGTCTCAAACTTGTAGTCTCCAGAAGAGTGAGAAAATGAATTCTTGATGCTTAAGCCGCCCAGGCTATGGTATTCAGTTGCGGCAGTGAAGCTGAGCGAGGCACTGCCTGCCCTTAACTCACAGGCACGGACGCCTCTCCCACATGGGTTCTGGGCACTGCGCCGTGCACATACTTCATCACACGGTCCCCTCATCTCAGCGACACTGAGTCCTAACCATTCCTGAGAACTCCTCCCAGTTAATCAAAACCTCTCTTTTCTGACCACTGTTCTTTTGTCTTAGCCAGTTCAGGCTGCTATAAAAATTTACCATAGATGAGGTAGCTTACACAGCAAACATTTATTTTCCCACAGTTTTGGAGTCTGGGAGCCTGAGATCAGGGAGCCAGCATGGTTGGGTTCCAGGTTGCAGACAGCTGCCTTCTTGGAGTCTCATGAAGCAGAAAGAGAGCTGGCTGGCTCTCTGGCCTCTACTTGTAAAGGCGGTAATCACTTGTGAGGGCTCCGCCCTCATGAGCTAATTGCCTCCCCAAAGCCCCTCTGCTAGGTATCGTCATATTGGGAGTAGGGTTTCAACACATGAGCGCTGGGAAGCACGCACATTCAGTCCATAGCAAGCACTGTTTCCCTATCGGCTGGGCATCTGCCATCTGCCCCATGCTGCAGTCTCCATGTCTGGTGAAGATTTGAAGTGTCACATCCATTTCCCCCCCTTCTCCTAGCCCAGCCACCCAGAGGCAGAGCAGGTCTCCTGAAACCAATCCAGCTGCCTCTCACAGATTTTGATAAGGACAGAAAAAAACCAACAATACAGTTAATTCTGGAGATGGGCAGAGGAGGAGGGCAGGAGCACCACCCAGAATGTTAACACCAAAGGCAAATTATCTCCTCACAGTTGTACCCCGCACTGCTGGGACACGACCCAAGTCTTTAGCTACCTATTCAACAGTCCCCTATCTACCCTGTTGCCTTCTTCAATGACTTTATTAAAATAATAATTTTTTAAAAGCTAAACTGTGATCATTTTAGACACCGAAGCAGGCTACTTCAAGAGTTACTTAAGGGCAAAGGGACATTTTAAAGCCCCCCTTCCTCCATAGCTCGATGCTTTAATCCATTTGCCAATATTTAAGTGAGTATGAATCTTAGTCCACACAAAGATGGAAGAAATATGTATTTAATTTTTTTCCTTTGATTAAACTAAATACAACTCTCAGACACATTCCTGCTAATTTTGCAAGGCATCCACCCCTCCAAAGCCCCTTCTCAGCATATGAAGTTGAGCAAATTTTTTTTTTTTTTTTTGTAGAGACAGAGTCTCACTTTATGGCCCTCGGTAGAGTGCCGTGGCCTCACACAGCTCACAGCAACCTCCAACTCCTGGGCTTAAGCAATTCTCTTGCCTCAGCCTCCCAAGTAGCTGGGACTATAGGCGCCCGCCACAACGCCCGGCTATTTTTTGGTTGCAGTTTGGCTGGGGCCGGGTTTGAACCCATCACCCTCGGTATATGGGGCCGGCGCCCTACCGACTGAGCCACAGGCACAAATTAAGTTTGACCTTGGCCATCTGGTGACAACAGTGATATTCAGCAACAGGGTATACAGCACTTTTTCTAAGATGAGTTTGCAAACTTCAGACTTCATGCAGTCACACCAAGATCCAAGAGGCTAATAAGTGCATGGAAATTAGGGGAAAGACACTTAATGGTCACTTTCTCCCTGGTGACCCTGCCTTCCTCATTAACGGCCCACAGTGCTTTCTGGAATTGGCCTCAGTTTGCTTCCGCAGCAAGAGTGGGCTGCGGTGTCTACGGTATAACTGCCCTCACACCCCACCTCACCCCAGCTTTTGTTTTTATTGGTTTGTTTTATTGTTGGGGATTCATCGAGTATACGTGGAACCAGGTTACATTGATTGCATTTGTTAGATAAGGACCTTCTTATAATTGTGTCCTGCCCAGGTTTCTAAATTGTGTGGGCCTTGACCATGGAATTGGGCATGGGTTTTCCTTCTCTCTTTTACCTACTTTAAATACTTATATAACTCTGACCTTTTATTTTGATCTATGGAAAAAAAATCTCTTCCCCTCTGATTGCCCTTAAAGGGCTTAGCATGAACTTGTCAAAAGTGAGGCTAGGAAACAAAAGCCATGGAGAGAAATCTTTCACTGACAGCTTCTGCTGTTAGCACAATAACAAAGACTTCCTCTAAGTCCAAAGAACAACAAAGGGCTTGGTTACACTGTGAAACTGGGGAAGAGAAAATACAAGGAGAAAACTAATATTTTCTTAAACTCTTCTGTTCCACTAACATTAGGTCCTAAGTAGAAATATTGAGGTAAGTTTTCCCCCTGGAATATTGCTAGGCAGCTGGTGAGAGTATCAGCCTGGGGAAAAGACTCAGTCTGTTCTGCTAATGAAAGCTGTAAGCTACTTCACTCTCTGGGCTACATTGTGTCAACTTATTCATTCAACAAATTGTATAATGCACTCAACAAACTGCTGGACTTTGAAGGAAGGAGTAAATGTAAGTCCTGAGGCTTGAAAGATACATTTTGACCTTGGGGAACACACAAGCGGCACCTAAGCCAACGCGTCCACTTCTAAGATGCCATGGAGTTCCCCACCCAGGAGGGAGAGTTAACACGGCCTGGAGGGAAGTGGTCTGAACTGAATCTGGATGGATGAGGATCAGGAGTGAATGATGACCAGGCAAGGGTGCTGGAAGGGAAACACGGGGACGGGTGGCAGTGGCCACTGGAATGACAGGATGCTCCTGGAGAGGTTGGTAGGTGCCAAGTCTCAAAGTGGCTTACCTTCCATGGTGAAGAGTACGTATTATCTCCTAATAGCAATGAAGCGTCTTGGAAAAGCTTTGGTGGAGGGATGTGTCATATGCTAAAATTTACATCTTTGTTTTGTTTTGGCAGCTTAAACAAAGCCAATTTCTTATCTTACAGTTTTTATCTTATAGGCCAGAGATCTGACACAAGTCTCACCAGGCTAAGAATCAAAGCGCTGGCAGCACCGTGTTCCTTTCTAAAGGCTCGAAGGGAGAAGCCCTGTCTTGCCCTTTCCACCTTCCAGGCTCGCCACATCCCTTAGCTCATGGCTCCATACTCCTCTTCAAACCTAGAAAGGGCGAGTTGCATCGCTGACATAATTTTATGCCTCCATCCATTTTTTTATTTCTTTGACATTTTAAAAAATTGAGGTATAATCCACTTCACATAAACATAGCCACTTTAAAGTGTAAAAGTCAGTGGCACCCAGAACTTCCACAATGTTGTGTAACCACCACCATGTCAAGTTCCAAAACGTTTTTATCACACCAAAAGAAAGCCAGTACTCAGTACGTAGTCAGCCCCGCTTCTCCCAGATCCTGGCAACCAGTAATCTCCTCTCCGTCTCTGCAGATTTGCTTTTCCTGAATATTTCTTGTGCCTGGAGTCACACTGTGCCTGACATTCGTGTCCGGCTTCTTATACTTAGCGCGATGCTTCTGAGATTTACCCACGTCCTGACAGGTATCAGCACCTGTCCCTTTCTGTGGTTGAATAGCGTCCCATCCTATGGCTCTACCACACTATGTTCATCCGTTTGAAACCACCCTTACAAATTAACAACGGGGTGCAAGGTGAGAACTGGGGTAAAGGCCTAGCTAAAAATAAGGCACAGGCTCAGCTAAAAATGATGATAGCAATTAACCACTGACCCCTGTCTGATACTCTGGAGTCACATAGCTGGTGGTTGTAAAGATTCTTAACTTTGTCCTTAGATAACATCACCTTGTGGAAACCTAAGGGTAATTTGTTTGTTTTCTGGTTTTATAAATGTATTTGATGTGTCTGACAATCACCACTTAGTTCTCATCCATGTTGACTGTAGATTTTTGGAAGTGGTAACACGCACATAGGTAACTAGAGTATAGAGTTAGTTTGGTGAATCTTCATCTTCATTACATTTTCTGGACAACTGCACAGGGACAGGTATGGGACATTCCTTACGCCTTTGGCCCAGACAGCTTTGTTGATCCTGGTATCACCACTCACATCTGGAGACCCCATCTCTTTCGTGACAAGTTTCCAGATCTCTTTGAACACCCAGGATGCATGTTTCCTGAAGCCCACTCCAAGATGTACCTGTGAATGGTGATGGTGGGTTCTCACCCACCACCTCGTTGACGGCAGACTGGCCCTTCTTCTCGCCATTCTGCAGGGCCCAAGTTGGAAAGAAAGAGCACAGGGGACCGTGAGAGAAGGCCTGTGTGTTGGCTGACCCACCCAGACCAAGGAACCAACTCAGCTGGTCTCCTGGCATCCCCGCCCCACCTGGGAACCTGGCCCTGCCTTCCCGTGGACTGGCTGAGCCACCCAGACAGCGGCCACACCAGGGACCGACAGCTCCACCCTGAGCCCAGCCAGTTAGCAGACCCTGCTTGCCTATCCCTCTGCCCACCAAACTGCCTTTAAAACCCTGTCTTCGAAAAGGAGAAAGAGGGACGGAGGGAGGGGGGTGGGGCCTTGGTGTGTGTCACACTTTATGGGGGCAAGACATGATTGCAAGAGGGACTTTACCTAACAAATGCAGTCAGCGTAACCTGGCTTATTGTACCCTCAATGAATCCCCAACAATAAAAAAAAAAAAAAGAATTCTTACGTTAAAAAAAAAAAAAAAAAAAAACCCTGTCTTCCAAATTCTTGAGGAGAGCCTATTCTCAAAGGTTTTTAAAGCATATACCTAGCAGTGAAATTGCCGGCCCATAGGATAATTCTTTTTAAAAAACCACCAAACTATTTCCCACGGAGTTTCATCATTTTATGTACCTACCAACAAAGTAAGAAGTTCAATGTCTCCACGTCCTCCACAAAACTTGTTCTCCTTTGTGTGTGTGTTTATAAGTTCTGTTGTAGCCTAAGGGGAGTGAGGTGGTAGCTTGTTATAGTTTTGATTTTCATAATTAATGATGCTCAGCATCTTTTTAAGGTTTCCTTTTTAAATATCATAAATGAATTTGGAGGTTGTAAGAAAGATGGATTTACAGGAAGTAAAAAGGAAGTAGGAAAGCCTGTTTTCCAGATTAAATCTGATGACACCATAAACAGTGGGAGCAGGGAAACAGAAGAGACAAGCTGAAGAAATATTTAGAAAGTAAAATTACAAGAATTTGGGACTCGTTGAACTTGGGAATGTGAAGGAAAGGGAGAGGTGAAAACCCTCCCACTATCCTCATCCATAAAATGAAAGATTTGTTCTAGAAAACCTCGAATGCTTCCCAGAGCTGACATTCCTTTCTCAGAGTGACCTCACCTTGCAAATATCAAAGAGGTTTATCAGCTGAAATTTACTCACGGCTCCTTAAATCAATGTTGCATGCATAGATTACTGCTTCTAAAGACAAGCCCCCATTATCACAGGGATAGCTAAGACAGGACAAAATTAAAATTGAAACAATTCAATCTATAGTTTAAAAATTATTAATTTAAATCCATGTAATCTCTAAATATTAGTCATCCTGGGGTATGTAACATTCCACAAGTCAAGTGCAAGGATTTGTCGTGTTGAATGAGCCTGTTGCTCTATCAGAATAGGAACATGGATTCTAACGGAAATTATTTTTTTTTAAAGTCTGTGCACTACAAATAAGTCAGTGCTCCAATTCCCAACTAAAGGTGCAAAAGTTTTATTTTATAATAGCACAATTCCCTCATTAGAAAGGCCAAGATCACATTTTACAATGTGTAATTTCTTTGATTTGGGTTCTAGTTCTCTCCTCTCTTGCAGGAAAATGCCAGACAAAATTGGCAGACTTCAAATTTTACCTTAGATCAGACCTGATTAGAGCCCAAACTGTTTCAGTAGGAACACTTCCTCAAAGTTATAAATGAATCAGTAGAAACTCATTCATTATACAACTCCTCCCTTAAAAATTTAGGAATGAATCTAATTTATAGAATAAATTTGAGTAATATGATCCTAACAAGCACCTACTATTAAAAAATAAAAATAATTTTATGATGTGTGCAAATGCTAGCTAAATGCATTTGATAATGCTATAGCACCACACATTTTATGTAAGACCCACTCAATCACTATAAAACTATCCTTTTCTAAGATCGATGACTCTTTTGGCTATATTAGGTCATTAAAATAGCTAACATACAGAAGCATTTCGCCCTTCACAATCTTTATTAAAACATCTTTCACTTTCTTGAGGGCTTTCCTCCCCTTCATTCAGATATAATTGCTCATTTTTTTCTTAGCTTAGTCGTCTTTATGCAACACATTCCATTCAATCATTAAATTGAATTACCATTCTGCCAAGTAACTTCTATCCTCTCAAACTTATTCCTAATAAAATATAACATGTACATTTCTCTAGCACTCAACCTGATCATGAGGTCACCTGCACTGAGGGCTCGCGGGGAGGCCATGATAAAGGTTGAACTGTGAGATTAGCTGTTTGTCTCCTTTATAATAAACTATAAAAGTCAATAGAGCACTTTCTTGAATTACGTGAGCTGTTTTAGCAAATTATTAAACATATAAGGAGATAGGAAGCTCCACTTTTGTTGTCAGTTGGGCAGAAGTTTGGGTTACTTGGGGATCCCGTTTGCAGCTGGCATCTGATATGGTGGCAGTCTGGCTGGACTAAATTCTTTAACTTATGGGATCTGACACTAATTCCAGGCAGATAGTATCAGAATAGGATTAATTTGTTGGACACCCCGTTAGTATCAGAAAACTGGAGAACTGATTTGAAAAAATGATGTATATTTGATATTGTGAAAATAAACAGATCACACACCATGCTGTTATTTTCAACCTATTTGTAACTTTGAATCTAAAGCATGTACCTTATAGACAGCAGACTGTTGGGTCTTGTTTTTTGTCAGGCTGACAATTAATACCTCTTGATTGGATTATTCCTTCACACTTAATGTTATTATTGCTTACAAACTATTTTGCTTTTTTAGTTTCTATATGTCTCATATCTTTTGTATTCCTTTTTTTTTCCTTTCCTATGCTCTTTTTGTATTAAGTGGATGTTTTCTAGTGTATAATTTTAATCCCTTTAATGATGTTTAGATCATATTTTTTGAATTATTTTATTATTTACTAGAAGGAGTACAATATATACCTTAATTTACTAGAATCTACTTCGGATTATTGAATTAATTCCTCTAAGATATAGAAACCTTGTTCCAGTATAGCTCCATTTCCACTCCAGCCTCCCAAATTTAATATTATTGCCAGCTCTGTATGTCACAAATCAAGAAACGCAGCGCTATAGTTAAGGTTTTATGTGATCTTATGTCTTTTAAAGAAGCTAAGAAAGAAAGAAATATATTCAAGGAGTTTTTCATATTAGCCTTCTTAGTTAGGAGTTTCCTTCTCTTCTTTTCTTCCTATGGATTTTGAGTTACTATAAGGTATTATGTTCTTATTCCAATATAGTTTTATTCCCTCCCCACTCCCTTGGGTCAAATATATGGTCATATATATTCTACCTCTATTATGTCATAGGCCTAATATAATTTCATAGACATTGTTCCATGAAATGTTAACGAGAAGAAACATGGTACTTTTTTAAACGGCTATCTGTATAATTACGAGCACTCCTTGTGTTTTTCACATGGATTGAAATTACTCTCCAGTTTAATTTTCTTTCAGCCTCAAGAATCCTTTAGTATTTTTGATAAGACGAGTCTGCTATAAAAAAATCTTCTTTTTCTCTCAGAATTCTTTCTTATCTTCATTTTCAAAAGGCAATTTTGTGAATTTTTTCATTCAGCACATTGACTACGTTACCACACTGTGTTCCAGACTCACTGTTTCTAACAAATACTCAGCTGTTAATCTTCCCAGGAGTCACCTGTATGTGAGGAGTCGTTATTCTCCTGTACTTTCAAGATTTTCCCTTTCTCTTCGTCTCACTAGAGGCATCTAAATGTGGATCTCTTTGTGTTCATCCTTCTCGTGGTTCACTGGGTTTCTTGAAGAGTGGGTTAATGTTTTTCATCATATTTGGGAATCTTTCAGCCACTATTTCTTTAAATACAGATGTTCCTGAATGTAAAATGGGGTTATGCCCTGATGAGCCCATCATAAGTTGAAAACATCATAAGCCAAAAATACATTTAATATACCTATCAAACTTCATAACTTAGCCTAGCTTATCTTAAATATGTTCTGAACACTTACATTAGCCTACAACTAAGCAAAAAAATCTAACACAAAGCCTATTTTATCATAAAATTGCTAGAAAGATTTTGAATCAAAATCCAAAATTCAAAGTACAATTTTCTTTTGAATGTGGATAGGTTTCTCTCCATAATAAAGTAAAAAATAAATAACTAAATGAAACCATCATAAGTTGAAACGATTTTATCTTTTCAGCCTCTTCACTCTCTTCTCCTTTGGTATTTCCATTACATACATTTTGGTGCACTCAATGCCATCCCACATTTTTCTGAGACTCTTCAACTTTATTTTTTAATGCTTTTTAATTATATAATTTCTATTGAACTATCTTTAAGTTTGATGATTCTTCTTCTGTCAGGAAAAATATACTGTCAAATCTCTCTAGTGCAGTGGTTCTCAACCTTCCTAATGCCGTGACCCTTTAATACAGTTCCTCGTGTTGTGGTGACCCCCAACCATAACATTATTTCCGTTACTATTTCATAACTATAATTTTGCTACTGTTATGAGTCATAATGTAAATACGTGATATGCAAGATGCTCTTAGGCGACCTCTGTGAAAGAGTTGTTCGACCCCAAAAGGGGTCACGACCCACAGGTTGAGAACCGCTGTTCTAGTGGGTTCCTATAGAAGTAGCTTCTGGCATTACTTCTGGACAATTCCTTTTCCAAAACCCAGCAATTCAACTCTGCCTCCTAGAAATGACCCAAGCCTGATCTCCAGTTACTCCCTCTTGGGGGATTTCTGGCCCTTGTCTCTACTAACTTTCATGGAAGGTTGGTCATCATTATGGGATTCTTGCTACAACCCTTTATTAACTTCAGGCAAACATCAACAGTTCTGTTTTTAAATGAGAACATTTAACTATGGAATTGAGCAGTGATTTGTCCAGAAAATGAAGGACTAAAACCCAGAATTTTAAGCAGTTACTGAGTGTAAGAAGCACCTAGGCTTTATCATAAAGACATGAATATTATCTAAACTGATAATGAACATGCAACTAATAGTTATTTAGCTATAAAGAAATTAGTTACTTAAAAATGCTGGTTCAAAGGAGTATGAGATAGACTGATACGCATAGAAAAGAAAAGAACGTGCTAGAATAAGATAGCTGTATGATTTACAAGGGAGCTAATATCCTGTAAGGTAATAAAATTTAACATTTGTGAATATCTTTCTTACAAAAATTATTTGATCTTACCATTCAAAACTTATTTGAAATGTGTTAATCTGCTATATATTGACATCGAATTTCATAGAATCTGGACCTGAATCAATAGTAAACATGAAGTGAAACAAAGAAAGATGCATTCCCAGATAATTAGATAATCATTGGGTGGACCTGTTAGAAAACGCTTCATCATGAAAATACACACAGTAATCATTTTGTCTTATTTCCAAGATTTGGATAGTTTTCAAAAATATAGACTTGCCCCGTAGCTCAGTGGCTAGAGTGCCAGCCACATATACCAGAGCTGGCAAGTTCGAATCCAGCCCCGGTCTGCTAAACAACAACAACTACAACGACAACAAAAATACCTGGGCATTGTGGCAGGTGCTTATAGTCTCAGCTACTTGGGAGGCTGAGGCAAGAGAATTGCTTAAGCCCAAGAGTTTGAGGTTGCTGTGAGCTGTGACACCATGGCATTCTACCCAGGGCGACATAGTGAGACTTTGTCTCAAAAAAATAAAAAATAAATGTACATAAAGTATTTATCACAGAGCCTGCCACATAATAAGTGCTCAAAATTTTATAGCATATTTGTTATTCCTGTGGCTCTGCCACATCCTACTTGATCAATCTTAGTCAATATCTCTTTGTTTTAGGTCTCTTATCTGTGAAATGGGGATAATGGTGGATTCCAAATAGTGGATTGTGACCTGCCTGGCAGCCGGTCATTTAACCTATCTTGGCTTACCAGGCTAATATAAGCCTGTGTAAGTAT
Source organism: Nycticebus coucang (assembly GCF_027406575.1). Lineage (NCBI taxonomy): Eukaryota > Metazoa > Chordata > Mammalia > Primates > Lorisidae > Nycticebus > Nycticebus coucang. The sequence continues at coordinate 23,900,999 of NC_069788.1, read as the reverse complement.
TGTGAGTATTAAAGGATTTAATATATGCAAAGCTCTTAGTATCTGGCAAATAGTAATCACTAAATAAACAGAAGTGAATGTCGTCATTCCCCAGAACATTTGGTGTCACATTGACAACTGACATTTTTATAATATAAGGAAATGAAAAGGAGGAAAAAAAAATTATTATAATGGCAAGAGGGTGGATAGTGGATACCCAAGCTAGTGGATCCCCAAAGATCTTTTGCAGTTTGAACTCAAACAGAAGTGCAAGCTATATATAGCTGGACTGGGAATCTAGCTCAGTGTTGCCTCAAACATTATTAAAATGGACGTATTCCAGGGTTCTGAAAGGAAAGACAAGTTTCATATTCTTGTCTGTCTGCTTTTGCCCTCATCCTGACAAAGTAATAATATATAACACACTCTCACCACTTTCTACAAGAACTGCCTGAGGTTTCTAGACCCAATCTAAGCCTACTGCACCCATGACCTTTCCCTGGGAGATGAAAATGTTAATTATTTTCTGCTAAGACCAGCTTCCACGACATATTCGACTGCCTTATTTGATGTGGAAACAGAAAGCAAATGCCATCACCAACCAAGCACTCTACATAATCACAGCACAAATAGCCAAGAAGCTAGAGCTATTTTCACAGTCTCCTTTTCTCCTATATATGTACGAGGAACGTCTGAAATGTGTGTGGAGAAGACTAATCATTATCATACCAGTGATCTCCTCCTAGCCCTGGTACACTGGGGAACACATTGTAGATAAGGGTCAGCTCATGCTGCCATGAATAAGACAGCCTTTTGAGCTTTGTGGCCATCTCTTTTCTATGACACATTATACGAAGGACAAGAACATGATTATAAATATCTAGAACCCAGCAATTATTTTTTTTAACACAACTAACATTGATGAAAATAGGCTTGATCATCATTCCAGTACATAGAAGTTACGACGCAGCCATCTGGAGTTGTTCCTCTTTCCCTCCAGGTTGCCTTTCCTCAGTGAAGAATGCAGCTTCTATGAAATCAGAGACCTTAGCACGCTGTCACAGAGGGTGTGTGTTTCCCTCAATAGATATATTTCAAGAATGAGATGGGGTATAATGTGTCACCTGTGTAAACAGGTGATTATGTTGAAAGGTTTTATGACCTTTCTCAGAAGTGATTCATCCTTCTCTATTTGTTTAGTCAGATACTCATTTATTTATGTTTCCTCTAATGATAAAGGTAACAAATGTATCACCAATAGCAGATAATCCATATGTCATAGGAAAGCACAAAGGAATAGCCAAAAGCTCTCAATAAGTCTATCACCCAAAGGTGATCCTACTGACGTGTGTTTATGTACCTCTAGTGCCTTTTCATGATAGAGGGATAGAAATAAAATGAGGGAAAATAGAGAGAGATCAAGAGAGATTATACCTGTGGATTGTGACCTGCCTGGCAGCCGGTCATTTAACCTATCTTGGCTTACCAGGCTAATATAAGCCTGTGTAAGAAACCAACTCAAAATTGAGTGCCTTTAAAAATAGCAACAATGGGCGGCGCCCGTGGCTCGGTGAGTAGGGCGCCGGCCCCATATGCCAAGGGTGGCGGGTTCAAACCCGGCCCCGGCCAAACTGCAACAAAAAAATATCCGGGCGTTGTGGTGGGCACCTGTAGTCCCAGCTGCTCGGAAGGCTGAGGCAAGAGAATCGCGTAAGCCCAAGAGTTAGAGGTTGCTGTGAGCCGTGTGACGCCACGGCACTCTACCGGAGGGTGGTACAGTGAGACACTGTCTCTTCAAAAAAAAAAAAAAAATAGCAACAATGGCTCATGCCTATAATCCTAGCACTCTGGGAGGCCCAGGCAGGTGGATCGGTTGAACTCAGGAGTTCTAGACCAGCCCGGGCTAAAGAGAGACCCCTGTCCCTAGCTGGGCTTTGTGCTGGGTAGCTGTAGTCCCAGCTACTCAAGAGGCTGAGGCAAGAGGATCACTTGAGCCCGAGAATTGGAGACAGCGATGAGCCATGATACCATGGCACTCTACCCAGGGGAACAGAATGAGACTCTGTCTCAAAAAAACAGACAAACAACAACAAAAACAGCAACAACATTGATTTTGCTCACAAAGCTGCAATACGAGCAGGGCTTGATGGAGACAGCCTCATTTTCTATCAGGGCGGGTAGCTCAAAGCCTGGGGCTGGTATGATCTGAAAGTTCTCTAACTTAATGAGCCTGATGCCGAGGCTGGGAAACACAGACAGCTGGGGCTAGAACACCTGGGCTTCCCTGGGCATCCCGGCAGTCTGTGCTCTCTCTTTCCAGGATGTCTGCAGCGTGGAAGCTTCAAGTGAGCTAGACTTCTACTATGGGAACTTTCGGTTCCCAAAGCTTGTGGACCTACAGAGAAGAGAGGAGGTGAGAAGAGCAAGAGGAAACTATATCACCTTTTATGACTTAGCCTTGGAAGCCCACAGTACCATTACCCAGCCATGCTCATGCAGAGGGACGAGTGTCGATGACGACGTCCTGGACATGTTTCAAAACCATCAGGGGGGTTGGCAATTAAATAGTTAGCAACTGACCATTTGAATAAAAAATTAGGGAAGGATGAATCATTTCTGAGAAAGATCATGAAAATCTTTTAACACTAATATCTGATTGCACTGTGTTACATCACATCCCATACCATTCTTGCAATATACAGGAAATGCCAAAAAAAATACACCTGTGGCAATAAACATTTGTTGGCTAAATGAGTTTAGGAAGTCATGAATATTTTCCTACATCAAAGAATATTTTACAGTATGTATTTAAAGAGTGGCATATAGACAGTAATTTATTTAACCAATTTCAAGTTAGTCACTTAGATATTTATTTACTTTGTTATATAGATAATTCTATGATCAATATGCTAGGACTAGTCTCTATTTTCTTTCAATAGAGCCACAGATATAGAATTTCCGGGTGAAAGAGATAAATATTTTTAAGGTTTTTGAATAGCTACTGAAAAAAATGCCCTTTCAAGTCCTTCTTGCTTACCACAAGAGGGTCTGCCAATTAGACTAGTAAGCCAAGATATAAATGCGGGGTGGAATATCACTATAAGTCTGGAACCAATAATAAATTATTTTTGATATTCTAATACATCACATAGAAAGATAATATTATATATGTTTTCAGATTTATAGACATCCTGTTCATTAAGAGAAAAAAATGGAAGTAGAAATGAAATTCACCCTAGAAAAGAAAGCCATGGAATCCTGTTTTCTTATTAGTAATAGTGCATCAAGTTGACTCAATGCTTTGCATTGACACCAAAAGAGAAAATAATATTAATAACAGAATTAAAACGTCCTTAAGGTATAAGCAATCTGGATGCTCGTCAGACCCATGGCTATTCTTGCTGCTAAAATGAGAAACTTCCTTGAGAGAGGACAGTGAAAGGTCATGGAAGGGGATTCTTACTGGCTCTAAACCACCTGTGTCTCTTCTATAAAACTAGAGCAATAGCAGGGTTGTGCTAAGAACAAGCTTTAACCCAGAAGGTGATCAGAACCATTCCTGGCACACAGATGCTCTAGATGTGAGCAGAGCAGTGGTTAAGAGATCAGGTCTGGTGTCCGACTGCCTGGGTTCAAATCCTCTAGTCACCACATCCCGGCTGGTCGTTGGTGTTCATGAAACATGAGCTATGATGATTATTTAAGTCCTATAGTAAACACATTGGCAGGTCATCCCAGGCCTACCTTGTAACAGAACGCTGAGGTAAACCAATGACATCCCACCAGGTCTCAATTCATTACGATCAATAATGCAGGAGGCACAGCTGGGTGGCTCAGGTGCAGCGCTCTCTGATGGAATATGAGAAAGGACCAAGAGGTTAAAAGTTATACCAATTGCCCCCACACTGCTGCTTTCAACCCAGCATTAAACTGAAACCACACTAAAATTGCTTATGATCACAGTACTATTTTTTAACCACTAAAACCACAAATTTAACCATTGATTTCTAGCAGAGGACCAAAAACATGGCTACCATGCGTCAAAATAGATACTCCGCATCTGTTTCTCCAAGTGCCGTTTTGATGGGATGAATTAGATTCTTAATAACTGTTTTCTCAAACACCAGGTCACAGTGAATTCATCTTTTCTCAAAGGATGCTCATTTTAACAGCTTCCACATACTTCTTAATATGAAAAACAGATTGTGAGAGAAAAGGACTATACCTCGCACATATTAGAAAATATCAAATATATATAGTATATAGTATACATAATCTATAGAATTCTATAGAATATTAAGTATAGTAAATTAATTAAATATTTGGAATACATTCAAGCATTGTGTCTACAACAATGAAGTTCATACATTCATATGTTTAGGAGGAGTAACTCTACATGGTTTCAACTCCTCATTAAGGAAGTCGTAAACACTTTTATATTCACTTGTGTTTTCTTGGATCATGATTCTAAGCCAATATCCAATCCAAAGGCTACTGAAAATGTGGTTAAAATATAACTTCGAGTACAGAACTATGTTAAACGAAATGGTGTTTGTTCTGATAGTATTTCATATCAGTTGTGTTTCTCAAACTAGCATTATTTAATTCCTTTCCTATTAAGTGCTTTGCTGTGGGAAACTTTTTAAATTTTATAAAATAATTTTTCTTACAATTGACTCAGGTCACACCTATAGAATTTTGGTCTCTCAACCTTTTTCCATTTTTGTTTTTTTATTTTCATTTTTTGAAATGAATTCCTTCCTATTGATCTACTTCTAATTTTGTTTTAAAATATGGCCTAGTCTTAATAAGCGGTGTAAATGTTTTTCTTGTTGGAACTGGAAATTATGCTTCCCAGTCCCAGCTTTCTTTTAGCTCTGCTTTCAATTACAGTTCAATTTCACCCCATTGTTGGCCCTATTATGAGATGCATTATATAAAACCTAATTTGCATATACAGAAACATTAGAAGCACATCAGAGGTAATTCTTAGTTACTTAAGTTCTAAAAATATTGTCTTATCTCACATCTGGTGAAATCATGTAATGTTCACTTTTTCTTATCCTCTGAAAACCCCCTGTGAGCTGTTAGCCTTAGATGAAGTCAACCCCAAAAGCCCCCAAAAGAAGTTTATCAAACCGTGGTACCGCTTATATCCGTTCTTGTTTATTCACTCATAAAAACTACAAATTCTCTTTGTAGTTTTTAACAATTCAGTTTTACCTATTTCTAAAAACATAATGTCATTATATTTATACTTAAGAAAATGAACATGATTGGTGATTTCTTTGGAATTCTTTGTCTCTCTGTCACACACACACCCCCAATCCCAAAGTCTCATATAAAATCTACTTTGGTTATGGCCCCGGTAGTTTCATGTAGCAGATACTCAACAAAAACTAGTCTAAGCAAGAGAATATTCTTTTAAAACTCATATAACTAAAAAGAGCAAGGGGAGATTTTCAGGCATTGCCATACCCAGGGGCTCTGGCAACAGGCAACGTCACCCGACCTCAGTCTTAACCAATCCCTCACTCTTTCTTTCTCTCTGTCTCCTTTTCTTCATTCTCACATAGCCATCTGCCTACATGGGGGTAAAGCAGTCACTTCCAGCTTTGGCCTTACAGCCTGCCAGCTCAGAGACCACAGTGAAGAAGATAATTCCTCCCTGCAGTCTTCAACAAAAGGCCTGAACTGAGCTATGCTGAACTGATTTGGATCAAGTGCTCCAAAATGATCCAACCTCTGTGGCCTGAGGCTGAAGCCTACTCATTCAACAGGCCAGGTCATGTGTATCCCAGCTCCAGGGATAGGGTTTGCCTCCACCCCCCCCAAAAAAAAAAAACACCAGTTAAAGTAACATATTTATTTTATCTATAGTCCAAAAACTCACTCAGACCAGGCCTGGTGGCTCACGCCTATAATCCCATCACTTTGAGAGGCCAAGGTGGATGGATTGCCTGAGCTCACTGGTTCAAGACCAACCTGAACAAGAGTGAGACTCCGTCTCTAAAGATAGGTGGGCATTGTGACAGCTGCCTGTAGTTCCAGCTACGTGGGAGGCTGAGGCAAGAGAATCACTGGAGCCCAAGAGTTTGAGGTTGCTGTGAGCTGTACCGTTACGGCACTCTACTGAAGGCGACAAAGTAAGACTGTCTCAAATGACAGTAAAAAATAAAAAGTCTTTAAGTTTTAACCTGGTAGCACAAAAAAATTGTAGAAGAAATTGTAAAGAAGCTAGAAAGCAGATGCACAAGACCTATGAAAGCTGAGAACTAAGCCAGCAGGGGGGGTCCTGGGGGTGGAACAAGAAAATCAGAGCAGAAAGGAGCTGGGGCATCAACTGAAAGTAGAGGAAGTAGACAAGAGGAGGAGGTTGCCGTCCAGACTTGCTTCCCGAGTAGCCTGGGGACTAGTGGTATAATCTGGAGAGGTTGAAGTAAAGAGACTCTGTAAGTGGGACCCCAGGCAGGCCTGGGTGCAGGATGTGGCTCTGAAAACATGTGGGCCTTAGAGGACATACTGAGAGGCCCGTTCATCCCTCAGAAATCAAACATTCTAAATTCAAGCCTGGCTTTCTAAGTCACTTTAAGGGTATAGTTGTCCTGGTAGAAGGCTAGAACATATGTTATGTAACAGGCATCGTCTGGTTTATAATTTTTGTGTCTGTATCACACGGAGTATTCTTGTCTCGGGTCCTACAAGCAGAGTTCAAAACTAACAGGAAAAAGGAATGTGAGGAATACAGACTGTGAAGGGAACAGCAACAAAACAGAACACACCACACTATAAATGACATTCTCAGAGAGACAGGAGACTTTGGAGAGGACAGCTCAATCTTCTCCCAGGACCCCTGGCCTACACAGCACCCCCACAGGGCTTCCCATGCTCCCCACAAGAACATCTCCTTGGCAGAGATGCCTTATGTTCTCATTGAGAGCAGCCGCCTTCCACAGCCGCCAGGCCACCATGGGTGGGAAGAGGGGTCACGTGGAGCTCTGTGTGCTGTGAGCAGGACCTCCCTCCCCTCAAACCACACCATTAGGTCTGAGCCTGTGCCTCTGGTGACTGAGGAGAAGATCAAACCAGAGTCTCAGCCTGGTTCTGCAATCCTTTGAACTGGCCCAAACACACTGCCACTCCGTAGCACAAAACCCCCACTGTGACCTCTGGAATAGAGGCTTGGATACCAACTAGATCAATAGCAAAATCCCTACCCCCTCATCTTTTCTGAAAATTCCCCTTTGCCTCCGGTCCTCAAAGGGACGTGGCTTCTCCTAAAGCTATCGTTTTCCCTGTGCCTACCTGTGTGGTCTCCCACATCCCACACACCAGCAGGCCTGGAAGGAAGGGGTGTCACCCCTCTGCTCCTTGTCACCACTTCCTCTTCCATCTGTCCCTCCTCCCTAGCATTGCCCTCTAGTGTCAAAACACTCCCTTCTCCAGTTCCACTTCCACTTTTCTAGATCATCTTCTTTCTCCTCCAACTCCCAACATCTCCATTCCATTTGCATCCTTCCCCTCCCCCAAGGCCCTCGCATCTTATTTCATCAAATCAATAGACATGGTCATGGTCAGAAGAGACGCTGCCGGTGTTACACTCCCATCCACCTCGCCTACCCTTACACTCTACCTTTACTCCCCCTAAAATGGGTGAGTGGTTCTAGCTCCAGTCTGAGGCCAACTGCTCTAACTTTACTGGATTCCACACATCCCCCACCAGAACCTACTCTAGCACAGATGTACTTGGAGTCCCATTAAAAAGGGGGGAGGGAGGAGGGAGAACCTTTGAATTCACATCCATCTCTAGCTCTGACCACAGCATTCTACTGTCCTTTCAGCAAAAATCCTCCAAAGATTATCTAACTGGCTGTATCAAATTCCTCTTCTTCCTTCCCCCTTGAATTCACCCAAGTAAGATTTTGGCCCTTATCACTCAATCAGAACAGGTTTTCTGTTGTCAGTGCAATGATTCATCTAACAGCAGCATCTGATGCAGTGAATCACTCCCTCCCTCCAAAAACACTTTCTTCTCTTGGCTTCCAAGGTAATGCTTTCTGCTTTCTTCGACCATGTTGACCATTCCTCCCACATCTGTCTTCGTAGCTGGGGTCTCTACCCTGTCCCTTTACATGGGGGCATTGGTTAGGACATTCCTTAACATGCATCTGACTTTTTTTTTTTTTTTGAGTTTCTGGCCGGGGCTGGGTCTGAACCCTGCACCTCTGGCATATGGGCCCGCGCCCTACTCCGTTGAGCCACAGGTGCCGCCCCACACCCTACTTTTCAAGTCTTCTTCATTCTTGTTCTTGAATGCACGTTTGAATATTAGACAACCCTTGAAACTACCTTTCTCCCATCTATAGACGTGAAACTAATTCACTGATATCATTCAACAGACAATTATACGTTTCTCTACTTACCTATTTTATTTAATAGTGGACAATAATATGAGACACATGGTCATACTTTAAAAGCTTATAAAAAAAACAACCTAGAGACTGTAAGGGGGCAAGTTTAAGAAGTCCTCTGGATTCTGATGCTAAGTAACTTTAATAGTTGCAGCGAACTCGCCAAAAGTCATTTTTATTTTATAGTCTTTTTCTAAAGTGTTCATTCCTAGAAGTTAACACTGATTACATTGTGCTAAAGAAAACCATCAAAATAGCCCATAAGCCCCAACTGTTTGATTTTAAGTAAGATTTTTACTCACAAAATGAGTAAAATTTGTAAAATTCTCTCTTTTTATAGGTAATTTAAAAAGGCTTAGTAGATTTGTTCAAGAACAGTTTTAGGCCAGGCATGGTGGCTCATGACTGTAATCCCAGCATTTTGAGAGGCTGAGGGGGAAGAATCACTTGAGGCCAGGAGTTCCAGACCAGCCTGTGCAACATAGTGAGACTGCCATCTCTATAAAAAAAATTATAAACATTAGACAGGTATGGTGATGCACCTGTTGTCCCAGCTACTTGGGAGGCTGAGGCAAGAGATTGCTTGAGCCCATGCATTTGAGGCTTTAGTGAGCCAAGACTACACCACTGGACTCCAGCCCTAGGTGAGGAAGATGAGTTAAATTAGGCTTTCTCACCTGGAGGCCACAAGCTGCCCAATTGTTTTGAAGCACTATGATTAAGCCCGCAGATTCTGTGTTATCTTAAGTAATTGTCATTAGTGTTTTGTTTGGAGCCTCTGTTGTTCTGGCCACTATATAAGGATCTGAGGCTTTTAGCCTATGGGACTTCCTAAAGCAATTTCTCATTTGGAGGGTTGGAGGAAGACATTCCCTATGCCACCTGGTCTGCCCTCATGAGCTGAATAAAGGTGGATGTCCCACACCTGCTCGCTGGCCACCATGAGTTGAATAAAGAGCATGTCACAGCTACCTTGGGTTCCTCAGTTCTTTTTCAGTTTGTCTGAATCCAGCACAAACCTTTTGGCCTAAACCATTGACACTACATTCTATCTTTTCAAAAATCCAAAAAACTATTTTAAAGATCAGTCTTGGCAACAGAAAGCATGTTCACTGGAGGATGGAGTCTATGAGATGTCAGACATGGGATTCCCCCAAGGCTTTACCCAACGAAGCCCTGGAACCTGCCAGGACTTTCTGACTCTACTTGTGTGTTGAAGAGTGTTCTGATGGAATGTCAGCAGCAAGCAGAGTTGGGTCTAGATCTCGTCCCCTGTCATCCATTGTCATTACCATCATTTGGAGTGATACAAAGGCGTCCACAATTTGTATAAAAATGAAATGTATTTTCAATCGGGGCCAGCGGAAACTAACCATCCGTATGTATCAGAGGCCAGAGTTGCTAATTTTCACTTTTTTGTGTGCAAAATGTAGCCTTTATGCTCACTTTTTCCTTTTTAACATATCTGACTGTAGTATATTAATAAGGAATGGATATTCCAGGTGTTTGACTTCACTCAGGCTTTGAATTGTCCCCAGGAATGAATATAGTATGGCGGTAAAGACAGCAAGAGGTACGGGTTTATTTGCATTTTAATTTTTGCCAGTGGGATGTATAGAGATAGAAAAGAAGCTTCATTTAAGGATGACATGCAGTTTCTGTTTCATATTTGGCCAAGTCAAAATTATGAAACACGAGTTAAAAATATTCGGTATAAAGAGATGCTAGTTCAAAAACTACTTCAGCTTCTCACCAACAGTGCACCTTTACCGTTGAATAAACAGGAGTGGTCACATGTGATAAGACTGGCATTTAAGGTACTTTTTTCTTCTTTACCTTTAGAAACTCTATTAATATGCTATTGAGTTATTACACCCATTTTTACCCAGAGAAAATATTCTATATCTTAGTATGTTCCATAGAGGCCCTTTATTTTAATTACTAACATTTGTTATACTAGAGAAAACCGTTTTCACAATTCTGTTCATAAATTACCACTATCAACTAAGCCCTGTGATGTTTGAATAAAATTATTACTTGGCAGAATTAACGTTTAATAATGTTTATGTGATATACTTTTCACATCAGTTTTTGTTGTGCTGCCCAGATTTAGAAATATTCTTTTGTTAATGATATTTCATGTTATTTTACCAAGAGATAATTAATCTTTACTTACAAAAATGTACTTTGACAGTACTTATTTTCCACACTAATTTTACAGACACCAAACTTTTTATCCATAAAACATGGTTTCTTGGGTATTTTCAAAACTTCAGAGTGAAAATGATCAATCTATAATTTTATCTGAAGCTGAACTATCCAATTATTGTGAGGATAGGATGAAGACATTTTCAAATATGCAAACTCTCCAAACGTCTATTACTCACGCGACATTTCTTGGGACGTCTTCAGAGACTATGTTCTGATAAAACAAATGAACAACCCAAGATAGAGGCAGGCGTAAATCCATCAGGCAGTTGTTCCACACAGAGGAGAAATGAAAGGAGGCCAAGGGTGATGTTAAAAGCAAGTCCAGGGACAGAGGCTTAGACCACAAACAGGTCTCCAGGAGCTGTTAGCCAAGAAATAACGCTACTGATGGACAGCCTGATCCGAGTATGGTAAGAGAAGATCTACGTATCTGGAGGAGATTCATGGAATAAATTAGAAAAGACACACCCGTGATGGTTACGTGAATCAGTTCAATGTAAGCATTCCACATTGTATATCAAATCAGCACATTGTACCCCATAAATGCATTCATGTACACGGACATGATTTAATAAAGAAAAAAATCTCATTTGGGGATGTTCTTTTAGAACACCAAAAAAATCAAAGAGAGGGCGGCGCCTGTGGCTCAGTCGGTAAGGCTCCAGCCCCACAGACCGAGGGTGGCGCGTTCAAACCCGGCCCCGGATGAAATGCAACCAAAAAATAACTGGGCATGGTGGCGGGCTACTTTCGTCCCAGCTACTCGGGAGGCTGAGGCAAGAGAATCGCTTAAGCCCAGGAGTTGGAAGTTGCTGTGAGCTGTGGGATGCCATGGCACTCTACCCGAAGGGTTTAAAGTGACACTCGGTCTCTACAAAAAAAAAAAAAACAAACAAAAAAAAACACTTAAAAAAAAAAAAATCAAAGAGAAACAAAGGTATGCAAAATAAAAAATATATTCATAGTGTGTGACCTAAGTGTGAATAAAATTTACATGGGAATAATTATGTAAGCAATGAAGATTGAGCTAGCCAGACATCATTATATATTGTACGTGAAGAAGGAAGCTGTGTGAGTGTTTATGTGCTTGTGAAAATGTTCACAATATCCTAGGCCTTTTGGAAAGGTTAAGATTAAGAAAGGTTAGTTAAGAAAACTAAACCCTCACCTTCTGAATGGCATGCCAAGCCAATAGATTGTAGTCAACACTGCCAAAACTAACACTAGCAATAGAATCTTGCTATTTAGAAAAACAGAGAGAAATAGTTAAGTAAATTGGAAGTAGTCACCTATGTGAAGCAGAAACAGGGTTGACGAGTGCTATCTTTTGGTAATAAACATAATGGAACTATTTAAACAAAAAATATAAAATTTCTTAAAAAGAGAGAAATGTAAGAAAAATATATTCAGAATTCACTTACTCTTCTTCATCACTAGTATTCAGCTTTACGTAGGAGAAAGAAATCTTACAGAAGAGGATCAAAATGTTTCAAATATACACAGTGGCTATAAGTGTGTAAGCCACCCGTGTAAATCCTTAGGAAGTGGTAACGAACTTTTGTGGATGACTATCAGTCATTCCTTTCAGAATCAGATATACATTAAGGTCTCTCTACAAGAAACATGAACTTAACTTTCACAGAGTTCCACAGACTTCCTGAAGCTTTGGACATTCATATATCATAACTTAAGAACCCTTGTTTTGGAGAAAATAACTAATATGCAGATATAATGTAAAAGTCTTGAAATGGACCCCATGAAAAGGGTTCTTTGACTCACCTGAGGTTCATAAAATTGGCTGTGATCACATGGCAAGGAGTAAGCCATTATGTCATTTTCTACAAGTCTACTGTTCCAAACAGATCTCAAATAGAGCCAGACTTGGGGCCTCTTAAATTATTTCCTGCTCACAGCAGTTTTAAGACCACAGGACAGTGTTGCTCTCGGGTATTCAATAGATCTCTTTATGTGAAGAGTAAAAGAAGGCACACGCTGGGGACTTGCTTGTGCAGGGTCTCCATACATTTTCTCTCCATCAGCAATGCTTTGTTTAGTTAGAAAATGTAGGTCCATAGCCGGGTGTTGTGGCGGGCGCCTGTAGTCCCAGCTGCTTGGGAGGCTGAGGCAAGAGAATGGCTTAAGCCCAGGAGTTGGAGGTTGCTGTGAGCTGTGTGATGCCATGGCACTCTACCGAGGGCCATAAAGTGAGGCTCTGTCTCTACAAAAAAAAAAGAAAGAAAATGTAGGTCCACAGTTTCATCTTCTGGACCCAATTTGGCCATAAAAGATTAAAGAAACCAAAACCACATACTTTTCGTATTAAAAATGATGAAGGCCCCATGGAATTTGGGATATGAATGTTTGCAGTTAGCATAGAAAGTCTTCAAAACACTACTGAGACAAACCAGCATTGGCCAGGAAAGCATAGTTTCCAGATTTGAGTCATTTGTAGGGGTCCGTTGTGGGGTTTTTGAAATATATTATAGAAGACATGCACAGAAAAGGACTATATTAAGAAGCATTAGGTAAAGTACTAGTTTGGAGTGGCTTTGAACCAGTGAGCTTTTGCAGTTGTACAATGACTATCTGCTGAGTAAGACTTTACACCAATCACTCCCTTCAGTGATTTGTAATTCACATACAGCCTACTGCCAGATGAAAAGGATGCCAAGGAACATTTGTTACAAAATGCAGTAAGTCAGTCTCTTTCTCTCTCTTTTTTTAAATACTGCAGCCCTCCCTACCTGAAAGGAAAAAAATAATAAGATTTTGCCAGACACTCCCATGAAAGAAAAGAAACTTCATTTATTTTTCAGCCTTTCAAGAACTCATCAATTTCAAAGTTACCCTCCCTCCGAAATTTTCTTTGGAAGAATATAGAAAGCTACCTCAGAAAGTATTAATTTTCCATATTTAGGCCTGTATTCACTTGATTTTCACGACAGTCCTCTCTCAATTCCGTTGATTTTTCCAAAAAAGGCCCTCGTGAACAGGAATGTTTAATGAAACTCTTTTTCACTATCAGTTAAGAGGCTTCCCTTACACATTCTTCTGCACTAAAAGCCAAACAAAGAATCCCAAAGGATTTTAATAAGAGGAATTAAGAATAAAATTGGACAAACTACAGATGAATACATCACATGTAATGAAATTGCAGGTGTTGGGTTTCAAGGCAGCTGCCTGTCTCCCAAAATGTTCAGGTTTCAGGTGACTCCTTGGATCCTTGGTTCTTGGAGCACTCTTGGTTGAAAAATGACCAGATACTCCAAAGAAAGGCAAGCATGAAACAATGTTATTGAGGAAGAGAAAGATAGGTTTACAGAGGAAGGAAGTTTATAAAGCAGGATACATCTGCCACAGACAGCAAACAGGCCTCCATTGCCAGGGCAAGTAGGCCAAGAGGCCAGGGTTATGGTCAGCGGTTTACTTTCATACCCCCAGGTCAGGCCTATTTTGTGGAATAAAAAATAGGCCTTGGAACCAGAGTCTTACCGCATACGTGGATCTCCCAGGAGCCTGAGAGCCCCTGGAGGGGTGTGGCCACATGATAATTAGTCTTAAGGCTGTTCTAGGTCCATTGTACCTATCACTACACTGGAGAGTCTGCTATATCCTTTTTGAGTTGGTACGCCGAGTTCTGACTGGTAGATTGGTAGGCCATTCCTTTCTCCCTAGGTGTGAGCAATCACTTGGAATAGAATTAAGGTGGGTGGCACAGAAATGGGGCCTGCCCAGCCCCACTCACCCCTACCACTTTGTCCTCCTTCCCAGGAGAGCAGTTCCTACTGTTTTGGCTTGTATTTCATTATGTCCCCCAACATAGGGACATAATTTTTTTTTTTGAAACAGAATCTTAGTATGTCGCCCTTGGTAGAGTGCCATGCCATCACAGCTCACAGCAACCTCAAACTCTTTGGCTTAAGCAATTCTCTTGCCTAAACCTCCCAAGTAGCTGGGACTATAGGCACCCGCCACAAAACCCAGCTATTTTGGGGGGGTAGTTGTCATTGTTGTTTAGCAGGCCCGGGCTGGGTTAAAACCCGCCAGCTCCGGTGTATGTGGCTGGCATCCTAGCCGCTGAGCTATAGGCACCAAGCCACAGGGACATCGAATCATTTACCACTTAAGAGGTGATTCCACTAACAGAGGGCGGTGTAATCACCATGACCTTCGGAATTAATGGGCGACTCTCCAGCCATTCCATCTCTCCAGATCACCTGCCAGCCACTTCCCCTTCATCAGAGAGCACATTGCTTTAGATACGCATTTTTAATCCTGTCACCTTCTAACGCATCCACCTCAGTACTGAAAATAGGATAATTTGCAAGTAGGTATTTAACAGTATTTCTAAATAGTGGGAAATGATGCTCAGAAGAACAGGCACCCCTTTGTAAGGCAGAAGCCCTATTTTCGCTGGCTAGTTATTTACCGTTGCTAACTGTGAGATGGCTTGGGGCTATCAAACCTTTGAGAGTTAGAACTCTCCTGGATGTCTTGACCAAGGATATACATTTATCTTAGCTCAGTGTCCCGAATGCTTTAGTAGACATCTTGTTTAATTCTGCTTTACTCAAAATATTTGAAAGACAACTACTTCGTGCCTCTTGGACCCACCCTCACTCATCCAGAACAATCTAGGAATTCAGTATACGTTTTCTGCCTTAGTTGTCCTCCAGGTTCTGGCTGAAGTTCCTGGTTGCCTACACTAAAACCATGGTTCTTGACATTCCAATTTTATCTAGATAATCTTCTTCCTCGCTATGAGTGCCATCAACCTTGGCAATCCCACCCTGCTTGCTATTGATTGGTTTAAGAATAGTCCTGTGATGCAATTTTGCCCCCTCACTCTCCAAGAGAGGTCTCTGGGGGTCACCCAGGATAAACGTGCCCTTAAAAACCAAAAAGACTACACTTTCTCTATGGACCTGGTAGTGCCTGGGATTGCTGCAATCTCTCATTCACAGCCCAAGGACAGAGCCAATGCTCAGAGGACAGTAGGGCCAACGAGATCATAAAAAAGCCAAGACAGAGCTGACAAATCATACCTGGAACCTGGTTTATCGCAGGACTTGTTACATGAAATAATGATTCAATCCCTTACTGTTCAAGCCAGTTGAGTCCAGGTTTTCTGATCCTTTTTAGCAGGAAGTAAATCCTTAGGAACTTTACCCAAGGATATTTCTCTTCCATCTCTGCTTTGTCCTTTGCTAGAGTTGTAACAATTCCCACCCTGGAGTGCCAATCAGCAGTGAAATAAACCAAAATGGCAAAGATCCATAGGCCAGAAGACTCACAGAATTTCCCATAACATCATCTGAAGTAGCCCAGATTTCCCAAAAAAATCTCAAACTGTACCTTTGGAAAATTACTGGAATCTAAGACATAGTAGTTACTAATGAAACAGAGCAATGCCTGGACAGAGAGCGCTTTCGCCATTCCATCGTCATTCCAACGTCATTCCATCAGTCGTTTCTGTTCATGTTGGGAGTTTAAAGAAAAAAGTGACAATTCATAAAATAAACCAAAAAGAACTATCAGCAAGTCACAGAAATAAAGTTCAGAGATATAAATTGAAAAAGAAAAGAAAGGCAAACGTAATATAAAGATATAGTTCTTCCCCATTGAGGGAACTTAATATAGTTTTCTTAAGAGATTTCTTTCTTCTAAATAAATTTTATTTTAAAATCACAACAGATAAGGGTTAGAATAAACTTTATTATCAGTTGTATAATGTTAACTTTAAAGCCTCATTTCTTACTCCTGTAAGTGGGCTACTGAGCATTGTTGGGTGGCCACAGAGAACTAAGTGTCCTCAACTTAGACTGATAACAAGGTTTCCAAACTGAACCAAATGTGCGGTAGAAACCCACCAGGCAGAGGCAGTATTGAGCTGTTACTAGTTGCTGTACTGACGCTCAACACTTTGATTTTGGAGTAGAGGACAGCAGTCCCACTCAGTCTCTGCACTTTCCTGGAACATCTGGGTGGACGTCATTCTGCTTTGCTTCAAACAGACAAAATTCACGCTTCAGATGGAATTGATAGAAAGTGAAAGACTAGGTCGAATGTGGTAAGAAGCTGTAAAAAGATTAGTAATGGCTTTGGGTGGAAAAACAATTATGTTGAATTACAAACACATCTGCCACATACCCAGAAAACTATCAGAGAAGCCAGATTTTCTTCACACATTACTTCTTGGATCCTTTTCCGTTTTCAAATAGAATATAGTGCACTAGTTATTGTAAGCATTTTCTTTAAATAAACTCAGAAAAAAACTAAGAAAGTCCAATATTGTTTCCTACAGAAACTTTTTACTCCCCAACTACTTACCCAACAGGAAATAAAAGCAACAACCTCTATTTCTTCTCTTTTTTTTTTTTTTTTTTGAGACAGAGTCTCACTTTGTCAGCCTGGGTAGAGTGCTGTGGCGTCACAGCTCATAGCAACCTCCAACTCTTGGGCTCAAGTGAGCCTCTTGCCTCAGCCTCCCAAGTAGCTGGGACTACAGGCATCCGCCATAATGCCTGGTTGTTCTTTACAGGCAGGGTCTCACTTTTGCTCAGGACGGCCTCAAATCTGTGAGCTCAGGGCAATCCACCCACCTCGGCCTCACAAGTGCTAGGATTACGGGCGTGAGACACAGTGCCCAGCCCAACAACCTCTATTTCTGTATTGCTTTACAATTTCTTTCTTTCTTTCTTTCTTTTTTTTTATTAAATCATAGCTGTGTACATGAATGCGATCATGGGGCACCATACACTGGTTTTATAGACCGTTTAACACATTTTCATCACACTGGTTAACACAGCCTTCCTGGCATTTTCTTAGTTATTGTGTTAAGACATTTACATTCTACATTTACTAAGTTTCACATGTACCCTTGTAAGATGTGCCGCAGGTGTACTCCCACCTATCACCCTCCCTCCGCTGCTTTACAATTTCAATATCTTACATGGGTATTCATTTGATAAAGAACATTCATCAGTTTATTTACATGAATTCATTTGATAAAAAACAATAAGCTTAAGCTCCTTGCAGCTCTATTTAGAGCCATTCTATAAAGAAAAGGAAGGTGCGTTCATATCTGCTATCTCATTCATTCAATAAATACGTATCCCCTGCTATGTGCCATTCAATGTTCTAAACTCGGGGAACACACAAGCAGGAGAAAGACACACTTCCTGTCCTCCTGGTGCTTTACAGCCTCGTGAACAACATAGAATTCTCTGGCACATTATTTAGGTTTTTCAATACCAAACAGCTTAGTAGCTTAGTTTTTCTGCCCTGAATTATGTACGGAAGGAGATTTAAATAATTATTTGAAGAAGCAAGGCCCCGAAACTAACAAATTGAGGTATATTAATGTTTAATGGAATTGGGAAAGTTCATTAATTCATGATAAGGAAAAGTCTTTCTCAAGTAAGAGAATAGACTTTTCCATTTACTATAAATCTAGCCAGCAACGCACATCATGGTACTTCTTACATCAATTCACAGATTAATGAGGAGCAGAGCGTATTACATTTGTTTGCACATCTATGCACACATCAACTCCCAGAAGTTAGCAAAATTATCCAAATTTTTCTCATTAAAACACATGCACACACGTAAGTGAGACTCGGAGAGGTACGGTGACAAGCTGAGAGTCACAGGTGTGGGGCCCCTCTGGTCCCAGGCCCAGATTTTTCCGCTCTAACTTGCTATTCTTGAAGATCCATGACTCATATGAACTTCTCATTTTGAAGAACTAACCAGAAGGACCAATTCCTACTTCACTGAACTGCCAAAACACATTTCCTATGTACCTCCTGTGGCATTTATCACCCTAATTTTATGTTAGGTTTACGGGCATTCTGTCCTATACCTTCCCCTGAGCTAGGACTTGATGGTCATCCACTCTGGTTTGTTGAATGAATATGTGACTGTATTTGTTTGCTTTGTTTTAATTAAAGAAAATGGTGGATTCTATGATACAATGTCTCCCATAAAAGGGGAGCTGAAATTGCCCAAGCAACACGGGATGGTTAGAGCAGAACCCTCAGGGGAGAAGGTCTTACACAGAGACAGCTATGCTATTATTGAGCACCTACTGCATGCCAGGCACAGTTCGAGGTCTTCTACATGTGTTCCATGGGAGAGGTCAGTACTGAGGATTGGTGTGGGCAATGTCACTCACATGAGCTCAGGAACTAGATGGCCTTGGTTTCATGACAAGGGTTTGCCACCTTGCAGCTGAGTGCTTTGGGCAAGTATTTAACCTTTCCGTGCCTCTGTTATTTTGTCTCATAAGTTTACCATGAGGCTTCAATACCATGCTTAAAAAAGCTCCTGGCAAAGAGTAAGTAAGCAGTTGAATGTTACATGTTACTATTATTTCACCAAATTTAAAGATGAGAAAATAGAAGCCCATGGAGAGAATCTGCCTACAGGGTGCAAAGCTGGTGAGCACCTGTCTCTTCAGAGGGACTGAAGAGGGGCTTGGGTCTGATCTCTCCTCTCTAGGGGTTTATCATTTCCAGGCTGTCCCGCACATTATGGATTAGAGAGTCATTGCTAGAGCACTATCTTCATATCATGCTAAAATACACTTAACTTGGGGGGAAAAATGGAGTAGGTGGCCCAGCACCCACTAATTATATGCCTAGCCCCTTGCTGCTTTAGAAATGAGGGAGAACAAGTTCTGAAAATATTGGACATAGACTGCTTCCTATGTGAGGCTAGGGACAAGGTCACAGTGACAGGTCTGGGTAGGGTGATGTTCTCCAACCTCCAGCAGCCAGGACAAGACTGAGGGCTCTAGGGGCTGGGAAACACCAAAGATACATGTAATTTGTAATTGTCTACTTTGTAATTTGTCTGGGGTTGTCATTCTTCATACCTTACTGGACATTCTTCCTAAGGTGATAAAGTCAGTGACAAGAAAACTGGGGAGCTGTGTCACTTCTGATATTCTGTCCCCTTCCTGTACACAATTCGTTGAAATCTACATGAGGAAGTGTCTATGTACAGCTGATGCCCAGGGACAAGGAAAAATAAAAAATAAATCAGAGTCTCTCTTTGGAAGAAAAACTTGTCCTTATCCAGGTCAATTAAAATTATTAATCTGAAACAAAACAAAACAATAAGAAAACAAACAAAAAACCCAAACTAATTTACTATAAGACTCTTGTTACCCCTTGTATGCTTCTACTAAGCAAAACATCTGTCAAATTATTCTATGGTTTCCATTCTCTGGGGTTTGCTTTAATTTAATAAAACATTACCCAACTTAATAGAATCCTAGTTAGTTGGCATTGAGGTCTTTACTTTTTTAGATTGGCTGTGTGCAATAATATAAGGAAACTATTTTGAACACATTTCAGTTTAAAAAATTATCCCTTTCAAGGCTCAGCCAATAGAGTTTTCCCAGGATGATCCAAGAGCAAAACACGTTCATGGTTACAGAAGGCCACTGTGCTGTACCGTCCCCTCCAAAAGGCCTCACAGGGCAGTGACTTTCCTTGTTTGCAGCTGGCTCTGGGGTGACAGATGGAAATGATCAGAAGCTGAGCAGTGCCCTGTGGCTTCCTGGAGGCTGCTGGAACCCCCTTCACACTGGAGAGCCCGTTAGAGCTGTCATTTGGCCTCCTAGACTGGTTGTTGCAAATTGTAGGTCAAAGTTCTATATTTATGGTCTGGCCACTGGCCACTGGGATGTTCGAACTCTCATCTTCACACTGGAAGGCCTCTAGAGTCATCCTCCCAAGAGCACTAAAGGCTCAAGTCCTGTCCTACTTCTCCAGCCGGAGGCTCTTTTTCATTCCCCCACGAGAGCTGGAATGCTAGATAAGCCCTGGCTTTAGTTCCAAAACCCACAGGACCCTAGAAAGCCAAGTGTGTGTGCCAAGCGGCTCTGACCGCGGACCGTCTCCATCAAGGACCTGGTTGCAACTACAAGCCTTACAGTTTTAGAAAGGAATCTCTCTAAGAGGCCAGAAAGGATCATCTGTGTCACACAGGCTCGATTTATTGGTATAAAAGGCTAATGATAAGCAAAGACTTGTGAAATCTTAGTTGTTATTTAAAAGATGAAAAAGTATTTAGCAACCTTTCAAGGATAAAAACATATACAAAAGCTTAGAGGACTTTTGCCCTCTGCCTGCAAGTCCATCCACAGGCCCAGGGAGGCCCTCGAACTCTTGAGAAGACTGTATTAGGCTAATAATTCTTTCAGAATACAAGGGGATAAATGTGCTACAGCCTTCCCACGAACCTTTTACCCCCAAAAGCCCAGAGTCAGGACTGAGGTACCTTGGCAGAGACAGGGAAGTTACACTGGATGCCGAGTTCAAGAGGAGGTCAAGTGCTATGCAGCAAACACCATCCCATTATAATCTATTTGTGGAAAGTATGATGTGTATTTTCGTTAAAGGACAATCATACACTGTGGAGAATTAAGTTGGCAGTCTCGCATTCAAAGGATCCATATAATTGACAAATAAAGAGGAAAATTTCACAAAAAAATCTTTTGACTTGAAAGATGAAGTTGCTGAGATGACAGATTAAAAAGCAGATTTATGCAGCATTAACTGAGGTCAAAGTGCCCCCAATGACAGAAAGTCACACACCTTTCTCAAAGGGACAAGCACTGAAAAATGGGGCCCTGCCCAAGCCATTCATTTACTATCCAGCCAACCACAGAGTTACCCAGTAAAGCATGAAATTGTGTCTGGAGGCTGACGGTGGCCAAGCCCAGAGAGACAATCCATCATTTTCTGGAGTGGCTTTTAAATTTTTTAAATAGGGAAGACACTCCATAAAAAAAACTAGATGCTTCATTAGATGACGCGTCTAATTGGACTAAGAAAACAGCACTGTTTAAACTCTATGTACAGGACAAGTCAAAATGAGGATTATTTAAAAGGACCTCCAAAAATAAATTAGTTAAGAGCATTTCCCCCCAGTGTTTTCAGATCTTAGCTTTGTGTAGCAAGAGGCTGGCTGGGTAAATGGCTAAAGCATTGTGAGGTCTTGTCTCTGGGCTTCCTAGAGAAGTATTAATACACCATCACAGAAATACCTCAGCTCCCTGAGAGCATCTCAGAGCAAAACTATGCTTCCTTTAACTCTCACCAAAATCACTTCCCACAAGCCCAAATCTTGTACTAGGTCCTTTCTAACACCACGACCACCTCACCTTAGCAAGACACCCCACAGTTCCCCAGGAGTGAGATTACCCTCACCCCAAACCCCAAATTTTCTTCCACTTACAGGTGAATTCCTGGCAATCTTTAACCGGAAAGCACTGACAATTTAATAATATACAAAAGTTGCTGATGTGATTTTATAGTTCAAACTGAGGCCACGAACACACCCACCAACAAAAACCATTATTGGTCAGGAAATTCAGTCAGATTTTTAAGAATCACTTCTATTCGTACATAAAACAGGGTAAAAAAAAATCATTAGATATTCAATGAAAAAAACAATCATTAGACAATGTTTATTTGTAGCCCCTTTTCCTGTCTCTGCCTCTCAACAGACTCCTAGGCCATGACCGCCCCTCTCTGCCCTGTGTTCCTAAGCAGGAGAGATGCTATGCTGACTGGCTCGGCCAACTCTGGGCCATCGATTGTACAGAATCTGGGGAATGGGAGAACCAGCAGTAAGCAAGAGACTTGGGAGAGGTGAAATCAATCTACGTGATAAAGAGCTGACAGCTGACGGGGTAGATGGAGGACAGAACGGGAAGAGTCTTCTTCTACTGGGTGTCGAGGGGCCAGTGTTTAGAGATGAGTTGGCAGCCAGAGAAGAGGGAGACTTTGCAGCAGCTGCAGCAGTAGAGACATTGGATGTAAAAAAAGATAAGGAAGGGCAGCACCTGTGGCTCAAAGGAGTAGGGCACTGGCCCCATACACCAGAGGCGGTGGGTTCAAACCCAGCCCCAGCCAAAAACTGCAAAAAAAAAAAAGATGAGGTAGAAGAATTCGGGGAGGTTTTCCTGTGCTTTATCAAAGTACCCTACATATAACCCTCAACTTTCTCTCCATTTACCACTTTCTTAAAACAAACACAAAAAGACAACAACTTGGTGTTTGGGGAGAAGGGATGGGAAAGATCTCCATTTCTTCTCTTTATTTTGTTGCTGCTGGTCTTTTTTTTTCCTGTGGCCTCCCTAGTCGCCGTGTCATGTGACAGTGGAGTTTTAGGCAGGATTCATTTAAAACTTGGCTCAGGAGTGCCTGGTTGTGCCCCTTTCCTGGGTTTCTACCCACTTCCAGGGGAGGCGAGGCCGAATGGCCTGCCTCTAACTGCTGTCATTTCCTCACTGCCTGGTCTGCCTTGACCACTGACCCGCGGATTCCCTGGGGACAGGGCCTGCACCATGCTGGTTTCTCTGTAGGCAGCCCAGTGCCTGGCCCAGGGCAGTGGCTTATTTTATCACTAAGTGTCACCTGGCCTTTTGTCTGAGCATCAGCACCTGCCTTCCTCACTGACAACACCTCAGAAAGTGCCATTTCCAGTCACCCACCCTGACAAATCCCTGCGAACACTCCAGCCATTTCTCTCTGTTTTCTTTCCCAGTTCGGGCTTTCTTTCAGAATAATGGTGATGAATGTTGTTATGAGCACCATACTAAGCCCTTTCTTCTCTCTTTTTTTTTTTTTGAGACAGAGTCTCAGTATGTCGCCCTCGGTAGAGTGCCGTGGTGTCATAGCTCACAGTAACCTCCAACGTTTGGGCTTAAGCGATTCTCTTGCCTCAGCCTCCCAAGTAGCTGGGACTACAGGCACCTGCCACAATGCCCAGCTATTTTTTGGTTGCAGTTGTCATTGTTGTCTAGCTGGCCCAGGCCGGGTTCGAACCCGCCAGCCTGGGGGTATGCGGCTGGTGTTGTAACCACTGTGCTATGGGCCCAAGCCATAAAGCCCTTTGTTTTCATTATCTATACTGACCCTTACAGCAATTCTGTGAGGTAGGCACTGTTTTGCCCATTTTAAGGTCAGACACCCAAGGCTTGGAGGTTCCATGACATTCTAGGATACAGCTAGTTGGTAATAAAACTTGGGCCCAACCTAGCTCTTTTGAATTTCAGGCTTGTCACTGTTATGCTGGGAAGGACAACTGAGTCTCATGCAAAACCCTTCAAAAAGGCCCTATCCTGTGTCAACAGACCCTTTCCATCAGCTTCCTACATCCCAGCTCTGTAGGACTACAGAGATTCCCTTCAAGTGTCCCTACAACTTTCCTTCTGTTGATGCCTCCTTCAGATGTCCCCCTCACATGGCACCATGTTCAAGGCCAGCTAAAAGGTCTTTTGTGCCATAAAGGCCATCTCTGCTTTCTCTACCTCTTCTTTGAGCCACAGGCACTGCCCTCTACCTCTTCTTTGGCTATGACCTTGCTTCTCCCTCCCATTTATTTTGAACTTCTCTCTTCTCAACACATATTATATTATGCCTCAAATTGAAGCTATTCTGATGCACGTCTTTTCTTTGTCCTTTCCCTTCCCAACTAGGCCTAATAATGGCAAGGACATATAGCGCTCACTAGGTGTCTAAGGATAATCTGAGCACTGAACATATAGTAAGTATCTGATCCTTAAAACAATCCCATTAGGTATATTTTCATCCTCTCTATTTTTCAGATGGGAACACTTAGAAAGAACAATAAACATGCCTGAGATCATAAAACTAAAATTCAGATTCAGAAATTATGATTTGTAGGTACAAAAATGTCAGTAAACTTGCCTGGGGTCATTAAACCACTGAGTTGCAATGGCAGGGCTTCCACTCAGGTGACACAGCACCACACCCACGCCATGTACCATCGAACCAGGCGGCACACAGCAGCAAGTTCTGCCAAGTCAAACAATGAATGAATCCACGGCTGAATGAATGCAAGCCAGTAAATCCACTGTACAATTAACCAAGCCAATCATAGTATCTTATTTAGTTGGTATCCGGTTAGCCCAATTTTCTGTTATCAGAAAGAATTTTTATGTATCCATCATTCACTTTTTGAATTAAGTCAACAAATATTCTCTGAAGATTCGATGCCAAACCCAGGGCTAGAAGCTGGATGAGTTTGTATCCTCAAGAACTCACAATCACCCTGCAAGAGAAGCTTACAGGTGTCCGTCATTTGCAGTGGACACCTATGGCAAAAATGTAAATAAACAATCCCCACCCAAAACCCAGAGATGGGCACAAAGCCCCCATTGAGGAAGTTTAACTCGCAGACTCCTGGAGGAAAAGGCCTGTGTAAAGCCGAGAAGACTAAATTAAACCACAGCAGTGGTGAAGAAACAAAGGACACACAGAGAAATAAAATCTGATTTGAAACACGCCTTCAACCCACAGTAACATTTAGCAAATTAATCGAATTGTGTGAATGCTGTCCATGGAACTGGTGTGCTGGAAGGAGGGAGATTCAATTTCTAGCCTCCCCAGAAATTCAGTTAGGAAAATGTATTAGTTAGCTATCCGTACGTGCTGCAGGGCTGAGGTTCTAAAATGAGAAACTCCTTCATCTAAGATGAAACATGGTCTCTCCATTTGAGGTGGGCAGGATGCTGGGATTAGGAATACCCATTCTATTCTGGGTTAGATATGGGCCCAGAAACCACATCCCACAGGTCAACCCTCAGCGAGGTAAGCGAGTGAGCCCCTTCTTTCCTGGCTACACTGGGAAATTTGGGCTTTTTTTCTTTTTTTTTGTAGTTTTTGGCGGGGGCTGGGTTTGAACCCGCCACCTCTGGTATATGGGGCCAGTGCCCTACTCCTTTGAGCCACAATTGCCGCCCTGAAATTTGGGCTTTTAAGAAGCTCCAAAGAGGGGTTGCTGTGGGATCCTGGAGGGACCTTCCCCACTTTTCTTCTTCCCAAAATACTTCTGCTCAACCCTAAATCTTCGTGAAGAAAGACATGCTTATTCTCAGAGAGGACAAAAGGGAATAAGAAATTTGGATAACAGTACCAGAATGCCAGTGTTCAAGTCCCAGTTCTACCACTTATTAGCTGTGTTGACTTTGGATAAATTACTTAGCTTCTCATTGCCTCAATTTTGCCATCTGTAAAATGGGAAATAACCCACCTCATTGGATTCTTAGGGAAATTAAATAAACGAATGCAAATAAAGCATTTAGAATAGTTTCTTGCCCATAATGAGTGCTGTGTAAACCTTGGTTGTTATTATCATTAGAGTGTGAGCCAATGGAAGGAAAAAGATACATCTCATTTTTATGGATTTCCCTACGCCTGTGCTACTCCCAGAATAAATCACCACAACTCAGCTCCCGAGCGATTTGCTTTGGTTGATATCAACATCTTCTTGGCAAGGATGATATAATTTTCAGTTTTTGCCAAGTCTCACTTAAAAAGAATATGTGTCTTGCAGTTTTGGGATACTGACTTTTTGTCTTTATTTATTTTATCAGTTACAGAGAGAGGTATTTTTAAATCTATGTCTCTGTGTGTTTGTCTAGTCTTTTTTTTTGGCCGGGGCTGGGTTTGAACCCACCACCTCCAGCATATGGGGCCAGTGCCCTACTCCTTTGAGCCACAGGTGCCGCCCTGTCTAGTCTTTTAAAACTTTGTTTTATGTATTTTAAGAATATATTATTAGTGCATGTACATTTTGAATTATGTTTTTCTGAAATATTGACCCTCTTTATTATTATAAAATGTCTCTCTTTATTTCTCTAGTACGATGCCTTGTGTCAAAGTATTCTTCGTTTGATTGTGACATGGCCGTGCCAGCTTTCCTTTGGTGAGTGTTAGCATGGTATATATCTTTACCATCCTTTTACTTTCACCTTATCTGTGTCCTTCCATTTAATGTGTACCTTATAAACAAGAAGTATTTGAGATAATGTTTAAAATCCAATCTGGCAGCTTGGCGGCCCTAGCACAGTGGTTACAGCACCAGCCACATACACTGAGGGTGGCAAGTTCGAACCAGCCCAGGCCAGCTAAACAACAATGACAACTGCAACAAAAAATAACTGTAGTTCCAGCCTATAGTCCCAGCTACCTGGGAGGCTGAGGCAAGAGAATCGCTTAAGCCCAAGAGTTTGACATTGCTGTGAGCTGTGATGCCATTGTACTCTACCAAGGGCAACAAAGTGAGTCTCTGTCTAAATAAATAAATAAAATTAAAAAACAATCCAGTCTGGCAGTCTTTGTCAGTCTGGAGTTACAGTATTTAATCCACTTGTATCTAAGGTAATTACTGATATATTTGGGTTATGTCTCCTATTTTTTTAATGTCCTTTTTATTAGCGGGATTTTGCTCCTTTGATCCTGCTTTCTTGACTTCTGTTTAGTTTACTAATTAGCTCAATTAGTATTTTTAAGCATTTCATTTTGCTTTTCCTGTTAGCTTTTAGTTAAACGTTTTTGAATTATACTTCTAGAGAATATAAAATGTAACCTAAAGATGGTAACACGCATTTCAATCCTCCTTAATTAGTAGTATCACCACTGTGTGAATAATGCAAGAATTTCAAAACAGTTTAACTCCATTTCCCCTCCTCCTGGCTTCAAGCTATTGTTTTTAAGTGTTTTACTTTCACATTTCATGAAATGTCTCTCTCTATCTCTAGTAATATGCCTTATGTTAAAGTATACGTCATTTAATTATGACATGGCCATGCCAGCTTCGTAACATGCACAAATGTTATAAGCCCCACAGACGTGATAATTGTGGTTGCTTTAAATGTAAGAGATAAAATAAAATACAATGTATTATTATTATTATTTTGAAACAGAGTTTTACTATGTCGCCCTCGGTAGAGGGCCATGGCGTCACAGCTCACAGCAACCTCAAACTCTTAGGCTTAAGCGACTCTCTTGCCTCAGCCTCCCAAATAGCTGGGACTACAGGCACTCAACACAACACCCAGCTATTCTTCGTTACAGTTGTCATTGTTGTTTAGCTGGCCTGGGCTGGGATCAAACCTGCCAGCCTCAGTGTATGTGGCTGGCACCGTAACCACTGTGCTATGGGCACCGAGCCAATAAAATACAATGTAAAACAATTTTTTTTCTTATTTACCCAGTCTAAGATGTCTTCCTACAGGTTCTTATGGTCATTTTCTTTCAATCTGAAGAAGCTTAGGAATTATTTTATTGCAGGTCTGCTAATGACAACTTTGCCCAACTTGTAATTGACTGAAAATGCCTGTGGTTTGCTATAATTTTTTGAAAGAGTTTTTGGGGGATATAGAATTCTAGGTTGACAGATTTTTTCTTCATTCCTATGACTTTTGCTTTTATACTTTTTGTTGAAAGTTGGCTGTGTTAATGTTGCCAAATGAAGATCATTTAGTCTGAAACACGTGCTTGTTAGATGCCTAAATTTGACATCTCTCTCCGTCACATAATGTAAACTGCTTAATGGCAGGAACCACACGTAACTTGTTCATCACCAGAGTCTAGAATTATGTCTGGTACATCTATATTCAATGTATATTTTCGGAAAGAATCTATAAATGAATGCATTTTATATCATGAGCACAGAGCAGTCACTTAACAGAGCGTGAATGAAGGCATTGTTCCTTGAAAAGAACTGTTGCCATTCAGACTGTTGCATAGACCTCTAGCTCAAATTAAATTTCACCACTGTACAAACATTTTCTTAACCACTTTAGTAGTTTTGATCAACTCTACTTATATGTAATATATCCTGATAATAAAATCTGAAAATAAGACATTAGCAGATTCTTCCTAGGTTATTTATTACATTGAAGATGAGTCAGGCCAAAATGTGTTCCTTTGAAATTAGTTTTCAGATAAATTTGCTTCATAATATAATCTCCAAAGAATGAAAATTTATTAGACACAGATATTAAAGGAAGTTTCAAGTGATTTAAATTAAATAAAGATGGTGCGCATCCTCAGAAAGCATCATCCTTAACAACTATCAGAGCCAGACTTACAGATAGGTAAAATTTCTTCTCCTTCCCAGGGGAAGGAAGACCCTGTATTTTAAAACATATCAGTCCTGTTGTTTACTGTCACTTTTTGCACCCTCAGCACATTTAGTCTTTTTGTCTGTTTACAAGTGCTACCAAATCAACTTAGGTTCACCTAAGCAATTTTACGTGGATGACTTGTAGATTTTCCCTATATCACTTTACAATCCAGGAGGCAAGCCTTTAAAGCTCAAATACCGACCTAACTCTAGTTCTTTAATGATACAAAAAATCTGGCTAGGCCTTAGTCAGGGAGAACTATTCCTGGGCCATATCCAATAAAGGGTATAGAAAAATTATGGAGAAATGGGAAAACTGACCATTTCTTCGAGTCAGATTTTTTAAACGTGGCTTTATCTTTTGAATTACCAAAATGGCAACCATTTTTCAAATAAGCACAAATGGGTGCTATAGAGTTCACTACATGATCTTTAGATAATCCATAGCCTGGACTTCTCTAATAATGGGAAGACCAGGGACCTGGCTATATTTGAATTTTGGAACATTCAGCTGAGATCAAGTTTTCTTGGTTATGGTGTCAGTCACATGCACCGAGGCTGGAGGATTTGAACAATGACAACTGCAACAAAAAAATAGCTGGGCATTGTGGCAGGCACCTATAGTCCCAGCTACTTGGGAGGCTGAGGCAAGAGAATCGCTTAAGCCCAAAAGTTTGAGGTTGCTGTGAGCTGTAACACCATGGCATTCTACCATGGGCCACATAGTGAGACTGTCTCAAAAAAAAAAAAAGAATAGCAATGAATACATTATATGTTTTATCAACAAAAATTTGTTGTACACCTGTTATGTGCTTATGTGCTCAGGACAGAAAAGTGAATAAGCTAATTCAACATAAAGATTGTCAAGCAGCTTGAATACAGTAGGGAGAAGGGGACTGAGAAGAGTAACAGAGCCAGGACAGTGATCAGGAAAGTGCGATGATCAGCAAAGAGTGAGATGTACAAGACTTGGCCAGAGCGATGGGGCAGAGATTGTGGGGTGGAGATGGAGAGGGCGTGGGTAGAGACAGGCAGCATTCACAATGAGGCAAGTGCTTTTCTGGGAACTAGGACATGGAGATGTCCGTAGTTCCTGGCTAGGAACACATTCCCCGCTGTAGTGGGTGCCTTTGACTCAGCTGGTCACCATAGAGAGCTACTCCAGCTCGATGAAGCTCCTGTTATTGATACTAGCTTCTTTTAAGTACTGATTAACATGTTAATATCAGCAACTATTTGTTGCATACTATCTCTGTAAAAAGCATTGCACGGAGGGTGCGGAGGCTGCCACGCTTCATCCTCTACTAACTTAAAGTGGGCACTTTTTATCCATGTAATGGATGTGGTCACAAAGCCTTGGGAAGGGCTTTTCTGTGCTATTCTGTGCTCAGGTTCACAGAAAAATAAATTGTTAGGCCAAGGTATTAACCTGCATCTGCCAGCCAGCAGAACTACTGTGTTTGGTGGAGGTCAAAATATGTGACTATGTATCCAGAATTATAACAATATTTATCCAGCACCTACCATGGGACAAGAATTGTGTTAAAGTCACAGATCCAAAGGAACCTATAAGACAGTGGTTCTCAACCTTCCACTGCCGTGGCCCTTTGATACAGTTCCTGTGGGTCACAACCTACAGGTTGAAAACTGCTGCTGTAGACTTTCTGGCTTAATCCTCCCATTACAGGTGTGAGAAAACAGAGGCTCATGGAAGGGTTGAAAGACTTAATAAAGTGTCACACTCATTTTGTGAACTATGAATGGGAGAGAAAAGCTAACTAGTGTGGAAGAAAGGACAGCACTGGGGATTTTTATTTTAAAACACTTAAAAGATCAGGAGTATAAATATTCCCTTTACAGTTGCTTTCCTTCAGTTAGTCACTTAGAATAAATATGAATTGGAGGAAAGTTTAAATTAAAAAAAAATTAAATGACATTAACTTTTCCCAAAAAAATACTTTCAGGGTAAAAACTATGGCTATGTACCTTTGTGTTTTTGCATTTTCACAGTATGCCTGTCAGTACCCTTCCCGAAATTATTATTCTATATGTTCATAATGACTTGTACAGATTGGTTGGAGACTGGTCTAACTAAACACGGCAACTCAAAGCAGCAGTTCCCCCCTCAACGAAGGACTCCTGGCTTTTACCTGGAGTCAGGAAGACTTTTAACGTTCCCCATACTGGCCCACCAAAATCTCAGAGTTTGCCACTACAATGGCATTACATGAGATGCACTGAATTAACATCTGGGTAAGGTTATCAGTTTTTTTCATCTGGAATATTCATTTTTAAAATTTGGCTCATACTCCCCATTTATATTTTGGAAGGTAAACAAGATCTCGGATACTTGCAGTAACCATGGCACAGGCGTCAACCTGGCTCAATTCTTAGTAAGCACATAACAAGAGGAAAATCTCTATGAGCTAAGAAACACCTAAGTATTTTGGGCAAATTGCACTGGGGAAGGAGATCAGGTTGATAATAAATATTAACCAAGGGTGTTCTTTCTATAAACCACAAAGGTAAACCTTAATCAACGTCCAGGAATTCTTATAGATTTCTATTTAATTCAGTCTGATTAAGAGGCTATGATTTATGGGAGGGCCCTGGCCATGATGAGTCCTGCCTTTGGCCAGTAAGAAAGCAGTGAATCAGAGCAGCCGTTTTCTCAGTACATTCCATAGAAAAAGCAGAAGTAAGAGTGAAAAAAAATAACTTTCATAAAAGGTCTTGCAAGCAAATAGGTTTGGAAAACCAGGTAAAATTTAAGGTCAATGATGTTGTTTTAGAACAGCCTCTTCAGGCTCAGCGCCTGTGGCTCAAGCGGCTAAGGTGCCAGTTATATACACCTGAGCTGACAGGTTCGAATCCAGCCCAAGCCTGCCAAACAACAATGATGGCTGTAACAAAAAAATAGCCAGGCATTGTGGCGAGTGCCTGTAGTCCCAGCTACTTGGGCGGTGGAGGCAGGAGAATCACTTGAGCCCAGGAGTTGGAGGTTGCTGTGAGCTGTGATGCCATAGCACTCTATCTACCCATGGTGATAGCTTGAGGCTCTGTCTCAAACAAAAAAAAAATTAAAAAAAAGAACAGCCTCTTCAAACTTATTTGCAGACAGCCTTTCTTTTGCAATCTCACCTTTTATCTTTTCCTTGCTGTGTGTCCTCATGGCCTAGGACGAGTCCCTCGCCCCTGTCACACACAGATTTCCCATTTAAAAAATAGAATAACACTTTAGATCATGGGGTTAATCTGAAGATTAAGTGGAAGGTTGTTAAACTTGCCTTGTAAAAGGTAAAATATTATACAAATGTTTATGTGTTAAGGCACTGCCCTAACGTTGGGTAGTAAAGTTTAATACACACATCCTTCACACTTTTTGCTCATTTAGACAGATATCTAGCCCTTTTACAGATTAAAAGTATGAAAACTTTTTCTTAAGCAACCTCATCTCTGCTTAGGCTACTTGGACCACTGTTCCTTACAGTTCAATCCAGAGCCTCGTTTTTGCATTTGTCCATTCTGTTGCTGGAATATACTCATACATAGCATTTTTCAAGGTGTGAAATTTGGGGGACACACAGGATTAAACAACGTTCAACAGATGTCATGTTTCCATCCAGCAAGACATCTCAGAGCCTTGTCTGTGCATAACATTATGAGTCTCCCACCAGAGACTCCAAATATGATTTGCAGCCTATTTTCCAAATTTGCTTTACAACAGAATTTGTTTTGTCCTGGAGTGCCTATGAGCACCAATGGCTCTTCGAACACACATTTGGAAACGTGCTAGATAGGCCTGGCAGAAATAATAGGGCTTCACTGATAAAGATAAGGAACATCTCAGAGACTGATGCTGGGAGAATGGAGACTGAAGACCCCATTCTTGGCAAAGGAAAGCACCCTCAGGAAAGGAGGAAAACTAAAAAGTAAGCTGAGTGAGTGGGAACAAAGAAAAGTCAGCTAGTTCATGTTTAAGCTAGCCACTGCTAGCAAGCTTCTTGCCTTTTCTGAAATTCTAGCCTGTTGGGGATACAGCTTAAAAACACCCTGCTGAGTCTGTGAGCACTCTGAAGAGAGTAATGGTCATAGAAGAGGCTATGACAAGTCCTAAGAAAAGATACTTCTAGCGTTTCCTGCCCATTAAACAGGCAAAAGCAGATACCCATTGTGGAGATTTGTATTTGCCTGGGGCAGAGACCAAGGGAGTGTCTTGAGCTCTGAGATATGGGCAGAAGAGCTTTTACCCCTTATTGCAGAGGAAAATCCTGCGTGGTGGTGCTGGGAAGAAAATGCCTTGCTCCCATCAGGATCCCTCAGAGGAGATTAACGCTACTCCACGGAGAACTAGCAGAGCTTAACACTTCCCTAGAATGCTGAAGGCCAATAATAATAACAATAGCAGCTGATATGATCAATGGAGAAACTGCTGACTTTTGTTCCCTCCCTCTTCTTACCCTCTGGGCAAACAGACTTCAATAAAATCAGAGTGGAGCAAACACTCGGGCCATTGCCAAATCCCACCACAAGCAATGGACTCCTGAGCTCCCGCTTTTAATTCTACTCTCTGTCTCTTGTCTTTCTTTACCTTCGCTCCTAACTCTATATTTCTTCAGTTGCTCACTGCCAGTTTCCACAGGTCTCAGGGAACGCTGTTCTTGGGGCGGGACCCCAACAACCATACCATGCCACTGCTACAGATCAAAGGTTTTAAGTATTCTAGTTCAACTTGAGTATGAAATCAGGAAAGTTAAATGAGCAAATTGCACCCAGTTTAATTACATTATCGAAAAATATCTAAACAACTTTGCGAATAGCAAAATCTTGAGTAAACCAAATTTCCCAGGCTATGAAGTAGCTGAAAATATTGAGTTTCCCAGTTAATTCAGGTAAAATTTTAGGCTAAAAATATTTATAAAATTTACAAGTAGACCTTTTAGGCTTTTTCAATTCCATATTTATTTATTTTTCTAAACATCAATTGAGACATGTGTTGGTGGTTCAGGATCTTTGTGCCAGATGTTGTTTTATTCAGTGACTATTCGGTGGTCCTACAGAAGTACAGGGTTCCGGGGGTTTGGCTCTAATCTCCTCAGACTCTTTCCATTTCAGTCTGGGTAGGAAACAGTAACAGAAACTTATTTTGAGGGAAGGCCAGTTTCCACTTGTTAAGATAATGAAAACATTTGATAAAATTGGGTTCTTTTCTTATATATTGGTTCTGGATAGATGTCATGCATTTGATCTGTGCCTCTGTGGGAGCATTTTGAAGTATTTCTCATGATTGTAACCTAAAAACATGTCTGTAGAAACATCGCTACTGCCAAACATATGCATGACTGATTTTTCATACTTTGAGCAGCCTGCATTCTGTTCTGGCACCCAGGCAGGGATTATGTTTGTCTTAACAACAAACTCCAGTAAACAGATCACACTGTGTGGGAGAATCAAATTTGAAAGAGGCCTCAGTTGAACTTTCATTATTTGTCAATTATTCATCATGGAACCCTTCT
Source organism: Nycticebus coucang (assembly GCF_027406575.1). NCBI lineage: Eukaryota > Metazoa > Chordata > Mammalia > Primates > Lorisidae > Nycticebus > Nycticebus coucang. The sequence goes on along the minus strand of NC_069788.1, from coordinate 23,866,927 downwards.
TATGGTTTATGCATGACAGGTTGTTAATACCAGGTGCTTGAAGGCACCTATTTAAAAAATAATATTCCTAAAGAGTTTTATTTAGCAACATTAAGAAATATTTGCAAAGCAATGGAAATAAAGTTTCATTAACTTTAAAATAGGGTCGACTTTTAGGTTATCATCCTGTGTGATGTGGAGGATCTTCCAGAAGTTATTTATTCTCAATCCCCATCTCCAGGAAGAATACTTTCAATTTGTTATTCTTTTGGGAACAAAACAGAAAATATATCGGGCATGTTACATCTTGGTGGTGAAAATTCCAGAATTCCTGATAGGAACACAGTCTTCCCTATAAATGTGTTTCTAAGAATCTCCACCAAAAACGCAGTTCAGGAAATCTTAGTAACGGGCAATATGTTGTCCTCTTTTGTACCCTCCACTGTCCCATGCACCTGCCAGGGGCCGGTAAGCAGTGAGATGATCCCACCAGAGGAAGAAGTCACAGACTCATCCATTTTCCCCTAACACTCTGTCCAGCTCTGAACTCAACAGAGACATCTGTGAAGATGGTGAAATCTGGACCACACTTTCCACACAACCCTGCCTCTACCTCTCAGACTTTCAGAACTTCAATACCTCATCTCTACGGGTCATTGGTACTTTTGATAATCAGCACCAGGAAGCAGACTCTTTCCTAAGGAGAGCTGCCACATTGAGCATATAAAAATATACGATGCCCAGTTACATTTAAATTGCAGATAAACTATGAATAATATTTAGCATAAGAATGTTCCATGCAATATTCAGGACATATTTACACTAAATTATTTTCAATGTTTATCTGAAATTCAAATTTAGCTGAGTGCTCTGTATATTATCTGGCAACTCTACTTCCAAGACAGGCACCTTAGGATAGGTGTAATGAATTAAAAGCTCTTCCTTAGGATGAAATAAAAATCAGTCTTTTACCCATTGGTGATTTTTTTGACATTCAGAAAAAGCTAGGGAATCATTAAAGTCAGACTTGGGTTTGTGACCTCGGGTGGTTTAACCTTTCTGTTTTCTCCTCTCTAAAATGAGATATTAGTACCTCCATTACGTGGAAATTATTATTATTATAATTCTTATAAGCCCTGAGTAATCTCATCAGGCCTTGTTAAAATAGTAGTTGTAATCAGTCACAGTTCTGAATTATGTTAAAGAAATTCTCAAAAAGACTATTTTCACAAAGGTAAAGCATTGAGAAGGTTGTTTTGATTTGCATTTCTCTAATAATTAGGGACAATGAACATTTTTTCATATGTTTATTAGCCATTCATGTCTTCTTTAGAGAAGCTTCTGTTCATCTCTCTTGCCCACTGATATATGGGATTGTTGGCTTTTTTCATGTGGATTAATTTGAGTTCTCTATAGATCCTAGTTATCAAGCTTTTATTTGATTCAAAATATACAAATATCCTTTCCCATTGTGTAGGTTGTCTATTTGCTTTGGATGGTGTCTCCTTAGCTGTACAGAAGCTTTTCAGTTTCATGAAGTCCCATTTGTTATTTTTGTTGTTGTTGCAATTGCCACAAAAGTCTTCTTCATGAAGTCCTTCCACAGGCTGATATCTTCAAGTGTTTTTCCTATGCTTTCTTTGAGAATTTTTATGCCTGCTGATTATTAGTTTATGACTAAACTCATATCTAGTCATTGTGAAGTCAGGCTCCTAAATCTGTCCCTTGGAAAGTACAAAGTTAGGTTCCTGTTGACCTAACACAGAGGTTTTAATAGTTATTTCTCAACAGTAACTATAACCTTGAGACTACATTTATTTGCTATAGAAAATGAATGCTAGTTGCAAACTTATTCTTGTTAGACTACCTAAAGTTTAAGGAAGTTCATTAACCAAATTGTGATAATTTGCATGTTAGCTGGATTTCACTGATATTACATTGATAGGAAGCAGTACGTAAAGTGTGTAGATACCCTCGCAAAGTAGATTTCCTTACAATAATTAAATTGCAATCATTTTTGTGGAAAAATAACATGAAATCTTATTCTTCCACATTATTCAATCCTCTTCCAACATGGTTCTGAGCTGCCCCTGGTCAATTACTTATAGAAGCTGGCCAGATGCCCATGTATTGTAATGAGGTACCACAGAACTTTCTCCGTTCCCCTGTGCGGGGCACTGCATTTCTATGAATGCAGCTCGGGATCATTTGACAGAAACATCACCAACTCACTTCCACTGAGCTGTCAACTACCTCTTTTTCCCATATATATAATGCTATGGATAAATTTATCTTATATTCTGCATTGCGTTTTCTTACTCCCAAATGTGTAAGACTTGAGAAATTTTACTGTTTTTTTAAAAATAGGGTATTAATTTAGCATGTCCAGATAGTTTTTGTATTCTCCTAATTATCCACCATCTGATTGGTTCCCCCCCCCTTTTTTTTATTGTTGGGGATTCATTGAGGGTACAATAAGCCAGGTTCCATCTGATTGTTTTAAAAAGTACTTTTGGATATAGAAAATAAGCTTTGAGACAACATGACTGAGGAATCCTAGGTTTAAAAACTAAAAGAGACCACCACTATGTAGTCACATGGGGAGGAGGGTTTTTTTTCTTATAGGCAATTGTTTGGTAACCACCATTTAGCTTAATGGAGAGTGGCCAGGTGGGTAATCAATCCCCGTAGTTACCAACCTCCCAGGGAGTGAGGAGGGAAGGAAATTGACGCAGAGGATAGCAGGGTTTTGTGGTATTCTGAGCTCAGTAGGAAAACAGATGAGACTTTCTATGCATGTGTTTTTGAATGTCTACGAGAATCAGATGGTCAGTCTTCCCTGATGTTTTTACACAACCCTGTTCGTGGGCACATGCCACATACCAACTGAGGCTCTGGCATTAACAGTCAGAAATGTGGTTTTGGAACAGCTTGCTAACTGGCAGCAGGGAAGAAAAAGGTATTTTCCTCCAAAGACCATCCTTGATCTTACGAGACTCAAGCACCACATATCAAAGAGATAAGAGGCAACTATAAGCCAGGATCACGGATCCCTGGCAGAGAGGATGGACTCCTCCATCCAGCTGGGATCATAATTCAGTCTAACCCTAAATGACGTTGACACATTATCTGCTAAAGCCGAGGATTCCCCTGCAAAACTGAGCACAAATCAATTGTGCATTTGAATTTACATGACAATGTCAAAGGGCCACATTTCTTTTTGCTTCCCAGTCACCATTTTAAATACTCCTACTTTTCTCTTTTTAAAATTTCTTTTTCTGCCTTTCTCCTTCTAATCTCTCCCCATATTTAGTTCCCAGGTAAGTAATATTTGCATATACCGGATGAATTTGATTTTTTAAAAAATAGTTGCTTTCATTTTGTGATGGTGGTGGAAAAACAGAATGGGGGATATGTATTTTTAATTTTTTTTAAGTTGCTTAAGCATTACAAGGCAAGAAACTGATATGGGTGGGACAGAAAATAAATCTAAAAAATAACTGCATGCACAAGTAATATGGTAGAGCAGAAAGACTATGGGGCTTTGGGCTCCAGCCAGAACTGGGCTATTAAGCTTGAATTCCCTTCTTGAGTAGCCTTGGACATGTAATTCCCAGAGCTTGTTTCCTTTTCAGCAGTTTGGGATAACGCTTACCTCAAAGCAATGGATGAGAATTAAGAAAACATGTTTCCTAGCACAGAGACACCTGCAAGAATCTTAATTCCTTTCGACCCTGCCAACAGCATGGGGGTAAAGGGAAGGTAGAAAAGGAAACACATACTCCAAAAGGGTTTTTCTCTACATGCAATAAAAACTGTAAATTAGCTTGGTCCCCTAAAGCTGATGTATGTATATGGTATGAAAAAATCCTATGTCAATTGTTTATTGGTTGCTTAACAATAATTCATCAGCAAGCTGGCTCATGGCTGCTATAAAAAACTCCAAGCAGGGGCAGCACCTGTGGCTCAAAGGAGTAGGGCACCAGCCCCATATCCTGGAGGTGGTAGGTTCAAAACCCACCTGGGCCAAAAACTGCAAAAAACAACAACCCCCCCCCACACACAGAAAAAAACCCCACAAAAAACTCTAAGCAGTATACACAAAAGCTCCTTAAACATAATCCTCCTTAAACAAGGATTAAACATTAAACTTCAGTTCAAAGTTCGCAAAGTAGTGCCCTGCTCATAAGGTGTTCTATGCACTTTAATTTTTTAGAGAACACTATGAAGCTGTTTCTCTCAATGCGAAAGCAATTTCACCTACACAGACCAAATGTCAAACCATGTTGGAACGTGCCTCCAGGGAGGGAGAGGTCACAGGTGCATGTTTTATTTGCTGCCAAACTTATTTCTTTTGCATGATAAGAGCATGGATCTTTTAACATGCATGAATCACAAATGTGAAATCCCTTGAAAAAAAGTTAAAATGAAATATTAACCCAAATCAGCTAATTAATTCCTGGGAGTGCCTAAGCCAACAGAGAAACATTTAAGTGCCAATGACAAGTGTTAGTCCCAGCCATGGGAATTAGGTGTTCCCCATGGAGACAATCTAACATCTCTGTGTCTCTGTGTAACAGCAACCTGGGGCCTCCAGTGTAACACTGGGAAGGGAGTTAATTGAAAAATGAGTAAGGTGGGGCGGCGCCTGTGGCTCAGTTGGTAAGGCGCCGGCCCCCTACCTGTGGCAGGTTCAGACCTGGCCCTGGCTGAACTGCAACCAAAAAATAGCTGGGCGTTGTGGTGGGGGCCTGTAGTCCCAGCTACTTGGGAGGCTGAGGCAAGAGAATCGCTTAAGCCCAGGAGTTGGAGGTTGCTGTGAGCTGTGTGATGCCATGGCACTCTACCGAGGGCCGTAAAGTGAGACTTTGTCTCTACAAAAAAAAAAAAAAAGAAAAAAAGAAAAATGAGTAAGGTGAGCTATAACCCAGATGGAATGTGGTGAGCTTTAGTGAGTCCCCAGCCTGTCACCATATTTGAAGAATGTTCAGTAACTTCCCTACTTCCCTGTACCTCTCTCTTAGGGACTGGTTGGCGTCCATTTGTATTCTAATCTTTTTTGTTTGTTGTTTTGAATGTTAGACAAACTCCTGTGTCTTGGGGCAGACCATGTTTGCTCGGATGTTTGTGTTACTCATTTCTAAATATTATAAGTAACTTCTTTAGTAAAGTGAACTTTTGAAGAAACATTCCTCTTCTAATCTAGACTGTATTGAAGCAGTAATTGAATTTCAGTGTATCATGTTTTCAACCACAAACTGATGGAAAGGATTTTAAGAGATTTTTTGTTTCCCCAAGATTTTTAAACCAGTTTATCCATTACATAAAAACGTTAAGGGATTAGAGTACAGCTTTTCTGATTTAGAATTGTGGCAGGCAGTTTTCAAAGATGGCCTTCGACAATCCCTGCCCACTGTAATCATGTCCTGGTACAGTCCCCTGTCCTTGAATTTGGGTCAGACCTACTGACGTGCTTCTTAATAATAGGATATGGCAAAAGGGATTGGAGGTCACTTCTATACTTCGGTTATGAGGCTATGACTTCACCTTGCTAGACTCTACTGACTTCCTTGGCTTCAACACTTAGATAAAGCAAGCTGCCAAGTGGGAGGGCCCCATGTGGCTAGAAACTAAGGATGTCCTCTTGCCAACAGCCAGCAAGAACTGTGAAGCTCTTAGTCCAACAGCCCAGGAAGAAAGGAATCTTGAAAACAATAAATGAATGAACTTGGAAGTTTGGAAGTGCATTCTGGCCCAGATGAACCATGAGGTGATTTCGGCCTCTGGCTGCCACCTTGATTGCAACCTCATAAGAGATTTGGAAGCAAAGGACCTAGCTAAGTCTTCCTCAGATTCTTGCCACAGAAACTGAGAGATAATTTATTTGAAGTCAAAAAGTTAGAGCAATTTGTTGTCCAGCAAAAGACAACAATACAACTATCACCCTATTTCCAGTTTTAAAAACTAAAATAATTACTATAAATAGCAGTGTGTTTGGCTTATAATAGCTTAAAAACATAACTGGAGATCATAAGAGCACAGCATGACATCACCAATTTAAAAGAATAGTCATCCCTAAATTTATCAATAATTTATTCTGAGTATTTGGATAACAAGTGATTTCATTTTCGTTTTAGGACTTTTATGTATTTTCCAAATTTCCTATAATTAACTAATTTTAAAATCATAAGTTGACAATAAAATGTGTCACTGAATGTATAAAATATTCTACTCTCAAAATGCAGTCACGAAATATCAAAGAAATGTAATAAATAAAAATTCTTCACTGAATTAACTACCTTTCAAACATGTTTTCACAAAAGCAAATGATTCCGATGTTTTCAGAGGTTATAAGAGTGAATAAGAGAACTCATGCATTAATGTACTAACATAATTTGAAATTTATTTGGTGATGGAATCAGGATAAATCCCCAGGACCACCTTATAAAGCACTGTCAGACTGGCCAAAATGAAGCAGGGAAATCTAAATGTACATCATTATTTATATATTTTTTATTAGACCTTTTTTCTTGGTTAGATGACATTCATTATATATGTCTCCACACTTGAAATATATTTTTGGAAACCACTTGACTTTAAAGTAACACACCTAAACAGTCAATGAAGAGGTCCAACATTTATCTGTGTATCTTATTGGAGCACTTAAGCAAAAGATAGAATATTTAAAAGTCGAATTCAAGTCAGTCATTTAGGACTGTGGTTCCCACCCCCAGGCTACTGACCACTACAGGTCCACAGCCTGTGACCAGGCAGGACGCAGAGCTCCATCTCCCCCCCACCCTATCCTGTCCCTGTCCATGGAAAAATCGTCTTCCATGAAATTCAGGAACTGGGCCACACAGCAGAAGACGAGAGGGAGATGACCGAGCAAAGTAGCTTCATCTGTACCCGCAGCTGTCAGCTGTGCCAGCTCACACGCCCCATCACTCACATTGCCACCTGGGTTCTGCCTCGATGGGAAAACTCTTTCATGAAACCCGTCCCCCATGTCAAAATGGTTAGGGATGGCTGGTTTTAGGTACTTATGCGGCAGCAGAGGAGGAAACAGGACTCTTTGGTTAAGTGTGGAGCTAAGTGATGACATAACTTTAGAGGGCAATGCATTGTGCATCTTGTAATGGTCCAAGTGGAAAAGTGTGCAACATATTAGCTGCCTTGGGTCAGACCGTGACTTAGCAAACCAATTCTTTAAGGTCGCTACCTTTTGGAATCAGATAATCTGATGAAACACAAAGCAATGGAACATTTGTCTACTTTTGGAACATAAGGCATTTTCAATACTCCCCAAAAGAATCTAAAACTATGTTAAGTCTGCCGCTCTGGAAAATCCAGATGTGGCATTTTTTCCTGAGAAAGGCCATGACGACGTCTTCCTTACGAAGTTGCCATCTTTAGAAGAGAATGCACAGGCCCTGGTGTCATGGTGAGAGGCGGTGGAACGGTCATTGGTGTCAGCATCAAAAGATTATCTACTCAGTCATTTTCTAGCTGTGTGACCTCGGACAAATAACCCCATAGCTTCACTTAAATATTTCTTAAAATTTAAGTCATATTTATCTACTAATTCAATGACTGGTTGAGAATCTCATATACGATACAGATTTGCGTTAAGAGCTTTATAAACTACAAATGACACACAAATGTAGGAAAAAAGAAATCAGTATGCATGCAATCAAGTAACTAAGATACAAAAATTTCTCAGGAGAAACAACTAGAAATCAATCCACTGTCAGATATGGCGCTGTAAAAATCTAAGAAGACATTGCTTCACACCTGTTCTATTCTCCTGAATTCACGGGTCAATTCTCAAACATACGTGTTGTGACTGAACTACTGTCTAACAGTGGTTCTCAACCTTCCTAATGCTGCGACCCTTTAATACAGTTCCTCATGTTGTGGTGACCCCCAACCATAATATTATTTTCATTGCTACTTCATAACTATAATTTTGCTAGTGTTATGAATCGTAATGTAAATATCCGATATGCAGGATGGTCTTCGGTGACCCCTGTGAAAGGGTCATTCGACCCCTGAAGGGGTTGCGACCCATAGGTTGAGAACCACTGCTCTAGACTGTATGTCCATCGACAGGTTATTTTTGAAACAAACTTTTCTATAGTGGATAATAAAACACATAGCCTTGTGCATTTGCCTACCCGGTTGACTCTCCTTTCAGAAAAGTGGTCTTTGTAGCAATCCATCGTTAGCTCATGCCCAGAGCCCTATCTGGTGAGTATGAAGTAAAATCTCATACGCCTGAAGCCTAACACGCCCGCCTTCCTGAGAAGCCAGAGCTACACCCTGCTCAAGTCTACTCAGGGCTTTGAAGCACAACCACAGCTGACCAGCGGGTTCTCCCACGCGCTCCACACAGCAGGCTGGGGAGGGGCTATGATTGCTTTCTCCACGCAGACTCTGCTGGAAGCACACTCAAAACCAATGAAGAACTGGAACAGCTGAGACTAATTAATTTAGAGAAATGCTGAGGCCCCCCAAATTTACATTCTGGCAACCTTTACAGCAGGCGTCCTCAAACTGCGACCTGTGGGCCACATGAAGAGGTGTGAATTGTATTTGTTCCCGTTTTGTTTTTTACTTCAAAATAAGATATGTGCAGTGTGCATAGGAATTTGTTCGTAGTTTTTTGTTTTAAACTATAGTCCGGCCCTCCAATGGTCTGAGAGACAGTGAACTGGCCCCGTTTAAAAAGTTTGAGGATGCCTGCTTTAGAGTTTAGACAATGCCCCCAATATCAGTCCCTCTTGGTCAAACATTGGCTCCTGTGTGCTCATGTAGACTTCTCCAGCCTCCACTACCCCAGTGTTTTTCAACCTTTTTTTTTTTATCTCACGGCACTCTTCAACCTATAAACTTCCACAGCACACTTAAACTACGTTGATCAAAAAAAAAAAAAAAAAGAGTGAAAAAAAATGTTTACTGTGCTTTGAACTTCTTTCAAAAATAATTTATAATCTTTAAAATGTTCATGGCACATCCTCTCAAGATCCTCTCAAGGCACAGCAGTGTGCCGCAGCACGCTGAGCCAAACTCCCGCCCACAGGGTGCCTTCCTCCCAAATCCTTTCCTCTGGGTACCGCAAGACCTGATGGTGAGGCAAATACCCATCCCCAGGCCCCACTTCCTTCCATTGCTGTACTGTTGAGCCCGACAGAAAACGCTCTAGCTCTCCGTTAATTAACTTCTGTCCCGTTTGTTCCTAAATCAGTGTGTGGCCTGGAGAGTTGGGTAAGTTTGAATCCATGGCCTCAGCTATTTCAAACCTCTGTTTAACTCAAATATCTTACCTGATGACCATTTCCCTAACTTCAGGTAGGAACCTGTATCTTCTAATTTACTGAGAAATAAGACCAGGCCTCATCACCTCCCCATAAGGCGAACTCCAGCCCTTCACATCAAAGACATGTCCCTCCCCGTGAGGCCAATTCTTCCAACCTGCTATCTGAAGACACTGAAAATGAGGAAATCAACAGGTGGTCATTGTAGTAGCACAAGTGAGAGGCAGCAGGGCTAGAACTATAACTGAAGCTCTGGAATGTGTCCCCTCAGCCTCCCTCTAGCCCAGGTGTGCATGTCCTTCGTAACTAGTGCCAGAGGAGAAAGGAGGGAACTTCGTGATACAGGGTCCCCCCATCTCAGGGCTGGACATAACCCTCATTTTCTAGGCCCAACCAGGCTCACAGACCACGTCCTCTAGTCCAAAGCAAGCTCATAAAACCAAATCTGACCTCTCAGCTGCCACTCCCAGAGCTGGGAACACACCCTAAAGGAAACCACATTCCTACACAGGCACAGTTTTAAAATTAACTTCTGCCCTTAACCCCCTGGTGCTGAATGGTTATGACATTTCATCTCCCCAGCCTCCCCCTGCCCACCCACAAGATAAAAAAGCGGTATATAACTCCCTGGACAGAAGGCCCAGATGGGCTGCCTGCTCAGGAACCGGCCTCTTCGGCTGGTGGAAGGCTCTGTCCTTCTTTCTACTCCTATCTATCAATAAAATCGATCCTGTCACTTATTGGCAGTGATCTGTGGACTCATTTCTTCGAATCTCTGAGACCAAGGACCTGGCTGAGGGAGAGATTCCGATGACTCCCATGTCATACTTCTGCTCTAGAAAAAGATGGTCGGGAAGAGGTAGAAAGGAGAAAGTAGTATGGTGCAATGAATCCTAAAACTGGTTGTATGAAGGGGACCTCATAGGATGTGGGAAAAAACTGTCTGTTTGTATTTACATTTCATCAAAAAGGAGAGGAAATTAAGCTTCACTGACACCTACTACAGACCCACACTGTGGCCATCTCTCCGGTGACATCCACAGCATTCAAGTCCTCTCACCACCTACTACAGACCGACACTGCTGCCATCTCTCCGTGACATCCACAGCATTCAAGTCCTCTCACTGTCCATATCTGAGGTGACCTAAGGGCAGGGTGGAGGTCCCAAGGGCCCTAGAAGTCTTTAATTTGCTCTCAGCACCTGCAGCAAAGTTTATCTCCAGCAAGTTGGGTGTATGCACAGATTTTTATTGTCTCTTTTTCACTAAAGAATCTTTACAAAAAATGGCCTCAGCAAATCCCTGCAAAGTATCCACGGATTTAAGGCACTCGTAATGCAGGAAATAAATAAACAAGAAAATGGCAGAGACAACACTTCTCTCTCTAGAACAAATCCTTCATCAGCCACATCAAGAGTTAAACCAGATAAAGTCTCATCCAATTGGCAAAAAATGTGGCCAAAAATGTTGTCCAGATACGGATGTACACCAATGTTGTTAAGATAAATCTCATTTTAAGATTATAGGGAGCCTTGGGCAGCGCCTGTGGCTCAAGGAGTAGAGCACCGGCCCCATATACCAGAGATGGCAGGTTCAAACCCAGCCCTGAACAAAAACTGCAAAAAAAAAAAAAAAAATTATAGGGAGCCTTGAGAAATTAACTAAGGGTAAAAAAATACATGCAAATAATATGTTAGAAGAAATTAATATATATTGAAGGTGTTTATTAAAAAAACTTTTACTTATAGGAAAAAAGATACCAGCAAAGAAATCCGGAAGCAATTGGCATAGAAGTTAGAGACTAAGGCTGTGGGAACTAAATTTCTAGTGTTTGCCCTGGAGCAAAAATAGATGTACTTTAAGATTAGCAACTTTAAGATTCTAATAAAAGAATGTTTCATTTTTATTTGGGAAAAACTTCTGAAAACTTCTTAACCTCTATTTTATTCTCATCTCCTATGCCGTTTTTGATTTCCAGCAACAGAGTTCACTAAGAGTGTGAGTAAACTAACACAAAATTCCTTTGAACACACTTCATTTACATACAGGATGGACATAAAGTTCATGTGTAATTTGAAATAGTTTAACATGGTAAACTGGAAGCAGTAGCAAGGATAAAAGATCTCCTATTTTTGTTGTCCTTCAACCTAACTAGGTAAATTTAACATTTACATAGACATACGATTACGTAAAATCAACCCAAGTTGCACGGCTTGGTAGGTGAAGTTAGACATTTTAAATAGTCATACTGTTTCTTGTGCAAACACCTTGTTCTTGACTCTATTTCCAGGTGATTTTGGTAACTGTCAAGTCAATCCCCACCATGAATAAACGGACCTTAGTTAACTAAAGTACTAAAAGACATAGCTTAAGTGGCTTGGCCTTTTTTGGGGGGGCTCAGGTGACAGTGTCATCAGACAGACAAAGGGAAGTGGCAGGCACTTGCAAATGTACTGTTGGGGTATGAGACCCCCCCATCTGAAGATAAAGGACACATTTAACTTCCCTTGTTACAAATATAGAAAGCAAGTTTTAAAACGACCCAAAAAAGGGAAACAAGATCCTTTCTTCGCCTCCTCCCTTTCATTTCACAGGTCAATCCAGGACAGCTTTGGTGACACTTCCTGAGCCCTTACACCTACATCTGAGATTCGGCCAGGCCTCTGCACTTCTGCACTGATGTCACACACAAATGCTCTGTTATTTTAAAGGAAGGTGGCAGTGCAAGACAAGCAGTTTTGATTCTTAGGACAAAAAAAAAGCCTACTCATGATTCCGCTTCCCTGATGCTTAGAATCCATTTTTCCAATTAAGATGTTTAGAGTTGAGGTTCATTCTAATGTCCTATTTTTTAAAGAAAAAAAAAGGGGGGGGAGAGAGAAAAAGAAAAGGAAAAGAGAAGGAATGTGGACAGGGTGGGGAAGAAGTGTTCCTGTTCCTTTCCCTAAAACTTTTAGGAGGACTCTTCAGAAATCAGCCTTGAGGCTCAGGAGGAAAGAAATGATCAGGCACCAGTCGGTTAGAAAAGCTCCCCATGAGAACAAAGGCATACCTGGGAGCAGTTCCCTAAGGGTTCTTATATTAAACCACTTATCTTTTTCAAAAAGCTTATTTTACTACTGAAAAAGCAAAATACCTAGTTCTTTAATAGGGATAGCGTTCAAAAAGGCTGAGATAAAATCATTGCCTTAAATTTGTCTTTGTAATGGAAATGTGATCATATGCAGGGAACTAAACGAGTAGAAACAATTTCCACTGCCTGCTCAGATGGCACCTTCATAATCAAATGCATGAACTATACAGCATGGGATCTCACTGGCTAGAATGACTCCATCCTCTCCCACCTCAGAGCCACACCTTGACAAAGAAGGAATTATTATTGCTTAAAAATGGCACCTAATTTATGCTAACGGAAACTGCAGGCTCTTCAGCGTGGCCTCTGTTACTAAGGCCAAGCAGGAAAAACACAATACTGTTTCCTTGAACCTAAACCCCATCACTCCCGCTTAAAATAAATTCACAAAGTTATGCAGATTGTTGGGACTTACCGTGGCCAAAAGGATCTGCTCTCCTTCCAATGCTATCTGCTATTTTTATATTTAGAAAGATTTTACAATTTGACATTTAAATGCACGCAGGCCGGAAGAATACTACTATATCACCTTAATAAAATCAGTCATCCTGTCCTGTCGTCTGCTCTCAGTTCATGATGTTTAGTGATAATTAATATAAGAGAGTAGTCCTGTAGCCTTGGTGTCACTGACAATGGCTTGCACAGGCTGGTACTTATTAAGCATATTTATAGAATGAGTAGTTAACACGGTTTTAACTCCCTGTTTTTTTATATTTCCCCGCTTTAGCCTATTTATTAATAGTAAACATATATACGTAACATTTATTTAGCAAATAAACAACAGAAAAAGCTCACTTTAAATAATCAGGTATTCCATATATTCAAGTGAATATGTTTTATTAAATGCATACTAATATCTTTCTATAGTATGTGAGTATACATAATAAATTAAAATGTATATATTTATTAAATATAGATATAATACCAGAACATGATTATTTCAGATGAGAAATCAAAATAAACCAATTTTTAGGTATCTTTTTGGTCACTCCAAATTGATATTGCTCGTAAAAAAATACACTAATTTTCCCTGGGGGGGGGAAAAAATTAATTCCGTAGCAATGCAGTTAAGGGACGTGTTTTATTTCATAGCTTTCTGCAAGCAAAATTGCTTTGATACAAAACGAGTTCGATGATACAGGTGCTACTGTCCACTCAAGCAAAAGAAAACCTCACATGTAAATGGATCACTTCGTAATTATATTCTTACAGTATAATAGGTCTAATATCCAGGGTGCGCCTCGTGGAAAGCAATGGCACAGAGAGGCTGCAGAGAGTTGAGTATCAGAGTCCTGGCAAGTGCGTGAAGTAACTTCCTGTGAGTTCTCTGTCACATACTGTTTAGAGAAAAGAATTGTGTGTGCATGTATTTGTCTTTCTGTCTTGCATCTTTTAGTTTACGTTTAAATCATCTCAAAATAGATTCCCTATGTGTGTCTTTCGGCTTTTCAGAGTTTCCATCAAAAGAAGACGGTGTCATGAGGTATCCTGAAGGTCAGCGGTAGGTGCAGTGCTGTGGCTGGCAGATCATGGAGACTTACCTGCAGGTACGGTCACTGATTTCAGTGTTTGCTCTCCACGGTACAGAGCAGAAATGTTAGTTCATGTTAAACTCTTTCTTCCCCCTCACAATGAGACTTAAACCCCAGACTATCTGACAAGAAAATTATACAGATAAAATAAAAAGACAAATACACAGATAAGGCCATCTGCAGAATTTTAAACTCGCCTCCTGCAATATTTCACAAGAATTTCTACATCGTATTTTACATGGTTCAAACTTAAATAATAAATGCTCGAGGAAGAATCCTGGCGGGACCAATTGCACTATCTCTTTGAGGACTTGTCCAATCTGCTGGCAGGTGATTTCCTCTGCGGTGTGGGGATTTTGGAAGGCTTGGCTGCGGATGGCCGAGAACCTGCTCGGGGCGTAGGTCTGTGTGTTTGGGGGATAGTCTCCACGTCTGAGCACACGGACTGGATTTCTGAAATGTCAAAGTCTGACGCGTCGCTGCCTCGGCGGCTGCTGGCCCTGCTGCCAGCCTTGCTTCCAGCCCGACTTCCCGGCCGGCTGGGAGTCTTCTTGGAATCTGAGGAGAGAAGGAAGGATGAGACACCCTGATTTTGGGGTCCATCTGTGACTGATTTTTGAAACCTGATGCCACCTTTAATCACAGCTGTTTCCTTGGCACCGGGTAGGAACTTGGAAAATAACTTGCAAATTTGTGGCCTTTCCCCATTACGCAAAGATAGGAAGGCTTACTCTAAGTAGATATAATACAGGAAAGGCGAGATGGACATACAAAAGGTAAGTTCGGGCTCATCCCACTTGAAACGGGATTCCCTTTATTACAAATAGATATAGGGAACATATCCATCATTTAAGATTATGCTTTTGAAAGTTTAGCCTGTATACCCAAGGATGCGTACAGCACAATCAACCAGCCAACTTTTAGGTATAAATCTTACCTGTAAACAGGTAACTCCAAGAACGTAGGAGTTTTGAAATATAAGACCTGAACTTTAAAGAAGCTTCATGCTTGCTGAGCTCAGAACTCAGGGATTCGTAAGTCAACTATTCAATGCAGAAACGTGTAAGGCTCAGTATGGCTGAGTTTTTCCAACCATCCAAAACATGTACCAGGTGATCTCAAGCAGACAGAAGAGCCAACACCTTCCTGTTTGCAGGGGTAGAATACTGTAGCATTTTTTCTTCCATTCTACAGTAATTCTTTCATCTTTCTTTAGTACTTTCCAAAAGGAATTTTTTAGTCACTTGCTACCATGACTCAGCTACCTTTGCTGAAGGACAGGGGCTACAAGTCATCTTAAAAGAATACAACAGTGTCAATTTGTCATTTCTTCCCCAATGAAGGGGGGAAAAAAATAAGAGACTTTAATCTTCAGATGATCGTGCTGCAAAAGTCATTAAAAAAAAGACACGCACCACACTCACCAGCAAATTGTGTTCGGACTCTGGCAGCTGCGGTTGTTATCAAGCCACTGTCCTCCCCCGAGTGGAAGCTTTTCCCTGATAAATATCCCGGCAGTCGAAGCTTGCTTCCTTGTATGGGCGTTCCCTGTATTTAACCAGTGACAAGACATTTCAAGATACTGCTCCTGGGCCATGATCTTCCACCAATGCCACTTTTTTTACAAATGGGGGTGCACACCCTCTTTACTAGACCTCTTCAGAATCCACTGGGGAGAAAGTTTTCAATTAAACAGGGCATGAGGTTCTCACTTGCTTTTCTCCCCTAATTTCTTATTCTAAGAATTCAAAGGAAACTTTCTAAAGAACATTAATCGATGGCTGAAGAGGAAACACAGAATGGAAAATCCCCAATTGAGTACAAAAGTGATGGCCGGGAACAAAAGACAAACTAAGTCGTGAGTACGCGTTAGTATCTTTTACACTGTCAGTGACTAGTACAGAGTTAAGAGAGTTTTGGCAAAAAGATGGTCAACTGCATGGTGTGGAGTGGGGCAATGAAGAATTGTGCTGAGATATTCTGCTGCCTCCCAGTGCTTTTAAGGAACCGGGCAGAAATAAACAGAGACAGAATGACAAGTAACTAAAAAATGCCTGGACAGCCATGATTTAAATAAACTTAACTGTACAAAGAAAAAAAAAAGAGCAATGTTTTATGACTTGGCACCATGCTACTTCACTTCTTGGCTCTATCACCGTCTACATACAAGTCTTTACATACATGTTTTTAAATCCTTATGAGGAGTTAAAATGTCTAAAGCAAATGTAGCTATGAGATTTTATGATAAAGCTAGAATCATTGCATTTTTTTTTTTCAGATCACAATATTTTGAAAATTCTCCCCAAATTAAAAAAATAAATAAATCTCTTAAGGAATATAAGGGATGCAATATTCCTCAGTGAACACAAAGCCAGGGGTCTATCTGGAGGAAATGAATCTATTTTCCCTTTATTAGATAAGCTGAAAATGTTTAATAAAGCATATGGAAGACCTTTTGATATATCAGAATTACATTAATATTAATATTCATATCCCTATCTATATATTAACATGCCTATTGTACATATACGTAGGTATAGGATTTGTATGTGATTTGTATACACAGACTGCTCAAGCCTTCAAAATACTTTCATACCCATAACCACAATAATCCTCATATTCACCCAGTTATATCCTTTCTATAAATGTGAAAAACGAGGAAACAACAGAAAAAGCTCACTTTAAATAATCAGGTATTCCATATTTGGCAAAAAGATGGCGACTGCATGGTGTGGAGTGGGGCAATGAAGAATTGTGCTGAGAGGAGGACAGTAACTTGACCAAGATCAGACAATGCTGATCTAGTTAAATTCCTAACTTAGAATCTCAACAATCCATGAAGGAGGAAGAACACACAGATTCTGAAGCCCATCACTCAAAGTGGCATCACCCTGTCAGAACGCCTTGATGGTTTTGATTTTCTTGTCACAACTCCTCTTCCATAGAAACATACTATTATGAAGTTTGGTCGATTGGTTTTCATTTTATGAGGTTTTCCAGAATGAAACATATTTTTCTATTAGTCAAAATAACATACTTTGTCTTTAATTTGGAGGAGTTTCTACTATTTAAAAAATTGAACTAACATAGCCTCATAGCCCTACACATTTAAAACAAATGATAAAATGTCACTTGAGTTTCTTTAAACCTTTCTCAGTTTTTGTTATGTTAAATCTATAAGAAATGACAGATGTCTCTGGAGGTAACACCACTTGGTGGGAAGGGGTGGGAGTGAGGGGCTGGCGGAATGAGAAAGAAATAAGGAAATGCTAAAGAGTCTGTTGTTTCAATCCCAATTCTCCCACTTATCAGCAGCATGACTTCTGTGGAGTCATGAAGGTAAGGAACTTTCCTTTGCCTACCGCTTATTGCTAATATAATGATTAGGTAATAGGTAAGAATGTGTTTTGAGAAGCATGAAGGGTTGTTTATAGTTATTATATTTTACACAAGCCTCCCGGCCATTAAGTGACATTCTTGATCATTAAGATGAAATACCTCCTTCATTTCAAGACATGGTTATTTATGGATTTTTTTCACCCTAATTACTATCATTCAAATCAAATATGTGGTATTCGTTGACTGTATTTGTCATTTCACAGAGAAGTGTCCTAAAAAGATAACACAGTTGACTTTCAACGGAATATAAATGATCTATGAATTAATCTTGGGTAAATTTTGTCTCACCTAAATACCTTATTCCCATATAGCATTCAGTATTAGAAAGCTAGAGCATGCATCGGTGATATTAATTATTAAAATCTACAAAAGATACGTTACTTTTTGAAAACGACAGATGACTTCGGCCCATCTAAGCTCACCTCACTGACCCGCACTGATAACAGAGAGCTTCTGTCATACCCACCCAGCATGCTCAGGCAGAAACGAATGTGACTGTAAATCAGAGGGACCCTGCCCACAGCGAACATCTCATACACATTCTGTTGATTGGGGATTCTCTTGGAAATGACTTTGCCTATCTTACTCCCATCCAAAGGGATTTCCTGTCCAAATTATGTCCAGTAGCAAAAGCATACCATAGCTTTAAAATAAATTTTACTTAGCTATGCATACAATCTCTTATATTTTACTCTCCCAAGAGATAAAAGCAGAATTAAGTACGAATGAGAACCAAAAAAATCAAAGGTGGTACAGAGCCCGCAGGTGTGACTACGTCCAGGTGACACTGTTCAAAAAGCCATCAACTATCTTTTCTGTTAACCTCGTATTCTTCCTGTCTTCCCACGAACCGCTGGGCTGATTCTGATTTTATAGAAGTCTATAAAAAGACATATGTAGCATTACCAGAAGAACTTCTATTAAGGGAGCGGTGAAGCAATGTTAGTGGGTGATAGTTTCAATTAAAGACTGTTAAGACTAGACTCTGGGGCCTTACAATACCTCTGCGGATGGCACGGGAAAGTCTGAGCACTCTGCTGGTTTACAAGGAGTTGACATTTTGCTGTTTGTCAACCATGGTTTACCATAATTGCGTGTTAAAGGATGGAGAATCTGTATGGAACAATGGCAAATCAAAAGTAAAGGACAGCAGATAAAAAAAACAAAGCCACAGAAAGAGATAGTCATAGCAAAGAGTCACATTTCACAGTAATAATAATAATAATAATAATTAAATAGAAAAATTTGATGGCAAATCATATACACCATAAAAAAATAAATAAATAAAATGCAGCTTTGAAAAGAAAAACCCATCTGAAAGAAAACATCCGTTACACAGATCATCTGTATATGGGCCACTAGGTAAAAGTGCACTTAAAGAAAGAAATCCTTCATTTCCCATATTGTGAGAAAGGGCATCAAGGGGTCCTACAAATTCTAGGGACCCAAATAAAACATTCATAATACTTGGGATTGACCAGGACTATACAGGAAGAGAAACAGATTTTAATTTATCCTCAAGTCCTACCTTGGGCGTGCTGGTGGCAGGAACCTGCGGGGAGGCGGCCTGCCCGGCCTGACTGGACGCACAGGCAGATCTGTTGGGGGAAGCTCCTCGGGACGAAGGCCGGGACCTGCGGCCCCGAGGTCGGAAAGCGGCCATGCCCTGACTGGCCCCGTCGGCTAGAATGAACTTCTCCCGCAGTTCCATGTTGGTTCTTCCTTTGGCTGCATTTTGCACATACGCCCCATGATGCACAGGAAGAAAAGAAGGAGAAGAGGTTCTCAGTCATTCATGGGAAGAACAAAGTGCTCGTCAGCAGAGACCACGCTGAGGAGTTCAAGAACAGCTTTTTGCCATGCCAACTCCAACTCAGCACAACAAAAAGTTAAATGCATTCCTTTACAATGCATTCCTTTCCAGTACAAGTGAGTTGGGCAAGGGAGAAAAAAAAAAGTGTGCTTATTCTAACACTAGACACCAGCAAGAATAACCGCTATTAAAGAAAGAATCAGCATGAAAATGGAAAGCTCATGCTAAAGTACTGTTAATCCACCAGCTACTGATGCCCGCGTGGTTTCAATTGCCCTTCACCACACTGAGAAGACAGGCCAGGAAGGCAGGGACTGTGTTTTGCATGTGCTATGGAGGTCAGGAGAACAGCAGTATTTTAATACTGGGATTAAAAACGCGATAGAATTACACAGAACGAGAGATGGGTTGTTAGTCGTGATGACAACATATAAACTTCCAGATTGTTCACTTAAATGAGGCGGCTAGTAGTTTTATTTTTATGCCTCGAAAAACTGTTTTACCAACATGCAATAACAAACACCAGACCCAAGGATCCGTGAGCTAATCAGTGATGCAGCACTCTTACAAACACATATGCACACGGAGAGCACAGGTGCCGCGAGAACCCGGGGAGCCACATGTCCGCCTGTGTGCGATCGCTTGCACGTTTTACAACGCCTGCCTTCGCAACACACCCAAGGTGTGCCGAATTTTCAGAACTTAAATTTGGAAGCACCAGCTCGGTTGGATATGAGTTAAGCCGTATGCAATGGATGAAGCAGGTTACTTCAACAACAAATGATTAAAGCAAGAATGGAAAAGTAGGAAAGAGGAAAGGAAAGAGGGGAGAGGCCAAGAGAGGGGTTGCCAACCTATAGTAGGCTGAGTAGTAGTGATTGAAGAGTTTGATTCCGAACGTAACATTTTACTCCCATGATGATGAACTAGAAAAAATGACACAGGATACCAATCACATTAAAGAATACTGTTAGCAGAGGAAGAAACAAAGTACAGTAGTCGAAAATGCAAAGGGTGCTCAGATCCGGCCTTTAGCACATATTTTAGAAGAAAAGTGACATCAGGAAAAGAAGCCTTCTGAAGATCTGACTCAATAAGCAAAAATGTATCTGGAAGACCATGCCGCAGTCACGTTAACTTTTCTAAGCAACCCAACAGAACGCTATGCATTCTGATTTCTTCATTTCAGAAAAAGAACTGCATTTCACCCTAGGCTGTATTATTTTCAACATATAAAATAAAATGGATCTTATTTTCCTTCTCTGGCAGGAGTATCTTTGGCCAACAGAGAAAGGGCTACTGCATAAGGTTGTATAATAACCCACGGTGGCCTTGGCAAAGAGGCCTGTTGACTCTGATTCACCTGTGTGTACTAGATGGTGACATAATTCCCCCCAAATCAAAAGGCCCCACTGAAGGAATCACGGCCTCCCACCTGGTAGGGTTAACTTGAGTTCACAGGTTAAAGAAAATTATAATATTTTTATTGTTTGTTTATTCCGAGTTAGAAAAATAGATCTACTGAGTAAATGGTACCTAATTAGAAACTGCAATCAAATGACCACTTTTAATGTAAATCAATTAACAATTCAAAAATAGACTGCATGATCTGAAGACAGGAAAATTAAAAGCTAACCTAGGACCCTTGGGCTGGTAGAGATGAAGAGAGCTACAGTGTTAAATATGTGTGTATATATATAAATAAATTTTTTTTTTTTTTTAAATGGAGACAAGAGTCTCACTATGCAGCTCTTAGTAGAATGCTGTGGCGTCACAGCTCACAGCAACCTCAAACTCTTGGGCTTACGCGATTCTCTTGACCCAGCCTCCCAAAGTAGCTGGGACTACAGGCACCCCCCAACAACTCCCCGGCTATTTTTTGTTGCAGTTGTCATTGTTGTTTTAGCTGGCCCAGGCTGGTTTCGAACCCTCCAGCCTCGATGTATGTGGCTGGCACTGTAACCACTGTGATATGGGCGCCAGGCCAAACATTTATATTTCTAATGTTCTAATCTGCAACTTCAGAGTAAGAGTAGGCTTAGCTGAGTATTATTTAAAAACTTTTTTTTTTTGCAGTTTTTGGCCAGGGCTGGGTTTGAACCTGCCACCTCTGGCATATGGGGCTGACGCCCTACTTCTTTGAGCCACAGGAGCCACCCCATTTAAAAACTTTTTAAGGATTGCTTTCTCCCCTTCTCTTCTTTTCATAAAAGCTTTGACTGTAAAACTTTTAATGTCCAGTATTTTGGGGCTTTATCACCTCAACTTTCTTTGCTTTTACTTTGCTATTTAATGATAGACCAGATCCTTTCCATGGCTGGTATAGCTAGTTATTTTGAAAATTGCAGAGGGTCTCACAAAGAAGATCTAGTCCATTATTTCCTGCCCACCTGTCTCATATTTATCTAGAAGAAGTTTAAAAAAAAAATCAAGGAGAAGGGCGGCGCCTGTGGCTCAGTGAGTAGGGCGCCAGCCCCATATGCCGAGGGTGGCGGGTTCAAACCCAGCCCCGGCCAAACTGCAACCAAAAAATAGCCGGGCGTTGTGACAGGCGCCTGTAGTCCCAGCTGCTCGGGAGGCTGAGGCAAGAGAATCGCGTAAGCCCAAGAGTTAGAGGTTGATGTGAGCCGTGTGAGGCCACGGCACTCTACCAAGGGCGGTACAGTGAGACTCTGTCTCTACCAAAAAAAAAAAAATTAAAGGAGAAGAACATGGTTCACGAGTGCCACAAGTTCTCTGGGAACTCATGGCTGACAGACCAATGTGAGACATTCACTATTGGAATAAATGACCAAAATTATGCCCAGTATGTTTTTGATGCTGAAAAAGAATACAAAATTGATATACTGCTATGATGTATCGTGACATGAGCATCTCCTTACCCCTGCAAGGGTCATTTTTCACTAAGAATTCATCGAGTGCCATCCATCCACCACCAACACGAACCATCACGGTACTTCGTAGGATCCGAACCAGCCGCAATTGCTGGGAGTCTCCAAACTGTGCGGTGAAGACAGAAATAACCTCTAATTGTCAATAATAATTCTAAACGAAAGGATGATGGGCAATTTGCAATAGTTCAAGCAACCGACTCTAATTTCTTGCTTAGTTTGTAGCAATTAGTAAAATTTCAGGAAAGGGGGTTTGTAATGATCTGCGCGTTAGGCGGCTGCATGCTGATTTAAGCCCCAAAGAAACAGTTTGAAAAAAAGATTATAAAGGTTACCAAGTGTCATATTGCAGCTTCGGCCTAAAATTATTTTCCTTTCTTGTGATAGAAACAGTATTAGTAAAGGTAGTCATTTTACGATGTTTCTAGAAGTTAAACACAGCTATGAAAATCAACATTGGCCCCCGTGTCCAGGGCTTATACAAAGTAAGAGGGCTCTAAGGAAAATTCACTATACTTTGACTCCTCTTCATTAAAACTACCTTTTATATTACATTAAAACTGTTTCCACTAAAGTATATGGGAGAAATCTTCGTAAGCTCATTTTGTTTTCTCTAAGAGCAGTTTTGACTTACAGGGACTAAAGTAGTAAATGAGTATGACTAACAAAAATTTCACAGTCAACTAAAATTTTTGCATCCCTAACGATCTGATAAATCAGTTTATTAAAGGCTACATTTATACGCCATTTCAGATTACTGTAATATGAGAATGGCCACCGACACATTATTAATGATGTAGCTTCCAAAACTATGAGAGTTTCTCTCAAAGCTGTTTATACCACAACTGTTGACACTAACTCACAAGCAATCATCCTCTTTTTGCCCTTTCAATAGGCTCATCAGTCACCTGGATGTGCTAAAAATTCTCCAATCCTGAATACATTTCTAGCCTAGTTCCTGGTAATATTTATTTGTTTTGAAAGCCTGTGAGAAATGATTTCATACTTTTAAATCACTTCTAATAGGCTCATGTCCAACTTATAAAAACTACCAGGCTAAATTTCATGGTTGCCAACCCAGAAGGGAACAAAGCAAAATGAACAGTCAATTAAACACAAATTCACTGTAAAGCAGGTAAAACACAAACTGTGACCTGACTGTGTTGTTTAAGTCATTATGGGATAAACAGAAAACTTTAAGTAGAAACCATCTGTTACTTTGCAGTGAGTTTTGACATTGAATTTCAGGAAGAGAACCCTCCAACAAAGCCAACCACGTTCCACTCAGGATCCTAAAACTCAGAAGGGCCCAGAAAGCAAGTAAAATGCACAGTAAGAACTTGTGCGTTTGCCATCAAACCTTGTTAAATAGCTATTTCTAAATCTGATTTTAAACACTGAGACTTAAGCTTTTCTCTAATCAAGACTGTTCCTGAAATTTAAATGAAAATTTTAAAATAAAAAAGATACATTTACTTTGTTAGAAAAAATTTGGTGCTGCTAATAAGCCAGGGGAAAGAAGGGGGTTTAAAGAGAATTACCCTTAAGAAACCAGATAATCGAACCAAATAATTCTGGGCCCAAGACCATGCTCAAAAAAAAATTGTGAAGGAAATAACTAGCAGTGCTTTATAGAGGTGACAATTCTAATAAATATGAATAATTTTCAATTTTATTGAAGGCATTCTCCAGACAGCTATCATTGTCTTCAAACTTCCCTAAGCTTCCCAATAGCCAAATTATGAGATAATAAAGAATGGGCTGATACTGCTCTTTGTGTTTTTGGTGAATAAAACCTTTTGAGGTAAATATTTCTCTCATCCTCTCCACAAATGAAAGACGCTATCCCATTTGCTGACTAAGAAAATAACAAAAATGGAAAAGTAATATGTTATGATATAACTGATAAAAGTTTTTTTTAAAAAATCTGTTTTAAAATAGCCAAATATTTCCATTTTAAATAAATTATCTGCTTGCAATAAATGGGGGAATAGGTAATTTGAAACTTGAGATGTAATATGGCTTAGGAACTAGATATGGTCAGGGACGATAGACTCATAATTCTTTCCAAAAGCTTACAGTAGAAAGAATCTTCTCCCGGAACATGTTTCTTATCTTTAGTTTCAAAATTCTGATGGTGAGGCAGTGCCACTGGACAGTTTTCTATTGCCTCCAATGTCAATATAAACATATGGTCAAGATGGCATGAAATATGACTTTAAGTTTGTGTAAGTTACATGTGATAACTTTCCACAAAAGGGGTGGCATCACTTGAAACCTGCAGGCTTAACACTTTAGGATGCAAAGCCCTAAATCAATGATTTGTAATAAGTGGAAAATGGCTGCCTTGCAGACAAAGTTACAAGTTACTCATGGCTGAGTGGCCAGGAGACCTCTCAGTCCTGTCTTCCTGTGTCACAGACGGATGCTGGTCATCCTCGGCTACCTGTACACCACATTTCCTAAACAGTCAAACACCAAGGAGGCTACACAGAGATGTGTGGAGAATTGAATTTGTATTCCACTGAGTATTTGCATAAAACATATGCTAATGGTATTATTAAAACAGGGAAATGAAAATCGCATTTGAAGCACGGTAGCCAAGCTACAATTCATTATCTGGTTTGCTTAAAAGTAATCTCCTCATTTGAGACACAAGGCAAAAAGGAATCCTGGTTCAAGGACCCTTATAGCGCTCACAGAGAGACACCACGCTAACCAACAATGGAGTAGCTAGGGAGACAGCATGGGAAAGATTGGCCATGGCAAGCTTCAATGACTATGAATTCGAGTTAAAAAGAATCATCAGGAACTTGAGCATACATTCCACTGGTTTATACCTGATTTCCCAGGAAGAACTGATAAAAAAAAATGGAAAATGGAAGAAAGACACAATTAGTTCAACAGGAAACGTTCTCTGTGACTGTAGAACACACACACATCCTCACACTCCGGCTTCTGGATGTAGTTTCTAGTTCAGAGATGTGCAAGCACCCAGCTGTCCCAATGTCAAACCAAATAATCAGAAAATTTTCTCTTTGAATTTTATTTCGGGGGGGGGAGGGAGAATCTTAGTATTTCAAATTGAAATTAAAAACTTGAATAGACAGATGAATATTTTCAATATGGAAGTATATGAGTATAAAAATGAACACTGTGTTATTTGTAAGGAACACACTGTGTCAGGGGAACTCAGCACATCTCCTATCCAGCTACTACAGATACCAGATGTTCCAAAAAAGAGAAACAAAAAACAGAGGGAGAGTGATGAAGTCACACTGTTCTTCTGTTTTGAAGAGGGTGAACCAACTTGATTGAGATTTTGAATATAAGCAAAAGTTACTGCACAGGTGGGAAAAACATTGCCTCTTTTTCATAGTTATAAAAATGAGTCAATATTTTTAACTTTGTGGTGCTGGTTTAAAATAGCTTTGCCATTTGAAATCTGAAAACTCACCTTTTAATCATAATAAAATATAAAGTAAAAGGAAACAACCTAAATTTTTGGAATTTGAGTGTTGTCCTGTGAATAATTCTCTACTTCAAAGTAGAAAATGTTCTAAATGTCAAAGATATATCCTACTGTTCAAAATGCAGGCCACCTTGGTATAACTTAAAATGATAAAAGTTGGGAGCTTCATAAACCGTTTAATTTTGGAGGTAAAATAAACAATCAGAATTCCTAGAAAACAATGCTGATCAAATTGCAAATAAATTTCAATTTCTATCTTTTGAAGAAAGTACCAAGTTATTTTGAAAACTTACCCTGTATTTGTTATCACCGATCTGTTCAACTTGAAATCGTTTTGCACATTTACACTTAGCTACCTGCCTTGTCACCTGCCAAAAACGACAATGAAATAGTCACTTCAATGTTAGCCTTTACATAGTGGAATCCTTAAAACTCTGACACAACTAGTTCTAAAGTGGAAATACAGAAAATGTTTGCATGAAGTGTGCATGACACGCGGGAAGAACACACTCTTATGGTGGCAGGCAGTGGGACGCTAATGAGTACCTCATCTTCGATTTTGTCAGCGTCTGTGACAGGTTTATAAGCATCTTTGTTTGGATGAAGGGCTGCTACAAATTCGTAGTAGTCGATGTATCCGTCACCGTCTCTGTCAAAGATGTCAGCGACTGCACTCATCTCCAGGCGGCTGGTTGGAAACTCTAAGATGTTCAAAAGAAGAGTAAGGCGGGTAGCTTGTTAATTCTGTCTAAGACATTCTTCATTGCACTTTTGAATCTTAGTATGGAGGGTTCAATTATTAGGGAGATCAAATATGTTAAAATCCTTTAAAAAAATAAAAAGCTGAATGATAGCTATGTACGTGATCCAAAGTTATCTTTATTTGGATGAATTGTATGAAAATGTTTTTGTGGGTCAGCAATTCCACAGAGTTCCAGTACTACTGAAGGAATAATTAATTCAAAGTTTACTTTAAGAATGATGCTTAGTAACACCTATCAGGGAAATAACCTATAAATGACTAACCCTTCAAACAAGAGGGTGACAAATATCTTTTTTTTTTTTTTTTGAGACAGAGTGAGAAAGACTGAGTGCCATGGTATCACAGTTCACAGCAACCTCAAACTCCTGGGCTCAACTGACCCTCCTGACTTAACCTCCCAAGTAGCTGCGACTACAGGCACCTACCACAACACCTAGCTAGTTTTCCTATTTTTAATAGAAACAGGGTTTCCTTCTTGCTCAGGCTGATCTCAAACTCCTGAGCTCAAGTAATCCATCCACCTTGGCCTCTCAGAGTGCTGGGATTATAGACGTGAGCCACCATACCCAGCCTGAGTATCTTAAGAATTTTAACAGAGTTCTAATTTCCAATTATTAATGACCATGTTAGCTCAGAATGTGAATTACAATGAAAAAGAAAGGAAAAAGCATTCCTATTATATGCCACACAACACAAAAACCTAAGACTCACATACAGAATGTCCATAAAGTTCGTGTGCAAAATTTAAAATACTTTATGGACATTATTTTAAATTGTACATGAACTTATGGACACCCTGTATTATTGACTTTACTATACTCATGAAGACAGGATTCATTAGTAGTGTATGCTTGATTCCAGAGCCATCATTTTTTACCAAAGACACTTTTTTTTAAGGTTTGTGACTTACTACCCAAGACAATGTTGTATCAGTAACACACATAAAAATGTAGTCCCACAATTTTAATCTGTGCCTACTTTCTTTAAAAATCTCCTTAGTTACAGTCACCTGTCTTGGGACTTACTTGAGGAAAGAATCCCATCAATAAATTCCTGTCGTGTTATTTTCCCATCCTGATCTTTATCAATCCTCCTGAAGAAGTCCATTACTCGAGATTTCTTGTGATTCATCCATCGCATGTATTTTTTGCGCCAGATATCAAAATCGAAGTTAGCAAATTCTCTCAGCTAAAGAGGACAGAAGGCACTTTGGTTAATGCTATGCTCAAATTATATCTTATACTGTATGAATAAATTCTTTATATAACTTTTTTTAGGTAACACACACATCTTTCCCATTTCCAAAAAAGATGATTTTACAAAGGAGACTCCAGAAACTATTCTTTCTTTATAGTTTTATTATTATCATCACTGATTTTTCTTTACAAATAGAACTGCTAAAAATTTAAACTGAAAATTTCTGATTAAGGGCGGTCTGCCCCAAAGTATGGCCACTAGTCACAGTCCTTGAAAACAGCAGGCCCACTCAATAGCTCAACTCACCCAACCTCTTACTTTCTCCGCCTCTGTACTATTAGCCACTCTCTTAACTCCCTAGACTTCTAAAAATTTCCCAGTTTCAGAATCTAAAATTCTGAATCTTATATATAGGATACTCACAGTTAAAGGATCTGAATTATAAATAATTATATTTTCCAGGAAGTACCTCCAGAAAAATATGTCAAGTTAGATCCTGTCTTAAGGAATCAGGTTCTGATTATTAAAATAAAAGAATTTTTTTTACTTTGATTCCCTAAATCCAAACCCCAAGTATCAGTTTTCCACAAAATTATACACACTTGCAGTATTCATTTTATAAATAAAACATATACTCAAAGAGTAAGAATTTGCTTATCAATTATCAGAGAAGCTTTTTTTTAAAATCAATATTTTGTCAATGAGTTACGGTGAATGATGCAAATGACCAAATGATGAACATAAGGGTTTTCTAAGTAAGAATTTGCTTATCAATTATCATAAAAGCTTTTTTTTAAAATCAGTATTTTGTCAATGAGTTACGGTGAATGATGCAAATGACCAAACGATGAACATAAGGGTTTTCTAACCTCCTCTAGCCTGTCCAAGGCATCGTTGAGCTTTCTCCTCCTTTCCAATGCCAGGAGCCAGACCTGCTGCCATTTGCTCACCAGTAAGTTCACCCTGGGATTCTTGGTTTCAATTTGCGTTTGTGATCCAGAGGGATACAAGCTGGATGCCGGGAAGCGTTTTCCTGTTAAAATGAACTTAGTTAGGGTGGCCGTTTCCAGGCTTCTGACATGAGGTAAGGCTTGGCCTTTTTGGTTCCTAGCTAAGACCAAATCAAGCTTAATTATTGAATTATTACAAGTAAAAATATCCTAATTTAGAAGATGCATAATGTCAAGATCCAACTCTGTTTTACTCATGAAGGATCATTTACATACTGTTTGTGTAATTTAGAAAAATATATCTTGACAGGGACATTTTTAAATAGTGGAATGCTCTCTCAATAAGTTTATGCTTAAAATGTCCTCCAGCTCAAAATTCACAGTGTTTCAATGACAATGCAGCATGCTGTGATCCTTCTCTTTGTTAAGGCAAGATGAAAGAAATCTCCCAGGGCATGGAGATAGATCTCAGAAGCCACTGGGAGAAACCCAGCTGCCCCTCTTAGACAAAAGGCTAAAAGGAAGGGCAGGTGAGGGCAGGAAGACATTAAGAGTCAGAGCAAGAGGCTTTACGAATTCCAATTAAATATGAGAGGACAGGCTAAAACAATTAAGTTCACAAACTTGTGCTAGAAAACTAGTGCTACTTACCTATTGCTGAGTATCACTTGGTCACCTCCAAAGTATGTCCTCGGGAAGCTCTGCAGTGACACCAGTGCCTAGTCCGCCCTTTGAGGCAATTTTAGAACTCTTTTTCTGGACTGGGCTTCAGACCTGTCATCATATGAAGTCTGACAATTAAGTTCAGAAACTCATCCTAGAAAAAGTGCTTTCAAAGACCGACTAGGCACTGGCATCAGTGCATAGCTTCCAAGGGGAGGACTTTGAAGGTGACCACAGAGATAGTTAACAAAAAGGTATGGAGCATTCTTCCAGCATGAGTTTGCAAACTTAACTGTTGGACCTTGTTGTGCGCAGGGTCCCAGCTGGGCTCAAGTCCACTTTCCACTGAAACAGCACGTCTCCTGCGCATAGCATCATCCCCAAGTTTTCTGCCTTATGGAGGTATCTTCTCCCACTTCCCAGCTATGTTTCACAAGTTTCAACAATTAGACAAAATAATACATTTTCCTCATCCAACTAAACGGTTAAATGTAGGCCAGCAAAATGACTGGCCTAACGTCATACAGAATGTTAAGAGTCCAGGCTGGGACGTACATCGATAATTAATATTTATCGAGCATTTAACAATATGCCTGTGAGAACGTTAAGTACTTCAACTGCATTTGCTCATTTAATTCTCATTGCAGCCCAAGGAAGGTATAATTAGCCCCTTTCACAGATGACAAAATTGAAGTCCAGAGAGAGTTTAAGTTACTTGTCCAAAATTTTGCTTCCCAGTTGTTAAGTGGTGGAGAGAGCTGAGGCGTCTCCAGGGCTCCTCACCAGTTTGTTACCTTGTCTCCTTGGGGAATACAGTAATTACAGCAGCTCTGACACCTCTCCTTTTTAAATTACCCCCCCCACTAAGAAATACACAAAATATACTTCCATTCAGAAATATACAAAACGTATGACATCAACTGTGCTCCTTTTAAATCTTTGTCTAGCTAACTCTTACTCTCTTGACGTTATTTCATTGGGTTAAGGTACCCCAGAAAATAAATAGAGCTAAAATCACATGAACACAGGCGAAGTCCATCAGATTGCTGGTCACTAATTAGGTCACGAACTTTAGGTTCAATTAGGTCATGAACTTTATCCAGGTCATGGTCCTTTCTGTTCCATTCAGCCTTAACATTATATAATAGAAGAAAAATGAGAAATTCAAAGGGCGTGATTTCTGTTTTTGTTTCACATTTTTTCCAGCTTCTTTTAGCTAACCTGAAAGATACACTTTAAGCAAACAAAGCTAAATATAGAAACCCGGATTTATCTTTTCTTTTATTTTTAAACAAGTTGTTGTAATACTTGAGTCCATGTATTCTTTTAAGAGGATCTTTTATGATAAGAGGACTCACGTAGAATCACCAACTGCTCTAACATTTTCAGAATCAAATGATAACTCATAATAAAAGGAAACTATCTGCCTTGTTTAACATCTACATTTTAAAGAAACTGGCCACTGCTTACTTCCCACCCGTCCCTTGTCCAGCACGGGAATGTGGGACTGTAATGAGGCAGGGTCAGCTGTCCTTCTCTTATAGGTCTTGGTAACTTTATCAACATCAGGCTGTTTTCTGGTCATTTCCTCCATGAAGGTCTGAAATGAAAAAAAAAAAAAAAAAAAAAAAAATGGAGTCAATTAAATAAAAGCACACCAGAGAAAACCCATCTTTAAAAATGAACTGAAAGAACCGTGCTATTATTTCCAAAGAAGAATAATCACCAGGTTTTAGCTTTAGGGGAAAAAAAGTCTAAGCCATCTTCATACATAGTACACCATTCACTAATTTTTAAAGAATGCAAATTTTTTTAAATTTCAGATTACTACGCGGGTATAGATGATGACTGCAGCTCAATCCACAACTGCCAAGACATGGAAGCAATCCAAGTGCCCTCAACCCATGCATGGATCAACCAACTGTGGTCTATGTATACCATGGAATACTATTCAGCCATGAAAAAGATGAAAATTCACATATTTTGTATTTACCTGGATGGAGTTGAAGCATATTCTTCTTAGGAAAGTATCATAAGAATGGAAAAGCAAGTAGCCAATGTATTAAATACTAATATGAAACCAAAAGAAAAACAAGTACACTCCGGAACTTGAAAAATACGAGTATATTCAAGGAGTGGGGGAGGGGCAGTAGGGAAAGGAGAAGGGGAGGAGAGAGGGTGTTTGGTAAACTCTCACCTAATGTGCACAAGGTAAGGGTATACAGAATGCAAAATGTTAAAGCTGGCAAAGAGAGTAAATTAAAATTAAGAATAAAAACAGTTTTAGTTTGAAGACTACACATGGGAGCTGTCCTATGAATGAAATAACCTGTGTACCAAGGAAGTTCAAGGAACCATTTAGCTGGGCTGTTCCCTAGGACTTTTTTGTGGCAGGTTTCGCCTAAATACTTGAAATATTTATGATGGCTTTGATATCCAGCGACACAATTCACCTTAAATATGGCTGCATCAAAATATTCACAATGAAGATATTCCAAGGAGGATGAGTGTTATTCATGTTAAAGTTTGTACGGTTATATGGAGAAGATCTGACTACCTGACCATTGCTCACCTTATCTCTTCTGGCTTATTAGTACTATCGTCTAGGTGTCTCTCTACCTGGAGTTTGTAGCGAAGGCTAAGGAAAGGCAGAGATTGTGAAAAGCGATGGGGAAAGGAGAGGCAGACAAAAATGAAAAGTAAAGGAATACATTTCTGGAATATGTGTCCCACTGGAGAACTCAGACCACTTCGATACCTGTAACTAGAAGGCGACGTGACCTGAGACCCTTAGGGCCATTATGGGCAGTGGTATCTTAGACTTCCATTAAAATTACAAACCCAGTAATGTTAACTGCTTAGCTAGCTGAGCTCACACTGACTGTTTCTCTTCGTAAATGCACATTAAACCAACCAACAAGCCACTGCATAAATCAGAGTGAATGTGACTCCCAGCGTTTAACTTTAAACAAGTAGGATACACAGGGGAAGTAGTTTTCCTCCTTAAGATGATGTGTTCCCTTTTACATATGATGGATCTGTGGTAACGGTGGTCATCCTGGGAGACAGATGAAAGTGCAAACACAGAGCAATAAAACAAGGCCCCAGATGACACCACCTGGCTGGATGGCATCACCAAAAAGGAGAGAGCAGAGTGAAAGAGTGAGAGGGGTCAGAGAGCTGCGGATAACGTGCAAGCCCCGAGGAGAGGTGCAGTGTGAGACAGGGCCACGTGGGTATAATTTCACGGAGGACAAAGAAGGAAGTCTCGGAGGATTACTGTGAAGGTAGGTTTTAAGGCAGCTGTGGAATTTGAAATCTAGTTGTAAGGAGCAGAGGAGTATGTTCCAAGAAGTGAAAATAACAAGCATACAACAAGGTTTTGATAAGTACAGCAGTGAAAGGAAAGAAACTGAGACGAGGGCTAACGGGAGTTAGGATTGTATTTATTTTACCTGGTGTTCTGCAATGAGGGCTTTCACTTCTTCAATCTCCTGAGGGATTACTTCTTTATCCTTATCGGTGAGTGTGGTTTCAGCCCACTGCAACCAAGCCAGCAAAGCTTCCAACAATTCCTGCTTAGCAATAAGCCCAGCCAGCGCACTCGCTAATCTCTGCTGATGTTGTTTGGCCCAGGCCAGCACCTGTTAGAGAAACAAATGTCTCTGAATTTCTTTCAACGTAGGAAATAATTGCATTGATATAAAATAAATAGCATTTTAGTTGTAGATTAGGATCATTCTCTGCTAGACCCATACTACTTCTAGTCTTTCCAGATCCGATCAGCGGCCCTAAGACCCAGCTTCAGGAGGACAGGGGAGCCCACTATGATGGTCGTCACCTGCAGAATTTAAAGATGTATGTCCATCACCCAGGCTTCTTTTGCCTTTCTAATTTACAATTGAACACGTGTGCCCTGATGGATCAAGTATGCTTCCTTTATGCAGCAAAGCAGAAATAAGAAGGCGAATATTTTAGCCAGAGAATTAAGACTTCACACATATCAATTCATTCCACAAGTATGCATTGCTCCGAGGCACCATTCAACTGTGGGATCATTCAACAGACACACGTGGAAATGTGACAAAATGTCATACAGTGAACCAAATATCTATCTGCCTTCTAACTTTCCAGAGACAGAGCTTCAAAATTCCCTTTAACTTTTTTTTTTTTTTTGTAGAGACAGAGTCTCACTTTACCGCCCTCGGTAGAGTGCCATGGCGTCACACGGCTCACAGCAACCTCCAGCTCTTGGGCTTACATGATTCTCTTGCATCAGCCTCCCAAGTAGCTGGGACTACAGGCGCCCGCCACAACGTCCGGCTATTTTTTTGTTGCAGTTTGGCCGGGGCTGGGTTTGAACCCACCACCCTCGGCATATGGGGCCGGCGCCCTGCTCACTGAGCCACAGGCGCCGCCCCCCTTTAACTTTTAAGGAAAAGTGAATTTCAGAGACAAGTGATGTACATAATAAGAATATTCTGAAGACCATTTTCTATGTAGAGGTCTCACTTTCCTGGGGTTGTTAAGTGTATGTTAATTGCTGAAATTTCCCACACCCTCCAACTCTCAGTGCTCTTGCTGCTCTGAAGATCATCTGAGACACACTGACCTCCTCAAACCTGGCCCGGATGATCGTTATCCAGTGCTTAATGGTGGTGATGGAATCAGGGTGGCAGATCGCCAAAACAGCGTCTCCCATATTGGTGGCTTTATTTAGTTCAGCTCTTTTCTCTTCCAGTTTCTTCATGAATTCCTACAGCAGAAACAAAGACTTCAAGTAGTTGCTGGCTGAAAACAAAACACTGTGATGTTTGTTTGACTGTCAGGGTTAAACAAATCAACAAGAACTTCAACTGGTTTATTCACAGTGGAAATCATCCACTAAGTGGGGAGACAAGGAGGACAAAATAGAAAATATATTACAGCGTTCAAAATAGGAGTACAGGTGTTCCTTGGTATCCCAGGGACTGGTCCTGTGCACCAGTAAATACTAAAATCCTCAGATGCTCATGTCACTTGCATAAAATGACAGTATTTGCATATAATCTATGCACATCCTCCTGTTATATTTGAAATCATCCCTGGATTACAAATCATACCTATACAATTTAAAATGCTATGTAAATAATCGTTACGGTATATTGTTTAGGGAATAATGAGAAGAAAAAAGTTTGTGCAATGTTCAGTACAGATACAGCCATCCATTTAAAAAAAAAATTTTTTTCACCCGAGGTTGGTTTAATCCATAGATGAGGCAGAAAGCCAACTCATGCTTTAAAAATGCATCATAAAAAAAGAAAACCTCTCCTACGTTTGCATATATTATGCTTATATTATTAGTGGAGAGTAGGATTGGCAGACAGGATTGCCAGAGATAGAAACAATATTGATTGCAATTATTTAAAACAGCCTTAACTGCTCCAGGAAAGGTAGGAACTTGTACACTAAAGTACCAAAAAGAAAGAAGGCGGGGTAAAGAACTAGAAATGTTTAGGGGTGTGGGAGAGAAGGCAAAATATTTAGGCATGGAAAAGTCACGGGGAGGTTGGAGGGAGCAGAAACCCTGCGAGAGAACCATCCCTTTAAAAAGTCCCTAAGCGTCACTCTCCTCTGTGCCGCAATTTTGGCACGTCTAGCCAGTTTCTGTGGGAGAATGGGATGGACAAAGCCCTGAACGAAGATTAAGGATAATTTTACAAAAAAGCTTTTTACAAATGGCTCACACACATAATTATACTTTTTACCATCAGAACCATCCATCAATAACATGGACCACACAACTCTACAAATATGGTTAAAAAAACGAGGACCTCTGTCCTAACAAATGTGACATGCTTTCTCACCTGTCCATCCCCATTTACGAGGGCTAAGCCGGTGGCGCTGACAGTGAGTACCAGAGGCTGCGGCCATAGCTGCTGCCCTTAATATGAACAGCAGGTGTTCACAGTAAAATGTGTTTTACTGTAACACGTGGTGACCGTGTGTTTCTAACCTCTGTGAAGCAGCTTTGTTAAATACCTCCTACTCTAGCATGTCACCATCATTATTTACATATATCTACTAGATTCCAAGGTCCAACAGACTGTGTTGCTCATTTTTGTATTTCTGGTAATTGGTTCAAGAGTTTTGTGATTGGTTGAATAAATGCTTTTAGTCCTTTTCCTTATGAATGTTTATTCTCATAAAGTCAAGGTTCAATTAACCATTTACTTTTTTAATATCACCTCCTTTTTCAATGTCAATAACCAACTTTAAAAAATATTTTAATTTCCCCCAATACAGACCTACTTAAATGAAAAAACTAAAAAACAAAAAACAAACAAACAACAACAAAAAAAAAAACCCCTTTTATTAGGAAGAGAAAAGTGTACACTAATCCAAGAGCTGTGTTTCCCCAGAGAATAATGGATACAAATCACATCCTTCCAATAACGTCTACGTCGGGAACAGGCAGGGTTCATGCCCCGGATTTGGTGGCCTGGACCATGAACTCCCTGCCCCCTTCACTACTCTTCCAATCAAGTCTGAATGTTACTGGAGTGGTTTGCACGTCTGTGAGAAAGATGGACATTTTTAGAAGTTGGATTATACTGAGAAGTCTCTAGTCCTGGTGCTGAGAAATTAAATCAAATATTCGGTTTTTCTTCAATCGGCAAATGGTGAATGTGTGAATAGAAGCAGAGGAAACTAAAGGGAATGAATAATGTTACTGCAAAGTATTATTACTGAGAAGCACTTTATAAAATTGCAGGTAATTTTATGCTATTTGAAACTATTTAAAAATAATCTGTTGGCCAGGTGCAGTGTCTCATGCCTATAATCCTAACACTCTGGAAGGCCCAGGCAGGTGGACTGCTTGAGCTCAGGAGTTCAAGACTAGCCTGAGCAAGAGCGAGACCCCATCTCTACTAAAAATAGAAAAACTGAGGCAACATGATCACTTGAGCCCAAACAGCTTGAGATTGCCGTGAGCTATGATGCCATAGCACTCTAGCTATGGGTGCCAGAGTGAGACTCGCTCTCAAAAAATAAAATAAAGACAGAGGTTTGGGAGGACCCATAAAAAAAAAAAAATAAATAAAATAAAGTAAAATAAAAAATAATAAAGATAACTTGTTGTAAAAACCACTACCCCAGCTCTGAATACTGGCCTCCTGAAGGTCCCCTGGTCTTGCTGTGAGGGTGGGGATACCACAAATAGGCTCTTTTCTGTAAG
This sequence comes from Nycticebus coucang, assembly GCF_027406575.1. NCBI lineage: Eukaryota > Metazoa > Chordata > Mammalia > Primates > Lorisidae > Nycticebus > Nycticebus coucang. The sequence continues at coordinate 23,830,600 of NC_069788.1, read as the reverse complement.
GTGCTAGATATATACTACGGGCTTCAGGGAATGTCCAACAGACACTTCCTGCTACTCTGAGAACCTGCTAAACCCAAGTGTATAGTGGAACTGAATGGCGGCTGACGGTCAGCCCCCAATAACACTGTATAAACTAGATTTTCAAAATATTAAGCTGAATTTAAAATTTACAGTAAATTTGATGTAATTGTCCTATGCTTACATCCTAGCTTCAAATTTAGCATTTCATTCCTGAGGATACTACTCTATAAGACTTGTGTTGCTTTTTTAACGACAAGGCAGTATTTCATTGCCATAGGTTAGGTAATCCACCTTTGAGAGAGGGTATTAATTAAAATAAAAAGTCTCTATTGATGATGTTATCCATGCTGCACTGGAATTAATGATGTATTTGACCAACTTGACCTTGACAGGCAGGCTTATTTAATGGTGTGAAAAAGATCCATTAAAGTTCATAGAAAATGCTGATGTCAACACTGCAATGAATGTTACCACTTCAAATTCCTGACTTTTGAGTCAAAGGTTAGAAAACATCTGTTAAAAGCTATCTGGTTCATTCTCTTAAGGGTCTTGCCAAGTTCCATGCATTGCCACAGGAAAGATCTTGAATTGAAAATTCAACAGTCAGATGTTTACTTGGTTAGTTATTCAACATTATATTTATGGAATTCATTTTTTAAAATTTATAATTTATATTATAGGTTACTTGTAAAAAGAATTTTAAAAGCCCCTGATTAAAAAACAGAAGCAGCTGAGGCTTGAAAATAAAATTTAAATATGAGTAGTTATTAAATTGCTTGTATTATTTACAAAGGTCAAAGTTATTAATGCACAATTCCACCGTATAATTTTATAAATGCCAAATGTTCATTAAGGAAGTTTCATTTTGGAAATCACATTAAAGTGCAAGAAAATTGACCAATTTTGGTCAGAAGCCAAATTAATCCCTAGAAGAATCTATGTGCTTCCTAGAGATAGGGAAGAGAGTGACTAATTTAAGAACAACACCTTCTCTGCAAAGAATACATAAGAAGACAGCTACGTTCACGTGTGTGTGAGTGCCCGGGGCACAGACATGAGCAGGTGAAGACATGTCAATTCAGAAATGTACCCGAATGCTTAATTACTTCTCAGGATGAGAAATATTTATGCAGTTGATATTTGCAATCATGAGTCTATTTTACCTTCTTTGTTCACCTGTTTATTTAAGTATTACTCACTTTATGCTGATCAATGAGAGTGCGGAGAGCATCCTCATCGTCCGGGAGAACGCCATGGAAACGCAGGGTCTGCTCCGCCTCCGCCAGCCACTCCAGGAGGGCATGGACCACCGAGTGAAACTCCTCTGCCTACCAGTTCACACACACACATCCCAAATATGCCTGTTAGCAAAATTTATAGAACTGTACAGATTCATCCCCTCAAAACAAGTCTTAAATTTAAACTGATTATAATATATGCATTATTACCCTCACTAAAAAAATAAAGATGTATGTATTTTACACATGTAAGAAAGCATCTTACCTATCAAATGCCTATCTGGAGACAAATTCACCATTATAACAACTTGATTTTTAGAAGAATGGCAGCCTGTCTTTCTTTCAAGCTGAAAAATTACTCAAGCAGCACTTTTATGTGAAAATTAGAAACTCTCCCTCTGAGAGTAATTTAAATTCTTGAGGGAAGGCAGGGGAAGAACCAAGGCAATTATGCTATCAGAATTTCCTCCTTCGTGACTGTCCTGGTAGAGGAATGAGCCTCCCGGTTCTTTACTAGCGACTTCTTATTGGAGTTGGACTTTTTCCATTATACCCAGCTCTAAGGAGTATGGCTCTTACCTGGCGCAGGGCTGCTTCTAATCGTGTCTGCTTTGATATAGAAAGTGCACACACGGTCTCCCAGCGTGTGCTCAGCTCCTGCATCTGGACCTTGACCCAGGAGGAGTCATCCCGGCTGCCTTCTATCAGCTCTCGGGCAGAGCGCTTCAAGGCCTGCACGCTGCTGGTCCTCTTCCCCAGCTCTTTCTGGAAGGCCTAAGAAGATCATATTTTTTATGAATTAATTTTTAATTACCAAACCAAAACAGCAAAATACCCTGTTTGAAATAGAGATGTGTATATATCATCCACCTACGTTTAAAACTTGTTAATGACCATATTTTTGGCAGAATCTTCAGAAGATAAGAAATGATGACCTTCAAATAGGATCCCATCTGAGCCCTGTCAAGAATGCAGTCCTGTATAGATTTGTTTAGTCTTGTAACATTCTCAAGAGGGAACCAGACAGGATTACTTTGTTTTTGTTTGTTTGTTTTTGGAGACAGGTCTCATTCTATTGCCTACGCAGAGTGCAGTGGTGTGATCACAGGTCATAGCAACCTCAAACTTCTGGGCTTAAGCCATCCTCACACTTCAGCCTCCTTAGTAGCTGAGACTACAGGTGTGTGCCAACCATGCCTGGCTACTGGTAGAGATGGGTCTCATAATTTTACTCAAGCTGGTGTCAAATTCCTGGCCTCAAGTGATCCTCCCACCCGACCTCCCAAAGTGCTAGGATTACAGGCATGAGCCAGTGCACCCACCCAGTTACCTTCTTTTTTAATGACACATTGGATTTAAATAATGACAGCTATCTTCTTTACTTCAATTTCATTTTAGAAAATGCATCAAATTCTTTATTTCCTATTATTTTTTAATATGGTGCTCTAATCCCTCTCAAATCATGAGTGTGAGTGCCGAGTGTGTGCTGGCTACCACACTACTGTAAGAGACACATCTAAGAGACCACCAGAGGACTAAGGTAACCCTCGTGTCTGCCACGGGGGTCTGAGAGACCATGGCAGGGAATCCCATAGGCACTTGGCACATGGTGCTTCTTTTCTGTATCTGCCTTGGTCTTTGATAAGCATTCTAGATACTAACTTACAATGTCAAATGTAGAGGCCTAAATCCCTATCTGTCACCGCAGAGGAAAAGCTTTTTTTTCCCCCTGTCTAATTTTGATGAACTTTTTGATGTTCCTGGAATTAAATTGGCTTCTTTCGGCCACAGACTTAATCCGAGAAGTGGGCCCGGGGTTCTGTATTTTTGATCCAAGTGTCTGATAAGCAAGCAGGTATTTCCAATAACCAATATTCTCTCTACAATGAAATTAACTTATTTTTAATAGATCATTACAAACTGATGTAACCAGAATAGGTCTCTATTCTGACACTCGGATCATTCACAAATATGAGCCCATCACAAAAATGATGAATTCTTTGATTTCATTGTTACAGCGTTAAATGAGATGTACCTGCAAATAGATAAGCACACACACAAATACACACGTACGCACACACAAAAACACGTGTATAGAACTTATAGTATGTTATCATTCCATTTATGATTGGACTAGTCCAATAGTTCTGAATAGACTTTCCATTATACTTTGTATACTTGAGCTTAAGTCTTTGGATTACACTACTAATGCTAAATGATTAATTTGTTCTTGATGACCTTCAATATATAAAAAATCTGGCAAGTATCTAAGGCAGTAAATATTTAGACAGTGAGCTTACAAAAATGGTATTTATGTGAAAAGTAACATTACAGTATTCATTACTCACTGAATGAATGCCAGGAAACAGCAAAGTTTGTATTAATCAAGCAAAAAACATTTGTTTCAATATAAGCAAAGCAATATAATTTGTAAAGTATTTAATTTTTGTAGGCCTGATCAATGTTCTTTACTTATTCTTTTGTTTTCTGTTAATATTAAACTTTTACAAACTCTTTCATGGGTATAATAATAGAATAGAACAGGAAAGGTTAAATAAATATGCGAAAGGACCAACTATTTAAAAAAGAACAGATAAGATCAAAACAGCATAATCAGTACACAGAGAACATTTTTAAATAAAACAAATTTTCTTAACTCCAAATTTATAAAGTAGAGAGGAAATGTGTCATGAATTCAAAAGTAGGGTGCTGTAAGATATCGATAAATAAAATCAACTCTGATACAACCATTCTGCATTGGAACGGTGCTTCTTGTTTCCAAATTCTTTAAGTTATTTTATATCATTAGATCACAATTTAGAACAGTGGTTCTCAACCTGTGGGTCGTGACCCCTTTTTAACAATGAAAATACATTACGGCATTAGGAAGGCTGAGAACCACTGATTTAGAACTTAGTCGGACACCTTGAACATTTTTACCTCTGATTTGCATGACAGGGTCACATGCACATCAGGAGAGTGCAGGGAAACCAATTTTCTTGAGGTAAATAATAATTAAATCTCTCACAGCACATGCTTCTGAATCATAAATAGCTATTTACGGCAAGGTTAAAACAGTTTTTTTCTTAGTAAGTTTTTTCTTTCTTTTAAAAAGCAACCGATCATTGACTTTGATGCATCATGTCACAAATCCAGACACTCATGCAATGACTTAGTGTCAGGTCACTGAAAGAATGATTTTAAATTTTATTACATAATTGTTTAAGTGAAAAACTAAAGACAGTAAACCATTCTTGATTCACGTTTTAAAGCACCCTAGACAAAATTGCTTTCTAAGTTCTAAAAAGGTTTTACATTTGGTAATTAAAAACAAAGGTCTTTCACTGATACTAAGGTAGTTTTCCCCCATCACTTTAAAGTTGGCTTCCTGAGTCTGCTCAAAAGAAAAACATATTCCAACAATAAAGACTGTTATGTAGTATGATACAGAGTCTCGTGATTTTAAAAGGCTAATTTAAATGGCTCATATTGCCTTTTATGCTCAAAATAATCAAACAAGATAAAATAAAATGGCCCAGATGATAATACCTTGTGATTATCGATCAGATTCATGACTAAATCAATGTCTCCATGGACAGGTTGGTCTTCTGCCAGCTGGGGTTCGACTTTATACAGCCAGTCAATGAGGGCCTGCAGGGCATCTGTGAACTGTCCAGAAAATAACAGAGCTTCCTCCAGTTTGTTTTGTCTGGGGGGAAAAGGTAGAAAAATTAATCTTAGCCACAAAAAGCTGTACTTATGTATATAACATTCATTTATGAAGGTTGTATGGTAATCAAGAAGAACAATAGATTGATATTTATTGCTGTTTCTTTGCTTTCTTTAGTAAATATAAAACTTTTCTCAAATTTTCTTTTTCATCCCTCAAATACATGACATCTGTTCCAGGAAAATCCCCTTATCCCTGCCTTTGGAAATCATGGATTCTTAACTTCTTTCATAAAAAATAGCTCTTTTTAATTTAAAGATTTTTTTTTCAAATTTGCTTTATATTATCAGTTGACTTTCTTTGATGTATAGTTTTTTTTTTTTTTTTTGAGACAGAGCCTCAAGCTGTTGCCCTGGGTAGAGCCATGGCATCACAGCAACCTCCAACTCCTGGGCTCAAGCGATTCTCCTGCCACCGCCTCCCAAGTAGCTGGGACCACAGGTGCCTGCCACAATGCCTGGCTATTTTTTGATTGCAGCCATCATTGTTGTTTGGGGGGGCCCGGGCTGGATTCGAACCTGCCAGCTCAGGTGTATGTGGCTGGTGCCTTAGCCACTTGAGCCACAGGCGCTGAGCCAATGTATAGTTCTATGAATTTAAAAACCTATATAGATTCAAGTAACCAGCACCACAACCAAGATACAGAACATCTCCTCTGCCATCATAGAAATCTCCTTCCTGCTATCTCCTTATAGTCACACCCTGCCCCCATCTCAAACCCCTGACATTCACTGAAATGCGTGCCATGACTGTAATTTTTTGTCTCTTCAAAAATGTCATAAATGAAATCATTTGTATGACACTGATATTGGAGAAGTCAATTTTTTTTTTTTAAATAACAGGACAAAAATCTACTTTGAATTCCTTAGAAGGGAATGTAATGATCTGCTTAATCTTGATGCTAACAAAAGCTAATTAAGACTAAGGATCAATGAAAATTTGAAAATATTTACAACATATTTAAACTCTTTCACTTCTACTGTACTTACTTAAATGCTTAGTTTTTTATTTTTATTTTTTGCAGTTTCTGGCCGGGGCTGGGTTTGAACCCGCTACCTCTGGCATATGGGGCTGGCACCCTACTCCTTTGAGCCACAGGCGCCACCCAATACTTAGTTTTTTAAAAAATAAGTTGGGTTTCATGGATGTGCAATGAGAAAGGCTGATCAGAAAAGGGTAGATGGAAGTTAGAAAGGCGTGCTGGAGCCAGGATACTACTATCCTTGCACAACACGTAAGGAAGCCTCTATTTTATTTCATGCCCATAGTAAGTCCCTAAAGGGTATGAAAGATGACAAGATCCCATTTACATTTTTAGAAAACCATCGTGGTGGTCATATGGAAATTAAGTTAAAGGAGGGATAAAAGAAGACCTGGGAAGACTTTTCAGAGGCAGTTGGTGTGAGACGACAGAGGCTTGGAGAATGATACCCTTTTTGATAGCAACAAATAGTTAAAAATAAAAAAATACAGCAAAGCCTTCTCAATGCAAATGCCTGTGAGTATGTAACTTAGGAAACGTGGAAGTTCCACAGGCAAAGGTGCTGTTTAAGGATCCCAAAATATCCCTGCAAAACACCAGTACAACCTATTTGAAAGAGCTCTGCAAAGTAACCAAAATGCCTGAAGGGACTTTCACCTCTCCACGGACTTCCCACAGATGGTGTCCCACTTGTCTCTGAGCTCACTCAGCATGTCGTCCAGCTTCAGGGTGTCATCAGCCAGGGAGGTTCTCTCCTTCAGAGAGCGTCCAGTTCTGTTGGTGGTGTCATAGACAGAGTGCTTGGCGCCAAGCGACTTCTGAAACTCCTACCGTTTAACAAGAAAATCATGTGCATTTTTTTACTTGGGACTAATGAACAAATGGATAAAAGGTATTAAAAGAGGGACTGCTAATAAATGGAGATTAATTATAGATGGTTCCTAACTTAGGATGGTTTGACTTAAGATTTTTTGACTTTAAGAGAGTACGAAAGCCTAGACATTTATTCAGTAGAAACTGTGCTTCAATACAGTAGTCAATGAATTACATGAGACAGTCGATACGTTTATTATAAAAACAGGCCTTTTGTTAGATGATTTTTCCCTAGTGTTGGCTAACGCAAGTGTTCTGGGCACATTTAAGGTAGGCTAGGTTAAGCTATGATGTTCAGTTGATAGGTGTATTAAATGGATTTTTGAGTTATGATATTTTCAATTTATGATGGGCTTATCAGGATGCAAATGTATCAGAAGTCGAGGAGGGTCGGCATATTCCTCCCAGGCAGCTCAACTATAAGCTTTTACAGAGCAAAGGGCATTGTCTTTGTAGGTCCTCATCATCATCTTACATCTAGGAGGTGTTTGTAAGTATTTAAAAGAAAGAACAGAAAAAATAAGACAACCGCTATCGAATAAACAACCTCTGAGATCAAAAGACAGAAAAGTCAACTTCACGGGCAGCTTATAAACTCATTAAATATCATGAAAACAGTAATACAAACCTGAATCTCAAACCTGACAGCGCATCATAATCACCCCAGATAGTAAAATGCTATCCAAATGTATAATTTTCTAAAATAATCTCAAGGTTACAATTACCTAATAAGTTTTATTTGTTTTAGAGAGATAAGGTCTCAAAATGTTGCCCAGTTGGACTTTAACTCCTGGGCTCAAGGGATCCTCCCGCCTCATCCTCCCAAGTAGCTGGGACTAGAGGTTCTACTGTCTTTAAAAGTTACACACTTTCAGTGTTTTAATATGACAACATTATTCATTTTGTCATGTAATAGCAGGAATTTACATCTGGAAATTTTTAAGTACTAAACACCACAATGAGAATCACATCTGTTTCTACAGACTGTTATCTGTAAGTACTATTTTTTTCAAGTTAGTCTAAATAATTGAGAATCATGGCACTGACACAGATTTTTTTCATAGAGCAGATACCTAATAAACGTTATATTTGAATATAGACAGATCGAGGCTTTTTAGAGACAACAGCACTCAAATGATGAATAGAAAATTGGTTTAATGAACCACCTGAATTGGTGTATGTGCTGAATATGTATCACAGAGAAATGGTTGACTCTGGCAACAGGGCACAGGAAAAAAAGGGAGGCTAACAGGGTAGACATTCTTATTTCCAGGATTCTCTGCCTTTCAGTTTGTAATATACTTTCTTAAGACTATATGACACATGTGTGTTCAAGTTCAAATAATGCATTTTTTTTTTTTTATTGTTGGGGATTCATTGAGGGTACAATGAGCCAGGTTACACTGATTGCATTTATTAGGTAAAGTCCCTCTTGCCTAACAACAATCATGTCTTGCCCCCAGAAGGTACGGCACACACCAAATAATGCATTCTACCGTGAGAAAGCAGCTCTCATTTTTCCATCAGCGGGGAAGGACTGAAGATGCTGTTTATTGACCCTGCACTTCCAACGTTCAATATGGCACAGAATAAGCCACTGAAAGATGGGCCCTCATCTAGCCAAACAACAGAGGTTCTGTGTTTCCTCCCATCACTCTCCAGCCACAACGTCCTTAGGTAAGACTCTCCAAAAGAGGCAAACAACCTGGGTGAAGGTGACCACTAGAATTTCCCCATGATATCAATCTTACATTGCCCCAATATTTTCCAGCCTTTAAAAATTATCATGTCTCAAGCACTGCTCTATATACAGATGCTTGAAATTATAAAACTGGTAGCAGGAATTGCTCTTGACCTTGATCCATGGGACCTCACCCTGATGGCTGGTGGCTATTTCACAAATAGAATTTTAGAAAAAGACCCAAATTCAAAAGAGTTGGAGAGGGTGAGAGGGCTTACTCTTCGAATGCCATGTAGAAGGAATATAAAAATTAGAAAGTATTAAAAACAACAACAGTGTTTCTACATGCTTTTCCAGTCTACAGAAAGAAGTCGCTAACTGTGTGTCTTTGATGCTACAGGTGGAATTTTAAACACACACAATAAAATATCAACTCAGGTATGAAAAATCAATTTTTATCACTCCCCTGTTTAAAAGAACCTGTATTGCAAAATCTGTATTGTTTTTTTACTACAGAATTATCTTCAAGGTAGCCTGTGGTCTGTGAAAGAAATTTTAAGGTAGCTGTTATGAAAAACTGAAATGGCAACATTCAAAGCACTACTGATCCTTCACACGTTTTAGATTGTACAGGACTTCCAGTTTTAATTATTAATTATTTTAATAATTAAAACCTGGAAACATTAATGAATTGGTCCCTGAAAAGTAAAGACTTTATCGTGACCTGACCAACACGAAAGGCAATTGGTTTTAAACTTAATGTAGGTTCACACTGGACAGTCTCACCTCCCTCCCCCCCCCCAACATGATCAAGTAAGAATGTGAAAATGATCTTGAAATAGATAACAAGATACCATTTTTTTTTTTAAATTGTACCCTCACCTTATGTTGTGCAAGCTGTGTTTTTATTTTGTCTGGATCATTGGCGATTTCCAGATCAGCATCCAAAGACTTTTCTGCCTCTTCTAGCCACTCCATAAGTTTACTCCAGGCTTCATGGAACTGCAAAGGAAATTCACATCTTTATCCCCCCAAATTTTAAACATATTGTATTTGCAATCCAGAATAGTTTTAGAACAGAGATTAATATTAATGAAATCATTAATCATTGTTAATCCAAAATTTCTGCTGAAGAAGAAAAAAGTAATGCTTTCATCAGCAAATTACAAAATGTTTGTGGTTGCGCCTAATGGCCAACTGTTGCAACTCATTTAACACATCATCTGTAACAAAAATAGCAATGAGCCCAGAAACGGTAAAGAAGCTCTAGGAAGTTTTCCTTTCCTTCCTTCCTTTCCTTTCACCTAATAATTAATATGAACTCTCAGAAAATGTTTTGTCCTTTTTTTTTCTTCTTCCTGGTCCACTGCAGGCTCTTGACAAATCTGAATTTACTTCTAAAGTGTTTAATTCCTGTGTTAACAAAAAGGAGCGAAAAGGAGGAGATAGAAATGTGAAGCCCATAAATCAGGTTTTAAAAGCACCAAGGACAAAAAGGGACCATTCTGTTCCTACTTAATACGAAGACACTTCGGTGTCTTTTTTGCGGCTATCAAAGTCTTCAAATTAGTGCTCGTGCTTCACATAATGGTTTACAGGTACACATGCCTACACAATCTGAGTTCTAGGATCTAGTTCCTTGACATATTCTGGTGCCATGTATATTTCATTTCAGTCACCGTTTCTTTTCTGTTTATCATAATGAACCAGCGGGTACTATTCTTGGATACAATTATGAAACTGGTTATAAATTATTTCTCACAATAAACTTAAGTGAACAGATACATAACAAAAACTTGAGTGATCAAAATAAAATCTGTTGCGAAACCAGAGCAGGTTAATAATGAAACAACAAAAAGAAATCTTACAGGAAGAGCAGAGGAAGGACAGACAGTCCCAATGCTGTAAGCACTCACTAAACATCAGCTCATTACAAACCTGCTCAGCCTGCCTATCTCTGTCACATTCTAATCAATTTAAACATGAACAAATGGAGGCCGGAATAGGCACATGAATTCCCAAAGAGCACCATGATCAATACGTGAGCCAAAACTGAGATATCAGAATAAGAAAAAGTAAATTAAGGAAAGAGCTTAGGCAAGAAGTTAGGTAGTTTGATTCCAAATAATGTAGAATGAAACAATTTGGTAGTAAGTTCAATGATATAAATGCACAAGTTCTAAGGCTGGTCCTAACTTTTATTTTTTATATTTTCTTTGTTTGTTAGACAGAGTCTCAAGCTGTTGCCCTGGGTAGAGTGCTGTGGCATCACAGCTCACAGCAACCTCAAACTCTCGGGCTTAAGCGATTCTCTTGCCTCAGCCTCCCAAGTAGCTGGGACTACAAGTGCCTGCCACAACGCCTGGCTATTTTTTTTTGTTATGGTTGTCATTGTTGTTTTAGCTGGCCAGGGCTGGGTTCGAACCTGCCACCCTCAGGGTATGTGGCCAGCACCCTGCCAACTGAGCTATAGGCGCTGCCTGATCCTAACTTTTAAAACTATTTATAAGCCTTATACATGGAGGGAATGCTATACATTTGCACTAAAAACAGCAGAAAATATTTATCACGTTAATTAAACAAAATGAGAAAATTAAATTGATTAAATGGAGAAAGGAGGATGAGGGTGGAAACCAGCTACTGGTATCCAAGAAACCTTTATGAATTAAATGTTCATAACTCAAGAAACGCCTGTACTACAAGGTGGCACCGTGCCACATTGGAGAGAAAAATGTCTGTCTCAGAATAAATAATCATGTTAAAGAAACATTAGAGACTGATGCTATCCCAGAGACTCGCTTGTAACACTGAGCATTCATACTTCCCACTCAGCAAGGGATACGTGACATGTCATAACAACACAATTTGTCACTCCCTAGGCCTTTAAAACTCTATACTGATAGCTTTCAACATATGAAGCCCTTGACTTCCATGACAACTGCAAAACAATGAGGTATAATGCCAAGGCTAGAGAAATGCAGCTGAGTAATTATAAAATCCTGCTGCAATATCACACTGAGTTTCTTGTGAAAATCAAATATATTTATAAGATACACGCCAAAGTGGGTACATCTCTCTCTTCTGTGGGGTACAAAGAAACACATAGACATATACTTTTACCTCTTCTTAGTCTGGAACAGAACATTAGTCACAGGTAAAGGGAATAAGGAAAGTTCCTCATGAGATCCCTGAAATTCTCAAGATTAAATTTATAAAAGAGACCCAAAAGAGTCATACAATTAATTTCAAAGAGAAATGGAATTTCTCAAATACTTGAGAAGAAATGAAGGCTTATCAACAAGAGCGGTGGGGAGCGCTAACCGACTCTCACACAAAATGCTCCCTTTCAGAAAGCTGTCCGGGGGCTCCACGTCTGCCTCTGAGCGCGGACAGTTTGTGAACAAAGTCTGGATTAGGAACTACACGAAACGTGGGCATATGATAAAGTACGACGAGAGAGGAGGTTGAAAAGACAAAGGAAAAACAAACCTAGTAACAAAAATTCTGAGCTGTTTTTTGGGCCTTAATGATAATGGCCTATGAAGTCAAACTATAATCAGTCTTGTCAAATTGGTCCCCAGACCTTGAAGTTACTGCCAGGTCAAAAAGTGATGTCAGCATCCAAACTCAGGCCACAGCGCTTTTAGAACATAAACACCTTGGCTCCACGTCATCACTGTTATACCTAATACAATCTGCAATAAAAGTACTTTAAAAACCTATATTTCAACAGCTAGAACTGATGCATCGCCAAGTTCAGAGCCTTTTCATAAAGCATCATTACCTGCTTGGCCCTCTTCCTTGCATCATCCAAAGATCTTCCTCTTTCTACCAACCGTTGAACCACTTTTTCCCATCGACTCTGGACACTGATAAGCAGATTCTTAATTAGGACAACATCTTGTTTCTGACTAAAATATTTCAGGTGAGTTCCAGTTTTGTCCAGCTCTATTATCTGCTCACGGTGAGAATTTACTTCATTGGCAAAGACCTTCAAAAAAAAAAAAAAGGACATGAGTAGAAACAAGTGAAAAATGAATCAACTTTAAAAATACTTCTGGCATCATAAAGTTAAAAAAAAAAAAAAAACTATTTTAAAGGACAAAAGATAGTTTTCAAATTACCAAACGCATGCTTTTGACATTAAAACAGACTGTGTGGAAGGAGAATGCTGTCCATTTGAATCACTACATACCTTGTGCTCATCGATTTGAAATAAGACTGTGTCCAAGATAAGACTTGGCCGAGAAGCTACATTTAGGGTCTGTTCCGCCTGGGTGAGCCAGTTGATGAAGTCCTGAAGAGAATTGTGGAACTCCACTGCCAAGTTGAGAGCCTCTTCCAGTTTAGTCTGTGAAGACAGATTATTTAATATTTGATGTTTAAGGGTTTTGGTTATTTTGTTTATTTCAGTTTAACCATTCTCTGAAAGATTCCTTTCCTATTTCCACTTGATTTAGGCCTATCTGTATTAACTAAAGATCTGATCAATGTAATGGGCCTTCACTAAAATACTTGCAAACCAAACCCCTTTAAGTCTAGTAAGAAGCATCTCCTTGCAACCAAAAAAAAAAAAAAAAAATTTAATATACACTAAATCATGTTTTTAGGTAACTAATCAAAGAACACATTTTTTTTTTTTTTTTTTTTGAGACAAAGTCTCACTATGTTGCCCTCGATGGAGTTCCGTGACATTACAGCTCATAGCAACCTCAAACTCCTGGGCTTAAGCGATTCTCTTGCCTCAGCCTCCCAAGTAGCTGGGACTACAGCCACCTGCCACAGTGCCCAGCTATTTTTTTGGTTGCAGTTGTTTAACTGGCCCAGGCCGGGTTCAAACCCGCCACCCTTGGTGTATGTGGCTGGCGCTATAACCACTGTGCTACAGGTGCTGAGCCAAAGAACACAATTATTAAATAGTATCTGTAAAAAAAATTGACATTGATACAATTAATTTGGGGGGGTCAATATACTGTGAAATATATTTTATGCTCTTTTAATGGTGGCATATAATCAATATTCCAAGCCTATTGTCTTTCTTATACCATTAAACAGTAATATTGAGATTTCTTAGATTATCATTCTTGTGGTTTTTAATAAAGTGACAAAAACATATTCACAATTTAACATTCATTTTAATCACTGCTTTATGTATTTTACGTAAGTGCCTATATATATATAATCTCCTTACTCGCTTTCTCTCCCTCTCCTCTACAGGCAAGTGGTTCATCCCTGAGTTACACTTGATCTATGATCCATGTATATTTTTATCTATATTGAAAGTATCCCTTTAACACTGTTCTTTCGGGTTAAAATAGAATACTGTTTTTCAAATGGCCCCAGATAACCTCCACATATATACAAAAAATTTTAAACACACAAATTATTAAAAGTTATGCTCCTGAGCATTCTCCTCAAGACTAAGGCAGAATTCATAAAACAACTAAAATGCTGGTTCTAGTATATTAATCAAAGCACATACTTTCCTTTCATTGAGTTTGGTTTCCACTGATTCCCATTTCTCTTTCAAGTTATTTATGTCTTGGTCGATATTTGTCTCTGCAGATTTGGGGCATCTTGCAAGCATCTGCTGGCCTTTCTGCATCAGATTCTTGTATGTTTCTTCTTTAGCATCAAAGGCTGCACAGATTTCCTAAATTGAGATACCCCCAAGTTATATCACTTTTAAGAGAACAAAATCTACGAGTTCTGTCTCTCCAAGTCATCAATCTCAAGCCCTCATCATGTAGTCATCATTCTCTGGCACACAGAGCACCCTTGACTGCACTGAATCAACACCAAAACCTACAGTCATACATGGTGTAGTGAGAACCCTCAGAAATGGCGCTATCGTTGTCAACCCATTCTGGCACACTGAGGGTTGAAGGGGCAGTTCAAATGCTGTGAAGAAAGCTCTGACGGTGCATAACTACAGCTCTGTGATCTTGGGCCAGGAACCTCTCTGAGCCTCAACTTCTTCATCTGTAATGTAAGGGGCTCTCATACTATGATACAAGGACTGTAATTTATTTTAATTCTACACTCAGAAAACATGCAATGGATAGAAAGTAAAGAACCAGGATGGTGAGACATTTAATTGTTTAGACACTGGAATTAAAAGACAAACTTGCAGTACTGTGAAAATTATTCTCACTTTCGACATTTTTTAAAGTGTCCAACTGGAATGTAGTAGGTAGCTTCCGTAGAGAATTTAATAAAGTATTCGCAAATTTGAAATTTAGGATCGATGAAACAATAGCTGTATTTTATCTAAGAAAGACTAAGACTGGTTTCATTCCATTTATTCAGTTACATGGGTCAAACCATAGTAAACCCCAAAACGATTATACATTCAATGTCTCACATTTTCTTTATAGATTTTAAAAATTGAGATATACTTCACATAGCATAATCTTTAAGACCATTTTAAAGTGTACAATTTGGTGTTTTTTGGGTTATTCGCAAAGTTTTACAATATCGCTACTAACTCCGGAACATTGTCATATTAAAATTTGATAATTTCTTAAGCCTTATTTTAAAAAAGCCTCCTTCTAAACATATTTACAATATCATCTACTAAAAGCTTTAAATTCTAAAGCAAAACTTTTATATATGCTAAAAACTCAGAAAACTAATATTGCAGGTTTTATACTTTCCTTTATTTCTAGTAAAACCAAAATCAAAAGACCATTAACTACAATAGTTACAAATAGCGATAACTCTTTAGAATAAATTCTTAAATTACAGAATTAATTATATGACATTAAATTGTACAGGGTTATAACAAATTCATTTTAAATACCCTACCACACAATCCGTCAAGCTGATATTTAATGTTTTTCTAAAAGTAAAGCATCCTAAAGGGAAGCTTTCTGCTTTCAAGTTCTTATAGTCCTCTAAATTATCATTTAAAAAATATTTCTGTTATTAGAGAATAATTCCAAGTATTTATTTGTTCAGTTCATTAAATTTATAATTAGTGGATACTATAAAAGCTATGCAAGCAAGTACTTCCGGGAATGTAAGGGAGTCTCTGGGGTTTTATGGAAGAGGAAGACAAGTACTTTCAAGTCAATAACTTTTCAGTGAAACAAATGGGTCCCTTGTGACATGAAAAGCCACCACCAACAATAAAAACCACACACACAGTAGTTTTATGAAACAAGGAATATACCTTAAAGATTTACTGGACTATCTATACTGGACTAACAGGACTTACTTTAACTGTTCTTGGCAATTGTGAAGTGATTAAGACATTAACTAGTATTATGGTCTATTTTATCTCTTCACAATATCTGTAAGATGGTCACTTCCTTTCCAAATCACCAAATTCAAAATTATTTGCAGAAAAGTACAGTTTTATTAAGTTTCACAACAATGTAAGGTATCTACTGAGGAATGTAGACTTTGATGTACAACAGCCCATTTCTTTTACCAAATCTCTAAAGTACTTCTGTTTTCAAAGATACTAATTATCAGTATTTAAATATTTTTTAGAAAAATGTCTGATGCACAATTCATAAGTGTAAAAATTAGAAGAATTGTTTTTAAAATCTGAACATGGTCTACTCTGAGAACTTCTTGAGTGGAACTGTAACAAAATAGGAACAGAAAATGACAATAAATCAAAGGTGGTCTCAGTTTGTCAGTCCATCATGTCTAGGAAAGAAAGCCAAAATTTCAAGTTTCAGTATTTTTCCTCCTCCTCCTTCTGTGTCGAGAGTGTCACAGACTCAGGGGGAGAACAGCTGATAGGCACAATGTCCCAGATTAGATAATTAAACAGAAGCTTCCTCCTCCCACCCAGGCTAGGTGTGGGTGTGAAGATGAAGATAAAGCTCTATCACCATGAAAACAAACAAGGAACTTTCTTCTAACAGAGCAGATTGTCCAGCCTCCCATGAAACCATGCTTAGAATAGTAATTTTCAGTCAATCCTGATTATTTTGGAGATTTTTCTTTACACATCAAAGCACAGTTGTTTACAATTTACCCAATTATCATTTTGTGAGGAAAGGTTTGTGTCTAAAAAATAAGTAGAATTCTAAAATCTCTTTTCATATACTGACACGCTAACTTTTGAGATCGAGAACAGGTCCTGGCTTTAAAAATTTAACCAATAAATGCTATTGGTTTAACGTACACATGGTGATTTCTGCCATAAAATTGTGTATCCTTTAAAGCAGGGGTGACCAACCTTTCTTTTCTCAGCTGTACATTGGAAATAAGAGTTGTCTTAGGCCATACATTAAATACACAAACACTAATGAAAGCTGATCAGGAAAAAACGTCTGTGCATACTTTTTGTGATATCTGATGCCACAGATAAAGGAAAACAAGTCCTCACAAAATCAGCATGTGGCCCATGGGACCCCAGCTTGGACGCTTCTGCTTTAAAGTCTTCTGCCATGATTAACGTTTCCCCAGGGCCCACACAAAATGGTCAGTTTGTTTTAATCTGAGGCTAAAGCTGCAGGAAATATCACCCTTACCATATGGACATTAAGCTGCTCCTTGGCGGTTTCTGGTAAACCTCCCAGAGG
This sequence comes from Nycticebus coucang, assembly GCF_027406575.1. Lineage (NCBI taxonomy): Eukaryota > Metazoa > Chordata > Mammalia > Primates > Lorisidae > Nycticebus > Nycticebus coucang. The sequence goes on along the minus strand of NC_069788.1, from coordinate 23,813,532 downwards.
TTTGGACGCCAACAGATGTCGCTCCGTGTCAGTCAGCCATTGCTGTAAGTCCTCAATTTCACCATGGAACCCTTTGGCCTGAAGTAATAAGAAGTTTTAAGATTGGGGCCACAAACAATGTCGGTTCTAAGCAGAAAATAAGGCTGGAACAATCCCAGCCTGTTAAGCCTCTCTATGCATTCTTGCATTCCTGAGAACAGCCAGGTACCCCTGGATTTGCCTGGCCTTTCCCCAGCAGGGGAGCTCTGGCAGATAAGAGCATTATGCTAAGAACTAGTGAGCTGCGCTCTCTTCTGCTCTGTTCTTTATCCCACCTATTTTTACCACTCTCCTAAAGGTATAAAGGGTCTGTGAGCTAATCAAAGAATTCCGTGCTAGTTTGGTCTTGAACACCACAGAAGTTTCAGAATTTATTCTCTGATTCACCTGGCGCAAGGCACCATCCAGTTGCTGCTTCCTTTGTTCTGTTTTTTCCAAAACATTCTGCCAGCGTTGATTTAAAACCTCCAGCTTATTCTGAAGGTTGCTCGCCTCTTCACCTGCACTTGATTCAATTAGATCATTTCCCGCTTTATTCACGGCTTCCACTGTGGACTGATGGGCTAACACATCGTTTTGGAGCACCTGAAAATATTAAGATAACACCTGCTTGCTGGTTTGTAACATATTATCACTTTTAATGCAACTGCTTTATTTTCCGGTTCGGAAACATTCTGAAATGAAAACATCATAAGCACAGAATTTTAGTGTTAGGTTTTTAAGTGATGAACCTCTTTCTCTCAACTCTGTAACTTCCCTGGATATCTGGAGTCTACCAACACACCCTTCAATCATTGTGTAAGAACACTTTGCTAATTATTCCCATCAGAATGATTTTGCACTTGACAACACTAAGTATCTAGAGATTACAATTAAAAGGTTCTACAATTTCTTATTTGTTTCAAACTCATTTAAATTGAAGTAATTAATCACAAAAATATATTTACTCCTATATATTCAATTTCAAATATAAAATTATCTAATCTCAGGTGTATGATAGTACTATATTTTATAATAGCATTCTGAAAAGGGAAAAAGTAATCACAGAATATGCCTTTCCTTTTTCTTGGAGAAGGGTCTAGAATTAACTGCTAAGTTGAAAGGAATCCAGGAAAGCCCTAACAACTAAAGGGAAAGAGATTTCACTACGTATCAGGTATACTCAAGCCCAGCATTCCAAAGGTCAGCTGTTCTTTTCCTGGAAAGTACACATATGAAAAGCTTACTATACTATAGATCTCAGCAAATAATGCCTTCCTGTCACACAGCAGAAATAAAACAAAGACTAATAATTCTTAAATGCACTAAAATGGAACAACGGTGATAAGTGCATAAAGCAACTCCAAAGCTACAAAAAATTCCGTTTCTTATCTGAAAAGAGTTACACTTTTAAAAACAAATGTGGCCTTAGTCATAGTTTCACATTTTGGAGAGCCAAGAGAAACCTCCCTCGAACGTTAGTAAGAGCGGATCACAATCCCACCCTACACTCCTTGACTCAGAGTCAGCAACAGTAAAGAAAAAGAGCACCGTCTCTCACCCTGGTAAGACATCCCACCTCCGGAGACAAATCCCGACCAGAGGGGCTTCAGGGGAGAACAGTAGCCTCCTGACATCACTGGTCCTCTGACTGTATCCACTCATTTTCTGAGGCATCTGTTGATGGAGTGTTTTTCAAAGGCTATGCCAACTGAGTAAGAAGTTATCCTTCTGGAGAGCATACGCTTTGATATGTTAACAGGAGGAATCACTCTCAAAAATCAAAGAGTTCAATACTCTCGTGGTCAAGAAATGAAAGATAATTCTATAAAACTTACTCTTCTGAGCTGAGGAGCAAAAGAAAGCAGGAGATGGATAGAAACATACCCTCCCCTCCTATAACTCTGCTGGGAATTCTAAGCCCTCTAACTTTTGATCTTTGTCAAATGTAAGGAAAAGAGAAAAGGAGCCATTTCTAACTACTCATAGATAAACAAAATTAAAAGGTCCCTACTGAGCCCCTGCCAGAATAACTGGATCAGGTGCCTCCTTCTCCACCTCTGTCCTACCAAGCACAGCTCCTATCACAGCTGTGCGCTATTTTTAAGACAATTGCTGGGCAGCGCCTGTGGCTCAAGGAGTAGGGCGTTGGTCCCACATGCCGGAGGTGGCAGGTTCAAACCTAGCCTCGGCCAAAAACCAAGACAATTGCTAGATTTACAAAAATGAAAACACAGGTATTAAATCACACTATGAGAATACATATCTTTTGTTCTTATCCAGAGTCAATCTCACCAATCTCATCTTTTTGCTCTAAGCAAAGGTATAATATAGACATTAAATAATGAAACAGGCTTCTACGTAAGCATTAATTATGCAAAATAAATCTTAATTGCTTAATCAAATATGACTGGGTAATGACTATCAGACAGAACCAGATAAAAGAGAAAGAAAATTTTAAATGAGAGAGAAATTACCACTGGGAAAAGTATAAAAGGAGAACTAAATCAAGAATAATCAAAAACCGTAAGTCATGCTTTTAAAGTGCTAAAAAAAAAAAAGCTAGCCTTTATTATAAAAATGTTAATAAACAGGCAAAATAATCAAATAATTTCTGACAATCCATGAAATTTTATTTAAGGTTAAGATTCAGGACTGTGAAGGTAAAACCATTAATGTGAATGGTAAAGTCTACCGAAGAGTTGAATGTCAGGGTAAACTCTACCATGCATAACCTTTCATTCAAGTCTAGTGGAATAGGGGATAAGGAACGATCTATTAGGAATTGTCAGGCTTGGCGCTCGTAGCTCAGTAAGTACGGTGCCGGCCACATACATTGAGGCTGGCGGGTTCCAGCCCAGCCTGGGCCTGCTAAACAACAATGACAACTGCAACCAAAAAATAGCCGGGCATTGTGGCAGGCGCCTGTAGTCCCAGGGGAGGCCAAGGCAAGAGAATCGCTTTAGCCCAAGAGTTGGAGGTTGCTGTGAGCTGTGACCCCATACCACTCTACCAAGGGTGACATAGTGAGACTCTGTCTCAAAAAAAAAAAAAAAAAAAATTGTCACCAAGGTGATAATACAAAATTGTTTGACATGTAACAAAAACTTTCAACTAACATGCTCTAAATCAAAGATAGGACATATAAAAACTCTTTGAAACACAAAAAATATTTTAGAAAACTAAAGTCAGAAAAGGAACAAGGCACAAAAAGCCGAAGATAACAGCAACACGGAGAGAAAAAAACAATCCCAATGTAGTAAAAGATATACAGACAGGAAGGTGTCAGCGTGACCAACAAGCTGCAAGCGAGAGAAACGTGGAGACACAGACAACGGAGGAAACACTCAAAACCTGCAGCCCAACAGCATCTCACGCCTATGATTTTTTTAGGTTATCCCCAACAACTTTTAAAAATAGGTAGCATTAGAGATTTAAATTCCTGGTGTTTGCCTGCAGCTCTAATAAAAGCCACAAATTCCCCATCCTGGCTGTGTTTTACAATAATCGCCTTGAACAATGAGGAAAACATTTTGACTATAATCTTCTAAGAAGCATGTTTTAAGTAGTTTAGCTTTGAGTTATAAATGTCAAACATGAACTTGTGTTAAAATCATAAACTTGAACCACATGTAAAGGAGAAACATAATACGGCAATAACAAGTACATACGTGATGCTTGGCAAGTTCAATTTCAATAGCTTTGGGGTCCCCTCCAACAGGTTTCTGCTCGCTTAGCAAGCCCTCGGTGTGCGTCAGCCACGTCAGGAGCTCATCTAGGGCATGCTGGAACTGACCCAAGGCTAACAGTGCACCCTCTAGCTTATGCTACAGAAAATGTGGAGAGGAAGAAAATTTACAAATTAAGTATTGTGAATGACACATGTTTACAAAACAAAGGCAGAAAATCAACTGTTACGTGCTACATAAGTATACAGGCATTTCCAATGAGTTCAATCATCACACTCGTCTACGTTTTAAGTTTGATGCTCTTTGCAGTTAAAGGATGGCCCATGAGAAACAGGAAGCAGCCAAGAGTTCCAGCTGTATTTTTTATAACTAACATTAACCTCTGAAATTGAAAATGTGTAACTTCTTAACACAGTCACGGCAGTTACCTGTCTGTTGATAATTCTCTCATCCAGGCTATCCCAGATCAATTTCAGTTCCATTAATGGGTCTTGAACCGTGTGTTTGTCACTCTCTTCGGTTACTTTCTTCAGCAAAAGCTCTGCTTGATGGTTCAGTCTTTCCATTTCTATCTGCTGTTGATAGGCCTCTGACTTAAATTGCTATTAACAAAAAGAGATACGCAAGGAAAATACTGTAAAAATTAATAGCTTCAAACAAACAAACAAAAAACTATTGGCTAGATCTTTATTCTAATTTATAGTTTTTATAGGGGTGGTAAAAAAATAAAAATCTAACATGGGGCTCACCAATGAAAGAACACATAGATTTAAACAAATCAGAGAAATATTTTCTCTTTATTCAATGTTTTTGGACGGAAAGATGTTTCTAGTTACGTTTCATTTTTGTTCTCTAGAATAAGAAATTAAATTCCAAGACTGAACTTATACACCAAGGTCTAATAATATGTTCAAAAATATTAGTTTTGAATTATAGAAAAGAAAATATAAAATATATATTGATAAATGTGAAACCCAAAAGAGTCTTAAGAAACTCAAATTAATACTTCCTGCTCTAAAACTTACTTACATCTTGCATCTCTGATAACTTTAGGTTTTCTGTTGCTGTGTTATGTTTGATAATGTTTAGTTATTTCTATGCCTCACACACTGCTGATACCCAGTAACATTATTCTCTCTCCTGGTGTTTTCTAAGTCACTGACACATGTTTAATAATCTTGGCTTTGCCAACAGGTTAGGAAACACTTGCTTATAATAGAAAATTACCCTTTCATAAAATATCTCCATAAAATATTCACTTTAATGTGTAAGAGTAAATAATTCATGGCTAATCAGTACTTTAATTTTTAAGGAAAATATAAAAACAATTAAAAATAACTAAGATACATTGAGCGCTTACTATATTCACGTTACTTTTAACTAACTTAAAGGAAAATAATTTTTTCTTCAGTTTAAGCTTAGAACATTGGAATGAAATCAGATCATTTGGCTAGTAAGTGGATGAACTGAGAACTACCCACCCTCAGGGCACCTGATTTCAGAGTAAGCATTCCTAATCAGCTACTATATAAAAACCTCTGAGATACATGCATTAGAAATATTAAATTCTCCTCCACATCTGTAATTGAACAGAAAGTACACCACGTGTTTGCTACATTATCAGAATTAAAATAAAACCCCATAAATCTAGGGATAGTAACAGTGAAATGGTAAAAAAAAAAAGTTTCCAAATAGTCTGTCACATTTAGGAGATGAAAATACTACAATTTTAAAACCAGATAATAATTTCATATAAAAATCTAGTAGAGTTCATTGCAAATGGTGTGACGTCTCTGTATATAGAGACAAAGTTAGGAAGGAAATAGCTGATTTCTCTTTGATAAATGGTTATTGGTACAGAGCAATTCAAAGAGGAAACAGCCATTTTCACAGCTGTAGATCAAGAGCCAAAAAAGCAAAAATTACAGAGGAAAGAGATAGAAAACAAACATTTACAAGATAAACATTTTGGGAAACATGATTACACCATGAATGTGCTCCAGCCTGTTAGGACTAGATGAATTACTCAGAACACATTCAAGAGGCCAGGCGCCTGTAATCTCCTATAATTGTCACGCCTATAATCCTAGCACTTTGGGAGGCCGAGGTGGAAGGATTGCTTGAGCCCAGGAGTTCAGACCAGCCTGAGCAACATAATGAGATACTATCTCTACAAGAAAATTAAAAAAAAAAATTATTCAGGTATGAAGGACTCATGCCTGTAGTCCCAGCTACTTAGGAGGCTGAGGTGGGGGAAATTGCATGAGCCCAGGAGTTTGAGGTTGCAGTGAGCTTTTAAGCCACACCACTGGAGCGAGACTATGCCTCAAAAACAAAAACAAAACATACACACGCCCCCCACAAATAAAACAAATAAAAATGAAACAAATAAAAATGTCCCTGCAGTGTTGTAGTGTATAATGACAATACATTACTCAATAACTGAATGAAACAAGTTATAAAAATCCTCACAATATGATCTAAATATGTTTCTCACTGTCTCCACAGACATACCTCACACCCCATCTTGATCCTACCATGAAGATTGTTTCCTAACGTGACGTTATCAACTAAGTATACAAATCAAAACTAAAGAACGCTTGCCTCTTGGTACATAACATTTTCAATGGCTTCAAACAATTTTTTTTTCATTTATATGTGTGTCCTCTGATTTTTCTATAATGTACAGGTATTCAATTGATAAAAAGATAACAACGAGTATTTTATTTCCTTCATTTAGTAAGCACTTATATACTGCTTAGTATGTAAAGCCAGTACGTATACACTAGTTTTATTGATATAATCAAACTGCAATACTTTAATCAGATAAAGTAAATTTACATAAATAATTCTATGAGCTAAGAACTTAAAAATGAAGGGAAGTCTTTGACAAATTAGTTAGGCCCCACACATACCTTTAGTTCTTCAATCTGCTGCTTTACGGTTTCAAGATCTGTTCCGATAGGAGACATTGATGCTAATTTACCACCTGCAATATCTACCCAGTCGAATATTGCCTGAAAGACACATTAGTCCACGTGTTATTGCAATAGTACATCTGAAATTGCTACAATATCTCAAGAGTTATAGAAAAGTATAATCATAAATCTAAAAAGCTATTATGGAACGAGCCTGTTTTATAAAAAATTAAGAAGTTTCCCCCAAATAAGTAAAGGCAGCAATACTATGAAAGTTTTGAGACGGACTGTGTGATGGAGCTTCTGTGCATTATTTCACTTCCAAGAAACACAGTAGAGAGCCTCCTTCCTGATTCATCTGTGCAATTTCAACTTGTTGAGTTTATATGGTGTTGCTAGGAGGGGTTCATTTGTTTCCATCTGCATGGATTTTATGTTTTTTGATTTTTGTGTGTCTCAAAACTTCCATAATGATCCATACAGGGTAGGGGTGTCCCAAATAAGTAATAGATATAACCAGTTCTACATCCAAATTTGCAAAAGAAATTCTTTTTTTTTTTTGAGACAGAGCCTCAAGCTGTCGCCCTGGGTAGAGTGCTGTGGCATCACAGCTCACAGTAACCTCCAACTCCTGGGCTCAAGTGATTCTCTTGCCTCCACCTCTCAAGTAGCTGGGACTATGGGCACCCACCACAATACCCCACCATTGTTTGGCTGTAGCTGTCATTGTTGTTTGGCAGGCCCAGGCTGAATTCGAACCCGCCAGCTCTGGTGTATGTGGCTGGTGCCTTAACCGCTTGAGTTACAGGTGCTGAGCCAAAAAGAAATTCTTGTTAAATAGATTCTTAAAACTTTTGAAAGAGCTCATCTGAAAAATTTTTTAGAAATTCAATCACATAAACTAAAATTATCTATTTTATTTTATCTGCCTAAAAGGTAACCTATATATTGAACAAAAAGATGCAAACTTCCTTTTTATTCAAATAAGCAGTAAGTTACTGTTTAGCACTGGAGCAAAATACGAGGCTCCACCAAACCCTTATGTATTATTTAGATTAGCATTAAAATCCTGCACATAAAAATAGTTAATATTAGGATCATTATTCTGAACTGTAACACAGACTTCGGAATGTCCTGTTTTTCCTATTCTTTTCAGGTAATGTAAAGTCTAAAAGCTTTATTCATATTTTGGGGAGTACTGAATACATGACAAAATTATTTTACACTTTAATAAAGTTGCCAGACCATACAGTAAAAGCAAAAATCTCGGAATTTTCAGGTCTCCTCGATTAACTATGACTAAGAACTTAAACAATAACCTGAGAAAATGTATTTTATGTTACAATCAAAAGTTGAAATATCTGGAGCATCTGACATTTACGTACAGGTAGCCATAGCTCCTTAATAAATCAAGCTGCCCTTTGTTATCAAAGGCGATGCTACTAACACGAGACCAACAGGGCTTAAGATGGACCTTGTTTTTCTCATAGTGATCACGAAAATACACAAGGCACGGTGTCTTGCCTGTGTCCTCCTACATGGCTCCGTGTGGCAGCAGAGCCACCTCTCATCATGTAAGACAGCACAACTCAATGGCTTACCAGGGATCTGGCATCAAGGAGGGCTGGGGCTCAATTTAGTTACTGACCACTGACACCTAACTGATAAATTGCCACTTTGTTTTTTAAAAAAAAGGGGTGGGGGGTGGTGCCTGGGGCTCAATGGAGTAGGGCGGTGGCCCCATATGCCGGAGGTGGTGGGTTCAAACCCAGCCCCGGCCAAAAACTACCAAAAAAAAGGAGTGGGGAGAATTATAAAAAAGTGTTATTTGCAGTGAATTTTTTCATATATTTCCAAAGTTTAAAGAACGTCTCAGCTGGCAAAAATCCTGGCTTGTGATATTTATTTTTACAAAATACAGAAATGGAGTGGCTTAATGAAAAAGGAAAAGACGTCCTCATCTGAGCTTCAAAAGTAATATTCACTTAGTGTTACGGAGATACTTAGAAAGGCTTTTTCCATACGGTAAGAGGGATGAAGGATTAAACTCCTGCCAGCCTGTCAGGAAATGGAACAAAGTTAGGGAAGGTAGGGAGAGAATTATCCCCGAGTTGGCTTCAGCTGACAAATGAACTGAATGAGAAGCCTTAAGAGATGCAAAAAACAACTGCTAAAAGGAATTGCACATACGGAAAAGAAGGAAACACTTTCTACACACCAGATGATGACTTAATAAAACAGAAATCTATTTTTAGTGCATGGGGAACACTGGCTTCGAATCAAATTTCTTTACTTCTAACTTTAGTTAAACTTGGTGATATTTTTAGATAATGTTTACTCTGTTCGTCTTATTCCACTCAACTTTAGAACAGAATTCGGACTCAGTTCCATTTCAGTGGCTGCTTCTGAGCCACTTACAAAAAATATTATGTGGGAACATTTACTTTCACTTAAAAAAACATTAAAATATTTCTTTTCAAAGTAAATTTCACTGAATGTGTGTACAGAAGTGTGTGGAGACGTGTATATAAATCTATGCATATTTGAAAGGTCAGAGATATTCTCTAAAGGACAAAATATGAACTGAAGTCCCTGCCACAACCCCAGGGAGATTTGCCCGTGATGAGGCGCACACCTGCAGTCCTGGTATCTCCCGGTCTGACTCTGGACACCCCGACCCGCTCACCTGCAGTCCATCCTGGTACTGAACAGCGGCCTGCATGGCCTCCTCCAGTTTGTCAACCCGGTCTTTCCAAGCTTTGTTCAGAGAATCCCATGCTGAATTTAACTACAATATAAATGTTGGAACTCTTTTAGTGCCACAGTAAAATTTTTGACTATCAATGCTTTTAATAAATAAATTTCATCTAACTAAAAATTTTTAAAAGCATTCTGATAAGAATAGGAAATAAACCAGCTGTACCTCATCTATGCTCTTCTTGACAATGGGTTTATCTGGTTCCCCACATGCGGCAATGAGTTCAGAACCCAGGTTAATCACGACATCCAGCTCTTCCTGTAGCCCGTCTATTTCTTCTCTAATGGCCTGGAAAAATAAAACAACAGCCTCGGAATTTTAAGCAAAGACACACTGAAACTAAAAAAGACGTACACAAAGATGTTAATGGTCGTTATTTCTAGGAGGTGGGATCATAACCACTTTTGTTTTCTTCTGCTTTCTACGTTTCTATAACAAATTTATCTACAAGAGGAGAAATATTTTAAAGGAGAAACAGCACTCTTTGAGTAACAAATGCTTCGTGTTTATCATAAAGGCAATATTTTAAAAATAAGAAATAAAAAAATACTGTAACAAATACCAGGAAAAAAATTTTTTTTTAAATATCAACACTATAAAGCATAGAGAGCCTTTTTGTTTTCCCAACTAAGTTGGGAAATATACATTTAAAGTAGACATAAATAAAATACCGATTCGAAGACTTAATGCATTTATTAGCAGATCTAACTTTGGAGTTACATTTTATGTCATTACCATGGGCAAGACCTGTCGATTACAAAAAAATGCTTCAACAGAAATGAAGTCATCAGACCTTTGCTTTCATCTTCTTGGTTAAATATATTCATTCAACAAACATGAATGAGCATGAACCAAGCCCTCAACTAGGTACTGGGGAAACAAAGAAAAATAGGTAGGCAATGGCTATTCCCGTCCCAGGGGCCAGGGTCCAATAGGAAAGTTATAAGTCCAAGCAACAGTTAAGTCATACTGCCTGCAGAATCCTGGGCAGGTGAACTGACTCTGCTAAGTATACAAGAAAGACTCGTGGCCAGAAATTCAAGTGAACCTTGAAGCTTGAGCCCACCTTTCCAGAAGAGCGCCAGTATGCAAAAGCACAGTAAGCAAAGCAGTTTTGGGGAAAGCCACTTTCTGGTTACTGGAAGAGAGGGAGCTTGGTAAAAGAGCAGTAGAAAAAAATGGCTTTGGGATTGTAGGCCTGGGGTAAGCTGGGATGGAAAAGCCGCATGCCCCGCTCTGGGAGCCTGAACTTTTTCCAGCAGGCAAAGGATGTCTCTGAGGAGCTTAGGCAGCAACACGCTAAGAACAGATCCTGAGAGACGGCTGGCAGTGAGGTTAGATGCCTGGCAGGGAAAGACACGCTATACTCTGGATTACTTTGGAGGCCAAAAAAAAAGAGATAATGAGCCCCTGAAGTGAGGTAGAATCAGTGAGGATAGAGAGAAATTACTTTAAATAAACAGTCTCCAGGAGAAATTCGTGCTGTCTCACTGCACATTCCACTTCTGGAACCAAATATAAATTTTAACAGAGTGATTCCTAATAGTAACCAAAGAAACCCAGGTTTCATTATGGCACAACTTGCTTTTTTAACTTTAAATGAGATGTTCTGCTCACCTCTGCTGCTTCTTGCTGTTGTTTCACTACTGAGGGATCAATACCAGGATCTTCCAGGTCCCGGATGAAATCTTGAGAATCCTTAGTGGTAACTACCAGCGACATGTGATCACACCAGAACTTCTCCGCCAATTCCATCACATCCAGCAGTTTGGCTTCCCTTTCTTCCACCAGCATGTGTATGTTATCCCAAATGAAAACCATTTGGTCAAGCTTATCCTGAACAGCTAGGGAACAAAACAACATCGGCAGGCTCCTGGTGGGCCCCACATAAGCAACGAAGCAGAGTGTTTCAGAGTTGATTTGCTAAATCTCTACACCTGAACCAAGTCTGGGTTGACCCCAGTCTAGGAGGTATCAGTGGGACCTGTCCCAGACAATGCAAGATTGCTAAGTGTCCCAGTCCTGCTGAATCGAGGCTTTTCCTGACAAAAGTGGATGCTCAAAGTTAAGTAAATTCACAGTAGAACCAAGTTTGTCGAGTTTCAAGTTCACCAAGGCTGGCCTTACTCCAAAAGAAAGTGAAATAATCACCTAAGTATATTCTTTACGCTCTCTAAATCAAGAATAAAGTTGTCTGTTCAGCCCCAGGAATATTAACAATGTAGGGTATGTATTTGGGGCTTGCTTCTAGAGTGCCCCTCTCACCAATGTCCTTTATACATCACTCATGCTCTTCCTTTTAAGGCCCAGCTGATACGTGGCCTTGGTTCCCATTTCTGTGGCCACAGCATGGAGTGAACACTCAACGTCTAGATTTGGCCTATCAGCATCTCGCTTTAACCTACTGTTTTAAAGGGCCAGGGGAACACATAATCTTTATATAAAGGCACACTTTGTATTTAACCAATTGATTTTACAAACACAAGAAGACATTAACAAGGGATTTGTGTACACAGTCCTTTAACCCTAAACACATCACATGTGTAATACTTTTTCTAAGATCTGGTATTTGGTATCCAACTGAGCCAGCAGTAAGCAGCACAAGATTTTAGAACTGCTTAAAAGGTCAAGTTTAATTGTTTCCTTACTCCAAAATTATTACCTTTGGCAGATATGTCTTTATCGGTGCCCCCAGATCTGGCAATCATTTCTTCTCCTCGCTGTTTAAGGGTTTCGTACAATGGCTGCAGCTTTTCCATATCTACCAACACGTTCTTATTTTCACTGATCTGCTCCTTGATCTTCTCCACCTCCACCGAAATAGATGGTGGCTGCCTCAAACGCTCCACAATGCGTTCCAGGCTCTCCAGGATCTGATCTGTCTTGTCATGGAACTAGTAGTAAAACAAAGGGATAATGTCTGGGGGAGGAAAATCTGTAACACCCAACGTGAAATCTGGATGAAAAAATCCATTTAATATCACAATTAAGAATTAAATCTTAGCTCCTTTACTGACACAGCCATCCAAAGAGTTACATCTAGCTAATATATGAAGACATGTATGTACGTAGAACAGACTTAGTTTCTTATAAATAAATGAGCATATTCATTAAAAGGTGGTAGATGTTAATATGTAACTGGGCCACTCGGCAGTAGCCTCTGTTTCACCTGTTTTTTCACCTGGTTATCATAATTCAAATTGATTTTTAAAAATAAGTTCATTAAGCTAGGTTTCCATCTATTAAAACTGTTCATTTTTAATGTCTATTTTGGCATCCTAAAAAATTATATTATTAAATGTGAAATTCATGAACAAATTTTGATTGGATTCAAGGGATTGCTTAAGTCATGCAGTTCTTGAATTGAAAAATGTGAAGAAACCAAACAGAATGAAAATTTCCCCAATGTTGTATCAGAAGTTTATAATAATTCATGGCCACACAATCAGAAATATGGGAGAATTTTAAATCTGTGTTTGCAAAGGTATCCTAGACAATTAAGCAAAGTTATAAAAACTTGCTCATTCACATATCCTATCGTACCTTCCAAGTTAAAGGAACCATCACATGGATCCCAAAAATTGGACAACTCAAATGTCCTGTATCTAATGATAAAAACCAGTATCGTTAGAAATGGAAACTCTTTAGGTATTTCAAAATTCAACTTCTTAAAAAAAATTATCATTGTTGTTTTTGAGACAGAGTCTCCCTCTGTTGTCCCAGGCTAGAGTGTCCTGGCATCATAGCTTATAGCAGCCTTCAAACTCCTGGGTTCAAGCGATTCTCTTGTTTCAGCTTCCCAAGTAGTTGGGACTACAGGTGTTTGTCACAATGCCTGGCTAATTTTTCTATTTTTTTTTTTTTTTTTTTAAATAGAGATGGAATCTCACTCTTACTCAGGCTGATCTTGATCTCCTGAGCTCAAGCAATCCACCTGCCTCAGTCTCACAGAGTGCTAGGATTACAGGTGTGAGCCACTGTGCCCAGCTGAAAAAAAAATTATTTTCAAAAAAGAAAAAAAATCAATTTCCAACTTTACTTTTTCTTTTTATTCAGCCTATCATTCTATCTTTCTTCTTATTGCCTTCTTGGGAACATTTTATTAACGATGCTTTCTTTTATCTCTCTGAGTGGCAAATATCACATTCCACTCAGGACAGACACTGAAATATTCAGACAATGATGACAAGTGCATATTTTGTAAGTCACTGAAAATGTTTTTTTATTGTACCCATAATCAGGAAGAGAAATATAAGGGCGGGACCAAGCAAACATCACCTTCTAGGGACAATGTCATTGATACCAGATTTCATGTAGTGAAATAATTTTAGTTGAAATTTAACCAGGAGATCCAGGAAATTGTCTCTCTGTGCTCTGCTGTTTAGAAGGGCGTGATTCTATTTTTAGTGTAAGTGATTACCTGAGTTGATTGAGAAATGGCTTCATCCAAAGCCACAGCTCGCTTTTTGACGTCTTCTTTAATTTGACTGTAAAGGGTGTCAGCTGCCACATACTTCTCTTGGATAGAAAAGCCTTCCCCTGGGCTCAATTCCAGTAACTGCGGCCCAGTTTTGTTCATCTTATCTATGTGAGGCTTGTGTTCGGCTATCAGCTCTCGCAGTTGCTATAACAAACCAAACAGCTTCTCAGTATCTCGGGGTCACACCTCCACATTACAGCTGTCTACACTCCCAGGGCATCCAGCTGGCAAGAAACTCCAAACAAACGCCCTCCCCATCCCAAGGCATTTAACACGCCATGGCTCATACAACTCTTTGCCAGGAAGAGGTGGCCCCGACACAAAGATTAAACAACAGTCTGGCCATGACAAAGCCCTTTACAGGGTACTCACAAAAATACCGGTTGAGTGAAATAATGAATCTCGGTTCATAATGTGTTTCATACCAGGAGCAGTACATTTTGACCAGAGCATCTGACAACGGCACTTATATTAGTGAGCTGATATAAAATGCACACTCACTGCATCACATGTGTATATGATTCAGACACACAGTAGGAAGAAACCCGTTTCTATTCATTATTTTTAAATGTTAAAGGGTACAGGGCAATCAATCTACCAAATATACAGCTGTACACCGAGCATTATTTGTAAGGTGTTTTTAAGGAAAAACGTGTGTCATATGAATGTCACAAGATTCTGTCATCTAATCAAGAGATGGAACGACAGGCATACCAATGAGCGGGTGTGGAATCCAAGTGGAGCCCATTCCCTCTAATGCAGATGACGTGCTGGGAACCTGAACAAAGCTGGAACATCTACACCTCACAGATCCCAGAGCTTCCACGGAGAAGTTTTTCTTGGATCGCATCCAAAACTACCCCCAAAGGAAAGTATCTTGCCTGTAGGTTTCCCTGAGGCCAGCCTCCAGAGAATTTAGGGAATCCTGAATTTGTACGAGATTATTGCTTAGGTTCCCTCATGAGCAGTTTCTCGTCCTCACTACAATGTGCACTTCCAAACTGTGTGCTATTCTGCCTCTAACCAAAGCTTCCTTGAGATAAATGACATCATCAGTAAAGTCTAGAGATCAGCTACCGGTATCTTCCTGCGAATTTTAATTTCTATCGTTCATCAGAAGAATCACCAGGATGGCCACATACTTAGATAGTTATTAAAAGTGTTTCTAAAAATCAATCATACAGATTATTCTGAGAACTGGTTGAGGAAACTGGTACATTGCATCAACTATCTCCAATGTAGTAAACTACTATTGAAGCTTTTCAGAAGACTGAAAGAAGTAAATAAACACAAATTCAACTTAAAAGTGGGACAGGGGCCTAATCTAACTCAATGTACATTAAGAACGTGGGAGAGCCGCATCTGTAGTCTTGTGCCTGCTTGTTCCAGGTTTTCTTGCTTTTGTTTCATGTAATTAGATCATATCTTCACGCTGCTTTACCAAATAGAGGCTGTCATGGTAATATCAGCCACATACAATCTCATGGAAAAGGAAAAGTTATAGATGTCACACACATTGCAGTTTCGATAGTCTTAAAGGCATGTTTGGATAACAGGCTCACAATCTGAGTTATCAAGAGACTCTCAAGTAAAATGCAAGATCTTTGCTGAGATCTCTTGAGTTGACTACATTTACGTAGATCTCATCTGCGCAGCACCAATGTGAGCCAACTTGCTGGGGGAGTAGCAGGATATATATTTTGGTGTTTGGCGGGGTGCAATGGGCCCAATAAGAGGTGCCTTTGCCTCACATGTGACAAAATGATTCTTGGCAACATACTGTCATTGGAGTCCAGTGTGCTGGAGATGCCTACTCTGACTGTAAGTTATCTGTTACTTAGTAACACGGCCCTCAGAGCCATTTTTCATTCCTGGCTAGAATGAATTTGATCTTCCAAAAAATAAACAGAGAGGGTCTTGTGGAGCTGGAGAAGAAATACCACTGTGGGAGACTGTAAATGCTCTGAAATGGCACAGCTTCCAGTTTAAACAACGCGAAGGCTTGGCTACACAGTTCTATATATGACACTCACACATTTGTTTTGCGTGCTTAACGGCACTACAAAAAAGGAAATAACTCAATTTGAAAATTTCAGCTCAATAACAAGACCCTCCATACTAGTTCATGGTAAGATAAGAACACAGCTATTCAAATCGCTTCAGAGTTGAAGAAATACATAAAACATATTGAATTAAATATAACTCAATAGGAGCTGGCATGGATGGAGAGAGGACACTTATACACTGTTGATGGGACTGCAAATTGGTACAGTTCAAGAGTGGATAAAGATTATCGAAACTGGAACGCGTGTGGAAAACAGTACAGAGATTCTTCAAAGAAATCAATGTTGACCTGCCTTTATATCCACAGCAATTCCACTGCCGGGTATCTACCTAAAGGAAGTGAAGTCATTTTATGGAGAAGACACCTGCACTCAAATGTTTATTGCAGCACAATTCACAATCCTGAAGATGTAGAAACAACCTAAGTGCCCTTTAGTTCATGAGTATAAAGAGTATTATTTAGCCATAAAAAGCAATGAAATAACGTCATATGCAGGAATGTACAGGGAACTGGAGACCGTCATCCCATGTGAAGTATCCCAGGAATGGAAAATCAAACACCACATGGTCTCACTAATAAGTGGGAGCTAGTAGATGGGTACCCCACAAGCACAAAGTGATATAAAGGAGATGAGAAGCCAAGGGGGTGGGGAGGAAGGGTGGGTGTGGGACAAAACCTTACCTGTGGGTCACAGTGAACACTACTCTAATAACAGGCGTGCCAAAGGCCCTGACTTGAGCAATGTGTAAGAAAGATAATATAATAAAAACACCTGTACCCCCAATTAATATTAAAAAATAGCAAAACATTAAAAAAAATTCAGTGACCAGGTATCAAGATTTCTGTCATAAATAAACCTTTATACTAAAATTAAATTCGATTCTACATAATTTGTCTTTCTCCTGCTGAATGATGTAGATAGAACTCCATAAGACTTCTATTGTGCATTAAATGGTGTTCTCTAACATTCTCTTCTAAATAAATACTTGAGTTAGAGAGAGTCTTCAATGCCAATACATTAAAAAAGTAAACAAACAAGATTAACAAGTATGTCACATATTCCAAACAATGATGTAATATAACGAGTTAAATCTCTCCCTTCCTCTCTCTCACACAAACACACACACACACCATAATAGGTCTCAGAGTACATCTTGTACAGATTTGGGAGAGCAGCAAGGTTCACCGTCCATAAACAGCAAGAACTCCAGGATTTTTCCCAATAGTCTGGAATCCTTTCTCACTCAAACCCTTGCAAAATTTTAAGCCACACTAACAGTTAAGTGAGCTGAAATGAGGACTAATGCCATTTCATATACATTTAAAACGAATATAACTGCGGTCACAAACTCCCCAGTTTACTCATCTACACTTACAGGGGCAAGAATATAAAGAGTTCCAGGTATGTAAGATGAAAAAAAAGGAGGGGAGAATAACTTGTCTTTACACCTCAGTACTTCTCCTTTTCATAGCCTTCACCATACTGCTATTTTGACATATTCATCACATTGTACATTTTCTCCAAAATCAATGGCCTTGTCTCTAACTCAAAGGAGTCCAGTCAAGGCTCTTCCATATATTTCTACTCTTTATTTATATTCTAGACATATAAACCAAAAGCAATTTAATGAGTACAGATCGAAAGAACTTCAAAAGTTTGTTTCCATAACATGTTAAAATGGGAATTTTTTCTACCCAGATGGTTTATATTTTATACTATTTATAAAAGTCGTGATGCAATTAATGACATATACAATGTGGTCTATCTACACAAGTCTTCTCGCTGAGACCCTGGTTAAGAAGTTAAGTAGTTATGGAGTAAGCAAATGAGGCAGACCAAAACACAACACTAATGAAATGTCCTGTTCATACAAGGTGTCTAACAGCCTTAAGAACACCACAAACATCAGGCCTCTCTTTCCTGGGGAGTACTGCGCTTCTCTTTCACACCAAGCTTACCCGATGTTCTTCCTGCTGTTGTCTTAGGGTCTCATACTCAAGGGCGGGGGCAGGAAGTTGAGAGATGACTCTTTGGGTTTCTGTCAACCATGGCCAGAGTTCTTCATATGTTTCCCAAAACTGGTTAACCAGAGACTGTGCCCGCTCTAGCTGCAGATACCTCTCTGAGTTTATCTGGCAGATGGCATCATAGTTCTTCAGTACCTTGTCCAGTTTTTTCTAGAAAATTAGAGGATGACATCCATGTAATTGGTAGGATTACCTACTGCTAGGCCAGGTAGCACGTATACTCCAGAATGCTTTGTCCAGCTCTGCACAGCTGGCACAGGGTAGGCACTTGAGAAATGTATGTTAAGTAAATAATCAACAAAAGCTGTTTAGATTTTAATTATTTCTATGCATAAAAGTTCATTTTAAATTAAAGGGGCACAAATAGTTATGAATAAGACATCGAGCTCTCCAACCATAATAAGTAAAATTCTCTAAGGTAGAAAATCTTGAAGGTTAGAAAGTCTCATTCAATTCTAGTAATACTTACTTTATTTTCTAGAAAAGACAATTTGTTTTTGCAAAAGAAATTGCTAGTCAAGAAAATTAATTACCTATATTAGAATCAGAGTAGCACACTGTTCCATACGCTGCTTTTATGGGGCAGTCGCAGGGATACAGACTCTGGTATAAATTCACAGCAGACTAAGGCAGAAGATAAAACACAACAGGAACCCAACGAACCACGGAATAACAAAGAAACTGTTCCATGATGATCTCTGTTCATGTCAGGTTCTTCATAAAAACTATAAAGATTCGATTACAAACGAGCAGATTGCCATTGCGGAGTACAAATAAAAGAAAAAGTATCACTACACTATGCATTCTGTTATTTTATCTATTAGATACCTTAAAGGCAATGCATATTCTTTAAAATGTCATTTTAGGCATAGAGATTTGTGTCTGTTTTTGCCATGAGATAGTCTTCCTACCAGAAGCATTACTATGTCTTAATTTCTTGAGTCTGATCAAACGTTGAAGTATGAACTAACCATTTTTACTTAGGCCTAATTCTCTACCAATTTCAAGGACCACTAAAATAACACAAACTGGATGCTTCCTTGATTACTCAGCTCACTTTTTCCATGTAGCTTACTTTGACTTTATACAAAATGGATTTTAGTGTTAGAGAGAACCACCTATTTTGGGTTTTGTTTCAGTTCAAGAGGCCCAAATGTCCCTAAATCATAAAAACAAAAATTGGCATATATCAAAACAAAACTTACACTGATAATGACAGTAATAATATAGCTAACATTAATTGGATGCTTAATGTGTATCAGTTAATCAAGGATTCAAACTTTAAAATCCTTTATGCCTATTAAAATAGATTGCCCTCACGGTGATTCGCTTAAGGAATATTCCTTTCACTGTTACTCTGTGAGCTTAAAAAATGCTTTATTTAAAACTAACAATTTCCCTGCTTAAAAAGAAGATGCAGATGAAGGAAAAAGTGCCTTTCCAGGACTGGGAGTGGAACGCATGCTGTTTCTTCAAAGCCCCACCACCGGCCCACGGACAAGATACCTTCATTGACTGCTTTTCCTCTTCACTGCACGTGCTCATGACTTTATGCCCAGATTTAACAAGTTCATCAATAATATCCTTGTGTCTCAAAATCTCCATGGTGAATGTCTGTGATTTACCAAAATAAAGACCAAAAAAAAAAAAAAAAAGTTAAAAAAAAGAAGGTGTGTGACTAAAATGAAAACGATTAGGCGAAGTAGTTAAAAACAGCAAGCAACACTAGAGGGGTCTTGAGAGGTAAATCACGCAGGCACATTTTATAGACTTGGAGGCAACTGGAAATGCATTTCTTCACCTTTTGAACCTGCAGTTGAGCAGAAGTCTGGTCTTGCTCAAGCCTGATGTCACCCAGAGACATCAATTTCTTTTTTGTTTCAGTAATCCAGGATAACTCAGCATCAGCTGCTTGGTCAAACTAAACAAAAGATAAATAATTAGATCAGCAAGTTCCTGTAACTGGTGCCAGAAAAATACCTATCTACATTTCTTTTCAATATCCTTATTACACAAGTGGAAAATGAAAATCTGAGCTTATCTCTTCATGGCATCCCAAAATGATTCAGGATAATGACTGAGTTATAAAGAAAGGGAACTTTCCATGGAGCAATTAAGTACAAGCTCTTACAACCTATTGAATTCATAACATCATATTAATGAATTCAAGACAGTTAGCACTATTGCCTTCTTTTCTAGAAGTCTTAATTTGCTCCACAGGAGTACTATCAAATGTTAACAGCTATACAAGTGAAGAGCTAGGTACCATCTTTAAATCATTTTACCCATCACCTCAACATGATTCCTAGCAAAACAATGAGATACAAGGTGTACACAATGAGATAACCCCATTTCTTATACCACTATGTCTAAATGTGTAAATATGTCTTTATGCATGCAGAGTACACCCCCAAATGATTTGTGTATAATTTTTGAACATCTCATTTAATGATGAGAAAAAACTATTTTATGAGCACTCTTAAATATTTTAAGAAATTTTATTTTCCTTATCATAACAGTAATTCATAAGCACAGTAGAAATTCATAAAGCACAGAAAAATATACAAGAGAAAATTAAAATTCAGAGGTAACACAGTTGGTATTTCAGTGAATTTTCTTCCAAAGATTTGTAAAGGTCTGGGATAACACTGTATAAACAGTCTCACAGCCTGCTTTTTCATTTACTATGAACATTTCCCATTTCATCGTCCTCTTAAATAGCATCACTGTATTCTAGCATACCTGGATATTTTCATCTAAACTCTCAGCATTTTTTTTTTTTTTTGCTATTATATAAGCAGTCCTATAATGAATATCCTTGCTTCTAAATTCCTGTTCACATCTCTAATTAGTTCCTTGGTGTGGATTCCTAGAAGCGACTACAAAGTCAAAGAGCATGAGGTTTTCAAGGCTTTACATCAGATAAGCCCATTGCTTTCCAGAGCCCAGCAGTTTATCAGAAGCAAATGAAGTGGGCACACGTGACCCCACAAGCCCAGGGACGAACGGTAACTAACGATGGCCCCCCATGGAAGGATTAATGGACAATGGACATTGTGGGTATTCAAGTCCAGTACTGACACATCTTCTAACTTTTCAAATAAATAAATCCAGATGTGGATGGGGGACTAGGTAAGTCAGGGAAAAGATGGGCAGAGATAAGAAACTAGAATAAAAAATAATTCATCCTTTTAAAAGTCGATGCAACACTATGCCAACTAAGGGGAAGATGGAGCAGATGCACTTTTCTCTGTTCTGCCTAAAATCCTGGGACATTCTGTATAGGACATCAGTAAGAAGACACCACAAAAAGAAAAGGGAAGAGTTACTATGGAACTTGGGCCTGCAGGAACGGCCCAGTGGGGAGCTCTCTGGGTTTTCTTTTTGCCTCACCTATCCAGGATTGAACAGAAGAAAAGCTGGCAACACCAATGTACACAGACAAAACTCCAGATAACCCTGAACCAGGAGAGAAGCAGCCAAGCAAGACGGGAAACTTAGACCATAACCACTCTGTTCCACCAAACACCAAAGAAAGAAAACAACCGTGGCCCCACCCACACTCCTGCCCAGACAGGATGGAGGGGAAGCCTGTTCTGCTGCCCTCAGAAGGCTCCCGCAAGGTCCCCAGCACTGCTGCTGGGATGATGTTAAAGAAGGCCATTTCGGGAGCTGGAACCTTCATCCCCACTAGACAAAAACGAGGCTCCAACCCACAGTGTCCGTGGACACCACGTGGAGAGCCTGGATTTCTACCCTCACCAAGAGGTAACAAGTTGCCCCTTCCTTTTCTTAGAGTCAGGATTTTCACAGTCACTCGGACCTCACCATCACTTTATCAGTGGAGACCACAGGGAGAGCTGGAATTCCCACTCCTATTCAGAAGTGGGGGGCACCCGCCCCCAGCCACCAACGAAGATTAAGTGGGGAATGTGGACTTTGACAACCACCCTGTAGCATCCCCAGAGGGGTATCAGAGAAAGTTTAAAATCCATGACTCAATATCGTAAGAACCAGCAAGTCATCTGCTCATCAGAGGGAAGGGGTGATGGGTGCAGCCTTCGTGTTTGGGACCTGAGGAGCCATGAGGGGTAAATGGAAGAGGGGTCAGGCCCTTTGTGCCACAAAGCCCATCTGATTTCTATTTGTGTGAAATGGTCTTCCCCAAGTGAAGCCAGCACCTGATGAAACTTCCTTCAGTGAGTCCTTGCTTAAGCTTAAAGGAATCAGGACCTTGCTCCCAATTCTGCCAAAGAGGCCCTTATCCTTCCTCTGGCTGCAAAAATAAACAATGTGATTGACAACTTGACTGTGGCTCCAGGAACATTTGAGGCCCAAGTTGAAGATGTCTGACAGGTATGATCGTATACAAAGGGCACAATGACAAGCAGAGACAGTGTGGCTGACCTGTGTCCTATTAAAGATTCTGTCACCACTGGAAGCTGCTGCTGCCCTGGGGAATGAAGTCAAGGGGCACCTCAGAGCACCAGATCCTTCTGTGATTTTAACCATACTGACAATGACACTGGCTTTGACATGAGCTCTTCTGATGCCACATGAAGAGTCTCATTATAATAGTGCCACCCAATCTCCAAAAACTGGACCCAGAACACCACCTGGATATAAAGGTGGTACAGAATGCCTTAGCAGCCATCTGAAGTCTGCTGGCTTGAGGAAAATGCTTCTCAGTCCACAGTTAAAGTTCTCATCAGACTGCAGGAGGACTTGAGGATTCCTTTTCCTGCCTCTGAGCCCCTGACTCCTTAGATCCTTGATCCAACTGGGTCTCTGTGCTGTGATGAGCACCACCACGAGATGGCCTTTGGCCCTGGATGTGGCATACAGGCGCTGCTTGCAGATTCAGCTGTCAGGCTTGGTGAGTGTCACTGGCCCCTGTGATGATGGCAACTTCACAGTACACACAGTTGTGACTCTGGAACAGTAGCACATGGTCTGCTATCGGCTTCAACTCTGATCTGAAACCTCTCACATGGTGGGTGGCTGTAGGAAGATCCTTGGCCAAGACAGTGAGGCCAGCTATCTTGCTTTTGAAATATCTACGTGGGATGGAGAATGGAGTGACAGTGATACCCTCAGAAAAGGCTCATGAGAAGCCACCAGAGAAAAAGGAAGGGGAGGAGAGGAGGACTCTAGAAGGCCCACCTCCAGGAGAGGATGGGCAAAGCTGGAAACTCAGGAGTGACCTTCACCTCCAGGAGAGGACGGGCAAAGCTGGAAACTCAGGAGTGACCTTTACTCCTTTCCCACCCAAGAGGAAGATGGAGCCCAAGCTCACTGCAACCAGACTCAAAGTATGGAAGGCCTCAGCAACAAAATAGAACATCTTGGCAAAGAAATAGAATACACACAAAATGAAGACCCAAAATAAAAATTTTAGAACTAAAAAATATGCACATAACTGAAATAAAAATCTCAGTGGATGACCTCAGTGATGGGGCCAGAAGAGAGACTCAGCAAAGTGGAGGACGTAATGATAGAAACTATACAACCCAAATGGAGAAAAGGAAAACAGACCACAAAGAAAGAAAAAAAAAATCAACATAGCCTCCTCACAAACCTATAAACTTAAGAAAGAAGATCCAATATACATGTTCTTATATTCCAAGATAGAGCAGAGAAAAAGGCTGTGGCTGAAAAAGTATTCAAACATTCTTGGAATGATGAAAGTAGAGAACTGGAGACTAGGTTTGCGGTTGACAGGAGTTAAGCAGAGGGTAGAGATGGGAGAGAATGGGTGTGGTTAAACAGGGAAAAGTGAATGATGGAAATGTTCTGTATGTATCGATGTCAATATCCTGCTTGTGATACTTTACTATAAAGATGTTACCACTGGGGAAACGGAGTAAAGGATAAAACAGGATCTCTGTATTATTGCTTAAAACTGCACGTGAATCTGCAATTACGTAGAACTCTGCAAGTTGACCACCCGAAGGACAGTAAGAAACTGTCAACATACAGGGGTGGTCAACATAAAGAACTGGGCTGTGTACACGTGGTGCATGTCTGGTCTATGAAAATTAGGTCAACTCAAGGAGGTAGTCATTGCAGGGAGGTGATCAACTATGGAGGTCGTCTTGTATCTTAAAACAGTTTAATTTAAAAAAAGAAAAAGAAAAACAATTCTGGGGTAACATCTCACCTGAAAGTTCCTGTTTGCATTCTCTCTTTTAGATATATACTGTTAGATTGCACTTCAGATAGAATTATTAATTTACACTCCCACAAGCAGTTTTGCTGTACCCCTAACAATATAGGATATAACTTACTTTTTAATACTTGTCAAGCTTATAGACTTCCTTGAATTATAAGGAATCCAAGAAGCCATTTGAAAAAGTCTATGTTAATCTCGTTCAATAATTATGATATTTAATTTTAAATGAACTACTCCTTAGCAATTATTAACATAAAAACAAAAGAAAAAAATTTCATCAACTAATTTAGTAGCTTCAGGTGCAGAGAAAAACTCCGACTCATGAAAAAAATGAAAAACCCAGCTGGGCGCTGGCGAGCGCCTGTAATCGCTGGCGAGCGCCTGTAATCCCAGCGGCTTCCGGAGGCTGAGGCAGCGGGGTGCCTGCAGCCCAGAGTCTGAGGTTGCGGTGAACTACCATGCCCACTGCACTCTGCTCAGGGGCATAGGATGGGACCCTGTCTCAACAACAACAACAAAAGAAGCAAAAGTCTTCTAATGTGGATACTTTTCAAGGCATATACAATTAAGCCACATACTTAACATTTCCGAGTGTAAATACTGTAAGATATATGAATAAAATTTAACAGTCATGAATTTTTTGTTTCTATTGTCCCTGATAAAATAAAAGTGATACATCACCCCTCTTGTTTGTGTGCAGGCTGTTAAAATGTGACAGTTCTGTTCAAATAAAGAAAGTCAGGCTGTTCAGTGTTAATATTAATTTTACACGATGTCTCCTCCCTTTAAAAAAAAGTATCCAATGAAAAACAGCATGATGATACTATCTAACTTGCCAAGATGGAAAGCTGAAACTTAAACAATGCCTCTTTGACCAAGTCAAATATTTGTTCTGTTAAAAGAAAACAAGAGTTCAAGCAGAAATATTTCCCTTCTGCCATATCAAAAAAAAAAATTATTAAATTAGCAAACCATTATTGTTAAGCAACAAATAGGATAGCCACAGGGTCTATATGAAGCAAGGCGAGGCATTTTAGGTCTATGAGTCATTCGAATGACTGGTGAATGTGTCTATTTCCAATGGACTATAAAAACGGCTCACTTCTCACATGAACCATGTTGGAGAGCAGTAGTCCTAGACCAAATTTTAATGAATCCATTTACTGCTCATACAAGCAGCAAAAGTGGACTTACACTGTTGATAATCTTGGCATCCATAACTGCATTCTGGCAAGTATTTTAATAGCGTCAGTGGAGTCTATCCATCAACCCTAGCTACTGTAACTCAATAGTTGAACTAGCATATCAGGAATTTCCTAAAATTTAGTGAAGACATTTTAAGTGGCCATCTCTAAATATTCCTGCAAAACACTCTGTGAAACAATCACAACCAGCTTCCCCCTGGACATATGGTTCTAGGGGCTTAATATGGTCTCCTTTAAGCCTGGCAATTGAATAATGTGGGGATTACCATGACCTGCACTTGCGCTGAGAAAAATGAGGCAAAGGCAAATCTACCAAAGACTGCCCGGCTAGTAAACGCTGGGCCCGCGATTCTAACCAACGTGGTCTTACCACAGGGCTGTCCGTCCTCCGACTTGCCATGTTTGTTGTTTGCATTTGCATATAATTTGGGCTTCATGAATTCCAAATATTCATGTGATTTCACCAAAAAAGGTTCAAATGCCACAGGAGTCAATAATAGGTCTTAACTTAATATTTAAACATTTCTCTAATCTCTGACAAACGGCTTTTACTTACCCACGAAGTACCTCCTGAGTAAAAATAGGAACTAAGACAAAGTGAGAAGCCAGCCTGACCCTCAAGAACATCCTTCTACTCCCTTCCCCTGATGGGGATCTCAGCACTTTCTTTTGATTAGCATTTCCTTCCACTTTGCTTCTGATTATTTATAACACGGCCTGTATTTTCCCACCCTCAACACCTGGAAGGTCTAAACAAATCTCGTTTCCATAGGGGATGTTTATTTCTGTTTCTCTAAAGGAAATAAACAGGTGGTATTTTTCTCCAAGGCTGATTCCTAACCACCGAATGAGCTGTTTGTTTTAATTGCACCCGAACCAACAACCCATGGGCCTTTATAACACAGTTATTAGGGACCCACTTACATAAGCCAAGCAATTAAAACTGCCAAAGAATGCTTGGGATTCCCAAACCTGGTGAGATACACATATTTTAGCAACTTCTGACAACTGTACATTTATAAAAGGCAATGGATGATGGACCTCTCTAAGAGGTTCAAACAATCACAGTAGTCTGAATTCAAGATACAAGTCTGTGTATCTGCCATACAAATGTGCCTTTCCACAGAGCTTGTAGAAAGCAAGCAACAAATTTATGCAACTTTGTGTGGGTTTAAAATGCAAAAATATGTAGTTTTGAACTCAGATAAGGGCATGCCTTGTGAGAAGAGGCAGTTCAGCTCACCATCATTATTTACTAAGCTGCCTTATATGCTGCTCAGGTTTTTCCTAAATGTGATGAATGGGCCAGATTCTTTTTAAAAAAGAATATACTTTTCAAAACATGAATGCCTGCAAATCTGTAGAGTCAGGAGTAGGAACTTGTTGATGGGCAGCACCTAACACAATCCTCAACCCTTTGTGCATAACTGAGGCTGTTCAATTATTTCTCAAATAATAACAAATAGGGTCTGCACCCCTATGATATCAAAATTCAATTGCCTTTTTTCAAAACTGTTATTTTGACATAGGATTAACACACGAGCCTAACCATGTCAAATCAGAACATTTTTAAAAACTAAATTCATACAAGTTGGTTATGGAATATATGCTAATTAGAAGATATGCTCCTTTCTCTTTTCTCAATTTTAATTCTTTTCCATGTTTTTCTTTGCATCTTTCATGTGGTGTTTGGAACTCAGAGTCATTATCACTCTGGGATAGGGGCTTGACAGTCTGCAAAGTGCTTATGCTTTTGGCCAAATTCCAAAAAGCAGGTTACGACATTATAAAGGAAGTACACCTGTATATAAACAACCTTTAATCCTGGACAAAATATGAAATATCTTCAGAGAAATTTGCTTAGAAAACAGAATATCTAGTCATTTGAAATCTAGTTTAATTTAGCCAGGTCACTCAGAGACAAAGCATTAAATCTATAAATTTTACAATTACCAAGTATTATACGAGGCGCATATCCTCAGCTTAACAATTATAGGCGTGGGTATGTCGGAGGTTAAGGGTCTGGGGAAGATTCTCTTTGTTAATAAAATGAAGCAGATGTGACTGTAAATGTGTTTAAAAAGCTGACATCAGATCACGTTCATATTTCAAATGTAGAAGGGACACAGAATACTAGATAATTTTTAAAATATAAAACAGATCGTATAAAATATGTGGCTAACATCCAGGTCCAAAAAAATTTTTTTTTTTTTTTTTGGTCCATCCTTTTTGTATTTCATGGCTATATTATCATTGGGTAAAAAAGAAAATACTTTATTATTAAAGTATGCTCTGCTTCTAATGCCAAACATCTAGAGAAGGGCAAGATTATAAAATAATTTCAGTGATACATAAACTCCTTTATGAACATGAAAATTGTGAGTTTAGGAGCTGATTTCTGAAGTGCAAAATCTCAGCCACTCAGAAAGACAGGTATCTACTACCCCCGTTCTTAAACTTGCCTGTGCAGTGATGCTCTAGGACCCTTCCAGTGCTGCGTTCTTGTGCCTCATGATCCATATAGCTGGAAAAGTTTACATCACATATTTCTATTTTGCTCTACTATTGGTAGCTTTCTTTGAATTACTGAAGAATAATAGGGGAAAAAAATGGATCTCCCCTTAAAGCAGTGGTTCTCAACCTATGGGTCCGACCCACAGGAATTGTATTAAAGGGCCGCAGCATTAGGAAGCTTGAGAACCACTGCTTTAGAGTAATTCATAAGGAAGCACAGAGAGAGACGGAATGAGAGTTGGATTAAATTCTGGCTGCAACTCAGCCATGTACTGGGACCACAGGCCAAGCTGCTTCTCCATGTATTACAGATGTGTTCCTCCCAGCCATACTGTCTGGGCCTGTTTAGCTCTGTTGGAGGCAGCTCACTGGACAGACGTGCAGGTATTTCAAGGGAACAAAGACATCATATGCACACGAACAACCAGAAGATAGCCATGGCCATGGTCAACTTTAGGTGTATGACTGACTACTAGTAGTTAAGACTTTTACTACACACATATTCATTTATATAATACAGACCAAACTGCTTACACATTCTTTCTTTCATGAATTTTTCTGTATTCTTTCAGAAAATCCCCAAATGTTCTATAAGAAATGATTATATCAGAAAAAAAAAATGATTTCCCTATAGCATACATTAACATATGTTTTGGGATCCTAGAAAACTTAAACTGACCTGGTTACTTTCTTTCCCTTTGGAAAACAGGCGCAAAACTCTGAATGGAATTAGGTCAGAGTTAATGACCTTGGCACGTATCAGAGCTTACTAACCAACTGAAACTCAACCTGCGACCTTGCCCTTCTGAACAGTCGCCCTTTGTTGAACTAATCAACCATGGTCAATTTCTCAAGAAAATCTTACTCCCAAGAGTACAAAATACTTGTCTTGCTATTTAGGGAAGTCTTCAGAGGCAGTTCTGAAATGTTCAAATAAAATTTCAGCGAAAAAAATTTATTTTTACACAGTTGAATAAGCTTCACAAATAAACACACTTATTTGCCTATAATAATAAGACCTACAAGTTCCTCTAAACTTGAAAAACATACAGGATACGTTCCTCCAGCATGAATGCCCTCTCTCACAAAAATTTCTTGGGCAGCATTTTGCTATCACTGTAGGACTTCATCAGCTTTTGACTCCAGAGCACAGCACTAAAATGAGGAGTGGAACATCATCATGCTTTAGAAAATTAAGTTTGGACGCTCCCACATAATCAACTTGATTTGTGTTTCTTGCTTTTGGCTTGTACTAGTAAAAGCTTAGTCACTCCCCTTCCCAAGCCCTGCTCCAAAGTTCAGTGCAATACCGCACAACCCCCCACATACAAAGTTTGTAGTAAGTCTGATGACTTAATGTAAATATTCCCAGAGATTTCAATAAGAGCTAATCAAACATGTATTATCAACTGTTGTGTGGTATTTCCAGCTTTCCACTCACTGGCCACAGCCTTCTGAGGGAGCTGTGGCTAAGGGCTGAGTGGCTAAAAAAGCTTGGAGTATACACTCTGTATGAGTCGCAGACAGGTCAGAAGCTATTAATTTTTTTCCCTTCAGTCAGCTTCAGGAAAAAACTCCCCATTACCAACAAAATAGTTTCCATTTTGAAAAGAATACTTTCTCTTCGCCATAGTTTTCTCTAAATGAGCAGTTAATACTGACTTTATGAAAACTCAAAACCCTTACACAGATCAGACGTAGTCAAGGCATACAATTTTAATTTTCACATATGCATATATGTAGACAAAAGCATTTTGTGTGGGAAGCAGGGCCGATCTTCCCAGTGTCTGACTCGGTAAGGATAAATCTCTGGAACAATGTGGCAGATGGCTTGTTCACAATGTCCAGATTAGTCTTGCCCTGGCACTCAGACATCCAAGTAGCCCAGTCGGATTCTTTTCAAATCTACCCTTTCATTTTTGAAGCACCACAAATGAATGGAAACACTACCAACAGGCATCTCTGTTCAGGTAAAGGCTCTGGGAACAGCGAGAGAAAACTGCCTGCCTAGACAACAAACCGCTTGTCCCTACCTGCTGGGACCTCAGAATGGCGGCATCGATCTCCTCCACCTTCTGAGTGATGGTGTCACTCACGAGTCGGTAGCGCTCATTGTCCTCAGCCACCATTTTCTCGAGACCTTCTCTGGCTCTCCATGGAACCAGTTCCAGCAAAGCACTGCTCGCTTCATTAAGGGAGTCCAACAAGGCTTTGTTGTTTTTAGCTTCCTTTTTCAGTTCCTGAAAGCAGACAAATACGTGGACGCCACTTAAAGAGTTTGAACAGGATTTTCCTTTGATTATATTTTGAGGCTGAAGTCCTTTATTGCAGGCCAATAATGTGATACTTTGGCCATCGCCTTAGTTTCAGTTAAGTTAAATAAACCACTGTTATTTAAAGCTATTTTGCAAAAAAGGAAAGTTTTGTTTCCTGAGAAGTTCAAAAGAACAATTCATTTATCCACGTGGCAAGATTTTATCTTTGAAATTTAATATTAATATAAATATTTTAAATTTGGGAAACAAAACCAAGCAAGAGAACATGTATTACTCTTTGCTTTCTGGAAACCTCTTAGTAATCAGGTAATAAAGAAGTCCAAAAAAAAAAAAAAGAAAAGAAAAAGAGGAATTAAGCCAGAATTAAGTGACCTTCAAAATGAGGACATACTGGCCTTAAATCATTCTGGCTGAATCACTACAGGCTCAGTAGTGAGCCTGACCTCACCAATTCCCCTTCACCCACATGTGATCATACTCCAGGGATGATGAAAACAGACTGATAACTCTGAAAAGGAGAATGATTAGCATGATCGTTTACTATTTCTGTGATATAATTAGGAAGCCTGCCCCATGCTATCTTATAGAAATAAAATTACATGACTCTCTGAGACAATGATTATTTTCCTCTTCTTCCCTGTTTTCATCATTCTGTTCCTTGTGTACTAAGACTCTTGAAACAAATTATAATATACTGTTTTCATCTCTGGACCGTTGGTCTACTGCCAAGCTCGGCTGGGTCCCTGCCCACCGGAGCATCTTTCAGTAGATTAATAACGACATGAGACCAGCATCATCTCATTTCTGTGTGAATAAGACTCCCCGACAGATAAGAAACTGATCCAAAGCGTATATATCAGAGCATACTTTTTG
Organism: Nycticebus coucang; assembly: GCF_027406575.1. Lineage (NCBI taxonomy): Eukaryota > Metazoa > Chordata > Mammalia > Primates > Lorisidae > Nycticebus > Nycticebus coucang. Next base: position 23,782,536 of record NC_069788.1, on the reverse strand, counting down.
TCTTGCTTGCGCTTGGCTCGCCGCTTCTCTCTTCAAAACCTGAGTTTCATATGAAAGTAATTCCGCCTCCGCCTTGTCCAGCCAGGTGCACAGCTCTCCGTGCGTGGCCTGCAGCCGCTTTGAAAGCTGCAGTGCCTGGTCCAGAGTCTGGGCCACGTCAGTGCTCAGCTGAGTAATCTCTTTGTATCTTGCTTTAATGGCTTCCAATTTATCTTGAATTATTAAAACTTCATCACCTAAAATTTCAAAGGCATATTATTTCTTCTGAAAGGACAAAAGGGCTGTGTGTGTGGTGGGGGTGTTCAGATATTATAGTACACTGATGACATTTTCTGGGGAAAGAAAGGAGACATTTTTCTAAAGACGATTTGATATAAGCAAAGCCCTTTTTTAGATTTTAATTTTTCCCAGGATATCAGGCAACTCTAAACCATTCTGAAAATACGAATGTACAAACTGGAAAAGCCCGAGTGCCTCTAGGTGTGGGCAAAGCAGTACTTTCGTATATATCTGTATGAAGCTTTTGGTTTTCAAAGAACAGGAGTTAAAAAACCACCCGAGTTCAGACACTAACTTCATGCATGGCTTAAAAGCTGGCTTCCTTTGGGCAAGATGCTTGGCTTCTCTGCTCTTACGCATCATTACTCAACCCTCCTACTCCAGCAGATCCTTAATTGCCTCTATCTCCTTCTCAGACACACCAAGAAATTAAGTCCTGGACTTTAGACTTCTAACTCAAGGCCTTAGATATTATATTGAATGTCTCCAACTCATAACAAATGGTACTTGCCTCCACTCATACAGAATGCTGAATTAGATATAGGTACAGCGAAATTCTATGGTCAAAGGAATCACTAAAACAACTTAGTTTCTCGGAGTTATTCTAAAACCACCTCATACAGAATTAAATCAAGCATATTTTTAAGCGATTCAAACACGAAGAAATGAAGCATGTGTACAGCCATGCATATAACCAGAATATAAGTTAACTGCCGTAAAAATCTATCTTAAAAAATAAAACATTGTCTACAACCTACGTGTTCATCTGCCTTCCGCAAGCGGAAAACTAATGTAACTCTGCCGTGGGCTTCTGTGACTAGCTCCTGTGCCAAAGTACTTTGTGAGTAATAGACACAACTTCCACCAAGAACTCAAGTGAGATCATGAGAAAAAAGTGAGATCATATTCTAAAACCCCCCTTGACAGGGCTTCAAAGCATTCTCCAGACTAAAGTCTTGGAACGGCCCCAAAATTATAAAGTGTTTTGTTTTGTTCCCCCATCCCTAAAATAGTTTGAAAACAATGCAAAATGCTGACTGCATGATGATTAGTTCGGAAAGATATCTCACCTGTAGTTTGTTTAAGGAGCTCTAAACCATTTAGTAAGGCCTGATCTACATTTTGTTTCCTGAGTAAGATGTCCTCTTGCAGAACCTAAAAACACAGGTACCATTTTTTATGTAGGAGGGAAAAAATTAAATCGGTATTAGCATTAGTCAGTCTCAGAGAATGTAAACTTGGTTTTACAGAGATATATCTGAGTAGGAACCTCACATTTTCAAATAGACATTATTGTTTCCATGTCTATGCCTCTTCCTTCCCCCACTGTGCCCTATGTCCCATATCCCAAGTCCCATTCAGGAAATATTTAAGGCCCTGTGGAAATGGGTCATAAGGACATACTGCTTCATGATGGGTCTTTGTATACAACAACAAAGTAAGAACATGAAAAATCCAGCCAATAGGATAAATTCAATCTCTTTTTAAAATGACTTCATTAAAAGTAAACTGGATACGCAGGCAAAGTCTTTTATGAGTACAGTGATTCGTTTAAATCATAATTGACATGAAACAGCACAGAAGTAAGAAAGAATGGGAAAACAATGACAACTAAAATGAAAAAAAATATACATAAAATGAAATAAATCAAAATACCCGAAGTTCAGCCTGCTGCCTGCACAGCCCCTCAGTGCTGCACTCCTGGACCGAGAGTTTGCTCAGTCTGCCGTGCACTTCGTTCAGCCAGTTCATCAGCTCAACTTCGTCTTCCCCAAAAATCTTAGCATTACACAAGGCCTGCTGGAGGAGCTCAGACCTGCTGTGACTTTTCTCTTGAATCTCAATGTACCACACTTGAGAGGAGTCTAATTTATTCTGCACCATGTCTTTATCCTCCCTGGAGCTCAAAACCTTTAAGGACTGGCCAATGCTAACAGCCTGGTGTAAATGTTTATTGTGATGGATGATGTCATCTTCTAAGGCCTAAATAAAGTTTAAGAAAAGAAAGAAAAGAAACAAAAAGAATGGACAAATAAAAATGAAAACATAAATAAAGCATGGCATTGGAAATGGATCTGGTTTGCAATTATGCATAACATAACAATGGGACGCAACTCAAATTTATGTCATAAAACTGCAAAACAAAAAACCGAATCTTGCTCATGTGCGATTTACATCTTACTTTGTGCTGTGCAATTTGTTCCTCAAGTTTAGATGCTTGGGTTCCTATGGGTTCACAATTCACCAGCCTCTTTTCTATGGTTGTCAGCCACTCATTCAGTGGTTCTAAGGTTTCATGAAATTGCTGTGCTACCACGGAGATACCTTCCAGCTGACGATTCCTACACATATGCCAAGATAAAGGTCATTTAGGGATAAAGAATGTGTGAAATATTCAACAAAAATCCTCGGTCATTTTCCTGCATTCTCTTCTGAACACTCTTTGCAGAAACTATCAAGGTTAAAATCTAACTCTCTAATACTTAATGGGCATGTTACGACAGTATTTCAACGAAATAAAGTTGGGCAACATCCTCAAGTGCCTGAATCTCACAAAAGTTGAAGTAATCTTTTTTTTTTTTTTTTCGGCCGGGGCTGGGTTTGAACCCGCCACCTCCGGCATATGGGACCGGCGCCCTACTCCTTGAGCCACAGGTGCCGCCCTGAAGTAATCTTTTATAATAATACTTCCAATAATTACAGTTGTAATAATAATAGCAATGTTATAACAACAGCAGCAGCAATAATAATAATGATAGTCCTCGGCAATATCTATTGAACACACAATCTGTGTCAGGTCCCGTTTTAAGTGTTTTAAGTATTAATTTTGATTGGATTACCAGTTACTGAGATAACTATTAATCCAATGGTCCAAACTGGATTCAAATTTTAAAGACCATACATAGCCTGCAACTACCACCTTCTCCTTACTGGAATGAATAGCGATTTCTACTTTATAAAAGTTCAGAGTATATTTCCCAAAAACAATAGTTAGTATTTTACAGATTAAGGTATCACGAACAGAGGACAAATATTCCAAACCATTCCTTGGAATTGTAGTTTGAAGAACTTTTAGAAAACACATTGTTTCTCAGTCACAGAGGATGCATGTAAATTAAAATGTAAAACCAGCTTCCACTGTTTATCTAGGGCAAGGGACTGTGGGTTTGTATATAGAGAACCTGAGTCAGTATCAAATCCTGTAGATCATTTCTGCTGGGATCAAGAGTTGCTATTGTTTTAACATCTCATCATGTTTAATTCTGAGGGAATTATATGATTTGTGAAATTAATTTTCTATGAAGAAAAAGAGAATTATGGAAAACTGGTGCAAGCTACTAAATCTAATTTCTGTATTAATATACAACAAGCCATATGCACATATATTTTTTAAACCTTTCAGTTGAAATATACTTGATCCTAAAAAGCAAATAAAATTATTACATCCTTTTTAATTTGTGGATTACTGGTACATCTATGACTTTTTTTTTTTTCTAAATTCAAATATCCAATAATTTATAATCAGTAGAAATAACTATTTCATAATTGGGTTTAATTTATTATGATTTAAATTGTGAACAGTAAATTTGGGAGGTGAATCATAATTATTACCAACATCCCTCTACTTACTATCACTGTGAGGAAGGTTTTGGGAAAAGAAGACCAGTTATGGTAGTAAAGCAGAGATCTAGACATTCGTTCATTTATTTTCAAAAAATTACTGAGATTATCTTCTATCTCAGCCACAACATCCTAGGACAGTGGTTCTTAACCTGTGGGCTGCAACCCACAGGAACTGTATTAAAGTTAAACCCTTTAACTCCATTAAAGGGTTGCGGCATTAGGAAGGTTGAGAACCACTGTCCTAGGACATTGCAAAAAAGAGTTAATCCATGAAATAAGGACAACGTGAGACTTTTATCCTTCTTAGAAGCACCTCCCCTGTGCTCCAAAAACTACAATTAACTACACTCCATAATTCAAAATTAGACAAATCCTTCTCTTCACAATTCTAGTTCCAACAAGGGTAGGAATTTGTGGAACATACTCATTCAGTTCAGTGGTTCATCTATTTTCAACCCAACCAGCCTAGATGGCTACTCTTCAATGTAGCTACTACGTAAGCTGGTTGATGTGACACCAAATGCAGAGAATGAAATATAGGTTGAGATTTTGTAATAAGAAAACTGCAGAGAACAAACACCCAGTGGTGCCAGGCTCTAGGCTTCATGGCTTCCATGAAGGTAGAGCATTTTCTACCTGCCTTGTTTCCTGGCTAACTCCCGTTCTTCCCTTAAAACTCAGCTGTCATTCCCCTGCCCGCCAACTAGGTTCCCATAACATGCTCCTGAAGCACCTTGTAACTTTTCTTTCAAACATGACGTTTGTCATTACTTCCCCAGGGCTATAAACCCTCCTAGACTGTACCCAATCTGTGGGCCAAGATCTGTCCACCTTACTCCTGTACTCAACACCTACCTCTGTGCTTGATTCGTGCCTGGTAGACAGGCAGCAACCGTGCAATAAACAAAGGTGTGAACCACCCTCAAGGCAACTTAAAACAAAGAGTTGGCGGGTAGCTGGTGATTACAAGGTGTTACCATCAGAGGAATGAGGAGAGAGGCATCAACGGTGACTGCGATTGATGTCCACATTCATGACAAGGATCGGAAAAGAACGATTTGAAGGAAAGTGTTATAACACAAAATCTCAGTATTAAGGCCAGTGCTACTCCTTCAAAAGAACTGGGAGTATGTACAATACCTCGTTTCAGCTTTATTAAGTAATGCCTCCCATCTACTGTCCAAGAGACTCAGCTGCTTCAGAATCTTCACTTTATCTGCAGGCTCCGCTGTTGCAGCGATTTTTTCACCTTCTCGTTTAATGACCTCCACGGTAGATTTGCGGTCATCCAGCAATCTTTGGAGAAGCTTGAGACAAAACATTAAATGCTTTTCAAAAAGGCAAGGGAATAATCGTATAAACACAAAATGCATCCTAAGTACATCTGATTTGCAATAAAATACATAATTTTGTCCTGGTGTGCATGCGAAAGGATCTGAGAAGGGGGATTTTAAAACAACATTTTATCTCAGGGCTTAATACTGTTGTGTCACACACTGTGGTAGGGGCTTTACACAGTAGACAAAACTAATAATGGTAAGGCCTGCAGTGCCAAACCCCAGGGCCGTGGCCTGTAGGAACCGGGATGCACGGCAGAAGGTGAGTGAAGTTTCATCTGTGCTTACAGCTGCCCCCGTCACTGGCATCAACACCTCCTGTCAGATCAGGGGGGGGCATTAGATTCTCACAGGAGAATGAACCCTAAACTGTGCATGCAACGGATCTAGGTTGCCTGTTCCTTATGAGACTCTAATGCCCTGAATCCCAACCCTGTCCATGGAAGAATCATCTTCCGTGAAACCAGTCGGTGGTGCCAAAAAGGTTGAGGACCACCAGGTAAGGCCACTAGACTCCTTATGAATTTTTAAATATAAAATGATAGCATAGAGGTGCTGCTTCGGATAACCCCACTGAATCATGAGAAAAAGGCAGAATCTCCATTCCTCTAAGGAAATGGGAATGCTCTAATATTCAACAGCTATCTTCCCTGTCAAGATACAAAAGATGCTTACGAATCGTTACTGTTTTCAAAACCTTTTCCCATGTTAAATAATCCATTACATATCAGGAAGTTAAGACTCAGACCAAGTTCACAAGTTAGCAAGGCTAAAACTACAGGCTCTTGGCTCCTTTTAATAGGTGTGAACTAGCTCCTAAAATGCTTTAGGAGGAAGAAGACTAAAAGAGCCTTTAAAATATCATTCTCAAAAGGAAGGGAAAAAAAAGAAAAAAAAAGGAAGGGAAGATTGATGTGTGAAATCTCCAAAGCTGGCTAACTAAGACTAATATTTCAGGATTTAGCAGCAGAATCAAAATTCAATTTATTTCCAATTAAACATATCAAGACACCTGGAATGGAATGTTTGCTATAAGGAGCCAGAACTCAGGAATACTTTCGTTTTTTCTAATCTAAACACATGGTTCATGAGCAACTACTAAGTACATGAACTTAAAGGACACTTGCTTAACTTGGGGGGAAAAAAAAGGCGGGGGGCAATGTGGAAGGCAAAGGTGTCTAAAACACTATTTCATTGACTCCTTCATCTGACCCTGACTGATAGCTAAGGATTAAAGATTTGACAGTTAGCCAGAAGTAAAAAGCTAGAAGACTATTTGAGATCCAGATTGCGAAAGAGGTTAAGACGTACTTGTTTTAAAAGAAGGGGAAGAAACGCAAACTGTAGTGACACAGGTTAGAGTCATTATATAATCAAAGGGTGGTTTAGGCAGCCAGGGGAACTAACTGAATGGATTGCTTTTGATAAATTTTAATGCCAAAGCTTCTAGCATTAAGAAAGCAAAATTAGCAAATAGGTTTTGTTAGCTAAGCATTATTTACTCTGGGAGCTAACTTTAAATTAAATATGAATGGTAGCAGTTAGGGTATTAAAAAAGAAAAATCACACAGATATAATGTTTCCAGTTGTTTTTCCTAAATCCTTACCTGTAAATCTATTTCTAATGGGTATAATTTCCCAGTATGCTAAAGTTTTCAAAGAACTCTTAGAGAGTTAGAAAAAATGCTCAACATCACTAATCATCAGGGAAGTACAAATTATAACCATAATGAGATACCACTTTAACCTCTGAGAATGGCTATTACTAAAAAGTCAAAAAACAAAAACAAAAACAACCAGATGCTGGTGTGAATGCAGAGGGAAAGGAAAGCTTATACACTGTTGGTGGGATCGCATATTATCATAACCTCTGTGGAAAACAGTATGGAGGTTCCTCAAAGAAATAAAACTAGACCATTTGACCTAGCAATCCTACTACTTAGTATCTACCCCAAAGGAAAAGTCACCTGTGCTCGAATATTTATTGTAGCATAATTCACAACTGCAAAAATGTGGAATCAACCTAAGTGTCCATTCATTAGTTCATGAGTGGATTAACAAAATGTGTTCTACATTCCTGAGATACTTTGCTAAGAAGAATATGTTCCAGCTCCATCCATGTAAACATGAAAGAGGTAAAGTCTCCATCTTTCTTTAAGGCTGCATAATATTCCATGGTATACATGTACCACAATTTGTTAATCCATTCGTGGGTCAATGGGCACTTGGGCTTCTTCCATGACTTAGCAATTATGAATTGGGCTGCAATAAACATTCAAAGATGTTTGTACATCTTTGTTATGATGTGATTTTTGGTCTTCTGGGTATATGCCCAGTAGAGGGATTACAGGATTGAATGGCAGATCTATTTTTAGATCTCTAAGTATTCTCAAGAATGGAAGAAAAAGTATCCAATGTACTCAGCCCTACTATGAAGCTAATTTATAGCTTTCATATGAAGGCTATAACCCAACAATAGCACAAGAATATGGGGAAAGGGCCAAGGGAGGGGAAGGGAGCGGGGAGGTTTGGGTGGAAGGAGGGTAATGGGTGGGGCCACACCTACAGTGCATCTTAGAATGGGTACAGGTGAAACTTACTAAATGCAGAATACAAATGTCTACATACAACAAAGAAAATGCCATGAAGGCTGCGATGAACAGTTTAATGAGAATATTTCAGATTGTATATGAAATCGGCACATTGTACCCCTTGATTGCACTAATGTACACAGCTATGATTTAACAATAATTAAAAAAATTAAAAATAAAGAAATTGTTTCAAAGAAAAAAATGTGTCCTACACACACACAAACACCCCTTAGAATACGGTGAAGCCATAAAAAGTAAATGAATTAATGTCTTCCAGAACAACCTATAGGAACTGGAGACCATTATCCTATGTGAAGTATTTCAAGAAGGGGAAAAAAAAAAACACCACGTGTCCTAATAATTTGGAACTAATCAGTGGGCACACGTGGCCACAGAGAGAAGTAAAACTCATTGGAAATCAAGAAGTGAGGAAAGGGGATAAGAAGAGAGGTACAAACCTACCTACCAGGTACAATGAACACTAGTCAGGTGATAGGCTCGCTAATAATCCAGATTTAGGCATTATAAAAGCTGTCCATGAAACACAAACATTTGTACTCCTTGATATTTTGAAATAAAAAAAGAAATTAAAGTAAGCAGTAAGTTTTCAATCAAAAAACTTTCTGAGGCCAGATGAGGAATGTTTTGTTGTTTTTTTCTCCCATTTTTAATTGACAAATAATAATTGCATATATTTATAGGGGACAATGAAATCTTTTGATATATGTATACACTGTTGAATGATTAAACCAAGCTAATTAACATATCCATCACCTCTCCTACTTATCATTACTTTTTGTAATGAGAACCTTTAAAATGTATTCTTTTAGCAATTTTGAAATATGTAATACATTATTATTAACTATGTTATGTGAACAAACTAAGCATAGGAAGATGAATTTAAAATGTTTTTACTGGCAGGGCATGGTGGCTCATGCCTATAATCCCAGCACTCTGGGAGGCCCAGGCAGGCAGATTGCCTGAGCTCAGGAGTGTGAAACCAGCCTGAGCAAGAGCAAGACCTTGTCTCTAAAAAAACTAGCCGGGTATTATGGTGGGCACCTATAGTCCCAGCTACTGGGAGGCTGACAAGAGAATCACTCCAGCCCAAGAGTTTGAGGTTGCTGTGAGCTGTGAAACCATCAACCTCATGGTGACTGAGAGATACTCTGTCTTAAAAATAAATAACTAGGGCGGCGCCTGTGGCTCAGTGAGTAGGGCGCCTGTCCCATATGCCAGAGGTGGCGGGTTCAAACCCAGCCCCGGCCAAAAAAAAAAAAAAAAACCACCAAAAAAATAAATAAATAAATAAATAAAATGTTTTCATTCAAAAATAGTTAAATGTAAAAAATTTTAATTAATTCTTTACTTAAAATAGTCACCCACTCCTTTCAAGAAACCTTACCAATGTTCTGTGTGGCAGTCTCCTTACCACATGTAATTTCAAGTCATGGCTGACAAATTACTACTGAAAGTGTCATTAAATGCCTCATAACTGACCACCACAATCAGAAGCAAAAAAGAAACTGTACATGTGGTCCCAAGTTGTTGGTCCTATTTTTACTACTAAAAACTGGTACATTCTTCAGCACATATGAATCACGTATTTGCCTCCCTCTAGTTATAGGTTAAACCCAAAAAGGCAATTTCATTTGGGTGAGGTGGGTCACACCTGCAATCCCAACACTTTGGGAGGTGGAGGCAGAAGGATTGCTTGAGGCCACGAGGTCAAGAACAGCCTGGGGTAACATTGTGAGACTGCGTCTCTACAAAAAATACAAAAATTAGCTGGGTATGGAGGCACACACCTGTAATCCCAGCTACTTGAAAGGCTGAGGCAAGAAGATCACTTGAGGCTGCAGTGAACTAGGATGAAGCCACTGCACTGTACGTAGCCTGGGTGGCAGAGCAAGACTCATTCTTTGAAAAAAGCAATTTCATATGGATCAATTTAATATACAGCCTGGCCATGGAGTTCGTTTGCAATTTAAAATAGGGTGTAATTGCTCATGAACTTTATGGCCACTCTGTATAGGAGAACAATGATATTGCCATCCAAATGCTGTCATCTTGTCAGTAATACCTCGTTGACTATGGTGCTGAAAACTGCCCACACGCCCCTTCCCTTGAAGCTCTTCCTGCGCCTGACCCTTGCTCTATCACATCCTGATTCCTTTCGCCCAACCCTGCTTTATTATCACTTGCTAACTTGCCACAACCCATTATTTACTTTATTTATTGTCTCTCCCTTCCCATTAGACTTTTAAGCACAAGAGAAATCTTTACCTTTTCTGTTGAGGGGTGTATCTCCAGCACCTAGAGCAATGCCTGGCCCACAGCAAATATTCAATATTTGTTGAATGACTAGTAACATGATATCATCTGGGTCAGCATTAACCAGTTAAGTAGGATATAGTATTAATAAACATAAAGAGAGTCACAGGCAAAGGTTTACTCTTACTGTTAAGATTTATTGCAAAACACAATGCAAAAACATCTCTCACTTACCTTTTGCTCTTGTATCTGGGCCTTCACCACTTTGAACTCAGCTGATGGGGGCTTCTGGTTGGCCACAAGCTCCTCGGTGTCCACCATCCAGCTAAGCAAGGACTCCAGGGCATCCTGGAATCTCCCACAGTGCAGCAAGGCCTCCTGCAGCTGGGCTGCCCGCTGGGCCACCTACAAAGGTGCCGCTTGTATCAACTTACTTATTTTGCAAAATGAAATCAGTCCATAGGCCATAACTTTTCACACTATTTTCCCCATATCTTCACACATTTCTTTTTTCTTTTCACTTCTAAATTTACACAAAGCATTGATAGTGCAAAGGAAATAACTTTAGCAAGTAAGCCATGAAAGTAAGGCCACCATTGCCAAACAGTGAACAGAGAAGATGAAATCTTTGCGATTTGGCAAATGTCCAATACGTTTATGATTGGCAGTGAATGCTTCAAATAGTTTAAAGTTATAGTAAGAAACAATGCTTTAGTCATTTTTATCATTTTAACTTTTTATTTCCTCCTGGTGAATATCTGATATGATTTTTTTAAACAACTAAGATTAAAAGAAACTGTTATGTAATAGCAGAAAGAATCACAATTACATTTTGCTAGAAAAAACAACTGTAAAGTATCCAATTAAATCCTCCTAGCTTCAAGCTATAAAGTCCTTTTTCAACAAACTATGGCCTTATTCTTCTAGTAAATGGACTCTCTGTGTCCTACATAGAGATATCCATTGCCTTTCTCATAGATCTTTTCCTTTAGAATGGAAAAAGTGGTTGGCAAGAAATTTTAAGCACTGTGGAATATATTTACACCTGCATGCCAATTGTGTTTAAGGGAGAACTGTAACATGAATCAGACTGCAAAGAATGTAGTTTTATGATCTGGCAAGATTAAGATCCGCTTAAGATTTCAATGTTGGGAAAATTGTAGACAGTTATGATTCAATAAAAAAAATCATCATCACCATCACCACGACTGTTGTGTGCCAGCATTACTTCCCTAAGGTATTGGAGCATTATTTGTAGCATTTTCCCTCATGGAAATTTAGAAAAATGTGGGATTACATTTTGTAAGTAAAATAGTATGTGAAGATGATGGTCTACAGTGAGGGTAGCAAATCCTTAGTCCAGGACTTACAGAAAATACATCAGGACATCAGGAAGGTTGAGAACCACTGTAATAAGAGAGAGACATAATTTCTTTTGGTTGTACAGTGTTGACTAACACTGTGAAATTAGTCACCAACATTTGAAAATTGGAAGGTTTCAGATATAACGTGAGATTTCCATGTTCTTTTGAAGGTTAAGTATTATATCTGGCCACAGGGAGCCTACACCCCTACATGTCAATGATATACTGGAACTAAGTGCCTGCCCACACTAGAACAGTGCACGTGACCCTCCACACAGAGCCACAGACTAACAGTGCACGTGACCCTCCACACAGAGCCACAGACTAGCAGTGCACGTGACCCCTCCACACAGAGCCACAGACTAACAGTGCACGTGACCCCTCCACACAGAGCCACAGACTAACAGTGCATGTGACCCTCAACACAGAGCCACAGACTAACAGTGCACGTGACCACTCAACACAGAACCACAGACTAACAGTGCACATGACCCCTCAACACAGAGCCACAGACTAACAGTGCACATGACCCCTCAACACAGAGCCACAGACTAACAGGGCACGTGACCCTCCACACAGAGCCACAGACTAACAGTGCACGTGACCCCTCAACACAGAGCCACAGACTAACAGTGCACGTGACCCTCAACACAGAACCACAGACTAACAGTGCACGTGACCCTCAACACAGAGCCACGGACTAACAGTGCACGTGACCCCTCAGCACAGAGCCACGGACTAACAGTGCACGTGACCCTCAACACAGAGCCACAGACTAACAGTGCACGTGACCCCTCAGCACAGAGCCACAGACTAACAGTGCACGTGACCCCTCAACACAGAGCCACAGACTAACAGTGCACGTGACCCCTCCACACAGAGCCACAGACTAACAGTGCACGTGACCCCTCCACACAGAGCCACAGACTAACAGTGCACGTGACCCCTCCACACAGAGCCACAGACTAACAGTGCACGTGACCCTCAACACAGAACCACAGACTAACAGTGCACGTGACCCTCAACACAGAGCCACAGACTAACAGTGCACGTGACCCCTCAGCACAGAGCCACGGACTAACAGTGCACGTGACCCTCAACACAGAGCCACAGACTAACAGTGCATATGACCCCTCAGCACAGAGCCACAGACTAACAGTGCACGTGACCCCTCAACACAGAACCACAGACTAACAGTGCACGTGACCCCTCCACACAGAGCCACAGACTAACAGTGCACGGGACCCCTCCACACAGAGCCACAGACTAACAGTGCACGTGACCCCTCCACACAGAGCCACAGACTAACAGTGCACGTGACGCCTCCACACAGAGCCACAGACTAACAGTGCATGTGACCCCTCCACACAGAGCCACAGACTAACAGTGCACGTGACCCCTCAACACAGAGCCACAGACTAACAGTGCACGTGACCCCTCAACACAGAGCCACAGAGTAACAGTGCACGTGACCCCTCCACACAGAGCCACAGACTAACAGTGCACGTGACCCTCAACACAGAGCCACAGACTAACAGTGCATGTGACCCCTCCACACAGAGCCACAGACTAACAGTGCACGTGACCCTCAACACAGAGCCACAGACTAACAGTGCATATGACCCCTCAACACCGAACCACAGACTAACAGTGCACGTGACCCCTCAACACAGAGCCACAGACTAACAGTGCACGTGACCCCTCAACACAGAGCCACAGACTAAAAGTGCACGTGACCCTCAACACAGAGCCACAGACTAACAGTGCACGTGACCCCTCCACACAGAGCCACAGACTAACTGCACGTAACCCCTCCACACAGAGCCACAGACTAACAGTGCACGTGACCCCTCAACACAGAGCCACAGACTAACAGTGCACGTGACCCCTCAACACCGAACCACAGACTAACAGTGCACGTGACCCCTCAACACAGAGCCACAGACTAACAGTGCACATGACCCCTCAACACAGAGCCACAGACTAAAAGTGCACGTGACCCTCAACACAGAGCCACAGACTAACAGTGCACGTGACCCCTCCACACAGAGCCACAGACTAACAGTGCACGTGACCCCTCCACACAGAGCCACAGACTAACAGTGCACGTGACCCTCAACACAGAGCCACAGACTAACAGTGCACGTGACCCCTCCACACAGAGCCACGGACTAACAGTGCACGTGACCCTCAACACAGAGCCACAGACTAACAGTGCATATGACCCCTCAACACCGAACCACAGACTAACAGTGCACGTGACCCCTCAACACAGAGCCACAGACTAACAGTGCACGTGACCCCTCAACACAGAGCCACAGACTAAAAGTGCATGTGACCCTCAACACAGAGCCACAGACTAACAGTGCACGTGACCCCTCCACACAGAGCCACAGACTAACTGCACGTAACCCCTCCACACAGAGCCACAGACTAACAGTGCACGTGACCCCTCAACACAGAGCCACAGACTAACAGTGCACGTGACCCCTCAACACCGAACCACAGACTAACAGTGCACGTGACCCCTCAACACAGAGCCACAGACTAACAGTGCACATGACCCCTCAACACAGAGCCACAGACTAAAAGTGCACGTGACCCTCAACACAGAGCCACAGACTAACAGTGCACGTGACCCCTCCACACAGAGCCACAGACTAACAGTGCACGTGACCCCTCCACACAGAGCCACAGACTAACAGTGCACGTGACCCCTCAACACAGAGCCACAGACTAACAGTGCACGTGACGCCTCCACACAGAGCCACAGACTAACAGTGCATGTGACCCCTCCACACAGAGCCACAGAGTAACAGTGCACGTGACCCCTCAACACAGAGCCAGAGACTAACAGTGCACGTGACCCTCAACACAGAACCACAGACTAACAGTGCATGTGACCCTCAACACAGAGCCACAGACTAACAGTGCACGTGACCCCTCAGCACAGAGCCACGGACTAACAGTGCACGTGACCCTCAACACAGAGCCACAGACTAATAGTGCACGTAACCCCTCAGCACAGAGCCACAGACTAACAGTGCACGTGACCCCTCAACACAGAACCACAGACTAACAGTGCACGTGACCCCTCCACACAGAGCCACAGACTAACAGGGCACGTGACCCCTCCACACAGAGCCACAGACTAACAGTGCACGTGACCCTCCACACAGAGCCACAGACTAACAGTGCACGTGACCCCTCCACACAGAGCCACAGACTAACAGTGCACGTGACCCCTCAACACAGAGCCACAGACTAACAGTGCACGTGACACCTCAACACAGAGCCACAGACTAACAGTGCATGTGACCCTCAACACAGAGCCACAGACTAACAGTGCATGTGACCCCTCCACACAGAGCCACAGACTAACAGTGCACGTGACCCCTCAACACAGAGCCACAGACTAACAGTGCATGTGACCCTCAACACAGAGCCACAGACTAACAGTACACGTGACCCCTCCACACAGAGCCACAGATCATGGCCACCTGCCATCATCCTGCACTGTTACATGTGCAGGATGTCTCTATCAAAGTCAAGAAAACTGGAGGGAAGAGCCCTGTTTCACCCAGCTCACTTCTTTTATTTATATCCCCTACTCAGCTTCTGTGGGCATCTGAGTTTGAGCCATCCATTTTATAGCAATAGAAAAAAAGGAGCCATGTTTAGAAAAGTTTGGCTACTCTAAATATGATTCATGGGCACAATAAGTGTTTGTGAACAATAATCAATAAAAATGACAGTGATGGGAATGAGAAAATTACCTTCTTATTGAGAGTTTTCCACCGTGTGTTGACATCATCCAGGTCTCGCTCCAAACCCTGAGTGCTGGTGTTTTTAGCAGCACTCTGAATAAGGCCTTGACCTAACCAGTTTACATCTTGCTGTTTAACCTGCAAGGGTTCAATCTCTTCTTTCTGGAATACCTGAACGTGAAAGAGCAGTAATTACATCAATTATATTATCTAGCAATCGCCAAATGCGCAATAAGCAACTATCCATTATTTCGGAGGTAGAGATAATTTTTGTTGCCTCTTCATAGGGTATAACTTTATGAGTAACAATAAGAAAGTAAAGTATAAATTCATAGCATATCAAGAGCACTCAGGAACATCAAAGCATGATAGTCTAAGTCTAAGAGCAATTAATCAGATTACTTATACAACCAAGAAGAGAGTATGTGTGTCCTCTCCTTACTGCTTCATAATCAAAACATGGGGAATTTCCTATTGTTCCAATTTAACTCTAGCAAAAGATATACAGGAAATGCTAAGGAGTATGAGGGGACCCAGACCAGCCTTCCTGGGCAAGGCATCCCTACAGGCTCCCATAATGATGGCCGCTGCTAGCGAGCAAGTGGAGGTGGAGAATTATCAAGAAGATGAGGCAAGCCCAGTGGATAAATACATGGCTTGTCAAGAGGACCAAAATATAGAGATAGGAAAAGGAAAAAGACCCAGGTGTTTGCTACAATAGTATGGACCTCACTCATCTAACCCCCTCAGTGCCTATCAAGATGCCCAGGGACTTGCAAAAAGGATGAAGACCTCACTCCACGGAGCTAACCACACACATCCCTGACAGAGCAACTCGGCTTACTCTCAGGTCCCTGCCAGTGGTTTCCTAGTACTGTCTGCACCACCATCCAACCCATCCTACTTCCAATTGTCCAGGACTGGCAAAGCCTCTAGCACATTAGATTAATATACAAGCTCCACGGAAGCAGAAACATCACTTTCCTTGCAGTAGCTCTAAGCTCTGGGCCTACCATGGTACCCCATAATTATTTGCAAAATTAATATACATATCAGTAAAGAAAAATCACATTTCTCTCTCTTACTGGATAACATCAACCCCATCACAGATACCACTGGGGTAGATAACATTGTATCTTTCATAGGTAATGTAAATGTTTTTAACATAAGGCTTAGAGGATGCTGGGAGGAAAATCAAGTGTTTTAACGAAGGAAGGAAAGTTTCAGATAGTAAAGTAAATATAGTTTGGGATTCTGGGTCTTATCCTGAAGGGCATTATAAAAATATACCAATGATTAGACAGTTATTCAGAATGTATAGAAACATAATAAATGCAAATAACTAAAACAACACTTAAGAAAAACTTACAGGTATAGTATGAAAAATAATTTTGAAAGCTATGGAGACTGCTGGAGGCAAACTCTTTAGACTCAGGTCCAAGGCCTAGTATACAGGATACTCTAATGTTACTATATGTGAGTAAATTTAGGAATAGCACAAATTAATGATCGCTTCCTCTGGAGTCCCCTTTAAGTAAAAGCCCAAGCTGCTTCTTTCATAAAAAATCCATATAGACAACTTCCACACTGGCTAGTTGTTTTTACATAACAATACTAAATATAAAAAAATCAATTATACATAATCAAATAAATTATGAGATTCTCCCAAATTAGTGAGAAACAAGTTTTCATAATTCTTCAAAAAGGTGTAAGTCAAAAGAGAGTTGCAATAATCCAGTGCAGATAGATTCTGGCATTATAATTCTATTTCTTTTTCTATGCCAATTCTAAGTTACTACTTCTAGAAACTAATAGTTTTAGATATGTTTCACTACTCACCCAAAAGTGGGGAGTATAAAGAAACTGCTATATTTTTACTTTCAGGAACTTGCATGATAAATAAGAATTCAGAAAAACATTTTATTCTCACTGTCAGATGGTTTGCAAGTACAAAAAAAAAACTAATAATAATGTTCTAGTAAACAGTCTTAACCGCTGAGCTTGGCTTTAAATTAATTTTAGAGTTCTGTATCAGAGCAGATCTGGTTGAGTTTGGTAATTTTTCAAGGTGCCACAAAAATATGCTAAGGATTAGAAAAGATAACTAGTAAAGAATATACACTTGTAAGATTTAGTTACTATCTACGAATAAACTGAAAAATCCTTTGCAGGAGAAAAACTACTTTGGTGAGCTTAGCATGATTGACAATTATTCCATAGATTGAGAAGAGGAACTTTTCTGATACTGTCTAAATCCCTTATCTCTCAGGGGTAACAAAATCCCTCTTCCCCCACCAACACGAAGAGAAGCTTAAAATAAAATGAAATTACCTCTGAGGCAAAGTTTACCAGAAGAGTTTAGTAAAAGTACCAAAACAGCAGAACTTCAATCTGAGTGGGAAGAAAAAAATTACAGGCCTGACAAACAACGTCTACTTATTACAAGGCTGAACCCTTTACTTTCTTACGTCATTCACTACTCAACAAAAAGTCAGGAGCTATAATGCTTGCAAAATACTGCACGGTAACTCTACCCTCACATGCAGAGCTCCTGAGAGAAAATTTTTCAGCACACTGAAAAAGTCCTTAAATTGTGTAGAATACTTTGTATTTGCAGACCACAACAATATATTGTGTTTGCACTTTCATGACTAAGCCTGTTGAAGCTTAATAAATCCAACATAATGACCCGTAAGTGGCAGTGTCTTGTGTAAAAGCCTAACATCTACCACTCCTTGTGTAAAAGCCTAACATTAACATAAATTCACAGTGGAGGCATTCTAAATGATGGGGAACAGCCAGCCTCTGTGCAATCAATAGCAGGACCCTACACAGCTGGGAAGAATCAATCGTCCCTAATTAGTTACATAAATGACCAACTTATCAACAAGTGGCATCTTTCAGGGTGTGAGTCAAACCCCCCAAATTGGAGGCCTAAATTTGATCGTTAACCACAAACTTTTGGCACTGCAGAGTTTCCCATTTCCATGAATTACCTGAACTGACTGGAAGCCCTTGCAGACTGTATCCAGCATGCCTGCCTGGGCCACTGTTTTTCTGGGCTCTGCTTGTTTTCCTGTTGGTATGAATTTCAAGGAGCACTTCATATGGAGCACCTCCAGCTCCTGGGCAGGAAGGGGAGCCTCCATGTCTCTAGAGGCTGCGTTGAATCCTTCTGAATCATACTGTGTCATGAGTGACACATTTTCCACTGAACTGGTGCTGCCACCATCTACATCATTCTGCCCCAGAGCTGTGTGACAGACATGTAAATCCTGAGGGGAATTCTTCATAAGTTCCCTACTTTGTGCTACGGTTTGGGATTCTCCTGCTCCGTTTGTTTTCCCCTCTTCTCTGAGGCTGGAAATATGCTCAGTGTCTCCATTTCTTGGCATAATTAATGGATCATACTGAACAGTACTTGCTTTCAAATCATTCTGCAGGCAACAATTTTCATCATGGATTTCCCTTTGACGATTCACACTTTTCACTGCCTCGAGTAGAGAATTATCATGTAAAATCATCTTGAAGTTTTCATCAGGGTGGACACTTCTACATGAAAGCAGTGGGATTTTCTGTTCGCTAATGGAATTAACAGAAAAAAATGGTCTATATTGCTCTGTTATATGAATATCTTCAGCAGAAGACAAGCTTCTAATGTGTGACTGGTCTCCAGTTAAAATGCCTTGTTTTCCTTCCCTCTCTGCTGGAGGGCTACATAAACCAGAGTCATCCTCCTCTGAAGTTAGAGAATTAGTACCCCATCTGTACTTGCTGGCCTTGGCAACGGTATCTGACATATCAGTAGGTTCAACAAAAGAGCTTTCACTTTTGTTTGCATAATCCATAAAATTGGCTGGGACAAACATTCGCCATGATCGTCTGTGCTCTTTCTTTTCTGTGTGAGATTTGGCTTTGGGATATCCTGTGGTTCGAATGATATCGCTGTTCAGTTTGAGTGCATCAAAGATCATCTTTTCATCTAGTTTGTTAGCTTCACGACCTCTCACCTCAAAAACACTGGAGGAAGTCAGGGCCCCGTTTGAGCATAAAGAGCTAACATCCAGTGTTCTGTGACTGTAGGGTAAAGTCCGATCCGTAAAATGCCTGGAAGACAGGCTGCCTTTTGAACCGGAGTCTATCTGTTCATTTAGTCTAACGGTGTCATAGATTGACCGCTGGGGGACGTAACAGTCTTCAATGTTCAGATCCTCCTCTTCTTCCCCCTTCCCACATGGGGGGTTCTGACGTAAACAGTCTGGTCTGCTGAGTGGCTTCCCCATTTTGCAGACAAGTTAAAACAAATATTGCAGCTCTTGATACAGAAAATAAGAAATAAAATAAAGCATCTTTCAAGAAAGTATGCTTCTGAATAGAGCTATGAAGTGTCTTCAGCATAAAGACTCATGCTCCAATAATCTATGTCATACCATATGAGGTGTTTAAGGTCATCAGCAGTGCGTCAGTACAAATGCAACTATCCTTTTACCTGGTTGATTTTAGGACAATTTAAAAAAATAAAGTGCATCAAGAACAGAGAACAGAAATCCCCTTTGTCCACCTCCCTCAGACCCTAGAGTTCCCTTTCACACACTATAAAACACAAGGGGAGGAGGAACAAAACACAAACACACACTTAACAGTGGCTCAAACACTCAGAACATTCCATGGTCAGTCCATTTCCCTTTTTAGTCTAATTTTGCATCTGAGATTTCCAGATTAAAATTTCCAAATGAGCAAGCATTTTAACAGGCTGACTGTTAATTTCAGCAGAGCTCTGGTTAACTGTAATCCACTTAAAGATGGCTTGCAAAACTCCATCTCCTTTATAAATAAACCATGCTTCAGAAACTTAAAAAGGCAAACAGAGACCTTGTATTGTTCAGATCAAGGCACAGAACAAATCTTCAGAGAAACATAAGTCTAATGTTGTAAGAAAGTTAAAATTTTCTTTTACTTTTTGGGGGTGGTGGTGGTGGAGTAGCTATAAATAATCTTGGATTCAAAAGGCAGGTTTTCTTCCCATATTAAGCTTCTTTGAGGCAATTCAAAAATACCCAAAGGAAAAACAAATTGGACATTTTGGACAAGCCAGGGTAGTACAATCCAGCAACCGTTTACAGTAAACAGAAAGCAAGGTGTACTAGTAAGTTTCCCTTAGAAAGAAAAAAAAAAGTCATTTCCAAAGATTCTTATCTGATCCTCCTTAAGAGGGCTTACTCCACCTGATGCAACTGCAGCCAGGAACAGCTCCGCGGTTTCCTTAAGGCACCGGCAGGGAATTTCACATTCAGCTGAAAACCCAGGGACTCCGCGAGCCTTTGAAACTGACCGGCCGCTGCGGCCGCAGAGGGGCCTTCATCTCAGCTGGAGCTGGACAGAGGGAGCCCGCGGTGGGGGCGGCAGAAAGGGCATCCAGCGGGCAGCTCCGGGGCTGTGCAGGCTGCTCAGGGCAGCAGGGTCCCGGGCGGGCATCCTCTCCAGCCGGGGCGCTTCCAGCGACGCCCTCTCTCTCCGGGCAGCATCTGCTCCGTGCCGGGCCAGCCGGGCGCTCGCACCCCGCGGCTCTCTCTACCAGCTCGGCGCTACGCCCTCGCGCGGCTGCACTTCGCAGTCATCTCTGCTCCGACTCCGCGCCTGTTCCCCGGAGCTGGCCGCGGTGTCAGGGGGGAGGGTCCTCGGGGCGAGGCGGCCGCGCAGCAGCCTGGAGGTGACATCAGCGCACAGCAGGCCGCGTCTGCGGCGGAGACGGGCGGCTCGACCCAGAGGTCGCCCGGGGCCCGCCGACCGCTCCGACGCGGGGCAGCCTCGCCCCGGGAGCGAATCACCGTGTGGACGTCCAAGGCTGCGCTCATTTGATTACTAAGTGGGAAAAGGAGTCCTCGCCCCTCGGTTGAAACCACCCTCGTTCACACTGGAGAAATCTCTGTTGTTGAAGCAGTGTCTGCGATGCAAAGTGCAGATCACTTTAAAGCCGAAAGTATTTTGTCATTCCCTTTTAAAATCCAAGTTCAAACCTAACTGTTCTCCAGGGTAAATTATTCCTACCAGCACAGGGCTCTGAGCACTGCTGCATTAATATTAGTCGTTACTAATAACCATCCAGGTTAATGCAAGACCCAGGCAAAGATCAATGGCAGTTACTGACTGTGGATATTTAACAAATAAAATCACATCCACAATGTTTATCTATTGGACCAACATCCTTTAAAAAATAGTGTCTGACAAATTCAGCAAGCCAACTCTTAGCCTTTGTGGGAGAAATCAGTAGTTTTATTTAAATAAAATCTTTATTTTATGGACTGTGCAACATGGCAGTGTAGCAGACAGGGTTACAGATGAAGGTAGATAGTCTTCTGTCAATCTCACAAAATAATCGTTTGCACACGAATCAAGCCGTGGGGACCCCAAATGAAGAAGGCAGGCCTGGTAAAAACAATCTTATACTTTCTCTGATAATTTTACAGAAAAGGTGTGGGAGGAAACGTTTGTACCTTTAATGAGAAAACATTATCTCAAAATTATTTTTATAAACCTAAGAGTTGTACCTTAAAAAAAGTCTTTTCATAACCTGAACTCTTTACAGGTAATTCATCCATTGGCCATCATTAGATGCAACTCAGTGTGTGGCCATCATTAAGTTGAAAATATAAATATACATACACAGACATAGCGTATATATACATATATGTATGGCCATGTATAATGAAAAAAAAAATCAATATAAAAATACCCATCAGCACCACAATATCAATGCCCATTTTTCCTGGTCAAGAAGTGAAATATTTCAACAAGTACTGGATTCTGTGGTGTTCAACAGATTATGTACTAGGCTGGGAAGTAGTAGACACCAAGGGTCTTATTCCCAACTGCCACTATCTTGACATGGAAGCCTATTCATGGCTGTATTAATAATGTTTCCATGAAACCTGTATGAGTGCCTGTCTCTGAACACGTGAAAACCCTTATAGAATTGTCCTTAAGAATAGCTCTAATTCAGTACACCTTAGAGTCCAGAGGTCCTCAAACTTTTTAAACAGAGGGCCAGTTCACTGTCCCTCAGACTGTTGGAGGGCCGGACTATAGTTAAAAAAATATGAACAAATTCCTATGCACACTGTACATAGCTTATTTTTGAAGTAAAAAAACAAAACGGGAACAAATACAATCAACACCGCTTCATGTGGAGTTTGAGGACCCCTGCCTTAAACTTTACCTCTAAATCATTAGCACCGTATTATTCTAGCTTGATAAAAAGCTAAGAAGAAACACATGTAACCTCATACTTGAGATGGGCAATACATTTTAAAACTGCTTAGGGTAGGGGCGGTGCCTGTGGCTCAAAGGAGTAGGGCACCGGCCCCATTTGCCAGAGGTGGCAAGTTCAAACCCAGCCCCAGCCAAAAACTGCAAAAAAAAAAAAAATGCTTAGAGTAGTGGTTCTCAACATGTGGGTCGTGACCCTTTTGGGGGTCTCCTGCATATCAGATATTTACATTATGATTCATAAGAGTAGCAAAATTACAGCTGAAGTAGCAATGAAAATAATGTTACAGTTCCACCACCATAACATGAGGAACTGTATTAAAGGGTCACAGCATCAAACTACGGCCCACGGGTCTCATGAGGTGGTGTGATAGTATTTGTTCCCGTTTTGTTTTTTTAACTTCAAAATAAGATAAGTGCAGTGTACATAGGAATTTGTTCGTAGTTTTTTTTTTTTAAACTATAGGCCGGCCCTCCAACGGTCTGAGGGACAGTGAACTGGCCTCCTGTTTAAAAAGTTTGAGGACCTCTGGCAGAGGATCCATTCATAAATTCAACCACTGAACAAACTGTGCTGTCTACCAAACACCATGGTAAGCACTGGAAAAATGATGATGAACAGAGATACAGCCATCACTGCCCTTACAAACTTATAGTAGACTGGGAATATGAACAAGAAAATGGGCACGAGGCAGTCTGAAGTAAGGGGATGCTATGAGAAAATGTTGATTAGAATTGTTTACATATATGCCATTTAATAACTGCATTCTTATTTCATTAAACTGATTCCAGCTTATTCTCATCAAATGCAAATGTGTACCATCATATTGCAATTTATGAGGATAATTTACATATACCTTTGTTACTTGAAATTACATTCCAAAGTCTTATCTGGATAATACACAAGAACTCATACATAGAGCAGAACTGAACTGGTTCATCTTTTCCTCCCAAATTGGGTTTCTACAGCTACTATTAATGTTAGAGTCTCTAATATTAATAAAATCAGGATATATAAACTGTATTCAATATTAAACATATCAAAATCTCTCACGTTTTTATGAGAAATATAAGAATATAAGCAAAATTTTCCTGAAAAATAGTCAACATTTCACATATATAGTCATAATACTAAATGATTCAAAATATAATTTTACTTAATTTACATAGGCTACTAAATATAATTCAGTTTAATTATCTATTAAAGCAGATGATTTGGGGAAAATATACAAATATTAACTGAATTATAAACAAAATAGTACCATTTTCTCATTTCATATTCTTAAAGTTTAATTATTTAGAAAGAAAAGTTCCTGAAAAATCTTACCACTAAGTGCAACAATTTATCTCATAGAGACATTAAAGACTAATTCTATCAGTCAAAATGTGGATTTTTTTTTTAAGAGTTGAAAGCACAGAGGTATTAAGAATTTCAATGTGTAATCAGTGGAAACTATCCACGTCAATGAATGCAATGTTATCCATGAAAAGTGACTCAAGTGACTTCTGGCCCATTATCTCTTGAAATCTGGATTAGAAGCTAAACAAGAGTTTAGTGTTTTGTGCCACAAGTACATAAACAACAGGACATAAGACCAATAATTTCTATTGTTTTTTTCTAAAATAGGTAAGCTATCAGCTAATTAAAGCAAAAGCATCCTTTAGTTTTAGTTTTCAAACTAGTTAGACTTCTTCACATAAATGACTAAAGGATTTTCAAGGATAGTCATCACATGAATATGCAATGGCTATTTATTTTCCTGGAGTATAGTTTCTATTTAAAAGCAACTAGAATATTCGGGCCCCAGCACAAAAGTCAACAAAATTTAGAAACATTTAATAGATTCACTGACATTTGATGGGACTTGATCTTGATGTGAACCTTAGTTAAAATCTTTAATGAGCACTGGCTGTTCTTCCTGTAAGTTACTACAATACTAAGACTATGACTTTCCTGAATCTTCAGTGAAGTTTTCAGGTGACAGTAAATAAAAAATATTCTATGTAACAAAAGATGATTCTATATATAAACCTTATTAATTGAAATATATGCATATTTCATATTTTAATATAGGTACATAAAATGTCTAAAACCTTATTTTTTTAGAAAGTCACCTAGGAAGAAAAACAAATGCACACACTAATGTTCCCATGTAATTTCCTTCAGAGAAACACCAACCAAACAAAATATGAAGCTATTTCTCAAATCAAAACACTGATAAAAGAAATAAACTAATCTTGAAATTATAACAATTAAAATAGCTGAAATAGGGTATGTGAGCACAGACATTTGGGGAGTATTCTGGTTCTTGAGCAGCTCCAAAACCTTTTCATTTTATTTACAACAGCAACCTTTACCTCTCCTATGTGGCTATTTAATGAATAAAGAGACCTAAATAAACATTGGGAAAAAAATAAAAACATTTACCAGTCAAATTTTCTTATCAAGAAGCCAATGTATAATTTTATACTACAAAGCAAATTCTTCTCTCTCTCTCATACACACCCAGACACACCTTTAGGCAACTTTCCACATTAGTAAAATAAATTATGGAGCTCTCCTTTATTCTAAGGGAGGCCTATGAAAATGCCAGTAGATACTGCCGTTTGGCTCTTTTTGGGGGGATCACTTCAAAATGGTGATACAGGTTTATCAAGTTAAAAGCAAAGCAACAAAACAAGTACCAAAATATCCTATGCTATAAAAAGTCTCTGGCTGAAACCGTCTTCAAAAGAAACTAATTCCTCCATCTTAAATGAAGCAATAGACATTAAGCTGTGACATAAAGGGCCACAGCCCTAGTCAGCAGCAACACTGGAAAGAGAGCCCACATTGTCAAGTTCCCTCTGACAGTCCTTTCAGAGAAGTGTGGTATAGTCTTTGTGTAATGTAGGGAAGGGGGCATCCATCTGTTATGCCTAGTTTGTGTGGATGAGAATATGAGGCCTTAATAATACCACACAGCAGATCAGCTCCAACTCTTAA
Source organism: Nycticebus coucang (assembly GCF_027406575.1). Classification (NCBI taxonomy): domain Eukaryota; kingdom Metazoa; phylum Chordata; class Mammalia; order Primates; family Lorisidae; genus Nycticebus; species Nycticebus coucang. The sequence continues at coordinate 23,757,048 of NC_069788.1, read as the reverse complement.
CAGCAAGGTGGGGTCTCTGCCTTGGCAGGGCGTCGCCCTTGCTCAGCAGATGGGGTATTCTTTCTTCCCCCAAACCTTAAATGTCACTTTGATGTGGTTTATTAAATAATATGACCTTGCTAGAAAAACTCATGCATCTAGTTAGTTTCTATAGTGAAAGTATTAAGTATTTTCACCTTTAAAAATACCAGAGGAAGGTATCAATTGTGCAACCCCTTTGCTCATGCAATCTCATTAACGAAAATCCAGTCCATTAAGAAATTCACCCTAACAAAAACCTCTTCTGTAACAACAGCTTTATCTAATTTTCCCCTGTTGTCAAAAAAAAATGGAGAACAATTCATCACTGACCTCTATATAATGTGAATATACTTAAAAACTACTATTAAAACATTATTTAAATAGTTTACCTTTAAAATGTGGTGACATCACACCATATTTGTTCATTTAATAAATACCCAAAAGAGAAATCTGTGTTCAAACTGCCTGGCTTCTAGCCCCACAAAACTTAGCATTTTAGCTTACCCAATATTCAAATAATGACACCCGGATTAAACAATGCCTTTACCTGAACCAGAGAAAATTCATTACAGTATAATTAGACATGTGTTCTGGTTTCTGTCTCTGGTTTTAACTTGGCTTAAAAATCCTCTGCTGTATGTAATGCTATCTCCATCTCTATGTAATGCTTTCTCCATTAAAATAAGGAGAAATCGTAAAGCATCACAAGAATGGAGAAGCAAGAATCCTATGCACTCAATTCTGATTTGAGGACAATTGATGACCAAGCACACGGTGAGGGGTGGGGGAAAAGGGGTATAGGGAAAGGGAAGGAGAGAGGGGGTTGGGAGAGACTTTACCTAACAAATGCAATCAGGTTCCCCAATAATAAAATAAAATAAGGAGAAATCTCCAGTTCAGAAAGACTTGTACTGGAGATATGTTCATCTGTGGGGGCAAAATTAATTACAATTGGGGGAGCAAAAGAGAGGCCAGAAGTAAACAGGAAGCAGGTTCTGAGATAAGACTTTTTTTTACACAGAGGTGGGGCTGGATACAGATTTCAGTAGGATGTGACTGTATGCATTCATGAAAACATCAAGTTTCTTTGATCTTTATAAATCAATTCAATATGGTGATTACTTCATGATGATCAGAAGACCTCATTGGCTGTTAATGACATCATGGGAATTACTGAGATGGGTTCCCTGTATAAAGAGTCAGTGACACATGTCTTTGATAAATAAAAATGTGGAAATATTAATGTTACTTAATAACGTAGTTTAGATTTGAATTTTTTCTTGAACTAAGTGTCTTCCAACCGGAGGCAAGGATAGAGAGAACACCAAAGGGGCTTTCTTTCCTCCTGCCTAGAGAGACAGAATCACTCTGCTATTCAATCTACCAATTTATAAGTGTGCACAGAATTTAACTGTAATTAAATTAGTTAAATTACAATTAGAGAAGTGTTAAGTAGAAAGCTGATACCCTGACTTATCGAGAGTATAGAAACACCTCTCTCTTCGGTCATGTTAGTCTAATGCTTAGTATTTAATAGAAAAATGTATGGACAACAGAACTTACATAATCAAAATAGTTAAAAAAAAAACTCAAACTAACATAAAAGGTAACATCCATCTAACTACAGAACAGTTTTCACTAAGAGGTAGGACATTTGGTTCAGAACAGCATTTGCTTTTTATTATTATGTTTGGACTGGTATCTTAAACGTGAATTTTGTCCTTTTCAAACTTAAAGTAAATATTAATTGCTGTTTCTTAGGTTAAATTTTAGGGAGAAAAAATGAAATTAGAAAATCTATCTGTCTTACCTAGTTTAAATAATCTCTTATGCCCCCTCTCAGTATAAGGCACTCCCTACCCCTAACTGGATATTAGCTATTACTAAGTTTCAGTCCTGCTCAGAAGGCAGTTTATTTTTGTATTAAGAAAATGTATCATAGGATTTCATCTGTCGCATTAGGTTAAACTAAAGCTACCAGATAGATTAATGTCAAAAAGGATTACATTTTGAAGTTAATAGTGAAAATAAACCCTTCACTGTTCTTTTCTGTTACACTGCTAGAAATTTATAACTAGCTTTTCACTCAATATACATTATCCCACTTAAAAAATCTTAAGAAAATTCCTAAAATATTACATTTTTAGTTTAACAAAAAGCTAATGCCCAAACAAAAAATAAAGTGAGTTCTGAACTGTAAACAACTTAACTTACTGCTTTAATCAAGAGAGTTAGAATCGCTAAGACGTTGAACTGTCTGGTTCCATCTCAGTAGGAGCAGCGGTGGCAATGACAGTCACCATCACCCTCAATACCACAGCGTCCACATACCATCAGTTCCTAAGACAGATCTACACATGTTATCTCATACTTCTCAGAGCAACCAGCTTGACAGAATACTTTCCTTAAGTGGGGGTTCCTGGTGATTCGAATTAAAATGAACACTGGCTGTTTATTCAGCCTGCCCAAATTAGGCTAGAGCAAACATGAAGTGAAAATTCCCCAGAGAAAATATCAGATGTGACAAGGGACAAATAAAGTTGACACAAAGTGTTGCATTATTTCCAACAAAACATCAGATTCTGACACTTACTACCTGTGTGACCTTGGGCAAGTCACTTACCCTCCCAGGGCCTTGGTTTCTTTACAGTAAGTTGGGGACAAGTAACATGTACTTCTCATGACTGTTAACAGGATTAAAGCCAGAAGAGTTTATAATAGTGTTTCACCCACAGTGAGCCCACAATAAATGTTAATTGCTGTAATTACTATTTTCTTTACAATAGAGACACACAAATAAATAGAATTACTGGCTGTGTAGGTCTATCATATTGTTCTTTTTTTACATGGCACTGGACTATATTAGAGGCAGATGATTTTGCCACTTGAAAACTTTTTTTTTTTTTTTACGTCACTGGGTTTCAAGACATTGAAAGTATGTCATGATGTTCTTTTATATTGCTGAACTTCAATGAAATCAATTGACTCCTAAATAATCAGAAAACAGACAAACACGCACAGCAGGCTAAATGGTTTAATTTTAGCCGAAATGATCACTCTATTTTTCTTCACAATCAAATAAGAGATCTCTGCTACTATTAATGGGGATGTTGCTTATTTGGTGCTTTTTAGTTTGCAAAACACTCTCAATGCAAAGTCGAGACAACGCCTCCCATCTCCTGCTTTCTCTCACTGTCAACTCCCCAGGGGAAGAGCCCTGTTTTCTTCACTGCACTCACTCTTGTGAACACAAAGGGGAAGGCACCCAGGACCAGCAGCACCAATGTTGTTATTTTCCCCATTTTCTCACAAGTCGTTGAAGCAGGGAAGAGCAATGAGGACCTACTCTTTTCTCTACACAAATTCACAAACAACCTAGAGAAATCATAGTGTTTCATAGAAGCACTTAACATGGTTAAATTGCATCAGTACAAAACTGCTTGGTTACTGTCATTTAAGCTTTCGATTGTTGGGGTTCTGTAGAAATTTTCAACTTTATTGATGGAGGAGGTGTCACGCCCAAGATCTCACTTTGAAGCAACAATTGCCACATAACTACATTTATTTAATAGAGGATTCTCTCATGAGAAATTTTTATTTTGCAAGTCAGAAACGGAGTTTCCTCCACCTTCAAGAATCAAGATTTAATCTGGGCATGGTGGCTTACACCTGTAATCCTAGCACTTTGGGAGGCTAAAGAGGGAGGATCCTTGAGGTCAGGAGTCTGAGGACAGCCTGAGCAAGAACAAGACTCCATCTAGACTAAAAATAGAAAAACTAGCTGGGGATTGTGGTTGGCACACATAGTCCCAGCTACTTGAGAGGCTGAAGCAGGAGGATGGCTTAAGCCCAGGCATTTGAGGTTGCACCACTGCACCACTGCATTCTACCCAGGGCAAAAGAGCAAGGCTATGTTTCTCACACACACACACACACACACACACACACACACACACACACACACACGACTCATGATCTAAATAAGGAATCACAGATGTTTACGTCTTGAAGGAACTGGCATCAAAGGCATTTAATAATTAGCAAATAACCATAATAATGACACAAAGAAAAATAAGTTATTTTTCAAAATTCAATCACCTAAATAACATTACTAATGATGAACAAAGGAAAGAGGGTACCAAACACAGCCAGCATAGAATTTGGAAGTCCATTTGATTTTTGCTTATTTCTCATGGCAATAGTCTGTAGCTCTATAAATCCTGGGAGGTTTTGTTTGTTTTGAGAAAGCAACTCTTACATGCAGATGGCAGCACTGCAAACTAGTGAAACCTCTATGGGAAATCGTACGGAAATACCTCAAAGAACATAAAGTAGACCTACAAATTCCACTGCTCGGAGCAAACTTATATACACACACACACCCCTGCACTCCAATGTTTGTGACACCACAGTTCACCATGGCAGAGACGTGGAAACACCCCATGTGCCCACCAAGACACGAATGAACTAATAGAATGTGGTACATGCCACGGGGTATGTGGGGTACTACTCAGCCATAAAAAAAAATGGTGAGCTCACATCTTTTTGTATAACCTGGAGGGAACCGGTAACCATTCTTCTAAATGAAACATCCATGAGAAACAAACACATGAACTCAAAACCAAACTAGAACTAATTGAGCAACACTTAAGTAAACACGTGGAAGTAATTGTCAGTGAAAATCGAGCTGGAGAAGAGGATGGGCAAATTCACACCTGTCAGGTACAGTGACACTGTCTGGGTGAAGGGCACATGGATATGTGTAATTTGGACTCAATCTGTACAAAAACAAAGTATGTACATAAACCATGTACCCCTAACATTCTGATGCTAACCATGGCTATCTCTAAGAAAAATAACATAAAAGAAGCATTAAAAAACACCAATTCTATTTTTATTTGGTCTTAGTTTATCCTTCACATGCTAATGTTACAATATACCTCCACTGGTAAGATACACCTTATAAACAGAATAGGGAACCTGGCAACCCCAAAGGTTTACACCAACCCTGTGCAGTTTGAATGCTTGGTATTTAGGACCCTCTGTTTCCATGGATGAACCCATCTCTGTCTTCTGTAGAGACACAACTACTGCTCTCACTATGGTAAATAAGGCTAAATACAATGACGCTGAAACTGCCCTCCCCACCCCACCCCCGTGTCATCTAATGTTCCATTCATTAAGTCTCACTGAGCGCTATCAAGGGCAGACATTTCTTTATACAATCCAATCAAAAATAATCTACTCCTGACAATCTGGGCCATGAGCCCAAGATCTTTGTTTTATGAAAACAGGATTGCAATATGGAACTCTGCAATGCCTTTAAAAATATGAACTTTTAGAAGAAAATAATTTATAGAAGACAGTGGAAGAAATTAAATTAAGAAGGTTGAGAAGAACTATGTAAAGAGCAAGGGCAGTAAAAGAAAATAATTCATGATTTTTAAAAAGGCTGGGAGAAAAACATCTGCAGAATTCAAAGCACAGCTCTGGTCTCCACAGTTGGCAACTGTGAATAACGTCAGACCTGGACTCCATGGTGTCAGCTTTGGGCTTGCCGAGGACCTTGTCAAGCACCCTATTGTCAAGCACCCTAAGGACCTTGTCAAGCACCCTATGGTCCTCATGATGTTCTCTCAGGCCTTATCCCATGAGGCCTGAAATCCCCAGTAGGCATGAAACTGCCCCACATGCTTGCATGTTACCCCCACATAAAATTATTCAGGCTTAAATACTATGCAATGGTCATATTAGAAGGTACTACAATATAGGCAATCTCCTTTCTATACAATTAGAAATTACTTTTATAATGAAAACACTTGGCAAAAATGAAGAGTTCCCTACCTTGAAGACATTAAGCTGCTGATTAATTGTCTCCGTTTCCATGCCAACAGGACCTTGTGACTCCTCACGTTCTTCAGCGTTCTGGAGAAGGGTAGAAAACTCTTTCAATTTGCTGTAGAATTCTTCAAGACGCTCAATCGTCCCTGCAACCTGCTCTTCTCTGGCTTGGGCTCTGTCCAGTAACTTGTTGCATTGTTTACTCAAAGCCTCCAAGTCCCTCTTGATTCCAATGAGGTCAGGAGACGTTTCTCCCGTGGCTAGCATCAGCTTGCAGGTTTTATTGGCATTGTCGTTGCTTGCTATGAGGGCTTCCAGCTTCTTCAGAAAGGCTGTTATAGCCTCCTTTTGCTTTTGCAAAGTTTCTACATCTCTCCCCACCGGAGCCATGCTATCGAGTTCATCATCAAACTCTGCAAACTGAGAAAACATTTCTCGGATGGTATTCTGGAAATGCCCAATGCCTTGCAGCTTGGTTTCTAAGAACGAACACTTCTCATCAACTTGCTGACTTACTGTAGTATGCTCTTGCACTAATGTTTCTGCTTGTAATAAAATATCAGAGGTTCCCTTTGAGTCTGAGGTTTCTAGCACCAGGTCCTGTGCGAGTCTTTGGGCCAGTTCTACCTGAGGCTTCAAGGTCTGAAGTGACTTCTGCTGGGTCTGCAGCATGGTCAGGTTTTTGTTACTGTACGCCTGGGGTCCTAGGGAATCATGGAGGTCCAGCTGTTCCTTTGCACACTGAAGCTGCCTGTGAGCTTCTTTGGAAACTTCTTGAAATTCCTTAAACTTCTGAGCCATATTCTCCAGAGAGAATTTCTTACTGTGAAGTTGTTCAGTGACCATGTCCACCTTCTGGATCAGTGATTTATTCTCATCTGTAACAACCTCCTTATCTGTCTCACAGACACTGAGCAAGCTATTGGCTGTGTTGTTTAGTAATTCTACCATCCCGAAATGTTGGTCCATTTCCTTCTGCAGAGACTTTAATTTGGCAATAGAATTCTCAGTCTCAGCAGGATCCAAGCAAGGTTTTACTTCCTCCAGGTCGTTCTGACATTTGCCTATCCATGGCCGGAGAGTCTCCACATGTTCTTTATACTTGAGGGATTTTTCCAATGCATCTTTTAACTTGTCTTCTCTTTCTTTCACCTGCTTATTAAATCCATCCCAATTGGTTTTAATCGTGTTAAGCTGTAATTGTAAGGCTGCCTTCTCAGACCCTTGTGTTTTTAATAACAGATTTTCACCTTCTGCAATGGTTTTTTCATAAATACTAGACTCAGCAGTCAGAGTTTTACTGAAGTCTTTCTGATCTTTAATTAATGATTCTAAGACATCGAGTTTGGCTGATATTGGATGAGACCTGTTTTGCTCTTCTTTCTTGGCATCCAACCAAGCCTGAAAATCTCTAGACATTTCCTGAAATTGATGAGAGCTTGCACAGGCTGACTGAAGGTGCTGGACATGATTCTCTGAAAATAAGATTACAGACAGGTTTTTCTTTTTACAACAACATTTTATATAAAAATATTAACCTCATCTGTGAAAAGCCAAAAGAAAAATCTCTGAAAGAACATACGGAATTATCTAAAAGCAAAGGCTCTTAGCGTTAACTATAAGAACAACAAGTGAACTTAAATCATTGATCAAGGGGGGGAAAAGAAGCAAGAAGCAGGCACAATAAAAAGAAAAGAGACAAGTCAAGAAGCAGGCATGATGAGAGGGGAAATCAAAGATTGCGGGAATGGGTAAAAAATACCCAGAGGTGCAGGGCGCAGTCACACCACGTAGCACGTGCTCTGAGAGTGTCTTTTTTATTCCAGTACTGGGAAGTGACAATGATGGAGTCCTTGGCTATGTTAATAAATAATCCATCTCTTATCACATAGGACTTTTTCACTTCCATGACTTTTACATATCACGGAGCCAACATGACGTAGCATGTAAGAACTACCTGAGTTTGTATCATGGCTTAACCTCCTTAGAGTTGCAAGACCCTGGGCAAATGACTAAACCTGTAAGCCTCATTTCCGCAACTATAAATTGGCAACATTAACAGTAGCCGTTGTGAGGATTAAATGAAAAGTTCTTAGTTTACTGTCTATCACATGAAAGTGTTCATACAGTAAGACCAATAGGGATGGGCTGGGTGCAGTGGCTCACACCTACAATGCTATAGCACTCTGGAGGCCAAGGCGGATAGACTGCTTGCGCTCAGGAGTTCTAGACACTACCTCTACTTAAAATAGGAAAACTGAGGCAAGAGGATCACTTGAGCCCAAGAGTTTGAGGTTGCTGTGAGCTGTGATGCCAGGGTACTCTGCCTGGGGCAACAGAGTCTCAAAAAAAAAATAATAATAGTGATAACAGCCAATATGTCTTTATTATCAGTATCATGTTAAACAAAGGGGTAAGTATGAAATGGTTGCTATGATCAATAAATAAATCAAACCAATTAAAAAACATAAACTGAATATTTACGAGGCACATGGCCTAGACACTAGTGTTACTTTTCAAACAGAACAAACAGAGCTACAAAACGTGTCTTTCTCGGGCAGGCCTTTCTGAATTCTAATAACTCAATATTGCTGCATCTGACAAACATCAGCACATCTGCCCCAGAACTCTGGCGGCAGCGGGAGAGCGAAGAAAATAGTGTCAGACGCTCCTCTTTGACGCATTTCTCTAGGTGAGTTTTCTATGACAGAACAGTTAAGGTAAAGCAGGAGATACAAGGATCCGAGACCTTTTAAACAACTATTCCTCTAGATTTTTTTTTTTTTTTTAATCTGGCAAAATAAGACTATGTCACACTATGAAAATGTTTCCATCTTTTAAAAACCCATTTGGGATATCCAAAATTCCAACGAGACTTCATTAAGTGGATTTTGCCAACAGCCCATCTCTCTGTCCCCGTACAGAAAGACCCTGCCTTGGTGTGCTATGAACACAGCACGGCCCTCTGTGCCTGGTGTTCCGTCTCCTTCTCATTCACGTTCTCACTCGGGCAGACTCTCCTTAGGGTCCTGCATTATTGGCAACAGCTCAAAAATGGGCAATGTGGATCTGCGTCTGACCAGGAAATATATAGGTACCCAAAGTAGACAAACCTGCTTTTTGTTCAATATCTTTAAATGATTTTGAGATGCCGTCTAGTTGCCTGCTAAGTTCTGCTTTCAAATATTCTTCTTTCACTAGTGCTGACAAATCGTCACAGAGTGCCCGGGCCACCTGCATCTGCTTCCTTTCCTGCTCTATCTCCTGCTTCCATTTCTGGGCAGTTTCCAACTGCTGGTTCATAGCATCGGGGTGTGAGCTCACGGCCAGACTGCTGCTAAGTTTATTATCCAAGTCACTCAGTTTATCGGAAAGGCTTCTCAGCAGGCTTTGATACTGGGTGCTTTTAACAATGGCTTGGTCAATCCAGTCACATCTGTCACTCAATTGTCCTGTGAGGCTATCCCATTTTTGGGTCACAGCTGCCAGTTGCTCCTTCACGATCCCATGTAAAGCAGGGTCTTCTCCGGGTCTGCTCAGAATGCCCCAGCCAGCTGCTGTGAGCTGTTCATACTGAGGTTTCCGAGTATCGAATTCTTGTAGCAGAATCTAAGGTAACAAGGATAAATGCACAAATTATCGTATCGTTCATTATAGAAAACATAGCCTTCAGTGTCCAAAACAGACAGAAATGATAATGATTTATCTAGTTTCTGTTTTATAGTGACCACTTCCCTAATTTTTATTTAAAGCGCAGCATAATTAACTTAAATTCAAAGCACCACGGTGCTTCAGAGACAGAATCTTGTCTAAACTAATCATATCTTCCTTGAGGGAAAAAAGAATAAATATTTTTGGAAATAAGGGCAAAATGAAGAAAAAAATCATGTACAAATTTTCATACACAATGGAAAACACCGTTATTGGACAAGTTTATATATAGTGCACTAACACCAAGTTTGCATCTTCCTACTCACGTTTTTCCCTTTGTGGGAATTCGGACTGTCCTATTGCATTTTACATTAAAGAAAACGCACAGTCATAACAGTGTCAGAACAGGCTAACTCACGATGCATTAATTTACAAAGGTGTTTTTAACGTAAGGTTGAGTGATGTTTATGGTCTTTGTTATAAAGGTTTCAGCCAACAAATCATGTTACTCAGAATGTATAGGCTGAGCAGGACACATTAGTCAGTGAAGGATCCTCAAATTCCTTTAGTATAAAAATTTTTATTTATCTTTTATTTTTGATCTTTATTTATCTATTTTGGGGAGACTACCAAGATGAAAAGCGATTATTTCTCCCCAGATACTTATTTTTATCTTTTGTTTTCATCCTCTTCACATTATGGATATGAACTAGAACTAGTGACTCTGACCTAGACTTACTGAACTAGCCTCCCTGCTCTAAAGCCAGTACTCTAACCTGAGAAAAGCCGACTGAAACCACAGTGGAGCTCTTGCTATTACACCTCACTTAAATTTCATGGATTTTTTTCCCTTGTGGATTTATCTGCTTTGTAATCAGATGAGAGTCTAAAGCTGAGGCACTGGTTTCAAGGTCCCCTTTGTTTCCCTTATTCTTTGTCCCTTCTTATTCTTTCTCCCCTTCAGGACCTTGCTGAGTGAGTTTTACAAGTTTCATTATTTACTATCACAATCAGAATGAATAAAACATCAAAGGAGTAATTTCTAAACAGTAAAAAGCATATACTAGCTTCTCATAAAAATATTAATCACAATAATACTTCAAAGAAGACCCTTTTTAACAGGATCTGGACCACCCACAGTCTGACTGAAATACTCAGGGGCTTGGCCTACTCACAGGCTCCAGGACACTACTCTGGGCTGCCTCCTAGCTCTAGTTCTCTGAGGGTTTCCCACTAACCTCAGCATGGTACCTTGTGGTCGTCTGAGACATTACAAATATACAAAGGTAAAGCATATACCGCCCCAAATTAATGAATTTATAATGACAACAGTAAGTCACGTTGCTGTGCGTGAGACAGACTGACACTCACCTGCACCTGCTGCCTTTGTGTGTTTAGCATATTTGGGTCAATTGACAAGGGCCCAAGAACACTGACCATCAGCTCTTTTTCCACAAGCCACTGTTTTAACTGGGCCTCTATGGTCTGGAATTGGGTTAGGTTGTTGGAAGACTCTTCCAGTTTTTGTTGTCTATCAACTGTTAATTGATTGAGTTCTTGCCACTTAGACTCTAAAAGAAAAAGGATGAAACTGGTGTTTGGTTTTTTGCATTAAAACGACGATATCTATGAAGACTATATATTATGCAAAATGATATGCAATGGCTATCATTCCATTTTTCAATAATTCTTCTTACCTAGTTAAATAAATACCTAAACTAAGAGAAAACTGCATTTAATAATACACATTTTGTGGACCTGGTGGTTGTGTGTCAACTGAAATATAAGAAAAGAAAAACAAACTTGAATCTGATTTTAGAAGACATTGTAGAATATGAAATACTCCTTAAAGCAAATAGGATCCTGAGATCTTCATTTCTTCCAGAAATCCTATGGAGTCTGTTTATTTCACTATAACTAACCTACTAGAATAATGAAGATTAATCCTTCACTGTTATATCAAATCTTCAATTAGCAGGTGTAAGTAAACGACTCCCACATTTGACTATCTAGCCCCAATTATTCTCTTTTATTCAAATCGCATATTAACAACCAGCCACTGGAAAGTTACAATAAGAAATCTTACCAACCCTTTAAACTCAACATTAAAAAATAATTCCTCTAAAAACAGGTGGGTTTTCCCTCTAATTCCTTACATTCCTCTAAAAACAGGTCGATTTTTATAAAAGCTACATCTCTGTCATGTCACTGAGATGCAATAATTCAGAATGTTCTATCGTGAGTTTCCTAACCCTCATATGTTCTTGACCATAAAACCTTAAGTCCCTCCTTTATATCCCTTATGCTCTGATTCCATTTTGGCCCTCACCATGTGTTGTTTTTTAAAAATTTGTTTAATCGATACACAACAGAGGTCCCTATCTTTGGGGTACGTGTGATAATTTAATACCATCCCGCCAGGCGATGATGAGTTAACCTCATCATGTTTTGCCTGGATCAGTAGTTCTCCAACTTGAGCTGCACTAGAATCACCTGGCGGGATCATTAGCCTCCACCCACAGAGCATGTGATGCAGTCGTTCTGGAGTGGGGTCTCAACTTTTGCATTTCTAAAAAGTTCCCAGGTGCTGCTGCTGCTGCTGGATCCAGGAGCGTACATCTGGAGAACTACAGACCAAGACTACCCATCTTCTCACTGCTATTTCGGCTATCAGTGTTTCTCAGGTGCAATCTATTTGGTTCTAAAATAATTTCCCTAAAAAGAAAGATCACTTTTAAATATGTCAAGGCCTCCTACGATCTGGCCCTCGTCTACTAATCTTAGAGAGTTTGTATTTTGAGATGAATCATCTAATCTAGCCCTGCTAATCTTATTGTAATCATACAAATGGGCTGTTGCTCACACAGGTCCCACGTCTGAGATGTTCTACCTCCTCGTCACATACCCCAATCTTATCCTGCCTTCATAATTCCAATGTATCTTGCCCTCTGCTAGGAAGTCTTCCCTGCTCTCACCACCCTCAGGACAGCATGCTCCCTGTACCCAAGGGTTACTGATCGGAGAACATTTAGTCCAGCACCTGGACACATTAGTTGCTCAATAAACATTCATTATTGGCCACGATTACTTGATGTGAGAGTTTGATTTTTTACCAGTTTAATACACTAAAGGGGTGACTTCAATAGAACACAATCCCTAAAATCTTATCTACTGACATCATTCTATATGGCACGTTTTAGTCACACACAATCTGACAACAAAATAATGCAATCAGAGCAATAAATCAGGAAGAAGAAACAGCAAAGTCATCAGAAAGCTTTTTTGATGTGCACATTCCTCATTCCTACCCCTGTTGTAAAATGTCCTGAGAATACTCTTCCTAAGTAATTCTGATATCCCAGGGGAGAGCCACTCAATTAGGGCCAAATTAATTACAATGAGACAGGAGTCTCTATAGTTGGATTAAATACATCTTAGAACTTTAAGATCCTCTAGAGGAACATTTCTTCAAACTGAAATATACTTCCGGATTTCTAAACTTATCACAGGGCACCTAACTCTAAAAGAAAGACAATATTTAGATAAACATAATGGAATGGAAGATAAAATAATTACTATAATCATAGTACATGTACATAGCACTTACTATTTGCCAGGTGCTATTCATCTGAGCTATAGATATATTAAGTCATTGAGTTGTCTAAACAATACTGTGAGGTAGGGAAAATTATTTTCCTTCTCTTATACTAATATTCCATATTATTATAATAATGAAAAATTTTAAGACAATAGAGCTAGTGAAGAAAATTCTGTAACTAGGAGGAATAGATTATACAAGGACAGAGTAGAAATGGGAGGATGACCCTAGATAAAGAATCAAAACTACCAGTCTTCAGTGGACAGCTGCTTTTTAGTATTTCAGTGAACAGCTACTTTTTAGTACTGATTGGGAGAGAAAAGAAGATAGTAAAGTATAGATCTAGAGCAGTCCCAGGAGAAATTCCCTAAAGAACCAAGCCTACCTTTTCCAAATAAATGAAAAGAACATTTAAAGTAAAAGATAATGAAACTTTTAAAAGATAAAGCATCATAAAGCTAGTAAAAAAAAGTCAATAATTGTTAATGAACACGATGTTACTCAATGCGTAGCATTGAACTAATTAGTATCTACCTTCTTCAGAAAAATAAGTGTAGGCACTGTGTTTACCAGGAAAAATACAAGAAAAGATAGAAAACCTAAGTATAGCAGCAGCCGCGTGGGACTGATGACTGATTCTTTGCTTTGGACTTTTTCACCTTCCTTCTTTAATCTTAGGTGTAAGACATGATGAAGGTTGTAAAAAATGTATCTAAAAGGTAACCCAAACTAGACAAACTGTCAAAATTGTGTTATTGGTTTACTCTTATTATGAATATACAGGAAAGCCTGAAGGAACTTGCATATATAATAACAGCCAATATCAGATATGTGTGCCCCCAGAGGGCCAGCTGTTTGCTATAATCCTTCTGAATCCCCAGAGCAAACTAAATTTGCTATGTGGTATACTGATATCCCTAGAAAGACCTGAGTTATAACAGAAGGAATACCTAAACAAATAAAAAAAATCATTAATAACAATTTTGCAATATATTTTTATATTGAAAATATAAAAAGACACAGACATGAAAATATTTTATATTTTCAATAATAACTAGATGTTTTCCACGTAGAAATACTATATATTTCTGAAGAATTATTTCTATATATTTCATATTTTGTGTTGTTATGTTAACTTTAATTCTCTAATTGTTAATGATATACAATGGATATTTGTATACTGAACTTAAAAACATAACTTACAAACATAATGTTTGTAAACATTGAAAAAAAACCTAAGTGCATAACACAGAAGATATATTGTACATAAATGGAAGTGAGGCCAATTCCCTGCACAATGTTAATTTCAAGTGACACTTTTAAACATGCAAAAAAAAGGTTCTGAAACATTAAAGCAAATCCAAAACTAAGTGAGGCTGTTGGATGCTTTAGATGGATACAAGTGAAAAATGAATGAGCTTCTGTGAACTTTCATGTAAGTAATACAACATACCTATTTCTGCCAGCATCTGCTTCCACTTGGGAGCCTCAGGAGTATCTGGGTTTTCCTCCAATAGCTCCGTCAATTTGTCTTTCAACTCCTGCACTTTGTTTACATTTTGCTTTAGTTCTGCCTCAAATGACTAACAAGGGGGGAAAAAAAAACTACATTAAAGTGTGCCAACTGCAAAAGGCAAAAACACAATTATGATCAAGCATTTTTTTTTCCTCTAGCATGACCAAAAGAGGAAAAAAATACACTTTTAGAAGATAAAAGCTAGTGAGGACCTGGATTCAGCAGCTATTTCCTTTCCTTTTTTAGCCAGTCTTCACTGTGTGACAAGAATCCCCCAGAGAAGGCCTGTACCTATGGAGATAATGACTCTCGTGTCCATTATTGAAGAAGAATTTCATATTTTCTTTTTTTTTTTGTAGAGACAGAGTCTCACTTTATGGCCCTCGGTAGAGTGCCGTGGCCTCACACAGCTCACAGCAACCTCCAACTCCTGGGCTTAAGCGATTCTCTTGCCTCAGCCTCCCGAGTGGCTGGGACTACAGGCGCCCGCCACAATGCCCGGCTATTTTTTGGTTGCAGTTTGGCCGGGGCCGGGTTTGAACCCGCCACCCTCGGTATATGGGGCCGGCGCCTTACCGACTGAGCCACAGGCGCTGCCCAGAATTTCATATTTTCAAATCAACCGGCTTTGGATAAAAGCAAGATGACATCAGTAGGTTGTAATTAACAAAAAAGTTAGCCTTGACAAAGGCTGCTGGTATTTCAGAATCTACTAGTGAATAGCACTTTTTTGGACACCACGTAAAACAATCCTCCCAATCTTGCCAGCTACAGGAAGAAATGTCACCGATTAAAGAAAGGGAAAGTATTAGCTACCCTATTTTACACTAGACAGAACACTTCCCTAAAACACTTAGGCTTTATGTAAATATTTCCCAGTAGGTGGCTGGTTAACATCCCAGACTTCAACTGATTCAAAGGTGATGAAGGTGCTTACACTGACAGCTTGTTCATCTTCATGATGGGGGAGCACAAAAAAAAGTGGGGGGTAAATTCACACCTAACAGGTACAATGTATGCAATTTTAGTGATGGGCACACTTATAATAACTTGGACTTAAACTAATATTGATGAAATTGTTTTTAAAGAAGGGACTCTTAACATTGATCTCTACAGAAAGACACATTAAACACAACTATCACATTTTGTGCTGCGGGTGACAGAGCTGGAAAGCAACAAAGCTCCTGACCACATGGGCTCCGTTTGAATGCTGCCTGGTTTTCTTTTGCATCTTCAGTAGGAACCCACAGAATATACCTTATTCTGCTCAACTTGCGTCTTCACAGCTTCAGTGTCTGTGGGTGCAGGGGTCTGACGCCACTTTGTCGCAGTTTTGTTCATTTTCTGTAACCACTGCATCATAGCACTTGATTCTTCCTGAGCTTTTTCCAATTTGGAGAGTTTAGAATTCAGTTCTGCTATTTTGTCCTTGAGTAAGAGGCCAAGATCTTCATAATCATGACTTACGTCGGTCATGTCCTTCTTAATGGATGCTAACCCTAGAGGAAGAAAAGAATTATACTGATGCATTTTCAGGTCATTTCAATTATAGGTCTAGAAATAATAGTTTGTCATACTCTGTAATTAAGCCTACCATGATCAAGTCATAAGCTTTTTATAATTAAAAGTTTAGACTATCATATAATACTATTTAATCACAAATAATTCAAGAACACTACATAATACAAGCAAAATAAAAACGGTATTTCAAATAGAATAAAAACCTCAAACCACAAAATGTTACTAATTTCTCAGGCATCAAACTCAATAAATGAGATAAAACTAATGTTATCTCAAGTAGCAAAATATCTCAAATTAACCAAATAAAAAAGAAAATACATTGAACTAGCTTTTACTAATTTCAGATGAACAAAAATGCATGGAATGTTACAGAAATTAAAATGATATTTAGGGGGATTTGTGAGCATTAAATATCATTTTAATTCAAGGTTTAAATTTCAAATATATTGTCCTCTAAGGAGATTTTCTCTTTCAAAAAAATACCATGTTACATTAATCAATAACCAATGAAAATTATTATTCACCTTTATTTGCCAAAAATTCCTGAGTATTTGCAGCTGTTCCTTCACCATTTAATATTACTCCACCTGTAAAAATATTAAAACTGAAGTAACATAGATCTCCATAGTATTTCTACACATCAATAGTAAATGGCATTGCATTAAATTAAACAGTAATCGCTATATACAGTAATCACTTAAAAGTGTTACGACTACTTTGAAACATAAAATACTAATTTAACTTCAAAATCAAATGAAGGCCTAAAATTTAAATATTGAACAGTATCCCTTCTTCTATGTAAAATGTGTTCTTAAAGTAGTAATATGATCATCTTAAACACTCACATTTCAATGTTTATATTACACTATTATAATATAAAGCTGCTTTATTGCTAACGCTATCTCAATGATGAAGGTCCCAAAGCCCAGAGGTGCTCCGTGTACAAGTGTGTTGAACGAAGCACAAAGACTGATGAACCGGAGCGTCTGCCCTCCTCAGGGACTGAAAACTGGCTGACACAGCCACACTGCGCTTAATGGAGGCAGATTGATTTTTTTTAAAGACATGAAAAAATCTTAAAGTTTAAAAACAAACTGTATTCCTAAAACCACCTTACATCAATACTAAGAGAGAGAAAGAGAGCAAACAGGCGCCCAGACTGGTTAGGAGGACCTGGGTGTTAGTGTGCAACTCACCTGAATTAAATTCCAGCCTCACTAGTTACCAGCCAGGCAACGGATCAACCAAACTGATGGGAATAATAACACCTCACTGTGGGAACTAAAGCCCAATTGCATGGGAACTACTCGGTGAGTAGCAAACTAATATTTCTCTCTTATTACATCATCGTCTAGCATTGGTTATATTTTCATAACCAGAGTATTATAAAAATCAATTAGACTTTCTCAGATAGTGCCCATTGGCTAGCTACTCAAAACACAAAGGCATTTGTCAAATCACAAAAGAACAAGTAGAAACAAATAGAAACATTTAAATATCTGAAACCTAAGTTTTGTCCTTCAAAAATAATCACACACAATGGCATTTCACATCAAAGTGTTAACTATCCCAGAGATGCCCAAGACTAATGCCTGCCATGCTTGGTAGTTACCAAGAGTACAAAACAGAATGAAACCAAACAACCCCCTGCAAAAAACAAAACAAACAAACAAAAAAACCACCCAAGAAACACTGGTTGGTGCTTATATTGCAAATATAAAGGGGATATGAAGAGCTAACATAAATAAAACGAATAGAATTCCTTTTCTTAAAGAAAGAAAAAACTTGACACTTTAGGAAATCTGATTAGGGGCTGAAAGGAGAAATCATCATACCATATACAATATGGGTTGTCCCTGAAATGGGATTAATAGAGTGGAATAAATGGTTGGTTGAGAAAGGCCCAGCTGGAACATCAGTATCACAATAGGGACAGCTGGGGAGTTGGTCCGACTAGATAAACCACAGAGGAAACTCAGAAATCTCAAATAAAGATACGAGACTGCCTTCTGTCTCTGCTCGGAGTTGGGTTTGTTTTCTTCATTTGATACTGTATGCTTTAAACTAAAACCTATACCACAACTTAATTTTACAATCAATATTTATACATAACTCTCCCATTTGTTGAGAAGAGAGGCTCAACCACGTCTCAGATTGTGATTTAGACATATTGGCCAACAGGAACAGCACCCAGAATAAAGAGGACAGGAATAAAACAAGAGAGGGTCCGCTCTACAGGAGAAGAACCAATTTCTTCCCTCACTTCCTTCTTTGCCGGGAGCCCAGATTCATTTCTTTATCAAATATTATAATAAGAATAGAAATAGTTCAAATAAAATTTCAATATACCCATTTCATTAAAGGTAAAAAGCAAGCAAATCAGAATCTCATCTGTCCTCTACCTCAGTATAACACTCCTCACTCTTACATATCAACCTGATTACATTTTAATTTAATAAAAGAAAACAAAGAGAAATTTGAAATTTGATTAGTACAGATACTTTTTCATAGCAGGTTTTAATGTGTTTTAGATGCCATCTTTCTTATCACTTCCACTTTGTATTTCTAGGGTTATTAGTTAAAAAATAACATACGCATACACAAAATGAACATGAGTGATTCTTGTAGTTTTTGCGATAAATGTAACAAAAGCACATACCTGATTTAACTGCTGCTATTGCCTTTGTAGGGGTAGTCACAGCACTTATTAGGTTACATAGTGAGATCCCACTGTTGTTCACTTTCTGAATCTCTGGTGTTTTTAAACTCCACTTTTCTTGTAATTTCTTGAGATATATAAAAATACATTATTTTCAGTCTTCTTTATATTTTCAAAGTGGCACGTTATAATTCAATTTCTTAAGCATATCTTAAAGCAGTAATAACCGTGGGCCTTGATTTGTGGGGGAGGTGAAGAAAAAAAGGCACCATCCCTGTTTGTTCCCACAGCCCAGGTGACTGTTAGCACTGTTAGCAGTGACAAGTGGGGGTATGGCCCATTCTGCTCCTTGCCACAGTGGAAGTAAGGTTATTCCCGGCTGCCATGGGTTCCAAAGTAACTGTCAACTGTAAGTCTGGAAAACTGTACTAGGTCATAGCCAAGTTACAGGAGAAAATGTATTAGGAACATTAAAAATAAATGGGAATTCAGAATTCCATTTTACAGTGTGTTTTAGTTATCAAAATTTTAATGAATTTTTTAAAACATACATTTTCACAAATTTGGAGTAGAAATTTGCTATAACTTCATAAGTATCATAATGTGAATCAGGTAACAAAATACTTGCACACTATTTATGCAGGAGATAACTTCTATCTTCAATAACTCATTACAGTGATATATACAACCTAGCATAAAATGCTAATTAAAGAGAAAGATCTTCTACTCGGGAGGCTGCTGTGAGCTGTGTGAGGCCACGGCACTCTACCGAGGGCCAGAAAGTGAGACTCTGTCTCTACCAAAAAAAAAAAAAAAAAAAAAAATTAAAGAGAAAGATCTTTTACTAAATATTATGAGAAATGGTATCAAAAATAACTGAAGCTAAGTAGAGGTTTAGTAGGGAAAGAAATTTAGACACTGTCACAGTCAGCAACTCATTAATCATTTTTTAAAAAAGCAAATTAACTGAAAGTTTATGTCCTTCCTCAAAATCATCAGTTAATCACATGTCACGATTTCCAAAGATCATCAAAATACAGGATACATATAAGGATCTAACTTCCATTAGATATTAGATCAAGAAAATCACCACTAGTCTTTCAACCTTTCATTACAGACACAGTCAAATGAAAACTTAATATTAAATAGAATGATTCACCTTAGTTTCTTCCAAAGATTTTCCTAAATCCTCTGCACCAAAAGAAGGCTGCACAATGGGAACTTTTTCTGTTGTTTCTTTTATCCATGACTTCAGTGATCTAACAAGGACTTGGAAAGCATCCAATTGTTCTTGACAAGAAGTTACAGCTTCTTTTCTAGATAACAAAAGTCATAAAAATTTAAGCCACAGAGAAATGATGCTCCAAAGGGCTAATTACTAATAAATAAATCCTTGTTCCCACATCAGGCTTAATATTAAAAAAAAAACAAAACTTCCGTGTGCAACCTAACCCTTTAAAACAGGAGAAAATGTTTCATAGGTGGTAAGTGAAATCAGCTCCATCTCTGCTCCTCAGGCAAGATTCACAGATCAAGATAGCAGCAGTCAAGAAATCTGTAACCCATATGTAATGGCACTCTATAATGCTACATAAACTCTAAGACTACATAAACAGTTTTAACATTATTTAGATTTGGGGAGCTTTGATCTGTCCACTTTATGGGATGCTTAATGCCAGCAGGCACAGAACCAGAAGGGAAACATTCACAAATCACAGACTGGAGGAAAACATAATGCCACCTAGCGTCCTCTACACTACACTACAGTCTTGTTAATGGACTTCATAAACTCAGTGTTTCAGGGAATACAGATTTAAGTCTCCTAAAACGAGATGTAACCTAATAGGTGGAGAGTTTTGATGGGTACCTCCCCCGAGGAGGTTCAGGAAGCTCCACGAGGAACCATGTGGATCTTTGTGTGTGGTGAGCCCCATGGAGGGAACATAAAGCGCTCCGCACAGGAACTACGAGGACCGTCGCGTTTGGCATGTGGATGACAGGTGCACATAGGCAAGTGTGCACAACACTGGCAGATGAAAATACACCACCGTGGGACTGGCTGCTGATGACCACATGGTTCTAAAGTGGACCCATTTGAAAGAAAAACCCCAGAAATTACCTAAAAAAACCAAAAACATTTCATCTGCACAATGTGAATTAAATATCACAGTATGTGATGGAAAACATAGCTTTGTGAGAAGTATTGACTGGACTCAAAAGTTTTAGGTAGAGAATTCTGAAGAAATAAAGAAGACTAGTTGAAAGAGAAATGACTACTTTCTATCTTTGGGGGCATCTTTTACATCAACTTTAGGAAAAGCTGTTGTATAAAGAAAGCTACACAAGATAAGAAATACACAAGTTACGCGGAAAGGGGAGGGGAGCGGAGAGGGGAGGATGGGTGGAGGGAGGGTGATTGGTGGGACCACATCTACGGTGCATCTTATAATGGTACATGTGAAATTTACTAAATTTAGAATATAAATGTCTTAACACAATAACTAAGAAAATGCCGTGAAGGCTATGTTAACCAGTGTGATGAAAATATTTCAAATTGCATATAAAACCAGCACATTGTATCCCATGATTGCATTAATATACACAGCTATAATTTAATTAAAATAAAAAAGAGAAATACACAAGTTAAGTCACAAGGTCCTGCATAGGTTTTTAGCTCAACTCAGGTTCATTCTCTTGTTTCTTATTTCTTCATGGATTCATGTCTCATGTGCTACTCCTCGAAAAGTAAACTATTACATAAAAATGCACACAGTTTATGAATTGAGCTCAGAAATAAAGAACCATGAGCTGTCTTCAAGGTTATGTCTGCCTTTGCAAATAAAAATGTGGGATTTATTGGCTCCCAGTCTGACATTTCAGATGTGGCAAGTTTAGATCATTTTTAGTAAGAAACTATAACCACCATTTTTCTTATATAATGCTTTCCACTTTTATGTAAGAAGTACTGAATTTTCTTCTTAAATATTTTTTAAAATAATGTACTTAATTAAAATAACAAAATGTTTATCAAAAAATACTTATGAAGTAGCCTTTTGCTTATTCTCAAGTTTTTTAAATAGTTTCAGTTATCTATATAAGAAAAAAAGTAATTGATTCTAATTACAATGCTATCAAGTAGAATAAAATATAATTTTTTAAGTAGTGCTTACTTTTCTTTGATGGTCTCTTCCATTTCTTTGAATTTCTTTGACAAATTATTTGTTTTTTCAAAAACCAGAGCTTTATCGCCTGGTAAGCCATGGCTGGATATCTCCTTCAGGAGACTATGCAAAACTTCAAGATCCTTCTTATGGTCTAAGAATTCAGAAGTTGATTCCTAAAAAGCATTTAGATACTTAGTCAATACAGATATTGCTAGATGCTCAATGGACATTCCACCCACATGCATGTGGGATCAGAATAACTCTACTTGGAACTTGACAGGGGAATAAGTATCTGCCTAAGATCAGTAATCTAAATATAACAAAATGCAAGAAGGCTATTTGAAAGAAAACATAGAAAACTTTATTTAATTTAAAATGCATTCTATATTTGTCTCTCTGTGGGTTATAGCATATAAGATCATACTTTTATCATCTATGACATGTATGAAAAGTGGTGTTTATTTCTAATCACTGAGCAAAGTACTTCAAGGAGAAGATGGGGTTTTGAGATTTTTAATGGGAGAAAACATCTTTCTTAATCCATAAGCAATTAAAATGACAACTGTTGATTATAAATCTGCCAATAGCGTATGAGTTAGTCTTGACTCCCTCCTTGACTGGCCTCATGTGTTTTTAGGAAGACACACCTGCATATACTGAGACAATTCAGTAACATCTTTTCCTGGCACGTCTACTTCAGTGAGAGCCTGGGTTTTTGTTTCCAAAAATGTCTGGAGCTTTTCTGAGAGGTTCTCAAACAGTTCTACTTTGGTTTTGAGCTCCTCCATTTTGGCGAGCTTTTCTTTATGTTTACAACTTGCTTCCGAAAACCGAACGGACAAGTCCTTCATCTTGGCTTGCAGTGAGGATGCAGTCGAGGGGTCTGCTGTTTCCATAAATTTCTTCACTTTTTCATTCATGGCATTTACACTGCTCTGTCTCCCTGCGATATCCTGTTCCAACATCTGAAACAAACCCAATATTGCATCTGTTTTATAATGACGTTTACAAATAATGTGATAGAATTCTTTTTATGACTACTCATAACAACATAAGCTTGAACAACCTGTGACTGAGAGTGCTAACGGTTGGAACTGAATGACAAGTTTGATCTGTCCCCGGAGGAATCCCATCCCAAATCTCCTCAAGGGAGAGTGGATAGCAGCTGGCTGTAGTTGCCTGACTGAGGCAGGAGGCTGCTGCTACTCAGCAACCCCCAAGATCTAATGGAGCCTGGGGATTAGCCATGGTCCTAATTTTTAAAAGGCCAGACAACAATGTGATTGATCTGATTAGCCTCATGTGCAGCTGGCTGAAGCAATGATAAACAAGACTCAATGTATGTGTAAGGCCTCTATAATGAATAATATTCCAGGAAAAGTACACAGAGCTCTTTCTATTCTTCTTTACAGAAAAACAATTTTGCCCACTTGATTTTTCGCAAGCATTACTTCCCAGACTGTTATATTCAGGAAACATCATTCTCTCTTTTTTTAATCCTTAAATTTATCTTAAATCTACTCATTTTTTTGAGCTTATAAAACTTTTTCAATATAAGTATTTTTTTTCTTTTTAAAAAGTCACTTACAATGGTTTTACTAATGATATCCTGAAGAGCAGCAGAGTTTAAAGGCACTTGGCCTTGTTCTTTCAGAGAATTTTCCACACTTCCCATCCAGTCTAGCATTTCATCCAAGCCATCCTGCACGCTCAGGGAACGGGTCAGGGTTATCTGCAGCTTTTCATTTCGTTCATTAACAGACTTGGATAGATCATCGTATCTCCCAACAATGTCATCTAATCCAAACAGATCAGGAAATTATTAACTACAAAGTTCTATTTGCCCTACCTCTTTTCAAAAATACACCAAGGTGAATTATAAGATTTTAAAAAGAGAAAAGTTTAAGCGATAAATTCATAATGCATAATCAGAATATCACCTCAAATCTTAGGAAGAAAAAAAATGCCTAGTAGAAAATGAAAAATTGACATTTTTAAACAAGTTATTATTTATATCATCTGCATTCAAAACCAGATTTTTTCGGATACACAAAGATCTGAATTATCTTAGAGAGATGAAAGAACAGTCCAAACAGCAAACCTTTGGAATAACTATTGGCTCCCAGTCTGACATTTCAAATTAGCTATACTTACTGGTAACTACTTGGAGAAAAAAAAGATGATGGTCAATATACAGCTATCCGCAAGAGACAATACACTGTTATTGTCATTTTTCGTAACTTAAGTAAAATACTCAAATACATAGAAATTGCTGATACAAATGAATTGAGAAAATAGACAATGAAAATCCACTTAAAGAAAGTTGAGATTATGCTTCTAAAATATACAAAAATTGAATTTACTTAAAAGTGTAATAGCAGGAAAAAAGGGAAAAATAAACTTAACCAGCTAACCACCTATCTCATAGGAGATAAAGATGCTTTAAAAAAACCCTTTCTGGGTTAGTTTTCACTTGACTATATTTTAACATCCTACATTCTATATTGCAGACCAATGGGAAGTTTAAAGAGCTATGGTTTTTAATGCATTCATCTCTCTCTGAAATGCAATCTGTTTTTAAGCATGAATTTAATTTATCACATATTGTCCAGGAATTTGGAAAGTATTTTACTAATATCTGAATGCTTTAGCCTGATACATTGTAGACTGCTTCAGCAGAAGAAAGTTGTGACTTGAAACATTTCTATAAAACCAAGTATCTCACATGCTGTGTTTGGCCTGTGATATATAATCCACAACAACACAGTTTTTCTTTTAGATCATTTTAATGATATGTCATGAGAAAACAGCTGGCCAAATCTTCACTGAATTGAGAGGTTAAGTTTAGATGATTTAAGGAGACAATCACGTTCCTCTTACTAAAACATAATGAAACTCACAAGTGGGGAGGAAGCTGGCATTTCACATGTACCAAGATGCCATAGGCAGAAGAAACAAGCAGTGGGTTCAAATATGAGCCCTAATCTGAAAGTCACACGAGCAGGTGCTCTGAACTGCAGCTTGAGATCAGCAGGTGAGCTGCCTGTCAACTGGGCAACTCTGGAAGTAACTAACATCAGCGATCTGTTTAGCCATGGTCAGTCATAGCCCAAAGAAAGTCCACTGTCTTCATATTAGTAGAACCTCTGCAAGTTGACCATCCAAGTTCGTGTAACAAACTGTTCAACATATGGAACTAGGCCTCTGGTACTGATACACCCACGTTAGGTCTATGAAAATTAGGTCAACTTAAGAAGGTGGTCATTGTAGGGAGGTGGTTAACTACAGAGATTCCGCTGTAAGGAAGACACCTTCAGTGTTACTGTTTGCTATGGACTGAAGGTTTTTGTCCTCCCAAATCCATATATTGAAGTAAACTGAAGCCTAATCCCTCATGTGATGGCATTTGGAGGTGGGGCCTTTGGAAGGTATGATATTGTGATATAATAAGAAATATTTGATCTTCGACCATGGTTCCCAACTAAGAGCCCCTAGCACGCTTGTGGTTTCCTCAGAACATGTGCACTGGGAAGATCTTCTGTTCTGATATTTGGTCTTTGATCCCAGTTCCTGACACAGAGCTCCTAAATTTCTTGAATTTCCTGGGTGACAGGAGCATTTTTTATTCTTAACAGGTAATGAATGTTGGTGGACTCCTACACAGCCTGAGGATGGAGACAGGTTGCCAGGGGAACCAACCATGTGATGGAAGGCTGCAACTGACAGTCTCATTCCCTTACCTCCAGGGAAGTAGAGGGTCTGAGGATTGAGTGGATATCAGTGGTCGTGATATAATTGATTGTGCCTATGTAATGAAGCCTCTGTACAATCCGAAAAAACTAGGCTCAGGGAACTTCCAGGTGGCTGAATGCTTGGAGGTTCTTGGAGGGTGGTGCATCCGGAGAGAGCATGGAAACTCTACTCCCCTTCTCTCCTACCTCATTCTAAGCCAGATCGCTTTCATCTGGCTAGTTTTCTATATCCTTTGTGATAACCTTTATAATAAATGTGTAAATGTAAGTAAAGTGTATCCCTAAGTTCTGTGAGCTACTTTAGCAAATTCATCAAACCCAAAGAGGGTTATAGGAACCCTGGTTTATAGTTGATCAGTCTGAAGTATAGCTCACAACCTAGGATTTGGGATTGGCCCCTGGAATGGGGACAGTCTTGTGAGGCTGAGTCCTTAACTTTTTTTTTTTGAGACAAAGCCTCAAGCTGTCGCCCTGGGTAGAGTGCTGTGGAGTCACATCTCACAGCAACCTCCAACTCCTGGGCTTAAGCAATTCTCCTGCCTTAGCCTCCCAAGTAGCTGGGACCACAGACACCTGCCACAACGTCTGGCTATTTTTTGGTTATAGTTGTCATTGTTGTTTTGGCAGGCCTAGGCTAGATTTGAACCCACCAGTTCTGGAGTATGTGGCTGGCACCCTAGCCACTTGAACTACAGGCACCGAGCCATGAGCCCTTAACTTTTAAGGTCTGATGATAACTCCAGGCACAGAGTGTCAGAACTGAACTGAATTGCAGGACACCTATCTAGTAAACACTGGAGAAGTGTGTGGACCATGGGGAAGACATGCTGCACATCTGCTGACAGAAGTGATCTTTGTTGTGGTGAAGGGCACAAGAGAGTAGGAAAAATACATGCTTTTCCTGTCTCTCTAAGACCATAATGAGGTCATGAGGGTGGAGCCCCTGCGAAGGGGATTAGTGTCCTCATAAGAAGAGACATGACCAAGATGATCTCTCTCTACCACTCTCAACCATGTGGGGACACAGCAAGAAAGCAGCAATGTGTATGCCAGGAGGTGGCCCCACCAGGAATCTGACCACACTGGCACCCGGTATCAGCCTTCCAGCACCCAAAACTATGAGAAATGAATGTTTGTTGTCTAAGCCTCACAATCGATGGTACTTTTCTTATAGTAGCCTGAACAAAGACACTGTTTATTCTGTACTTCTTGGTGATGAAATATTATTAGAGTAAATTCTTGTTTTTTAGTAACTAAAAATATTTTAGAAAATGGTACAAAAAGAACCTACTGTAAGTGTGCTATTGTTTCAAAGTCATTGGTTTTCTTAGAAGTCAGATATATCTTGAAGAAACTCTATATCTTAAATACACTTTCACATATTTCTAGAAAATTATGGCAGAAAGGTTTCAATGTCTTAAAGTAATGTGACAAATGAATTTTAAACAATATGAAACTTATGTATACTTAACGATGGGAAAATATTAAAATGCTTCTTCAAATAACAGAAATACAAATAAGATAGCCTGTCTTTGTCTTTTAAATCCCTATACCCAAGTAAGTTCTTACGGGACTAGCTTCCAATGTAGATCTACAAGAGACACATTGGGATGGAAAAACAAAATATGAGAAATGTGTTCACAGTCTCATCTTAGACCTTAAAATTCTGTATTTTTGTATTTTATAATGACAGTACACATAATAACGTAGCAATATGTACATATAATTATATGTATACATAATTTATATGCATATATAATACTTGTGCCTATTTGAAGGTGTGTTTCCCTTCTACAGCACCATTTTAGAAAAGCAAAGTTCCAGCCTCCTCTTCATATAAAATTTCTACCCAGATTTTAATTCATGCTCTGTGTGGTATGAAACATATGTCTCATCATCTGCTGTGGAAGGTTTTTATTTCACACATTCACACATGGAAATATATAATAACCTTGACTCACACATTAAATATTATGAAAAGCAGCAAACTAAAAACAAAAAATACATACAATGAGACAGTAAAAAAACACTTATTGATAATCTACTGTACATTCAGCATAAACTAAATACTACGAGTGGATAAAAAAATACATAATATAGTTCTCTCAAGAAATGCATTCATCTAATGCAAGAGGGCACAGAAGTGCCACTGTATCTACTTACGAGTTTCTAGCATTCCTAAAGAATTGGGGTCACTAGGACACCCACTTTGAGTAAGGCCACTCAAAAACTTCTTCCAGAGCACAGACAAGTAACAACACTGCTTCAAAGCATGACTCTCAACTCCTAAACCCTGTGTCCCCACTACTGATAAAGACCCTCAGAGAGTCTATTTTCAGGCCATGGTGAAAGTCGATCTCTGCCCAATCCCGTCAACCCAGAGAATTTTGTGGAGTTCTACTTCCTGTGGTGGGTGTTACATAATGAGTTTCTGTTACATTTTATAAATACAAAATGAAAATGAAAATAAATTCATTTCAAGCTGCATAGCTCCCCCTCCTAATATTCTGATACTGCCAAAGAAGGCAGGCGTTTTCCCAGATTCAGCAACACCATTTCACAAAGAAAAATCACAAATAATAAACTCTATAGTAGTGAACGCTTTCTCCCCATCGGTCAGAATAGCTGTATGTAGAATTCACCTGCGAGACAGGAGGCGGGGAAGTGAACACCTTACCGAGTGTTTTCTGGATATCATTCTTGGCAGGAAGTAGAGAACCCCTGGCATCTAAAAGCACTTCAGCCGTTTTCTTCAGTTTCTCGACAGCAACCTGCTGACTTGATATTTGTCCTTGCAGAGCCTTTGGGATTAAATGCTTTTCAGTTATACTTGGTAGGACTAAAAAATAGATTTCTGATATGGAAAAAATTATTTCTAAGATGAAGTTAAACTGAAATGAGCAAACTTTTCATCATATAAACCTTAACTATCCTAAACTTATTACAAAGTTCTTAAAATAAGGCCAGTTATAAAGCAGTATTAGCAAAAGCATCATACAGGCTGCATAAGACATGTACAAAGTCAGGCTTGAAATAAACCCCTTTGTCATGGGTTCAGAATAATTTGCTTGGTTCTTAATCTTATAACTCTGTAATGTTAGCCTGAGTTATGTCTCGATCTATGGTTCTAGACTTGGTACAATACCCCCCCTAAAAAAGGAAAGAAGGGAGGGAAGGAGAGAGGGGAAAGGAAAAAATGGAAGGACAAAAAACCCAAAAGGCCCTTCTTACTCCAAGTAAGGAGATAATTAATGACATCCCTATCAGTAGATCCTGATTCAATGCTGAGTTATGTTTATTTCTGTTAATTCCACAGAAGTTACCGTCTTACTCCAATTATAATCTCCATTATTAAAAAGTCAAAAAGCAATAGATGCTGGCAAGGAGGGGGTGAAAAGGGAACACTTACACACTGTGAATTAGTACAATTAATTAGTACAACTTCTATGGAGAGCAGTATGGAAATTCCTCAAGAAACTAAAAGTAGATCTAGCATTTGATCCACCAATCACACTACTGGGTATCTACTTGGAGGAAAAGAAATATTTATATCAAAAAGATACCTATACTCACATGTTAAAAACAGCACAATTCACAATTGCAAAGACACGAAATTGACCTAAGTGCTCATCAACTGATGAGTAGATAAAGAAAATGTGTGTGTGTGTGTACACCTATACCTATAACAGAATACTATTCAATAATAAGAAAGAATGAAATAATGACTTTTGCAGCAACTTGGATGGAAGTGGGGCCAGTATCCTAAGTGAAGTAACTCAGGAAAAGAAAAATGCTGCACATTCTCACTTATAAACTGGAGCTTTATCTACAGCTACGCAAGGACACAGAAGGGACACTGGAGATCACAAGGTGGGAAGGCGGGAGGGGGTGAGGGATAACAAATTACCTACGGGTACGATGTACCCTACTTCAAAAGCCCAGACTCCACCACTATAAAGATAAACATGGAACAGAATTCAACTTGTACCTCGTAAATGTCTTAAAATGAAACAAACAAAAAATAAAAGTTACTAAACATTTAAAAAATTCAAAAGGCCTTGAGAATACAAAAATAAAAACGGACAAAAAGCTAACTCACGAGGTACGTCTAGGGCTGTGCCAAAGGTGAGTAAGAAAATGCAACTAGAAGTGGAGAGGAAGAAAAACTGGGGAGGGAAATGAGGGGCACCTCAATGGGACGGCACTGGGAGGGGTCCTCGAGAAGGGAGAGCATTTCCCTGAAGAAAAAAGATGACACGGAGATGGGGACAGAAGAATCACAGGAGAAGGGGAAGAGCCCTGTCCAGTTTGAAAATACATCTGGGTGAAAAACCAGAAACAGAGCTGGAAAGGGCTCCAATGTTAGGCTAACATTTGATGGGCAGCAATCGGGAGTTAGTTATTCAAGGCTTTTGAGAAAGGCGTCGACCTGCTCAGGGATATCTTGTAGCAGGATTAAGTTCGTAGCGCTGCATGGGGAAAATTCCACAGGGAAGATATAAAGAGGAGCTACAGTTGGGGGCAGCTTCAGCAGTAACAAAACAGTGAGGACTGCTGGGGCCGAGGACTCCTCCACTCCTTAGTCATCTGGGGAATGAAAGTAGAATTAGTTACAGGGTTGGGAAGAGACCAAAGGAGTTGGTAAAAAGTTACCAGATATGGTAACAACTAACTACCCTGTTTCCCCGAAAATAAGACAGTGTCTTATTTTAAGGTGTGCTCCCAAAGATGCGCTAGGTCTTATTTTCAGGGGACGTCTTATCTTTCTTGTAAGTAGGTCTTATTTTTGGAGGATGTCTTATTTTCGGGGAAACGGGGTACATAGGCTTTTCACATTTAAATTCGTTTAAATTAAATAAAATACAAAATACAATCCCCTCAGTTGCATCAGCCACATTTGCAGTGCTAAGCTGCCAGGGGAGACTAGTGGCTACCACACTGGACAGTGCAATTACAGAACATTCCCATCACCTTAGAGCAGTCTAGTAGACAGCACAGCTTCAGGGGCAGGAACAAAGGACAAAGGAAGGAAAGGATCCAAAGATTCTGAAAGAGGTCAGAATCTTTTGTTGAAAATAAAAGTGAGAAAAAGATAAGCAAAGCTGGAAACTGAGGGGACTCTGAACACAGCTAGAAAACTGGAGGTCAAGATATGTGATGAGGGCTCAGCACCCGTAGCCCAGCCTGACCCTGCTATACAACGATGGCAACTGCAACATAGCCAGGCATTGTGGTGAGCATCTGTAGTCCCAGCTACTGGGGAGGCTGACACAAGAAAATCGCTTAAGCCCAAGAGTTTGAGGTTGCTGTGAGCTATGACGATGCCACGGCACTCTACCAAGGGCGACATACTGAGACTCTGTCTCACAAAAAAAAAAAAAAAAGAATACGTAATGAGGCTGCTAAATGAAAAAGCACAGGACAGCAGAGAAGGAGATTATGAAGAGTATTTACATTTAAGTAATGGGGAGAGGAGAGAACACAGGTGATCAGGGAGGTGGCAATGGGTCCAGGATAATTTTGTCCCCAAAACTAAAGGAAGAGAGAAAGGGGAAAAGGTTAATGGTGTCAATTGCTTCAGAAAGGATCACGTAAACCAAGACTGATGAGTCCTTGAGTTTACTGAAGAGAGGTCCCTGCCAAACTCTGAGTGAGCAGAGGCAGTCCCACAATGAGGGGAAGGAGGAGAGAAAAGGTAGACGCAGGAAGCACGGGTGAGTCTTCAGAAGTGTGGCCCTGCGTTCCTCCCGTGCCTGGCGGCGCTCTCTGCCTAGTGGGCTGTCTGGCCACACAGGCCCTACACGTGTCGTTGATCTCACCATCTCACAGCAGGTACTAGCTCCTCTTCAAGTCTCACACTCAGAATTCAGATGAACTCATCCCTGGACACGGGCCCAGGTTTCTAGGTGCCTCGTAAATGTTTCCATCTGGGTGCTTCCAACAGTCACCTCAAACTCAAAAAAAGCTAAATCTGTAATCATCTTCTCATTCTCAATAGCTGTACTTCCTCCCGGGGTCAAATCTCATCACCCAAGTAGTAAACCCAATTCTCTTCCTAGATAGCAGCCTCTCTAAGGCTTCTTTTCCACCTGCAAATTTGACCATCAAGCCATGATAATTTTACCTACTTAATATTTTTTAAAAGCTAACTTTTGCTCTGATCAAAATTTCTGGATCGCTGCAGGATAATCTCTCACTTGGATTAAAGACTCCTACTGTGCTCCCGTCTCCAACCATTTCCCTGTTATGAGTCCCAGTATGTCTTATCTAAAATACATATCTGACCATGTACCACTTCACGATTTGAAACCTTGCAGTAGCTTTCATAACAAAGCCCAGGATGTGAGCATGTAATAAAAGGTCCAGTCAAATCTATTTCCTAATTCTATTTTTACTCTCATCTTTTTTCTGCTTTCTCTTCCAGAAATGTCCAACAAAACAGCTATTTCTTAGCTATTTATTATAGCGGGACCCAATGCCTTAACATCACCACATATCAAGCTTCTCATGGAACATATAACCTCTATCATCTAGAACCTGGCTCTTAATCACCATTTAATACTCAGCTGGGAAACCCTCCTTAACTCTCCTCCTCACTCCGAGTTTCATTACGTACTCCCCTGCCCTCCAGGAGGTTCCTAGATACCCTGTGACTAGTATTGGATTTATTTGACTATCCCATCCAACTATCACCATCTTGAGAACTAAGGAATTCCTCCTTTTCAGCTTTCTATGATCAGTGCCTACAGCTCTCCAATAAAATTTTCTGATTAAATGAATGAATAAGTAACTAAATGAAGGAGCTAAGTGTAAGACCTCAACAGGGCTTCCTCTACTTCAGTATCATTTATTGTTATTTAAAATAAATGCCCAATGCTAATGGTAAAAATTTCCTCAACTAATCATAATCCAGGAAACAGTGGTGGCCCATGCAGGTGGCCCCAGCATACGTGGAAAGGCCCCCAAACTATGGTGGACATGCTGTCTGAATCCTGCAGTCCCTACAGCTGTGTCAAGGTGCCAGAGGAGCCTCATCAGAGTGGATCTGTTCAGGACATTTTCCTAGAGATTTAGTCACAGAAAGTCTAACAAATCCCTTAAGACATGAACATTATCTTTAACCAAATTGAAGGTTAGGCTATAGGAACAGTTCATTCACATCACAAGGTCATATAGCAGATGAAATAAATTTAAGGGCACCACCGCCTTAGAATGTGACCTTAGAATGTGAGTTGACTAAGGGCAAAGTCAGGGTTTTTACATCTTTGTATCTCCACAAAAGCCAGCACAAAAATGTTTATAAATATACATACATATATATATATATATACACATATGTGAAAAAATACCTTAGAAATAGGTTATAAAAAAGACATCTCCTCTTCACTTCTTTTCAAAGCAATCCATGCCTTTACTTTTGATGATCACATTCAAGAGAGTTCATAGTTTTAATTCCTAACATGTACCCAGTTATAACTTAATGACAATTGTGGTTTACAGTGCCACTCTGAAACAAAACTGCAAATTCCGAGTATTCGCATAGGTATCTTATATTATTTTGAATGGATTTCCTTGAAATTAAAACAGGAAAGAAGCATTTGTGATAGGAAATACTGCGAGATTTACAACCTCTGTCTCCTTGC
This sequence comes from Nycticebus coucang, assembly GCF_027406575.1. Classification (NCBI taxonomy): domain Eukaryota; kingdom Metazoa; phylum Chordata; class Mammalia; order Primates; family Lorisidae; genus Nycticebus; species Nycticebus coucang. Next base: position 23,723,682 of record NC_069788.1, on the reverse strand, counting down.
CTGGAGAAAGGAGAAAATGTGACAGAAAAATGTGAGGTCCATAAAGCTATGGTCACTTGTCCAGTTAAGTGACCTGACTTAACTTCACCCTAGGGACTGGTGCGAACTGGAAGGAGACACTGTCAGTCAACATACTCTGAGTCTAGAGGGCCTCTAGATTAGCCCCAGAATCCTGCTTTCTGTACCTCTTATGTGTGTAAAATCTTGTTTTAGCCACTGATTTCCCTGGAAGGGGCTCTTGAGGAATGTTATTATAGCCCAGCGGTATCAGACTATTGACAATAATGTTAACAGTTCCTTGAATAATAATGTTAACAACAAGACACTATTGGAAATAATTATTTCAAATAAAATAACTGGGTGTCCCAAAATTACACGTATTATACAATAGAATTTAAGTAGAAGATATAGTGTGTTACATGTGGAAAAGACTGACTTTTATAGTAGTGTTATTGTTAAAAGTAATTGTAAAATGTTGTTAATAAAAATGAAAAAGTGGAGACAACCTAATCCTCATAAAAATTTATCCTTGACGTATCTTGAGATATTATGCAGCAAAGGTTTATACATGTGCCAGGAACAACTTTATACAAGTAATTTTTAAAATTGTTCTGTAGCTTAATTGGAATTTATTTTCGTCTGAGATGTCTCTCTCATTTTTATATTCTTTAACTGCCTTAGGACTATAGGAGCCTTTTTCCATAGCACTTACCAAATACGTTCTTCTATTTTAAAATTAATACATGCATCTACTTAATTAAAAAGTCACATCATTCTAGCATTCATTTGGGTTTTCTTTCTTTTTCTTTGCTCTAATTATATAAAAATTATTTTTATAGAGGATATAATCAGTTTCCTAATATAGCTCTAACTTTAAATATATTTCTATTTTATATATTTCCCATATTAAAATACCAAATTTGCTAATTAAATGTAATACAGGCGATCTTAATCATTTTAAACTAGTGGTAATTCCTACCAAAATAATGGCCTTAATGTATCTCTGCCCCCACCACAGATAGTGTCCTTGAACACTTAATTAAATGGGAACTGAAAACTTAATTAAAGCAGATCTGTTTCTGTGCTTGTGGAAAAGAGGAAGAAAAATAAAAACAAAGACAAAAATCCAGGACTGAAAATGCACATGTGAAGGCAGGAGGCCTTCAGGTGAATGTCTGGGAAGGCTGCATCAATCTGGGGATGCTGATCTGGCCCAGGGCACCTCCCCGGTGTCCACTGAGGGACTGCATAACTGCATAATATGAAGAGGATAGAGGTATCATCTTTACTTCCGTGCCCTCCCCGTCCCTCCTTTCGGCCTGCTTCCACCTCCTTTACAGGCCCTCTGCTGGGCCTTACCCAGCCACATTTCACCCCAGGTAAGACTTAGTGTTCTTCCAGCCAGAAGTCACTGGTCTCAGCCCATGCCTGACTTCAAGCTTGCCCAATAAGCTTATAAACATGGCAAAGAAGATTTTGACTCTTTAACTAACATGCGATTAAATTCTGAAAGGCAGTTGTTTAATCAGTAATTAAGCTACTATTACTCATTGCTAAAAGGAATCACAGAATAAATTTATGAAATAATGAAACTTTTAAACTGTACAATAATTGGTTGTACTGAATAAGAATAAACTATTCTAAACTTTCTTCCCCTTTACCTTAAAGTTAAATATGCTTTAAATTTAAAAAATAAATTAAGAGATTTCCTTTGCCACTGTAAGCATGAAAGAAACCCTCCCTGATGATGTAATTCCGACATAATACGTATTTCTGGAAGAGCAGAAAGGCTTTCTGAGAACTATGCTAGGTAATAATTGAAATTTGTGTCTCTATGAATTATGGGACACTCAATGTGAACTCTACTCCTGGTCCTTAGAACACCCAAATATGACAGTGACATCCCTTCTTCCCTTCCACCTGCCCATTCTTGAACAAATGCTGAGTCCCTACACTGCGCCAGGTAATGTTCTAGATGATGTGAAAACAGCAATGAAAAAAACAGACACAAACATCTGCCCTCTGAGCATAATTTTAATGGAGGAGAAAAACAATGTGAAAAATAAATAAATATAAAGTGGCCTGGACAATATTGGGTTTTCTGGGGTGGGGGGTAGAGGGGATAGTAGAATGCAGGTGACAAACCCTCACAGCAATGTCAAACCGGTTAAATGATAGCATGGGGCTGTGAGGGTGGGAATGAATGGACTGTAGAGAAATAGTCATAACTTCCCTTGGAGGGAGAAGTACACTTTCACATTGTTCTTCCCCTACCTTAAGTGAAGCTTTCACAAAATTATGGGAAACAGTAATCCTTTCAGGAAGACTATTGAGAGGTTGGATCTCTCTCTCTCTCCCCTTACCTTGGTCTCTTCCAGTTGTCTTTGCAGATTTTGGGGGTCTACAGCAACAGGCTCAGATAAGTGTTTGCTTGCTGTGGCCTCACAGGCCTGGAGGCTGGAAATGAGCCCGCGTGAAGCATCTTCATAGTGTTGGTATTTATCCACCAGATCTTTAAGATTATTTCCAAGAACATTGCACTAAAAATTAAAAGAGAAAAGGGGTAGGAGATTAAAACCTATTATTTTCATTTGCATTAAACAATTTTACAGCCTGTGATCTAACTTGGAAAAAAACAGACTTCAAAGTTTACGAAATCTCTTGTAAGGGGCTAAGATTTTCTTCTTTATATGAAGAAATATTCTCTAAGAAGACAAAAGAGTAGCCTTAAAAATAGGGAGAGTGTTCTAGATTTTACCAACTCAAAAATCAAAAACGTATTTACAAGGGCTAATTTTTAAACCAGAATGAAGGCTAAAGATATCAATCATCATAGGAAACAGATCTGCCACGCCCATTGCCAGTGGGCTTTATACAACCTGTGTACAGATACGCATTGGATGGACAGTTTTAAAGGTGCTTGGTAAATTTTTTCTCCATATTGCACAAGATTAACACAAGGAAGGCCGTCTATTTGAATGAAGTAATGCCCAAGAGACGATAATGGTCTTCAAATCTTTCTACTTGGTAAGTCTGTTCAGTTTATGATGCAAACAGGGGAACATATTCTTAGATTTTCTTTTTAAACAGAACCCTTTTACTTGTCGTCCACAGAAGTAAAAGAAGAAAAAAAGTCTGTTGGTCATTACGTATTAAAATAATATACTGATCAAATACCTGTAAAACAAGTACTTGTAGTAGTTGTGAACAGAACAGCCTGAGACGAATCTTCGGTTCCCAAGCTTGAGAGGCTGCAAACTATTTTTGCTTCCTCAGTACACAAATGCCATCTGGTGGTCAGACTGGATATGAACATGTTCTAGAGCTGCGGTGTCCTGAAAACCACTCTCTCAAAACTGAGTAAATAAAATACCTTTAAGCCTCTATCTTAAAGCGCATTCTTTAGAAGTCAACAAAGATGAATAAAACCAAGGGAGGTGTCAGAAAACTACCTTTTTTCCCTGCTTCTGGTTTAGATTTTCTTGCTTCTAATGCCAAAAGAAAACTTAAGAGGACAGAGTGAAGAGGACAGTCTCAGATTTCTCTGTCCTTTAAAAAATAAAATTACCTTAGAGTAGAGAGACCTGAAGCGGTCAGTGGCGTGATCCAGTTTGCTCTGAACTTCTCGGTGGGTGGCAGAGGTGTCAATATCAGCCTTACTGCCATCTCTCTTGCCGCAAGATTTGGCAGCTTCTAACACTCTGTTTCCAGAAATGGTGATGTACCTCAGGTCGCCTTTGTGAGAAATGACGTCTTCTGAGAAACTCTTCTGCCTCTTCAGTTTGGTCATTAAGCCACTGAAGTCATCTGCGCCGGCCTCCAGGTTTTCCAGCTCTTGCTCCGACTGCTGCAGCCAGTGCTCAAATTCGGCATAGTCGGCGTCAAACTTCTCTAATTCTTCCTGCAGGGAGTGCGTGAGCTTCACCTTCTTCTCTGACTCAGCCAGGGCCGTTTCATAATGAGCTTTCAGTTCCTTCATGTTCCTCTGCAGCTTCTCTTTCTCCTCGGGAGAGAGATGGTGGCCTTGCTTGTCCAGCAAGGCTTGTGCGGACTGAGTGGCGATGATGACGGCTTGGTGCTGAGAGACGATCTTCTCGTGTTGGGCCTATGTAGAAAGAAACTGACGGTGACCTGCACGCAGTGACAGAATGACACTGTGACAGCTCCCTGTTGCTTCAGGACTGACAGGATTCAAAGATCCACAAAGGTTACAACTTGTTTCTCACTCCCCTTTTCAAGCTGCACAATATCCCCCTTTCCCAGATGAATTTCAGAATAGCAAGAACTGCATTTTGAGCACACTAATCTTATTTTTAAGGTTTCCAACCTTCACTAGAAAGCATTTAGATAATCACACGGGACAGATACTGGTTTTGCAAAATTTGGAAAAAATGTAACAAATTTCTGTTCCAATTCATAAGCATCTATCATTTGATCCCATTTTATTCACTGCTTCCTTACAAGCTATCCAAAAAGGACTACTAACGTTGGTACCTAAACGTTGAGCAAATAAGTATGTTATTTTTTTTATTAAGAAATGATCCTAGAAAAACACTGATGCAGAACGAAGAGTGTGTCATTTTAAAGCTATAAAAACATTTCAACAATAATTAAGTAAGAACACTGTGCATTCAGAGAGGCTCAACGGAAGTTAAAGGAAGATACGAAGAGAGTAGCAGAGGGAGCTGCTTAGCTGCACGGGGCCTCCGTTTCCTGCCTATGAAAATGGAGGTAATAACTCCTACCTACCCCGGGTTTGCTGTAAGGAGTATATGAGATCACATACTGCAGAGTCTAGCATATCCCAGAGATCAAATCCACCCTGCAGGCAGAAAGGCAAAGCTCCTGGATGGGTGTACTGTGAGCAGGTCACATATGCCCAGAGCTACTGGTCCCCACAGCCTTAAGAGGGCAGCAGGTGGCTAACGTCCCTTTCCTTCCAGCCATACAATCTCTTCGCATTCACCCCAATATGCCACACAAAGGTGGCAAAAAGGAAAATAATCCTTTGAGGCAACTTTCTCTGTTTCTTATAATAGTTTACATGCAGCCGGTAACAGAGCTCTTTCCACAACCTCTAACCTCTTTGCTACACTCACTCTTCTCCCCACCTTGGAAGATCCTCAGGACCTTTTTCTTATATTACTCTTTGTCTATAACATCTTTCATCAGTCATCTCCTTTAAGCCTTATTTAAACACTGAAAAGTGGCCTCCAACCCCACACTCAACCATCCTCTTCTAACTCCCCAATTTTTTTTCCCTTAGCACTCACCACCTTTTAACACCCCATCTAAATTAGTTCTTATCTGTGGGGCCAGGATAGGGAATCCCAAGAACCCAGAAAGGTGCTAGCACTCGGGGGCTGAGTACAAGGACTGTGTGCTGTGAAGTGAAAAGGAGTTAGAAGCACTGGTGTAGGGCAACTGCTCCCTCACTGCGTCTGCTCCCAATTAACCAGCTGACGATAGGCTCCTTAACATCGGGATCCTCAGGTCTGTAACAATGCCTGCAGCCTTATAGGCACAGTTTTTGATTAAATAATATTTCTCCCACAGACTATCTTTGGTATTTGAATTATATTCACATGCTAGCCTCCAGAGGAGCTTTGCACACAACAGCACGGACAGATATATAGAATACCTTGTAAATTATCAAATCCATCCCTTTCCTTTTACAGTTGAGGAATCTAAGGCGTAAGGAGGAGAATGGCTTTGCTGAAGACCCATGGCACAACTACTCAGAGCTAGAAATCACTGGTTCCGGCCGTTTGGCCATTTCTCCACTCTGCCCAGAGATGAGAATTTCCTAAAACATATTCAGATTCCTATATTCTTAGAGGTAAAAAGATCAGGAAGGAACACCATGACTAAAAACAAAGACTTTCCTGTGTGACACCTTTTACTGGTATTTTTTACTACTGTGGACAAGTTACTAACCTTTCTTGACTTCACTGTAACTGGCTCATAAAGTTCCTTTAGGAATTCATCAGATTTTTTTCATTTTAAGAGATCTGATTTTTCATAATAAGGTCCTCTAACAGTTCCTTGATATGATGACAGAGTGAACACTCCCACCCTTCTTCTGGAATAATTTATAGTTTCTATAAAAACCCCATATCCTATGCCAGAGATTCCAAAAACTAAGAGTGGGAGGGAAATAAACAGAACTGCCAAAGTTTCTAAAGTCCAGTTGTCCAACTACCAAAGGCTGAATATTGAAACAAAATTATCAGTTGTATGACACTCTTGAGAAATGGCTGTACAAAAGTTGCCCTTGTTCCTACAGTAGCATTAATGTGAGCTTTAACGATCATGCAGAGACTTTTTAGAATGACTTTTATACCTCTTCTTAACAACAGCTGTATAGCTGAGCTGAGCTGAGCTCAGGAGGAACTTAAGTGAAAATGGATTAATATTTAGCAGGGTGGCTGAGCACACGGCCTAATTTTAAGTCCCAACTTCACCCCTTACTAGATGTATTTAACTTGAGAAATCTCCTTTAATACTGCTACAGTTTCCCTATCTGCAAAATGAAAAACCAAAACCTAGAACAGTAATTGGGATGACTAAATTTGTTTAGACAGAATTCCTTGGAAGAGTGCCTGGCCCACTGCAATCGCTCTGTAACTGTTCTGTTTCACTTACACGGAGAATGCTGTATCTAGTGATTTATTTCTCATTATTCTTTGACTTGGTTAGAACTCTCACAATGACTTATAGTATTTGACATAATGATGAACCTAGAAAAAAATGGATTTTACTCTGTGGGGTCATTAAGGTTTGAAAAGATAACCAACGCCCTAGTTTGTTTCCACGTGACTGCTGGAAATAGAAGTGAACAATATTGTCATGTTTACAACACACCTTAACTTTCTGGTATTGCTGGTTCAGATTCTCCTCAGGGGTTTCAACTTGCCCATCAACATCAGTTTCCAACAGGTTGCCATTAACTTCATCCTCTTCTCCAATCATCGACTTGCCATCACTTTCTTGAAAATGGGTGCCATTCTGCTCAATGACCTCTTTGAGTCTCGTCTCTGCCCTTTCTGAGTCTTGGCCCACAGCTGACAGCCAGTGTAACAGGTTTTCTATTTTGGTTTTGCTCTCTTCCAGCTGCTTCACAGCTGCAACCTGGGCAGGGAAAGTTCACAGAGGGAATCTGAACATGGGCTGAGGCAGAGTTTCAAGACACTGCAAAAGCACAGAGATCATTTTAAAATAGAATAAGGATACTAAAAAGTGACACACGTGGAAAATTTAGCACACTGAAATTACACATTAGTGCAACAGGCAGTTTCTTTGAAGTTTTCTTGTGCTTAAAAATACATTCCGATAATTTTATAATTGATGGGTGATCACAAATTTCGTAAGTGGAAAGTAAGAGACTTTCCACTTAGGAAATTTGTGAAACGTAAGAAAGTCTTTTCTTAAACTTTAAGAAAAAGTTAAGCAAAGCCAACTCTATAAGCCTTTTGTAATATTTGGTCAATTATATATGTGCCTCTAGAAACCCAGAATTCCAGCCCTGGGTGCTAATCATTGTTTACCACCTGGTATCAAGTAATACATCAAGCAGCAGTTCAGCTAATCATTTGGACGTAGCAATAATGCGCCACGTATGTAAATAGGAACCTTTTCAGTTTCTTCTTTGATGGCTGTCGTCACAACTTTATCCAGCTCCTTTTTCGATTGTTCTGCTTTTAAATTGAGCTGTTCACACTTCAGCTTAGCTTCATTAAGCTTCTGTTCAATCAAAGCCTTGTCGTCACGTGACAGCTTCTCCCCACTCTCTTTTAAGAAGTTCTCGGTGTTTTTCACTATTTCTGCCAAAGCCTGTGCACGCTCCTGCATGTCGTTCTGTAACTCCTTGTAATACAAAAAAACCCCAAATTATTAGATTATATCTATTTTACTCTTCTGGAGTTGTAATTGTAAAAGAGGGCGTGAGCAGAGAGATTGAGAGTTTAGCACGTGTAGTCTGAACAGCATATTCAGTACGTTAATTTGAATTGGTTTATTTCAATTACAATATTTAATATAATTTAAAATCTCAAACAATATTAAAGAAAAGCATGAATTTTCATGTTTAACAAAAGAATATAATCTCTGAAACACTGAACACACTGAAGCATTCAGTACGTAGTCTGTAAAAATTTCTACACAGCAGCTAAATTTAAGCTTATAAATACAAGATAATATTTACTGTTTTAAAACCTTTATTTTTTAACTGGGTGCAGGAGCTCACTAGCACTCCTAGGTCTGGGAGGCCCAGGCGGGTGGATTGCTTGAGCTCAGGAGTTTAAGACCAGCCTGAGCAAGAGTAAGATCCTGTCTCTACTAAAAATAGAAACACTAGTCAGGTGTCATGGCAGGCACCGGCCACTCGGGAGGCTGAGGCAGGAGGATCACTTGAGCCCAGGAATATGAGGTTACTGTGAGCAAATTTGAAGCCACAGCACTCTACCTAGGGTGGCAGAGTGAGGGTCTGTCTCAATAAAATAAATATAAAAGTAAAATAAACCTTTATTTTCAACTATATATCTATTGCTCAGGATAAAAACAGTTTCCCCAGTGAAATAAGATACCTTCTTCATCTAAACACCAGCTTCTATAATAGCAATGTTTGTCTCTTTGCCCTGGCTGCTGGGAAGCTCAAGATTCAGATCCCTCTTGGGTAGTTCTAGCTTTTCTCTGTTGAGATTTCTCTATGTAATTTTCCTCTTCTTCTCCTCCTGTATTATGCATTTTAATTCTCTACATTGTATTATTTGAGTTTTTTTTATTTTTTGAGCCAGAGTCTGACTATGTTCCCCTTGGTAGAATACCGTGGCGTCACAGCTCACAGCAACCTCAAACTCTTGGGCTCAAGTGATTCTCTGGCCTCAGCCTCCCAGGTAGCTGGGACCACAGGCACCCACCACAACGCCCGGCTATTTTTTGTTGCAGTTGTCATTGTTGTTTAGCTGGCCTGGGCCGGGTTCAAACCCACTCCCTCAGTGTGTGTGGCCGGCACCGTAACCACTGTGCTATGAGTGCCAAGCCCTATTTGAGTTTTAATATTATTTTTCTCCATACGTTATTTTAATCCTTCTCAAATTTTTCTGATGAGTTTCTGAATCAAAAAGAATCCTATTTATTGGGCCATTAATATGTGACTTTAACTGTGCTAGTGACTTACACAATATTTACTTAACTTTTAAACTATGCAGCAACGGAAGAATGACCAATGGGGAAACTGAGGCTCACAGAGATTGAGTTATAAAGCTGGCAATAGATAGATAGATAGTCTGGCATAGGAACTAAGAGCTATCTAATTACAATGAGAATGTTTTCTCTCCTGACTCTAAAATAAACACATCTTTAACTGTCATTTTTGTTATTTGTTTTCATTTTCCTCCAATAGAAAGAAACAAATTGCAGAGAAAGAGGGAAGAAATAAGAAGGAAGTAAGAAGAGGAAGAACTCAAACTGATGGCTATTTTTCCTGATGTGCATGTGAGTAGGCTGGCCTTAAATGGATGCAAATTTTAATTTATCACACAGGTTATTTCCATTGTCAAACCACCTTTCTACCTTTTCCATTCAATTTTTCCTACCAAAATAGTAGGAGAAGAAAATATCCTGGCTTGCTTGAAGTTAGATATCTAATTTTCAGCATAAAGTTTAAAGCTCAAGCTCATGCCTTGCTTCTGAAAAGGTAAAATTATTGGTATTCTTCAATAACCCTAACTGCCTTCCAAATGATAGTAATTAAACATGCACACAGAGCTGCCAATACAAAACCAAACTCTACCTCTTGCTTGGACTGGTACTTCTTTAACTCAACTGTGCCATCCCCAATCACAAAGGCTTCTTGGTGACCAATTAGCCGGTTTTCAGTCTGGGTGAGGAGATCGCATATGCCCTGGAGTTTTTCTCTGTATTCCTGCTGACGCTCTGCCACATCCTAAAGTGAAGATAAACCAAAACATCTTAAATGCCTGGTCGTAAAATCACGATTGTGACAGCTTCTCATTCAAACACATTTTCAAGTTTCCTGTAATAAGCTTTCAGAAGTATGCTGTAAACATGGTAGCAGTGGGGTACAGACAGAGCCGGGTGAGACAGAAAGTACAAGCTTGTTCCATGTATATGGACAGAGATCACGTTTAGATGAAACTGCTCAACAGAATACTGGCCATGCACATGTGTAAGAGATGGAACTTCTGACCAACAGGAAGAAACATCCCATTTTCTTAAGCTCTTGGAAACTGCGACACACAGAATTAATTCTGCAAAAAGACATCAAAAGAGAAGTTAGTCGTGATTTGTCAGTTAACATATTTGATATGTGCATACAGGTTATCATGCTAGAGAAAATGCCTTGTGCTTCAAGAAATAACAAAAGGAACGCTGCATGCAGTCTTTGACTTAATCCCTGTGCTGCATTCCCACCTCTTTACTCATTATTGCTATTAGCACTCTTACTATAATCTGTTAAATCTTGAAGATTAACTTAAAAGTCATTACTAATTACCTGCCTCTTTCCTTTTCCTATTATATGTACACTAATTATTCATTTGATAGCCATAGATCATGTTTAGTAAAAGTCAAACACATGCCAGGCAAGGTACAAAATGTTTGTTTGTTTTTTGGTTTTGTTTTGTTTTATTTTGACACAAAGTCTCATTCTGTTGCCCAAGCTAAAGTGCAACCTTGCCAATAGCAACCTCAAACTCCTGAGCTCAAGTCACCCTCCTGTCTTAGCCTCCTGAGTAGCCGTGACTATAGGTGCCTGCCACAATGCCCAGCTAATTTTTCTATTTTTAGTAGAGATGGGGTCTTGCTCTTGCTCAGGCTGGTCTCAAACTCCTGACCTCCAGCGATCATCCTGCCTCAGCCTCCCATAATGCCAGGATTACAGGTGTGAGCCACTGCATCCAGCCATAAAGTATTTTTTTAAATATGCATTTTTTTTTTTAACCAATGCTCACGAGACTACCAGGCTAGAACTATTATGATTTCCAATTTCCCAATAAGATAACTGACCTTCTGTGACTTGCCCTAAGTCACACAACAAATGAGTAATGCAGCTGGGATGTCAAGCCATGCTCTGAACTGCTTTGCCACTTCACCTCCCGGAGGAAAAGCAAACTCTTAACCCTCTTTAGCAATACATTTGCCAATTCAGTCCTTACATTTCTGAGTACATCCACATGTCCTACCCTTAGTGGAAAAAATTCAAGACTCTCAGCCAAAATGAATATTTTTGAGAGTCGGGAAAATTAAAATCAACTATAATATAGCATCATTATGGAAAGCGATAATCTTTAAATATTATATTATACCCTGTCCATTAAGGCCTTTCCAGAAAACCTTTCCTATCATGCTATAATCCCTAGGTGTCTGCATTACAGTTTCACACTAAAAGTAAAGAATTCCAACTCCACGAAGACAGGCAAACCTTCTGATCATCGAGATCTTGCTCTAGCTGTAACTGAGTCTCTAAACGCTCCACCTTGGTGGTTACTAATTCCTGTACATCCAGGAAGCACTTCTGAGTTGTATTTAAGAGCCTCAGCAGTTGTTTGTTTTGGCTGGGAGACAGATCTTGTGCATATTCAGAAATGAAGAACTGCACGTCAAAGGCCGTGGCTTCCAGCTGCATTTTGGTATGCCCAAGTTCTTTTACGACATTCTGTGAACAAAGTAGCACAGAAATGTTTATATTAACATAATGTATTTTAAATATGCTTCTTATATCAGTGACGGAAAGGTTTACTGACTTTTGTGTTATTCATCGAAGATCTATCATCTAGTAACAGAGGACAATAAATTATTTCAACACCAGGGTAGCTGGTATATTATAAAAAAGGTAAATACTCTCTCTAAGAATATCTTATGTTTGCCTGCCACATCATACTTAAAATGTAACTCTGACAAAAGGCAAATTTCCAGCTTAGGTACATTTAGCACATTGAAGGGAAACATCTACATTAAAATATTACATTCTAGTATTGACAACAGCCACAAAGTTGTGGTAACACCCAAGTAAGACTATGGGAAATTTGAAATATGAATTAAACGGGCCAGAATTTCAGTTTTCTGACTCCTAGGCTGGAAGCCTAACGGCCGGGCATGAGGCATCCTGTCCAAATTAAGAACTTGGAAAAAAAAATCCAGCACACCAAAAGTGACTAACATATAAATACAGTCATACACCGGGGAACAATGGAACAACGTTTCATCCAGCAACTGACCATACAGTGTGATGCTGGTCTCCTAAGGTTACTATACTGGACTTTCCCTGCACCCTTTCCATGTGCAGCTGTGTTTGGAGGCACACGGAGTTACAGCTGCCCAGGGCGTTTAGACTGTAACAAGCATGGCTGTGTCTTCCAGGCTTTTAGAAGCACAGTCTGATGTCATAGAAAGACAAAACTTCCTACTGGCTTGCATTTCTTAAAAGCATCCCCATCATTATGAGACACATGACCGTACTACTTATATTGTTGCGTATTTCTGTGACTATTTTATATGACTAATTACTACCGTTACACATTTATGTACCTATCATATAAATATCAACATCAATACGAATCTCGACACGTCAGCAGCAGTTAAGAGTTTGATAAGGCATTTGGGATCATAGCAGGATGGCAGCGTTAAGTTTCACAGCTGTAAACAAACATCTCTAGAGACAAAGAAAGGAAAGAATCCCTTACAGCCTTAGCAAAGTCATATTTTCTAAACACTTACTATATGAAATCTATAGGTATTTTAGATATACTATGTCATATTTATTTTGATACTTGCCTTGAGAAACTCCAAACTTTTCTTTACATGTTCAGTATCTTGAACACTCCCAATCTCAATATCCTTCACAGATTTGCTCTTCTCTGATATCCAATCGGAGAATGACTCAAGTTTATGCAGAAATTCTTCATGGGAAACTGCTAGTTTAGACTAGAAAATAAAATTATTCATTCATTTCTGTCTGTCCCCCAAATTTCAAGTCTTTGAGAATAGTGGTTCTGGTTTAGGGGTTTAATCTTATAAAACAAAAGGCTTCATCTTACGACTAAAATCTCAAATAATCGAATTTTCTTCAAGTATCAGAATTTGACATTTTATACCTACCATTTCAGAGTCAATTGCAAGCATGATCTGTTTCATTCTTTCTGAAGACACATTGCTGAGGGAAGAAAAGGAAGTCTGCAAATTCCGGAGGCTAACACCCAATTCCTCCAGTTGTCCTCTGGGAAAGTCACTGGGAAGTGACTTTAAGAAATCTTCTGCCAACTTCATGTCTTTTTTTAAAATAATAGCAATTGGAGCCAATCCCAATTCAAATGTCTGCAAAGAAATTTGCCTATTTAGATTTTCTATTTAGTAAAAAATACAAGCATAAACAAGAAACAAAACTAACGTGCTCTGCTTCTCTTCCCAAATCTAACATCAGCTGACCACCATTTATAAACAGGCAGCAGACAGCCCTTACCTCTAAGTGTTTTAACTGATTCTTCAATGCTTCTAGATTGTTATCCAGGGACGCCTGGTTGTCTAAGGGGGGTTGCATATCTTGAAGCAAAGCCAAATACTCATGCATTTTTTCAGTGTGCTGTAAACACTGCTGTAACTCACTGGAAAACTAAAAACAAATTTGGACAATTTTACTTCAATAGCCTTTATACCGATTTTTAAAACAAAAAATACAGCAAGTGTTTCATGCAGGTATTTGAATATGAAAATGTCAACTTACTTGTCCCATTGAGTTATCTCCAGAAGTTTCTCGTTTTGACTCTGAAATACATTCCAAATGGTTTGGGGAATTATTACATAGATCCTCGAGCTTCTCACTGCTGGGCAATGCTGATCCACACCCAGCAGAACTTTCTAGGCCAACTTCTTTTATTGTTTGTAAATTAAGGGAACAGTAGTTTCCTTCTTTGCTTTTAAGATCACCAAGAATGTGTGGCCTTTTTTCCACGGTCTCAGAAGTAGCATATACTTTTTGATTCAAGTCTCCAACCTGTTCTACTTTTTCTGAATATCCATCAGCAAACAGCTTGTAGAAAATATTTTCAACTTGCAGTGGAAGTACTTTGGATGCAATACCTCTTTTCCCTAGGTCATACTCCAATTGAGTTAATTCTCTCATCAATTCAAATGCCCCTGGAATCTTTTGGCTATGTTGACTTTGCTTCAGCAGAGCAAGGAGAAGCTCAGACTTGAGATTTGCAATAGAATCATCTCCACTCTCTGCTTTTAGTTCTGATGAGATACTAACAGGGGAAACGCCTGTATAATCACTGATCTTAGAGTCACTGGGTATAGCAGACGCTTCATTTACCAACTGTGATGTGCTAATCCTTTTAATTAAGTTTTGAATTAAAATTCTACTGTCTGCACAGGCTGAAGTTTCTTCAATCTCTTGAAGATCCGTATGACTCTCTTTCAACCTGCTTTTTAGAATATCCTTTACATCCTCAAGAAATTCAGATAATTCAGAAATCTGAACCTCTTTTCCTTGGGGTCTTGGAGACAAGGCTTGTTCCTTTGGTGGCTGGTGCTCAATTTTTTCTTTCTCATCATTTATTTCTAAGTATGAGTAGTCACTACCTAACATACCACTGGTGTTATTTCTACAGAGCTCTGACCGCACAACACCTTTTCCAAGGTCTTCCACCATTTTTAGAGGTAAGATGGAAAGTGTGGCTTCATTACTTTCTAGTGCGAACGAAATTTCTGTTCCTTCTTCTGAGATACTTTCTTTAGTATGAAGATCGTTAGGTTGCACCATCTCATTTAGAGGTAAGTCTTCTTGGATACAAGTTGAGCTCTCTTCTGTATCATTAACTCCTAATCGTAAATGTTCTTTTGTGGGAGGGGCAGCTATTAAAACACAGCTTGGGATATCTTCATTTGGTGTTGGCAGGTCTCTTGCTTTTGTATTTTTAGCACTATGTTTTAAATACGTAAACAAATCAAGGTCTTTTTCAGGGCCATCAGAGAATACATGTTTCTCAGTATGTGTACTCCCTTCAAATGATGTGACGTCCGAAGTAACACCATCACCAATCACTGTGGAAGCTGATGCGTCAAATATTTCTTCAAGATTCTCAGATGGAACGGGACTTTTACTAATCATTGCCTGTAGATTCTCTGGTTCATCTGCAAGAGGTGCAGCTGCTTTTTTAATCCTTCCTTTCTGAGTAAGTTCTTCATCGTTTGCGATTTGTGGAAATGGACTATTAGTTAAATTAAGACAATCCCTTGTAATTTTACTAGGTAAAAGTTTGAGATATTTATTTTCTTCTACCAAGCCTTCTGCAAGCACTTCTCTCTCATCCAGGTTTGTCTTCTGAACTGACGTCTCATCTTCTTTCGGTGTAGCACTTTTGCTGACTCTCCCTCTGACGTGACCTCTTCCATTTCCTTCACCATCACTGTCAGTGACAAAGGCTAGGGATGAACGATGGCTTCCCTCAGCAGACTTCCCTATTAAATCAGGCTCAGAATAGATGACTTTATCAAAAGATGAGTCAACTGTAGGTTTTACATTCTCAAGATACTGATCTCCACCTTTCACAAGATCAGTATATTCTGGCTCTAGAATCAACTTAAACTTTATGTTTATTAGATTATCACTTAATTCAGAAGTTGAACTGATATTACTACCTGAACTACTTACAGGGCTAAAGTCTTTTTCAGATTCAGCCTCTTTAATGACAGGTGGCACTACATGCTTTAGTGTCATCTCATGATTCAACACATCTTCTTTGCTTTTACCAAAAATCTCAGTTGCACCTTCTGGAATGTTGCTTCTTTCTGTAACTAAGCTACTCATATTACTTGATTCTGGCTGTAAAACACTTGCACTTTGCTGTTTTTCTGAAAAACTATAATCATGCATTTTATCCGGGAGAATCATTTTATTAACACCCTGACTTTCATCACTGTTCTCCTTTTCCTCTCCAATGGAAGCACACAACTGGACACCCCTATCTTCAGCCTTGTCTTGGCACCTGGGCTTTTTCTTCTCACCTCCCATCCCTCCTCTGCCTTCTCCTTCTTCAACACCAACGTCGTCATTACTCTGGTCATCAGAACCACCGTTGTCATCATCCTGATCATTACTGTCACACATATAATCTCCACAACTTTCTTCACTTTGCACAGAATCGAAATACTCAGCATCAGATTGACTTTCTTGTCCAGTTACATACTCTTCTTTTCTTTCTCTCCAACTGCCAGTGTCATCGAATTTTAATGAAGCACTGAAGCTCTCCTTCTTTCCTGCAATTTCATAATCAGTCAATGAGTCAGACTCATCACCTTCAAGGGTATTTGCGCATTCCCCTTCAGTTTCCAGCAACCATTCATTCCCTTTGTCTGAGCTAAACCAATCCAGATGCATCCTTTGACTAGAATCTAATTCAGCTTTCTCGGTATCTATAAGAAAATCCTGAAGACACTGTGCTTTGCCTGTCACACTTAAGTTACCAATTAGTCCCTCCTGAGGAACCACAGAATTTTCATCCTCTTTTGAAACATCATAAAAAACATCAGCTGGAGGAGTCATCCCATCATTTTCCTCCTGCAGTGTGTCATAGTCCTCAGGCTGCAGACAATCCCTATCGTCACCTTCAAGAAGCAGAGAATCGTGGTCATCATCTTCAAACAAGGGGGTATCGTAAAAGTCATCATCACTCTCAGTGTCTGTTCCTGTGTCACTCTTCTGACTGTCCAGCAGTGACGTTTCATAGTCATCAGCACTGACAGTTTCTTCAAGCAACAGTGTCCCACAAGCAGGACCTGCACAGGGGTGCTCTTCTAACTCAGCCTCACTTTGCTCATCTTCAGGTTTCTGCTGAGAAGCAGTGTGTATTTTTTCATCCTCACCAGAAGTACACGACATGTATTTATCACTGTGATATTGCACTTGAGGATTCCTACTAGCAATATTTAAAGCTTCAAAGTGCTCTCCCTGCAAACTGATGTTAATAGCTGCAATTCCAAGAAACTGGTCTTGAAATCTTTCTCCCATTGTATGACCCAATAACATGGTTTGGTCATTACAGGGCAATGCAGAGGTGTCAGGTGTATGTCCTCCACTTTCTGGGGTATGTGCCTCATTAAAACCTCCCATACTGTGCCTCAATTTATCATGACTTAACAAGGCACTTAGCCTGGGGGAATAGTCAAAGATAGAGGAATCCTCGTTTGTATTTTCTTCATTCTCTGTTTTGTTCAGATCACAGAATCTACCCGTTTTTGATTTCACAGTAGGATTTGTTATCAAATCACTTGCAAAGTTTTTAATGTCTTTAGAATGACTATGTTCATTTGCATGTTCTCTTGTGTCAACTTGACTTTGATTTTTACAGTGTTCAAGTATATACTCAGAGTCAGGTCCAAGCACTCTAACTTCTGCAAGTTCAGTCTGTGTTAAATAAGACATAGGATTAGGATTGTTAACTTTATGATCAATTGATACTATATTTGCTGGGCTCTCTGACTGATAAAATTCACTACTCATGATGTGATTTCCCACCTCATGAAATTCTTCATCTGTGGCACAGTTTTTATTTTCAGGGATCTCTTTACGTTTGGGTTCTCTGCCATGATATGTATCGAAACTACTTGGGGAAACTGTACATTCATCCTTTTTGTTATGTGGAACATTATTTAGAAATGTGCCAGGGAATTCTGTACTACAGCCTTCCAGCAGCATACCAACAGCCTCATCCAAGTCTCCATCGTACAGCAAAAGCCTCTGCCCTGTGTTTGCATCCATGTAGCTATTTATCATCAAGTAAGACAGGAATAATTTTTTAGTTTGTTCTGAGCTCTGAGTTGCCACTGGCTCTTCTCCATCAAAAACATCCTCTTCTTGCCTATAATCATGAACCGTTGATGGCTGGAATTTACAAAAAGAGAGCCATCTCCGGGCATTTTTACAAGTTTCTACATCTCCTAAGTCTGGCATTTTATCAGGCAGTATTATATTTTTTAAAATCAATGCTGTGCTATTATCTATAATTCCCAGCTGTTTAGCAACATCCAAACCAATGACTTGAGAACTTTCAGGGATATAAAGAGCAGCTATCTTCTGCCTGCCATTCAGGATTTTGTAGGCCAATTCATTTGTAATCAACTCTTGCTGCAAGGATGAAGATGTGGGAAATATTTCACCAGAGTGGGGCCAGATGAGTCCAACGTAGCCTTGCTGAGCCTCCAGTACCAGCAGGGCACTACTAGACGTTATTAAATCACACTGGACTGCTTCATCTACCGTTAAGCGCTTGGCGGGGTTTGAGTGGATGATTCCACCAGTTTGAACCTGGTAGGTGAGAACACTGTTGGCAGTGTCTCTGTCAATAACCCCTTCTGCCACAGCTTCCTCAACGGTCATTCTCTGACCAGAGTTGCCATTGATCAGACCTCCAGAAAGAAGTTGTGCACCTAATAACCTAAACATGGTTTCACGATCTATGAGACCTTCATGGGCTGCTCTTAAAATGCTTATGCTTCTTCCACATTTTAATGTTATCCGACCTCCTTCTTGGGGTCGCACAGGTAGAAGCCACATTCTGGTATTTTCCTGTAAAACACTTCTTTGTACCATATCTGTTAGAGACACCTTCTCAGCGGTGCAGGGGTCAATGAGATCTTTGCACATATTTTGTCTTTCCAGTACTTTGGAAAATAATGCTGAGGAAATCAAGTTCTGTTGGAAAGCCTTCTGTAGGCTCAACTGTTCTCCTGTGGCTGGAATGACGAGAAAGCCTGTGGAGAGCAGTATCTCCAGAACTTTGATGGCCATGGGTTCTGATATCATGCTTTGAGCCAAGGCATCCAGTACTGGAATTGTAGCAGATGACACAGCAGAAATAATCTCCTTAGCTTCGTTTAGTTCTTTGAGTTGGCACAGAATTTGCTCATCAATAAGGCCATGACTTTCGGCATCTTTGAGCTCAAAGCACTTTTTTAATTCTGGTGAAATTAGACCAGAAATCATGAGCTGTGTCTCCAGCAACCTAATCCCTGTGTCATAGTCAATGAGGCCTCTTAAAACTGCCTGAAAGATGGAAAGGACTTCTCCAGTTTTCTGATCAATGGTGCCTGCAATCACTTTATCCAGCTGAAAGGAAAATACAAAAATTTCAGGTCAGTCTGTCAGACAAGGGTGGGCAGAGCTTCATGCAACTTAGTTTTGTTTTTGTTTTAATAAATAATACACTTCAACATAAAAATCCTCTACTTACCAAGGTGCAGCAATGCTGTGAATGTTAGGCAGCTCAAATGCACAAGTGATCTATGTCAGTGATCTATTCAACAGCACAGGATGTGATAAAAGCTTTGAAAACAACATGCATCTGTGAATTGAAAACTTAACACCGTGTATATTAACAAGGTTAGTGAAGACACACAGAGTAGATGATGATAGTGAGGAAACAGAACACATACCTAGAAGGCAAATCATGCTTTCTGCATTTGGGTGAGATTAGAGTCTAGTGGCATGAAAGAGAATATCAAACCCCATGCTATTGATGTTTACAGCATATGACTTCTTCAAACACGGTCAAAAACCAAACCAGAAAAATTGCTATATACCCCCAAAACGTGACAAATTATGTGGAAAGTATTCCCAGGAGTAACAAAATTAAATATAAAGATAACTTTTTGAATATTGAAAATTATATTGGGCAGGTTGATAAAGGTACAGTCAAATTTAAAAAATTTAAGTGCCAAACTTCAAGAAGACGGCAAGGCATCCTCACTATGATAGATGGCCTTGTGTTACTCAAGTAAGTCTCCTGAATATCTCTGAAAATCAAACCAACTCTTTAACACACCAATGCCACCTTTAAGGATGGACTTATAGGTCTTTTAAAACATATAACATGTAATATACTAGAAGAATGGCTTTTAAAGAGTAGAGTTAGAAACATGAATGATTCCTTTCTTTTTACATGCAAGGCAGAGATTAAGATGTCACAGAAACTGATGATCAGCAAGTGTAAGACTGCATTTAATAAACACCGAAATCTTCAAACATTTGAATAAACTCCATCCATGTTTTATCCACGTACAAAATTCAGTCATTTCTTTATTATTGACATATACTTCCACAGCCATGCAATAAAACTAAACTTCTTCAGGTAAACATTACCTTTTCCTCTACCTTTTTATCTCCTGAGGTTTGTGATTCTTGTAGTTGTTTCAGAGATTCACTGAATAATAAATTATAACCTTCTTGAAGAGTTTTCACTTGTTTTTCCAGTTCATTTCTCTCCTCATCTGTCATTCTAAAATAACCAGAAAGTATTAACAGGGTAGTGCAAGTCTTCAAGTGATAAAGATGATACATTAGGCTCACTTTGTCACATGCTTATAAAGTAAAATGCAGCCTCACATATATATTTCTCAAGTCTTGGCATGACTGTATAGTAATCTTTCCCTTGCCTGAGAACAGGACCGAAGGAAAGCTATTAACTAAAAATATACTGGCACTTCTCTACCATCCAAATTTCCAGAATAACAACTATTATTATCTGACAGAAGGAAACATGCTAGTGTTAGTCCCCAAATGGAAAAGGACCAATAAGGCACCATTTCTCAAGACAAATCTAGTTTCAACTTAAGGAAATTACCTGATTATCTAATACACAGTCATTCTGGAATAATCCTAAAGAGGTCATCTAAAAAGGGTTTAAGAAAAGAACAAACTCCTTCCCTGACACATTGACTGAAATACATAAAAGTGCCTTATTGCAAAAGGTAGGACCAAACTCTGAGAAACCAGGCTGCCATACGTCTCACCTAAGAAAATGAAGAGGATATTCACACATATTTTTCCAAAATGTTAAGTCTACCTTTCACTAGCTATTAATCCCTAACCTCTCTGAGCGTGTTTCCTTATCAAAAACGTATAAGGAAAATTGGTAAACTTCAGAGTTGTGGTGACAATTCAAAGTGATGGTTAATTAAGTTGCTAAGTTTATATTCGTTGTGTTACCATATTAAGGAGAATGTGATTAGTTTGTTTCATCTTATAAATCTCGATTAATTAAAACTTTCCATCTCCTTTTTGAAGAACACTTCCCTACTTTGCATCAAAGAGATCATGACAGCCAACATACTTGTCTCCATGTTTAGCCAAAAAAATCTGCATGGTTTGAAGTGCTTCAGATAACTGTTCCTTTTTGGTTGATATCTCCTCACTAGAAATCTGTAAAGTAAAGAAGTCACATTCAAATCCTTCCCTCAAAAAAACTAAACAATGCTAGCTTTTAAAAAACTAAACAAGTTTTAATCAAGACCCAAATGATGGATGGGTCTCCCTTCTGGATGACCCAAGTCAACAATCTGTCAGTTATTAGCAGTCTAGAAGCCCAGATAAGAAGAGTACTTGATTTAGGATGAAGGATTCAGGAAAGCTCCTCTCTAGATCCTTAATGCCATCCTTTTTATTAGGAAATAATCATACAACATGATATGATAGTTCTCACACTTGCCCCAACCCAAGCATAGATAACGGTGTCCTTAACGCCCACATGGCCCAATGTTCAGCACTGGCCCACATCATCCTCATACATCACAGAGATACATGAATGTGGAATACTTCTTCCAAGGAGCACCTTTTTCTCCCTTGGTTCCCAAGTACACCACTCCTTTTGAAAAAAATATGGTGAAAGTATTAATCTATAGGTACCCAAATCAAGAATAAATAACCTCTAATGCAAAGACCCTCCTTTAAAGGTTAGAGAAATGAAACTGATCTGTTCGGGGAAAAGCAAGAGGTCATAACACTTCCTCCTAATACTTCAGTGTTTCCCTTTGGAATCTTCCATTCAGAGATTAACTGCCATTCTTTTAAATGAGCAGAAATGAGAGGAAATGTTCCAGTGAAAAGATGTATTTTTTTCTCCTGTGTATTCTACTTAGGGCCAACTTAAAAATCTATTTTTCACAGTTACAGGTAATCATGAAGCCATAATGATTTTTGAAGAACACATTCATATCAAATTACCTTAAATTTCCTTTAACAAGAGGCCAAATATTCTTAGAAAGTCATAATTAAGGCCATTATCTGCATAAAAATAGTATCTCTCTACTTTGATGTGTATTAGGTCTAAATCTGATCGAGTAATATGTAGGATTTTAAACTATTAGAATGTTAAAATACAATGGCTTATAATGCACATATCACAAAAGAAACTTGTTCTCCCAAGAAATCTTTAGAAAGGTTTATGTCCTTATTTTATTTGTCTTCCTATTTGATGAGAAAACAAAAGCGAAGATTGTATTTTAAATGAAATATTTGCATTAAATTTATGAAGGTTTTTGAATTAAAACACTGAACAACTTCTCATTTCTTCTGCACTGTAAGGTATACGGTATATAAGCATATGAGCTAATACAAATTTATTTCAAATGAGTAATATTTCAAGTATATACTCAGATATGTAAATTTCTCCAAGAAAGAACCGGAAATAGGTATGTTTGGCTCATGTCACGGATAAAACTAGTCAAGACATAGCCATTTTCCTCTAATTCGTCATGTTGACAAAATCTGTTTTAACTGATGACAAGTATGTACTGAAGCAGAGCTAGGAGGGGCTGCTAAAACATTGAAATGTGGCAATAGCCCATGAAATTTCCAAACATCAGGCAAGGACAGGAAGGTAATAATAAAGGAGAAATACTCCTTGAGGAAAATGCTTCTTATCTTAGCAGAAATTTGTCTCTTAAAAATACAACAGCAATTCCAGCGCTAACACCAGCAGCATAAGCACAGAAGTCCCAAGAGCTACCAGTGGTGCAGTCCAATGGAAGACCAACATCTCACAAGCTGCAGCCTAACGCTAAATAGATGGGACATAGACCACGGCCCACGGGACTAAAGAATTCACTTGGGTAGGGGAAAGAAACTGGAATTTCTGGTGAATGACTATAAATCCCTCCTTATGAAATAGAACAGATGCAAAAAAGTATCTAAAGTCAATACTCAAGAGTGTTAACAACCTAGTGTGTATGTTCATTGATCTTGAAACTTTTTATGTTAACATATTTAGAATATGGAATGCATGGATAATCCAACAGGATGATTCTGCTCTTCAGCAATTTTCATGATAACGATCAGGAGGGAGACATAACGACATATTAGTTTAGTAATAGTAAGGCCAATATATAGAATTCAGGCTTGGGAATCAGAGATACCTTCTTCTGCCACATACTAGCCTTAATTTCTTGGGCAAGTTACTTAGTCTCTCTGCCCTTCATTATAATTACCTATAAAAATGGGGGAAATTGCTAAGAAGAATATGTTCCTGTTTCATCCATGTAAACATGAAAGAGGTAAAGTCTCCATCTTTCTTTAAGGCTGCATAATATTCTAGGGTGTACATATACCACAATTTGTCATTAATCCATTCGTGGGTCAGTGGGCACTTGGGCTTCTTCCATGACTTAGCAATTATGAATTGGGCTGCAATAAACATTCTGGTACAAATATCTTTGTTATATTGTGATTTTTGGTCTTCTGGATATATACAGTGGAGGAATTATAGGATCTAATGGCAGGTCTATTTTTAAATCTCTAAGTATTCTCCAAACATCTTTCCAAAAGGACCGTATTAGTTTGCATTCCTACCAGCAATGTAGAAATGTTCCCTTGTCTTCACATTTAATAAAAAAAGTGTGTGTGTGTGGGGGGGGGATTAAGGCAAAGTATTAAACGTTGTGCTAGCTGGACTATACCAACTCAGTAAAGACTACTCGCTGTCATTAAACCAGGACCTCTGTTAATACCTTTTGCTTAGAGAAGGTAGATTTTCCAGCCTTCTCTCCATCTTTCAATGTCTTGCTGATCTTTGAGACCCATTTCTGTAATTCTTTGGCTTTATCAACATGTTCTTTCTTTTCTTCTTCCAGTGACCTCTGACGAGTGTGGTGGTTAAAAAAAAAAAGACATTCCAATAAATGACTGAGTTATTAAACTGACTTCTCCATATAAAACAAAAATGTAAAAATGTTTCTTCCTCACACACAGGCTACTGAAATATTTTATTTGCTTAACCGTGTTTAACATGTTATATAGCAGATGTGTCTCCAAAATGTTTATAGTAGCATAGAAAGCTGTGACAAACATTCTTTAGTGATCGGTCCAACCTCCCAGCTGTTCCATCAATATGACAAATTAAAAAGTTCAACTTTATTCATGAAGCAATAGAAGATCTTTGAATCGCTGCCTTTGCATTAGCGTTATAATCATGAGCGCCTTGGCAGAAACATAATCAGAAAACGAAAAGATGAAAGAATGGAGAATGAATACAAACATGAGAAAAGTACACGAATAAAGAAAATCCTTCCCCTCTTCAAACACACAATGCACTCATAATGCTAGCTTTTAATTCCAAAATCTTAACTAGAAATGAGAAATTGTGGCAAACTTTCTAATATGTAAAGAAGGCCATATACATGCATACGGGAAAATCCAAAGCTTTTTCGTTTTTTGAAGCAATCTAAAACACCGCAGCCTCACGGATATAGGAATGAGTTTTTGTTTTCACGGCTGCTTGGTGTGGTTTCAGTGAGGGCAAGGCATCATTTACTAAACGGGAACCCTACTACCAGGCTGGATCTATTTGGTGAAGAAGAATTCTGAAGAAATGATGCTGTGAACTTGTTGCAGTTCATCAAGCTTATGCCATATTCTAGGTAAAACATGTTTATTTTAGCATGGGCAAAGATTCAAAAACTATTCTCAAAGCTAAATGAAACCATTTTAAGGGCGGCAAATCTTTTGTTATTTTCAATTTAAAACTTACTCTCTTTTCTCAGCAACAAGTTATTTCTAGCTCTCAAGAAATAGAGTATATGTTACACAATTAGCTGATGTCACATGTTCTGCATAGACAGCATGAACCAGCTGGCATCATCCTCTGTACAAAGTTATTTAAACACATCCTCTTAGGAAGAATAGTAGAGGCTAGAAATTCCTGTCATCAAGGGTTCTGAGACTTCTAACAGCTTAAGTCCAGTGTGGAAATCAAAATCAGCTTTTTCTAAGGCTTCTTTATACGTCAACTTTCTTTTTGTCTGGGGACAGATTATACTTCTGATGTAGGACTTTTGATCTTTGAGTTTTGTAGCAATGAGGACATCTATAATACCTACTTGGAGAGCCTCTTCTATCGACAACCGGGAGTGAGCCTGTGGCTCTATCAACCCCCCGGTCAAGTACTGAAATTCCAGACAGCGGATTCCCATTTCCTTACTTATGATATTTGCATTCACAGCTTCCATCACTGACATCATTTTCTTAGTGACAGGATGGCCAATCCCTGTGATTACTAATTCACACTGTCGCAATTGCTGGGCAAAGCCCTCATCAACTAGGCTTCTATGTAAAGCTTCAGCTACCCGGTACTTTTTGCCAGTAAGAGGATCAATGATCCCTCCTGTACTGACTTGGGCTTCAAGGCATCTGAGCGCAGTAATCCGGTCAACCAAATTTCTACGGGATGCCTTTAGCACAGAGATCCTTTCCCCTGTAGCAGTCAGCCAATAGCCTGCAATAGGACTACGCAAATCCTTCTTGGGAACTAACTGACTGAGCAAAGAATCAGCAAGTTCTGTAAGTGTGATGAGGCCTTCCTGATGCTTTTTGACCATGGCTTTGTCAAGCATTCCCTGCTCTATAGCCTCATTGATGTTGAACTGTAAGCCTGTTTTGGTATCAGTCAGCATATGAGAAGGATGCCCATAGGATTCAAAAAATGTGGCTTCCTTCCACTGATATTGCTGTCCTGAAAGTTCAAGATATACGCTTTTTTCAATTAGGTTTCTCTGAAAAGCCTCATATGCAGTCAGTTCTGCTCCTGTTTTAATATCCACTACAGAAATTTTATGAGTTTTCTCTACATTGAGGGTGGAGATGTCCCTTTCCCCAAATGGAAACAGAAGGCACTGGCAATCTATATCAAATACACACATCCGCAGTAATTCTGAGTAGTACAGAGCTTGCTTGTTATTGGGATTAGGAAAGGCCCGTGTGTTGCTGGATGGCTCGTGTAAGAACTGTAAGATGGCATTATTTAATAGCCCCTGCTGCAGAGCGATTTCTGGAGGAACACGAATGCCCCTCAGAGGGTCAATGATGCCCCCACTGGCAATCTGGGCCTCTAAGATGTGTTTACCTTTTTGTCTGTCAAGCATTCTATTTTCCATAGCTTGAAACACTGACAATGTCTTGGAAGAACATGAATACCCCACGGCTGCCTTCTCTGCCTCAAGAAGCCTAGCTTTGAATTCAGGGTCAGTAACCCCTTTCAGAATTGCATCTTCCACAGAGTATGTCTGACCTGAAATGGGATCGATTATAAAACCTGTTGCGGCCTGAGCCTCCAGAAATGCCAAAGCCATCATCTTGTCTATTAGAATTCTCTTGGCTGCTGTGGAAAATGAAATCTTTTCTTTTGTAGATTCTAGGTAAAGCCCTGCAATGGAGGTGGCTTTTGTCAAAAACTTGCTGAGAGTTTTCTGAACTTCTTCAACAGTCTTAAGACCAAGTCGCAACTGCTCGATTGTTCTCATGTCCAGAAGCTTAGCTTCAACCAACTGCCTGGCAGTGACACTGTGCCTGAGCCCTTGGAATTTAAACTCATCGTCCCTGACTGAACGTGCATAATCACTGTCAAAGTTCTGGACTGTCTCTGGCTCTAAGCCTTTCTTAAGGAAATCTCCTCTCTTGAGTCCACCAGATGCTCTGCACCCTTCAAGCATCCATTCTTCAGCACTGGGAACTGGGTTCTTTTCTTGTTTCAAGGTTGTGACTTCGGCATGCATATCACACTGCTTGTTCTTAGCTATCTGTAACAGGAATTTATAAGATGTTAAAAGTCACCTAAAGAACATTATGCCACTTCACCCTTCTCAGTCTAAAAATAATTTCTTGAATTAAAAAAATGAGATAAAAGACAAAAATCTCAAACCAAGGCAGGATCAGGAATAAGAAGTTGAGAGTCTGAAGTATACTGTACACAACAATTAAAGGTATTAAAATAGTTTATTTAAGTAAGATTAAGCCGGGTACAGTGGCTCATGCCTATGATCCTAATATTCGGGGAGGCCAAGGCGGGAGGATCACTTGAGCTCAGGAGATCAAGACCAACCTGAGCAAGACCAAGACCAAGACCATATCTCTACTAAAAATAGAAAAATTAGCTGGGTGCAGTGTCGCCCACCCGTACGCCCAGGTACTCAGGAGGCTGAGGCACGAGGATCACTTGAACTCAGGACTTTCAGGTTGCTGTGAACTATGCTGATGCCACTGTACTGTACCCAGGGCAACGAAGAGAAGGAAGGAAGAGATGGAGGGAGCGAGGGAGGGAGGAGAAAAAAAACTTAACTGGTGTGGTGGCTCACGTTCGTAATCCCCTGTAATCCTAGCACTCTGGGAGGCAGACTAGGGTGGATTGCTTGAGCTCAGGAGTTTGAGACCACCCTGAACAACAGCAAGACCCCATCTCTGAAAATAGCCAGGCACTGTGGTGTGTGCCTGTTGTCCCAGCTACTCAGGAGGTTGAGGCAAGAAGATCACTTAAACCCAAGAATTTGAGGTTGCAGTGAACTATATGACACCATGGCACTCCACCAAGGTGACAAGGTAAGACTCTGTCTCAAAAAAGAAAAATGGCTGAGATGAAATTTAGCCATAGAATATGTTAAAAGTTAAAGTTAACGGCTCAGTTCTTCTAATATTTTTATAGTCATGTTTTTCAAAACCTAGTTCTTCAGATATGACAGCATTCCCACGATATGTCTGTATGTTTAATCTCAAACACTCAAAATGAAAGAATGATAATTTATAATACAGACTCTGGTAAAGCACTACAAGAATCACAACATTATTTTCCTGTCAAAACTACCAAGAGTCAATCACATTAAGAATTGTTAAAACTTTAGTCAAGGAGAAAAAGGAAACAAGATAGGAGGCTGGACGTGAGGAGAGAAAGGAAACAAGATAGGAGGCTGGACGTGAGGAAGCCGACAAGGTTTCAGAACACGGAGTATACCTCTAAGGGCGCCAAAAGCTTCACCAGTTCTATTTCATACTTGTTGTCTTGGTATTTAGCAGGTGGTCTGGAACTGTGCAGGGCTTGATCTCTTATCTTCTCAATTTCTGATAGTCTCGTGAGAGGGTTTGCCTCATCAAAAGTGATCTGTAACTCAGTGCTCGTCTGAGAAAAGTACTCCGAGTAACACTGCGGGCTTTTCTCTTTCTCGAGGGGCGCCCCTGCTGGCCAGAACTGAACTTCTTTTGGTTTTTGTTCGACAACCTGACGCAGCCACTTTTCTTCTAACTGCTGGGGTTCTTGAGTCCATCTCAGCAGAGGAGACCTGGCTGCCTGGTGAAGGTGACCAGGATTCCTCGCAGGGAGGTCTCCAGATTGCTGATCCTCCTTCACGGTTGTCTGGAAATCCGGTTTGAAGGTGCAGTCTTTGGCTGTGTTCTTTCCTTGGATTTCACACTGGAGCAGAACTAACTGATGCTCATGTTCCTTTATCTGTTGGTCCATCTTGTGCTTCAGCTTCTCAACCTCCCGTTTCTGAGCGATCAGCTCCTCCTCAAGCCTCCGGCACTTCTGGTAATGGTCGGCTTCCACGTGCCGCCCTTGCTGCATTTGCTCACGGTACTGCTGAAGCTGGTTTTCAAGTTCTTTGATATTTATTTCACAAAGCTTAGCATTCTCTTGAGCTCTGACGTTTTCTTGCTGAAGAGACACAAAGTCAAGCTTAATGCCGGAAATATCGTTTTCCGTGATGACTTTGGACTCCATTAATTTTTCCATCTTTTTCCGAAACTCCTCTGCTGAACGTTTGAATTTATCAGACTCTTCCTGAAACAGAACCATCTTCCTGTGTGTCATCTGCTCCTCTATGGTCTTCAAGTGCAGTTCGTCCTGCACCTTCTTCAGCCTATCACTCAACTCCTGCACCTGAGCTTGCTGCAGCTGGACCTTCTGCTCCCCCAGGCGCTTTTCCTCTTTGGAAGCGTTCAGCTCTGCATTCAGATTTCTCACTTCTTTCTCGGTATTCTGGATAATAATGTTCTGCTGGTCACACTTTTGCTTAAATTCACTTACTAAATTTTGACTTTTGGCCAGGTCCTCTTCCAGGCATTTAATTCTCCTCTGAAAATCCTGTTCTGTTTTTGTCTGTTTGTGCAAGTGTTCGTTTGTGTTGCGTAGCTGCTCTTTGAAGCCATCGGCCTGAATTTTCAGGGTTTCACATCTTTGCTGGATAGCTTGTTTCTCGAAAACCACTTTCTCTGATTCTGTCTGAATTCTCTGCATCATTAATTTGGTTTCATTATTCCGCCTCGTAAGCTCATCTACTTTTTGTTTTAGCAATTCTGCACACTGATTACTTTTCTCTAATTCTTCATTAAGCTTTTGAATTTTGTCATTATTTTCTTTTTCAGCTTTGATATTTTGAAGCAGCCTCTCGTGGCTTTTCTCAAACTGTTCTTTTAAATGATCTGATTTTCTCTGGCATATTCGTAGTCGTTCCAACTCCTTCTCGCCCTGCAGAGAATGAACTTGTGAATTTAAATGCTGAATATCCCTCTCAGCCATGGTGTGTGCCCTGGTGATTCTGTCCACTTCTTTCTGCAGTTTCCCTTTTTCATGATGAAGAGATTCTAGTTCTAACTGATAATTGTGCTTTATTTTCTTGAGATCATTGGCTTCCTGCATGGCTTCTTCTGCTTTACCTGTGGTTTGGTTCAACTGCCTATCAAGTTCTCGGAGTTGCTGAGAATACTCTTCCTCTGCCTGGTTCTTCCGTTCCAACTCCAATTTAAGACACTTCAGCATATCATTTGTTTCATCCAGTTTATCTCTTAGCAATCGAGCCTTTTCCTCAGACGAGGTCTTCTCGAGCTGCAGGGCACTGAGCTCGTACTTCAGCTCTTGCATGTCCTTTTCGGCCCTCCTGTTGGCCACTGTCAGTTCGTGCACCTGCTGCTGGAGTTCTGCTGTTTTCTGCTTATCGCGATCGTTCTGCAGGCCGAGTGCTGCCCTGCACGATGCAGCCTGAGGCATCGCACAAGTCGGCAACGCATTTTCTCTACACGAATGCTGAATTTCCGTTATTTTCCTTCTGGCTTCCAACTCGATTTTCTGCTTTTCTTGCACCTGTTTCTCTGCCACCTGTTTCTGAAATGCGAGGTCTTTTTCCATCTGCTTTATCCGTTTCAAGAGTTCTTCCTCATTATCTCTCTTTCTTCTTAATTCATCCATCAACTTATGTTTTTGTTGCTCCAAGTCACTGAGACTTAAATCTTTTCTTTTAAGATGATCTTCCAGCGTTCTTCTGGTGAAGGTGTTTTCCTCCAACTGATTCCGAAAATTGAGCAGGTTCTCTTCCACAGCCGCTCTCTTCGCCTCGGCCTCCACTGTGAGCTGCCGCACGCGGTCCAGCTCCCGCTCAGCGGCCTCCTTCCCTCTCACAATGGCCTCCAGTTTCCGGCGGTACTGCTTGGCCTCACTTTCAGCCCTTATCTTCTGCAGAGCAATGTCTTCCACATTTCTCTGCTGCTTTCTCAGTTCATTTTCCGCAGCCTCTTTGACCTTAGGAAGCTCCTCCTCCACGCGGGACTTTTGTTTCTTCAGCTCGACCACCATCTCTTCCAGTTCACTAATCTTCCCTGTCAGTTTGCTATTCTCAACCATCGTTGCCTTCTGGCGCTGAAGCAGATCGGAATATGCCCCATGTTCAGAAGTCTCCTTACACCTTTTAATCTACAAGAGATGTTTTGAAAGTGTCAATCCCGTTCTGTTCAAATTTATCTTAAAAATACGATGCATAACGTACTTAGAAAACCAGGTGCGCCCAAATGCAGAATAAGCACTATCACCACCACCACCAGCACCACCTTCAGAGGAAGCATCAGTAAGTCAGCGGTAGAAGACAAAAAATGACCCTTCAAGACAGGTTTTCTGAAGCATCTTATTTTGTCCCTCGGGAGTAATTTTATTTAAAAAATTAGCTAGCTCAGGATTTTTTAGCAAGAAGGGACCTCGCAAAACATATAGCACGACTCCAACCTTTTCCAGGTAAGGAAATTGAGATGTGGGTGTTAAACGATTTTGTAAACTTGTGATGGGTGAATGACATAATAGGAACTAAGACTCTCACGACATTTCTCTTTCTGTTCTTGCACACAACATAGAGTCCTACGAACTAAAAACAGACAACACACAGGAACTGAACGACGCTGAAGAATTTAGTTTATCTAGCTTGATGCAAATTAAAAATGATATTTACATTCTCACATTTTATGGTTAAAGAAACAAAAAACTTCAGAATAGACAGCCAAATTAAGAAGTAATACTTAACATGGGGGAAAAGGAAAATACATAAAAACTTGAAAATTTTCAAGTCAAATTCCTTACTTGTTTATATCTGCCATATGATGACAATTATAATAATCGTAATTGCTAATGCAAAGGCAGTTCCATTCCCTGCTGGCTTTA
This sequence comes from Nycticebus coucang, assembly GCF_027406575.1. Lineage (NCBI taxonomy): Eukaryota > Metazoa > Chordata > Mammalia > Primates > Lorisidae > Nycticebus > Nycticebus coucang. The sequence continues at coordinate 23,692,150 of NC_069788.1, read as the reverse complement.
GAAAGATATGCTTCATGTACTCACAGATTTTGTTGTTGTTGATAATGACATGCCTCATATGAATCCACCTTGACAAGTACCTTTAGATACTCCATGAATATAAAGATTTTTGTTAAATATAATAGCTTCTTTTAAATACACTTAGGGCTTGAGCTTCAATTTGTGAAATAAAATACAAAAACACCCCTTTTTACTCTACTGATGATAGAATCAACCTCAGCTGGGAGGAGTACGCTTTATATTAACTACAACATGATCAAAGTTAGTGCATAATTACAATTTAATTATCTTTATTAATAAAGATAATGTTGTTAGTTTTGTATCAATTCAAAATCACAATAATTAGAAACAACTTAAAAAGTAGTAGAGACATTATTTTGGGTAACAAATTTGTTTTCATTTTAAAACATGAAGGAGTGGGGCGGGGGTGAGGGGTCACGGTGTTCAGCATACTGCTGGGGATGGGACACAGTTATAGACAGACTTTATCTAACAAATGCAATCAGTATAACCTAATGTTTTGTACCCTCAATGAATCCCAAACAATAAAAAAAAAAAAACCATACATCTTATTTTACTTCCTCTAATTCCTTGGTCCCCAATCATTTTGATGTGAATTTCCTCTGCTAACCTAAATATGGTTTCTAATAATAATTCATATAGAAACAAATCTCATCACAATCTGCTAACCTCACTGCTCTGTCTTCTTTATTTCAGTATCAGGCATTTTATCTATTGAAATATTGAGTTTTTCATATTTTTTTAGGAGACTATTTCTAAGAGGTTCTTTTTCAGTTTATCAAACCACCTTTAAAACTTAGCTAATGCTGAGAAGTTTTAAGACTTCTTTTTTTTTTTCCTGGTCAGGTTCTCAGGTTTAAAAATAAATGGAAATTCCCTCTGAAAAATAATACCTATTGTTGAAACCTTCAATATCTTAAGTATAGGCAAAGTGATTTGTTAATAATCTTGTGTTGTCTGGATAACTCTTGAATATTCTAGCCACTGTAAGAAAAACTATTAGGAATAATAGTCCATTTGCTGCTTTGTTTTCTTGTAGAGCTCAAACTCATTTGCATAAAAAGTAATTTCTTCAGGTGGCACCTATGGCTCAGTGGGTAGGGTGCCGGCCCCATATACCAAGGGTGGCGGGTTCAAACCTGACCCCAGCCAAACTGCAACAAAAAAATAGCCGGATGTTGTGGCAGGCACCTGTAGTCCCAGCTACTCGGGAGGCTGAGGCAAGAGAATCACTTAAGCCCAAATTGGATGTTGCTGTGAGCTATGACACCACAGCACTCTAAAGAGGGCAATAAAGTGAGACTCTGTCTCTTAAAAAATAAATAAAATAATAATAGTAATAGTAATAATAATTTCTTCATGTTTTCCCTAATGTTCCTCAAAGTTGTCCTTTAATTTCGATGATTAATATCTAATAATATTTAATCTATTTTGCTCTGAACACAGACTAAAGAATCTCTTCATCACATCTACAACCTATTACAGATATTCTATGAACCTTTTCCTAACTAATTTGGTATTACTTCTGAAGTTAACTTGCATCTATGTTGATTTTATATTTGTTATGATAAATTCTGCTCTCAGACCAATGTTTCTCATCTGGATCTTTAAGACTTAGTTTCAGAAAAACTACACTTTTGAGTCTAAAAGCTGATATATATATATCTTTCCTAAGGCATTCTATTAAAATGATTCTTAATGGTGGTCTTATTTTCTATTTTAAATTATAGTCATTGCATGATCTCTCATTAACTATATATTGTTTTGTTTTCCATTAACTATAAATCTGTAATATTTTAAAAGATAATAATTTGCGTATATTTTAGGTATTCTAAAATATTTTTTGTTTCTATTAATTGCTAGTATTTTGCCTCATCAGATAAATTGAGCCAAGCAGCCCATACACATACAATCAAATATATAAGAAAGGAAAAAAGACAAAATTATTTTATATCTGATTTCTGCATATACAATTTAAAAGATCTAAATATTACTTAAAATGGTATTAAATTTCTTAAAAACTAAAAATGTAAAAAAGGGGGGGATTTCTTTCATAGATCAACATTCTCGTACTCCTTTTTAAGCACAGAGGAAGCTGGTTATAAAGTCTTGCGTTTAGCTATGTTAGTGATTCAGCTACAGAAAACTTAACTCTGAACAGACTAAAATAATTCACAAATGTGTTGACATTTTTACAAACTAAGAAGTAACATCTAATAGATGTTTACTAATGTCTTGGCTCTCTTGTATGAATAGAGTTACACCAAGCATAATCACCTTCAGAATTCAACAATAGCCCAATTTAAAATGGCTGATCCCACAAAATTTATTTCAGGCGTTCGTGAACTACTTTTATCTGTTCTGAGCAATAGAAAGCAGATCAAGATAATAAAACACAGTATAATTCCTTTAAGATTAAATACAATAGTCTTTTATGACAATTGATTTTCATAAGTAACTCCTTACTTTTCCCATTTCTGAACAGAATTTTTAAATTCAATATCAAAGTTCCAAAAGCCCTCCAAATCATTATGATACTTACTAGTCCTCTTACCATGCACCATATCATCTTTTTGGCAAAAACAAAAACAAAACTAAGAACTCCGTAATTCTTAAAAAGTAATATTGTTTTGTACGACACCGACTACTTCTAGGTCAATGACTCCTTAATATAGTTATTATTTATAATAATTTTAATTTGAAGATGCAAATTAATTTTCAATGCATAAAACAAATGCATCCAATAATATTTCTATAGATATCACAGTAGCAGTAACTATACTTCAAAGAAATATATTTCTGAGTTGTGAGAAAGATGAAAAAAACTCCACCAATCTGCCAATATTTCATAATTTAAATAGATTCATTTAGGACATTAACCCTATTGTATTAGAGTCCTGAACTGAAAATTTTTAAATGCCTTTCTATTTGAGAGAATCTTAAAAACAAACAAAAATCCTAGGCCTTTACTTATTTTCACTGTAATGTTTTTATTAATTTACTTGTGTAAATTAATCTGCTATCAGCCAGAAAAATTTATCATGAAACCTTTTCTGCTTGCACAAACATTTCTGTAGTTACTGCTCACATTGAGCTCCTTTTTATTTATCTGTTTGTAGTTAGCAATTACCTCCTCCTCCTCCAGCCTCTTCAGTGAGTCACCAGCAAATTTAATATACTGTGTCATGAGAGTGACCAGAGCCGTGTACCGAGTCCTCAGATCCATGAGCTGCAAATAAGGAGAAAATAATAACATAATCTCCAGTTGCCCTTATTAAATTAAATAACCTTTGAGTAATAATTACAATACTCGCTAGGCTTTGGAACAGTAAAGGATACAATTCCCTAATAATATATGGGAATGAGCTTATTACTGTTGTACAAACCACACTAAATAATTTTCTTCTAAATTTAGCCATGAAGCACATTTACTTATCTCTAGAGTTAATAATCTTGAATAAAAGAGAAATGCAAATCAAAACAACCCTGAGATATCATCTAACCCCAGTGAGAATGGCCCACATCACAAAATCTCAAAACTGCAGATGCTGGCGTGGATGTGGAGAGAAGGGAACACTTTTACACTGCTGGTGGGACTGCAAACTAGTACAACCTTTCTGGAAGGAAGTATGGAGAAACCTCAAAGCACTCAAGCTAGACCTCCCATTTGATCCTGCAATCCCATTACTGGGCATCTACCCAGAAGGAAAGAAATCCTTTTATCATAAGGACACTTGTACTAGACTGTTTATTGCAGCTCAATTTACAATCACCAAAATGTGGAAACAGCCTAAATGCCCACCAACCCAGGAATGGATTAACAAGCTGTGGTATATGTATATCATGGAATACTATTCAGCCATTAAAAAAAATGGAGACTTTACATCCTTCGTATTAACCTGGATGGAAGTGGAAGACATTATTCTTAGTAAAGCATCACAAGAATGGAGAAGGATGAATCCTATGTACTCAATTTTGATATGAGGACAATTAATGACAATTAAGGTTATGGGAGGGGGAAGCAGAAAGAGGGACGGAGGGAGGGGGGTGGGGACTTGGTGTGTGTCACACTTTATGGGGGCAAGACATGACTGCAAGAGGGACTTTACCTAACAATTGCAATCAGTGTAACCTGGCTTATTGTACCCTCAATGAATCCCCAACAATAGAAAAAAAATAATGATAATAATCTTGAATAAAAATATTTTAAAGATTTTTTAAAAACCCTTAATAATGTTTGGGGTATAGACTTTCTGTCTGGGATGATGGAAGAGTTCTGGTAATGAACAGCAGTGATGGATGCACAACACTATGATATACTGAAATGTCATTAAATGATGGTTTTAAAATGGTTTTATAGTCTGTTATTTTTACCACAATGAGAATAAATAAAATTGTTTTTAAAAATGGGGTTTCTTTTATCCTCCTTCCCTTCTCTCTCTCATACTCTTTTTACCTCTTGAATAATGAGATCTGCGGAGCTCTGCATTCTTCGGCGTTTCACTGGAGATTTTTGCTGTGAATCCACCATGGCCCGGTATGTCATTGTTTGTAATTCATAGTCCTGCAGAATGGAGTTAGAAAGATCAATCTAATTAAAGCAAAGCACTGAAGCTTCATGCCTTCGTGATTCAACACTGATAATTAGAACCTAGTTCCCCTGAATTAACTTTATAAATAAAGAAAATACAGCCATGTATAACAACATTTTGATCCAGGGCAGACCTTACATTAGACAGTGGGCTCTTAAGATCAAAATGGAGCTAAAAAATTCCTATCCCCTACTGATATCCTAGCACAACACATTCCTCGCATGTTTGTGGTGATGCTGGGGTAAACAAACTTACCATGCTGGCATTGTATAAAAGCGGAAGGCATACAATCATCCACAGTACATAATACTTGATGATAAAGGACCACGTTACCATTTGATGTATTTACTATATTATACATACTTGTTTCATTATTATTTTAGAGTGTATCCTTTCCACTTACAAAAAAAATAAATCGACTGTAACAGTCTCAAGATAGGTCCTTCAGGAGTGCGACTGCCCCAAAGACCTTCTGGTGGGAAACATGTACAGGTGGAGACAGTGATGGTGATCTTCACCCTGTGTAGGCCGAGGCTAATGCATGTCTTTGTGTCTTAGTTTTTAACAAAGTAGTTTAAAAAGTAAAAAAAATGTTTAATATAAAATTTTTAAGCCTATGACGATATTAAAAATATTTTTGTATAGTGCGTGCCAGCATTTTAAACTATACTAATAAAGAGTAAGTTTAAAAAATTAAAGGTTTATAAAGTAAAAACTCAACAATAAGCTAACTACAATTTATTATTAATTTATTTCCAATTAATATGAGAGTACAACCCATTAGGTGACAATGTTTGCATTTGTTAGGTAAGCGCCATTGTAGTTGTGCCCTTCACCCAGGTGTGCCATATACCCTTAGGGATAATTTATTCTTGAAGAAAATTTTTTTTCTTTTTTTACCAATTAGTGTAGCCTAAGGGTGAAGTGTGTGTGAAGTCTCCAGTAGTGTACAGCAGTATCCTAGGCCTTCACATTCACTCACTGACTCACCCAGAGCAATTTCCAATCCTATAAGCTCCATTCACAAGTGTCCTATAAAAGTGTACTATTTTTTATCTTTTATTGCCTATTTTTACTGTGCCTTTTCTCTGTTTAGATGTATTTACATACACAAGTACTTACCTTTGTGTTACAACTGCCCTCAGTACTCAGAACAGGAACATGCTGTACAGATTTGTGGCCTTGGAGCAACCCCATACGGCCTAGGTGTGTAATGAGCCATTGCATCTAGATTTAAGTACACTCTGTAATGTTCCCATAAGCATAAAATCACCTCACAACAAATTTCTCAGAGCCTATCTCTACTGTTAAGTGACACATGACTGTACTGAAAAACTACATTTTTAGCCAAGCATGGTAGCACATGGTGGCCTGTAATCTGAGCTACTCAGGAGGCTGAGGCAGAAAAATCCCTTGCGCCCAGGAGTTCCAGGCATCAGTGACCTATGATCACACCACCGCACTCCAGCCTGGGCAACAAAGTGAGACCCTGTATCAAAAAAAAAAAAAAAACCAAACAAACAAACAAAAAAAAAAACCCTACATTTTTAGAAATCTATCTAATCATCCTGAAGATGCTTTTAAGGTAGGAATAAAATCAGAAACATTTAGGGTGGTCAGGTAATGTCCCACATTTCTTTGGAAGCTCACAAAAATTGTATTACAATATCCTAGTTATAGGCAATCTCCCTTTCTTCCAGATAGGCAATGGATCTGGAAGGCTAAAGCTGAGAAGTTGTCAATGATAACTTGAAAGAATAAGAAATGTCCCTACATGAGAAAGTGAAAAGTTCTTCCATAGAATATTCTAGCAATGTTAAGGGAAGAAAAAGAAAAAAGAAAGAGAAAGAAAAAGAAAGAGCAGAAGTGATTCAAAAGCCAGCTTCAGAGCTCTGTTTTGGGGGGTGCACACAAGCTCAGGCACGTGTGTGATGCCGAGAGAGAATATGAATGAATCAGGACTGTTATTTGACTCCAATCTCACAAAGAATTATTAGATAACACATCAAAAAAGTTCGAATGAAGATTTCCTCTTTTTACTTTTTAACACAGAGTGAAATGATTTGTATGACTTTGAAAGTACACTGTAAATTATACACCTAAATGTTAAATTCGTCTAAAGTAAATCAACCTTCTTACCTTCACTGTAGCTGAGTACTGTTCTGCGTATTTTTGACACTCATCCATTTTGCTCTGTTTCATTTCTATTTCAGACACCAGCATCTATAAACACATATAGTTTATAAGAAAAAGGACAGGGAACTATATGCGATTCCACCACCTAAGATCCGCAGGACCTAAGAAATACCCACATTACTTAACAATATAGATCCTTAGCCCTTTGCAGTTAATATGCAATGTGACATGTGGGTAAATAAGGCAAGATAAAGCCACGTAAAAAACTCAACCATGAGCAAAAAATCACTGAACTCCATGGGAATTATCCACAAGCAGACTTGATGCCCTTGGCCAACCCCTACTCTCGATGAAAAAAGAGCTAGAAATTATCGGCCCCTGAAGATAGAACAAAATTCTCAGCTTTCTGTCAAATGTGATGCTTTAATTTTCTACCACGAACCGTTTTTATTTATTTAGGAACCCACAAAACTAGAGGGGCCAGCAAAATACCAAAGAGCTTTCCATACCTATGATTAAAAAATGATCATTAGGAATTTGAAAATCATGAATGACCAACTACAGGCACCACCTTAGTACAAGAAATGGCTTTTACATACCTTTTGTTGATTCAACTGTGTGGCGAGGGTTTTACTATTTTCAGGCTGATTTTCCTGAATTTTTCTCTGAGTAGTCTCAACCTGTTGGATCCAGTCATCTAACGGGTGATAGGTATCTCGGTAGTACTTCAGGGATTTGCCGATGGCCTCCAAGTCTCGTAACCTAAGAGAGTAGTAACCAAACAGGAAGGTGGGAGGAAGAGAAGGGAGAGACAAGTCACTGCAGGACACGGCCCTGTGTGTGGGAAGAATTCGCCGGCACTCCATCTAGGCTTGGGGTGGAACACAAGCATTTTGGTCCCAGAGTTGTGCGATATCGTGGTAACTTATTATTCTCGGGACAAGCCAAAAGTAAAAATCAGGAAAAGTGGAACCTTAACTATAAGAATTATCAATCAGGATGTCTTGAATAACTAAGGCTTGCAACAAATGTTAGTTTTACTTTTGAAATAAGGAGAAGGCAGTTCAGTGAGTGGTTCAACATGGTTGCAGAGAGTGAAAGCTGTGATGAAGTACTTGTTTCTATGATTTTTAAAACTATCACATTAAACCTTTTTATCACCTGTAAGAGATGAGGTAATACCATATATTTCCACATAATTTTATTTCTCAAGAATGGTATTATGTCATAAAATAATTTTATTTGCATTAATATAAACATGAAAACGAATGAGAAAGGGTACTAATCCATTTCTTTTAAGATGAGCGTAAAACCATCCCATTTCCTTTTGCTTTTTTAACTTAGTTACTGGGCAATGTCAACTTTTTCCTGTTTTCTTTCTCTTTTTTTGCTTCTGTCTTTTTTTTTATTAAATCATAAACACATAGATCATGTATACATTAATACATTTATGGGGTGCAAAGTGCTGATTTCATATAGAATTAGGAACACTTACATCACACTGGTTAATATAAACCTCATCTCATTTTCTTAATTATTGTATTAAGACATTTCTACTCTATACTAATAGATCTGACCATCGCGTCATTTCAATTCCTTCACATTTCTTAGGTCTAGTATAAATGACTACATACGACCCCAACCAACACACGATTAATGATCTTACTATATCAAGGTTATTTGAATATTATAATAATTAAAGAACTGTATTTTTTTCCCTTAGAAAAGGCAAGTAGATTAACTATACAAATGCCAGAATATGTTGATAATTTAATAATATAGAGTTGAAAAATGCTTATTTTGAAGTGAAATGTCTTACTAAACTTCTTACCGTATTAAGAAAGAAATACAATTAGGTAGAGCTATTACAGTTAACAGTTAACTATGGAAGGTTTTTAAAAGCCTAACAAATTTAGATTTTACCAAGTACACAGAGGGATATTAAATCTGTACTAAAACTGAACAAAAAAGGATTGACAACTAACCTGTTGTCAATCTGCACGTGAATATTCTGCCATCTTTCAACTAATTGATCTGCTTTTTCCTTGTGCCAGTCGAAATCAAGGTCCCGTTCCTTATATGTTTTAAACATCTCATCACTGATGGCTTTAGCTTTCTGCAGCTCATCCTCTAGCGCATGGAATACCTCTCTCTTTTCATCTACTTCAGCTCTCCATTGCTAAAATGCATTAATTTGAAAGTTACACAAACATCCATCACTTGCTGGGTAAACACAGTCTTTACCTATTTTTATAATTTGTTTATAAATGACTGATATAAAATCAGATAAAGGAAAGAAGAGTGAGTATCTTTCCTTTATAAGATGTTCTATTAGGTTGAACCTTATGAAACCGCCAATATTTGACTGCACTTTGATTTTCCTAAATTGACAATTTTATGAAGTTTGGCTCAGTTGAATTTGCACATCAAGAAAATAAAATATATTCCATAAGCAAGCTGTAAAATAAGTGAAATATGTCCTTTTATTGTCTATTTTTAATGTCTACTAATTCTGTTGTTAAAAAAGTGAATATCTGCATGAAAAATCACTGAGATAACGTCTCACAATTGCTTTCCAATAGTTTTACATAGAGAAATATATAGAGAAATATATGATACGGAGGAGTACAACTACTCGTCCTTTCCCTTTCTTAGAGTAAGTCCTCTGTCTACCTCTTTGATATTTTAAAGTAAGTGCCTCTTTTAGCAAGCATATCTTTTACAAAAAAATTTGATTTTCAGCTTCAACTCCTCCTCCTGCTCAATTATCGAAAGCTACTGTCAAAAAAGATCAAACTTCAAATGAGAACAACTCTTCTCAAACCCAAGTGATTGGCCAGACCTATTCACAGTAGCTGCGGAATTATGGAAACATAAAATGGAATAAATCCATTCAAAAATACCTTCAAAGGGAGAAATTTAATGCTTGATGTTTAAAGATCTGAGCTAGTGTGAGAGAAATACGTGGAGTACGGTCTTGAAAAAATAGCCAAAAGGGAGACTCATACCTTTAAAGTACTTATTAGATTCTCAATATTATTCTTGTCGGCTGTCACTGCTTCTTCTTCACACAGTTTAGTTTCGTAGAGTTTTACAAGGGTTTCTGCCGCTTGAGTGTTTTTTAACACCAAATTAACAGTTTTCAACCTTAAAGAAGGAATTAAACAATAGCCACCTGCTGTTAAACGTTTATTTCACGTAATTCAGTCCTAAGGCATCATTATGACACGTGGCACAGCTTGCTCTCTCTCTGGGAACACGGACGCATTTACTACAAGAGCCATATTTACCTCTTAATAGACAGCACGTCTTCCCCCCAATCCCCTACCCTGCAAGTGCACAGTATTTAGCAAGATATTCCAACGTAAGATGGTTTCCTTCTACCCTGGCCAAGCATGCAAGGAAAATCCTAAAGTTACAGCAGCTGGGCTACTACAGCGACTGGGAGCATAACATAAGACGTGCTAATCTCTGAGGCACAGCCCCTTTCGACACAGAGAAATATCATCAATCCATAAAAGCATTTAACGTCTTTCTTAAGACAAAATAAAATTGAATATTTACATTAATAACAATGAATGTTTAAATTAACAGTACATAAAAATGACAGTTGCATGAGCCAAATTTCACATTGAGACAGCAGTTACGTACTTCTCTATGTAAGTGGAAGACATGGAATAGACTTGGTTCATGTTCTGAATGACCATGCTGAGCTCAGATCGTAAGGTGGGGACGGAGGAAGAGGCTGCTGCTTGACTGAAAAATTCCTCACATTTATTCGTGATGGTTCCCAAATCATCTTTAAGTCGGTCCAGTTCTTTTTTTAGTTTCTGTAAGACAGAGAAAGAACATGAGAATTTGGCAATCATCTTAGATGAGGCATTTTTCTCAAAACAGTTTAAAAATGTACATTTCATGTTATGACCACTGAGTTAAAAATCAACACATTGCTTACCTTTTCATTATTAAAGAGACTAATCCATGGCATCAAAGTTTTACATTCAGTAACTCCCTTACTGCTCACCTCCTCAGCCCCAACATCTAACTTAGTGCTTTTGTACACAGCAGGTATATCATGACCTTCATTATGAGGAGCCTTCAGAGCCTCCACCAGAGGGTGGAGGGTACAGGTTCCCTCATTTACCTGAGTCAGAACTAATTTATAGAATCCTAGTTTATAATCAGCAATAAATACATACTCAGATCTCACAATGTGACCAATGAGCAAAGTTCAATACATAAGAAGTCACAGGGGTTGAGGCCTAAGGTCATTAAGACAGTAATTTACCTTGTTGTTTATTTTTCCAACATATTTATAACTCTCACCTCCTGCTCTGTGATTCTGAACACACTTTCATGCACATCATCTCGTTCCAGGGGAGTTCGGATCTGTCTGATCAATCGATCTTCACAGTTCTCCAACCGAAGTCTAATGTTTCGAACTTCAGAGATGTAGAGATTATAAATTGATTCCTCTTGTTCCTCTGTGAAAATAAATACAATGCTCCCTGGTTTCTACCTTTTGACTGCTCTTTTTCATGTTTTAATGTGGCAGTTTTACTATTAGAGGACATAGCTAATCAAACGAATGGTCCCTATTTTTATCACGAATCTTTGCAAAAGATATAAACCTTAAACTATAAATCTTAAAATTTAAGAAGCTGCAATGAAAATTCCCTAATGCCATTTCAGGTACCAAGTTCTGATTAACAATGTCCAAAGAAAGTAGTATTTTAGGCCAGGCAAGGTGGCTCACGCCTGTAACTCCAGCACTCTGGGAGACTGAGATGGGTGGATCGCCTGAGCTCACAACTTCAGACCAGCCTGAGCTGGAACCAGACCCCACCTCTAAAAATAGCTGGGAGTTGTGGCGGGCGCCTGTAATCCCAGCTCCTCAGAATGCTGAGGCAAGAGAATCGCTTGAGCCCAATAGTTGAGGTTGCTGTGAGTTATGACACCACGGCACTCTTACCAGGAGCAACAAAGTGAGACTGTCTCAAAAAGCAAAAGAAAGTAATATTTTGCTCTTTATGTTCATAAAAATGTGAATTTTATTAGTTGCAGATTAATTATAAAAAATTAAATAAAAATCCTTAAAAGGGAAAAGAATGTGTTAATGTTTAAGATTTTTTTAAAAAATAGAACATAAATATCTCTAATTCAGATCACCAGAGTTCAAAATAAAATATATATTTACCAAAATTTAATTAGACAAAACCTTTTGCTGTAATTCATATATGAAATCAAAGTTTGATAGATGAGAAAATAACTGCATCTTTTCTGAAACTGAAGAATCATCATTCTGAACACTACATAGCAAAAATAGTGAAAACGTTGAAAAGAATTCACTGTCGTACTATTTGGTTTGTGTCTTTTGATTAACTCATCATTTGGAACTGTAATAAATGAATCCTTCCTGCATCTTCTACCTCAAACATGCTTTTGACATTCCAGCAATTGTGTCTACACATCATGTAGGCTGAGTGATGTGACACATCTAAGCCTGAAATTCCCCTTGAGAGTGAAAAAGAGGCTGGACTGAACACCCATGAGGAAAAAAGACAAGGATTCTCATGCTTTACCTCTTTCTGCAGATTTAAGAAGTTCTTGATAATACTGTTTACATACATTAACCTCCTTTTCCAGTTGTGTTATATCTGAGCCTGAAAATATTTGGGATTCTTGGCTGTCTTCCAGAAAATCTTCAAAGCGAGACTGCAGATTACTCAGAACTTGCTGATGTTCACCAGGCAACATTGTCTTTATCTAAAGAAAACCAAAGATCCATGTAAATAAATGAGCATAGTACCAGGAGTTACATTTGAATGGGACAGACCTCAATGTGGTCTCATGGTATATGCCAGCGTATACTTACAGTTCTAAATAGAAGAACCATCTGAAATTTTCTTTTTCATTAGAAATTTCAGGTTTTAAAAGAGAAGGAAAAATAAATCCACAAAATTCAATACATGGAATAAACTATACCCAAGTCTGGACGGCGAAACACTGTCCTGTCTCCTTACCTCCCAGTAAGCATGGGATGAAATCTGTTCTCTCCACATGTCCCCAATTCTTAGAAAGTGCCTTAAATACAGCAGACACATAGCAAATATTCATTTATTAAATGAATATTTAATAAATGAATATTAAATATTCACTGCTCCATCCTATTCTGTAGCAAATATAAACTTCACCCCACAGATGACAAAGTATCCCACATTTTTTAACACACTGGGTTGACAGGTAGATTTACACTTACTGAAGCCACATTGCTAGCTCGAATTCTATCAATTTCATTGATGAGATAATGCCAGGATACGACACTTTTCATGTTTACATGAGACTCGTGCCAAAGAGTCAGGACATTCTGATACTGTTGCTCAATTCTGAAATACATGAAAGAAAACAGATTAATCCTTTTTACTTCCTCTGAAAACATACTACAGTTGTCCTTTATCCTGTGTGAAGCAGCCCAGGTGTATTATTAGTTCTATAGCCTATGACTCTTTGTGGCCTTGACAAAGCAGTGACTGTTTCTTCAATCTTCACAGAACCCCCAAAACCGACCCTATGGTTTCAGCTGACGCGTACATACCTGTTTGCAAGATCAACTGCTTCTTTGTTTGGTGGAGGAACGGTGAAGCACACGGAAGGGACCATAGCCTCATTCCCAGTAGGACTAATGACCTTCCATTTAGCGCGATGAGAGTTATTCGCCAAAACACACTCATCATCTTTGTAAATGGTTATCTGGTTTTAAATGAAGAACAGAAAAACTAAATGAGGTCACTGTTAACTAATCATTTTCCATATTCAGTCTTGTATTTTTTTACTTTATAAAACAGAAAAACTTTACCACCGGTAAGCCATATGATCTCATCTCTAAAAATAGATGAATAAAGACAGTAACGGGTCTATTTCAAGGAGTTACAAGTACCTCAATTTGTCTGTAGTCACAGATAGCTTTGATGGGAATAGATGTTTTGAGTGGACAGTCAGAATTCCTTGGCTTCAGTTGCGTTATTGTTTTCGCTTTCCCCATCAAGGCTGCTACTGTGCTTTTGTACTGAAGAAGTTCTTCCTTCTCTTCCTAAATAATAAAAGCAATGGATTTTTAAAAATAAGACTTGTACTCCCCATTCCTTTGGGGCTTTGCACAAATGAAACTTCATTAGAAATGTTCTCCCTGACTACCTAGTCTGAACTTTCTACTCCTCCCCACTCCCTCCTGCATCTCCCTTCCTTTATTTTGTTTGATTGGCTATTTCTTTTCCTCTTGAGCATTGACCACTATCTAACATATTACATATATTTTATTTATATATTCAGTTTGTTGTCCAGCTCTGCCCCCAGCACAGGAATAGAGATTCTTATCTGATTTGTTCACAGCTGTATCTCTAGAAGCTAAAACAGTGCCTTGGGCACAGAAAGTACTTAAGCAGCACTCATGGAATGAAATGAATGGCTAAACACCCCCCCAAAACCAAAAGAACACTGAGCAAGCATATCATAAGGCTATCAAATAAAAAAAAAAAAAAACATTGTATTTCTTATCAAAGCAATAATGAAACTGAATGCTTAAATGCTTAATTGAATGAGGTGGAACTATCAAGAGTGCCAATAAAATCTAAAGTTCTAAACCCCTAAAAATAACAAAACACTAATCTGATCACCACACATTACTGATGAAATGTGTAAGTTTTTGTGTTAATACCATTGATTCCTGAACAAGGTCTTCCAGTTTGTGAATGCTGCTTGATCTATCACAGCTATACTTCCGCTGAATAGCATCTTTGAGATTCCTTAAGTAATCAGTAGCTTCTTTGGCATCATTGAAAAACTAAGAAAAGATGAAATTTGGCAGTTAAAGTATGGCAAATCCCAGTAAAACACAGAGATGTCAAGTTCAGATACCAGGGCCCTGTGTGTACCCCTCGTAAACAGAACACAAGAAAAGCACCACAAGACAACTTGATAGCCGCATCCTTCCTGGAGCCAAACAACCCTTGGGCTTGGGGGATTATGAAGAAATCCTAAGTGTCCTAAGTTTATGCGCATGTTCTGACTCTATTATTTTGATCGAAAGTCTGTTTTACTTTAAGGTTCAAACAACTTTTAGGTAGAGGTATTCCAGGAATACTTTAAAATTCTTACAAGTAGAACAAAGAGCTCATTTGGTTGACTCTCTGTGATGAAAACATTTCCTTAGTAAGAGACATATTTGTAGAATAAAGACTTTATGATATAATATCTTAAGGGTTTTTTTTTTAAAGGATTTCTTCCTTAATAGAAAGCTTAAGAGAATTGATCCTACAGAACATGAAACTAACCCTTTTATACAGGATGTCCAAAAAGTTTGTGTGCAATTTTAAATTGCACACTATTTTAAATAGAACACGAACTTCATGGATACTAACAAAAAAATTTTCCACTAATTGCCCTTGCACAGGAAATATATGTTTATATATTTTTTTTTTTTTTGAGATAGAGTCTCACTTTGTTACCCTCAGCAGAGTGCCATGCCATCATAGCTCACAGCAACCTCAAACTCCTGCGGTTCAAGCAGCCTCTTGCCTCAGTCTCCCGAATAGCTGGGACTACAGGCGCCTGCCATCATGCCCAGCTAGTTTTTCTATTTTTAATAGAGATGGCATCTCGCTCTTGCTCAAGCTGATTTCGAACTCCTGAACTCAAGCAATCCACCGCCTCAGCCTCCCAGAGTGCAAGGATTATAGGCGTGAGCCACCACACCTGACATGTTTATATATCTTAACCATAAATTATGAAGAAGATTTCTGTAAGTCAGCCAAAATCACAATGCCATCTATGGAAGTCATGCCTTTATTCACAGACCTCAAAATACGCTGTGTTTTCCTTTATGTGCTGCTCCACACACTGGCAGAGCTGTAAGATCCAGCTCCACTGCGTCTGCATCGCCGCTTTGTAGGCCTGGGAGATAAAACACAGCCACCGTGACCAGCTGGAGAGCAATAAAGCACATGCACACTGATGCTTCTAAACACTCCAGTACTCAGCTGTCTGAACTGCAGAGTCGAGCACTGAACACAGTGAGACTTAAACATCATGGTAATAGAAGGCCCTTCTGACCTAGGGGTTGCCACCTGCACACAGCCAGTCCTAAGTTCAAAATTGGCCCAGTTTCTTTTTCTTCAATTTTAAACTTACTAAAATTTCTTTTTAAAATGCAAGAAAAAAATTAACCCTGGCTATTTTACATGAAAAAACAACCATGGACATAAATGCAAGCTATCCCCCCTAGTTAGAAAACCAACCCTTTTACTCCTTTGCTACTAACCCTTATACCTGCTCTGAGGAATCCTCAGATATGCTTTCCTTCGTGACACCTTCATCTCTTTTTCTGAATTCTCATCTTACTTCACCATGAAATACACCTTCTAATACAGAAATATCTAGTGCTGTCATTTTCTTTTTCTTTTTCCTGGAATTAAGGTTTGGGCAGGGAAGGAAAAGGGATGCGTGCACTTTCAAACAAGTGTAACGCTAGAATTATAATGGTGATAATACTAACATTTTTATTAAAAATTTTGTTTTCTTAAGCCTTTAATTTAATGCAGGGTGTACCTTTCGTAAGAGCAAAAAATACTGTAGAAGGAAATCCAATTCATTAAGGAAACATGGAACACTTTTATAGTTAAGGTGCAATTCACTGACGTCCAGGAGAGGGCGCTCGTGATGCTTTAATGACTATATTAAGCAAGTCTCATTTTATTCTTGTTTTGGAAAAACCCATACTTGCTAAGCTATGCTCAGGTAGCTTTTAGACAGGAACATGCAGTGCAGCATTGGAAATACAGCAATATATCACGATCATATTATGTGCTCCCTCAAATTAAGCAACTTTGAATAAACTGACCATAAAAGACTATAGGAATCTAACAATAGTCGCTTTTTTTCATGTAAAACACGCAATAGTGTTGATAAATGAACTAAACATTACCCACGTACCCATACACAGAACAAGCCAGTGAAATCATAAAGATTACTAAGGCCTCTTTTTACCCCTTAAGAAACTTTTCATTAATTAGATTATCATTTCTGCATATAAATGGTCAGACTAACATTTTCCATCCCCATCAAAATTCTTAATCTATAATTACATTTCCTTACAGCTTTCTTCTTTCTGCCCTAAGCAGTACTCTATTTTTAGTTTATTATCTTACAAAACTACCCCACCTTATCAGCCTTCTTTTCCCTTCCAGTCCCCTATCCTTCTGTATCTTTATCATTCATACCCAGCATTTCATGTGGATGCAAAACCATATTTTATATGAAAGAAGGTCCAATATAACAATCTCCAAACTCTAATGAGGCCTGGAACTTGACTAATTTTCTGTGTCATAATGATTTCAGCAGACCACCAGATTCCATCCCTCAACTCTAAGTGAGTCTCAAGCATGTCATCTCCCATG
The DNA here is from genome assembly GCF_027406575.1 of Nycticebus coucang. Lineage (NCBI taxonomy): Eukaryota > Metazoa > Chordata > Mammalia > Primates > Lorisidae > Nycticebus > Nycticebus coucang. The sequence continues at coordinate 23,674,950 of NC_069788.1, read as the reverse complement.
CAAGGCATCTTTCTTTCCCTAGTCCAGCAATATGCCACATCTGTCTGCCCGGGAGTGACATTCCTGGTCCTCTTACCTAACCCCTTTTCCCACTCAGAAAGTCACTAACTCCACTTAGTAAATATTTGCTCTAAGAATTAACAACAACACCACTGCTGGCAACCTGATAAACCCTTCATCAACTGAACACTTCTGTATTTGAAAGGTTTACCATACACCATGAGGCTGCCCGGATGTTGTTGCAATACACGTCACAAAACCAGATTATAAGATTATTAAATTAAATCATAACAGCTGATACTTCTTAAGAATATGCCATGTTTATATAAAAGTAAGTAATTTCTTCTCATTTTCAATACAGCTCTATTGATCAGAGGCAATTTCTCCTATTTTTGGTAGGAAATGAGGCTTAGCAAGACTATATCACTTTCCCAACGTCACACAGCTGGAAAGAACTAAAATGACAAAGCTTATAAAGAAAAGGTCTTTCTTATTTATGGTAATACATCTCCTCAGCCAGAGGATTAACAAAGGGACCTTTATTTCAAGTGATAAGGGACCTACTTTGAGCAAGAGAACAGAAAGCAAGAATCAGTATGATTTGGTAGAAACATTATTTTTAAATCAATGTAATAAAAGTTTGATAATTTGTATTTTTCAATTTATCAGCAATAAAAGAATCTGAAAGGCAATAACCACATGTCAATATTCAACCAAGACCATTAAACACTTTTTTTTTTTTTTTTTTTTTGGAGACAGAGTCTCACTTTGTTGCCTTCAGTAGACTGCGATGGCATCACAGCTCACAGCAACCTCAAACTCAAGTGATCCTCTTGCCTCAGCCTCCCAAGTAGCTGGGACTACAAGAGTGCACCACGATGCCACACTATTTTTTTTTTTTTTTTTTTTTTAAGAAACGGGGTCTCACTCTTGCTTAGGCTGGTGTCAAACTCTGACCTCAGGTGATGCATCTGTTTCAGCCTCCCAAAAGATTACAGACGTGAACCACCACACCCACCTCCCATTATACTCTTTCTGACTTACCTCAATAGTTAACCGAGCTGGGTGATTTTCTAGAAGTAGCTGCTCTGCTATCTCCTGAACTGATTTAATATTTTCTTCCTTTTGATCAAGTTCTCTCATTAATTCCTAATTTGAGAATTAAGAAATGTGTTAGAAAAAGATCTAAACCTCAAGTACAACCTTATTCTGCAAGGGCAGGGGTCATACTTACAGCATGATAATCTTTTTTCCGAGCTATGTTAGTATTTCTCTCACTCCAGTCATAAGCAACTTCCTCCTCTTCTTTTTCATTCAGCCAAATAAGTTCATTAGTTGCACGACTTACAAAATTGTGGAGTGTATCAAGGTGCCGCTCCTGATTCCTGGATGTATTCTTTATAAGGAAAATCATTGTAAGAATCATGTCTTTACCAAACAGAGAGAAGAAAAATAGAACGTCATTAAAAAAAAAAACTTACCAGAAGTTTTGCATACTGACTCTCTAATCTGTGCAACTTTTCTGCATAGGTTAGTTTAAGAGGTGCTGTCATTTGAATCTACAACAAGGGATAAAAACATGTCAAGGTTAGACAGGAATCTGAAGGAATTCTGATTCACATTTAATGTACCTCTTACTGAGTTACAATGTCTTTATGTAAACAGCAAAACAACAATAAACTGAAATGAAATATACACAAATTTTATACTATTTAGAGTCACATACCTCACTGATTTTAGCTTCTTTAAGGCTAGATTCGAATTCTTCAATAGCTCTGTGGACATTTTTATGATTTTCTAAATGGCTTTCAACACTTGGCAAATCGGAGCCCCATTCAGTACGGTCCAGCTGTCCCTTCAAATAACAAAAAACTAGGTTAAAAAAAAAAACTGACAGCAAGGAAGACTGAAACACTTAAACGTTTTTCTTTTTACCTGCATCTCATCCACCCAATTCAGAAGATCCTGAACAAATTTCATGTTGATTTCCTCTTCCGTTAAATTTTGATCCAGCAAAGACGACTTTAGGAGGGGTTTTCGGATCTGCATCAACTTCAGAGTTTGCAAGGAATGTGGCTCAACTCCTGAATTAAAATTTGAAACTAATCCTGATGGGAAGCCAGGTGTGTAGGCTGGAGTGACAGACGGAGTTAGGTGGGATGTCATCCCTGATGAGAGGCCAGAAGTCACACTGGATGAGGTCAGGGAAGGTGTTAAACTCTGGGTCAAACCTGAGTTCAGACTGGGGTGTAAGCTCTGTGCAAATCCTGAGTTTAAACTCTGGGTAATTCCTGATATCATGAGCTTTGTCTGTTCCGTAGTTAGCATGCGTCCTTTGCTATACACAGAAGAACATTCGTTTCTTAAGGCCAAAATTTCATCACGTAGTTTTGCAACCCTGAAAAGGTACAACATAAAAGGCACTTGTCACTAAGAGGGAACCCTAATGTAAATTCTGGGCTTTAGTTAATAATAGCATATCAATATTGGCTTTCTAATTATAAAAAACGTACGACACCAAGGCAAGATATTAATAACTGGGGAAGTGGGAGGTCTGAGGGGGCATATGGGAGCTCTGCAGTTTCTACTCAGTTTCTCTGTAAAGCTAAACTGCTCAAAAAAATAAAGCCTTTAAAAATAATAATAATGGCTTGGTGCCTGTCTCTCAGTGGTTAGGGCGCCGGCCACATGCACCGGGGCTGGTGGGTTCAAACCAGGCCAGAGCCTGCTAAACAACGATAACAATAACAACAACAAGAAAAAATAACCAGGCATTGTGGCGGGTGCCTGTAGTCCCAACTACTGGGAGGCCGAGGCAAGAGAATTACTTTAGCTCAAGAGTTTAAGGTTGCTGTGAGCTGTGATGCCACAGCACTCTACCCAGGGTGACACAGACTCTCTCAAAATAAAAATAAAAAATAAAATAAATGTAATAATAATGAAAAGGTCATTGTAATCATATTGGCAAAATTTTGCATAATTTTTTTGCAATGAATACTGTCCTATGAGGAATTTCCATATTGTTAGTCTTTATAATTATCATTTATAATGAACACAATTACTATACTATAATGCGATCATTCTCCCATTATTTGACATTTAGGATAGTACCAAACTTTGTTATTATAAAATGTTTCTGGCATGAAATAAAGCCTTTTTCCTACATTTATTTATGTATTTTTCATATGTAGAACTACTATATATTTCTAAAAATAAAACTATTGGATCAAAGGATCATTAAAAAATTTTGCTTTTAGATAAAATGAGAGAGAGAGATGCCACAGCCTGAAAGGTTCTATACCTACTCCCAAACCCACTTCTCAGAGATATAAATTTTTATATCCATGTTTTTCCCAAAATTTTGTTATGAACACTTTCATTAACATAAACAGGAAACTGAAAAATCAAAATGACATTTTGCTGATTTTTTCCTTTTTAAAAAATGAATGTATGTTACATATGTACATATGTGCATTTAAAGTGAATGCTTATATGTAAATGTGTGAACAAATACATGTATGTAACATACATTTGAAGTATTCATTTTAATGAGTATGTTAGTTACTGCAGCCATAAATATTTTATGAATCTTAAACTATTTTTTCTAATACTAATCTTTGAAGAGCAAATGACTATTTAACACACCAAAATATTGCAGAATTGATGTGACACCAATTTTCACCTAAAAAGAGCTAAGAAATGTTAAGTATTTCATAAAATTGTCACATTCTATATTTCCACTATAAATACCTATGAAATAGTTACACAAAGGACACGGTGTAGGAATAAGTGGCACTCTTACCTCTGTACCAATTGATCTGCCTGGTAATATTTCCCATCAATAAGAATCTGTACATCAATTACATGCTGGCGTAAAAGGTTCTCGCTTTCAAGGATATACCCAGCAATTTCCGCTTCATTCTGAAACTGCACTCCTGATTCTAATCTTTTAGAATCCTGTGTTTTAAAAGAACTCAACATTAATTGTGTGAAATTCAAATATAAAACTCCAAAAAACAAAACTGAAGCCCACTGGTGCCCTCTTTAGTTTTCCTTGTTGATTCAAAAATATGTTGTCCCTTTTGCTAACTGTCCCTCAAGAGAGCACACACCAATCATAATCTTTAACAAACGTCTAGTGGAGAACATATGTCAAGAATCAATGAAACTTTATGCAAAATTTTAGTTTACCCAAAGGCACTCTGACTCCTCTACTACAACCTCAATGGCTGCCTAAATTAACTTACAGACTGGAGAGCATTCCGGGCGAGAATCAGTTTGTCTTCACAGATGACGCTGTCCCTCTGAACTCGGTTGGCAATCTGCTGCAACATGTCCAACCTAAAAGAGGAGACAATAGAAATAAATCTTCTTTTGAAGTCAAAGAGCTTACCATTCCTGAAAAATGTTGCCTGCCAAAAGTAAAACATGAGCCCAGACCAATACCTCCGTCTACCAAAGGATTCATTGCCGAAGCTGATGCAGGAGTTGATCAGTGTTGGACCACAATGAACGGAGAGAAGATTTTCGTTTGAATCGAGACTAGTCCGAGTACTGGTAGTATTACTAAACAGGGAATCACTGCTACGGTAACTATAACTGCTACTATGCATTTTTATTCCTGAACCGGTATTCTTTCTTTGACCATTCAAAGTAGATTAAAAAGTAGAAGCTCTCCTTCCTAACGGTGAAAAGGGGCAGCTGAACGTTACAGCTTTTAATGGCTCCTTAAATATGCTTCGACATGCATATGCAATGCACAGCAAATAATAGCTGATAACTATTCAAAAGAACCTCGCCTAAAGCCATCCGTTTTGCTAGCTGAGGTTTGCCTTTTGTAGCCTGCCTTAAAACCCTACAAGTACAGACAAGGCAGACCAATTTGGGCGTCACTGAAAAAGATATACCAAATATTTTCTCAGAGAGTCATCCAATTGCAACTACCTAAAAAACAACCCAGAAGCCTCCTCACATAAGGGTTATTCTGGCAATACCAACCATCAGCTAAACGAACACAAGTATCTGATCCTGGCCTGACTTTTGCAAAGGGCCAGGTCTGTGCTGAATAACAGGGTGAAGGCAAAAAGCTAGAACTCACCAAGTACCTCTAAACAAATGAACTGGATGAGAAACAAAATACATTTCCGTTTTAAACACCATGTTGCGTGTTTATTAGAGTTAACTGAAAAATTATCCATTTACCTCTCTTTATATAACATGTTCTCAGTAATGTTACTTCTAACCTATGATAGCTACTTGACATTTTTAAAAGCCAAAGTGCCAAGCACAGTACCCATGCAGCCTGCATATGTCATCTGTCCGTGCTTGTTTTTCCTCTCTGTAGGTTATTATAAGGCATAGGAGTATTGGCTCTTTCCCAATTCTCTGTGACACGCTTTCAGGCCACATAGCTATTATGTGCAGTACATAGTCAATGCCACAAAAACTTGTTGCATCAAGAAAAATGAAGGTATTTATCCAAACAAGCTCCTAAATATTTTTCTACCACCAACACTATACAAAGCCAAACTATTGCTTCTCCTCTCTGAGGGCAGATACTTTTCTTTTCAGAAGTCAAGAAAGGGAAAATTTTGAGAGTGTCATGTCAAATACAGTGAGTAAATAGAACTGCTCAAAATAATAATAGCAGCATCTGACATTTATTAAGCAATCATTATATGAAGGAAATTAACTAATCATTTGCTATATGTTACCTCCCCTCATATTCTAACCACTACACGTGGTAGCTGTTATCACATCCTGTTTACAAATGAAGAAACTAAGGCTTAGAGAGTTAAAGAACTTGTCTAAGATTACCTAATTTGCAAAAGAGCTAATATTCTAATCCAGGATTGAGTGGATCCTGGGCCCTGAACTCTCTACCACTCTGTGCATTCTTTAATTAGCATATATTATAATAAAATTCAGCTACTGTTCTGCTGACTACCAATCTACTCTGTATCTAGACCTACACTTTTCCATTACTTCGGATGATTGGCTTAGTGTCTCATTTTAATCTCTGGAAACTACATCCACCATCAAAAGCTCCATTTGATTCTAATGATCCAGGTATACAGATGTAACATTATGTTCTAACAAAAGCATAATCAGTAATTTAATAAAGGAACTGAAGAGCTAGACTGGCTCCCACATCTCCAACACATTGTTCCATATTCCATGAGTGTTGAAGTCAGCGTGTGAGGCACAGCGCACTTCACTGTACCAAGCACTCCGACTGTGTACCAGGCACTGTGCTGGGCGTGAGCAACACAAGGCACACCAACAGCAGGAGGCCATCTCCACATTCTCGGAGTTCACATCTAGGGAACAGGCAGCCTTTAATCAAGCCATCTCAGAAATAAACATTAATATAAAATAACAACTGAGATGAGCACCATGAAGGGACTAATAGGAGCTTTCTAAGCGACACACCGTAACTGGCCTGGGACCACAGCAAGTTTCTCAAGGAAGCTATGTTGGAGCTGAGGTCTCAGGAGGATTAGGAATAAAGGGAGTTGGGGAGAAAAGCAGACAGTGTGGCTGCTCTGCAGACAGCCCAGGAGGCTGAGAGGTGTGCCTGACACCGCAGGCTTCACATGGTGAGGCCAGGCCCGCGGACCTCAGGGCTGATGAGCAATACACACAGATCAAGACTCCCAAGTCCCACACCCCAGGCTGTGAGGTAAGCACCACCCCTCGGACAAATTCACCTAACTAATGCTCCCTGAAGACTAAGGGTAGGTACCTTCCTGGGCAACAGTGAGGATTTCATGGAATCAATGCGTTTGTAGAAGTGCAGCAGGAAGGTCACTGAACTGACATCTACGGAGAGCATTCTAGACACTGCCCCAGCATCGTCTAAGCAGAGGCAGGCTAGATTTTGGTTTCTAGTCCCCCATGGACAGAGGGCCCTAGCCAAAAGTGTAACAAGGAACAAAATAAGTTAATTAGTGACTTACAAGCTTCCAAATCTGGGCTCTGGTAAGTTAAGGCCCACGTGAGACATATGGGTAATTTAGATCACACACACATCCATATATCTTACTTCATTGATTTATTCCTAAAAACCTTTTGGAAGAGTTTCTAGATAAGAAAATTAAGGATCTTCAAGACTAAGTACCTTATACAAGGACACACAGCCAAGTAAATACAAGAGGTAAATTAGGGTCCAAGGCCTGCCTGGCTCTAAAACAAGTTCCACTGAGATCCACAGCCAGAACCACCTCTGGCCTACCTCTCCACCTCTGGACGAAGTGCCTTCTCCCTCTCAAGCATGGCAATGATGAGTTTTCCCCACTCCTTTTCTATGTCATTTGGATGGTAGCCTTGAAGGAGCTTGATACGTCCAAATTCTATCCAAATCTTTAGAAAACAGAAAAATTTAACGTGAACTAAAGATGTAAAAACAACACAACAAAGACTGTGCTTCACAGTACAAAGGAAACTTGAGCTTACCTCTAATAATTTATATAGGCGTTTAATTTTGGATTTTTCTGTCTCTTTTGGTGGAATTTCTGTTTCTTTAAACTGTAAATACTGATTATAAAGTGCCTAAAATGAAAGGTTAAATACGTTAAGGGCCAAACTTCAAAGATCTGATTTCATTACCTTACTAAGCCCACACTTTTTTCGCTATTTACGGAGTTAAATGCAGGCAGTGGAATGCCTTTATGAAACTGATTATCAGAGACAATACTGATTCCCAGCCAGGTGGTAACCTGGGTTGACAAGGTTGTAATTATTGATGTGAGGCATGATTAAACACGGCCACAGAGGGATCTGGATAATAACAAACCACGGCAGTATTTAGTGCTCTTGAAAAACCTCTTATCATCCAAATAAGAAAATATACCCTTTATAAGATACACTTTCCCAATGTTGTACTTTATCTTTTAGTTTTTGGAAAAATAATTTTATTCAATTCCCATAAACTAAGAAAAAATACTGTTCTATTTCATGATTATATCTTTGAAAACAGGATTCTTAGCAGATAAACAGGGCTAGAATTTGGTTTCAATGACCCATCAGCAGATAAACAGGGCTAGAATTTGGTTTCAATGTCCCATCAGCCAATTAAAAGATTTCTCTCTCTTTTTTTTTTTTTCCTTTTGGACTTCTCCAATGACTTGAAATAAACCAATTTTTAATTTTTACTTTTTTTGCAGTTTTTGGCTGGGGCTGGGCTTGAACCCATCACCTCCAGTATATGAGGCCAGCACCCCACTTCTTTGAGCCACAGGCACCGCCCAATAAACCAATTTTTTAATACATTAAGGTAGATGCTATTATTTGAGGGTGCTATTATAAAAGTTTCAACCTTATAATTAAATCATTATCTAGTTTGTAGATATTAATCTGAGAACCTCTTAAATATAATTTACTGTATTTATTTTAAAAGACCTCCATAAAAATTATGTAGATAAAACATCTCCATGTTTAATAACTACATACTAATTATTTCATAATTTATGCTGCTTTAAAACAAAACCCTATAAATGTTCAAGCGGACACATTTCTGAAGGATTTCATTCAAAGTTGTGCTAACATGAAACTCTGCATTTATCACCATATATTTTCTTTCCTGTATTTCCTAGCTTAGGCACCAATAAGCAATCTGTGTGATCCCTCTAAGTTCTTCCACAACTTTAGGAATCTTGCACTAATCACAAGCTAGTATGAGTCTACCCCAGGGTCTGGACAATAGCAATCTATTTGGAAATAAGTATGTTTGAACATGAAATCTGAAATTGGTTTGAATTCAAAATGTGATGTCTTAGGATGTCTACTGGCCACTAAGCACTGGCTACCACTGTGTGTTAGACACTGTTCATGGTACCATGTGGTGGTAGAAAAGAAAAGCTTTCCTGCCCCAGAAAGTTTCACGACCATTTAGGGAAACATCACATAAACAATATAAGAACATTTTCAAAGTATCCTATCATTAGGTGCCAAATAGCTTCGTGCCAAGAACAAACTCCCTCTGGTAATGGAAATAAGAACTGTTCCATAGATGTTCTGTAAGGAGGCAGAAACATAATAAATAACTTCAAGAGGGCCCACCCGGGATGTTATAATTTTTTTTCAGTTTCAGTTTTATCATGAAAACAAAGCTTTCAAAGCAAGAAGTTAAGGCTTTGTAATCAATATGCACATTATTGGCATCTAGAAACAAAGTAGACGACTTTATTATAAATCTAAAAGTAAAAAGAAACAATTGATTCTTTGACAAATTTACATATCTATAACATCTTTTATACTTCTATAATCTCTTTGCCTCAAAGCGCTTGACCTAAGTTTTACAGTATTAGCAAATGTTTTACTAAACATGAATTCACTTCTATTGGAAGTCAGATAGGTATTTTTGAATTCGTGGCAAAATACAGCATGGACCTCTTGCTATATGAGTCCTGGAGTCTTTAACAGGATTGAACCACAAGCGTACTCCTACCCCTGTCCCACTGTGTGCCCTTCTCAGAGGCCCTTCATCCTGCCATCCAGAGGGCTCCAAGCATTTCCCATGCACCAAAGATGATTTGGCAATCTCTGTTCCAGAGACTCTCTCAAATTAAACCTTTAAACACTCAACAAAGCGAAGCTTCAGAACTACAAATTTCTTTGAGACACTGCTGCTATTACGGTTTTCCTTACTGACGTTTACCTCTACTTCCTCTGTATAACAGAACAATGAATAAATGAAAAATTTTTTCTATTTATTGGTGGCTTACTAAGGGCAACTTTGCTTCAGCTTCTAAAATTACAAAATGATTACAGCACTATTTAACAATCAAGGCGATCCTCCTGAACATCCATAGTGACACTGACCTTTAGTTCTACAGGATTATTCGGAAATGTTCTCTCCGACATGGTGGTCACATGGTGTCTGATCCACTGAATGAGGTAGTTCACCATATTCTGGTATTCAATCCACTTGACTTCAACATCCTAGAACCATGAAATGACAGAAAAGGTGCATATCTGTAGATCATAACATTGATAGCTAAATCTGACACGATTTAGTCAGAACTCATTCTATGAATTTTAGGTGTCTTGAAGCCTGACAGAGGGAACCAGCTAAGTATTTTCTTACTTTCTACCCAGCCCAATCCCTTCCACATAAACAGTTTTAAAAATGTCATCAACATCTGGCCACTAACATTAGCCCAATGAGGGGCAATTCTGGTCCAAAGCTGCCTCTTAGTCCCCAGGGGACACTCTGTTGAGAAGGCTTCTGAGGCTGTATCCAAGTACAGTAGGAAAACAACAACAACAACAACAACAAAAGCTCATGGCCAATTTAGATATTTGCCAGGGTTCAAAAAGGATAGTATTTAAGTTGCCATCTCTGCCAACCATTTTAGATCTGCACATCTGAAACTCAAAAGAGTTTTACAGTATGTAGAAAACTGGATAGGAATGAAAACTATAGGGAATGTAAACAGTAGGACTATTCAAACACTCATTTAGCAAACATTTTAAAAATGGAGAACAGTGGGCTCAGCGCCTGTGGCTCAAGAGACTAGGGCACCAGCCACATACACCTGAGCTGGCGGGTTCGAATCCAGCCCGGGCTGCCAAACTACAATGACGGCTGCAACCAAAAAATAGCCAGGCGTTGTGGCGGGTGTCTGTAGTCCCAGCTACATGGGAGGCGGAGATAGGAGAATGGCTTGAGCCCAGGAGTTGGAGGTTGCTGTGAGCTGTGATGCTACGGCACTCTACCCAGGGCGACAGCTTGAGACTGTGTCTCAAAAAAAAAGTGGATAACAGTGGAAAGCTGTCAACTACTTTGTTCAATTAAAGTATTTGAAATGCTTATTAGATTCAAAACTGTGCTGTAGGGCGGTGCCTGTGGCTCAGTCGGTAAGGCGCCGGCCCCATATACCGAGGGTGGCGGGTTCAAACCCGGCCCCGGCCAAACTGCAACCAAAAAATAGCTGGGCGTTGTGGTGGGCGCCTATAGTCCCAGCTACTCGGGAAGCTGAGGCAAGAGAATCGCTTAAGCCCAGGAGTTGGAGGTTGCTGTGAGCTGTGTGAGGCCACGGCACTCTACCGAGGACCATAAAGTGAGACTCTGTCTCTACAAAAAAAAAAAAAAAAACTGTGCTGTAAAAATAATACTTTAAGATATAATACCTATTGTCAAGGAGTTACTTTCTAAATGGGGAGACAAGAGAGATACATAAACAGTTAAGCAAAATGAAAAGAAGTATTTAATTGCATGTTGAAATAAAAAAAGCAAGCAGTATATGCTAAAAGTCAAGATAAGAATCAGGTAAGCCTGCATGTGCCTCGAAAGTCACTGAAGGCTTCTTGGGAAATGTCGTCTCTGAGCAGTTCTGCCATGATCAGTAAGTGGTCATTAGCAGGGAGGGGCGGTGGAGAGAGTAAATAAAGACAGGAGAGTCCCAAAGAGACAGGACACCTGACAAGGAAATGCCCGGGTTACCAGCAAACAGTTCATGCTGGGAAATCACAGCTAAAAATGTAGGTAAGCCAAATAATAAATATATGCAGAATTTGGAATATCAGAAATCCTAAATCGGATTTAACCTGGTAAGCAGTATGTAGCCACTGAATGTTTCCACGCTAAAGACATCAGGTGTCGTAAGATTAATGGGGCAACGGTGTGCAGAGATGGTGGGAAGAGGGGGAAAAAATAGAGATGGGAAGACGTAAGAAAGCTGTCACCCCAGTTCTAGAGTGGTGAGAGGCACGAGTGGGGTGAAGGCAGAGCAGAGAAAAAGCAAGAGATGGTCAAAAGAAACCCTCTGAAGCAACACTCCGCACTGAAGCTTGCGGGGTGAGCATAGGAAGGAGTTGCTCAGAGAGGCGAAGACGCTAAGACCTTTGCGAGAAGGAACAAGAGGAGACTACGGAAATAGGTCCAGCACACGGAGCTGACGTAAGAGACCAGAAAAGGGAAATCCTTATCCCAGGGAGCAAATCCAAGATGAGCTCCGGCATCTTCAGAGCAACATATAAAAAACGTTATCTCCAAGGAGGAGAGAAGCCCCGAAGTCTAACACATGCATTGTTTCCTGTCCTTTTGGGAGACGTGTGAGTGCCCGGCTGCAGGAGCACTACAGAATGCGTGACTGAACGACAAGGTCCATTACAGGTACCTTTGAAAAACAGGGAATGAATAAACAGCCCAAAGCTGCATGTCAGACACCTTGACCAGTTTACAAAGTAGCTCTGTTAACTTGGCCAAACCCCAGTACTTTTGTCTAGACTTTTAAATCTGAAAAATAATTTCTAGCCTACTTATTTCATGAGATCCTATGAGTTAATAAGTTAATTTCACTTTTGAAACTGTTTCTAAAAGTGAGATATTCTATATACAGCAAACAGCAGTTGTAAAACAACAGTAAGCTAAAAATGAAAATCTCCACATGTTTGGAGTATACAGCTTTCATTTATAAAATGACCTATAACTCTAAATAATCTCTTTTTGACACAGAACTTTAATTTTAATGGTGGAATGATGCCATCTATACGGTGCCAGTTTATTAGTCAGCATGCTAATCAAATTCTTTAAAATACATTTGATATTTAAAAACTGCAAAAGTACCAACTATAAAAGAATTCAGTGAACTAGTCATTACTGAATCAACAGCTTCTAGAACGGAAAAATCAATACTCACATTCGCACCAATGCCTTCGCCCCCTTCAGGGACCTTAGGAAACGCGTCATAGAGAGATGACACATACGTTATGACTGACTTTTCATCAGGTGAGGAGACATCAACATCTGAAAACAGCACCATCAATTATGTCATGATGTTGACAGTTTACTTTTGATTAGACTTTCATGTCCGTCCACATACAGTCAAGAAAACAACTCACCTTCAGGGTCCAGAAGTCTTATAACACCAATCTTTTCTGCTACATAAAAAGCGTGCTCTAAATTTGCAAGGTTGCTTTGAACAGCAACAGTATTCATGTCTATCAGGTCCGGCCTAAGAAAAAATTCACTGGGTTAAGTCTTCTCACGTGACAATTCAACATTATCTTTACATATGTACTTATTTACATAATAGTGTCTGCAAATATTAATACTAAGCCTATGTTAAAATAGAGAGTTCATCAAAATTTAATACTACTTACTTTTCTCAGAACCTTTTGTGTGTCAAAAGCAAATATGACTAGGCAAATATAAAAATTTGAACACACATAACTTTTAACAAGGTCTACAAATGTCTTACAGTCAGAATAATTAATATATGAGTATCTGCCCCATTCAACTGATGTAGGGTCCACTGCTCTAACAGCATCTTTCCAATCCAACCGGCATCCTCTCAGTATTCTCCCCAAATACAAAAACTTTGTGCCCAGTCCAGTGCCAGGGCCCCATGCCCTTTCACGTCACTGCTGTCTTCCGTAACCCTACTCAGCCTCCCAAGAAGAGATCAAGCCCCACTTCCTCTCTGGGGCCTGTCTGATCTTCCCAGCCCACATTTCTCTCTCTGTCTCCTAAAGTCCCTATGGTTCCTGGTCTGAGCCACTCAAGGAGGCACTTAGGATACTCTTACACTTCCTTAAGGATTCTATTAATTAACTGTTTAGTGTACATGCACATCCTGGTTCTCTCTACTAGTTAACTCAGGGACTGTAAGTACCATGTATTACTAAAATTTTCTATTTTACCCTTTGGCTGAGACACAGAGTGACATATACATAGCCAATCCTCAAAAAATAAATACTGATAAGTTGGTAAGTAGGCTGGTGAGTTAGTAATTTGAATCATAAATGAATGGCCAAAATAAGCCCTAGATTCTATCTTCACAAGCACCGATGCGTGCTTACAAGTACACACACATAATCTCACTCTCACATACCAGATTTCACCTCTTTCTAATATATGAGACGAACATGATACCCTAAACCAGCAGTTCTCAACCTATGGATCGCAACCCACAGGAACTGTATTAAAGGGTCGCAGCATTAGCATGCCCTAAACCGTGGGAATACTTTGAAGTTAGGTCTATCTACATAAAAAGGGGAAAGACTCCTCAAATATTCCGTGTAGCAAAACTGGCAAAATAAGGGAGTTGGATGTCACTCAAGACCAGAAGCCAGTCAAGAGACTTTGCTCTCAAAAACAAAGCATTAACAGAATGCAGAAACAAATGTGGAAAGAGCAAAGCCTTACCCCCAAAATCACTGAGTAAGAATCTATTAGATCACCTTACAAAAGGAAGGCTCTCTAACACCTGGTTTGCTAATAAACTTCTCTTTCCTTCTCCTCCAAAAAAAAAGAATGGAAGAGTTCAGAGGTAGTATGGGAGGAATGAAATTATTTTTTGTTTGTTCTTTTTTTTAATTTCAGGTTAATTTGAGGGTATAAAGAAATAGGTTACAATGTTTGTACTTGTTAGGTAAAGTCCCTCCTATAATTGCGGCCACACACCCTCTAACATTGGGCCCATTAAGTGGGAGCATACCCATCATCCCTCTTTTCCCCATCCCTTCACTTTGACTTGATTTGAGTTTTTTTGTGTGGGCATGTATTAGCTTGTCTAGTGGCTTCATATTAGTATTGAACACATTGGATACTTGCTACTCCATTCTTGTGATACTTTACTAAGAATGGGTTCCAACTCCATCCAGGTTAATACAAAGGATGTAAAGTCTCCAACTTTTTTAATGGCTAAAGAATATTCAACGGTGTACAAATACCACAGATTGTTAATGCATCCCTGGGTTGGGGGGCATTTGGTTGTTTCCATGTTTTGGCGATTCTAAATTGAGTTCAAATTATTTTGTATACTATTTGGCATGTTGTTTATGTGAGAACTCTTTGAAAATATATCATTAATCTTAGAAAGGTAAATGGCAATTTGTACTCTTATTATCATGGTGACCTCCCAAGAAATCTACTTAGAGGTTCATAGCACCTTGTACTCCATAACCTAGAAAGGCAGCTACCATTACCTGCATGCTCAGATCTCTGGAAATTATTAGGAAATTCTTTAATGTTTTTCACATGCCATCAATATGATCACTCATAATAATCCTGCATTTATGACAGGAATAAGCATTATGGTGGTCTAGTGGTGAGCATGGCTCCCTTCCGTTTATTATAGGAGCAATAAATCCATTGACAACACAGGAAAAGACAGATTTCTAAAAATAACACTTTTCAATTCCCATACAAGCATATTGAAGTATCTGCCAACTTCAAGATTACCAAATAGGTAAATATAATAGTGCAGACAAAAACAAGTACCTAAAGCTCTTTCATTAAAAAAAAGGGTCTGTTTCCATAAAAGTTCACACATTCGAGGGAAATAAAAAGCAGTCTTTCTGTATCTGCCAAATCTCAGAACAAGAAGGGGCATGTTGTTGAGAACCCTGCCATTAGCAAAGAAAGTAAACACTGACTAATTCCGGGGAGAATGAATAAAGTCATTGAAGAATCAAGTTTTTTAACTAAGAGAATAGAACATAAGACTTACTTCAAAATGACATAGTCATGTTTACACAAAAGCAGCTGCATGACACAATGAGACTGAGTAAGTCACCTCTTCTGTCCCAATATTTAACACTTTTATGGCTTTCCTCCACTGAAAATGGTACTTGGGTAAAGAAAATTAGTTAGGCAAAAACGAAAAAAGAGAAGATTTCAAATCCCACTATGAAAAAATAAAGCCTGTAAGTCTTCAAAATGCTATTCCTTCCCTGGCCCGTCTCCTAACAGTGTGACTCCTCTGTCTTTCCAACTTTCTTCTATTTGCCTGAAGCATCCAGAAGAGGTCTATACTGTATGCTGCCTTCTTTCCCTCTTCCTATATAGCCTCACTGGGATAATATAACCTTTAAAACTTCAGTTATTTTTCTCACACGAGAGATATTTATTTTCATTCTAAAGATCTCATTGCACTGTAATATCTTTTTACGGAACATTAGCAGTAAATTTCATTTCCATCTTAGGTCTGACTAACCAAAGAGCATGACTCAATCGTCGCGGATTGCAAGCTTTTTAAACTTACATTTATATCCCACCTTTTCTTTTATAAATGATTATAAAACAGTTTACAAAGAAATGAAAGCAAAAGAAGGTAACATAAAATTCTAAATTTGAAGTATAAAGCCGAGACAAGGCCTTAAAATGAAGTTGCAACTGAGGCCAAAAACTACCAATCACTTACATGCATGCTTTACACCCTTAGTTTGTTCCAAAAATATATAGTAGAAGGTATCAAAACAGTGCTATCGCCAAAATACAAAATAATGCTGGAAAAAAGGCAATGTTTATCTTTTATGCAACACCCATCTTAAAAGAGCATCCTCCCTGGCAAAATAGATATCCATGTGCATATATACAAATATGTATGTGGGCACTTAGGTATATATAAGTGTGTATACATATGGCTAAATGTATTTTATATAGTATATTACCACCTACACTAACAGACTGCCTAGGACAGCTGACCATTAACATTACAAAAGAGATTTATTTTTTGGTATAGATACCTCCAAAGTAACTTTTCCATCTTTACTTTATTAATATACATTAGCTCACATGAGAATTTGATAGGATTATGTAAGAAAACATGAGTTATACAGTGTTATGAATTGTTGAAGATTTAGCACAAGAGACTACCTAAAGTTTCCAAATTCTATCATGTTAACACCAATATACTCAACCACAAGGAGCATGAGACAGTCAAAACATTCGGAAAGCATACTGGAGGGGACAGTGACTAAAGTTAGCTAACAAAAAGAAAAAAAAAGTTAGTTAAGAGTACATTAATGCAGACACAACACATCAAATCCTGAACCAAAATGTGACAACAGCTAAAAGGACAAACGTTGAGAAATATCAATAGTCAGGGTCAAAATCAGGATTTTCTTTAAGATGCATAAAAAATAAATTAAGTGATTTAAATTCATAGCATTTATTAGGCTATGCTGACTCTCAATTGGCACACAATAATCATTTAAGTGAAGATACAGTTAGGTTTTGACTAATCCCTTTGGAACCCCTTTCCTATGTTTGAGAACTTGGGAGAAGGAGATGGACAAAGCCCAAGAAACACAAACACTCAGGTTTTTCTTGCTTCTTTTCTTGGCTCAAGAACTGCCCACTGCATACGTTACCCCCATACAGGACACTACCTAGCCAACCCAGATTCTTCCTGTGGAATTTTCCCTGTTCCCAAATGCTCTGTGCTATCTCTATTTCTACTATATTTACCACATTTCATGAGAAGTATACATTTGTCTGTCTCTCACACTGGACCACGGGCAGAGCCGTTTTCTGCCCATGTTTTAACCTTCTTGTCCAGCACCACGCCGAGCACATGAACATCTGAGGAGTGAATGAATAAGGAAGGGATGGACGAGCTGAGGGGCTGGAAGGCATCAGCGATTCAAATTCTTGGAGACATTTTCCAGCTTAGATTTGATCCTTTTCTTCTCTTTTTACTAATTTCTACAGACAAAGTCACGATCTATCACTTCCAACTAAGATTTTAAATCTTTATCAAACCCCACACAGAACAGGTCCAATGTTGCCTCTTCTCCCTTTACTAAGCAAGCACACACCCTTCTGAGGTTTCCTAAAGTCTTTTCCCTGCAAAAATCAATGTGGAAAATAGGCAGAGTGTGAAAACAATAAAAAGAGGAAAATTATTAAGTTTCAAAAACAAACTGCTGCTTCTAGGTTACCCCTCCCTCCTTACATACTCATATGCCCCCGCCTTCAGCTAAAGTTGCCAACTGCATTGCCTTATAAAATAATAACAATCACAAAAATAACAGGGATTAATAAATAGTGATATACACTATGTAGTAGGCAATGTGTTAAAGAATATACAAAACCCTAAGCAGTAAGTTGTGCTCTTATCCTGAAATTACGAATGAAGACTCTGCTTTAGGACAGCACCTGTGGCTCAGTGGTGCCGGCCCCATATACCAAGGGAGCCGGGTTTGAACCCAGCCCCGGCCAAACTGCAAGAAAAAAATAGCCGGGCTTTGTGGCAGGCGCCTGTAGTCCTAGCTACTTGGGAGGCTGAGGCAAGAGAATTGCCTAAGCCCAAGAGCTGGAGGTTGCTGTGAGCAGTGATGCCACAGCACTCCACTGAGGGTGACAAAATAAGAAAGAAAGGAGGAGGAGGAGGAAAAGAAGAAGAAGAAGAGGAGGAAGAAGAAGAAAAGGAGGAGGAGGAGGAGGAAGAAGAAGAAGAAGAAGTAGTAGTAGGAGGAGGAGGAGGAGGAGGAAGTAGGAAGAAAGAAGAAGAGTAGGAAGAAGAGGAAGAGGAAGAAGAAGAAGAAGACAACGACTCTGCTTTAGGAAAACAAGTGTCTACTAGCACAAAAATAATGTAATGGAAATGTAATCAGGGAAGATATAACTTGATGCTTCGGTATACTACTTATAATAATTCTTCTGTCAACAAACTGGCAAGTTCATTCATTCATTTATTCATTCCATCACTCAGTATTTAATACGCATTTACCATGTGCCAGGCAGTGAGGCGATCAGAATATCATTATACTATATACTAACTGTATATGGAGGGCTCAGAGCTCCAAAGCAGCAAACCAGGAGCCAACTGCTGGGAGAGCATCAGGTGGATGGAACAAGCATTGCTCAGCTCTGTGGTGGGAGGAAGCAAGAGCACAGGGAGTACGGGGACCAACAGAGATGGGCCATCATGAGAGATGGCTTGGTGAGTGGCCAAGGACCACGGTGAGGCAGAATCTCAGCACAGGGAGCACGGGGGCCAACAGAGACGGGCCATCACGAGAGATGGTCCTGGTGAGTGGCAAAGGACCAAGGTGACACACAATCTCAGCACAGGGAGCACGGAGGCCAACTGAGACGGGCCATCAAGAGGGGAGATGAGCTTGTTGAGTGGCAAAGGACCAAGGTGACGCAGAATCTCCAGAAACTTCTAAAAGGACTGTGAAATTTTTTCTAAGAACTATGGAGAGCCAATAAAATGCACTAAGGAGGATTGTAAGAGATTAAATTATCAGATCTTGAGTCAGATGCAGAAGTTGAAAGTAGGGAACTGATGCTCAGAGCATCTAGATACGTGACCATGGTGGCTTGCAGAGAAAATGTGGCTGCACTGAAGAGAAGTGGACAAGATAGGAGATATTTAGAAGGTCAAGTCTACTGAACTTAGTTATATAACACTGATGATAGTACTCAAGGCTGTGGACGTGGATGAAAGACAACATGGAAAGAAAAGAGAAGGCTCAGCATGCAACCCTGCAAAACTCAGACATTTATTAGCCTTGTAAAAGAGGCTGCATTTGCAAACAGAACTGAGCACGGGCAGCCAAAGTGGCAAAAAACAGGGAGTACAGCGCTAAGGGAAAGACTAATTTAAAGACAACAATACTCAATACTGAAAAGATGGAGCCCTTAAAAACATACATCGACACTCTCCCACCTCCGGAAGAGCTACTCCGGGACCCGTGATCGGCACCCTCCCACCTCTGGAAGAGCTGCACAGGGACCCATGATTGGCACCCTCCCAGACCTCCAGAAGAGCTGTGCCCAACCGGACCCCGGTAAGAGCTGCAATGGGAAACGCTACCCCGCCACCAGGCCTCCCAAAGCACTGATGAGGAACTCCGGGAGTTGCACAACCCCAAGTCCTCCCTCCTGTACCCTCCCTGCATCCACACCGCCTGCTCATCTGGCCATGGACTCTGGTAGCCACGTGCCCTTCAGAGCCCTCCCTGCCTCTGCACAGAGCCCTTGCTCCTGGCCAGAGACTGCTGGAGCCCTGGGCCCTCTGTGCCAAAGTAACCGGGTGCAGGCACTCCCAGAACCGTGTGTACCACCCCCCACCCTGTTGCTGGATCCGGGTGTGTCACACTCCAGAGCTGCTCTCACGACCAGAACTCCCTGGCTGGGGCAGCCCCAGAAGAACCACACAAGCTCATTCCCTACAAAGATCCAGCAATAATAGAGTGATCCACCCTGGGTCTAATCTCTGAGAGACACCACCCCAACTCAGAGAACGGCCAGAGGCAACGGTGAAAAACAATCATGAGACGAAATCAAAGGAAAAACTCTGGCAATATAATAATTAAAGTAGATCAACTCCCCAAAGGAACAATGGGGCAGACACAGCACAAGATCCCATGCACAAACAAATAGCTGACATGTCAGAAATCGAATTCAGAATCTGGATAGTAAATAAGATTAAATTAGAATTCCAAGCAGTAACTGAAAAGATGTCTCAAGAATTCAACGAATTCAAAGACCAAATGACCAAAGATTTTGACACATTAAGACAAGAAGTTGCAGCCCTCAAACATCTGAGAAACACAGTAGAATCCCTCAGTAACAGAATGGAGCAACCAGAAGAAAGGATTTCTGACATTGAAGACAAAGCTTTCGAACGCTCCCAAACTCTCATAGAGGAAGAGAAATGGAGGGCAAAAACAGATCACTCTTTCAGAAAGCTCTGGGATAATTTGAAGCAAACCAATATTCGTCTTACAGGGATCCCCAAAAGCGATGAAGTGGCTTCACAAGGCACAGAGTCTCTTCTCCATGAGATTAGGAAAGAGAACTTTCCAGACATGCCAAGACATTCTGAAATTCAGATAGCAGACAGTTTCAGAACTCCAGCACAACTCAACCCGAATAAGACATCACCCAGAAACATCATAATCAATTTCACTAAACGTAATGTGAAGGAGAAAATTCTGAAAGCAGCCAGACGAAAGAAAACCATTACCTACAAAGGGAAGAATATTAAAATAATTGCAGATCTCTCTGTTGAAACCTTTCAAGCTAGAAGACAATGGTCATCGACTTTTAATCACCTAAAACAAAATAACTTTCAACCCAGGATCCTGTACCCAGCTAAACTGAGTTTCACTTATGATGGAGAAATTAAATACTTTAATGACATTCACATGTTGAAGAAATTTGCCACAACTAAAACAGCTCTCCAGGATATTCTCAGACCTATCCTCCATAATCCTCCACCACAAAAGTAAACCCACCCAGAAAATTTTGATCAAATTCCAACTTCCACAGTCGCAAAAGGATTAAAAATGTCCACAGGAGTCTTGAAAGGCTTATCAATACTCTCAATTAATGTGAATGGTTTAAATTGTCCTCTAAAGAGGCACAGGTTGGCTGACTGGATACAAAAACTCAAGCCAGATATCTGCTGCATCCAAGAATCTCATCTTACATTAAAAGACAAATATAGACTCAAGGTGAAAGGGATGGTCATCTATACTCCAGGCAAATGGAAAGCAGAAAAAAGCAGGTGTTGCAATCCTATTCGCAGATACAATAGGCTTTAAACCAACCGAAATAAGGAAGGATAAGGATTAAGATTTCATATTTGTCAAAGGTAATATTCAATATGATGAGATTTAAATTATTAATATTTATGCACCCAACAAGAACGCACCTCAATTTATAAGAGAAACTCTAACAGACATGAGCAACTTGATTTCCTCCAGTTCCATAGTAGTTGGAGATTTTAACACCCTTTTAGCAGTGCTGGATGGATCCTTCAAAAAGAAGCTAAGCAAAGAAATCTTAGATTTAAACTTAACCATTCAACATCTGGACTTTACAGACATCTACAGAACATTTCACCCCAACAAAAGTGAATACACACTCTTCTCATCAGCCCACGGAACATACTCCAAAATCAACCACATCCTGGGCCACAAATCTAACTTCAGCAAATTTTAAAAAATAGAAATTATCCCTTGCATCTTCTCAGACAATCATGGAACAAAAGTTGAACTCAATAACAACAGGAATCTGCATACCCATACAAGAAGCTAAATAACCTTATGCTAAAGGATAGATGGGTTATAGATGAGATTAAGAAGGAAATCACCAAATTTTTGGAACAAAACAACAATCAAGACAAGGATTACCAGAACCTCTGGGATACTGCAAAGGCAGTTCTAAGAGGGAAATTTATAGCACTGCAAGCCTTCCTCAAGAAAATGGAAAGAGAGGAAGTTAATAACTTTATGGGACATCTCAAGCAATTGGAGAAGGAAGAACATTCCAACCCGAAACCCAGCAGAAGAAAAGAAATAACCAAAATCAGAGCAGAATTAAATGAAATTGAAAACAAAAGAATTATACAACAGATCAATACATCCAAAAGTTGATTTTTTGAAAAGATCAATAAAATAGATAAACCTTTTGCCAACCTAACCAGGAAAAAAAGAGTAAAATCTCTAATTTCATCAATCAGAAATGGTAAAGATGAAATAACAACACACCACTCAGAAATTCAAAAAATCCTTAACGAATATTACAAGAAACTTTACTCTCAGAAATATGAAAATCTGAAAGAAATAGACCTATACTTGGAAGTACGCCACCTACCAAAACTTAGCCAGAACGAAGTGGCAATGTTGAACAGGCCTATAGCAAGTTCTGAAATAGCATCAACCATACAAAATCTCCCTAAAAAGAAAAGCCCAGGACCAGATGGCTTCACGTCAGAATTCTACCAAACCTTTAAAGAAGAACTATCCTGTTTCCCCCAAAACAAGACAGTGTCTTATTTTAAGGTGTGCTCCCAAAGAGGCGCTAGGTCTTATTTTCAGGGGATGTCTTATCTTTCCTGTAGGTAGGTCTTATTTGAGGAGGATGTCTTATTTTTGGGGAAACAGGGTAGTACCTATATTACTAAACCTCTTCCAAAATATAGAAAAAGAAGGAATAATACCCAACACATTCTATGAAGCAAACATCACATTGATCCCTAAACCAGGGAAAGACCCAACAAGAAAAGAAAATTATAGACCAATATCACTAATGAATATTGATGCTAAAATAATAAGATCCTAACAAACAGAATCCAACAACACATCAAAAAAATTATACACCATGACCAAGTGGGATTTATCCCAGGCTCTCAAGGCTGATTCAATATACATAAATCTATAAATGTAATTCAGCACATAAACAAACTAAAAAATAAGGACCATATGATTCTCTCAATTGATGCAGAAAAAGCTTTTGATAATATCCAGCATCCCTTCACGATCAGAACACTTAAGAAAATTGGTATAGAAGGGACATTTCTTAAACTAATAGAGGTCATCTACAGCAAACCCACAGCCAATATCGTATTGAATGGAGTTAAATTGAAATCATTTCCACTTAGATCAGGAACCAGGCAAGGTTGCCCATTGTCTCCATTGCTCTTTAACATTGTAATGGAAGTTTTAGCCATTGCAATTAGGGAAGAAAAGGCGATCAAGGGTATCCACATAGGGTCAGAAGAGATCACTTCCATTCTTCACAGATGACATGGTCGTATATCTGGAAAACACTAAGGATTCTACTACAAAACTTTAAGAAGTGATCAAGGAATACACCAATGTCTCAGGCTACAAAATCAACACCCATAAATCTGTAGCCTTTATATATACCAACAATACCCAAGGCGAAAAAAGCAGTCAAGGACT
The DNA here is from genome assembly GCF_027406575.1 of Nycticebus coucang. Classification (NCBI taxonomy): domain Eukaryota; kingdom Metazoa; phylum Chordata; class Mammalia; order Primates; family Lorisidae; genus Nycticebus; species Nycticebus coucang. The sequence continues at coordinate 23,651,514 of NC_069788.1, read as the reverse complement.
CTATTCCTTTCACAGTAGTGCCAAAGAAGATGAAGTATTTGGGAGTTTATCTAACAAAGGATGTGAAAGATCTCTATAAAGAGAACTAGGAAACTTTAAGAAAAGAAGTAGCTGAAAATGTTAACAAATGGAAAAACATACCATGCTCATGGCTGGGAAGAATCAATATTGTTAAAATGTCTATACTACCCAAAGCAATATAAAATTTTAATGCAATTCCAATTAAAGCTCCATTGTCATATTTTAAAGATCTTGAAAATACTTTGTTTTGTATGGAATCAGAAAAAACCTCGAATAGCCAAAACATTACTTAGAAATAAAAACAAAGCAGGAGGAATCACGCTACCAGACCTGAGACTGTACTATAAATCGATAGTGATCAAAACAGCATGGTACTGGCACAAAAACAGAGAAGTAGATGTCTGGAACAAAATAGAGACCAAGAGATGAATCCAGCTATTTACCGTTATTTGATCTTTGACAAGCCAATTAAAAACATCCAGTGGAGGAAAGATTCCCTATTTAACAAATGGTGCTGGATGAACTGGCTGGCGATCTGTAAAAGACTGAAACTGGACCCACACCTTTCACCATTAACTAAGATAGACTCTCACTGGATAATAGATTTAAACTTAAGACATGAAACTATAAAAATACTTGAAGAAAGTACAGGGAAAACTCTTGAAGGAATCGGCCTGGGTGAGTATTTTATGAGGAGGACTCCCCAGGCAATTGAAGCAGTATCAAAAATACATTACTCGGACCTGATCAAACTAAAAAGCTTATGCACAGCCAAGAACATAGTAAGTAAAGCAAGCAGACAGCCCTCAGAATGGGAGAAAATATTTGCAGGTTATACCTCCAATAAAGGTTTTATAACCAGAATTCACAGAGAACTCAAACGTATTAGCAAGAAAAGAACAAGTGATCCCATCTCAGGGTGGGCAAAGGACTTGAAGAGAAACTTCTCTAAGAAGACAGAGGCGCAATCTACAGACACATGAAAAAAAGATCATCATCCTTAATCATCAGAGAAATGCAAATGAAAACTGCTTTGAGATATCACCTAACCCCAGTTAAGAGTAGCCCACATAACAAAATCCCAAAACCAGAGATGTTGGCGTGGATGTGGAGAAAAGGGCACACTTCTACACTACCGGTAGGAATGCACACTAATACGTTCCTTTTGGAAGGATGTTTGGAGAATACTGACAGATCTAAAAATAGACCTGCCATTCTATCCTATAATTCCTTTACTAGACACACACCCAGAAGACCAAAAATCACAACATAACAAAGACATCTGTACCAGAATATTTATTGCAGCCCAATTCATAATTGCTAAGTCATGGAAGAAGCCCAAGTGCCCATCGACCCACAAATGGACTAGCAAATTGTGGTACATGTATACCATGGAATATTATGCAGCCTTAAAGAAAGATGGAGACTTTACCTCTTTCATGTTTACATGGATGGAGATGGAACATATTCTTCTTAGCAAAGTATCTCAAGAATGGAAGAAAAAGTATCCAATGTACTCAGCCCTACTATGAAGCTAATTTATAGCTTTCATATGAAGGCTATAACCCAACTATAGCACAAGAATATGGGGAAAGGGCCAAGGGAGAGGAAGGGAGGGGGAAGGTTAACGTGGAGGGAGGGTAATGGGTGGGCCACACCTATGGTGCATCTTAGAATGGGTACAGGCAAAACTTACTAAAGGCAGAATACAAATGTCTACATACAGTAACTAAGAAAATGCCATGAAGGCTACGTTGAACAGGTTGATGAGAATATTTCAGATTGTATACGAAACCAGCACATTGTATCCTTTGATTGCACTAATGTACACAGCTATGATTTAACAATAAAAAAATAAATTAAAAAATAAAATACATCCATCGGAAGGCATGGGTGACACTAGAAGAAATGTTTTAGTGAGTTATGGAGTCAGAAACCAGATTAGCATGATCTGGGGAATAAATATGAAGTGAAGAAATGAAGATGGAGGAGACGCGTCTTTTGAGGAGTTTAGCCTTGAAGTAAAGTGGTATAAGGTAAGTAGCTGGGGAAAAATAATAGCACAGAGTTAAGGAAAGGTAAATTTGTTTGTTGTATTTATTAAGAAGAGACCTCCATGTGCTGAAAATCAATGACAAAGATCTTTGGAAGAAAAAGTTGAATTTTACATGTGAAAGGAGGTTTCTGAGGCACTACGATGAGACTCAGAGCACAGCAGGAGCGGGAAGGGAGGCTTTGACAGGTGGAGGGAGGACTCAGGGCTGACCAGGCGTAAAGCCAGTGAGGATGGCGGGAATGAGGGAGGTTAGGATCTTTGGTAGCAAAAAAAGAAAAAGAAAAAAGACTTTGCTTGTCAGCTTCAATTTTCTCTGGGAGCAGGAGATCACAGTGTTAATAGTGAGGAAAGGTGGAAAGAGGAAGGAGATGTAAGGGAGAGGAGTAAAGAAGAGGTCTGACAATTAAGTTTGTGGACTTGGCATTGCATATTTAACGTTAGCAGCACTGTGCAAACAACTCAGTAAGGTTTCGCAGCTTTGGTATTTCAGTGTCTCAGATGTGTTCATGTTGACATCTGGTGGTGTCTTGTAGAGTGGAGTGCATTCTTGTTGCATGTTTTTGTGCGCCATCACAAGAATGTCAGAGCTTAAATTAGAGAAACAAAACACTTGTTCATTTGTGCATCCAAACTGTCAGCTGACTGTTAGAAGCATAGCAGACCAGATAACACTGATAAAAAAAAAAAAAAAGGAGAATTTTAACTGAAAATCTTGGGCAATAACTTTTATCTGTCACATCTCACACTCTCTGTGAGGGAGTTTTTAGCCGTATACTAATAACTACTTTGGAACAACGTAGTTGCGTATTCAATGGATTTAGCCCCCAGTGGCTTTTCTCTTTACCTAGAGATAAAGTAAATATTGAAAGGAAGATATTTTGATGACATTTAGGACATCAAGGGTAATATGACAACAGCTTTGATTTTCAGGAAAAGGGTTCTAAAATTGCTTTTAAGGGTGGACTAGGACCTGGCGTCAGTGCATAGCTTCCCAAAGGGAGTACTTTGAAGGTGACTGAAGTGATATTCAGCAATAAAGTATGTAGCATTTTTTCTAGCACGAGTTCACAAACTTAATTGTCAGACCTTGTAACATGAATAACAAAAACTACTCTTCAGAACCATTTCAGGCTGAAGATGGTACGTTGTAGGGACATCAAGTTATCCTGAGGTCCAGCTGTGATGTGCTTCCCTGCTAGGTACACACACACACACACAGTGCACACGGCGGGGCTCACACCGGTCAGTCCTTGCTGGGAGGAGAGCATATATGAGCAGTTTCCAAGGAACTGAAAATAGATTCTGAGGAAGATTTAAAACAACAAACAAAACAGATTTTAAAAATCCACACCATTTATCTAAAGATCATTCTTATAACATGCTCAATGCTCCCAAACACAACCCATACATGGAGGTGCGAAGCCGCTTAGGCCAGTTCACATCTCACACAGTGAGAGCACGCAACCAATACGCCTCACTTATCCTGTGATAGCAGAGCAGTTACCACAACAAATTCCTGAGGATGACTGTTCTGATGAAATCATGTTCAGGCTTAGCATACACTGTTCTCACTGGTACAAAAAGTACCTCACCTTACACTCTTCCCCTAGGAAAAACCTGTAATATGAGCCTCCCCTCTCCCACAGCACATAAATCTGAACGTGCAGGAGACCTGTGCATAGTTGCATAACTAGGTACAGGCATGCCTTTTTTGCTCATATTTGGGCACAGATTGTCGAAAGAAACAAAACTAAGCACTGTCAAGGTAGCAACAAGATGCTGGCCTAGGTGTGGTGGCTCACGCTTATAATTCTAGCACTTTGGGAGGCCAAGGTGGAAGGATCCCTGGAGGCCAGGAGTTCAAGACCAGCCTGATCAAGAGCCAGACCCCATTTGTACAAAAAACAGAAAATTCAGCTGGGTGTGGTGACATGTGCCTGTAGTCCCAGACACTTGGGAGGCTGAGGCAAGAGGATTGCTTGAGCCCAGGAGTTTGAGGTTGCTGTGAGCTATGATGACACCGCTGCACTCTAGCCCAAAAATAAATAAATAAATAAACAAAAATAAAACCTAGATGTCCAAGCTTACTTTATATAGTCTTCTTTTTCCCTAGAAAGTGACTCTCTATTAACAGCAAGGCAGACAGCAAAGATTATAAACACTATAACTTATAGCAAGCTTTGTTAGTACTTTAGGGTTAAAATCTAACACTGTCAATACTTGCAAGATACTTAATGAATTACAGCTCTTACTTCACAGAGAGTAAAAAACCCCACAACAGCCTCATGGAGAATAATACTGATTTACATAAAGGAATATTCCTTTAGTATCTATATTTCACTGAACTGATAAGAGTAAAGTTGAAGTAAACCCTGGGGATAATTCCTCCCTCTCCCCCCAAAGGAGGAAGAGTTAATTTATTTGGTAGAAAATTGAAATCTTAAACTACTTCATATCACAGAATAAGATGATCAAGGTGAATAAACAAGTCAAAATTAAAGAAGTGTTGAAACAAGTAGGTGAGCCTACCAAACAATAACAGAGGGAGAGACAGGGGCCAATTGCTCCTGTAATGTAGAAGAAATCAATACGAGAAATAAGAGAATGCTGAGGGGAAACATGACAAAAAAGAAGGACCAGTTAGGTTCAGTCCCAGGACAGCCTTGCTCACAGCCCTTCTTTTCTGTTTCAGTGGATCAGCAACAGCGTATGGGGAGGAAGGGAAACTAACGTTTATTACACACTTCCGAAGTCTCTGGCATGATGACAGGCACTCTTGTAATATGATATCTCAAGACAGCTCTGCTGCTAGTATTGTAACTTTTTCAATGATCACATAACTCTGAAATTTGCCAATTTATTTAGTCCATTTTTCCCCTCACACATGCGTATTCAGACTAACAACTTGCACATCAAACAGAAGGAAACATGGGCCTGCAGTTTTCTCTCTGACACTCTATAAAAGCAGAAAACAAATAATTTTATGAATAAAGGGGCAAAGTAAATAAAAGAAGAGAGAATGGGCTGGGTGCAGTGGCTCAGGTCTGTAATTCTAGCAATTTGGGAGGCCAAGGTGGGAGGATCACTTGACACCATAAGTTCAAGACCAGCCTGGTCAAAAGCAAGACCCCATCTCCACTAAAATAAGAAAAATTATCCAGGTGTTGTAGTTGGCGCCTGTAGTCCCAGCTACTCAGGAGGCTGAGGCAGGAGGATTGAGTGAGCCCAGGATTTTGAGGTTGCAGTGAGCTATGATTATGCCACTGTTCTCATGCCCAGGCAACAAAGCAAGACCCTGTCTCCAAAGAAAAATAAAGAAATTTAATTAAATTTTAAAAGAAAGAATAGAAAACAATTGAGGTTTAGATCTGCTATAATATAATTAACAATCCAGGAAAAGTTTCTTCCTCAAAAGTATCATGAAAGGAAAACAGTACAAAAGGAGTATATTATCAGAATAACCCTTTCTGGCGGACAATTCTTGCCGAATTGCAATCTGCAACTGGCAGTAATAGGTCTTAAAATTTTTAAAGTAATATCTTCTGACCCAGTAGTTTCACTTCTAGGACCTTATCCTACAGACATATTCACACATCTGCACAAAGACCCAAAGTTCAATACAACATTTGCAACAGCAAAAAACAATATCATGTCAGTCGATAAGCTGCTATAAATAAATAAACACAAATAAATTGTTACACTCATAGAACAGAATACTATGTATCATTTTAAAAAATCACATATGCAGGAAGAAGCAGGGTGATGACAAGAAACTGCTACCAGGTTTACCAGCCAGCCAGAGGAGCCATCTTCCTGTTACGGTGTGTTACTTTGTCAGTATTTTGCTCAAAAATGGAAAGCAGGCTGTACTCGACTTCCTATCTAGAAAGATCTACTTTATACAGTAACAGGAGGCTTAGTATCACAAAGAATTTCTATAAATGAATCTGAATAAGAAGGCCATGAACATAGAGAGAGATATATGCAGGTATTTCTTTAAATATTTACGTGCAAAATTATACACCCCAAAACTGCGTGTGAAAATGGACAGACACGATAGAAACAGTCTCTGGACGTGGACACTGACTCTTACACCTCAGCTGGATGCAGAAGATACAGTATATTACAAGCAGTAGTGTATCCTTAGCTCATTGAGGATTTTAAAATGTAATAATGGTTAGAAGTTATCCATTATCCGTTTCTGCTCTCTTAGCTCAATCATTTTGAATTCACTTGCTACGATAAATAAGCAATTTGATTCTGCCTCACAAACTGAAATATGAATGCCAGTTACCCGTATACACAGACTGCACGCTCTCTCTCTCTCTCATACTTCTGGATTCTGCAGCTTGAAGGCAAAAGGAAAAGAACCACTTACTCAACATTAATCCAACTTCCTGTGGGAACTTTCCAAACCCTAAAGGGGCTCCTCCCAGTAGTAAACCAGTCCAATCCAGTTTAGCTTCTAAGGTGTGACTGAATCCAAGCCTATGACTGAATCACCAGCCTCCAGGTCATACAAACAAGATGACTCTGACCACAGCTTTAAAGTCTAATCTTCCCAATTATAGCATCTTTAAACATTTAATATAATAAACTATGATGGCCCATTATATTCTCATTCAAAATGCAAACAATGAACAAAATAATCACTACCCAACTTCATACTCCAACAAGTGAAAAGTTCCTGGCTGCTTAATTAGAAAACATGTAAGTGGCATACAACCTAGTCCCAAAAGTCTGAGTTTTACGTGGCTCATATATTTAAAACATGCCTAAGAAAAGAACGCCGGGAGCTTTAAAAGGTTTATCAATAAATAAATGAATGAGATAAGTTGAAAATAAGAATAGGACAAGCAGAAATAATCTCTCTTTTATCTGCTCCTCCCCAGCATTTTAAACATTTCAGTCGTGACATACTCAGTGCCTTCCCGTATCACCATCTCAGATTTGCATCACCCTCCTGCACATTTTGCACTGTCTTCCTGGCAGATGGGCATATATTCATGTTGACACCTGCTCGAGCAGATGTGATTTTGCACTGAGCAATACTGGGTTCTGCTGTTTGGGAATGCGGCTTTCGTCAGTGTTCTAGGGTGGATATATCCACAGGGAGATAGAAGCCACACTCAGAGGCTGAACTTCAACCTGGAAGTCGGAACTTTATCAGTCCCCAAGAGAAACAAGTTCCGGAGCACACCCTTCAGTAAGAGCATAGCTGAACCCTCTGCTCTTAACATCGACCTCTCAGGAACATGAAATGTCAAAAATTTCATTCTTCCAGGTTGACCCTAACTTTTTTTGTTTGTTTTGAGACAGACTTCCACTCACTCTGTCACCTAGGCTACACTGCCATGACGTCATCATACCTCACAGCAACCTCAAATTCTTTAGGTGATCCTCTTTCCTCAGTCTCCTGGGTAGCTGGGACTGACTACAGGTATGTGCCACAAAGCCCAGCTAATTTTTCTACTTTCAGTAGAGACAGGGCCTCGCTCTTGCTCAGGCTCATCTCAAACTACTGAGCTCAAGCAATCTGCTCATCCCGCCTCCCAGAGTGCTGGGATTACAGAAGTGAGCCACCGGCCCATCCCTAATTCTTGGTGATACATTAATCCACTCGTGTTTAGCGGATACTGCAGGGGTCCCTCACCTATTGACTCTCAGTTAATTCTACTTCAACCTCTCTTGCTTTTGAGCTACTCACTCACCAAATATTTTTGTGACATCCCTTTGATCTAAGTTCATCAAATACAGTATTCTTTGTTATTCTTTTGAATGAAAATTAAGGTCAGGTTAAGGGAAATAGGGAGGTTTATTTAGCTAAGATCTCTTACCAGTTGCGGTTTTCAGTAAAAAGAGCTTGTAACACTTTAAAGAAAATTTAAACTATGTAAACAAACAAGCAGAAACTAGTCGACATCTGTGGTATTTTTATTTGAAGCCCTTCCACTGAAAACTGAACATAACAAATAGAAGTTCCTAGAAGGAATTAGGAACAGAATTATCTAACACTGGTTTAATGAAAAAACATAATGTATTTATCAGTGACCTATTTAAATAGAAGCTATAGAACTATCCCGTGTAATCTTCCCACTAAATCATATTACTTTTTCATTCTTATTACCAATGACATAATCTAGGCCCTTTAAAGATATCCTCTGTAGGAAAGTATGACAGACTAAAACCACAGAACAGTTCATCTGCAATTTTGTTCTTACTTATTCTAAGTGACTTAACGTTCTTTTTTTTTTGAGACAGATCCTCAAGCTGTCGCCCTGGGTAGAGTGCGGTGGCATCACAGCTCACAGCAACTTCCAACTCCTGGGCTCAAACAATTCTCCTGCCTCCGCCTCCCAAGTAGCTGGACAACTGGTGCCTGCCACAACGCCCACCTATTTTTTGTTGCAGCCATCACTGTTGTTTGGCAGGCCAGGGCTGGATTCGAACCCACCAGCTCAGGTGTATGTGGCTGGCACCTTAGCCACTTGAGCTACAGGCGCCAAGCTGACTTAATATTCTTTTCCCTACCATTTTCCTACCTTTCGTATGAGCTGTTACTGATAATCTTTTCATAGATGGCTAACTCTTACGTTAAGCAACTAATAGTATCCTTAATTTCTTACAAGGGACCAAGACCTCAGTTGGTGCTATTCATTTTGTCATTCCTTCCGTTTAACTTCTGTATCTTTGCTGAATATTGTTCACCTTCAAGATTGCACTGTCGCAATTGTGCTGGTCGACAGTTCCATTTCTGAAATCTAGTTTTTCTAAAGAAAACTTTAGAAGAGTTACACAGACGTGTATGGAGATGATGATGTTAATCCAGAGCACTTACCTCCATTATTTAACAAGTATGTAAAGTCAGACGTCTGAGTTACCTTTTGAGCCTCAGGGTTTTTTAGTGATAAAAATGGAGTCACTATCTATTTCACGAGATTGTGGTAATTTTACAAGCAAGCACATATTCAAAACAGCCAGGACAGAAACTGCTACATAATCAATATTCTACATATGTGGGAACACTAATAAAAATGTGCTAGATAATCCAAATTAATATATTTGATTAATAACATTTAACAATACAGGCCAGGTACAGTGGCCTATTCCTATAATCCTAGCACTCTGGGAGGCTGAAGCCAGAGTATGAGACCAACCTGAGAAAGAAAGAAACTCCCGTCTCTACTAAAAATAGAAAAACTAGCCAGGCATCATACCAGACACCTGTAGTCCCAGGTGGGACTACAGCTACTCAGGAGGCTGAGGCAAGGAGATGCCTTGAGCCCAAGAGTTTGAGGTTGCTATGAAACATGATGCCACTGCACTCTACCCAAGGTGAAAGAGTGAGACCTGTCCCCCAAAAAATTAAAACTTAACAAGATAACTCACATTAATATAAAATATGAAATACGCTATTTGTTTCAGATCAATAGTTCTAAATCTTTAGAAAATATGATGTATAAAAAATTTACTAAATCACTTATTACAAATAATACTGGTTTACTTTTATTTTTTATTATTGTTATTTATTTATTTATTATTTTTTTTTGAGATAGAGTCTTACTATGTCACCCTCGGTAGAGTGCCATGGCATCACAGCTCACAGCAACCTCAAACTCTTGGGCTTAAGCGATTCTCTTGCCTCAGCCTCCTGAGTAGTTGGAACTACAGGTGCCCACCACAACGCCCAGCTATTTTGTTGTTGTTGTTGTTGTTGTTGCAGTTGTCATTGGTGTTTAGCTGGCCCGGGCTGCATTCAAACCCGCCAGCCTTGGTGTATGTGGCTCGCACCATAACCACTGTGCTACGAATGCTGAGCCACTGATTTACTTTTAAATGAAAAATGCTGTATACTGTCCTTCTGATCTTCAGAGAAATATCTCCTATTCTATAGAATGTGCAAACTGCATAAGGGCAGCAATCAATGATTTCGACCCTGCTAAGCCCCTCACTCCCTCTTAGACGTCTGCTCAACAATGAGCGTTACGTGATTAGAGTCTGTATTTGAGCTGAAACCAAACTCACTGGGCCATCTCAGATACTTTTTATAAAAGCCAAATAAAATCCATATAAATAATGAAATGTTTATCCAAATAAATACAGAAATAAATCCCAATTATATGCATATGTTTCCACAGCAAATCCAAATTATCACAAAATTTATGGGAATAATAAGTAAAAACAATTGTTAAATAGAACATGATTCTCTAAATGTGATTATTACTGTCTAATATCCCAAAATCTATTCATGGTAATAATTCAATTGTTTATAACTTTGTCTCTTCTGTCTTTAGAGCAAATCGAGGCACTCAACAGTAAGAAATGCCTTGCAGTTCAACCTTCTTCGTTTAATTCCCACACATGCTAGAGGCAGAAAAGTACACCATTGTATTTTTAAATAAGAAAGGCCTAAGAAATTAAAAATACAGTTCTACAGATAAAAGGTGTCTTCTAGCAAAAGAAACACATTCATATTTTATTATTTTTTTAGAATATAAAAGTATAAGTTTATTTTATGTTAGAGAAAGGGAAGTGGGGAAAGAGATGAGAAAGAGAAAGAAGAGGAAAGAAAGGAGGGAGTTAGAGATGGGAAGAAAGGAAGAAGGCCAGCCCCCAGTAATATTTTATGAGACACAGAATAACGTAACAGAACTTCAACAACAAAGAAATCCTGTAAAAACTTCAACCTGACAGAAGGTATTTTTACCATTAATTCTAACAAAGGAAAGCAAACCAAACTAGGAAAACTGAACTTCAAAGTTAAAGCTAGATGATTTTTTAAAAAGACCACTGCCAAAAGAAAAGTTCAAAACAAATAACATTTGCAAGGTTCAAATTTTCGCCTGGAGCAATAAAGCTCTGTAACATCAAACTCTCCTAGGAAATTCTCGGATCTTTGACATCCACAGTAAGTTATTTGAGTATTTAGGAGAAAAATGCACTATGTGTATACACACACACACACACACACACACACACACACCAATTTGTACTTATAACTCTTCCTGAGTATTGAAGAGAAAATTGTCCACAGACCATTGTTTAATTTCAGAAGAATAGCTGGGTTTATTTCTGCCTAAAAAACTTCAAAGAACAGAGCGCCCACTTTCAAAGATAACATTGTGACATACATCTTTTAGATATCACAATCAAAAATTTTAATTCAAAGGCCACAGAGATCTTATCATCTCATGTACAGAATGTGTCCAGCAACACAGACTTCGACAGCCTCAAGTCTGAAGTCACCGGGGAAGTGCAGTGTGAGGGTGGCCACGTCTGTAATCACTAAACCTTCTTGGCACTGTTCCTCAAAAAGATCTCGTTCTGTACTTAACACAAGTGTAGGCAAGTTGATCTTAGTTTCTCTTTTCAGTTCAGAAACCTACACCCACCTCTATTTAAATGTTGTTCCACAAAGGAAGGAGCCTATTACAGCATTTAAAAATAGGGACTCTCGGGTGTGGATATACAGGGGATTCATTACAGTTGCAGAGATGTTGAAATTTCCAAAATAAAAAAAGTGAAAGAAAAGGAGGAGAAAGAAGGAATGAAAGGAAGGAATGCAGGGTAAGGAGAGCTGAGAGTGGAACATGGAACCACACTGAACCTTAGCTCTGCAACTTATCAGCAGTGTGACCTTGGTAAACCTAAGGCTTCTCACCTGCAAAACTGGATAATAACAATTGCTGCTTTATGGACTTGTTAGGAGATTTGAAGCAGATAATATATATACTATCTGTCCATACCGTATTTATATGTATTATATATACAAGGTGGATCCACACTGTATATATACATATTATATACAGAGGATGGACATAAAGTTTGTACACAATTTAAAATAACTGTAACTTTTGCACGTGTAACAAATTAGTTACATGCCATAGTTGTAACAAATTAGTTACATGTGCAATAGTTGTAACAAATCACACACGAACTTTATGTCTACCCTGTATAATTTTTTATATATGTATCACTTAAAAGAATGCCTAACAGGTAAAATATTATCAAACCATTAACTTTTCTATATAATAATATTTATTATAATCAAGTAAGTTTGTTAGTTTAATGAAGTTATAGCTTAAGGTTATTCACTAGGAATATATTCAATATTTCAACAATATGACATGACCCTTGTAAAACTAAGAAAAATAACTGAGAACAAAAAATACATAGTTTTCAAATCATTCTTTCTGGGGCTTCAACTTTTTTTTTGAGACAGAGTCTCAGTCTGTCACCCTGGGTAGAGTGTCGTGGCATCGTAGCTCACAGCAACTTCAAACTCCTGAGTTCAAGTGATCCTCTTGCCTCAGCCTCCCGAGTAGCTGGGACTACAGGTGCCTACCACAACTCCCAGCTAGGTTTTCTATTTTAGTAGGGACGGGGTCTCACTGTTGCTCAGACTGGTCTCAAACTTGTGAGCTCAGGCCATCCACCCTCTTTGGCCTCCCAGAGTAATAGGATTACAGGTATGAGCCACCCTGCCTGGTACTAGGGCTTTAACTTTTTATAGGGCAATAAAAACATGGATTCAACAGCTAGGCTGCCGACATTTGAATTCCAAGTCTGCCGCTTGCTGGCTGTGTGACTTCAAGTAAGGATTTACTCAGTATTGGCTCAGTTTCTGTTTACCAGCTGGGATGACAACAGAGGCACTGTGAGGATTATATGAATTAATATATGCGAACTGCTCAGAACAGTGCCTGGCACTCAGTGAGCGCTATGTAAGTGTTAACATGAATTTAGTGATTAATAATTCTCACCAGGAGGGCGGCGCCTGTGGCTCAGTCGGTAAGGCGCCGGCCCCATATACCGAGGGTGGCGGGTTCAAACCCGGCCTCGGCCGAACTGCAACCAAAAAATAGCTGGGCGTTGTGGCGGGCGCCTGTAGTCCCGGCTACTCGGGAGGCTGAGGCAAGAGAATCACTTAAGCCCAGGAGTTGGAGGTTGCTGTGAGCTGTGTGATGCCACGGCACTCTACCGAGGGCCATAAAGTGAGACTCTGTCTCTACAAAAAAAATAATAATAATAATTCTCACCAGGAAACTGTTTGCCACCCCAAAACTGACCATTGTTAAACCCAACTAAAGTACTTAGACCAGGAGACATAATTTGGAAACTTACCAGCTATAAATCTGAACTAAACTCTTACCTTCCTACTCAGAAGTCCCGTGCAGACACAATCTTGGTCATCTACCTGCAAATTCTACATATCAAAGACCACCACCTGCTAAAATACTGGCAAAATCCAAAGATATATGACAACTATGTTTGTGTGCGCATGTGTGCACAGTATAGTATAGAGTGCTAAGATCTGAGCAATGGAAATATGTTTTTATTTTAATTTAACTGTATTTTCTAATTTTCTGCCATGTCCATGCATTGCTTCTGTAACCATAAAAGGTCATTTTAAAACACAGAAATGAAAGAAACAAATATCACATTTGTATAAGGAAAAAATCCACAATTCCCATACCTGTATTTATGAATAATGGCATTAAATAGTTTTCCGTCTCTCCAGCAGGTAGTGAAATTTTCGCATCGAATTCCAGAATAGCCTTCTGTTGCCTGCTGTGTCCACAGAAGCAATCTCTCTTTTGCAGACATATCCTCTGACTCTCCAGTAACATGGATATCAGATATCTAAATATAACAGAAAGTGTTAAACATTTAGAAGGAGGGAAGCTAACTCAGATTAAGAACCTACCTACTATGTGCAAAGCACTTTACAAGTGCTATTTTAGTTAATCCTCACAATTCTCACTTATAAACTAAATAAATTTTCTCTACATATGAGAAAACTGAATTTCAAAGAGATTAACAACAGATTTTAAAAGTCAGGCTTAACTCTTATGTGTCCAATATAAAAGTATCTAATAATTTTTACTATACCAAGACTTCACAGCATTGAAAAGTATACACCCTTCTTTGCTAATCAGATCTGTTAAAACAATGTAAGCAAACATTATTCTTAGTTATCAGAGGCAAAACCTATGAATCAGTCTGCACTATCACCTGCAGAGCAGAACTTAGTCCCACAGGTATTCTCTGCAAAGAACAAAGAAAAAAATAGTATTCTCTCCTGTTAACTATATTAGGTAACAGTTTGGTTGAAAAGTCCCCACTTTTCTCTTCAGTGCTTGTTCAGCTTACTCTACTAAAACCTTTAACTGATTTCCCCCCATACTTTGTTTTATTTAAGTTCTCTAAAAGACTCTTCCATTGAAGAATAATGAAAACAGATCACCAATTTTCATGATTTATGCTTTCCCAGAAGTGCCTTTTCGATAAGGGTCCTACTTAACCTGCTGATAATTATATTGAGGCACAAAGTGACTTTAATAAGGGTCACACATTAATTCCGAGCTGGGATTAACACCACCACCAACTGTTCCCTCAATCAGTGCAGGACAAAACGCCAAGGGATCAAGAAGGCAGGCGGCAAGCCAGGACGAGGATGAGCAAGGGAAAGAGACTGGAAGTCAGACACAGGACGCACAAATCATTCCGTAATAGGGAAAAAAATCACCAGACCCGGGTCATGAGACAGGCCGCTAGACCTGGCTTTGGACAGTTGGCGTCTGTGAGGCAACTCCCTCATCTATAAAATGAGCAGGACGTGGGAGGCAGATGATGTTTAAGACCCTTTTCAGTCTAAAGTCTTCCTAAGAGTCTATAAATACAGCACAGGAGTCAGGGGTCAAAGTAGGCAGAGCCAAGCAACTGAACAAGAATAAAAGAGAATCCAGACTAAAGAAAATCCTTCCCATGTGGCAGCACCAGGCTCAGACAGGAAGCCCTTTATTCCTCCCAGCTGCCGCAGAGCCAGAGGCACAGCCAGAGGCGGACCTGGGGCAGTGGATGCCCTTGCCAGGCCTGGCAGCCCCTAACACCACCACTTGCTGCAGAGGCCAGTGTGGGCCTTACACACCCTTTCTCCAGGGTTGGGTGGAAGCAGCCAAGCTCCCAGCGCCTCTCTCAGCCACTGTCTGAGAAACTCCCTGACAAATGCCCGGGTTTTCAAAGTGAAGGAAAGTTTCTCAATTTTAATTTACCTTCCTGGGTATCTGTATAATTTCTGTAGCATGGCTGCAAATGAACTGTGTGCATGAACACCTTATATCGCATATAGAGGGATTTTTTTTTTTTTTTAATGTAGAGGGAAAAAAAAGAGTATAAAATCCACCCATATTTTTCCACCCAGCTTTCAATGGATATGCTGGTCTAAAACTGCTTGAGTGTCCTCCTGGCACATCTCATGAGTTTGAACACCACCCCCACCATTTACATGTCCAGTTACTTAAAGGCTTTAAAAACCCTTCACTCACATGTAACATAATGAGAAGAATAATTTCTACTGAAAATTCAGCAACACCAGTGCAGTGCAATGCCTGGCACTTAGTAAGTATAAACTTAGCATAGGTTAGCTGTTTTACGGTTGTGGTTATTGTTATTCTTTTTCACAAAGGGAGAAGTGACAAAAAACTTGACTTTTTATTCTCTCAATTCTCTTCCTGTAGGAGTAAAAGAATAAGAGTTTTTAAAAATCTATTACCTCAAATTAATTGAAATCTACGAACACAAGGGTTCAAAGAAACTAATCTAGAATACCATGAATGAAAAAGTTAAGCCTCCAGGTAAAATTTCACAACAGGTCCCTGTAAGCCTGTAAAAATGATAAAATCAGCTGCTTTGGGGTACTCTGTATGGGTGGTGGTATAGCAACGCACTGTATAGAAAAGGCAGACAGCTGGGGAAAACAGGGACTGTTTTCTGCTGATTCAAGTGCATTCCATGTCAGTCTAGTTACAAAAGTAATTACCTATTAACTAGAGTAGTCAGTAAATTTCAACTACAAAGTACAGTATAGCAGGCTCAAGTGCTACAAGGTAGTTTTACTAGAGGAAGGATGTGGGAGGAAGAGTTTAGAGTCTGAAAGGGTTAACATATCAATTAAGAGAAAACAATGTATTCTTATTATGTAAGTTTCCAATGGATGAATTTCAGATTGTTACACACACTATTTCAGACTGCTATTCATATGTACACTATTAAAAAGCTGTAATTTATGTTATAAACCAAGTTTTAAAATATCAAAGACTAACACATTAACTCATTTTTAGCATCATCTTGCTTTTCCCATTTAAATGAACATCTTCCTCTTTTGGTAATTTAAGGTATTTTTAAAAAATATCCTGTTACCATTAGCACCAGGCTAAGCATATCAGACTTTTCCTGATACTGTCTACCCAGAACAAAAAAGAAAAATAAATTAAATGCTAAAAATTCTAAGACTACAGTTGCCATTCATAATCCCTGACTTGAAATGTGTGGTTCAGCGAAACAGCCTGAGTCCTTCAGCAATGACAAGTTAATTGATGGTTCCGTATGCAGGTTAGATCCTGGGAGGTAATCAAGCTGCCTCCTTTCCAAAACCTAGAGGCAATACAGTGATGATCAGAGAAGGTTGCAACTGCTGCCTGAGTTTAAATCTCAACTCCAATAATATGAAATGCATGGCCCAGACTAGGCACATAATCTAAAATCCATTTTCTTCATCTTTAAAATTTAAACAACAAACTATCCATAAAAAGACATCAAGAAAGCAATCTCATTTATAATAGATTAAAAAAAACAACATAGTAATAATTATAACCAAAGAGATAAAAGAGCTTTACACTGAAAACTAAAATATTGACAAAGAAATTAAAGACACAAATACATGGAAGAAAATGGAAAAATATGCCATGTTCATGGAGTAAAATAATAAATATTGTTAAAATGTCCATGTTAATCAGAGTAACCAACAGATTCAAGGCAACCCCCACCATATTTCTCACATTTTTTACAGAAATAGAAAAACAACCCTGAAATTCATAGGGAACCACAAATAACCCCAAAGCGCCAAAGCAAGCTTGACCAAAAAGTGCAAAGTTGGAGGCACCAAGAAGCCACAGCCGCCGAGCCTGACTGCGCCCGCTAGCTGCCCGGCCCGCCTGCGCTTAAACCTTCCCCAACCTGGTGACTCTTTTCCTAAAAGGACAGACCCACATGGGAGCTGCCTCCAACTAAAGCATTTGAGATGAAAGCAAATTGGCTCCACTTTTAAAACTTGAATTAGAGTGAGGCAGAGCAAGATGGCAGCCGAGTAACAGCTTCCTTGCATCTGGGCACCGTGAGTCTGGGGATATAGGACTCCAGGCATCTCTGGCTGGTGGGATCTGCCTATCATCACCCCTGAGAGGATACAGGGAGTCAGCGAGAGACTTCTGGACCCCAAGAGGAGGACTAAAACAGTGGAAAACCGGCAAGTGGTCGCGTGTGTTCAATCAGTCTAAACCCGCCCGCAACTGTAAGTTCAGTAGCAGCCAGACTGCAAACCAGAAAGGCCTTACCTATGAACTGTTTTGGTGTCTTTGGACTTGGCACTCAGCTGAACTGCCTTGGGGAGAGCCTGAGGGGGAGTGTGGAGAACTTTGGCCTTTGTCTAGGGCCCCAGTCTGAGCTGCTGAGCCAGACGGAGCTAATAGTGTTTGGCTCTGGGTCACAGGCAGACATTGTGAGCGATCTGCCCTGGCAAGCTCCGCCCTCAGGGTCGCAGAGCTGGAATTGGGTGGGAGCTGGTAACCCAGCGACCAAGTAGCCTAAGGGCGGGGTCTGAGCCGCCTTGCAGCCCTAACACTCAGGGGCAGAGGGAGACCAGTTTTGACACACAGGGTAAGTGGATAGCCACTTCAGCAGTGATTCCAGCGACAAGCACTTCCCTGAGAAAGCTTCTGCTCAGTAAGTGAACAAGTTCAAAGTGCCTTTTAAGTGGGCTGAAGAGAGATTTAGGGTGTCTACCTGCTGGGGTTTGAGAAACTAGCAGCCTCCAGTCCTATCAGAACTGTGATTAACATCTCATACTCCAGAAGACCACGTGTTGCCCAGACAATATTCAATAACATATACATACTGCTTTGTTTTTGGTTGTGTGTTTTGTTTTTTTTTTTGGTTTGGTTCTTTTTTTTTGTTTATTTTGATGTTGTGGACTGTTCTTTTGTTTTTTAAGTTCAACCTTTTCCATACAGATCCTTTTTCTTTCTCAATTTTTCTAGTTTAATTATAATTTCCCATTGCTGCCTATTTCAATAATTAGAACTTCATTTTTGTTAGTGTTTCTACCGCTATTATTTGGTTTTTCCAGCCAATTTTATCCCATAAAGTTTTCTGTTTGCTTGTTTTGGTTTGATTTATAGCATTTTTGTCTTTCCTCTCTACTTGGTGGAGGTGGGGTACTGTGTCTGATCAGGTTAGCAAAGAGCTGCTGACCTCAAGGGAACCACCCAACTGGACACCCCCAGAAGGTGGTTTTTTTTTTAAGGTTGTATCAAAGTACCCTACTGTACACCTATATTGCTCTGTCTCCCTCTTTCTGTGCCTCTTCTTTTTGTCAATATTCCTCTTACCCACCCCCTCTCCTTTCTCTATTTTTCTTTTTTTTTCCTTATCACTCGGTCCTCCTTTCTTTCATCCCTTTTTTGCTCTTAAACCTTCTCACACTTCTGGTCCTGTAACCCTTAGTCTACAGGCATGAGAACTTAAAGAGCAAGAGGAAGTGAAAGGAAAATTAGGGCAAGGAAACAGATAAAAGAAATCACCCATGAGGAAGAATCAGCAGAAAACTCCAGGCAACATGAAGAACCAGTCCAGAACAACCCCGCCAAGGGACCATGAGGTAGCTACTGCAGAGGATTCCACCTATACAGAAATGTTAGGAATGACAGAAAGGGCATTTAGAATACACATGTTGAAAACAATGAAAGAAATGATGGAAACAATGAAGGAAACTGCTAATAAAGTGGAAAATAACCAAAAGGAAATCCAAAAACAGAATCAAATCAGAGATGAACGATATGAAGAATATAAAAAGGATATAGCAGAGCTGAAGGAAATGAAACAATCAGGGAACTTAAAGATGCAATGGAAAGTATCAGCAACAGGTTAGACCATGCAGAAGAAAGAATTTCAGAGGTAGAAGACAAAGTTCTTGAGATAACTCAGATAGTAAAAGAGGCAGAAAAGAAGAGAGAGATAGCAGAACGTTCACTGTCAGAATTATGGGACTTTATGAAGCGTTCCAACATACGAGTTATAGGAATTCCAGAAGGGGAAGAAGAATGCCCCAGAGGAATGGAAGCCATACTAGAGAATATTATAAAAGAAAATTTCCCAAATATCACCAAAGATTCTGACACACTGCTTTCAGAGGGATATCGGACCCCAGGTCGCCTCAACTCTAACCGAGCTTCTCCAAGACACATTGTGATGAACCTGTCCAAAGTCAAGACAAAAGAAAAGATTCTGCAAGCTGCCAGGAGTAAGCGCCAGTTGACCTACAGGGGCAAATCCATCAGAGTGACCGCAGACTTCTCTAATGAAACTTTCCAAGCAAGAAGACAATGGTCATCTACCTTTAATCTACTTAAACAGAACAATTTCCAGCCCAGAATTCTGTACCCTGCTAAGCTAAGCTTCAAAATTGATGGAGAAATCAAATCATTTACGGATATACAAACATTGAGGAAATTTGCCACAACAAGACCAGCTCTACAGGAAATACTTCAACCTGTTCTGCACACTGACCACCACAATGGATCAGCAGCAAAGTAAGAACTCAGAAATTAAAGGACAGAACCAAACCGCCACACTGATGCAAAAGATAAAACTAAGCAATGGACTCTCACAAAATAAGACGAATAGAATACTACCACACTTATCAATTATCTCAATAAATGTTAATGGCTTGAATTCCCCACTGAAGAGACATAGATTGGTTGACTGGATTAAAAAACACAAGCCATCCATTTGCTGTCTGCAAGAAACACACCTGGCTTCAAAAGACAAATTAAAGCTCCGAGTCAAGGGTTGGAAGACAATTTTTCAGGCAAATGGAATTCAGAAGAAAAGAGGAGTTGCAATCTTATTTTCAGATACATGTGGATTTAAAGCAACTAAAGTCAAAAAAGACAAAGATGGTCACTTTATATTGGTCAAGGGAAAAATACAACAAGAAGACATTTCAATTCTAAATATCTATGCACCCAATTTAAATGCTCCCAGATTCTTGAAACAGACCTTAGTCTGAGCAATATGATATCTGATAATACCATAATAACAGGGGACCTTAACACTCCTCTTACAGAGCTGGACAGATCCTCTAAACAGAAATTAAACAAGGATATAAGAGACTTAAATGAGACCCTAGAACAACTGTGCTTGATAGACACATATAGAACACTCCATCCCAAAGATAAGGAATATACATTCTTCTCATCACCCCATGGAACATTCTCCAAAATTGATCATATCCTGGGACACAAAACAATTATCAACAGAATCAAAAGAATTGAAATTTTACCTTGTATCTTCTCAGACCATAAGGCACTAAAGGTGGAACTCAACTCTAACAAAAATGCTCGACCCCACCCAAAGGCATGGAAACTAAACAATCTTCTGTTGAATAACAGATGGGTGAAGGAAGAAATAAAACAGGAAATCATTAACTTCCTTGAGCATAACAACAATGAAGACACAAGCTACCAAAACCTGTGGGATACTGCAAAAGCAGTTTTGAGAGGAAAATTCATCGCTTTAGATGCCTACATTCGAAAAACAGAAAGAGAGCACATCAACAATCTCACAAGAGATCTTATGGAATTGGAAAAAGAAGAACAATCTAAGCCTAAACTCAGTAGAAGAAAAGAAATATCCAAAATCAAATCAGAGATCAATGAAATTGAAAACAAAAGAATCATTCAGAAAATTAATGAAACAAGGAGTTGGTTTTTTGAAAAAATAAATAAAATAGATAAACCATTGGCCAGACTAACGAGGAATAGAAAAGTAAAATCTCTAGTAACCTCAATCAGAAATGATGAAGGGGAAATAACAACTAATCCCACAGAGATACAAGAGATCATCTCTGAATACTATGGAAACTCTATGCCCAGAAATTTGACAATGTGCAAGAAATGGATCAATATTTGGAATCACACCCTCTACCTAGACTCAGCCAGGAAGAAATAGAGCTCCTGAACAGACCAATTTCAAGCACTGAGATCAAAGAAACAATAAAAAAGCTTCCAACCAAAAAATACCCTGGTCCAGATGGCTTCACTCCAGAATTCTATCAAACCTTCAAGGAAGAGCTTATTCCTGTACTGCAGAAATTATTCCAAAAAATTGAGGAAGAAGGAATCTTCCCCAACACATTCTATGAAGCAAACATCACCCTGATACCAAAACCAGGAAAAGACCCAAACAAAAAGGAGAATTTCAAACCAATCTCACTCATGAACATAGATGCAAAAATTCTCAACAAAATCCTAGCCAATACATTACAGCTTATCATCAAAAAAGTCATTCATCATGATCAAGTAGGCTTCATCCCAGGGATGCAAGGCTGGTTTAACATACGCAAGTCCATAAACGTTATGCACCATATTAACAGAGGCAAAAATAAAGATCACATGATCCTCTCAATAGATGCAGAAAAAGCATTTGATAAAATCCAGCATCCTTTTCTAATTAGAACACTGAAGAGTATAGGCATAGGTGGCACATTTCTAAAACTGATTGAAGCTATCTATGATAAACCCACAGCCAATATTTTACTGAATGGAGTAAAACTGAAAGCTTTTCCTCTTAGAACTGGAACCAGACAAGGTTGTCCTCTGTCACCTTCACTATTCAACGTAGTGCTGGAAGTTCTAGCCAATACAATTAGGCAAGACAAGGAAATAAAGGGAATCCAAATGGGAGCAGAGGAGGTCAAACTCTCCCTCTTTCCTGACGACATGATCTTATACTTAGAGAACCCCAAAGACTCAACCACAAGACTCCTAGAAGTCATCAAAAAATACAGTAATGTTTCAGGATATAAAATCAATGTCCACAAGTCAGTACAGTCAAGATGAGAAGCTAGTTAAGGACACAACTCCCTTCACCATAGTCTCAAAGAAAATGAAATACCTAGGAATATACCTAACGAAGGAGGTGAAGGACCTCTATAAAGAAAACTATGAAATCCTCAGAAAGGAAATAGCAGAGGATATTAACAAATGGAAGAACATACCATGCTCATGGATGGGAAGAATCAACATTGTTAAAATGTCTATACTTCCCAAAGCAATCTACCTATTCAATGCCATTCCTATCAAAATACCAACATCGTACTTTCAAGATTTGGAAAAAATGATTCTGCGTTTTGTATGGAACCGGAAAAAACCCCGTATAGCTAAGGCAGTTCTCTGTAACAAAAATAAAGCTGGGGGCATCAGCATACCAGATTTTAGTCTGTACTACAAAGCTATAGTGCTCAAGACAGCATGGTACTGGCACAAAAACAGAGACATAGACACTTGGAATCGAATTGAAAACCAAGAAATGAAACTAACATCTTACAACCACCTAATCTTTGATAAACCAAACACGAACATACCTTGGGGGAAAGACTCCCTATTCAATAAATGGTGTTGGGAGAACTGGATGTCTACATGTAAAAGACTGAAACTGGACCCACACCTTTCTCCACTCACAAAAATTGATTCAAGATGGATAAAGACTTAAACTTAAGGCATGAAACAATAAAAATCCTCCAAGAAAGCATAGGAAAAACACTGGAAGATATTGGCCTGGGGAAAGACTTCATGAAGAAGATTGCCATGGCAATTGCAACAACAACAAAAATAAACAAATGGGACTTCATTAAACTCAAAAGCTTCTGTACAGCTAAGGAGACAATAACCAAAGAGACAACCTACACAATGGGAAAGGATATTTGCATATTTTCAATCAGACAAAAGCTTGATAACTAGGATCTATAGAGAACTCAAATTAATCCACATGAAAAAAGCCAACAATCCCTTATATCAATGGGCAAGAGACATGAATAGAACTTTCTCTAAAGACGACAGACAAATGGCTAACACATGAAAAAATGTTCATCATCTCTATATATTAGAGAAACGCAAATCAAAACAACCCTGAGATATCATCTAACCCCAGTGAGAATGGCCCACATCACAAAATCTCAAAACTGCAGATGCTGGCGTGGATGTGGAGAGAAGGGAACACTTTTACACTGCTGGTGGGACTGCAAACTAGTACTACCTTTCTGGAAGGAAGTATGGAGAAACCTCAAAGCACTCAACCTAGACCTCCCATTTGATCCTGCAATCCCATTACTGGGCATCTACCCAGAAGGAAAAAAATCCTTTTATCATAAGGACACTTGCACTAGACTGTTTATTGCAGCTCAATTTACAATCGCCAAAATGTGGAAACAGCCTAAATGCCCACCAACCCAGGAATGGATTAACAAGCTGTGGTATATGTATACCATGGAATACTATTCAGCCATTAAAAAAAATGGAGACTTTACATCCTTCGTATTAACCTGGATGGATGTGGAAGACATTATTCTTAGTAAAGCATCACAAGAATGGAGAAGCATGAATCCTATGTACTCAATTTTGATATGAGGACAATTAATGATAATTATGGTTATGGGGGGAGAAACAGAAAGAGGGAAGGAGGGAGGTGGGTGGGGCCTTGGTGTGTGTCACACTTTATGGGGGCAAGACATGATTGCAAGAGGGACTTTACCTAACAATTGCAATCAGTGTAACCTGGCTTATTTACCCTCAATGAATTCCCAACAATAAAAAAAAAAAAAAGGCAAAAAAAAAAAAAAAAAGTTGGAGGCACCTATCTACATTATTTCAAAATATACTATAAAACTACAGT
Source organism: Nycticebus coucang (assembly GCF_027406575.1). Lineage (NCBI taxonomy): Eukaryota > Metazoa > Chordata > Mammalia > Primates > Lorisidae > Nycticebus > Nycticebus coucang. The sequence continues at coordinate 23,627,648 of NC_069788.1, read as the reverse complement.
AATGAAAACAGCATGGTAATAGCACAAAAATAGAAACATAGATCAAGAAACCAATGGAGGGTTCAGAAAAAAATTCACACATTTCTGGTCAATTGATTTTAGGCAATAGGGCTAGGAACATACAATGAAGAAAGGACAGTCTCGTCAATAAATGATGTAGGGAAATCTGGAAGCCCATATGCAGAATGGAATAAGATCCTTATCTCACATCACATTCAAAAATCAACTCAAAGTGAATTAAAGACTTATAGTTAAGTCTTACAACTGAAAAACTACTAGAAATCATAAAGAAAAGGTTCTTGACTGTGGTCTGCACAATGTTTTGCTTTTTTTTGTATATTACCCCAAAATGACAGATAACAAAAGCAAAGATAGACAAATGAAATTACGTCAAACTAAAAAGCTTCTATACAGCCAAGGCAACAATCAACAGAGTGAAGAGGCCACCTACAGAATGGGAGAAAATATGTATTTGCAAGCCATTCATCTGACACTGGGTTAATATCCAAAACATATAAAGAACCCAAATAACTCAATAATAAGAAAACAATAACCCAATTTAAAGATTGTCCAAGTGCCAGGGATTTGAGACAAGCAGGAACAGAGTGTCCTTGTAACAGTAAGACATATTAGAGAGCACAAAGGAAAAAACAAACTGAGCTGGATTCAGAATTCACTGCTTGCTAAGGAATTGTGGCAAAGAGAAAAATGTAGTATTTCCAGGAAGGATTTTTGGTTATGTAGGGGAAAGCAATATAAGTAAGTAAAATAATTCCATAAATGTGTATGCTATATGAAATGTCTTTTGTAACAAAATGAAACTCTGATAGTGAAAAAAATATATAATAAAAATTGTCCAAGGATCTAAATAGACATTTCTCAAAACAAGACATTCAAATGGCCAACAGGTTTGAGAAAAAATGCTCAACAATACTAAGTATCAGAGAAATGCAAATTAAAACCACACTTTGATATCTCCTTACTCCTATTAGAAGAAGTATTCTCAAAAAGAGGAAAGATAGGGGGCAGCGCCTGTGGCTCAAAGGAGTAGGGCACTGGCTCCATATACGGGAGATCAGGAGGTGGTGGGTTCAAACCCGGCCCTAGTCAAAAACTGCAAAAAAAAAAAAAAAAAAAAAAAGAGGAAAGATAACAAGTGCTGGTGAGGATATGGAGAAATGGGAACCCAGGCACACTGCTGGTGGAATGTAAATTAGCACAGCCATTATGAAAAACACTGTGTAGTTGCTCCCAAAATTAAAAATAGAACTAATGTAATCCAGCAATCCCATTACTGGGTGTAAATCCAAAGGAAATCAAACTAGTATGTCTAAGAGGTATCTGCATCCCCATGTTTCCTGCAGTGTTATTTAATAGAGCTAAGATATGGATCAACCTAGTGCTCTCAATGGAAGAATGAATAAAGAAAATACAGACACAATAGAATGTGTGTACTTTTTATGCTTTAAAAAAAAAAGAAGGAAATCCTGTCCTTTGTGACAGCATGGATGAACCTGGAGGACATCATGTTAAGTGAAATAAATCAGGAATAGAGTCAAATATTGATAGATCTTACTTACATGTGGAATCTAAAAAAGTTGAACTCATAAAAGTGGAGAACAGAACTGTGGTTCCCAGGGGTTGAGGGTGGAGAATGGAGAGAGGCTAGGGAGATGGTGGCCAAGCAATAACAAAATTTTAGTTCAATAGGATGAAGAATGCACAATTTCAAGACATCTGCTTGTTGTCTGTAGCTAATAACAATGTACTGTGTTCCTGAAAATTACTAAGAGAGTAAACTTTAAGTGTTTTTATCACAAAAAATGATAATCATATGTGGTAATGCATATGCCAATTACCTTGTTTAACCATTTCACAGTGCATACATATTTCAAAACAACATGCTGTACACAATAAATAGTATATATGATTTTTATTTGTCAATTTGAAAAATACTTAAATGATGATAAAATAGTGTCTCCCTCTGGGGCCAGGCATGGTGGCTCATGCCGGTAATCCTAGCACTCTGGGAGGCCGAGGCTGGTAGATTGCCTGTGCTTACGGGCTCAAGACCAGCCTGGCAAGAGCTAAACCCATCTCTAAAAATAGTCAGGCATTATGGCAGGCACCTATAGTCCCAGCTACTCAGGAGGTTGAGGCAAGAAGATCACTTAAACCCAAGAATTTGAGGCTGCTACTAAAAATAGAAAAAATAGCCAGGCATTGTGGTAGGCACCTGTAGTCCCAGCTACTTGGGAGGCTGAGGCAAGAGAATCACTGGAGCCCAAGAGTTTGAGGTTGCTGTGAGCTATGACACTACAGCACTCTACTGAGGGTAACAAAGTGAGACTCGGTCTCAAAAAAAAAAAAAAAAAGTCTCCTACCTTGGATGGTTCTAAAGATTAAATAAGGTGGGATTGCAAACTAACACAACCCCCATGGAAAAAAGTGTGAAGAATTATCAACAAATAAAAGTAGACCTTCCTTGGGCGGTGCCTGTGGCTCAAAGGGCGCTGGCCCCATATGCCGGAGGTGGCGGGTTCAAACTCAGCCCTGGCCAAAAACTGCAAAATAAATAAACAAATAATAATTTAAAAGTAGACCTTCCATTTGATCCTACAATCCCATTACTAGGTGTCTACCCAAAAGAAAAAAAGTCATTTTACCACAAGGATATTTGTACTAGAATGTTTATTCCAGCTTAATTTACAATTGCCAAGATGTAGAATCAACCCAAGTTCCCATCACCCTATGAATTCACAGATTACACACGGTGGCGTACGTACACCATGGAGTACTAGTCAGCCATAAGAAAACATGGAGACTTCGTGTCTTTTGTGTTTGCCTGGGGTTGAAACACATTCTTCCTTGTAAACTATCACAAGAATGGAAAAGCTTGAGTATCCAATGTACTCAATACTAATGTGAAACCAATATATAAACAACTACACGCTCACACTAAAGAAAAAACACAAGTTTAGTCTAATGAGGGGGAGGGAAGAAAAGTGTGTGTGGGGGGCGGTGATTGGCGGGATGTCACCTAATGTGCACAATGTGAGAGTGTTCAACACACCCCCTGGGCAAAAGGCTGAACTACAACTTAGAAATGAAAACAATGTAAGCTAAACATTTGTGCCCTTATATCAATTAAATGAAATAGTCACATCAAGTGCCTGATACACAGAAACTAAACGTTTGCTTCTCCCACCACAATTTCATTACCTATGATAGTATTTGCTTCTTAAAGCTTCTCACCAACAATCTGTCCCCAGCATCAAAAACAAACACAATACTTTACACCAGAGTTCCTTTTGGAAACTTGAAGCTCTCAGGCCTCACATCCTGGTCACTGCTGGCTACCACCCAAATTCAAGTTCTTCCTGTCACTGAGCCTCTCGTGTGCATACTTCAACTGTGATGCATCCTCCTGATCCAGCTTGCCACCAGAAAAATCCACTCCATGGCAAACAAAGTCTCGAACATCTTCAGTATCTTAAACTGCTTTTCCATTTTTACTGAACCCCAAGTCTCCCCCACTGTGTTAACTAAAATTTAGTTGAGTCTGAGACGCCAATAGCCTGAAGGCAGGGCAGGTATATTACTCCTCTAGTAATGCAACCAAGTGCTTTTCAAACAATTATTGACAGGTACAAAAATGGCATTTTTTGCATGGTGGGCCACCCTTGCTCTTCCATCTCCTTCCTCTCCTCAAAATGATGCCCACGTCACAACCAAGGTGTGGCAACTGGATGAGTGTGCCCCTGCACTCTCAAACCCTGTCTCCACCCTGTCCCCACCTTCAGTCCTCTGTCCTTTTCCATTTCAGCAGTCACACACCTGTGCCCCAATCTCATCATCTGACAGCAGCTTCCTGCTCTCCCGGCGCTTTCCTTAGCTAACTCTAGCTCACCCGCTTATCTGACTTCATCGACATCTCAGATTCCTTGACTTGCCCAATTTTCTTCTAATCTATGAGCTACAGGGGAGGAAAAATGATGTTTCCTCAGCTCATAAGTTCTTAGCTAGAAGTTCTTAGTTGGAATGGACAAGAAGTGAAAAACAAACAGATGCTTATTAGTAGGTATATTTCATATATACTTGGGGGGAAAAGGAGGGGTTGGGAAGCCAGAAGATGCCATTCTAAAATAGGAAGGACTGTTGAGGTGAAGACAATAAAAAGAAGTGGATGTGCCAGGCGCTGTGACTCACACCTGTAATCCCAGCACTCCGGGAGGCTGAGGTGCGTCCACTGAGTGAGCTCAGAAGTTCGAGACCAACCTAAGCAAGAACAAGACCCCGGCTCTACTAAAACACAGAAAAACTAGCCAGGCATTGTGGCAGGCACCTGTAGTCCCAGCAACTTGGGAGGCTGAGGCAAGAGGATCATTTGAGTCCAGGAGTTTCAAGCTGCCGTGATCTATAACGCCATAGCCCTCTACCCAGAGCGACAGAGTGAGACTCTGCTCAATAAATAAATAAATCAAAAGAAACAGATGCAGGAAAGCTCTCTGTTCTCTATCTATAATCTGCCTGAAAGCTGGACACAGATTTACAAAGAAAAAGGTATCCTTACCCCCTTAACCAGGGAGAATTAAGGTTAACCACCGAAGACAACCTTAGATGACGATGGGCTTGGAGATAGTACTAAAGGAATCCATACAAATAAGTTTAACTAACTAGCCTTTTTATCTGCCATTTATCTGCCATTTGCTGCCCCCAGAGGCTAAAAATTATTTTCTTTTGTCACTTCTCTCAATATTTACTGCCCTTTGTTGAAGATGCCACATAAACTGAAATTCAAAGCCACCTCTTTTGAGAACTGCTCATTCCTGGGTGTCTCCTATGTACATGCAAAATATACGTGTTAATAAACTTCTGTGCTTCTTTTGTTAATCTGGCTTTTGTTACACGCATCCATTCTAAGAATTTATGATGACTAAAGAAAAAAATTACCTTTCTTCCCCTCTTACAGAGAGCCCTCTTCTACCTTTACATCTTCTCTGCCTTCTATTGCATTACCCATCACTTAACTACTTTCTTACTAATATCCCCAACTCCCCCATCCTCCTGTTCTTACCCTGCAACCTCTCAACCAGACTCCAATCCTCACCAACCCAGCTGTGTGTGTTCTCTGCTCTAAAACTCTCTAGCCTAGGGCTAGATTACAGGGGTCCTCAAACTTTTTAAACAGGGGGCCAGTTCACTGTCCCTCAGATGGTTGGAGGGCCGAACTATAGTTTAAAAAAAAAAACTATGAACAAATCCCTATGCACACTGCACATATCTTATTTTGAAGTAAAAAAACAAAACGGGAACAAATACAATCACACCGCCTCATGTGGCCCGCGGGCCTCAGTTTGAGGACCCCTGGATCTCTACTAGAAAAACCACCATGTGACTTGTTGTACCAAAACTCCAGATGTGCGCTCTCAGCTGGGTGCTCAGAGAAACTTGGCAATTCTTGGTGCCCTAACTGGCCGGTTTTTCCACTCCTCACAATGCTTCTTTCTATTTTCTCAGGAAAGAAGGACATTAGATTGTTTTCCTAAACATAAGGGAAGAGGGAGGGAGGAGAGCGCCTATCATGTCCTCTTTCACCATCTCCCTCATTTGGCAAACACTCATCTACTTGTACCATTAACAGGAACTGGTTACACAACCATCCTCCTGGAGCTTACAGTCTAAGAATAGAAACACAGCGTGGAGAAGGGCTCGTGCAAATGCCTCCCGTCTCTCATCCTGATCTCTCTGAGGCATCTGTCACTGGCAATCTTTCCTCTTTGGCTCCCACGATGTCACCCTTCCTGGTTTTCCTCTTGCCTCTCTGGCCATTCCTTCTCAGTATTCCTCAGAGGTGCCTCTGCTACCCAATTTTATTCGTGTGTTTTTTGGGGGGTCTGTCTGTTCTTGTTTTTGAGAAAATATCTCACTCTGTTGCCCAGGCCAGCATGGTGTCATCATAGCTCATCACAACTTCAAACTCCAGCGATCCTCCTATCTCAGCCTCCTGAGTAGCTGGTACGACAGGCACGCACCACCAGACCCAGCTAATGTTTCTATTTTTTGTAGAGAAGGGGTCTTGCTCTTGCTTAGGCTGGTCTTGAACTCCAGTTCCCACAACAAGAATGCATCTCCACTGTGCATTTACATGGCCCACCCCTACCCAGAGAAGGCTGTCACCAACCCCCACCCCACTCTACTCTTCCCTCATCCCTCTCCTTGTGGAAGCTTCAGCAGATTCTGTCTCAGGGATCTGCAGGAGGGACCCCACCGCCCGGTGTTTTCGCGGCTCCCCACGTATACTATTGAGATGTACGTGCTGTGCGTCACTGCTGTCTGTTGATATCATCTTCCCTTACTTTACATGAGCAACAGACACTGAAGGACAAAATCATGTTTACCTTAGTATTACAGTGTCCAGCTCATTCAATACTCGGCACATAATAGACGTTGAGTAAATACCCCGTGAACAAATGAGTCCGACAGAGGCAGACACCGTTGGAATCAGCACAGCAGATTAACAGCAGCAAGGATCCTCTTGATCAGTTCTGCTTGGTCGTATATTTCAAGGTTAAGGTCCCACATGGGAGAATAGGCATAGATACCTGTCACTTTTTGTGATATATACACAGAATCAGCCAAATCTTTATTTCACTTGAAAATTACAGGAAAAAGATTTTTTCCTTTCCATGGAACAAAACCCAAAATGTGGTGGTGCCGCTGCACACACGGAGCAGGAAAGGGCAACCCGCCTCTGACACTGACGTGGATTCCTTTTCCAAGATATTCCAAGCTTAAATTCGAAATAAGAATCTTTAAGATTTTTTTTTTTTTGACAAGTTCAAATATTTTCCAGAGCCCTAACAAAAACTGATTTATAGAGAAAGTTCTGGGTTATAAAAACACTCCGCATGAGGCAGTCTCAAAAACTGCCTGGGCAAGTTAGAAAGCAAGTTCCCCAAATGCAGATTCTTTGAGCTCCTCCTGGTAACAAATACTCAGAAAATCTCACCGTTTGGATAAGAGGTCCTCAAACACATTGAGTTAGAAATGTGGCTGGTGGCTATATTAGTTTTAGCAAGATGATCTTGGGCCCTCTAGGACATAAAAGTAAATCTAGATACCCAATATATAAAGTCATTTTCATAGTTCAGGATTCTGGGTCTTCAGAATAAAGCTGTACCCTTTCATTGCACATAGGTAAGCTCAAAACCTGAAATAAAAATACTGAAAACTAACAGTTAAAAAAAGCCCTGCCACTCGTCCCTGCCCTGGCTGCTGCTTTTCCCGCACCCCCTCTCATCTTCTACACAACACTGGAACTTCACTCCCTACTTTCCCTTCTCCTTCTTAGCAGAGCTGAGACGACATCTAATTACTGAAGCACCAGTGACTGGAACTGAAAGAAGAAGGTGCAGGAGACTGCAGGCGAGAACCTTGGGGAGAAGGGGCAAGGACAGGCACAGTTCACATACAGAGACTAAGCCTGCCCCTCCTTCACACAGCTCCCACGGTGGAGTCCCCAGATGCAAGCCCGCCCCTGGTGAGTGAGGGATGTAAACAACACAAGGTCTAACCAAATGCCCCCGAAAGCACGGTCAGGCAATGCGGTCCACAGTCTCCACTAACAGCTACAGGGCACTAGGAACAGCTGAGAATAAGCGGAATGTTCTGATTCCGCAATCTGAGCACCAAAGCAACCAGCACTGGAGCTCTCAAAGCACAAAAGGATCTAACTGACGGACGTCTCTGAATCCTCCTCATGTGCATTGCCTCATCCTGCCGAACACTCATCTGCTACTTTCCCACAAGCCTAGGGAAGATATAAGCACCTAATACTATGGACACGTTAAGTTTTGGGAGGCAAATCATCTCTATTTCCTCTCTTTTCCCACTACCAATCTGAGTTGAGGCAACTTCTGTCTCTCGTCTGGACCATTACCTCTCATCTCCAATATCAATACTAACAACATCTTTGAGAACACAGTCGTGATGGGCCTAGAATAACACTGACCTTCCACCTTCTGGCACTGAGCCTCAGTGACTGGATTAGTAACTGTCTCCTAAGTAGTCTCACTGCACCACGTTTTGCTCCCACGATCATTCCCAGTCCAGTTTGTTCTTTACTCTGCACCCACAGTCATCCAGTTTAGTCTTGGCTGCTCCCTCCAGATCCACACCATTCTCCTTCTCCTGTATGATGAAGCCATATAAACATCAAGCCGTATGACCCCCATGCTCCCTCTCTCCTAGGAGCCTTTGTTCAAGCTACTTCTCCCCTTGGAACATTCTCCCCATGCTCATATTTGGTGCTTGATAACTATCTGCTGAATAAGAGCAGGGAGGGGTACAGAAAGGAAAGAAGGAAGTCAAAAAGAAAGAAAAACTACGAATGATTGGAAACATGTTTCATATTTGCTGTAAATGAGTTCTACCCTGTCACGTAAACTTCGTAATTTCAGAAAATTAAATGACTTCCAATTGACCTCACTTTTCAGAAACAACACACTACACCTATCACTGCCCAAGAGTGTCCAGCAGGAAGCACAAGTCCAAGGACCAGTCAGTGGGAACCCAATGACCAGTAGGGAAGCTGGGCTTCCTCTGAATCACTTCTCCAAAAAAAATTTCATAAACTTGGCATGGTGTATAGACTCAAGAGGTCTTTACAATGAAAGAAACAAACCAACATATCCCATCCTACAGCACACTATCATTTCACTCACAGCTTAGTGCTAAGTGACCCCTTACTGCTAAATGAACTGCAACAGCCTCACCCGTGTTAGTCAGCTGAATCTGGAAATGTGAAAGTCCTATGAGCAAAGTCAATGGCACCAGACAACTGGGCAACAGGAACACCCTATTTTTACAGATGTTGTCATGGTCATGGCATGCACTGAGCACACAAGAACGGCCAACTCCAAAGTTGACTCAGATCCTCCCTAAAAGCTAATTCACACTTTTTTCCCTTTATGTGTGTAATTATTCTATATAAGGCAAATACCACTTTTCATTTTAAATCACTTTTTAAAATCATATAATTTATTAAAAAGTATTTCAAATCTACTACCTAAATAATGTAGGTAAAACAGTAGAAAAGGCAACATCCTGTAGTTAGGAGAACTGAGGTATTTAGCTTAGAAAAGGTTATAAAAATAGTGAAGATTAAGAGAGCATGGGAATTGAAGCTGAAAGGAAGTAGAGCCACGTGGCGGATGCCCTCACCTCAGTGGTGAACAAGCTGAGATTAACAAAGGCGCTGTCACTTGCCCAGGGTCTCACAGCACACTAGGAGGGGGCTTAAGGTATGAACCTGGGTACCCTAAATTCCAGTTCGGATTTACAATGGAATAAAATTTCTTCTTGGTTTTTAGAAAAGAAATGTCTCCTTACAATTCATATTAATTTTTCCTCTGTGTCAGGAGCCAGCCCGGCTGCTCGCCCGGCTTCCTGTCAGAGCTCTCATTGCTGGGAAAACGGCTGCACGGACAGAGGTCCTGAAAGGGAATCTCCTGGCTTTGCCCCACCCCTAAACTCAGGACCCTTTTCACTGCAGCTTCTCAGCCTCTATATCAGCAGAATAGCAGAGACAAGGAACACCGCACATTTTCGAGGAAGATGTACTCGGGATCTCTCATGTGAACTGGATGGCAGGGTTCACAAACATTTTCCCCACGAGACCAGCCACACCTCCTTACCTGACAGCCTCTCCCCACAGAACAGCAGATTTACCTCTGGCCTTATTTTCCCTTCCTTTATGGTATCAGAGTTAACCCCAATAATGGCCCTGAAATGTGTCCATACCAGAAAAGGTGTCAATTACCAGAAAAATAGCTCCCAAACTTGGTCCCTCAGAAGGTGATTTCCATTCCAACAGCCTGACAAAGTTTTAAGCTAACTATGGAATGTGAAGAATACGGTCAGCACGCTGACATGTAATAGGTATTCAGTAAATATTTTCTGGAGAAATGAGTGAGAAGATGAGTGGAGGTGGCATTACAAGGACAGATAAGGTGGCAGCCTACTCAGTTTATGCAGAATGTTCTATGTCTGAAGGAAAGAAAGAAGCATCCTGTTAAAAATGGTGAAAACTTATGGCACTCTTCTACTCAGAGGGTGGTTACAAGATGTTTCCTCCAAGGGTACATGTGAAACTTAGTGAATGTTGAATGTAAACGTCTTAACACAATAACTAAGAAAATGCCAGGAAGGCTATGTTAACCAGTGTGATGAAAATGTGTCAAACGGTCCATAAAACCAGTGTATGGTGCCCCATGATCGCATTAATGTACACAGCTATGATTTAATAAAAAAATAAAAATTAAAAAAAAAAAAAGATGTTTCCTCTTTTCTCTGGAGTAGAAAACAGCAGAATAGAACTTTTAAAGCACTTTATACTCTCCAAAGTCTTTTTCACATGTATGATATCACGGAATCCTCAAAACAAGAAACCACTCCAATTTTACAGATGTGGATATTAAAAAATTGATGTCTTCTGACTCCAGGTCTCTTAAGTTCTCTCCCCTCTACTCCACCAACCTCAGTGACTCCCTACAACATGGAAGACGGAGCTGTAGCTACGGATGACCCAGCTCATTCTACAGAAGCGGAAACGGACCTGCGGGACACACAATGGATGCAGACACGATAGCTTGCCAAGTGTTCTTCCACACAGAACATGAAATTCTTACCAATTTAGAGCGCTAGATACAAAAACATTGCCAAAAAAATCAGTTCCTTTATATGTTTTTTCTTTGTATGTTTTTATAAAAGCAAAAAATAATGATTATTTTCTATTCAAGAGAGTTTAGGTATTAACAGGAATAAAGCAGAAGTTTGGAAAAGGTAGAGCTCAAGGTTCTCCTACTCTCTAGTCTCAAGTTATTCCAAGAGTAAAAGTTTAACATTAGGAGGAAGACGGGTGCAGAGCTATGGAAGACGGTGACTTGCATTTAATTCCTGCTTCCCCATCCACTGGCCCTGTGACTTCCCTCTTATACAATGAGGATAACAATAGTACCCTCTCAATGTTGAGATGGGGGTGACATGAACACAGGGCTCAGAACTGCGCCTGCCCCACAGTCAATGGAGGCAACTGTGTAAGAGGACGAGTTTTACACGGCTGAGACTATTTCATTCACGACACTTGACACCAGTCAGGCAAAAGCAAATTCCATATTGAATTTATCAACAACAAGCAAATATTTCCAAGCTAAGATGTTTGCTTCCAAAGACAATTTTTTCAAAAATATCTTAACTATTTTGGCAGAAACAAATGTAATCAACACATTTTAGCATCTGCTTCCAAGTTTTAAAAAAAAAAACAACCAAAGTGTGAAAATGCTCCACACAGTATTTTAAACTGAAAAGACTACACAAACATTTGGAAAATTTTAACCTCTTGCGTATTGCCTACATAAAAGGAAGAGTTAAATGGACAAATACAATTAAAAAGTTAATAAAGTTCAAGTTTAATATTCTGAATAGATGATTACCTTGAACAAATTCTTATCTATTATTCGAACAGGGAGAAAACTAACATGTGGCTCAGTGAGCAGGGCGCCAGCCCCATATACCGAGGGTGGCATGTTCGAACCCAGCCCCGGCCAAATTGCAACAAAAAAACAGCCGGGCGGTGTGGCGGGCGCCTGTAGTCCCAGCTACTCGGGAGGCTGAGGCGGGAGAATCGCCTAGGCCCAGGAGTTGGAGGTTGCTGTGAGCTGTGTGACGCCACAGCACTCTACCGAGGGCAATAAAGTGAAACTCTGTCTCTACAAAAAAAAAAAATAATAACTTTTTTGTAGAGCCAAGGACTTTGAACTTTTTCAAGTCCCTCACTGAACTAAAAAAACAGTGGCATTGTAATGTTAACTTAGGAACCCAAGTTCTATTCAATTATTTTAAAACTAAACTTTCACAAACTGGTTGCAAAATCTAAATGACTAAAAACAGCCCAAAACTCAGTAAATGAGGTCCGGTGTGGTGGCACATGCCTGTAATCCTAGCACTTTGCAAGGCCAAGGTGGGTAGCTTGCTTGAGCTCAGGCGTTCAACACAAACCTGAGCAAAAGTGAGACCCCATCTCTAAAATATGGCTATTCATTGTGGCTGTAGTGGGTACCTGTAGTCCCAGCTACTTGGGAGGCTAAGGCAAGAGGATCACTTGAATCCAAGAGTTTAAGGTTGCTGTGAGCTATGATGCCATAGCACTCTACCAAGAGCAACAAAGTGAGACTCTGTCTCGGGGGGGGGGGGGAAGCCTCAATAAATGCATTATCCTTTAAAAAAGAGAGAGAGCTCTTCATGGTGGCTCACACCTGTAATCCCAGCACTTGGGAAGGCTGAAGCAAGGATCACTTGAGCTTGGGAGTTTGAAACCAGCCTGAGTAAAAGCAAGACTCTGTCTATACTAAAAATAGAAAAATTAGCGTGAAGTTGCAGCAGGCACCTGTAGTCCCAGCTACTTAGTAGGCTGACACAAGAGGATCACTTCTTGAGCCCAAGAGTTTGAGGTTGCTAGGCCATTTGAGCTAGGCTGACACCATGGCACTCTTGCCTGAGGCAACAGAGTGAGACTCCATCTCAACAAAAAAAGGAGACAGAGAGAGAGAGAGACAACAGACAGAGGGATAAAACAGTTCTGGGGGAAAAAATGAGTTGGTCAACTACAAAAAAAAATGACCTTTGTGTTCAAGATCTGTGGAGCTATTATATGAAAGGAAAACCATATTTAGATTTTGTCCTCTAGAATTCCAAGTGAGTTCTGTAGACTAAACGTCACAAAAGATTTGGTTAGAGAAAAAAATCATGAATAAATATACTGTAGGTAGGTTGAATATTCATTAATGTATTCCTCTCATATTCTAAGATGATCCTTAAATTTTTTTCAAAGTTTTTTGAATACAAAAGTCAATGTAATAAAAATATTCAACTCTTCATTACTCAGAGACTGATAATGGAATGTCTAGAAGTCCACACTCCTGCTTCTCAGTCTTCTCTCCTCGGCTTCTTTCCTTAGGTCATCACACTAGTCATTAGCAAGTCACCAAAGGATGGAAAGGAACATAAAAATAGTTCAAGTTTCACGAGTGAATACAGCCACATGATTTGGTGAGAAGTTAAAATTACTCACAATCGTTATCCCGGAGGTCTAACTTTCAGAAGTCTAAGTTAACAGCCATGGATCCTGTCATGTTATTAACAAACAATAGGATATAATGCAGACAGAAAAAGGACTATGTTCTACTTAGCTCAGAGTGCCTACTTTTGGTTCAATACGTAACGTATAATTAATGTTTGAGAAAGGAGTAACAGAAGAGAAGAACGAAGGAGTAAAAACATGGAACAAACAAAAGGTATGCTTTATGTACATGGATTCACAGAAATTAAAAACTGGAAGACCATTTTCCTGGTTATGGAAAAACAGGGTAAATTGTATCGGTGAAGTGTTCACCTTGGTAGACAATTTTAGATCAAATCCACCCAAGCTCTAGCACCACCAGTTAAGTGAGTTGAGTAAGTTACTTGGTAAGCCAGAGTTTCCTCATCTATAAAGATGGAGCTAAAAAGAGAACCACTCCATAGGCTTGCCCTGAAGATCAACAAGGCAGTCATGGAGGGCCCAGCAGCTCAGAGGAGAACTCAAGAACAGCGTCATTAGTAATAACAGAATCGTGATCGAGTCTAACATCCTCCTTCTGCAAACATGAAACTAAGACCCACAGAAATTAAGAAGACTGCCAGAGTCCTACAGCTCTCTGGAGATAAAGCCTGGCTATACAGACTCTGACCTCCTGCCTTCCAATCCCATAATCCACACTGCTTATCAGGAAACCTTTCCTGAGAAGAACACGGGAAAGCAAATGCCAAGCAAGGGCGATGCTGGTCCTTGAAATTTAGTGTGGTTTTAAAAGCACACCAGCCTGTACCTAACATGTGGAATATTCTCTCACGATCCACCAGAAGATATTCTGATTAAATTAAGTCTGGGATAAGGTGTTTTCAATAAACATTCTAGATGATTCTCCCATAGGGACCCTGTGACCACACGTTCGGAAACACTGCTATGGAACACGGCTAATAAAAAACTCCCTATCCATAGTCTGGACCATTAGAATCACCACAGAGCCCCACCCTGACCTATTTATTACATTAGAATCATGGGGGGTGACATCTTTCTGGAAATCTCCTCAGATGCTCCTTACATGTGGTCAGGTTAGAGAACTCATGGCCTGTAGATGGTGAAAACAAGCAGTTTCACTAACAAGAATGGGAAATGGTGCGATTTGTGAAACTGAAGAATGAAGAATAAGCATACTTTTGTGAGACGAGCTCAAGGGCTCAGGTAGGCAACTTTGTCACAAGGTACAAGGTTAGTCTTAGAACAAGAGATCCCTAAAAAAGGTGCAGACACTGAGCTCATTACTGCCCATCCCTTCGCATGACCCACCCTTTGCCATCTCTGCTTATAACACTCATCTTTCACCAACGACCCTATAAATACAAACCCCTGCTCTGATCTCCCAGTAATTTCCTTCGGAACTTTCCAACAATTAAATCAAGTAGGATGTTGTGCCATAGTTTAACTCAGCTATTCCCATTTACTATGTTACCATAAGGACTTATTTAAACTCTCTGAGTTTCCATTTCTTCGTTCTCTGTAAGAACTGTCCATTCTGCCTATTTCATACAGTTGCTGGGATGATGAAAAGGTACAATGTACAGCATGCAAATGTTTTCTGCCATTCTGTAGGTGGAATCAAAACATGATAGGATTAATAAAATGTGGTTTATGAATACCATGGAATAACTACTCAGCCATAAAAAAGGTAGCACCTTTTTTAACAATCTGAAAGGAACTGGAGACCATTCTTCTAAATGAAGTATCACAAGAATGGAAAAACAAATGCCATATGTACTCACTATTAAATTGAAACGAATAGATCAATACTTATGTGCACATACGGTAGTAAAACTCAACAGAAATCAAGCAGGTGGGATAAGGGGATGGGCCAATTCACACCTACCAGGTACAATACCTGTCTGGGTGATGGGTACACTTGTGACTTTGACTCACACTATGCAAAACAATTCATATAACCAAAATATCTGTGCCCCAGTAACATTCTGAAGTTAAAAAAGACAATGTGTCTGACAGCATTTTTCCAATTTCAAAACAATATATAAATGTAAGATATTTTCTTTCAAAACCTATTTAATCCTAATAAAGATGCGACATGCTTATGGAGATTTATATTCAGAAGAAGGGGCTGGTTGAGCCTCCTGGGAGTCCAGCTAGGCTGGAGGGCCACTCTAGGTCACCATCATTGCAAGGATTTAAAGAGGAGGTCAACTGTACTTAGAATAACAAAAGTCACAAGACCAGAGGAGATCAAGTCAGGTTTATACACTGTTCTACTTGGAAGTTATCACAAAAGTGGAGTCCAACCCCACACACAATTAAGAATGAGAATGAAATAGGGAAAATATGAAAAATAACTTAGAAGAACAAGGAAAAGGAATGTTGGCTAACAGGACATTTCCGGGATGAAGTGCTAGTGAAAGGGCTGGGGCCTCACACGTGCACGTAATTCCTCCATGAAAAATGTGGAATCCATTGTAAGATAAAGAGGTACTTGGTCAATCCTAACCAAAGATAATTAAGCAGAGTCAATCACTTCCTGGGTTAACAGGAAGAATTCTGAACTTTTGCTTCTGGCTCTTTGCATGCCACAGAATAAACAAACAGTCTTTATACGAACCATAATGATGGGAGACACCAAATCACTCAGATAAAATAATGACTATCCTATTCAGCGTTCACCTAGAAGACATCAGGCTTTGTAATATACCTCCCCATTGTAGTTATTTAACAAATCCGATTGGCCAAAAATCATGAGCTATACAAGTTACAGAGAAGGGTCAAATCCTTGGCACGAGGATAATACAAATTTTAAAAGGCTTACATATCATTTAGGAACCAGATTTTCAGAATTTCCATTAATGAAAAAATGTAGAGCTCACTTGAAGCCAAATTATGTAAAAAGCAGTTGGAAAACATATGTGAAAATAAAGCAAGTGCTTATGTTCATAAACATGTAACAGCCAAGTAGTTTTCCCTTATACTGGCCTTTATGCCAGACCTACACAGATAATGACACAGACTGGCCATGTTCATTTCAAAGTGTTAACCACTGTAAAATATAAACAGAACTGATGACTCAATATTGGCAAGGTGTGGTGGTGGAATTAAACCGGACACCTCCAGGAGAACTCAGCCACCAAGGTCAATGACGATGAGACACCCCACCCTCAGTAAAACCTCATTCTATCACTGTGCAAAGGATCTCTGCCCGCTGATACAATGAACGAC
This sequence comes from Nycticebus coucang, assembly GCF_027406575.1. Classification (NCBI taxonomy): domain Eukaryota; kingdom Metazoa; phylum Chordata; class Mammalia; order Primates; family Lorisidae; genus Nycticebus; species Nycticebus coucang. The sequence goes on along the minus strand of NC_069788.1, from coordinate 23,611,276 downwards.
CTTGCCAAGAATGTTTAACACCACAAATACCATTTACACCTAGATTCTTGGTTAAAAAATAAAGTTAGGAACCGCTTAAAAGAAAAAGCCATTAACTCCCAAGTAGTAACACGCAGAGGTTATTTGGGTAATGTTCTTATCGGGCAAGTAAATATATAGACATCCAGTTACATTTTAAAGACAAGTAAAAACCCCAGATAAGTAACTTGTCTAAAGCTAAATACTGGTGTTAGGAATAAAGATCTCAACTTCCTGCCATCTGTATCGGATTCAAATTCCTATGACATGCTACCCTAATGACTTCTGATTTTAGATTGGGGCCTGGGGAATAACTCACACAATAAAGGAACAAAATAGATTTGGGCAATTTCATCCGTGTCCCCATCCTCAACACACACACACACACACACACACACACACACACACAAAATTGAAAGCAATTCTGTGAATGTTTCTGTTACAATAAAAAATGGTAGTGACCCAGAGTCTGGCTTTCCAACTTTATGAACCAGCAAGTCAGGACTGACTGGTATTCACTGTGCCTTCTCTGTGTTCCTCATGAAGCTGCTGCCTTGTCATGATTCCTTTCTACTTTAACTTTTACCTACAGGACAGCCAAGCATCCCCAGGCTCTTCCAGGAGAAAAAACAAGAAACATGAACTACAGAAATTCAACCCACTCTCTTAAACTAGTGCTTTTTCTAAGTCTCCCACCAATAACAAAAAATGTCCAGGATTTCTGAGATTAAAGTGAAAGAATGTGGATAGCAGAAAAAATGAAATTATAATCAAACCTAAGGCTGCAAATAAAATGCCACAAAAACTCTCTAGCTTTTACATCAACAAATATAAAAATAACTTTTATGAGAGACAAATTATAACACTTCAATTCCACGTGAGCACCTGGAATACTTAACACCTCAGATTCACACTCCACACTTCACTTACCTCATTTCGACTTGTGGCCTTGGAAACAGAGGACACGTCAGTACCGAGGGAATGGGATCTCTTTTTTCTAAACTGAAAATGGTGTTGAGGACAAAATCTCTCAGTGTTTTGCCTTTCTCGAACACAGCTGTAACTTTCTGATGGGTCTTCAGTAAATTCACTTTTTTCAAGTGCTCTCTCCCCATAGAAAACAGAACTTAAGCTGGCTGCCTTTTGAAAAGGAAAAACATCAGTTTTTTCCTGGAATGTTCTTTCTCTTGTGTTGACATCATCTAAATGTTCCTTCCTCTCTGTGAAATATGGAGTGCTGTCTCCTTCTGAAATTCTTTCATCCAGTTCCCTAACTTTTCCTTCTGTTTCTCTGTCTTCGGAAGGAGAAATGCTCACAGAGTGAGATCGGCTGCTCGCAGCACTCGGCAGAAGTTTCTGTTTAACACTGTCAGCTACAGCTTCTGTCTTTTCTTGCTGAATACCATCTTCCAGAGTGAGGTTTGGGGTAACAGACTCCTCCTGTACCAGTCCCCTGGATAAAAGAGCTGGCTGTTCTTTTGAAAGCTCAGTGCCACTCTTCTTTTCGCCTTCATTTTCATTATTTGGCACTACTGACGCTGTGTCACCGACAATTTTCTTTATCGGTTTTCTTCTGAAATATTTTCTTCCGGGAGAGTATTTTTCAGGGCTCCAAGGAGTTTTGGCAGGATCTAAATATTGTTCTTCTTTCTCCGCTCTTACACATCCACAGACATTCCCCATTGGATTCGCAGGAGCTCACAACTCCACGAATTCACTCATTTCAGAATCAGGGCTCACTTAGACCCTCTCCATTTATGTCTGAGAACTCCACTCGGACCTCCAATTGCTCACAGACTTGGTGACCATCCTCTTCGGTCTGAAGCCATTTTGCTTATGAGACAGGCACACGCAAGAAATGCTGTGGCATCTTGCCCAGCCGGGTCCCTGTGTCTCATTAGACACTGTGGCTTATTTCTGGCCACCAATCCTCTTAGACAAACATTGCTGCTCACTGTCAAATTACAGCACTGATGAGCTTTCAAAGCAAACTCCCAGCTTTACTGTATTGACATAATCTGAGGGCGGATCATGACCCTTTCTGTTTTCTGAAATGCAGACACACCACCAAAGTCTGCACTTAACCTTTGAAACCACCAGTGGTTCAACAAGTCAGAGCAAACAGAAAGTAAATACCATTCAGGTGAGGTTTAGGAAAGTGCCTTTCAAATGTACTTTCAGAGAGTCTCTACCCTCTACCACACAATTTTTTTCCTTAAGAAACACCAACTAATTTTGGTACTTGCACATTAACAAAAAGCTAAAAAAATCTCTGTAAATTATACTAAGACTCTTAAAAAATACCAGTGTGATTCAATAGGTAGCTAATGGAGAGATAATAAATGTTTCATGCCTAAAATATTTTAATAAATTTGTTTCTAAAATTAATCTTTTAAACTAGTTGGTAATATTTTTTAAATGACAGAAATTTCTAATTCATTGCCATTATCTGATCGCTCGAACTTTCATATGAATAAATAAATCACTTGTCTGATGAAACAAAGGAAATACCTGTGCATTCTTATACAAGAATTAAGGCAGTTAAACTTTATACGTAACTTTTATAATTGTACCCTAGTTAAATATTATGCAGTTTTACTAGGGCCTCAGTGGAATAATAATAAATCAGTATGAAACCCGGTTATCTAAGGTGTACATATTTCTAACACTGAGTCATAAACATGATAAAAAGGAAATCAGTATGGCATTAAATGGACTTACACGTACACAGAACTCATTTGACTACTAAAAAAATCAGTAACTGCCTTTCTCCAGGTAGTCTTTAGACTGATCAAAAGATGAAATTCATCATCTTTTGCTGTGTAAGAATGTCTAATCATATGGTGGAGTTAGCAATGATGTTGTAGATGTGTGTTAGCAACTGACCCTGCACTGCAAAGTTTATCTGACTCATTCAAAAAGAAAGAAAAGTAAATATTCTCCAGTGGCAAAACCTGAATATCCTAGAAAACAACCAGGTCAAAATAAGGTATTGGGTTTGTTTGGTTTATTTCTTTAACTGACAGATAATAACTGTACATATTCGTGTGGTATACAGAATATTTTGATACATAATGCACAGTGGTCAGATCAGGGTAATTAGCATATCTATCGCCTCACATAGTTATTCCTTTGTATTGGGAAATTTGATTTTCAATGACTTCAAAGGCAATGGAACATTATTCAAGAGAATTTAAATGTGTAGTGGCTGGTACTTGGGCTGACATGATAGACGGGAACTGGTGATCTGCACTTCTGCCTTCTTCCCTGTAGCCCTGGCACATAAAGCAGCTGTCCATTTAGGGGACTACAGGTATTGCTCCCACTGCCAGAAATGGCCCAACTCTAGTCTCTGTCTGGTAGCTGGCACTTATCTTGTAAAGCCTATCTCTAATATCTGCAAAAATCTCCCTTATACTCTAACATCCTCACAATCCTACCACAAGGCTCTCTCCCCATACATTTCCATTTATATCACCAACAATCTACACCCTAAATTGTAATTAGTTTCATGTAAATTCCTCCAATAGATAAAAAACAGAATTCATTACCTTGGTATCTCTGGATCTAGCATATGGTGGGGCTAAATGATATAGGATTACTGTCATGATAATGCCTACCTTAAGAGAAGCCTGACTGAAAAATAGATTTAATTATAATATGTATAACAAATATTTTTTTAAATAAAACAAATTGGTCTCCTGAAAGTTCAGACACTCTGAGGTTAATTACTACTGTTATAAAATCTTTACATCTTGACATAACCAGAAATAGTTCTAATCTATATTGTAGTACTAAGAAAAGTTGTTGCATTTAAATAGGAAGGATCATTTCCATTTTACCAAAACATTGATATTGCTCCATTTAACTTTTTTTCTTTTTTTCTGACAGAGTCTCACTTTGCCGTCCTCAGTAGAATGCCATGGCATCATAGCTCACAGCAACCTCAAACTCTTGGGCTCAAGCTGTTCTCTTGTATCAGCCTCCAGAGCAGCTGGGACTACAGGCGTCTGCCACAACACCTGGCTATTTTTTAGAGACGAGGTCTCACTCTGGCTCAGGCTGGTCTCAAACCTGTGAGCTCAGGCAATCTACCCGCCTCCACCTCCCAGGGTGCTAGGATTACAGGCACAAGCCACCTCACCTGGCCAATATGCTCCATTTTAAAGAGATCTCAGTGTAATTTTAACATTGGTGATAATTTAACAGTCATAGCACCTTGTAATTAAGGTGAAATGACTGAAAATACAATGGTTCTATAACATTATGCAGGATCCTAATAAAAGAAAAAATTCTTTTGGTATTTCTGTGACTAGTTCTCCTCTCTCTTCCAAAGACAGCTGAACCCCAAAGAGCTTCTTTACTATATAATTCTTTTTTGAATAAAATTTTGCCTTAATTTCTTTCTTCAAATGAAGCCCAGTGTGGTAGAATAACAACACTTTGAGAGGCTGAAGCAGGAGGATCGTTTGAGACCAGGAGTTTGCGATCAACCGGAGCAACACAGTGAGACCTCATCGCCACAAAATAGAAAACAATTAGCAGGATGTGGTGGCAGGTGCCTGAGTCCCAGCTACTCGAGACACTGAAGCAGGAGGACGGCCTGCAGCCCTCAGTTCAAGGCCATAGTGAACTACTACACTCCAGCTTGGGACTGGGTGATAGAACAAGACCCTATCTCTTAAAAAAATTATTTTCCCTCAAACGGCCTCTGAATACGCTGCTTCTAATTCCACAACTCTTCACGCTAGCCCAGCTGAGTCTGTTATTTTCTAGCTTGTGTACTTCAGGCTATTTTCTGGTCTTTGTTCCCAGCGGCTGAGGTCTCCCAGGTCCTCTGGGCAGACTATTAACCTTCACGCTGTGTTACATTTCTCTCCGTCTCTAGCAGCACTCCACCCCACTCTCCATTCCTTCCAATTGCGATTCTCTCCCCTTGGTTTCGTCAGTATGTTCTCCTGCAATGTCATCCATCTCTCCAAATGCTCCTCTTCTGTCTCCTCAGCAGAGTCTCCCCCGTACCCACAATCACGGGCCTTCCCCAAATTTCCTTCATTGGCTCTGGCTCTTTTCCATTTGTGTTCTTCTCCTAGATCCTCAGAAGAGCTCTTTTCTCTGACAGAATCAGCGACCACTGTACAGAGCTGACTCCCAACTCTGTCCTCTGCACCTCTGACTTCCCAGCTCTGCTCAGCTCACACTTCCAGCTGCTCAGCAGACAGGTATGCAGCGTATCCACCAGAAGGTCCTGAGTTTCCCCCCTTACCTTCCTCCCATGTCTCCCAGTGGCCTCCCATTTTTTGTTCTCCCAGGTTAAAGGGTTCGGATACCTGTAATTTTCATCCTCTATGTCCTATATCTATATCCTTTCCTTGTTCGTTCAAAATACCAACTGTTGGATTCAATTTTTCATCCCCAACTGAGTCCTGGCCTTTATCACTCCACTCTGAGATCACCACCTCATCTTCTTTCTTATCTCTCTGAATGTAGGCTCTGCTCGATTCTACTTATTTTACTAAATTGTAAGATTCTGTTTCCTAAAATGCAGTTTTTCAAGCTCAAATTGGTAAAGTGACTCACTGAATGCCATCATAACAATTAAGAAAGAGTGCCAAGACTGAAACCTACCTCTCTCCAAAGCCTGGGTACACTCCTCTACCCCACAGTGATCCTCAGTCTGACAGTGGAATTTCAGACACAGCCTGCCCCACCAGCGCCGTGGAGATGAAGTGCCTAGGTTCTCTGCCCTGATAGGCCTCTGACTTCCCATCGGGGGTTCCTATAGTTTCAACCCTCCCAAAAGCTCTGATACCTTATCTGTTTATAGCTAATTAAAGGGTCCTTGAAAAAGCCACTGAAGAATTCCACATGCAATCAGTTTTTTGGCCACTTTACCCAAGGTCTGGCTCTGTGCTCCCTGCACAAATCCTCGCCTTAGTTGGTACTCAGTATTCCTGGTCCCCTGGGGATGGATTCCTCCTGTAATGGGGACCCCAGCCCTGTGGCATCCTGGATCTCCCTGACACCAACACCCGGCCGCCCTGCAGTCTGGCTGGCTAGCACCTTTCCTCTGCTTACCTGCACTTCCTCCACTTTCCTCCTGCTGAAACTGTTTCAGCTGCCTGTTCAAGCCCTAGAACCCAACTCGACACTGCTTCCTACAGCTCTCCATACCCATCAGATCTATCCTGTTTACAAACGAACCCCCAGTATATTGTTTATCACTGTTCCCCTACAAAGCCTATATTTCAGGCAAATTTAAAACAAAGTCTCACTCCTCATAAGCCTTGTTTCAAAACCGCTGCCCCTTTCTGCAAAAGGCAAGCTCTCCCCTGCTCTAAGGTCCAGTGCACAGTAATCGGTCAGTCAGAGGCACTGCCCCCTGCGGCCAGGTTCTGCGCATACACACAATACATGTCTTCTGCAGACCCACAGTTAATAAACTCAAGTTCCAAAGTTAGGAGTCAAATGAGAATGATATTTTTAATGTATTTCACAAAAACTAAATAAAAATCAGTCTTCTATTGACACAGGTTTATTAGATAATAATTGACAGTCAATAAATTTGTACTTTTTTAAAATCTAGAGTAAGAAAGCACAGCTCTACACAAAACATACTTTTCTTCTCATTCAGATCTCTTTAGGAGCATTATACTGCCATCTAGTGTCTATCGAAGGAGAAAATAGTTGACATAATTGAGAAACTTGTTGCCAATAAAAACCACTCTAAGTAAACAGTGAGTCATAAAATCTTTTGGTTTCTAAAACAGGTAATACTGTCCAGTAAACAACAGACATGAGTCTACATTCAATAAAAAGAAATGTCTGTCTTCCAAATCTGAGATTACAAACATTGTCCTTAAAACTCATGTAAATTCATCAAGATCTGGAAAGGAGAGATTCACAAGCAGCATGTTACTTGAAAGAACACTTCACTATATCATTTAAGAAAAGAAGTCAGCAGCACCCGCAGATCTATGGGTAGGGCGCCAGCCACATATACAAAGGCTCACAGGTTCAAGCCCAGCCTGGGCCTGCTAAAAAATGACAACTGCAACCAAAAAATAGCCGGGCATGGTGGCAGGCGCCTGTACTCCCAGCTACTCTGGAGGCTGAGGCAAAAGAATTGCTAATGCCCGAGAGTTTGAGGTTGCTGTGAGCTGTGATGCCACAGCACTCTACCAAGGGCAACATAGTGAGACTCTGTCTCAAAAAAAAAAAAGAAAAACAAAAAAAGCCTGAAATGTATTATTTTCCCCATAGGACACAAATGCAAAACTTACCCTTCATATGAGCCACCTGAACAGCAGCAATGAGAGGCCAAAACAAGTGACAATTAAGAAATACGGGGCTTACCTGAAAGTGCAGAATTATTGTCCATATTAGTCCCAAAGTCAATTTGGGATTTCCATCTGTTATGTCATCATTTCTAATATTCACTAATTTCACCTGTTTTGTATGAAAAGAGATTAAAAACTGTCATAAAGTCAGCACATGAGTTATCTTTACCTATGTAAAAACAATTCTAAATAAAACAAAGAAAAAAATGAAGTAATTTAAATATCAGTAATCCTCCCCAATACTATTCTACCCTTATCCTCAATAATTACAAATTATAGGATAGCCACAAAGCAAAATCAGATATTGTTGCAGTTTTTTCTTCTACAGTAAATATTAAACATACACTTATTTTGTCAAAACAAAAATACAACTCAAGTGTGAAGTCCTGAATACTTGACATCTTAAAATTAGAAATAATTTTATCTTTTGAAAATAAGTTTTAGTTTACTCTTACCGTTAAGTAGGAAACTGCTCTAAACCATAAAATAACTTTAAAGATTTTCTCACACATCCATCACAAAGTTTAAAAAAAAAAAAAAAAGCATTTTTCTTCTATCAATTTACCATTAATAAAGAAATAAGTCACTGGGCATTTGAAAAGCTGGTCAAATATTTTTTAAAGATACAATACTCAAACTTAAAGCTGATCAACTGTTAAAGTGTGCATTTAGGTAAATTAATGTAACAATGATCCCTAACATACATTTATGTCCTGGACAAAAAAAATTTAGCATTATAATATTTACTTTAAAATAAATTAAATGAAGGGATAATGAAAGCTAGTGTTTCCTTCTTTTTGAGACAGAGTCTCACTTTGTTGCCCTCACTAGAGTGCCATGGTGTCACAGCTCACAGCAACCTCCAGCTCTTAAAATAGCATATTTTCTTCTCTTTTCTTCCTTTTTTTATACTATATTAAAAAGCAAAATTGTTAGGGCCGGGTGTGGTGGCTCACACCTGTAATCCCAGCATTCTGGGAGGCCAAGCCGGGTAGATTGCCTGAGCTCACAGGTTTAAGACTAGCCTGAGCCAGAATGAGACCCTGGGAATTGTGGCAGGCACGGATAATCCCAGCTACTTAGGAGACTGAGGCAGGAGAATCACTTGAGCCCAAGAGTTAGAGGTTGCTGTGAGCTAAACGCCACAGCATTCTACCAAGGGTGACAAAGTGAGACTCTGTCTGAAAAAATAAAATTCTTGCCACCTCTGATTTCTCATTGTTTTTGATAATTTTTAACTCTTTCATATTTCTTTTCCTTCTTTTTTCTATTAATTGAAAAATTACTAATATTTTGGTTTATTCCACTATAATACACAATACTACTAAATCAAGATCATATCCAATACAGTGCTAATTTTTAATTATGATTTCTCCTGAAACCTCAAATTAAAGACTATTATTAGAAATATTGCCTTATTTTAACCACTCCTAAGTTATTCAATATTATGTAGTTATAAAAAATAAAATATTGCCTTATCACTAAAAGTATTAAAAATATTTACACTAAGTTAAAAACATCATATAAAATATTTGATTTTTTTGCCTTTGTAAAAACAAAGTACTTTTTTTTATATACTAAGTATAAAAAATAAAGCCTTACTTCCCCACAACTTATAACTGTTCATAGGCATTCTTAACATTTTGCTGCTACTAAAATATCACTAACTTCCTAGGCAAATGCATTCCAACGCAAACAGAAGGAAAATCAGTCTCTCTCATAGAGATGGAAATACAGCCACTTACAATTCCGCTGCGCTTATACCTACTATTAACTTCCTCTTCTTGGAAGCAAATGTTTAAAAACATTTCTAAATATTTGCCTCACCAAAGCACAAGCTTACTGATTATAATTCACAGCCAAATTTAACCTTGTCATTCCCTGACTTGCTTCTACGTAGATTTACTTAATCACAAATGTTTGTATGATTACAGTCTTGGAAAAACATCATACCTGGCGTCTTTTCAAATAGTCTAGTGCAATTTGTACATTCTGTAGTCTGTGAAAACGCATCCGACCTTTCTCTCTGGGCTAAGAATAAAAAAAAAAAAATGCAGGTTTCAAAACACTATAGTTTCTGATACCATGGCTAATTTAAATATACATTTTGCTCACCTTAATACAAAATAGTATTTACTATTTAAGTAAGGCCATAACATTCTTTAAAAAGTTTCTAATTTCTTTGGAATAGCTGGGATTGAATTTAAATTTTTAGGGATTGCTTTCTCTGAATTTGTTTTTATTTAAACATATACTTTATTCCAAATGTTTTATTTGAGCAAAAGGAAAAAAGAAAATGTCATAGAACATACAGACTTTTTTTTTTTTTATGTTTGGTTTTTTTTTTTTTTTTATTGTTGGGGATTCATTGAGGGTACAATAAGCCAGTTACACTGATTACAATTGTTAGTTAAAGTCCCTCTTGCAATCCTGTCTTGCCCCCATAAAGGGTGACACACACTAAGGCCCCACCCCCCTCCCTCCATCCCTCTTTCTGCTTCCCCCCCCATAACCTTAATTGTCATTAATTGTCCTCATATCAAGATTAAGAACAATTCTGGCCTACCATTACTTAGCTAGGGAGGCACCAAAATAATTAAATATCATTCCCCATTCTTTTTTTTTTTTTTTTTTTTTTAATTTGGCCGGGGCTGGGTTTGAACCCGCCACCTCCGGCATATGGGACCGGCGCCCTACCCACTGAGCCACAGGCACCGCCCCATTCCCCATTCTTAAACACTAACTATTAGAAAGAGACTTTGTTTAGAATTATACAATGAAAGGTTAATGAAAATGAGGTAAAACAGCATGCAGTTAGTATAAAAATCACTGAGAAGGGGAAAGACAGAGGTTTACTTGGCCACAATAGAGGAAAAGAGAAAAGCAATTAAAGCCATGGAGTATATTTCCTGATTATTTCACTTCGAGCTTTTCACAAAATTGAACTCCACAATAATCAGAAAGGACTCTCTATTAGTTTTTCACTGCTCGGAGAGGGACATGATTATTTCCTCATCTTGGAAAAAATGACAAACTGGAATCATTTTCCTTAATGCCATTTCCCTTAAGAAACATAAGTCAGCAGAAGGAAAACTAAAGGAAACAGGGCTGAGAAATGTTGAACAAAAATACAAAAAATGAAGTTGAAATTTATCACATAAAATCTTCCAAAGGGAAAAAAGAAAACGGACAGCTTAGCTTCTTAAAGACAAATAGGTTGCTGAAGCTAAAGGTGCCATAATAAGACAGACAGCATATCACAGAAGGAAAAGTAAGTTTTCCATAACAAATAGAAAGGATGTTGATAAATTCAACCCATTTGATCCAACAAAAGCATGATTTTCAATGATGCTTTTCAAGGGGAGCTAGGCATGGAGAAAACAAAGCAAGGGCATCTGTCTTGCAAACAAAGGTGGGCTGTAGTCCACTAGGTGTCTACACTATTTAATGGAGATTAAACAGCTCTATGAGTTTTATCAGGACACTAGGTTTTAAATCTTTCTCCCTTTTAAATACCCTGAGATATACAGATAGGTTTTTAAAAAGTCCATCCAATACTATTGCCAAAAGGTATTATTTAAAGCAGAAATTTAAATACTAAGTAAAATTTTTGTAAGTCCCTTAAAAAAAATAAATAGTTGTCAGGTTTAAAACATCAATTCCAGAAGAAAAACAAATTTGCACAAAAATTTTTAGCAGGCTAGTTGTAAGATTTCCATATTTATATACAATGTACATAAAATCCTTTTTAAAATGCCATCAGTAAAATTTAAGCAAATACAGAGGGTGCCAAAAAATGCATACACATTTTAAGAAAGGAAAAAATTGTATTAAAATTGTTATACTCAACATATACCAATGACAAAAGAAGACAGAAGTCACCCTGAGCACCTCTTGTAACTGCAGAAATCAAATGTGACTTGAGTATTACATATTTAATACATTTTCCTTCTTTCCTAAAATGTGTACACATTTTTTGGCATCCTCCGTATGTTCAATTACCATGCAGTGCACAGTATAAATGATTCAGTTGCTTTTGCTCTCTGAAGATAAAATTAAAGGGAAACTATTTCCTTTCTGCAATGTTTTGGTACACATCCATCCACCTCACTGTGGGCTGAGGCCCTATCTATGCTTTTCTGAAAAGGAGCCTGAACCTGGCGGTTACTCCCTATTGGGTTAGCGCTCACCACACTGGACCGGCTAGGTTAGTCGAGTTATGGGGGCCGACACCTACCCCCTTATCCTCATCCTCCACATCCTCATGCTGTTCATATGCGCATGCTTCTGTTGCACTCACCAATCGTAAGGTCTTCAAAAAATCTCGCTCCCTTGGCTAATGAATATAACAGACAGAAGATAGGACAGCAAAGACACAAGACAGACCAGAAATGAAAAGAAGAGTGTGAACAGAACATAATGACGGAGAACAGGTCACCAAGACAGGGAGGTAATGTTCACAAAAAAAAGGGAATGACACCTGTGGATTGCGTTAAGACCATTTTTCAGAAAGCAGCATTTATTTCCTTGCTATGCGTGAGTCTTTTAATATGTGGTGGGTTATATTATGCATCAACTCCTGCTAAGCAAAAACCAAAAAAAACAAAGATAAAAACGGAGCAAGAACAAAAATATTTTAATTATAGAACTGATTATTTAAGCGAAGTCATTCAAGTGCTTCAATCTCTCAAATTCATATCATTTGAAATCTGAAAATGTTTAGGAAGCTAATCAGAACTCTTTTTCTCAAGCAGGCTTTACAGCTCAAAAGATGAACGCTGCAAAAATCTGAACAGTCTGTGTTGAGAGCACACTGGTCATGTGCAGACAAGATTACACGTTCTTCATATATATCAAGAAATTTAAAACTTACCAAGGTATCTCCCGAAAGAACCTCTAAAAGAGAAATTAAATTGTGTCCATCCCTTAAGTCTTCATAGAGATCATTCACATGTTTTCGAACCTGCATAGAGAAAAGCAAAACTTTTGGTTCTAGAACTCAGAATTATCCTTAACCTGCTTAAACACACAAGGGGGCAAGTAGAAAATGTTCTGCAGTATTTAGTCATCCACCTTTTTTATTTTTTACTCTCTTATTACTTAAAAACTGAATTTAAACTAAAAAACTAAAAGTGAATTTCAGATTAACAATTCAAAAAGACAATTAGAACTGTTATAATTGTAACACACTACAAGTTTAGACGACTATAAAATTATAGTAATGAGGTTACAATTTGTTAAATGAAAGCCATGTCCTGACTGTATGTATGATTCCCGCTGCAGCAACCAGAGGTACTTTAATAAGAGGTTAAAGAGTTTAGCCCCTGGTTGGTCTTCCTACTCTAAGTTAGCCCACATCAAGATCGAATATGCACAAACATTCCACATTTTTAAAAACCCTAGATGTAAGCTGGGCAAAGGGGTACATGAGACTCTATCATTTTCATAATTTCTGTGAACCTATAATTATTTTCAGAAAAAAAAGTTTTTAAAAAATTCATATGTATCAGGTTAGAAGGCCTCCATCCAAACCCTTCTCTGTGCAATATAAATTTTCCTGTAGTGGAAGGTTTTCAAAACTAAATAACACCAGCACAAAATTCACACTTGACCTTTAATAGCTTCCCCCAAAGGCCTGATTTAATCATGTGGTTTCAGAAATCTAACCACCAAAGATTTCCCCAAAACTCCACTCAGTCTGCCAAGTAGGGACAGCTCCTGTAACCACTTTGCCTACTGCAAGGTTTGTGCTAGAAAGACAAACGTCAAAAGAGGCTGTCAAGGTGGCTGGTTCCACAGTGGGCTGGCCCATTTCCATTTTCTCACCTTCTAGGATTCTGGGCTGCTCCCATGAAAGGAGCTAAAGAAGTGGTCCAGAAAGGGGCAAAACAAACAAAAACCCACCTACTTAACCCACGGCACAAGCCCTATATGGAACTCCGAAGGTCTTATAGTAGGAATCAAACTCCTTTGCACTTCTAAAATGTCAAGCGAATATACAGCACAAAGTTAAAAAAAAAAATCTAAAACTATAATCAAAACTATCTGACTACACAACAACAATCAAGAAAAGGCCTAAGGTAAATGAGAAGCTAATCTTCAATGCTAAGTCTCTCATTCCTAAAAAGCAGCTTAAATGCCAGTGAACTATTATCTGTATTGACGATGTATGTGTTTTGCAATATCTTTCATTAGTGTCAGAAAATATTTTTGATTGATAAAGAAAAAACTTCTTTTACCAACTTCTACATCTCATATTCTGGACCTTTTCACTTAAGTCACAAAACTTTTAATATTCAATTTCTCATCTAGGCACCACAGCCGCAAATAATATAAGTATTAAACTCAGGTTAGTGTCAATAGTACCTTTAAAATGGCTAGCAAAACTGAAAGTAAGTCAAATTACTTTTAACCAAATCTCTATCTTCACAGACTCATTTCTTTTTCACATTTTGTTTTTTGTTGTTTTTTTTTTTTTTTTTGTAGAGACAGAGTCTCACTTTACTGCCTTCGGTAGAGTGCCATGATGTCACAGGACTCACAGCAACCTCTAGCTCTTGGGCTTCCGTGATTCTCCTGCCTCAGCCTCCCAAGCAGCTGGGACTACAGGTGCCCGCCACAACGCCCAGCTATTTTTTTGGTTGTATGCAGTTTGGCCGGGGCTAGATTTGAACCCGCCACCCTCAGTACATGGGGCCGGTGCCCCACTTACTGAGCCACAATTTAATTTATTTATTTATATATTTTTGAGACAGAGTCTTCCTTTGTCATTCTTGGTAGAGTACCATGGGGTCTAGCTCACAGCAACCTCAAATTCTTGGGCTCAAGTGATTCTCTTGCCTCAGCCTCCCCAGTAGCTGAGACTATAGGCACCAGCCTGCTATTTTTAGAGACAGGGTCTCACTCTTGCTCAGGCTGGTCTCAAACTCATGAGCTCAAGCAATCCACCCACCTTTGCCTCCCAGAATGCTAGGATTACAAACATGAGCTACCACACCCATCCATATTTTATTTTTATTTCCTTATTCCCAAGGAATAGCAATCAAACTTCTGGGATCCCAAGATTATACCAGAGTAAGAGAAAGTTCAAAAGTACTTCATTTCTTTAAAAAAAATTATAATGCAATGTTCAATCCTTATTTAGAAAATCCATAAACATTTGAATAGATTACAATATAATTATCCATTCCATTATTTACTTTGGGACCATGAAAATGACAAGTTCTCAATTATATTTCAGAAATAAACCAATTTTCAAGGATTTTTTTCAGGAACATATCTACCACATGCATACCATAATCCACATGCAGACAGGCACTTACTGATTGAGTACTAACGCTATAATTTTCTACTCACATATCAGTGCACATGCTCGAATTCATAAGGCTGAGACCAAATTAAAAACAAGGCAGAAAAGCTGAGCTTGTGGCTGTCACACATATTAATGCACCTCTATCTAGAGGGACTTCTTGGTGTATCTCCAGTGTAACCAGAAAACAGCCTAACTCTAAAGAGCCTGGACAAGAACGCTAAGACATCATATAAACAATATTATGCAGCTCGCGATCCTCAGCCTGTTGCTTAATCTCTCAAAATAAATGAATTTATTGTATAGGCCTGATACCCTCAGCATACAGGACAGTGGAATCCAAGCACATGATGGGAATGGGGCCTCCTGGTCAACACCTAAGACAGTGCTGAGAGCTCTGCGCTGTCTGGTCCACGATGCCCACACCCTTCCGCATTTCATTCCATACCCCACTTCCTGTGTCTTCCTCACTGCAGGACGGTTAAAGATGGGGTGTGATCTTCAACACTTATTTCATAGGAAGGCGATTTCACAGCGTGTCTTCCAGATTGAACTAAACCCTCCACGTCAGGGAAACGTTCCAAAACCAGCTGTCATTTATCACCAACTTATTTATATGACAATATAGAAAAATTAAATTAGGCATGAAGGAAAATAATAATATTATGTGGTGCAAAACCAAATTAGGAAAAGACAGGAACCTGCAATAGGGAAAAAGAATTAGGAGATCTGTATTACAGTCCTGCTTTCGCCCCTGGACTCACGAACTTGAACCAACCACCTGAACTCTTTAGGCCTCAGTTTTCACAACTGCATAATAAAAGTTTGAACACAGAGGCCTTCTAGTTCAATCTAGAGAATAAAAATTCTCTGATCTGAAAATAAAATTATCATTTTAAAATGATCAATGACCTGTCAACTTAGAAAGTATGTGAAATCTGCTGGGCGTGGTGGCTCATGCCTATAATCCTAGTACTATGGGAGGCCAATGTGGGAGGATTACTTGTACTCAGGAGCTCAAAAACCAGCATAAGACCCCATCTCTACTAAAAGTGAAAAAGTTAGCCAGGCATTGTGGTGGGTGCCTGTAGTTCTGGTTACTCAGGAGGCTGAGGCAGGAGGATTACTTGAGCCCAGAAGTTCGAGGTTGCTGTCAACTAGGCTGAGGCCACAACACTCTAGCCCAGGCAACACAGGCCCTTATTTTTAAAAAAGTAAAAGAAAGAAAATGTATAAAATGAAAAGCAACTCTTAAGATCTGTGGCTTGGCCGGCCATAGCGGCTCATGCCTATAATTCTAGCACTCTGGGAGGCCCAGGCAGGTAGATTGCTTGAGCTTAGGAGTTCAAGACCAGCCTGAGCAAGAGCAAGACTCTATCCCTACTAAAAATAGAAAAATTAGATGGGTGTTGTGGTGGGTGCCTGTAGTCCCAGCTACTTAGGAGTCTGAGGCAAGAGGATCACTTGAACCCAGGTATTTGAGGTTGCTGTGAGCTAGGACACCATGGCACTCTACCCAGGGTGATAAAATGAGACTCTGTCTCCAAAAAAATAAAAAAAGAAGAAGAAGAAGATTTGTGGCTTAATTTCTCAAGAACTTTAGAAAAAAAATGCAGAATTAGACTAACTTCTATACTTCCTGAAAAATCTTAAGGTGTTGGCTATCACATAATACTACCTGCTTTTCTTGTCTCTGGGGGACCACAGAAATACTATACATGGAAAATGTTCTATAAACGTTAAGATATTATTATCTCTATCGTTCTCTGAAAAGTAAATATCACCATTATTAATAATAAAAATAAACATGCTATGAGTTATCCTGAATTTATGCTAAGTGCTTTATAACATTGACTCAGTCTCCTCACCACAAATGGAATAAAAGAAAATGTTTATCAAAAATTAAAAGTCAAAAATAGCCAGGCATGGTGGTACCACCTGTGGTCCCAGCTACTTGGGAGGCTGAGGCAAGAGAATTGCTTTAGCCCAAGAGTTTGGGGTTGCTGTGAGCTATGATGATGCCATGGGTGATGGAGTCAGACTCTGTGTCAAAAAAAAAAAAAAGATTTTGCTGGATTGAACTGGTTGCCTCCTGCTGTTGTGGAAGGGATGCTCTTCCTCTTGGTTTTTGGATCTTTTTCTGTAGATTCTATTTCGGTATTTTAAGTGTTAACCTTATTTTTTTTTTTTAACAGTTCAGCTCTTTAATTTTTCCCCTTCTTAATAACACAGCGTGTCCCCAAAGGCTGCCTTGCCCTGAAGCATCTGATTCTAGTGACTCTTCTTCAATGCCTGCAATTTGTGGGCCTGAAGAAAATTATCCATTCTTGCAAATGTCTTCTACAGAGGTGCCCTTCACATTGACTGCCGCTCCTCTTCCTACTTCTATGGATCTGCTGGCTCAGGACAGCCCTGACTCTTCCACTAGTCCCAAAGTAAAACAACCCAATTCTGTAGAGAAGAGAGTAATGAAGAAGGAAGGTAAGGTCCAGGTCAAGAAACAGAAGACCAGAGCCGTGTTCTCTACCACCCAGCTGTGTATACTCAACAATAGATTTCAGAAACAGAAATACCTCACCCTCCAACAGATGCAAGAACTTTTCAAGATCCTGAACCTCAGCTATAAACAGGTTAAAACCTGGTTCCAGAACCAGCGAATGAAATCTAAGAGATGGCAGAAAAACAACTGGCTAAAGAACACCAACAGTGTGACTCAGACTCAGGCCTCAGCCCCCATGGAATACCTAAGCTTCGACTCTTCCTATCACCAGGTGTGCCTGATGAACACATCCGGAACCTTCCAGTGTGGAGCAACCAGACCTGGGGTAACCCAACCTGGGGTAACCCAACCTGGAGCAGCCAGTCTTGGAGTAACCGTTCCTGGAACAGTCAGACCTGGTGCACCCACGCCTGGAATAGTCAGGCCTGGAACAATCCCTTCTTTAACTGTGGGGAGGAGCCTTTACAGTCCTGCCTGCAGGTCCAGCAAAATTGTCTTGCCTTGGAAGCTGCTGGAGAAAGCCATAATGTGATCCATCAAACCACTAAGGATTTTAGCTCCCCACAAACCGTGGATTCATTCCTAAATTACTCAATGAATATGCAGCCTGAGGATGTGTGAAGATGGGTGTATTACTCAGTCTTAGCGTTAGTGCCTAATCCTCTCCTCTCAGGATCTTTCTTATTTTCAGTCTTTTTTTTTTTTTTTTTGAGACAATTTTACTCTGTCACCCTGGCTAGGGTGCCAAGGTGTCATAGCTAATAGCAACCTCAAAACTCTTGGGCTCAAGCAATCCTTTTACCTCAGCCTCCCAAGTAGCTGAGACTACTGGCAATCACCACAATACCTGGCGAGTTTTTCTATTTTTAGTAGAGATGGGGTTTTGATTTTGCTCAGGCTTTTCTCAAACTCCTAAGCTCAAGCAATCTACCAATACACCTCAGCCTCCCAAAGTGCTGGAATTACAAGTAGGCTTGAGCCCCTGTGCCTGGCTGATTTTTTTATATTTATTTATTTATTTTTATTTTTTATTTTATTTTATTGCAGTTTTTGGCTGGGGCTGGGTTTGAACCCGCCACCTCCAGCATATGGGGCCAGTGCCCTACCCCTTTGAGCCACAGTCTGCCTCTGTTCTGGCCCTCAGTGTGCCTATTGCAAGACTGGAGTCTAATCAGAGGTTTCAATAACCTTGGCTGTTATGGATAACATGATAGAAGATGTCTCTGGTTATAGATAAAGTAGTTATAGTAACTAGTTTGGATAACTTTAGAAAGTAAAAAGCATACAAAGCTGTGTGAAAGATTATTTCCACTTTCTGGGATTAGGAAGTCTTATTTTTGTTTTCTCACAAGCGAATACTTAAAAGGCGAGGATATTTTTTATTTTTATTTCCAATTAATTGTAATTGTCTGTGGTTAGAGTTGAATGCTTCGGGGATGGACAAAACCAAAAGGTAAATTAGGTAACCATTAGGTTGTATCATCTACACATGAAAGGTTAAAGGCAGAGTTGTAGCTGTGTCCTGCGCTCTGGGGATGTGCCATATATCCCATGCATTGTATCTGGTGGGCGGGAAGCTACTGAATCCTTTCTCCCTCCCTTTTTGAATTTGAGATTTTCTCTCATGTGGGTCTGTGATTCTTATCTTCTTGTCTCAAATTGGTATTGAGTACATGTGAGGATTGTTTTTTCATTCTTGTGATACTTAGGAAAATGTTCTCCAAATCCATCCACGTTGTTGAAAAAGATACAAAAATCTCCATCTATTTATTTTTCTTTTTTGTAGAGGAAGAGATTTATTATAAGGAATCTCCATCTATTTTTATGGCTGAATAGTATTCCATGGTATGTGTGTATATATATATATACCACATATATATACACACACACACCAGAATTTATTAATCCATGTGTTCAAGGGCACATGGATTGTTTTATTTCTGTATCTTTGCTTTATGAATTGTGCTGCTATACAGATTTGAGTACAAATGTCCTTCCTTAGGGTAAAAAGTCTTTCTTTTGGGTAGATAGCTGGTAGTGGGATTGAATGTTCAAATGATAGGTTTCCTTTTCATTCTTTTTTTTTTGGCAAGCATGAAACAAATTTTATTGAGGAAGAGAAAGGTAGGTTTATAGAGTAAGAGCAAGAAATGTTTACCATGGACACCGAAGTGGCCTCCACTGCCAGGGAAGTGGGCAAAGAGGCCTACTTCTATTTTGAGAAATAGAGGGATTTCTTTATTAAAATCCTCAACTTTTCAGATGAAGTGTTAGCTAGAATGCACTTCATGGATTTCCTCTGCCCCTTTTGCTTTGTTTTAGTACAACCCTTGATTTGTTCGTTACTCTACTATTCTGTAGAAAGATGTGTTGTTTGGCTGCATCGTGTATCAGTAGCAGTTTGCATGGTCTAAGTACAAATAAATAAAATCCATTTTACCTTAAAAAAAAAAAAAAGAAAGGAAAAAAATTTAAAAGTCATAATTATGGGGAAGAGGTTGTAGTGACTGAACTGAGGGCAAAAAAAAAAAATGGGTTCTAGAATAATATCAGATGAGGTGAGCATTTTAGAGGAAAATAAAGAAGGGGAAATAAACAGTTAAGCCTACACAGCAAAGCTTTTATTTTATCCAAAGACTGAGTCATAGACATTTGGCCTGGTAACCATCCTTCACAAATGATGGTAGTAACTGCCAATAGTCTTAACCTTCCATTTTCAATTTTTAATAAAACATTCCTTCTTTTGTTTGGGGGAATATTTTCTCCCTGTGGGACAAAAATACTGTCTGAATAAACAGTGCTAGAGAAAATGACAAGCAAAGTAAAAGCACTATGAAATGCTCTGGGATTAAATTATATAACTTGAATTACGTAACAAGCATGAAGCAGCATTTTCTATATTTCACACAATTCTCCCAGAATTTTGCAGTGCTTTTAAAAATGTGTGCACAGCATTGTACCTACAGATCACCTGTAGGGGGCACTAATCTTTTGCTTAAGATAATATCCTAAAGATGAAAAATACATGATTGAAAAAATGAAAAAAAAAAAAACATTCTATGAGCAACAAAAATTCTAAACAAGGTACTCATGACAACACAGACAATAGTTCAAATTTATTTTGGAGAGAGAAAAGAATAGATCATGCCAAGATTGTATTATCCAAATGGCTTAACTGATCAAAAACACTACACCAATGGTTTCATTTTATTAACCTATAAATATTTGGTTTTATGTAGACTAAATCACATTCCACTTGGAAGCAAAGTGGCCTATCACATACTGCTTACTTAATGTTTAACCAGCCTTTTTCAAAAGTATGACATTGCAATGGTTTATGTGAATCTTCACAAACATTTTTATTCCCATATTTAAGTATAATTCATATTGCTATCACATAGCTACAGTTCAATTCAGGTCACTAAATATTAATTAAGCATCCATCATATGCCAAGCTATCCTTTAACATCTAAAGGCACAAAAAAGAATAATAAAAGTACCATCTCTTACAGCCTACGATTTGAGATGACAGAAATTTAGGGAGGAAGGTTCAGTATGAAGTGAATACACTCTAGCACAGTCAGGAAGCTGTGAAGAGCTTCAACCCAGTTTCAGGTCCTCCCAGGAAAGAAGACGGGGATGTTGCAGGTACAGGGAAGAACAGAGGGAAAAGGCAAAGACACAAACAGCCGTGTGAATTCCAAGGAAGGAAGCGGTCATGACGTCAGCGAAGTCTGTGATGTGGAAGACATCAGGAAGGTGGGCCAGGAGACCAGGCATCTTCACGTGCCAGGTGAAGAAGCGTGGACTTTCCCAGGTGGAGAAAACTACCAAAGGCTTTTAAACAGAACGTGGACATAATGTCTCTGATGGATTGAAAAGCATCCTTACAAATTATTATCCTAAGCAAACACAAATGGCAGGTGAAGCTAAGGGCGCAATGTGCACACAGTAAAGAAGGACAAAGCAAACTCCAGTAGACATTAAATCAATGCGCCCGGAATACAGTAACACACCCAGCATAGTGGCAGAGGGCGGAGCATCAGCCACATAAAGGGTTCACAGTCCTCCCTTAAGAAGTCCTACATGTAGAGGATGCAGGATTCTGGGAAACAATTAGCTATCTTTAGGGACATCAATAATGAAAGAAGGCTTGTCCCAAAGGAGAGCGCCTCACTGCCTTGTACTAACTGGGTGAAGAAAAGGAGACAGCCGGCTGTAGTGAAAACTGAATTAAAATGTTTCTCAATATATATTTTTCAATTCAAACAAGCACGTTCTTCAAAAATAAGCCATCAACTTACTCCTGGGTCAGAGCTCCTTAGATCAACTACTTGAAAAAATAAAAGTTGCATATATATCACATATATATTTTCGTATCCATTCTTGATAAGAAAATTGATGCTTAAAAACAACGTATTCTCTCAGGGAGCTGCCTCATCTGAAAAGCTGTTTATTATAAATTTATTTTAGTACTAATTATTTAAGAGTTGTAAAAGAATAAACCTAGAATGCAAGATTCTACCTAAATTACAATAATTTTCCATTGATGCAATTCAATGTAAAAGAGAAATATCCTTATTTAATGTAGTAAAAAGATAGTCATGCTTTAAGTACTATGTTTAAAGTCAGCATTAAGGTCACACATAATTCACCTCTTTATCTGTAAACTATAAAAGAAAGACGTTTGCCATACATCTTAAGGTGCTAATGGATACTATGATGAACATTTTAAACAATCCACATTAGTACCAGGGCAAACAAATAGTCTGTCTACTTCATAGTGGACCAGATTAGTTCTCTGACAAAGAAGGTCTTAAGTTCTCAGGATGATAATTCCCAATCAATTAAAAAGCAAAACGCAGAAGGTCTTTTCTAATCTCTTAACACAAGGTGGAACTATAAGTGGTTAAATAAAACCATTTACATGACTGATAAACACCTAAGATTTGCTGTATTTTCGTCTATACAGTTTCAGCATAGTTTTAGCAACCTTTTTGAGTTTAATTTTTTTAAGTGTGTAATGCTTTGGTAACAGCTTTGTGTGGGGTTCCAGCTCTTCTCTTTTATCAGCGGGGAAACAGACAAAACTATTTTTTTCTTAGATTTCTCCTCACCCTGCAGAGATCTTTCAACTCTTGCACAGCTGTACAGATCTTGGTGCGGGACAATCGTATGGTAACTATAAGGGAGAAATAAAGTCAGAAACCAGTACACTCTGCACAGTAACATCCCTTCTGCTATTTGTCCTGTTTCTTAAAGTTAGCTTGATTAAAAAGTTTTGTTCTAGACAACCTCCATAAGAAATTGTCAGCCAAATGAGCCCTGATTTGTAAAGGCATTAGCATTATCTATGCCATTTATGAGAAAGAAAAGAGCAGCTAAGAAATATTGTACAGTCTTTTAGAAAGAGGGGAAGGTGGCGTCTTTGCCTACTTGCCTTGGCAATGGAGGCTCATTCTCTGACTAGGACCAGAATAACCTGCTTTGTGAACCTTCTTACCCTGTAAACCCTCAATAAACCTTATGTCATGCCTGCCTTTAAAAAAAAAAAAAGAGAGAGAGAGAGGGGAAGATATTTTAAGTAAGACCAATGATGTTTTCTGTCTAGTACTCAGTCACTGAAGGTAAAATCCAGTAATATTTGGCAGGAGACTATAGTTATCACCTTTTAAACGTTTTTCAAATATCCTCTTAGTTCATTTCTCATGCAAATCTTTCTTTAAACCATTTATCGTGTCAAAAAATCATGGTAAGGTTTAAGAAAGGTTTTTTAATAATAGCATACAGAAAAGAGAAGGAGCTGATTAGTGGCTTGTTAAACTCACCTTTTTCCCATTCCTCCCAATTTCTCACAATGTGGGCAATTAAAAATAAAAAGCTGGAAAAGCAAAGGTCATAATCACCCACATCTAATGAGTAGTTAATAAGCTACTCGATGAAACAAAATGGTGATATAAATGGAAATATGTGACTATACCATGTGATACCATGTGAAACCAAAGACTGACCCTTAAGTAGAATGTAATTTTAATAGCCAAGTACTACACAGTCCCTACGCGCCACATCTTTATAAAACATTACTAGGTCCAACAGCATGTTCAACACGGGGGGTCTGTAACCACAGCATCACAGTCCTGGCCTTTACCACCAACACTTTAAACAGACTACGCTGTATTTTTAAATTTCAATTTTTACTAAAAAAGTTTTGAAACAGAATTATATTTTTCAATAAAAATCAAGTAAAAGTTAAAGAATTTTTAATTAGTTTTAACTTCTATTCATGATTTAAATTCGTAACTAATTAAAAAAAAAGTGTATTTCTTCAGTAAATGCCCCATTCAATGACTGTCTGGCAATGTTACACCAAATTCACAAATTAGGTTGAAGTTAACTTTTTTTGATCTTTTTTTTTTAATTAAATCATAGCTGTGCACATTAATGCGATCATGGGGCACCAAACACTGGTTTTATAGACCATTTGACATATTTTCATCACAATGGTTAACATAGCCTTCCTGGCATTTTCTTAGTTATTGTGTTAAGACATTTATTCTCTACATTTACTAAGTTTCACAGGTACCCTTGTAAGATGCACCGCAGGTGTAATCCCACCAATCACCCTCCCTTTAGAGATGCATGGAGGTAAATCCATTCAGTTCTTTAATAAGAAAAACAGCTTGCAGGACACAGCAACCTCTCAGTCAGTTGCCTTAGTGCAAGGTGACTTTATCAGACTGACTTTCCTCTTTGTATCTATCTATCACGGGTTTCAGAGACCTTACTCACAGTTGGCGAGAGGGAATATGCTGTAGGGAGAGGCACTGCGGTGTAGGGCATGGTCTGACCCCAGACTAAAAGGCAGCCTGAGGACTCAGGACAGCTGGTGAGCAGGAAGAGTCCAGGCAAGGAATATAGGGAGTGACAAATAAAAATTTCAACTACTGTGCAGTTCTGATTAAAGTGCTAGTTGTGGCAACTGCTGTGAAAACTTCTGAGCTGAATGATCTCTTTCCAGCCTTTTGTCAAATGAGTTTCAGGTTGTCAATGGCTGACCTCTTACACAGTGGACCCTTGCTCCAAATGAGAACTGTCATTTCTCCGGGCATCATGTAAAATAATGACATTTTACAATAGATGTTTATAGAAAAAAAAAATCTATAACCTCAGTGCACACACACAAACACACATACACACACAAGTCAAAAAAACACCAGAGCCCTCAAAAATTAACTTCCCCTATTTCCCGGATGACGTCTAACATGGCTCTGTCCTCACCCTGTGAGCTACTCTCTGTGGAATGGTTATAAATGAATGGGGCTCTAGGATCCAGAGGAAGCATCTGCTGGGTAAGTAATGGAAGCCACCGTGGAAACACCTCCAGGGAAGGTGGAGCTGCCGAGTGCCGAGGTCTTCAGTTCACACCATCACGGGCACTTTCAGAGCTTTTGCTTGCCAGGGTCAGAGACTACCAGGTAGGCGTGACATAAGTGGTTGTTTCATCTATTTTAAAGTCTCAAGGATTAGAAAATGTAAGCGTCTCTCAGCAGCGAATTTTACAGTTTTAAGACCTTTATGATATTCTGACACTCTCAGCCGCTTTATATGCAAACCAATTCACTCTTCTTTAAACAGAAGCCCATTTCTCAAGTTCTTACAAATAAACTGAGAAAACTGGTTGCATCCTCTACATTAAACCTTTGAAATAATCCAGGATTATGATGAAGACAACTGTCACAGGAGAGGAACGCCAAAACTATTTTTAAAGACACCCCCAGATGCTGAGATCCCACTTGCCTCTGCTATAATCCATTCTGATGCGTCACACCTCTTCCCTGTCAAAGAATGTTTCCTTAAATGCAGAAAACACTCCAGGTCCCTGGTTCCAAGATCTGTTTTTTTCCAAAGAAAAACCATTGGGCTGGGTGTGGTGACTCAAGCCTGTAATCCTAGCACTCTGGGAGGCCAAGAAGGTTGGATGGTTTGAGCTCACAGTTTGAGACCAGCCTGAGCAAAAGTGAGACCCTGCCTCTACTAAAAAAAAAAAAAATGAGGGTGGTGCCTATGGCTCAAGGAGTGGGGCACCAGCCCCATATTCCGGGGGTGGCGGGTTCAAGCCAAGCCCTGGCAAAAAAAAAAAAAAAAACTGAGGCCAAAGCATCACCTGAGGCCAAGAGTTTGAGGTTGCTGTGAGCGATGATACGCATAGCATTCTACCAAGGAGAACAGAGTGGGACTCTGTCTCGGGGGATGGGGAAGGATTAACTCACTTAAAAAAAAAAAAAAAACACTGAAAATTCTATCTGGGGAACTGATGTGCTTCCCAGATAAAACAAGTTTATTCTTTTAATTGATTCTGTTAAAAACTTAATAAAAATTTGACAGATGCTATATACACTTTCATTAAATTAATCTCTGCAACATATACTTTTTGCAGGAGGATTAAAACTTTCCAAGTGATCGCTTTCTAAAAGACATATTATATTAATTTTGCCAAAATTTCCACATTGTAGTCTACTTTTTGCAGAAGGATTAAAACTTTCCAAGTGATCGCTTTCTAAAAGACATATTATATTATATTAATTTTGCCAAAATTTCCAGATTGTAGTCTACTGGAATGGTCCACTATGAACCACAGATGCTGAACGGCTAGCATTCCCATTTTTATAAGACTACACAGGCAAAGAGGAGACGCATTTATCTTGCCTCTTCACTAAAACTTAAATCTACCTTTTTTTTCTTTCTTTCTTTTTTTTTGGCGGGGGGGACACAGTCACACTCTATCACCTTGCGTAAAGTACCCTAGCGTCATAGCTCACTCAAACTCTTAGGTTCAAGTGATCCTCTTGCCTCAGCCTCCCAAGTAGCTGGGACTACAGGTGCCTGGCTAGTTTTGCTCTATTATTTCCTTTCTTTTTTTTTTTTTTTTTGCAGTTTTTGGCCAGGGCTGGATTTGAACCCGCCACCTCTGGCATATGGGGCTGGCACCCTACTCCTTTGAGCCACAGGCTCTGCCCTAGTTTTGTTATTTTTAATAGAGACAGATATCACTCTTGCTCAGGCTGGCACAACCTAAATCTAAACAGAAGTTATTTTCTCCTCAGCACCTACTCTAAGCACCTCCCTTTTACTGCCAAGTTACACCAAGAGAGGGCTAGAACCAGGTAACACCTAGCAAGTCATAGGCCACATTCCTGAAAGTGAACCACAGGACACTACAGTAGGTTTACTGAAAGATACTCAGGTCCCAGGGCCCTAACAGTACAGCTTCATGTCCAATCACAAAGGCTAAGAGAATTTGTAAAGAATGTCTGATGAATAGTTGAGATCACATTCCGCAAACTTCCACTGTGGCATTTCCCTGCTTGCAACCACGGTATTCCTTCCACCTGAAATGGTGTTCTGAGCCCCCTCCCATACCCCCTGGCCATTGAAATTTTACTTTTCCTTCTAGGTCAAGTTCTAAGGAAACTAGACAGTGAAGGCTTCCCTCTTCTGAACTCCCATATTCCTTGGTTTATACCAGCACACTGATCAGCATTTTTACTTACAGAATAGTTTTATGTAAATGATATATAGAAACATAAAGCCCCTCAAAAGCACAGGGCCCTGTGTTGGGTCCTCATTATAAAAGCTTCATGCTCTACACAGTACTTTCTAGATAGTAGATACTCAAAGAATACTTGGGGGATAAATAAACGATTCCTTTTCTGCACTTTGTATGTGACCTCAGCTATGCTCTCAGTTGGGGGCCCTACAGTGCCTACCCAATTACAGGGAAAAAACAAAGACTCAGGAAACAGATACACAAAGTCAGTCAAGCCACTTGCGTGGAGGGAATTTGTCTTTGCCCCCAAGGCCCATTATGGCATCTATGAGAGTTAGTGTCTGACCTCATGTCCATCCAAACCATTCATTCATGTTGCTGAATGACTGACAAGGAGATGAGGAATATCCACTTCTGCGTGCCAAACCTCCTAAGTACTCCCCCTGTTGCTGGGAACAGAGATGGATACCCCAAAGTATTGTGCTAAGCACTTTGAATTAAAAGAAACGAAAGGTCTCAGAAGCTGCCTAACTGTCTAACCTTCTGCTGTTTCTCTCTCCCTCCCCACCAAGAACTGAGAGGGACTCTGTCTGGAGTTTCCTTACCAGACTAAGAAAACGTCTTTCCGAAAGAACTGCAATAGTCTTAAGGCCTTCTCCCTAGGAATCCCATCAAATAACCGGAAAGGAGTAACCATTAACCACCAGAGAAGAGAAAAGATTGAAAGTTCTCATTATGCCCAGAAAGGGTTTTCTTCTTTTTTTCTCAGGGCATCTCCAAGAGATGACCTGTGGAAATAGATAGGCTGAGACCCCCTGGGCCCTTCACAAGCTAGGGAAAAGCCCCCGGCAGGCCACCCCTGTACTCCTGAGAAGAAAGGAGTCTGAAGGTGCCGTCAGGGGAATGTCTACACGACTGGCCCTGCGTGGGGAAACCAGCAGTGCAGGCAGCTGAGACCGTCAGCTAGTAGCTCGGGCTAGAGAAGCTGAGATGTCTGCCTGAGGAGACGAGACTTGCTCCCCGCCCTTCTCTTTGCACGTTTATCTGGCCTCCTCAGATGTTCCACCACCCTATGTCCCTACTTACCTTTACTCAACCTTCCTGGGGGCTGGAATCTCCCCGCTCTCGTTCTTAACCTTGACTGCTGACGAGTGACTGCAGTGCATCCTTGCACGTACACTCTTCTGTGTACCCAATGAAAAGACTCCCGGAAACAGGACGGGGGCTGTGCTGTTGTCATGCTGCCCCCCCTAGGCATATGGAACAGTGTATGCCCTTACAGGCTTCCAGTTTTATGCACTAAGTTCGGTGTAAGTTTTGTCCTTTCCTCAGTGTGGTCTCCCTTGCTGGACACTGTCTTAGGTTGGGGTCAACTAGACACCCAACAATGACCTAAGAGGCTTTATCGGCAAAATAAGACAACAACCTTTGTTCACAGTGAGGTTCTGTCCCTCACCTTCCACTGTCTGCCTCAGAGTTCAGAGGAACTTTGCCACAGGCCATTGTTGTTTGGGGTTCTTCATTTCTCATAATAATCATTTACTGCCCCTCTAAAATTTTCCACAGTCCCCCACTTACCTTTTCCCCATGAAGAGTGTATATAATGCTCAACCACCTGGCCCTTCTTTGAGTCTTGTATTTGTAGGACTCCCATGTCCATGCAGACAAAAATAAAATTGTGTGCCTTTTTCTCCTACTAATCTGTCTATTGTCAGCATGTCAGCAAACCTTCAGAGGGGGCAAAAGTGAAGCTCCCCCTATACTTCTACATTCTTTAACCATCTATCTGATAAATGGCAGGAAGAGATTCAGATACATCAACTTTCTAGATTTAATGATGAATTTTTTTGTTTTTGTTTTTTTGTTTCTTTTTTTTTGAAGACAGAGTCTCACTCTGACACCCTGAGTAGAGTGTCATGCCATCACAGCTCACAGCAACCTGAAGCTCTTGGGCTCAAATGATCCTCTTGCCTCAGTTTTTCTATTTTTAGTAGAGACAGCGTCTTGCTCTTGCTCAGGCTGTTCTCAAACTCCTAAGCTCAAGCAATCCACCCACCTCGGCCTCTCAGAGTGCTAGGATTACAGGCATGAGTAAATGTACCTAGTCTAATGATGAATTTCAAAAGGAAATGCTTCTAATAAAAATAGATATATAACTCCGCTGGACAGAATAGAGAGTTCACAACTAGACACATACATTTATAGATAACTAGTTTTTGACAAAATAACAAAGTCAATTACTTCGGTAGAAAATGATGCTGGGAAACTGAATATTCACATGCAAAAGCATTCATTTGAATCTTTCTCACAAAATGAATCACAGACTTAAACATAACGGCTAAAACTATACAGTTATTAGATAAAATCACAGCAGTAAATCTTTTTGACCATACATTAGGCAAAGATTTCTTATATATGACACCAAAAGCATATGTGACAAAAGAAAACTCAATAATGACAGTGTTTAACCCCAAAATTAAGATAGGCAAACATATGAGCAGAAATTTCACCAAAGAATGTATACAAATAGCCAATAAGCACATGAAAACATGCTCAACATCATCAGTCATCAGAGACATACAAACAAAAATCAGTGAGAGAGCACTTCACACCTACCAAGAGGGCTACAGTCAGAAACACAGACAAGGACAAGTGTGAACAAGAACGTAAAGAAACTGGAACGCTCGCACATCGCCAGCAGAAATGTGAACTGGTGCAACCACTCTGGAAAACAGCTTGGCAGTTTCTTAAAATGTTAAACTAGATTTGCCACATGACCCAGAAATTTTACTCCTATGTAAAATTGGACATACATGTCTACACACAGACTTGCACATTTCTGTTCAGAGCAGCATCGTTCATAAGAGCCAAAAAGTGGAAACAGCCCTACTGTCCATCAGCTGCTAAGAGGATAAACAAAATGTGATCTATCCACAGCATGGACAACCACTTGACAATAAAAGGGAATGAAGGTGCACACTGTAACTGGGCTGAACCTTATACAGTATGCTAGGTGGAAAACGCCAGACGCAAAAGAACACCGACTATATGATTCTGTTATTGTGAAAGATACAGAAAAAAGAATCTATTAATACAGAAAGTTTATTAGTGGCAGCCTAAACCAGGGGGAGGGGCGGGGAGAGAAACAGGACAAATGGGTACAAGGTTTTTGGGGGAGGTAATGGAAACATTCTAAAATTAGACCAATTAAATGGCTGCACAATTCTATAAAGTTACTAAAAAATATTCAATTATATGTGTAAAATGTGAATTTTATGGTATGGAAATTATATCTCAACAAAGCTCTTTTTGAAAAATATTTTGAACCAGGCACAGTGACTCACACTATAATCCTAGTACTTTGGGAGGCCGAGGTAGGAGGATTGCTTGAGGCCAGGAGTAAAAGTGAGCCAGGCTTGGTGGTTTGTGCCTATAGTCCCAGCTACTTTGGGAGGCTGAAGCAGGAGGATCCCATGAGCCCAGGGGTTTGAGGTTGCAACAAGCTATATTATTGCCACTGCGCTCTAGCCTAGGAAACAGAGCAAACTCCTATCAAAAAAATATATGTACACGTATATATATTTTAATCACACTCCTTTCAAGAGCAATGTTTGCACGTAAGAAATGTTCACATCATCATTCAGTAGGAATTAATAGCACCACCCAGAATATAGGATAAGAGTTGGACTATTCTAATATAGGTCAGTACCTGCAACTAAAATATATTTAAAAGATGAGTGATTCATATGTATTGAAAAATTGTCCCAAGGATTGTCAATGAACAAATATGCAAAAGGTCTGATCCTAACATTAATAAATAAATATTGAAAAGCTGTCAGTGTCAACCACTACAAAACCTTTCATCTAGACCAGGGGTCCTCAAACTACAGCCTATCACTCATGACCACATATTGACTCAAAGAGAAATAAAATTTTGCCCAAGTAGTAAGGCAATATACTGAACTGGCCTTTTCAAATATCATTTGGTTAAATAAATCAGAGGGAAATTCATTCCAAAAGGCTATGGTAGAAAACTACACCCATGCAATCCCAGCTGGTATTATATACAGGAAAGCCATCTTCAAAAATGGATTCAGAGGAAACATTGTTTCTTTACCATAAAAGTGAATTCACACAAAGCTTTCCCCTAAATATACAAACCTTCAGCCTAAGACAAGAGGTCAGAAAACATTTCTTTTTTAAATAAAAGGCTAGGGGCGACACCTGTGGCTCAGTGAGTAGGGCACAGGCCCCAAGGGTGGCAGGTTCAAAGCCGGCCCCAGGGAACTGCAAAACAACAACAAAGAAAAATAGCCAGGCGTTGTGGCGGGCACCTGTAGTCCCAGCTACTCAGGAGACTGAGGCAAGAGAATCGCCTAAGCCCAGGAGCTGGAGGTTGCTGTAAGATGTGTGACGCCATGGCACTCTACCAAGGGCGATACAGTAAGACTCTGTCTCTGTAAATAAATAAATGAATAAATACAAGGCTAGATTATACTAATGCATAAATAACTGTGGCTGAGCTGAATACAATTTTATTTATGAACACTAACTTTTGGGTTTCATATCATTTTCATGTGTCACAATACATTCTTCTTTTGATTTATTTTCAGTTATTTTTTAAAAATGTAAAAACTATTCTTAGCTGGACTATAGGAAAAAATAGGCTGGGGCTAGATCTGACCCACAGGCTATAGTTGGCAGGTCCTTGCCCAAAGCCTCCTTGGCCATCAAATACCCTTAGGACAAGCAGCACATTAGTCATTATCAGACCTTAACTCTTTTAAAGGAAGATGAATTAGATAACTGCCTTCCCCTCAGCTGTGGCAAATGAAGAACAGCAAAGACTTAAGTTTTTAGAAAATCATACTATCTTGTTCTTCGCTGACAGTCCAAGTAATACATATTCTCTGTAGAAAAACAAAAGTAGTTAAGACTAAATGAACTATCCTATGATGCAGGGGGAAAAAACATTGTCAAGGTAAGTAAACAAGTAAACAGCGTAGTATGTACCAAAGGTAGGGAGGTGAAGGGCAGAAGATAACACAGATACAGCTGGGGACAACTTCTGCTCATGTCCTTATTGTATAACTCTGCGTATGTCTTAAACGTTCCTTCAACTCATTTTCAGTCTTCAATAGTCTTAATAATTTCGCATGTAAAAATGAAAAAGAACATGTTACGTAAAGAAAATTATGATCAAAAAAATCTTATCACATGAGACTCAAATAAAGGAAATGGAAAAGGAAATAAAGGTTAAGTAAAACAACAACAGCAACAACAAAAAACCAGCAGTGGGTTTGGGGACAAAATAGCTCCTTCAGATATTTAAGAGCTGCCATAAAGGCTGTGGGCCTAAGGTAAGTTGAGGGAAGTTGCAGTAAGCAAATATGAGACAATGAAGGAAATAACTCGGTTACGATTCAAAGGAACCAACAGGGTAAATTATCCACAAATTAGAAAATCAATGACCCATTAAAAAGGGCTGTGAGAAAACACTTATGCAATAACCACCAAATTAACTAGAGCTAATACAAATCTGTGATTCAAATTGTACAAAATAAACTAAATTTGCTTAAAAGCGGTCACTTTAAAACTCTCCCAAGATTTCCCAAAGGGATATTAATAGATATTGTTGATGAAAGAAATACAAGAACAAGGGAATTTGGGAAACAATGGATTAAACATGGTTTTTTACCACAGGATTTTTCGGTCTTTAATATGCTAATTGTGTACTATAAATCTCTTCAACTAGAAATGCTACTCTCCAAACCCTTTCAGTAAAGGAAACCACCTCCCCACCCCCAGGACATCTCACAGTATCTGTGTCCCTGGGAACAAGTTGTGAGAAATGCTGTTCCTCTGCCCCCAAGATAAATATGTATACATATCTGATCTTGTCAACCTGGAAAATGAATTTTAAAACCCAGCGAGAAACTATTAATCAGAAATAAATTTGAATTAAATTAACAACATGGAAGAAATGTTAAAATCGTTCTATTGTATACACTTCTCAGTAAAATCAGAGTGTCTGTAAATGTGGTTTCTTAAATTTTTAAAGTTTATGTATTAAAGTTAAATGTTAAAAATATTCGAGAATAACAAATTATGACAGTAAAAGAAAGGCTAATATTAAAACAATAACTTAGATAACAGATCTATAGGAACACTTCTACTTTAGAACATTTAGGGACACCTACTTTATGTTCTTCAGGTATAATTGTACTTTAAGATACGGAATTTTTATCCTATTCTTCAAGAATTCAATAGGTAGTACTATTGGTTTTTGTTTAAAAAAAAAAAAAGAAGAAGAATCAGAAGGCTGCTAATGCTGTTGTAGAAAACCTACACGCCAGATTCTCTGCTCAGACAGGAGGTGGAAATGCTATGTTGTAGCCGTTGCTCTACTGGGCTATTCCTCTGAATTATCTTATCTATGCTGAATTCAACCAGTGATATGATGGCTCACAAATAATCTGCTGTGCACTCACACCATCTCACCTCACACTGCCATAGCCATGCAAGGGGAGAAAAAGGGTGTTAGGAATGGTCCTTTGCCAGACCATGAAAAACACATTCCTTATTTAGCATTCACTATTGAACTGGCATTCACTGCTGTGGTATTATTATAAACCCACCATAGCTGCACATTACAGAGCTCTCCTCTTTTCAATATATAGGCAATACTACATTCAAACACACAAAAAAAGTGACATGAGGATCACAACTGTCACTGTTAGGAAGATAAGAGGACAAATCTGAAGCTTTACGTGATTTTAGAGTTCTGTAGCTATAAAGATACTTAACAGCCTACCTTATACACACACACACACACACACACACACACACACACTCCACCTCCTCTTTCCCTCTGGGTACATTAACAAGCATTGTCTTCAAAAGTTTTGTATGCACTATTTCATTTACTGTCCATGGTAACTGCAGTAAGACGGCACTATTCACAGGTGAGAAAACTAAGGCTTAGGAAGGTTCAAGGACACACCACAGGAAATAGTCCAGGGGAGATGTGTCCCAGCAGCTGGGTCCTGAGCCTGCGCTCTCACTCACCGTGCTGTGCCACCTCCCTGGGTGGAAGACGCCACAACCAACCAGACTCCGAGCGTGACCAGCTTATTTCCATGCTGGCCTTCCTGGACACAGCTGACTTTTCTTCTTGAATCTATTAGAAATTCAACTGCAGATGTATTTTCCAGTGGGACAGGCGAAGCTCTGTATCATTCATAGACTACATATGGGGAATTAGGTTCCCCCTGGTCTTTGCTCCTGGCCCTAACTGGAACCAGCTGCTCTGGGAATCCAAGATGAAACAGAAGCACTTCGGAAAAGAGCATGCTTCAGAAGCACACAGACACAGCTGCGGCCCTTGGGACAAGAGGGTGATCCTAAGGAATGGACAAAGAAACACTGGAACTGAAATCTACTCAGGGACGAGAGGAGAGGACCACTCTTTCTCCTCCAGTGTGTACTCCTTGATCTCAGGACTTAAGCTCTTCATGTCTGTAAAATCGCATATGCATTAAATAAGCTCTAGCGGGCTGCCTGAGAACCCTAAGATCAGTATCACAACAGATTACACTCATTGAGGGAAATGCAATCTTGGGCCTCTAAAAATGACTTATACAACTTCCTATTCACATTTTATGTAGCAGCAAGAACTAGTGGCATAATTTCAAGAGTTTTTTTTTTTTAAAATCACAAAGAATATCTGAAAAATTATAATAAAAAATTATTTAAGCGAACAACAGTCTTAGAATGTGTTAGCACTGTCCATCTACAGCCCGGGGCCATCAGGCATAAATTTCAGCATTTTTAGAAGCATGCAACAGATCTCCCAGCTTTAAAAGCTTCCCTTTGAAGTCAGTCCTTTTTTCATTTTTTTGTGTTTTTTTTTTTGTTTGTTTGTTTATTGTTAAATCATAGCTGTATACATTAGTGCAATCAAGGGGTACAATGTGCTGGTTTCATATACAATCTGAAATATTCTCATCAAACTGTTCAACATAGCCTTCATGGCATTTTCTTAATTATATGAAGACATTTTTATTCTGCCTTTAGTAAGTTTCGCCTGTACCCATTCTAAGATGCACGGCAGGTGTGGCCCAACCCATTACTCTCCCTCCACCATAACCTCCCCCCTCCCTTCCCCTTCCTTGGCCCTTTCCTCATAGTCTCGTGCTATAGTTGGGTTATAGCCTTCATGTGAATGCTATAATTTAGCTTCAGAGTAGGGCTAAGTACATAGGATACATTTTCTTCCATTCCTGAGATACTCTGCAAAGAAGAATATGTTACAGCTCCATCAATGTAAACATGAAAGAGGTAAAGTTTCCTTCTTTCTTGAAGGCTGCATAATATTCCATGGTATACACATACCAAAATTTGCTAGTCCATTCGTGGGTCGATGGGCACTTGGGCTTCTTCCATGACTTAGCAATTATGAATTGGGCTGCAGTAAACATTCTGGTACAGATGTCTTTGTTATATTGTGATTTTTGGTCTTCTGGGTTTAAACCTAGTAAAGGAATTATAGGATCAAATGGCAGGTCTATTTTTAGGTCTCTAAGTATTCTCCAAACATCCTTCCAGAAGGAACATATTAGTGTGCATTCCCACCAGCAGTGTAGAAGTGTGCCCTTTTCTCCACATCCACGCCAACATCTCTGGTTTTGGGATTTTGTTATGTGGGCTACTCTTACTGGGGTTAGGTGATATTTCAAAGTAGTTTTGATTTGCATTTCTCGTATGATTAAGGCTGATGAGCTATTTTTCATGTGTTTGTAGATCATGCGTCTGTATTCTTTGAAGTTTCTCTTCAAGTCCCTTGCCCACCCTGAGATGGGATAACGTGTTCATTTCTTGCTAATACGTTTGATTTCTCTGTGGATTCTGGTTATTAGACCTTTATCAGAGGTATAACCTGCAAATATTTTCTCCCATTCTGAGGGCTGTCTGCTTGCCTTACTTACTGTGTTCTTGGCTGTGCAGAAGTGTTTTAGTTTGATCAGGTCCCAGTAGTGTATTTTTGATACTGTCTCAATTGCCTAGGGAGTCCTCTCATAAAATACTCACCCAGGCCAATTCCTTCAAGAGTTTTCCCTGCACTTTCTTTAAGTTATTTTTATAGTTTCATGTCTTAAGTTTAAATCTTTTATCCAGTGAGAGTCTATCTTAGTTAATGGTGAAAGGTGTGGGTCAATCTTCTACAGGTTGCCAGCCACTTCACCCAGCACCATTTGTTAAATAGGGAATCTTTTCCCCACTGAATGTTTTTAATTGGCTTGTCAAAGATCAAATAACGGTAAGTAGCTAGATTCATCTCTTGGTTCTCTATTCTGTTCAGACATGTTTTTGTGCCAATATCATGCTATTTTGATCACTATCAATTTACAGTACTGTCTGAGGTCTGGTAGCATGATTCCTCCTGCTGTGTTTTTATTGGTGAGTAATGTTTTGGCTATTCAAGGTTTTTTCTGATTCCATATAAAACAAAGTATTATTTTTTTCAAGGTTTTTAAAATATGACAATGGAGTTTTAATAGGAATTTCATTAAAATTATTTAGTGCTTTTGGTATTATAGACATTTTAACAATGTTGATTTTTCCCAGCCATGAGCATGGTATGCTTTTCTATTTGTTAACATCTTCAGCTATTTCTTTTCTTAAAGTTTCATAGTTCTCTTTGTAGAGTTCTTTCACGTCCTTTCTTAGGTATACTCCTAAATATTTCATCTTCTTTGCCACTAGTGTGAAAGGAATAGAGTCCTTGACGGTTTTTTCGGCTTGGTTATTGTTGGTATATATTAAGGCTACAGATTTATGGGTGTTCATTTTGTAGCCTGAGACATTGCTGTATTCCTTGATCACTTCTAAAAGTTTTGTAGTAGAATCCCTAGTGTTTTCCAGATATACGACCACATCATCTGCGAAGAGTGAAAGTTTGATCTCTTCTGACCCTATGTGGATACCCTTGATCGTCTTTTCTTCCCTAATTGCAATGGCTAAAACTTCCATTACAATGTTAAAGAGCAATGGAGACAATGGGCAACCTTGTCTGGTTCCTGATCTAAGTGGAAATGATTTCAATTTAACTCCATTCAATATGATATTGGCTGTGGGTTTGCTGTCGATGGCCTCTATCAGTTTAAGAAATGTCCCTTCTATACCAATTTTATTAAGTGTTCTGATCATGAAGGGATGCTGGATATTATCAAAAGCTTTTTCTGCATCAACGGAAAGAATCATATGGTCCTTATTTTTTAGTTTGTTTATGTGCTGAATTACATTTACAGATTTACGTATATTGAACCAGCCTTGAGAGCCTGAGATAAATCCCTCTTCGTCGTGGTGTATAATTTTTTTGATGTTGTTGGATTCTGTTTGTTAGGATCTTATTGAGTATTTTTGCATCAATATTCATTAGTGATATTGGTCTATAATTTTCTTTTCTTGTTGGGTCTTTCCCTGGTTTGGGGATCAAGGTGATATTTGCTTCGTAGAATGTGTTGGATAATATTCCTTCTTTTCTATATTTTGGAAGAGGTTTAGTAATATAGATACTAGTTCTTCTTTTTTTTTTTTTTTTCAGGGGTGTATTTTTTTTTTTTTTTTTTTTTTGGTTTTTGGCTGGGGCTGGGTTTGAACCC
Source organism: Nycticebus coucang (assembly GCF_027406575.1). Taxonomy (NCBI): domain Eukaryota; kingdom Metazoa; phylum Chordata; class Mammalia; order Primates; family Lorisidae; genus Nycticebus; species Nycticebus coucang. Next base: position 23,573,898 of record NC_069788.1, on the reverse strand, counting down.
GCCACCTCTGGCATATGGGACCGGCGACCTACTCCTTGAGCCACAGGCGCCACCCGGTACTAGTTCTTCTTTAAAGGGTTGGTAGAATTCTGACGTAAAGCCATCTGGTCCTGGGCTTTTCTTTTTAGGGAGATTTTGTATAGTTGATGCTATTTCAGAACTTGATATAGGCCTGTTCAACATTTCCACTTCATTCTGGCTAAGTCTTTCTACGTGGCGTGCTTCCAGGTATTGGTCGATTTCTTTCAGATTTTCATATTTCTGAGAGTAGAGTTCCTTGTAGTATTCATTAAGGATTTTTTGAATTTCTGAGGGTTCTGTTGTTATTTCATCGTTACCATTTCTGATAGACAAAATTAGAGATTTTACTCTTTTTTTTCCTGGTTAGGTTGGCAAAACGTTTATCTTTTTTATTGATCTTTTCAAAAAACCAACTTTTGAATTTATTGATCTGTTGTATAATTCTTTTGTTTTCAATTTCATTTAATTCTGCTCTGATTTTGGTTATTTCTTTTCTTCTGCGGGGTTTGGGGTTGGAGTGTTCTTCCTTCTCCAGTTCCTTGAGATGTCCCATTATGTTATTAACTTCCTCTCTTTCCGTTTTCTTGAGGAAGACTTGCAGTGCTATAAATTTCCCTCTTAGGACTGCCTTTGCAGTATCCCAGAGGTTCTGGTAATTTGTGTCTTGATTGTCATTTTCTTCCAAAAATTTGGTGATTTCCTTCTTAATCTTGTCTATAACCCATCTATCCTTCAGCATAAGGTTGTTTAGCTTCCATGTTTTTGTATAGGTATGCAGGTTCCTGTTGTTATTGAGTTCAACTTTTATTCCATGATGGTCTGAGAAGATGCAAGGAATAACTTCTATTTTTTTAAATTTGCTGAAGTTTAATTTATGGCCTAGGATGTGGTCGATTTTGGAGTATGTTCCATGGGCTGATAAGAAGAATGTGTATTCAGTTTTCTTGGGATTAAATGTTCTGTCAATATCTCTTAAGTCCAGATGCTGAATGGTTAAGTTTAAATATAAGATTTCCTTGCTTAGCTTCTTTTTGGAGGATCTATCCAGCACTGCTAAAGGGGTGTTAAAATCTCCAACTACTTAAAGGAAATTTTTAAAAAAAAAAAAAATCTCCAACTACTATGGAACTGGAGGAAATCAAGTTGCTCATGCCTGTTAGAGTTTATCTTGTAAATTGAGGTGTGTTCTGGTTGGGTGCATAAATATTAATAATTGAAATCTCATCATATTGAGTATTACCTTTAACAAATCTTAAGTGTCTATCCTTATCCTTCCTTATTTCAATTGGTTTAAAACCTATTGCATCTGCGAAGAGGATTGCAACGCCTGCTTTTTTCTGCTTTCCATTTGCCTGGAGTATAGATGACCATCCCTTCACCTTGAGTCTATATTTGTCTTTTAATGTAAGATGCGATTCTTGTATGCAGCAGATATCTGGCTTGAGTTTTTGTATCCAGTCAGCCAACCTGTGCCTCTTTAGAGGACAATTTAAACCATTCACATTAATTAAGAATATTGATAAGCCTTTCAAGAGTCCGGTGGACATATTTAATCCTTTTGTGGCTGTGGAAGTTAGAATTTGATCAAAATTTTCTGGGTGGGTTTACTTTTGTGGTGGAGGATTACGCTGGTCTTTAAGGAGGATAGGTCTGAGAATATCCTGGAGAGCTGGTTTGGTTATGGCAAATTTCTTCAACATGCGAATGTCATTGAAGCATTTAATTTCTCCGTCATAAATGAAACTTAGTTTAGCTGGGTACAGGATCTTGGGTTGAAAGTTATTTTGTTTTAGGAGATTAAAAGTCCATAACCATCCTCTTCTAGCTTGAAAGGTTTCAGCAGAGAGATCTGCAGTTATTCTAATATTCTTGCCCTTGTAGGTGATGGTTTTCTTTCGTCTGGCTGCTTTCAGAATTTTCTCCTTCACATTAACTTAAGTGAAATTTATTATGATGTGTCTGGGGGATGTCTTATTTGGGTTGAGTCATGCTGGAGTTCTGAAACTATCTGCAATCTGAATTTCAGAATCTCTTGGCATGTCTGGAAAGTTCTCCATCTTAATCTCATGGAGAAGAGCCTCTGTGCCTTGTGGATCCACTTTGTCGCTTTCGGGGATCCCTATAACATGAATATTGGTTTTCTTCTAATTATCCCACAGCTTTCTGAAAGAGTGATCTGTTTTTGCCCTCCATTTCTCTTCCTCTATGAGAGTTTGGGAGCATTCAAAAGCTTTGTCTTCAATGTCAGAAATCCTTTCTTCTGCTTGCTCCATTCTGTTACTGAGGGATTCTACTGTGTTTCTCAGATCTTTGAGGGCTGCAACTTCTTGTCTCAATGTGTCAAAATCTTTGTTCATTTGGTCTTTGAATTCATTGAATTCTTGAGACATCTTTTGGGTTACTGCTTGGAATTCTAATTCGATCTTATTTTATCCAGATTCTGAATTCGATTTCTGACATGTCAGCTATTTGTTTGTGCGTGGGATTTTGTGTTGTGTCTGCCCTATTGATCCTTGGGGGAGTTGATCTACTGTGATTATTCATATTGCCAGAATTTGTCTGTTGATTTTGCCTCATGATTGTTTTTCACTGTTGCCTCTGGCTGTCCTCAGAGTGGGGGGGGGGGTGTCTCTCCAAGATTAGACCCCAGTGGGATCACTCTATTGTTGCTGGATCTTTGTAGGAAGTGACCCTGTGTAGTTCCTCTGGGCCTGCCCCAGCAGGGGAGTTATGGTTGTGGAAGCAGCTCTGGAGTGTGACACACCTGGATCCAGCAACAGTGACTTTGGCATAGAGAGCCCAAGGCTCCAGCAGTCTCTGGCCACGAGAAGGGCTCTGCGCAGAGGCAGGGAGGGCTCTGGAGGGCATGCGGCTACCAGAGTCCCTGGCCAGACGAGCAGGCCGGTGTGGGCGCAGGGAGGGTACAGGAGGGAGGACACAGTGTTGCCCAGCTCCTACAGTTCCTGGTCAGGGCATGCGGAGGCCCAGTGGGCTCAGCTCTTATGGAGGTCTGGGCAGTGCCAAGTCCAGGAGTTTGAGGTTGCTATGAGCTGTGATGCCACGGCATTCTACCCAGGGCAACAGCCCAAGGCTCCAGTGCACCAAAACGGGTCTCATTCTGTCCCTGAGGGTTAAGGCTGTAAGGCAGCTCAGTCCCCACCTTTAGGCTCGTCAGTCACTAGATTACTAGCTCCGGCCCGATTCTCTGTGACCCTGAGGGCGGAGCTTGCCGGGGCAGTTCTCTCACAATGGCTCCCTGCGGCCCACAGCTGAACACTATTAACTCCGTCTGGCTCAGCGGCTCAGTCTGGGGCCCTAGACAATGCCCAAAGTTCTCTGCACTCCTGCTCAAGCTCTCCCCAAAGGCAGTTCAACTGAGTGCCAAGTCCAAAACCACTGAAACAGTTCACAGGTAAGGCCTTTCCGGTTTGTAGTCTCACTGCTGCTTGTACTTACAGCTGCCGGCGGGATGAGGTTGATCAAACACACGCAACCACTTGCCAGTTTTCCACTGTTTTTGTCCTCCTCTTGGGGTCCAGAAGTCCCTTGCTGACTCTGTATATCCTCAAAGGGATGATTATAGGCAGATCCCACCAGCCAGAGACGCCTGGAGTCTTATCTCCCCAGACTCACCGTGCCCTGTTGCAGTGAAGCTGTTACTCAGCCACCATCTTGGATTGTTCTCCTCGCCCTACATTATTCTAACGTGCAGCCCAGCATGAGGCCTCTGGTCTGCAGCATTGCAGGCGCCCTCCAGCAGGCCTACTACTCAGCCTTCTGTTTCAGACCTCCCACCTGAGTATGCTGATAATGGGTATTAGGGCAATGATTCCCTCATCCTCATGCTTCCATAATCCAGTGGATGACATTGACCAAGCACAGTCCATGACACTCCAGATGCTCAGGGCTTTAGGCTTGCATATGTTCACTCACGTAGCCTCCAACCACCCAATAAGGCAGATATGGCTGAGACATGGGAGGGACTGGTCATTTGCCGGGCATCACCCCTTTCTACACCCCAGAACATTGGCCAGCTGGCTCATCCTTCACTAGGAGAACATAGGAGCCTCATTCCACCAAGAGAGGGAAGGGAAGGTTACATTCCCTGCCATGCTCCCCTGTTGGAGCTCTTTCAAGGACAAGTGTATTCCTCTTGGTGTCTGCCCAGCCCAGGAGTGAACCTCACAGAAGGATGTGCTGAGGTCTGTATGTGTTTCCCCCTGGAATTCATATGCTGAAATCCCACCCCCCAAGGTGATGGTATTAGGAGGTGGGGCCTTCAGGAGATGACTAGGTCCTGAGAGTAGCACCCTTTTTTCTTTTTTTGTTAACACAGAAATTTTTTTCTACACAGGCAGTCCTAGGTTACAGATGAGATAAGATTCCTGAGAATGTATTTAGGTTGGATTTGTATGTAACTCAAAATCCCTGATAAACAGCACATCTGTGATAATAACAATACTAACAGTAATACTATCATAGCTCATATGTGGTAATAATACAGTATGATACCACAATTACAACACCCTTGTCTATAATAAGAAGTTACAAAAACTATTGCGCTCTTTCTTTTAATTCCTAGGCTAATAGGAATGCCTGGCTTATTTTGATCTCCTAATCTAACCAATAATTACCTTTCCATTTCTGTAATTAATCCATTCTGCTCCTTAGTACTAACTGATACTTTCATTGGAGTACGTACTGCTTTCACATGTTCCATCATTCTTGTTTTATCCTTTATAATTGTTCCAGTAGTCCAGCAACTGGGGCCTAATGCTTTCCCAATGAATGATGGCACTTCACTTTTTCTCCAATAATTTCTACCTTCATTTCCACTGTGATCACCTTTCTCTTCAGCACAGAAGCACCTGGACTTGCAGTGGACTTTCACTTTGGAGGTGTGGTCATAAGGGTAAACACAGGCTCACAGAACTGAATTTAAAAGTTAAGACGGAAGTGAAGCCATGTGTAAGCCAGTGTAAACAATGAGACTTGTGCTGGCACAAAGCTGCTGCACAAAGAACCATTTATACTGTGTGGGTTTGTTTACATGTGCAGAGGACACTAGCTCCCCAATTATTTTTAATTATTTAATCATAAACTACCCTTCTGGGGACCCTCGGAAGCCCATCCTTAGGTAAAGAGTGTCAGTAAGTCAGGTGGTCAGTAACCTGGGGACTGCCTCTATTATATGAACATTGAATGGCTCCATCAGTTTCCAAACTTCTCAGCAAGTCCAATGGACCCACTGATACATTTCACACCCCCTGACCACTTTCATCATCAAATTCCCTCCCCAGAGGCCACAGCCTTCTCAGGCCTCTCTGATCACAGGAGTCATCTCCTTTGCTGCTTGTCTTCCTCCGTTGGTCCCTTTGAAATGTAGTTCCTAAAAGCAGGTCTTCAATATAGCAAACCCTGCAAAAGCCTTGAAATGGGGTATTATATTTGACTCTGAAGGCCTTAGTCCTTCAAAGGAACCTGACTGCATCTTCAATAAGGCTGCAGAGATCCTAATAATTTTATTAATTTATTAACAATTTCCAAGTGAGGAAGATCTAGTTATAGCCAATATTCTAAATTCTGAACTAATGAACATTAACAGTGATTAAATCTAAGGTCCTGAAAAGATACTCCATTTGCACATTTTAAGAACTAAAAACACTGAACTCATATGAGCAGTATTTTTCATTAGCCCTTTATATAAAGTCAATACTTCAAATATTCACCTAACCCCTCTGTGTCCACAGATGTAAAATTACTCAGTAACCCTGCAATAGTCAAAGACACAGAGCAAGCAGAGATTTTTTTTCTATTCTCTAAATGATATTACTGACCTCAAAGTGTTCTCAGCTTGGGAGTTTGCGTTTCCTCCCAGCCACCAAATCATAAAATAAAGAATAGTATGACTGATTCAGTGAAGTCATGAAATTGTTGACTTTACTATGTGGGCAAAGGACATCTATGCCATAAGTAAATCAAGAGTCCCAAAGACATGATGGAACAGATATAAAAATGGGATAGTCAAATAGGTGTCTCCCATGCAGTAACCATGGTTTGTGACTAACAAAGGGTGTGGTCCAACACTGGCATCCAGGCCTCTTCCTCTCCAAATGCATTTATGTATCAACAAATTACAATTTAGAAAAAAGAAAAAAAACATTTAGACCAAATAGCCTACTATACAATGTTAAGTAATAAATTTGCAATATAACTGATCAGTATTGAGAATATATTTCCACTATAAGTTGGAAATATATTTCCATTATAAATATACTGAGATTATATTTCCATTATAAATTGCCAATTAGGAGCAGCACCTGTGGTTCAGTGAGTAGGGCACCGGCCCCATTTACTGAGGGTGCCAGGTTCGAACCCAGCCCCAATCAAACTGCAAGAACAACAACAACAACAAAAATAGCCGGGCACTGTGGCAGGTGCCTGTGGTCCCAGCTACTCGGGAGGCTGAGGCAGGAGAATTACCTAAGCCCAAGAGCTGAAGGTTGCTGTGAGCTGTGACCCATAGCACTCTACCAAAGGCAACAAAGTGAGACTCTGCCTAAATAAATAGCCAATTAGGTGGATAATATGCAAAGAAAGCACATTATATACACTTTCCCAGACTCCAATCATCTCCTTAAATCATTCATTCCCTTAAATTATTTGCCTTGAACACAGCCTCTCAGTTACAGCTTAAGTTTTAATCCTGGGCCCAAGTAAACAATTAAAAGGAATCTTCTAATCTCTGATAACTGTTCAAATGTTTCAGAAAAATGAAGTACTTCCTTCTTTCTTGTCCTATCCCCACACCTCAAGAAAGGCAAAAGGTAAATTGTAAATACTTAAATCTTAGAAGCCATTTCTTATACTATTATCCTATGAATTTCTAACCAGCAAATTGCATATGGTCAGTAACAAGTAGTTAAAGACTCTCTAGTTTATAAAGAGATAGGACTTTGTGCCATTAGTACAATAAGCACAAATAAATGCTGTAAATGAAAAAAGAATGTCACCAATTTTATATTGTAGAACAATTTTCCAGGTAAAATTTAGCTAACGGAAGCCATGAGTTATTTTCAATAACAACCAGCTCATATTCTAATACTATAGTTTAAATGATGCTAAAGAACAACATATAAATATTCCTGACACTGGTTTACCTGGAAACCACAATGTGCTAAGTAAATAATCTGGTCTACTTGGTGTATAAAAACGCTTAGGGGGCAGCAGACATGAATGTGTTAACTAGACTTTATTCTTAAAAGGATTCTGAAGAATAATGAATCAAAAGGAACACATTCTTGCCAGAACAATCCCTTTAAGGATAGACTTAGTCATACAACTGAACTACAATGCTAAAAGTTAAACATCTTTGCAAGAAAGCCAGTGATGCCTGTTCACCGACAAACAAGTTTTAATTACCCAGCCTATTTACTTCTAACAAATGTAATTTTAGCTCTGAAAAGTATACAAAATATTCAATTTTTTCTGAAGGAAAAGTTATCTTTTAAAAGTCCTTGCCAAATATTAATATTTTAAGAAAAAAATAGATGCATTAGCACATATAAGCTATGCGATCATTTAAAAGTTCCACCACGATGTTCACTTTTCTCAGCCATATAAACTTTTAAAAAAATTGACCATGCCAGAATCATCCCTGGGCACTGGGTATATGTTATTTGACAGCTATAGTCATCATACCTTCCTAAGGCACAGGGATCTAATTAGCAAACAGCTAGAAGAAAACACAATCTCCCAGGCCAGGGGGACCTGCAGCATATCACAACGCTCAAAGAAGTCAAACACTGGACACCTCACCTCATTCGAGTACATTTCACAACTTGTACTGCCACTGTACCAGCAAGCAGGGGTAGCAGGCTTCCCCTTCTGTTAAGGGAGGGAACTGAACGGGATGATTTGCTAGATACCTGCCAACTGTGACTCCAAGTAAAACTACCACTGAGGACCCCAAATTGCCAATCTTTCAGAAGTACGAGGAGTCTGCATTAATCCCCTTTCTCTGAGGAGAGTGTGTAGGAGAAAAGGGGGGAACAGAAAATGACTTCAGGCCTCCAGTCAAGGCTTATAAATCTGGGGCAGGGGGCCCTAGGCGGGGGCAGGGAAGACAGATGCAGCTCACAGGACACTTCAGGTAAGTACTTCTTCAGTGTCCCTCCTCCTCTGAGGTAAGGAGGCAACAGGCCAATCTATCTCCTCAAGAGATTCTGAACTCGAAACTCCAGCCTTTCCTAAAACGAATAAATGAAAAGGGCAAGCATTTGAGGTAAGAAAAGGGATATGGCGGCTCGGCGCCCGTAGCTCAGTGGTTAGGGCTCCGGCCACATACACCAAGGCAGGCGGCTTCAAACCAGCCCTGCTAAATCATGATGACAACTGCAATAATAATAAAAAAAAATAGCCAGGCGTTGTGGCGGGCACCTGCAGTCCCAGCTACTTGGGAGGCTGAGGCAAGAGGATCACTTAAGCCCAAGAGTTGGAGGTTGCTGAGCTGTGACGTCACGGCACTCTACCGAGAGTGACACAGTGAGACTCTTGTCTCAAAAAAAAAAAAAAAAAAAGGAATCTGAGAAGGGGTGGTAGAAGGGTACCTAAGGCAACTCATACTCCCTTCATTATTTTGTCTGCCACCATCCAAGTCAATCCACTCTTTTACATCATAAGCTCTCATTTACTGAGTGCTTAACAACACGCTAAGTACGGTGCTGACGCTTAGGGTCCTCACACTAACCTGCTATTACCGCCATTTTACAGATGGGGGCATAAGAAGATTAAGTGGACAGAAATAATACATTGCAAAGCCTTAAACACACCCCAGTTGCCTGACCTCAAGGGCGGAGCTTCTCTGCCGGCCTCTGCTGCTGCGTTTCACGTTTGGCTCACATATCCCACACTGATCACCTTGCAGGAGAAAGTCTCCTTTCAAAGGTCATTTGCTCTACGTTAGCACAATATACTACTACAAAATGGAAAAAAAAAATAAAATCCCGGGAAGAAAGGTCTGTTTGGGGACTAACTTCTAAAGCACCTCAGTGCCCCAAAGGAGCAGAACTACCAAGAGCTGTTCTCCCCGGAGTCACACAAGGGTGAGAAGACCAGGATAAAATAATTATACAATGCTAAATTAAAATCAACAAATAAAATAAAAATTTAGAAAAGACAAATTTTTTAAGAATTATTTAAAAGATGAAGAGCACGTCCCCAGTCTGAATCAGCACTCCGGGCAGCTTGTTATAGCGTATGAAGCCGAGGACAAGGGGTCTCCAAACCCTGGGCTCCTTCCAGCACCTCTATGCACAACCCCCAGGCCAAGAGGGACACGCTGGGTGCACCAAGCTGCTCCTCCCTCCTTTCCCTCTTTAACCTCCTCCCTTGGCCCTTCTTCTTCTTTTCCCACTCTGGGGGCACTGCCCTCCTCCCATTTCCCCTTCTCTCTCTTTTCACCTTTAACCTACCATGTCTCCCTCTCATGTGACTACAGTTAAAACCAACAAAACAGAGAACACACACAGAAATACTCAGATTTTATCTGAATGATTTTACTATTATTTCTTTCTCTCCTTATTCATCAATTATACTTTCATTTCATCAACTTATCTCTCATGGTCACCCTTTTCGTTAAACATTTATAGAATATGATCCCATTTAATTAAAAGCTCTTCAGATAACATAATTTCCATTCATTAAAAAGGGTTATGATAGAGCAAGAAAGACAAAGAACCTACTACCTTCCTTTCTCTATTTCTCCCTGAATATATTCAACATTTCAGATGAAGAATTTTTTTAAAAAAACCAGTGCAAAAGAAATATCTTTCTAATATTAAGATTTTTTATCCAAAATTCATATACTTAACTTTGTATTTCTCACTAACTGGATTATGACCAAATGGCCACCAAAAATGAAAGTATTCAACATTCCTTTTAGTGAGACAGAATGAGGCTATCTAGTGCGACATTCCTTTCATGAAATCTTAAGTAAAACATGGAAGAGATCACATGCATAGAGTGACGGACTAGTACAACACAAAGCTTACAAACCCCGAATATTTGGGGATATTTGATCATTTTTCTCCACTTGAGGTTAAATGCTATAACTTCTACACATAAAAGAATGAAGGCTGCTGACATCTGTAATCCTAGCATTCTGAGAGGCCCAGATGGGTGGACTGCTTGAGCTCAGGAGTCCAAGACCAACCTCAGCAAGAGCGGGACTCCCATCTCTACTAAAAATACACAAATTAACCAGGTGTGGCAGTAGGTACCTATAGTTCCAGCTAATTGGGAAGCTGAGGCAAGAGGATCACTTGAGCCAGGAGTTTGAGGTTGCTATGAGCTATGACACCAAGGTACTCCAGCCTGGGCAACAGAGTGAGACTCTATCTCAAAAAATAAAGAATGAAAGACAAAAAGCTTTGTTCTGACACAGTGGAGTTTTGTGTCTGAAATTTTAATGCACAACTCTCAGAATTACAAGAGAAGTCCATTTTGAGAAGATACTAAAACAGAACAAGAGTCTAAGCAGCTCCCAGGCAGGGGGAGTGAGCCAAGACGGTACTTTCTAGCTTTCCCCGCTCCCTGAAGCGGCTTCTTATTTCCTAAGAGCTCATTTTAAATTCTGACCTATAATACACTTCAAGAAACAAATGAACTTTGCTTACAACCCTAAACAGTTAGACTGGCTTCTACCGGCTGTTAAGCCTAAAACACTTACTTTTCCCAATTTTTAGTGTGTTGCAGCAGAAGTAAGGCTTAACTCTTTGGGATGTGTCACTTTATCCATTTTTCTTAAATTACACATTCTGGGTAAATCAGGATTTGAATCCTTGCTGCCTGACCCTAAAGACTGTATGTATGCAGCCGCTAACTTATGGCAGCTTGGAGGATTGTCAGAAGGAGCAGAGGACTGAATGTGTGTGATGTGTACTGCACACAATTCTTGCCAGGCACCACGAGGGGACCCAGAGATGAGTCCAATGCCTTCTGTCCTCAAACAGCTCCACTAGTATTTTGACACTCTTAGCAAAGGCAGCATCCTTATACTCAATCATCTAATTAATGAACAACTTATAAGATGAAATTCCCAGTCCAACATGCCCAGCACATAGTAGGCCCTTCAATGAATACCTGTCCAGTGCCAGTGTGATGGTCCTCCCATGAGGGCCATTCTCATTTGTGTGTCTACTTCTATTTGGTGGCCACTGCCAGCAGGTGTAACGTGATGACCAACCTGGAACCACAACAGCTATGAAAGACAAGGGGCAACCCTTTGTGCCGTCTGTACATACGCACACACCCACCGTCAGATGATCAAAGCTACAAAAACTGCTGGGCCAGCAGCAGCCAAGAGCCTGCTTCCCCTGGAGCCACCTCAGTGATGGGAAAATCCTGCCAGAACCTTCATCTAACTCTCTGCCACCCACATAAATCTGATGCCAGAACTTGGTTCGAATCTTGAGAGAAAAAAAATTCTTACTGAGAAATGCAACTTTTCCATGCACTAACATATAAACATTTACAAATGTCTCAGCTGAGATAGTTTAGAGTCCAATAATAAGAGGTTTCACTAATGTCGCAGAATGCACCTCAAACTTCACCCTAGTCCAATGCCGCAGACGAGAGTCCTTCTTCCACCAAGTGCGTGGGACAAAAGCTGGGGAGCGGGCAGATGAAGTGCAACATCCTTCATTAAAGTGTACAATATATTTCCTCACAAAAGCTTCACAAAGCAGAGGGTCTCAACCTTTTATCTCTTGCCAACCACTGGAGGGAGGACTCAGCTCCCACTCGTTACAGAAGCCCCCTACAGATGAGACTCTCATCTGGGGTGTGGGTGACAGGCGCTCCCCAAGGGGCATTATCAGAGTTTGAGGAAAGGATGCCAATGAGTGGTGAGGGAGAGGGGACTGGGAGGGAGCTCTGGTGATTCCTATACGTCCCTTTAGATAAGGTGATGAGACACTCTTACACAATTGGTAATAGGAATATCACTATTAGCAATAGTGTAATATCACTGCTAAGCAATGTGATAAGTTTAGACAAGATTTATGGGCTACTTTAAGACTATGACCACATATAAAATAATGTTTCCCCATGAAAAAATTCTTTCCGCATAGAAACATTACCTATTTCCAACTTTAAGGCTGCCCATGAAAGAGGAGAAGAGCAACCAATAATTAACTGCGAAGTCCTAAGAGTTCTTTACCTGAGATGTATAGAAGGCTTCCGTGAAGTTAAAGGAGTCCTTGAAATTGTATGCACACTTTGTATCCAACCGTACATTTCTAAAGAGCTTATGTCTGATTCTCAAAGTGACCCATGGCACACAAATAAATGTTACTCTAAGAACCAGGACTACTAAGTGCATCACAGAGAAATGTAAACATAAACACCAATCCCTGGATTATACTAAGTATAAGAACTAAAATTATTATTTTTTTTTTTTTTGTAAAGACAAAGTCTAGCTATGTCATAGGCTGGACCCCAACACCTGGGCTCAAGCCAAGGAAGTAAAATTAGTCTATACTTCTGTCTCTACAATCCCTTTTTATTATCATCTAACCTCTGTCATCCACAAGTTCTGATGCCAGAACATAGTTTCAATCTTGAGAGAGAAAAAAAATATTACTGAGAAATGCAGCTTTTCCACACAGTAAAATGTAAATATTTACAGATTTCTTAAAATGCTAAGATTGTTCAGAGTCAAATAATAGCAGGTTTTACTTACAGAACAGAAAGCACTGTAATCACTAGGTACTTATCTTCCCACCTCCGTCACCACCCACAGTCCACACACCAAATAATTATAGATGCCTAAAACGCATGTGAAAGGCTCTAGGATTTAAACTTTCAAGTTGATATTCTAAATCTGTCCTTCAGAGCTACACAATCACTATACAATAAATTGAAGTATGCAAAAGAATTCCAATATGTGAAAGAAATAAAAGCTGACCTTCATGAGATGCTGATTTATCCATTTTGTAAATGTTTTCTTTTGAACTTTGTCCCGTTCATCTGGAAGAAAAAGAAAGATATAAAGTTGGTAAAATCAATGAATAGGAGACTTTAATAGTGATCATGCATGTAAAATAAAAATAAGATAGTCAAAAGATACTGTATAGTACATTAGAGGTTTTTTGTTAACCTTTAGCAACTTTAGGCTATCTGAAAGAAAGTGTTGAAGAGTTGTTTGCCAGACTGGCCTCTTCCCAGTGCTGTATTTGCCAACATTCCTCCACTAAACAAATGCCCCCTGTCCCTTTGACCCATAATCTACCACCACAAAGTTGTCTAACCTGAGCCTTTCCAGGTCAGGTGAGCCCCTGCACTGCACTGAATTTCCCAAATATTTGAACACAAGTTACACGCCATTTGCTCTCACAACTGTAAGAGGAAGGTAGGTATTATCATCACCCTTTTACAGAAAAAGAAATCAAGACGTAGGTTAAAAAATTTGTCCAGGATTATCCAGCAAACAGTTCAAAGTCTTGACAAAAGGCAGAACCTAGGCTGAGATTCTTTGGCTTTAAGTAGACTCTGGCTTAATTATCAGAATTAAGTATTATGCTTAATTATTCACTTTCTCTCCAGGATTCCCTTGAAATGCCCCAACTATGTCCTCACTATGGAGAATGACCCTGCTTTGGTTACTACAGACAGAGCACAGAAGAGTGAGAGAAGAAGCCTAATCACAACTCAAACATTCAGCAGTGACAGGTAGCTCGTGGCTATCACACTGCAAAGCACAAACAGAGAACAGTCCCATCATCACAGATGTTTCTATCAGGCAGCACAGCTCTGGAACAAAGCTCTACCAGGCAGCACTGCGCTAGAACAAAGCTCTATCCAACAGCACTGATGTGGAACAAAGCTCTATCGACAGCACTGATCTGGAACAAAGCTCTATCAGGGATCACTGCTCTGGAACAAAGCTCTATCAGACAGCACTGGTCTGGAACAAAGCTCTATCAGGGATCACTGCTCTGGAACAAAGCTCTATCAGACAGCACTGGTCTGGAACAAAGCTCTATCAGGCAGAACTGCTCTGGAACAAAGCTCTATCAGGGATCACTGCTCTGGAACAAAGCTCTATCGGACAGCACTGGTCTGGAACAAAGCTCTGTTGGACAGCACTGATCTGAAACAAAGCTCTACCAGGCAGCACTGCTCTGGAACAAAGCTCTATCGGACAGCAATGCTCTGGAACAAAGCTCTATCCGACAGCAATGCTCTAGAACAAAGCTCTATTAGGCAGCACTGCTCTGAACAAAGCCCTATCAGGCAGCAATGCTCTGGAACAAAGCTCTATCGGACAGCAATGCTCTAGAACAAAGCTCTATCAGGCAGCACTGCTCTGAACAAAGCTCTATCAGGGATCACTGCTCTAGAACAAAGCTCTATCGGACAGCAATGCTCTAGAACAAAGCTCTATCAGGGATCACTGCTCTAGAACAAAGCTCTATCCGACAGCAATGGTCTGAAACAAAGCTCTATCGGACAGCAATGCTCTAGAACAAAGCTCTATCAGGCAGCACTGCTCTGAACAAAGCTCTATCAGGGATCACTGCTCTAGAACAAAGCTCTATCGGACAGCAATGCTCTAGAACAAAGCTCTATCAGGCACCACTGCTCTGGACAAAGCTCCATCAGGCAGCAATGCTCTAGAACAAAGCTCTATCAGGCAGCAATGCTCTGGAACATCACTGCTCTGAAACGACTTGCCAATGTGTATCCAAAAAAGCCTTAAAGCCTTTCCCAGAAAGTCTACTTCTGAAATTTATTCTGAAGTTGTAGTCATAGTGTGTAAGAAATCCATCTATGAGAACATAACCCAGAGTGTTTATGATGGGAAAATAAAGTTTTGAAAAAACATAAATGTTCAAAAATGAGGAAGTAAAATAATGTTAGGAAAGCAATCCAATGGCTTCCACATATTCAATTATTTGCAAAGCTACTCCATAACGGCATAATACTTAGAGTTCTCCTACACATTAATGCCAATATGAAGGGGGTCGAGGGACCATATCACCTAGTATGTATTTCATAAGCATTTTTCATCCCAAGTACCTCCTTGAAAACCCTTTCATTTAGTTTATCAAAGATAAACTAAATACAGCCTATCATTTGATTCTGCCTGTAATAAACCCCTTTCCAGTGCTGCAAACTTCTACCTACATCTTAAATGACAGTGGGTATTAAAAATTTGGACAAAAGGTTGTAAAACAAAACGGGGAACCAGAGCAAGATGGTGGCCGAGTAACAGCTTCTTTGCATCTGGGCACCGTGAGTCTGGGGAGATAGGACTCCAGGCATCTCTGGATGGTGGGATCTGCCTATCATCAACCCTGTGAGGATACAGGGAGTCAGCCAGAGACTTCTGGACCCCAAGAGGAGGACTAAAACAGGGGAAAACTGGCAAGTGGTCGCGTGTGTTCAATCGGTCTAAACCTGCCCGCAACCATAAGTTCAGTAGCAGCGAGACTGCAAACCAGAAAGGCCTTACCTGTGAACTGTTTTGGTGTCTTTGGACTTGGCACTCAGTTGAACTGCCTTGGGGAGAGCCTGAGTGGGAGTGCGGAGAACTTTGGCTGTTGTCTAGGGCCCCAGTCTGAGCCACTGAGCCAGACGGAGCTAATAGTGTTTGGCTGTGGGCCACAAGGAGCCATTGTGAGTGATCTGCCCTGGCAAGCTCCGCCCTCAGGGTCCCAGACCTAGAATTGGGTGGGAGCTGGTAACATAGCGACTGAGTAGCCTAAGGGTGAGGTCTGGGCCGCCTTGCAGCCCCAACCTGCAGGGGCAGAGTGAGACCGGTTTTGGCACACTGGGTAAGTGGATAGCCACTTCACCAGTGATTCCAGCGACAAGCACTTTCCTTGGAAAGCTTCTGCTCAGCAAATTAACAAGTTCAAAGTGCCTTTTAAGAGAGCTGAAGAGAGATTTAGGGTGTCTACCTGCTGGGGTTTGAGAAATCAGCAGCCTCCAGTGGTATCAGAACTGTGATTAACATCTCATACCCCAGAAGACCACGTGTTGCCCAGACAATATTCAACAACATATACATACTGCTTTGTTTTTGGTTGTGTTTTGCTTTTTTTTTTGTTTGTTTGCTTGTTGTTTTGTTTACTTTGATGTTGTTGATGTTGTTTTGTTTTTTAGTTTCAACCTTTTCTGTACAGATCTTTTTTCTTCTCAATTTTTCTAGTTTAATTGTAATTCCCCATTGCTGCCTTTTTCAATAACTGAAACTTCATTTTTGCTAGTGTTTCTACTGCTATTATTTGGTTTTCTATGCAATTTTATCCCATAAAGTTTTCTGTTTGCTTGTTTTGGTTTGATTTATAGCATTTTTGTCTTTCCTCTCTACTTGGTGGAGGTAGGGTACCGTGTCTGATCAGATTAGCAAAGAGCTGCTGACCTTATGTTCACCCAGCTGGGCACCCCCAGAAGGTGGGTTTTTTTTTAAGGTTATGTCAAAGTACCCTACTGTACACCTACATTGCTCTGTCTCTCTCTTTTTGTGCCTCTCTTCTTTCTGTCAATATTCCTTTTACCCACCCCCTCTCCTTTCTCTATTTTTTTTTCTTTTCACCCGTTCCTCCTTTCTTTCATCCCTTTCTTGCTCTTCAACCATCTCATCCTTCTGGTCCTGTACCAAAAGGACTCACTGAACCCTTAGTCCACAGGCACGAGAACTTAAAGAGCAAGAAGAAGTGAAAGGAAAATTAGGGCAAGGAAACAGATAAAAGAAATCACTCATGAGCAAGAATCAGCAGAAAACTCCAGGCAACATGAAGAACTAGTCCAGAACAACCCCGCCAAGGGACCATGAGGTAGCTACTGCAGAGGATTCCACTTATAAAGAAATGTTAAGAATGACAGAAAGGGAATTTAGAATATATATGATGAAAACAATGAAAGAAATGATGGAAACAATGAAGGAAACTGCTAATAAAGTGGAAAATAACCAAAAGGAAATCCAAAAACAGAATCAAATAAGAGATGAATGATATGAAGAATATAGAAAGGATATAGCACAGGTGAAGGAACTGAAACAGTCAATTAGGGAACTTAAAGATGCAATGGAAAAAGTATCAGCAACAGGTTAGACCATGCAGAAGAAAGAATTTCAGAGGTAGAAGACAAAGTCCATGAGATAACTCATATAGTAAAAGAGGCAGAAAAGAAGAGAGAGAAAGCAGAACGTTCACTGTCAGAATTATGGGACTTTATGAAGCGTTCCAACATACGAGTTATAGGAATTCCAGAAGGAGAAGAAGAATGCCCCAGAGGAATGGAAGCCAAACTAGAGAATATTATAAAAGAAAATTTCCCAAATATCACCAAAGATTCTGACACACTGCTTTCAGAGGGATATCGGACCCCAGGTCGCCTCAACTCTAACCGAGCTTCTCCAAGACACATCGTGATGAACCTGTCCAAAGTCAAGACAAAAGAAAAGATTCTGCAAGCTGCCAGGAGTAAGCGCCAGTTGACCTACAGGGGCAAATCCATCAGAGTGACCGCAGACTTCTCTAATGAAACTTTCCAAGCAAGAAGACAATGGTCATCTACCTTTAATCTACTTAAACAGAACAATTTCCAGCCCAGAATTCTGTACCCTGCTAAGCTAAGCTTTAAAATTGACAGAGAAATCAAATCATTTACGTATACAGACATTGAGGAAATTCGCCACAACAAGACCAGCTCTACAGGAAATACTTCAACCTGTTCTACACACTGACCATCACAATGGATCAGCAGCAAAGTAAGAACTCCGAAATTAAAGGACAGAACCTAACCTCCACACTGATGCAAAAGATAAAACTAAGCAATGGACTCTCACAAAATAAGATGAATAGAATACTACCACACTTATCAATTATCTCAATAAATGTTAATGGCTTGAATTCCCCACTGAAGAGACATAGATCGGCTGACTGGATTAAAAATGACAAGCCATCCATTTGCTATCTGCAAGAAACACACCTGGCTTCAAAAGACAAATTAAAGCTCCGAGTCAAGGGTTGGAAGACAATTTTTCAGGCAAATGGAATTCAGAAGAAAAGAGGAGTTGCAATCTTATTTTCAGATACATGTGGATTTAAAGCGACTAAAGTCAAAAAAGACAAAGATGGTCACTTTATATTGGTCAAGGGAAAAATACAACAAGAAGACGTTTCAATTCTAAATATTCATGCACCCAATTTAAATGTTCCCAGATTCTTGAAACAGACCTTACTCAGTCTGAGCAATATGATATCTGATAATACCATCATAACAGGGGACTTTAATACTCCTCTTACAGAGCTGGACAGATCCTCTAAACAGAAATTAAACAAAGATATAAGAAATTTAAATGAGACCCTAGAACAACTGTGCTTGATAGACGCATATAGAACACTCCATCCCAAAGATAAAGAATATACATTCTTCTCATCACCCCATGGAACATTCTCCAAAATTGATCATATCCTGGGACACAAAACAAATATCAACAGAATCAAAAGAATTGAAATTTTACTTTGTATCTTCTCAGACCATAAGGCACTAAAGGTGGAACTCAACTCTAACAAAAATGCTCGACCCCACACAAAGGCATGGAAATTAAACAACCTTCTGTTGAATAACAGATGGGTGCAGGAAGAAATAAAACAGGAAATCATTAACTTCCTTGAGCATAACAACAATGAAGACACAAGCTACCAAAACCTGTGGGATACTGCAAAAGCAGTTTTGAGAGGAAAATTTATCGGTTTAGATGCCTACATTCGAAAAACAGAAAGAGAGTACATCAGCAATCTCACAAGCCATCTTATGGAACTGGAAAAAGTCACAAGCCATCTTAAGGAATTGGAAAAAGAAGAACAACCTAAGCCTAAACTCAGTAGAAGAAAAGAAATATCTAAAATCAAATCAAAGATCAATGAAATTGAAAACAAAAGAATCATTCAGAAAATTAATGAAACAAGGAGTTGGTTTTTTGAAAAAATTAATAAAATAAACCATTGGCCAGACTAACAAGAAACAGAAAAGTAAAATCTCTAGTAACCTCAATCAGAAATGATAAAGGGGAAATAACTGATCCCACAGAGATACAAGAGATCATCTCTGAATACTACCAGAAACTCTATGCCCAGAAATTTGACAATGTGAAGGAAACAGATCAATATTTGGAATCACACCCTCTGCCTAGACTTAGCCAGGAAGAAATAGAGCTCCTGAACAGACCAATTTCAAGCACTGAGATCAAAGAAACAATAAAAAAGCTTCCAACCAAAAAATGCCCTGGTCCAGATGGCTTCACACCAGAATTCTATCAAACCTTCAAGGAAGAGCTTATTCCTGTACTGCAGAAATTATTCCAAAAAATTGAGGAAGAAGGAATCCTCCCCCAACACATTCTATGAAGCAAACATCAACCTGATACCAAAACCAGGAAAAGACCCAAACATAAAGGAGAATTTCAGACCAATTTCACTCATGAATATATTCAAAAATTCTCAACAAAATCCTAGCCAATAGATTACAGCTTATCATCAAAAAAGTCATTCATCATGATCAAGTAGGTTTCATCCCAGGGATGCAAGGCTGGTTTAACATACGCAAGTCCATAAACGTTATGCACCATATTAACAGAGGCAAAAATAAAGATCACATGATCCTCTCAATAGATGCAGAAAAAGCATTTGATAAAATCCAGCATCCTTTTCTAATTAGAACACTGAAGAGTATAGGCATAGGTGGCACATTTCTAAAACTGATTGAAGCTATCTATGACAAACCCACAGCCAATATTTTACTGAATGGAGTAAAACTCAAAGTTTTTCCTCTTAGAACTGGAACCAGACAAGGTTGTCCTCTGTCACCTTTACTATTCAACGTAGTGCTGGAAGTTCTAGCCAATACAATTAGGCAAGACAAGGAAATAAAGGGAATCCAAATGGGAGCAGAGGAGGTCAAACTCTCCCTCTTTGCTGACAACATGATCTTATACTTAGAGAACCCCAAAGACTCAACCACAAGACTCCTAGAAGTCATCAAAAAATACAGTAATGTTTCAGGATATAAAATCAATGTCCACAAGTCAGTAGCCTTTGTATACACCAATAACAGTAAAGATGAGAAGCTAATTAAGGACACAACTCCATTCACCATAGTTTTAAAGAAAATGAAATACCTAGGAATATACCTAACGAAGGAGGTGAAGGACCTCTATAAAGAAAATTATGAAATCCTCAGAAAGGAAATAGCAGAGGATATTAACAAATGGAAGAACATACCATGCTTATGGATGGGAAGAATCAACATTGTTAATGTCTATACTTCCCAAAGCAATCTACCTATTCAATGCCATTCCTATCAAAATGTACCAACATCGTACTTTCAAGATTTGGAAAAAATGATTCTGCGTTTTGTACGGAACCGGAAAAAAATCCATATAGCTAAGGCAGTTCTTAGTAATAAAAATAAAGCTGGGGGCATCACCATATCAGATTTTAGGCTGTACTACAAAGCCATAGTGGTCAAGACAGCATGGTACTGGCACAAAAACAGAGACATAGACACTTGGAATCGAATTGAAAACCAAGAAATGAAACTAACATCTTACAACCACCTTATCTTCAATAAACCAAACAAGAACATACCTTGGGGGAAAGACTCCCTATTCAATAAATGGTGTTGGGAGAACTAGATGTCTACATGTAAAAGACTGAGACTGGACCCACATCTTTCCCCACTCACAAAAATCGATTCAAGATGGATAAAGGACTTAAATTTAAGGTGTGAAACAATAAAAATCCTCCAAGAAAGCATAGGAAAAACACTGGAAGATATTGGCCTGGGGAAAGACTTCATGAAGAAGACTGCCATGGCAATTACAACAACAAAAATAAACAAATGGGACTTCATTAAACTGAAAAGCTCTGTACAGCTAAGGAGACAACAACCAAAGCAAAGAGACAACCTACACAATGGGAAAGGATATTTGCATATTTTGAATCAGACAAAAGCTTGATAACTAGGATCTATAGAGAACTCAAATTAATCGACATGAAAAAAGCCAACAATCCCATATATCAATGGGCAAGAGACATGAATGGAATCTTCTCTAAAGATGACAGACGAATGGCTAACAAACACATGAAAAAATGTTCATCATCTCTATATATTAGAGAAATGTAGATCAAAACAACCCTGAGATATCATCTAACCCCAGTGAGAATGACCCACATCACAAAATCTCAAAACTGCAGATGCTGACATGGATGTGGAGAGAAGGGAACACTTTTACACTGTAGTGGGACTGCAAACTAGTACAACCTTTCTGGAAGGAAGTATGGAGAAACCTCAAAACACTCATGCTAGACCTCCCATTTGATTAAGACCCAGAAGATAAATGCTTGCTGATTCTGAATATAAATGGACAGAATTGTTTTTTTTGGAGACAAGGTCTCACTCTGTCACCCAGAGGGGTGGGTAGAGGCATGGTCATAGCTCACTGTGGCCTCAAACTCCGGAGCTCAAAAGATCCTCACCTCTCAGCCTCCCCAGTAACTGGGACAACAGGTGTACACCATGACAATAAGTCAATTTTGTTTGTTGATTTTTTTTTTAGAGATGGGATCTTGCTATATTGCCTAGGTTTCTCAAAACTCCTAGGCTCAGTGATCCATTCACCTTGGCCTTTCAAAGCACCAGAATTAACAGGTGTGAGCCACTGCACACAGTCTGATTTTACATTTTCCTGATTCCAAATGTAAAATTCCCAGGCACATTGCTCATAACTAAGTACTATGTCAAGAACAATGATATTAATAATTATTAACCAACAATATCATCCATAAAATATTTATTAATTCCCCTGCTGAGCCCTTAGGGACATAATCTACACCACACTTGCTTGATTTACCCCATACTTGATGCCACAATGCTTTTTTTCACTTAACAAGTATGTGCCCATTATGTGAATTAATTACATTTCAGAAAGGACAACCCAACTCAGGAAAACAATCCAGACTTACTTAAATACTTATATACAGTAGTATATACAACTTTATCTCTTAAAGCAATAATGGCATCTTAAACGTCTTTTGGCTTTGCTATTCCTAAAAAGGTCAGAATGAAATGAAATTATTAAGTTGTACCTAAGGCAAGAACAAAGAGGAGGAAAACTCTACTAGTCCCTCTTGCTCATAAAATGCAGATTCGACCCCTCCTTTATATGCTCATGCATTCCAGCATTTTTCAGGTCACCTGATGAGCCCAGTGGCCTGGTAATGCTGGAATCACCAGGCTGGAGAAAAGAAGAACTGGCTTTGGACTCTGAAGCTCATCCTCCAGAAAGGACAAAGGCTAGGAAGGCAGTGTGATGAATTCCCCAACTGAGGAAAAGGACACAGCACTCACCATGGACGCAGGCAGTGGAGATACGGTCCGCACGACCCTGCCCAGGGCAACGAGGTGGGGCTGCAGGAAAGGACGCAGGGTAGCAAGACAGAAGCCAGACACAGACTGACTTTTCTACCAAAAAGAAACGCTGATTCTATAGTTTAATATTGAAAGAGCCGTGGTGAGGACCCACGCATTGTGATTCCCTCCAGAGTTGCTTCCGTATCCCCAAGATAGTGTCATCTTTCAAATGAAGTGCTGAACACACTCCATCACGGGGAGCTGTGGAATGTAGTCCTGCTATGTGAGAGGAACTTTGGACAAGTGATCGCAAACAATGGAAGTTGTGTGCCAAAGCCTAGCACTCATATCACATTTTCAGCAACGCCCTTCTAAGCATCCAGCAAAAAAAAAAAAAGAAGAAGAAGAAGGAATAAACAACAACAAATCTTACTTCCTAGGTAACATTCATATCGTTCCCTTCCTATTAACAACCTAGGACCCTAAAGTTAAATTCTCAAGAAAACAATTAATTTAAAATCTTTAAAATTCAATAATAAACAAGCTTCTGTATTGAGTCAAAAATAAGTTTAACTATTCTCCAAAATTTTATTAATTTATCTAATCATCTTGTAATAATATGAGTTCTTACAAATCTACTCTGCTCCATTAAATTTAACAACATATAATATGCATTACGTGAACTCCTGTCTTCTTAGGACATAAAGGTTAACAAAACAGATTTCTTATTTTCTAAATTAATGAAAACAGATCCAATATTATAAGGAACATGAAGAAGGAGAGCAAGTTTTAAAGATGAACTGGCTAATTTCTCACCCAATGGGTGTATCAACCAAGCTGTTTAATCAAATAATTTACCTCCAAGTACAGAGGAGAAATTCACTTAAAATTATTAATGTAACTACAAAAAGGTTCTTTTGATCCCTGAGGTTTTGTGGGTGGTTGTGGGAGAGGCTGAAATGTATTGCTAATAAGGTGAGATGGTGCTAAATATGTGGAAGGTAACAGTATGTGGAAATAATGATCCCCAACTAAAGCACAAGAATAAGGTACAAAGCCTGAAACTAACCATCAGACACATCACTCACAAACTCTAATGCTGTTTTCTGACAGTAACAACCTCAATCTTTCCTTTTAAAATCATGACAACCTTGGATGAGTCCCATTCCAGTAGCAAGGGAGGCTCTTTAAACTGGAATGGTACCCCAGTGCTATAATAATGACAGAAGAATGCATATGAATTTTAAGGGCCTCAACTTTCTCCAAGAGATTACCCTACAGTCAGGGAATAATTAAAGTCTGGGAAGACTCCATAAATCATACTACTTTCCATATGTATTATTTCAAAAGGGAGTCATTTTAAAAGAAAGCATTTCAGATTACACCATCTAATTTTCCAATTACAAATGTCATAATGGGTCTCTATTTCATTTCAGTCAAGTATGTCTAACACAGAGATTTATATTTAGGGCAATGTTGCTATAACAACAAAAAGGGAAAATCATTCCTGTGATTTTAACCAATTCCATTGGTTTTATCATTTATTATTCTGAGAGAAGTTTTATAACACGCCTCTGTTTGAAAGTTATTTCCTTTACGGCGGCGCCTGTGGCTCAAGGAGTAGGGTGCCGGTCCCATATGCTGGAGGTGGCGGGTTCAAACTCAGCCCCGGCCAAAAACCACAAAAAAAAAAAAGAAAGTTATTTCCTTTATAGATGAAGTTTTAAATGAAAACATACACTTATGTTCACCTTATAAATTAAACATGGCTGAAAATATGTAATGACACTAAATGCAAAGAGTTAGAGAATGGGGAACCAAATATGCAAAAAGAACACTGACTACTACAACCTACACAGACCGGTTTTCAGTGAAATCCAACCAAAACTAAATGCACTTGTATCACACACATAGTAAATACTGAGGTTATATAAATACATATCCTGTGAACAACAAGGAGGGAGCAAGGGCAGTTCTCTCCAGGAAGCCTCAGAAGTTGTTCTGATTTCAGTCCAGATTTCTGCAGGGTTGCCCCTCTACTCTGCCAAACTCGCGCCATGCAAACAGAAGCATGTCACTTTCCTTTCCCGGTTCTGAAAATGTGAAAGCGGTATTAGCAGGTGATACTACTGACCCATGCAGCACATCAGCCCCACCAGCTTTTCGTTCCAGTCTTGATCATTTTTCATAAGCTGCCCCATCATTCTGCAGGAAATCTGTGCTGTCGCTCCCTAAACTCTCTCGGTACAAACTCTGATGTGTCAGAGTCCTGTTAACTTTCTGAGAAGAAAGGAAAACACTGACTAGACACTCCTACTTGCGAGCTGAACACCAGTCAACACCTCCTTTTAAACAAACATTAACAAAGGCAGACTCCTCTATAATTTTGTAGGGGACAGCACCTACAACTGTTACTAAAAAGAAACTGTCACCAAAAGAAACATTTATCCTTTTAATCTTAAAGCTGTTTATAAGAATCCCTTCAAAAAGAAAGTTTTGATTCCCCCTTTTTTTGCAATGAAGCAAACCAATAGGATGTTGAATTTCACAGCTGAACTAACTCATCACATTCTCTCTCTTCTAACACCCCAGGCAGAATTCTCCTGAAATGAAAACAATATCCAGCCTAACTTGTTTAACTTATTCCTGATACGTATGCTAGGAACACGAAAACTCACCTTTATAGGCTAAATGTATATCCTTCGAGGAGAATACTGCTCTCAGGCATTTCTTTATGAATACGTCATAGATAAATTTTCATTTGGATCTCACGACAGTTCTCTGAGTTGGGTGGTAGTGTCCTCGTTTTAAAAACAGTGAGGGGGGCGGTGCCTATGGCTCAGGAGGTAGGACGCTGGCCCCATATGCCAAGGGTGGCGGATTCGAACCCGGGCCCTGGCCAAAGTCCAAAAAAAAGAACATTCTCATTTGGGGTTGGTGCCTGTAGCACAGTGGTTACAGCGCCGGCCACATACGTTGAAGTTGGTGGGTTCGAATCCAGCCCAGGCCTGCCAGACAACAATGACAATGTTTGTTTGTTTAAAAATGGTGAGGGTCGGGTAGAATCGCTCACACCTGTAATCCCAGCACTCTGGGAGGGAGGTGGAAGGATTGCTTGAGCTTAGGAGTTCAAGACCAGCCTGAACAAGAGCAAGAACTCATTTCTACTAACTAAAAAAAAAAACAGAAAAACTAGCCTGGCATTGTGGTGGGTGCCTGTAGTCTCAGCTACTTAGGAGGCTGAGGCAAGAAGTTCACTTGAGCCAAGAGTTTGAAGTTCCTGTGAGCTATGATGATGCCACAGCACTTTACCCTGGGAGTGACAGAGTAAGACTGTCTCAAAAAAAAAAGGAAAGAAACTAGCCTGAAATTCCACAGTATCTTAAGTCTGATACCAACACACTGATTTTCTGTGTCATCAAACATTAGAACTCCTCATCTCATAAAACAGAACAAACAAGGAGCCACCAACATTTGAGAAACTCCACTTCCAAATTATGAATAAAGAAATGTCAACAAATGGGAAATTCTAAACAAACAACAAACCACTTTCAGCATTCCTACATTTGTCTAAAACATTAGACAAACAGCCTTCCTGAACAGAAACTGCACACACGGTAACTCTAAAACAACAAACAAACAAAAAATGATCACTCATGTTCAGCAACAGAGTCATGCCAAGGGAAAAGACACTGCAATATGCCAGATTAACAGTTGCCAACAGGACTTGAAATATCTTTATATGTTTTCTAACTCTAAATACACTCTGAATAAACTGTATCCACTGCTGCTGAGAAGTTCAAAGTCTCTGCTTGTTGAATAGCCCTTCTCTTCTTTTTCCAACTATCCTTTTAGTTCTGGTACCCCTGCCTCCACCACAGAAAAGCTTCAGCCTGCCTATTTCACTGAAAACAAGATTATAATTATAACAGCAAACACTGAGAAACCACTTAACATTTGCCAGGAATTGTTCTCAGTTACACACATACATATATGTAACATGTATATGTTATGTTCATAATAGCCCTGTTAGATTATCTCCATTTACAGATGAAGAAACTGAGGTACTTAGACAACTTGCAGATCACCAAAGTCCTAAGGGGGTAGGGACATAGTTTGCAAAAGCATATTGAATGTTATAATTTCATACTTGGAAAACAAGATTTTAAGTCTTTAAAAAAGGAGTCTGAAAAAAAACAAGAAGAAAGTAAGGCTTGGCCAAATCAGCTGTGGTAGGAATTCAGAGGAGATGGAAAATACCTTGTGTAGAATATCGATTCTGAAGAAAGGAGAGAGGGGAGCCATGATGCTTTACTAAGAGTTTATAATACATCAGGGAATTTAGGGCAGGGATGAGATTTCTGTGTTTATCAATAAGTATCAGATACAAATTTTAAAAGAATAAAGAAGCACTATGCAAAAGGCTGACACCCCATCTCAAAAAGAAGAAAACAAAGAGGAAGATGGAGAAGAAGGAAGCTTTAAGTGTTGGAGTCGTGTGGATATGGGGGGATCTAGTCTCTCCCCCCTGCTGCCTAGAAATGGCGCTGTAGTGCAACACAGTACACACACTGCAAGTAAACAGTTGTAAGATTTTGGGCATTACAGAAAAGAGAAAACTGACCAAGAAATAGTTGAGATCAATGAAAAGACCAGTTCCTGAAAGCGATGGACAAAGCATAGTTGATGAACAGGGGCTCGTGAGAAAGGACACAGAGGTTGCACAGCACCACCCTCCGCTCTACCCAGGCCTACATCCCATCTCAAACCACCTGTGAGCTAACAGGCCTCACCCCCATCATCACTGGCAGCCCTGCCTCATTCCATTAACACTTTGCTTACTCGCCCCACTTGACCTTCAACCACACAAGTCTCAGCCAACATTAGCCTGGTACAACTGGAGGTTGTAGCTGCCAGGGAGATGAAATATATAAAAGGAAGGGAGTTTCTACTCACATTTTAGTTAGAAAATGTTACCAAACATCCCCAAAGAAACACTGCTATGGTTTATTTCTCTTAGTATAGACCTATAATTGATTTTTATTGTCCAGTTAATCCAACTTTCCTCCAATGGTCCATGTGACATACCTTTATGGGACTACAGACTTAGAGGAAGCTACTTAACATCTGTGAGCCTTAGCCAAGACCCACTCCCCAAGCACTGACACCCCGCGCCCCACCCTTCCACCCCACTGTTGTTAAAAAGAAGGCTCCTATCAGGAAAAATACACCACATTATGACATTAAATTCTTCATCATTTAAAAAAAGGTTTGCAAAATATTTTAGGATTCCATGGACAAAAGTTATTCTTGTAATTTCCCAGTGATTTCTTAGCTTACTCACTCCTGCAGAATCCCATATATATCAACCCTAAAGTTGATCTCACAATTATAAACGTTATCTGCCTCAGCTGTAATTACTTTTGGCAACAGCAGATTCTAATGCTGTAGAATGGTACAAAGAAATATTTTAACACTTTGCTTGAGAGAGGCTTTCTTCTTGCACATTTCAAGAAAAACACAGAACTCAGACATCCAGCTACAATAAAAATTTCAGATTTATACTAACCAGCAGTATGTAAAGAAATTATGTAACATCAGAAATGAGAAAATTTTAATAACAAAACAGTTAGAAAACTGTGTTTTTAAAATAATTGGATAGGAAAAGTTTCAAAACAAATTATTAAACCAAAAAAAAAATAAAATAAATAAAGCTAACAAATTTGACAAACCACTGATATAACAGCAGACACTGTAAACCAAAGTTTTGTTTAAAACTGCACATTTGTAGTACACACCAAGAATATCCAAAACAGGGCGGCACCTGTGGCTCAAGGAGTAGGGCGCCAGTCCCATATGCTGGAGGTGGTGGGTTCAAACCTAGCCCTGGCCAAAAACCAAAAAAAAACAAAATAATTAAAAAAAAGAATATCCAAAACAACTTAAAAACTCCCAGTGATCAGTAAGAGAAAAGGACAGTTCCCCCATATTATAAATGGTATAAGCACACAATTCACAGAAAGAATGCAAATGGCCAATAAAGAGAAGAAGAAATAGCCATCCTTCTAATCAGGAAATGCTAATGAAGAAAGCTATTTCATACTAGTATCAATTCATAAAAACAATAACACCTAATACAAAGAAACGGACAGTCCCAAACCACTGCAGTGTGGACGTGTAAAACAGCAAGACTCTTTGGAGGGCGATCGAGTATCCATTACAAATTAAAATGCATGTAGTTTCTGAACCAGTAATTCCACTTGCAGGAAATACTAAAGAAATATTTGCTTATATATGATTAGCATACAAGGATGTTTACTGTAGCAAAATATTTGAAACATTAAAAAGTCAATGGGATGAATGAATTATAGTTCACCCATCCTACACAATTTTCATTAAAAAAAGCTGCACATAGTAACATAAAAAGGGTTTCCAACATACACTTAAAAGAATTTAAAATAAATATATATAAACGATACACATCATGAGAAAGGGAAATTCCATCAGAACACCGTGGAAGCTGGAAGGAGAGGGGGTTGGTATGATCTTTGATATTTCATTCTACTTATTTCTAGATTTAGTATCTGATTCTTCTACAAAGAGGAGGTATTTGTGTATTACTATTAATGACCATGAGGAAAAAATGTGTTTCAAGTTATTCACTTATATATTGAACATTCCAGTAAACTCTATAGAAGATATAGAAAAAAAAAAAACAAAGAAACACAGGCCAGAGTGCCCCCATTCAGGTCTGGAGACAGAGCTAAGCACTCCAGGTGTGGCTGACGTGGCTTGCTCCAGGGCTGATGGCTGCAGGAGAGAAGGGAAAGGGGGGAAAGGGGAAAGGTTAGAGCAGAGAGGTAGGGACGCAACTGCTAATACCTTATGCAAAGGATGATTGCCCAGGCTAGAAGTCAAAAGGTTGAGGCTGCAGAAAGGAGAATCAGTAACTAAGGATACAGACAGAAATCACCTTGCTTTTGAAGGGTCTCCATTTTCAAAGTTTAATTGTCACAGAACAAAATGCACTATAGTTTTGACCACATTTGTCACGAATCCAGAAACAGGACATGGGTAGAATGGTAGAATGTGCTAGGTAAGCTGAGATGTGCAACAATAGAGGCCACAAATCTCTCCCCACAAACGCTGGTTGCTGTATCTCCTCTCTGCTTCCCCACCACCCGCCCCCTGTGAATTAGCAGATCCCAAGCTTTCCTGTGTGGCTCAAAACCAACCGTTTTGTTGGCTCGTTCTGCTCTGGAAAGAACTTTACTGGAATCTAGTCTCATGTATGGCCAAGAATCAAATATAAAACTAGAATCTGCTTTTAATCAACGTTCTCCTACTTAAGCATCCTAAAAACTTATGAACATAAAGAGACTTCTAATTATAATTACACTGCTACAATATTTAAGTATAATAAATAATCTCACTCATGTTGATCTCAGTCACTGTTAAGGTCAAGAAGTTACTGTAACTCTTTATATTTTACTAACTTTAAGAAACTAGACTTTTGTTTTTAAGTTTTCACTGTCAGCCTTTCTTTGCAGATTCATAGGTGTGGGTAAGAATACCTCCCAAAGCACACATACTATATCAATTGATGAAAATAATTTTAAATAAATATTTCTATATGAGATAAATCTATTTATGACTACTTTAAATAATTTGGGGTTTTAAAGTCTTTAGTTTTGAAAACTTTTATAACTCCTGCTGTATATATAAAGACAGTTCACTTTAAAATTCAAATTAATATAATGCACCCTCAAAAATTATCAAAGTAGGACTTCTACTAGCTGAGATAAAAATATAAACAACAAACTATAGGGAATGCATATAGTTTCTCCAGTTTCTTTGAAATTTTATGACTTTATGGTTTCAGAAAAAATCCAATTTCCTCTTACCTTTATGCTATAACCTGTCCTACCAAAAACCCTACCTTGACAACATATACCTATACATTCATTAAGTTCACTAAGTAAGCAGGTGTCTTTAGACTGCAGAATATAAAGGCAATGCCCCCTCTATCTGGTTTTACCAGAGTCCATCTGGGAGGTGTGGGGAGGCAGCTATGGTAGGGAAACATGACTTAGGAGCCAGTGGAGCAAGGACTCTGGGTTCTGGGCTATTGAGAAATCAATCCCTTCACTAAATAAACTGCATAAAATTCCTCTATAAACTGCATAAAATTCCTCTATCTAGTAAATTATTACAGAAATAGGCACAGAGAAATTCTTCATTCTTCTCAAGGTGAGACCATATTATAAATCAATATTAAGTCAAAAATAAGAACTTGGGAGCCCTTATCACTCTCTGATACCTGGTGACAGTAGGTTACTACATAAGGAAACACTCTACTGCTGTTTTCCTTGAATGTAATCAGAGTCTTTTTTGATAAGTATTGACAAATCTGACAACACAAATTTGTCATAGTGGCCTAGGGAATAAAAATAAACATACCTTAAAATGTGGTCTAATACTCACCTACCAAATTTTATTTTTCACGAATTAGTAACTCCTTTCATGTAGTTGTGATCTCTTTTATTTTGATCAGGGTGTTTAAGACTATTTTCACGGTTGGAGGCCACACTCCTCAAGGCAATGGAAATTACAGGTACAATTCACACGCCTAACACTCTTCATTCCTGTTACAACAAGGCCAGTCCCAGGGTGAGTCAGCAGGGATAAAAGGGTGGAGAATGCCAGAAACAACTGCTCTGAACCACTGGAAAAAAATTCTCATTCTGGGCCTATGTCAGAATGAGCTGGCTTCCCACCCAAAGTTTCTTATTCAAATGTAGTTCACAACTGGTGTGAACAACGGCTTTAGTTACAGGATCACCACAGATGGCCCAGTGGGCTTCAGAGCCACACACCAGGTGAACTAGCCCCATCCACAAAGGCTTTGCCATCAGCAAACCCTCTACCTGCAGCCACACTATGAGCACCAGGAGCAAAGGGAAAGAAAGGCACAGTATCTGGAGTGCCAGACACTCCTCTGAGACACAATTCCTCCGTGGGGGGAAGACAGGAGGGGAGATCTTCAACCCTGTTTTAGCCAAAGACTCACCCTCCCAGTGAAAGCTTACCCTAAAAATAATGTGTATAACAGAGGGAGGCAACACAGCTCTGGCTGAAGTCGGAGGAGACGAGTGCTTCCCTCTGGCTCAGGCTTTTTCAACCTTTTTTATCTCATGGTGCTCCACAGCACCCTTAAATTATGTTGATCAAAAAAAAAAACAAAGAATATACTTACTGTGCTTTGAACTTTTGAAAATAATTTAATAAATGATCTTTAACATTTTTTGAGGCTCGTCTAAGATCCCCTCGCAGCACACCGGTTGAAAATCACCTCCTTGGGTTCACTCATAGAGGATGCACCTTGGGCTGATCATCACTACTCTGGGTTCACCCATTAGAGGATTCACCTTGGGCTGATCATCACTACTCTGGGTTCACCCTTTAGAGGATTCACCTTGGGCTGATCATCACTACTCTGGGTTCACCCTTTAGAGGATTCACCTTGGGCTGATCATCACTACTCTGGGTTCACCCTTTAGAGGATTCACCTTGGGCTGATCATCACTACTCTGGGTTCACCCATAGAGGATTCACCTTGGGCTGATCATCACTACTCTGGTTCACCCATTAGAGGATACACCTTGGACTGATCATCACTACTCTGGGTTCACCCATAGAGGATTCACCTTGGGCTGATCATCACTACTCTGGGTTCACCCTTTAGAGGATTCACCTTGGGCTGATCATCACTACTCTGGGTTCACCCATAGAGGATTCACCTTGGGCTGATCATCACTACTCTGGGTTCACCCATAGAGGATTCACCTTGGGCTGATCATCACTACTCTGGGTTCACCCTTTAGAGGATTCACCTTGGGCTGATCATCGCTACTCTGGGTTCACCCATAGAGGATTCACCTTGGGCTGATCATCACTACTCTGGGTTCACCCATAGAGGATTCACCTTGGACTGATCATCACTACTCTGGGTTCACCCATTAGAGGATATCACCTTGGGCTGATCATCACTACTCTGGGTTCACCCATTAGAGGATATCACCTTAGGCTGGTCATCTCCACACCCCAACTTTCTAGAGAGCTCTTGCTTTGTCCAGTTGCCTTTTGCCAAAACCAAAGGCAAATTTTGAAGATGTGAATGTTCTTCTCAAATGACTTTCAGTAGTTTTAAAATATTCTGTGCATCTTCATTGACTACTCTTAGAACAGTGGTCTCAAACTTTCAATTCCACAACTTCTCCGACCTATTTAATGAAAAAGTAACAAGTCACCTTTTAACTCAAAAAAAGAAAAATATATATGAAAAAGAGAATAGTCAATGATATTTCATTTACTTTTATAAATGAGGAAATAAATTAACAAAAATCAGGCTGAGTAGAGCAAAGAAGAGTTACTAAATGATTTAGCGCCAATAACAACAGATGCCCACGGTGAAGTTTTGCTCAGAGCTCATTCCGTGTGGTAAAAATGGGCACCCTGAGGCATAACCATAGTGCTAATGGCAGACTCCAATAGTAAAACCTTCTGGAATTTGGCATTACTGACCAAAAGCTTTTAAAATGTTCATGATGTTCTGTTCTGTAAGTATAATGTTTGATTATTTACATAGCACTTCCTATGTGCCAGGTCCTGTCCTAAGCATTTTCATCTTTCACAGTGGAGAACTGTTATTTTTTCTATTTTATGGAGACAGTCGCAAGTTAAGTAATTTGTTCATGGTTGGAAAATTAAGTCAGTGGAAAATCTGGGATTCAAACAGAGTCACTTGACCCTGGAATCCACACTCCTAACCCCTAATGCCTCAGCCACTGTAACAGATAAGAGTGTAAACAAAATCCGAAAGTTAGACTAAGATTTATTTTTAAAAATTCATTTTCAACATTAAATACAATACTTGTTTAATAACAAATACTTGATATTTACTAGCCATTATTAATTAGCCACTATTAGAAAATGTGAAATAATTTGAATATCTAAGAATAGAAAAATTACCAAGTCAGTTATAATAAAGCCACCAAAAAAAGATTAGGCATTCATTAAATAAATA
This sequence comes from Nycticebus coucang, assembly GCF_027406575.1. Lineage (NCBI taxonomy): Eukaryota > Metazoa > Chordata > Mammalia > Primates > Lorisidae > Nycticebus > Nycticebus coucang. The sequence continues at coordinate 23,540,366 of NC_069788.1, read as the reverse complement.
CTGATGAAAAGTTCTGAAGATATAGAAATGATACGTAATATCATACAGGAAAAATACTTCCGGATGCTTAGGGAAAAGATCCTCAGGAAATACAGCACATAGGAATTAAATCTAGGTGGTGAGCTTATTCGTGATTTTTATTTTCGTCCAATTTTTTCTCAAGGAGTTCACATATTATTTTTTACAATGAGGAGAGGAGGCTTGTGCTGCAGCCATGCTTATGATATTTTTGTTTTGAGAACCTCTCAATTTGTATAATAGTTTTTCAAATGTCTTATACCTTCCTGGCTATGACTGGTGTCATCTCGAACATGTAGGGTTAACCCCGACATCCCGGTCAGTCTCAGTCTGCCATTTAAAATGCTGAGGAATGAGTTTCCTCAGAGAAGACAGGACACTACCATGTGGCCCATTAGCTACAGACCAACTATGCATCCAGCAGCCTCTGCCTGACTTCTGAAATGAAATTTGTAAACTAAAATTTATTTCAATAATGAAGTACTTGACAAGCCTCCTAAGGCAAAACATGTGACTCAGAAATCTGCTCCAGTACAAACCTATTCCAAAAGAAAAAGGGAAAGAAGAGGGTAAAGTAGAGGAATTATGAAATTTTAAACTTCAGGTATCACTTTAAAATAAAACTCAAAGCAAATCACTAAAAATACTACATTTTCTATAAACAAATCTCTAGAACCAAGTTACATAATAATGGCATGAAATGCAACTCCTGTGAAGTTTAGTCACCCTGAAGATCGCCCCTAAAGATTAGGAAATACACTGGTGCGGCCCCACTATTCCGAACCCGCTTTTTTTGTTACTGGTCAAGGCGGCATTCCATTCAATCCACAGGCAACATTCCATTCAAACGACAAGCACCTCTTGAAAGGCACTAAGCTCCAGGCCAGGACTCAGCCCTGGAAATATGGAATGAATCACACATCCTGCCTTAGCCCAGCAGGAGAGACACAGGGCAGACAGAATATGCAAACTACATGTTAAATGGTATAACAAAAATACGCAAAAGCAGCTTAGCCTGATTTTGTGTGTTGGGGGTGGGGTGGGGTGGAGGGGTGGTGGTTATTTTTTAAATTAAAGTAGAACATAAAATAAGTAAATCTTAAGTGTTCATTTCTAAGAGTTTTGACAATTGTTTGCATCCGTTAACCAGCTCCCAAAACAAGACAGAACATTTCCATCCCCCAAGAAAGTTCCCTGTGCCTCTTTGCACTGAATACCCACCCCCTCCCACAGGCAATGTGATTTCTATCATTGCAGATGAGCTCTGCTTGTTCCAAAGTTTCGCATCAATAGAAGCATGAAGTCTTGTGAACCCAGTTTCTTTTGCTCAGCATGTTTCTGAGGCTGACCCACACTGTTACTGCTGCTGCAGCATCCTGACTCTGTAATCTGCACCTTGGGATGACTGAGGGGTGTTGACATGTGCACTTCACCGTATGGATAGACTAATTTGTTTACTCATTTACCTACTTATGGGTGTTTGGGCACTTTTAAATATAATAGCAAGTTGTTTTACCAGGAACAAGACTGAGTTTGTCCAGTTTTGTTTAATCTCTTCGATTTGTATTTGTGTGGGTTTTTTTGTTTGTTTGTTTGTTTTGAGACAGAGCCTCAAGCTGTCGCCCTGGGTAGAGTGCTGTGGCATCACAGCTCACAGCAACCTCCAACTCCTGGGCTCAAGTGATTCTCCTGCCTCCGCCTCCCAAGTAGCTGGGACCACAGGCGCCCGCCACAACACCCGGCTATTTTTTGGTTGCAGCCGTCATTGTTGTTTGGCGGGCCTGGGCTGGGTTCAAACCTGCCAGCTCAGGTGTCTATGTGCTGGCAGCTTAGCCACTTGAGCCACAGGCGCCGAGCCTATATTTGTGTGTTTTTAATGGAGAGACCAGGGATCTGGGGAGTATGTGTACGAGGCAGAAGGAATAACTGTGAGGGAACTGCGAGTCTAGGCATGGCAATGCACTTAGAATAGAGATGGTGAGACCAGAATGAAAGGCTGTAAGGAGCCCTCACGCTAAGGAGCTGGTGCTCTATGAGGAAGGCAATAGACAACAGGGAATGCAAAGGTCAAATACGGGCACAGAAGCAGAACCTGTTTCCTTCCAACCTCAGCTTACAAAGCACCAACTTCAAAGGCAGAAAGACCAGACCTCAAATCCCCACTCTGCTACTGACTCTATGGGGTGCAGCAAGTTAATAAAACTCCCTAAGATTTATTTTCATCAACTGTAAAAGGACACCACCACCCATTTCAAACACTTGTAGAGAAGCTCAAAAGAAATAATGAATGCTGTGCACCTAAGGGAACGCTCAGCGTAAAACAGGAGTTCTTCTTAGTGCTGTTCGATGGGGTTGAAATGCAGTCACCACAAACATTTCCTGGAATCTGAGTGGCAACGTCGAAAGCATCTTTGATGGTGTCTACTAACCCCAAACAAACTACTTTAGCAACTACAGATTCATCAGTGGGACTTCTAGGAACCTATTTTTTAATTAAGTTAACCAAATTTCTCTGGAAAAGATTTTTAAGAAGAAACAAAAAGAGTGAGCACAAGTTAACAAAATAAGGTTTAGAAGTACAACAGGACATGGGATGTACATTCATCAACCAGACGCCTGTTCAAAGTTATTGCTACCCTAAAAAACCCACATCTGATAACCCAGTTTTAGTAATAGCTTAATAGCATCACAGCCAGAGAATCGTCCACTGAATTCTAAAATGCAGCCTGCAGCAAAGCAGACTGTAATGTTCCTTAAAACAGAATTTTTTGTTTACGTGAACCAATTTGAAATTCACTTAATACCACTGATACAATGATAATTTCATTTATTACCATTGATAATGAAATTTTCAATTACAAATGAAATAAAAACTTTCTGCTTCTTTTAGCAATAGAAATGAGAAAGATATTTAAGTATTATTTAGTAAGATAAACCATTCCAAGAGATCTCTAGTGGAAGCACAGTAACTTATTCATAAAGTAAAATTCTTAAAAGAAAATCAATTAATTCAACAGAAGAAATATATAACTCATTTTTAGTTACTGACTTTCAAGAGTATGAACAAAACCTACTGGCATTCATAGCAAAAGCAGATCTTTGTCTGAATATGTACGATTTTTCTATAAAGTATTTCTTTTGCAGACAGGGTCTGTGTGACTGTTTTTAAATTCTATGCTTTTAATGGAGAGTCCTATGTTCCATTGATCTACTTTAGCATGTCATCTACCACAGAGCCTAGAGAGTAAAGGTGCTCGACTGATTCTGAATTCATACCATCTCAGTTATCAATACTCACCCTCACCTGACAGCCTCATGAATATTTATTTTAAAAAATACATAAAATCTACTTAATTGCAGAAACCACAGACATCATCCCTAAGAAGATCAAAAAGCTATCTATGTAAACATAGCCACCAAAATAAAAATTACATATATTATCAGATCTGGATTCAAACAAACTGAGGGAAAAAAAACAACCTTTGAGCCATAAATATTTCAGTGTGATAAAAAAATGACTTCATAGTTCAAGACAAATTTCTAACACCTAAAAATATTTTCTAAAAATAGTTTCTAGTCAAAGCTAGACATGGATAAAGTATTTAAATTAAACATACGTTCTTTATTTCATCAGTCCTAATAATTTCAGCTAGCTACAAGTTATTCAGCAGTTAAGTACTTTCCAGATTCAGAAAGGGATGAGATAGAAAACAGGATTATAAAGGAAATACAATTGGATTATCGGTTTTATTTCACTAGTTTATAGTAATACCAAGTAAGGCCTATTTTCTTTTTAAGCTCCAAAGTGTGTTCAAGGATTATAAAAAAGAGCAGATGTATGAAATATATAAAAGGTATATCAAGTGCACTTCCCACCATCAAGGCATTTTGGATCTAATGGAGAAAATAAAACAAAAAATAAGATAGACTCAAAACGGGAACCCTGTCGACCTCATGCACGACCACGACGGGGCATGATGGGGACGGGGAGAAGAGTGAGCAGTGTAACCCCGAGTAACCCTGAGCACTCACGACGGCCCTGTGCGAAGGCAGGAGGAGCCGTGCTGTTTGGGTGGGAGCCACAGCAGCAGAACTACAGAAAAGGGAATGAGCACCATGTGAGATGAGAACATCAGTACTGATAAAACCGCACTGCCTTCTGGAGCTGGCAGAATGCGTTCACTGAATCACCCAGCTTTATGTTGACATACCCTCTGCCAGGCAGACACTTATTCTCTAAAGATGGGAAAATGAGGTATAAACAGATGAGGCCAAAATACCCAGCATCACCTTGCTGGGAGCTACGACTTGAACACAGATTACCAAATCCCCTATTCTTGCTAAACACTACCAGCTGAGAGACTGATTTTGATGCTACAAAGCTTAAGAAGACAAAGGTTTTAGCACACCTTTAACTAAGTGTCATAACATTAATATTGTGAAGTTTATTCATATTTTCTCTTTTGCCTTTTGGCATAAAATGTTTGTCAGCCTAAAAGAGATTATACGTATCTACCCCCCAAAAATGGGAGTAATCATTTCTGATCTGCAAAATAGGATGATTCAGCAAGACTACATAGCTTTGCTAGCCATTCTATTGTCTAGAGGGAATTTTCTAAATTGCTTTATTCCTGTCTCCCCTCCCTGCCTCCTTTTAATGAGGGGACTGAACTAGCTCTTTTATTCCAGACTAGAGAAGATCCCCTTCCATCTCTGACAGCAGGGCCACAGTGCTAGCGGAAAGGAGCACGTGATATAGAGAAAGGACAGGGAGTCAAGACGGGAGACCCCTGTCCAGGCTTTGGCCCTGAGACAAAGAGGTGTCAAAGAGGAAGGTAGAAGGGGGCTCTTGGCCCACTCCCTATGGGACCCTGGGAAGGAGTCCACCCTTGGTTCTACTTGGTACAGATCAGACACAGAAGCACATCTGACACCTGCCAAAGGGGTCATCCGAGCAGAGAGAGGGGCCTCTATAGCTGGGGCTGCAGAGCAGATCACATGTGCCAGGAACAATCAAGTATCCCAGACAGACCTGAGATGGGTACGGAGCATCAGCAGGAGCCAAGGTGAAGTCGAGTCAGCGTAGGACATGGCCTGAGTCACAGAAACAGGCCAAAGTTCACTGGTCGTGAACTTGACATTCAGTGGCCCATGGGGTGCCCAGAATACAAGACAGAAAAGGGTTATAGGTCACCCAGAGGCATGGGTACTAAAAGCAGAATAAAGACCCTGGGAGGCATGAGCTCAGGGCTTTTCCCAGGTAGGCAAGGTCGCAGAGGCCACATCTGTCCATCTGTCCCCCGGATACCCAGAGAGAAAGAGAGGGAGGAGAGGCTGCCTCCAACCACCAAGCGTTTTTATCCAAGACAGAAGGTCAGTCAGAGAGACTGTTCCAATTTACCATATTAGACTGTGCTTTAAAACAGAATCGTTTTAGTTCATTTTCTCTATTGATGAAAAGGTGACACTCACAAAGATGACCATATCATGTACAAAAAGAAAGAAAATATGTTCTCCACATTTCCAAGTTCAATCACAGCAGAAAAGTTGGTTTGATACAAAGAGTCATGATCTTTTCTCTAGAGAGTTATTAATAACACAAAAGCTCTTAAGAGTGTTTGTGATACTAGATGAATCAGTGCCTTGCAACAAGCTCAGACTCATTCCAGCTACAATGTTCATTCAGGCTAGTTCAATTTTAAAGCAAAGGAAGAGAAATTCTTCCAGGAAAGGAAAAAAAAAAAACACTTTTAGAAAAACAGGATCTCAAACATGGCAACTTTGGACAAATGAGAAAGTGACAGATGGCCCTATTATGTAGATACTAGAAATGAGATTCACCCCTCGTCCTCCCCCTGCCCGGAAAGGCTTTGAGAGCTGAGGCTGAAACAGTGACAGTCTGAACATGGCATCATTTGGCAGTAAACATCACGTGTCCCCACAAACCCAAGTGTTTGTGATAACGGGGAAAAGAATGGCTGAAAATCTATGTAAACACAAAGGTAGATCACGTTCTTAAACTTCCGTAAAATTTCTAACTATTTTCTATTTAAGGTACAATAGACAGTGCCGCCCAAGTTCTGGCAAACCACACGGCTCTTTTTAAACTGAAAGTGTGTAGCACAGCCTGCTGCTGACTCATGCCACGTTCCTTAGTAATAAAACCTTGGATTTTATGGGGCACATGGTTGCCTGGATTAAAACTACGCCTCCCAGGCGCTGCCTGTGGCTCAAGGAGTAGGGCGCCGGTCCCATATGCCAGAGGTGGTGGGTTCAAACCTGGCCCCGGCCAAAAAAACACACACACACCAAAAAAAAAAAACTACGCCTCCCCAGTCTTACTTTCAGAGAGGTGTGGACAAATGACATGGTTCTGGTGAATGACTGCTTAAGTGTTGTATACAGCTTCCAAGAATTTTCTTTGAAAGGCGTCTGGTGTGGGCCCCTGGCCTGTTCTCTCTCTCCTCCTTTTTTCTGGCTGGGGTACAGATGTGATGGATGAAGCTCAAGCAGCCATCCTGGACCATGTGGCAGCAGCCTGAGGCTGCAGGAACAAGATTTATACAGGGAGCCATGGTCACTGAAGGTGATTGTAACCAGGCCAGACTGCACTGTCCCCTACTGGGCTTCTTTCATGTGGCACAAAAGTAACTTCATTCTCTTTAAGTCACTATTGTTTCATTTTAATCTGCAAAAAGTAGGATTATTACAGCTGATTCTAATCCCAATCAAAATACAGTGTTTTCCAGCAAAACTGCTACCACTTACAAAGAACTTGCTATAATCTAGCCCACACGACTTTGCAGAAACTGACTTCACCAGTATCCTTGTACCCCTCTCTGGCAAAAAAAAATAGAGTCCCCGATTTTCAGGTGCACAATCACCAGGAATAAAGACACATTTCCCAGCCTTTCTTGAGGTAGATGTGGTTGTGTTGTGAATACGTTGTGGCCACGCAGATGTGAACACAAGTGACTGTGCTACTTCTGGGGCATGCCCTTAAAGAGGAAGGCAGGGCCTTTTCCTGTAATTCCTCAGTTCAAATGGCTAGAATGCAGATGCAGTGGTAAGACATCTAACACATTTAAGGGTAACAACCTTGGGTGACAAAGCAGTATGACAGAAGGAACCTGGGTCCCTGGTTCCAGTTACTCTTGTCCCATAACAAACCACCCTGGAACTTAAGTATATAAAACAACCATTTCATTATGCTCAAAACTTTTGTAGGCCAAAAATGCAAACCAGGCATTTCTGCACAGTGGGGGCTCACACCTATAATCTTAGCCCTTTGGGAGGATGAGGTAGAAAGATTGCCTGAGCTCAGGAGTTCCAGACCAACCCCTGCAAGAGCAAGATCTCGTCTCTATTAAAAATAGGAAAATTAGCTGTGTGTTGTGGCGGGTGGCTATACTCCCAGCTACTCGGTGAGGCTGAGGCAGGAGGATCACTTGAGCCCAGGAATTTGAGGTTGCCATGAGGCACGCTGATACTGCACTCTAGCCTGGGGCAATAAAGTGAGAGACCTTCTCAAAAAAAAAAAAGTGACCCAGGCACTCAAGAAACAGCTTGTCTGTATTGCTTGATATCTGGGCTCCAGCTGTATTACTTGATATCTGGGCTCCAGTGGTAACTGGCTGGACCCCTGGGAGGTAAATCATCTGGTGGTTTCTTCACTCACATGGCTAGGGTTTGGTGCTGACTATTGGCTGGGACCTCATTTGGGGCATCAGCCACAATACCCACAAGTGGCCTCCACAAGTGGCTGGACTTCCTCACTGAACGGCAGCCTCAGGGTAGTCAAACTTCTTCTGTCGTAATTCAAGATTCCAAAAGCAAGGGTCCCGGCCACAGGGCAGAGGCTGCGTCACCCTTCCTGATCTAACTGAGGAAGTCAGATAGCATCACTAAGCCCACATTCTGTGGGGTGCAAGAGAGCCAAACGCTCAGCCAGATTCATGGGGAGGAGACAAAGGGAAAAGCAGCAAAGAAACTGCACATATTGAAACTTGGTAAACGGTCTGTGAAGCTAGTGAATGATGCCCCATGATTATATCAATGTACACAGCTATGATTTAATAAAAAAAAAAAAAAAAGAAAAGAAACTGCACATATGTTTTTAAACCACACCAGCCGCAGCCAACCACAAGGAGCTGACTCCACGTCTGAACTGCTATAGGAACGGGAATAAGAATGATTATTTTAAGCCACTATTATTATGGGACTCCACAGCAAACTTATTAAAAATACTTACGTGGCCAATATTTTAAAATAAATCATCCAACCTACGAAGCAAGAATGTCTATCTCAAGAAACTAATTTTACAACTACAAGAATGACCATGTAGTTATAATCAATTTGACAGCATCAATTGCTAGCATACTTTTTCCATTCAAAATTGTTACTGAATATCAGAAACGTCTAATATAATACAATCCCTGCGTCAGTCACTCGCATGTTGCCAGTTTCCCTTCCTGGTTTGGAGCACCAAGGGACTGCTGAGCCCAGACAATAAAGATGCTGACACAGCCAAGGAAATGCAGCTGAAAGACAAAGCCCCAGATGCGTTGTGAGAATGCGACTGAACCGCCCTAAAGCCTCTCCTGCCACAGCCAGTCCCCAAGAGACGCCACTTCAGGCAGAGTAAAAGCCCCCTTCCACCTGCAGTCCTTCTATTTTTAACTAAGCAAAGTGAATCCCTGGGGAATCTGATACATGTAGCTCAAAGAATCATTTCACAGTCAAACCATATAGTATGAATTTAATATATGGCAATACCCTTTTACTTTTCTTAATTAATAGATCATAGGATTTCTACCTCCTTATACCCAAAGGATGTAGCAAGATCTTTGGCTTCTCCCTGCCCTCCCCACCCCAAGCAAAAAAGAAAATATACAAACATTCTAGGGCATACAAATTTATTATTTTTTAAAAAACTGTGAAAGTCTGCACATTTCAAAGTACATTCAAAATCACAAAACTCACTCTGAAATATAGGAAAATCATTAAATGGCGAATCTATGAATACAGAATTCAGAAGCACAAGAGCTTCTGAAACAAAATTATTTAAAATACAAGTTCCACAAACAACCAGCTACATAACCTAAGGAAAGTAACTTACCTTCCTGAGCCTTGGAATACAAAGGCCTGTGTATTACATGGAACCAACTGTTGAAAAATGCCACAAGGATAAATCCACGTTTCAGCATAATGTGGGTAAGGATATTATACAACCCTGACAATGAATTATTAAAACACACTGTTTAATATATCAGAAATACGGTATATTTTATTAAACTAATTTAAAATTAGTTTCCAGTTTCTCTTAATCCTGCTTTATTCTTTGTATGTCTCCCCATTTGCATCAGACACTAAATCCAAGTTAAGACCCATTGTATAATGATGCTTAACCTTCCTCTTTAAACTCTAATGTGTATCAGCTTTGAAACAGCTCTGAGCTTCAGCCTTTTTTTTTTTTTTTTTGGAGTAAAACTCTGTCACCCTTGGTAGAGTACCACCATGGCATCACAGATCACAGCAACTCCTGGGCTTAGGTGATTCTCCTGCCTCAGCCTCCCGAGTAGCTGGGACTACAGGCTTCTGCCACAACACCCGGCTATTTTTTTGTTGCAGTTTGGCCGGGGCCGGGTTCAAACCCTCCACCCTCACTATATGGGGCTGGCGCCCTACTCACTGAGCCACAGGTGCTGCCCTAAGCTCCAATCTTTTGGCCAGAATTTGGTTAAGTAAAAAGCAAGCTGATCAGGATGTGAGTAAAGGTATTGGTGCCAGGGTAATTACAAATGCAAGCAAGTATTGTATTTTCCCCTAGCTCTTGCCTGTAAGACACCTAAAAACATACCACCGAATTTCCCTTATTCTGTCAATACAGGAAGGACTGCCATGAACACTATGAAACATATCTTTAAAGTAATAAAAGGAAGCATTTTACAAGCACTTATTTTTGGAAGTCTTTATTGTTTTTATTTTTTATTGATACACAATATTTTACATATTTGTGGGGTAGATGGGATATTTTGTTACGTGCATAGGATAATGATCTAGTCAGGGTGCTTGGGGTATCTATCACCTTGAGTATTTATCATTTCTACTGTTGGGAACATTTCAACTTCTCTCTCCTAGCTACTTTGAAATATAAAATACATTCTTCCTAATTTATAATTACCCTACCCTGCTGTCAAACATCACAACTTAAACCTTCTGTCTAACTAGATGTTTGTACCTTTGACCCATCTCTCTTCACTCCCCCTCTCACTCACACACCTTAAAATGATTTACTATTATTCTACTCTTCACCTCTATGAGGGCAAATTTTTTAGCTCCCACATGTGAGTGAGAATATGCAAAAACTGTCTTTCTGTGTATGGCTTATTTCATTTTAACATAACAACCTCCATCACTTCTTGGCCTTTTGGCTAAGATCAAGTGTGGTAACATTATGATCTCCAGTTCCCAACCATGTTGTCGCAAATGACATGACTACATTTGAACAGCCAAATAGTATTCCATCGTGTATCTATAACACATTTTCTTTAGCCATTCATCTGCTGATAAATATTTAGATGGGATTCTGTGCCTTTGCTATTGTCAACGGTGCTTTGATAAACACACAACTATCCCTTTGACATAATTTCTTTTCCTTGTGGTAGTACCCAATGGTGGGATTGCAGAATCATTTGGTAGTACTATTTTTAGCCTTTTGAGAAATCTCCAGACTGTTTTCCATAGTAGATCTACTAACTGACATTCTTTTTTTGTGTGTGTGTGGTTTTCGGCCAGGGCTGGGCTTGAACCTGCCACCTCCAGCATATGGGACTGGCACCCTACCCCTTTGAGCCACAGGCGCCACCCCTAACTGACATTCTTACCGACAGGGTTAATAAGAGCGTCATTTTCTCACATCCTCACTAGCATGTAGGATAATATTTAGAAATAAACATATCCTACATCAAGCACACAAAGTGAACTCAGTGTGAGTTTAAAATGGCTTGTTATTGGGCGGCACCTGTGGCTCAGTCAGTAAGGTGCCGGCCCCATATACCGAGGGTGGCGGGTTCAAACCCGGCCCCAGCCAAACTGCAACCAAAAAATAGCCGGGCGTTGTGGCGGGCGCCTGTAGTCCCAGCTACTTGGGAGGCTGAGGCAAGAGAATAGCTTAAGCCCAGGAGTTGGAGGTTGCTGTGAGCTGTGTGAGGCCACGGCACTCTACCGAGGGCCATAAAGTGAGACTCAGTCTCTACAAAAAAAAAAAAAACGGCTTGTTATTCTTACAGAGGTTTAAGGGACCTGGGCCCTGCTGAAGCACACACAGAGCTCACTTGCCTGGAGTTAAAATTCCACAAGCCAATTCTCTGAAGCTGTGCACCCCGTTAAGCCTGAGGCCAAAGGGCATACCGCCCTTCCTCAGAGATACTGGCCAGAGGGTTGACATATGTTAAAATGAGGTAATGGTGAAACTAACAGATGATAGATTAAGTGTGTACGTGACTAGAAGTGTATAAAATCAGACCCCCCCAAATAAAGAACTTTGCTACACGCCATCCCATGCTGTGTAGTCTGTTTATTGCCCTCATTTCTTAACATTGCAGGAGTGAGCTTATCCCTGAAAGCTGCAAGGCTGTCTTTCTACAGCATCTCTTATTTTCATCTTTTTCATAGTAACCATTCTAACAAGGGTAACATGGTATCTCATCATGGATTTGACTTATATTTCCCTGATAATTAGTGATGTTGAGCGTTTTTCACACACAGATGTGCCTGCTTTTGAGAAACGTCTATGCATATCGTTTGCCCATTTTTAATGGGATTATTTGGTTTTGGGGTTTTGTCACTATTGAGTTGTTTGAGTTTCCTGTATATTCCTTGATGCCTTGTAAGCTGAGTGGTCTGCTGTTCAGCAGGTGTCTCTGCAGTCTGTCGATTGCTTCCTTTGCTACTGAGCACTTATTACATGACAGGAACTGCCACTGAGCACTTGTCATGTATTGAGTTCTCAAATCCTTCAAGAACAATACGAAGTGCATATCACAATTAAATCGTCCTTTTATGAATGAGGAGACTGAGGTATAAAATGGTTTAATAAAACCACACAAAAAAGTCACATGGTGGCTTTAAAATACGTCCACAGATGGAGGCTTCTCCCTTCAAATGGTGGAGCTAATTCTAACCCCCTGAGGGTAGGAAATCTAATGGAATGCAGCTGAAGTGACCATGTAGCCTTCTGAGAGTACGGCATTAAAAAGCAATGTGGTTTCCTCTCTAGCTCTCATGATCACTCCCAGTCAGGGAAGCCAGTTGTCAAGTCTTGAAGATGTAAACAGTACTGTGGGGAGACCCAAGTAGCAAGGAACTGAGGCCTCCTGCCCTCCTGCCCTCTTCCTGTGGCCAGTGAGTGAGCCACCAGGAAACACATGCTCCAGCCCCAGTCAAGTCTTCAGATGGCTGCAGCCCTGGCCAACATCTTAGCTTCAACTTTACTCTCACTTAAGCCACTCCTGCATTTCTGGCTCACAGAAAGATTATTAAAAGTTTTTATTTCAAGTTACAAAATTGGGGGGAAATTCTTAATGGAGTTAAAGATAATTATTAATAGCATAGCTAGCTACAAGTAGCTGACCCGTGGCCAAACGCAAGCAGTCCAGTACTTAAAGCTGGTTTAGGTAAAATCAGATCATATAGTTGGGAATTTAAACAAACTTACAATTTTTCCAAAAACTGTAAGTATCTTTAAATCCCACTACACAAGTTAGACAGACATAGTAGGGTGGTTTGAAGCCCTGCTGAACATTAAAATCATTTGTGCAACTTTTTTTTTTTTTTTAGAGACAGAGTCTCACTTTATGGCCCTCAGTAGAGTACCGTTGCTTCACAGCTCACAGCAACCTCCAAATCCTGGGCTTAGGCGATTCTCTTGCTTCAGCCTCCCGAGTAGCTGGGACTACAGGCACCTGCCACAATGCCCGGCTATTTTTTTGTTGCAGTTTGGCAGGGGCCAGGTTCAAACTCGCCACGGTATGTGGGGCCGGCGCCCTACCCTCTGAGCCACAGGTGCCGCCCACTTGTGCAACTTTTAAAAAATACAGATGTGTGGGGTTCACCCTCAAAGATTAATTAGGCCTAAGCCTAACCTGGCATTTTAACCCCAGGTTAAGAACCTGTGGAAAATATACAAACTTGAATTTTCACAACTGTCCTTAAACTTCTTCTAACAACCTTAGGATCAGTTTTTACTCACTGACACTTCAAGAAAGATCTTACAACATAATTGCTTTTATCAAATAAAATGAGAACGTATTTTAATGCCTACTATTTACTTATCATAGGTAAAAGAAATATACAAGAGTAACACCTTTATTCCTTTTTTTCATTTCAGATTAATGTGAGTATACTAACAACCCAGGTCACGATATTTGACTTTGTTAGGTAGAGTTCCTCTTGTAGATGAAGAATAACACCTTTATAGAAAGTAACCCCTCTTTGGTTACTTTAGTGACATAGCAGATGGCCATATGTTGTAGCTTCTTACATATTCCAGATATAAACATTAATTGACATAAACATTAATTCATGCCTCATCTTCCTGATCACTTACCCAGCAAGTCAAAGTGCTGCTTCTCTCTGCCTGGATCAAGGCCAGCACATCCCAGCTCTTATCTGTGATCGATTAATTCAAAGACAGAGACAGGGAGAGGGCAAGAACACACGCACTGTGGGGTTCTTCTAGCAGACAGTCATTTGTTTAAGGAATGACAGTCCAATCCCACAGGGAACTCTAATGCTACACATGTATCACCTACATTTTTCATGGTTTGGGAATGTACTTAGCTTAAGTATGCAATTACTTAAGGCTTGGAAATACTTTTGTTATCTAATATGGAGAGTTCCCTCTAGTGAAAATAAACTCTGTGAATACACAGATTGATATATAACAATCTAACGTAGCAGTAATTACAGGCCAATAATTAAGTGTGATATTAAGAAGTCTCCAGCCAGAATCTAGCTACTTGTTCCCAAGCACCCTTCCTCACAGTCAAAATCTCTCTCTCTCTCCTTCTCCCCCTCCCTCCCTCCCTCTCTCTCTCTCTCTCTCCCTCTCTCCCTCCCTCTCCCTCTCCCTCTCCCACCTTGGGGAAGAGAAACCACACCTGATTTGATCCTTCTACCGGGGCAAGGGAGAAGGATCACTGCCGAGTTCTCTTGCGCTCCCCAGTGGCTAAATTGAAAAGTGCAAGTCCTCAACAAGTGAAGCAACAACCATACTCTCTAAGAACCTCTCTCTTCAAGCCACTTTAACAGCAAATACCACCTGCTATTCTGCTTGGCTACCAGCCTTTTCTTCCACTTCCTTTGGTCACCTTCGATATTCTGTAACTTCTGGTGCTTGACCTGTCCTGCTCCTTCTGCACTAGTGGCCTGGGATCCCCTTGGCTGCAAGGTCAAGCACACACACGGTACAGCTTGACAGCCATGACTTTATTTCATTTATCATTACATTCCCAGCAACAAGTACACTGTCCAGCAGACAGAAGACATTCAAATATTTATGGAAAAGAAGGAAGACAATTAGGAAAGAAAGGAGTTAGGAAAGGCAATAGGATGTTAGAAGGAAAGAAAAGTAAGAAGCAAAAGACACTGACTTGAGGATCAGGAAATCTGTACATGATCTCCCACCACTTGTGAGCCACCAGAGCAGGGACAACCCATCCACCGGGCCCAGTTTCTTCATCTGTAAGATTACAGATAGTCTATAGTCTATGATCTTTAAGACCCCAGAACGTGTATATTCTAACAGCTTTTAATTTCATAGAAGTGCTCATCATGCTTGTGAAAGTCACCACAACAAACCCTGTTTCCAATCAGATTTTCCAAAGCAAAGCCTCTTCCTCCTATACTGGTCTCTGCAGATGCCACTTCCCTGCTAATGTTATGCTTCAAAATATTTTTAGAGTTTCATATCAGATATAAATACTGAAATGCAAAATTGTAGAATTTGCAAGCGTTATCAAATTGCCATTCTAGTATTATGGCAAGAAATCACTGTAGAAAAAAAAAAAAAGAAAGAAAGAAATCACTGTAGAAAGAAGTTAGGAACCAACCAAAACTTCTAACAAAGTAAGAACAATACAGGAAACTTACACATGCTGGGCCATGACAAAGGGCAAGATGAGAGAATAAATGGACAGCACAAAAGCCAGATACCTAAAAGAGATTTCTGTCTGCATCTTGAGGCGGAGGTGGTGAGAGGCAGCAGAATGCAATCTGTGCTTGGGACGGAAGATGTGAAAGATGGACAGAGGAATATGAATTATAGGAGATGACAGAGATCTTGATGAAATGCCAGAAAGACCCAAGTCAAAGCAATGACTAGTGTTTGGAAGAAGCCTTCGCAGATTTGACTGAGACTTCAGCTCACGATCCCTGACAACTACCAGCAATAAAGCTATGAAGAGGCTTCTCCATCAACCTTCCTAAGCCAAAAAAAGAGGCATCTCTCCCTTCTAAAAACACCTAAATTCTAAACATTCTAAAAAACACCTAGTATAACATTTCTTCTCGGGACTTAGCAAATTTGGTTTGGAGTTCACTATGTTTAACTGAACTGCATGTGGACAAAGAATCTCAGTGAAGGGATGTGTCCTACTTAGCTAGGCATAAGCACCACTTAGCATTCTTATTCTTCAACCTCATGGGACAAGAAACCCAATCAATTGCCTGAGACTTTACATCAAAGACAATTTGCTTAATACAATTTCTGTAAGAGAGTATGAAAAGTATGTTCTTTTAAAATAAAGACACATGAGTATACCCATTCCCATGTTTCATGACATGTCTAGATCATGAATGTGACTGAGTTTCACTGACAATACATTCTTTCAACATGTACTTTCTGAGCACTGCCCCTACTCCGTGCCAGGCACTAACCAGGCTACAACCTAAAATACAAAGAGGGGTAAAACAGGCTGGGTACAGTGGCTCACGCCTGCAATCTGAGCACTCTGGGAGGCCAGAGTGGCTGAATCATCTGAGCTCAGGAGTTCAAGATCAGCCTGAGCAAGAGTGAGACCCCATCTCCACTAAAAATAGAAAAACTATCCCGACACTATGGCAGGTGCCTGTAGTCCCAGCTACTTGGAGGCTGAGGCAAGAGGATCGCTTGAGCCCAAGAGTTGGAGGTTGCGAGGTAGGCTGCCACGGCACTCTACCTACGACATACAGTGAGACTCCATCTTAAAATGTAAATAGATAAAAAATAAAGATGGGTAAAATAGACCTGGTTTGAAATCCTGTTTAAAACACTGTTTAGGAAGTCAGTGCCACTGGCTTCCTGAGGTTCACAGTCTCTCATCAGGTACAGAAGCCCCTCTCTCTGCAACTGTTGTGCTACCTTTAGTAGTTCTGATTATACAGGGAAACCCCAATTTGCTTAACCCACAAACACAAGTAGACAGCTTGAGTTTTAAAAATCTAATGAGTCAGTGCTTTTCTTGGTCTATTTTGACTTGGCTGATGCCCTTAAGCTGCTCATAAATAACCCAGTAAAGAAACCTATTTATACCACCACAAGCAGCTGCAGCTTGTCAAAAATCAATGAATTTACTAAAAATATTGCCTTGGTTTGGTTTCAATTTTGACTTCATCCTATAAGGTCCTGAATTTAAAAGATCAGGTAAGAGCTAATGAATCAGCATTCTTACACACAACTAACATTCCATCAGTCATCAACTCATTTGCACATTCGTTCATTTTTTTTTAAATCATTATTTATTGAAAACCCACTATGTTTTATAGTGGGAGATGGAGATACACTGGTAAACAAAACAAAGAACCCTACCATTGTGGAATTAAATTCTAGCAGGAGAGAGACAACAAGTAACATAACAAGTAAGTATGTAAGACGTTAAATGTAATGATAACTATGGAATAAAACAGAGCAGGTTAGGAGAAATTGAGAGCATGGAGCTGGAGGGACAGCTAGGAGGCAAGCTGAGATCTCAAGTAAAATGATCAGAGAGTCCTCACTGAATAAGACTTTAAAGAGATGAAGGAGTTAGTCATGCAAAATCTGGGAAAGACATTCAAGGCAAAGGCAAACCACCATTGCAATCTGAAGACCTAAGACAGGGTGTGCCTGGTGTATTAGAACAAGAGCAAGGAAACCATTATAAATGTGTGGAATGAAGAGACTGAGGAGAGAGAGTAACAAGAGAGGAAGCTTGAGAGGTAACAGAAGGGCAGGTTCTGTAGGACCCTGAAAGCCATTTATTTCTAGTGCTTTCAATTTGAATCTCACTGAAATAGAAAGCCATCACAGAGAGTTTTGGCACTTACAAAGATAACTTTGCTATATTGAAAAAAGATTTTCAACACAGAGTATGTGCCAAGGGCTTATTTCTGAGGTATACAAAATTATTCCAGTTCAGAACAGTCAATACAATACCAAAGGGTAACAAAAACTAGTATTACTCAACTCCAAGACCACCTATAAGGCTACAGTAATCAAGTCTTACTTGGAAAAGGAATAGACAAACAGATCAATTGAGAGCCCAGAAACAGACCAGCACACATATAGTTAACTGAGCTTTGATCAAAAAGCAAAGGCAACTGAATAGAGAATAGATGAGCTTTTCAACAAATGGTGCTGGAACAACAGGACATCCATATGCAAAAAAAAAAAAAAAAAATTAATGTAGGCGTAGAGCTTAAACCTTTCACAAAAATTAACTCAAAAGGAATCACAGACCTAAACGTAAAATTCAAAACTATAAAATTTTAGAAGATAACACAAGAGAAAAGCTAAATGACCTGAGATTTAGTAATGATATTTCAGGTGCAATACCAATATCATGATTCATGAAAGAAAAGAGAGTCCAGTTGGACTTCATTAAAATTAAAAACTTCTGCTCTGCTAAAGACACTGTTAAGAAAACAAAAGACAAGCCACAGAGATAAAATATGTAAATCTCGTATCTGGAAAATGGACTAGTATCCGAAAATACACAAAGAACTCTCAAAGAATCTATAATAAGAGAACAATTCAATTTAAAAGTGGGCAAACGATCTGAACACTTTGCCAAAGGAAATACATAAAATAGTTGGCAAATAAGCAAATGAAAAGAAGCTCCATATCACATGTAATTAGGAAACTGAAAATTTAAACAATGAGATACGACTATACCTTTATTAGAACAGCTACTACCTAAAAAGATTACACCACCAGATCAGTGAGGCAAGGATGTGGAACACCAGAAACACTCCTTCATCGATGGCAGAAATGCAAAATGGGATAGCTACTTTGGAAGACAGTCCCGCAGTTTCTCACTAAGCTAGACAAGGTCTTACCTTACAATCCAGCAAATGTGCTCCTAGGTTTTAACCTACATGACCTGAGGACTTCAGTCCACACAAAACCTGCACGGGAATGTTCAAAGCAGCTTTGTACAGAAGCGACCAAGAAATCTTTCAACCTGTGAATGGATGAACAAAATGTGGGCTCTTGTTCAGGATTAAGAAGAAATGAGCCAGCAAGCCGCAAAAAGACGTGGAGGAACGCTAACTGCATATTCCTAAGGGAAAGAAGCCAGTCTGAACAGGCTACACACCGTACCATTCCAACTACAAGACCTTCTGGGAAAGGTGAAATTACAGAGACAACAAAAAGATCAGGGGTTGTCAGGGTTTCGGATGAGGGTGGAAGAGAGGGATAAATAGGTGGAGTATAAAGGCTTTCTAGGGCCATGAAAGTATTCTACGTAATACGATAAGGGTAGATACGTGACATTATGCACTTGTCAAAACCCATATAAAACACCTTACTGTAAAATACGGATCTTAGTCATCACGTATCAATATCGATGCCTCATTTATAACCAATGTACCACACCCAGGTACCATGTTAATAAGTAGAGAGGGGGGATATGAGAAATCTCTGCACTTTCTGTCCAATTTTTCTTTCAACCTAAAATTACTTTAAAAGCCTATTAATATAAAAAATGCATGCCCTCAAAAAGCTTATACCTTTGTTACTTATTATCTATGTCCTGCCCACTTCCAAAATGGAGTTAAGATAAAGTAGATATAAAATATCAAGATCGGGTGTAAGAAAATCAAAATTATACCAGAATTTTGGCCAAAGAGTTACTTCTCAGTATTCCCTGACTGATACGCCTTCAGTCAAACCCTGCTATGCTCTCGCTGCACATGAGTCTGTCCTTCAGAGCATGGGCTCCACTGCGATGATCTCATCCGTGCCTGACCCCACCTTAGACTCCTTAAGAGCAGATAAAGGAGCAGTTTCATCAGGAAACTGTCAATTTGGTAAAGAAACTGAAGTACAGAGAAGGTAAACCAATCAGGAAAGGTTCCAGCTTCAAAATGGCACAGCCAGGATTTCAACACATGGTCTGTCTGACCCCAGACCTAATGCTCTCAGGGGTGCACCAGCAAGTAGTTCCCCAGAGCACGAGACGCCCCACTTTACTTCATGCATCTGCCCAGAGTAGGGGGCTCAGATCCACTCCTGGATAAAGCAAAAATCTGCCACACTCAGTCAATTCATCTGAAATGCTACCACGTAATATGGATTGAAGATGATTAGCCAGGATATTTCCCAGATTAGCTTTTGTTATACCCTGAAGATGGGAGAGTATAATTTGCTGCCTATAAAAATATAAGCAAAGAGGGCGGCGCCTGTGGCTCAGTGAGTAGGGCACCAGCCCCATATGCCGAGGGTGGCGGGTTCAAACCCAGCCCCGGCCAAACTGCAACCAAAAAATAGCCGGGCGTTGTGGCGGGCGCCTGTAGTCCCAGCTGCTCAGGAGGCTGAGGCAGGAGAATCGCGTAAGCCCAAGAGTTAAGAGGTTGCTGTGAGCCGTGTGACGCCACGGCACTCTACCTGGGGGTGGTACAGTGAGACTGTCTCTACCAAAAAAATATATATATAAGCAAAGAAAGGAGTAAGCCAAGAATCTAAATTGTCAAGGAGTATGATAGAAGGTGGAGAAAGGAAAAACCCTGCTTACAACAGTATCTCTTCTAGTCAGTATAAACACAACATCTCCAAATAACTTAGCTTTAAAAAAAAAGAAAAGAAAAGAAAACTGATCATCCAATTACCGGGAATACTAGGAGGAAACATAACTCTATTCCTTTTAGATAATAGTATCCCTGGAATTGAGAATGGAATTATAAACATTACTCAGAAAACTATGCATTACTTTAGATGTTCATAAATTCTTTCACATAGTGCCCTGGATTTAGGCTACCACTAATCCTCGCACTCGTATGTAGCTAAAATTGTCTGCAAAGAGCAGTTGTCCAGCTGACATTCTGGATCTGTAATGTAATAGTTAGAGAATGTGGTGTCATTTAAGGAGACACTATAATTTCCTATATTGAAAGCAGAGTATTAAAATGTTGCCATAAAATTGCTTCTAACATTTCTAAGTGTATAAATTATCACCAAATAAATACAAGAGTCCTGGGCCAAAATATTTAGGTATATGAATTTCTTATGTTTCTATTATTGATGACTTATGGCCAAAATGCTGAGACTCCATTTTCCTATCCAAAAAAATTAGAACTCTCTAAACACTGTCATGAACACAAACTGAACACACACAAGAGCAAAATTAGTCACAACTAGAGGACAAAAATTGCATCAAAGACTAGAAATTACTAGCAGTTTTTAAATCATTGCTCTCTGCAAGAACTTTATGAAACCCGTGGCTTTTTTTCCAAATGTAGCTAATACATGTTTACAAAATTATACCTGCAAACTAAGGAAATACCTTAACCTCAGAGTAAAAACTTCTGACCTTAGAGGAAAATCTCAGATCAGATTGCATTAAAGAGTCACTAGACTTGTACCATGGCTTGTAAGACACTGACCCAGGGAGTTTATATACAAAGTATTAATACTCCAGTGAGAAAATAAAAGAGCACCGGTATTATTAATAAAATGTACTCCAAAAGAGAAATTTCAATAAAGGTAGAGCAGAGTGATACCCTAGTACATGGGTATTACTATTCTGGGCATTAGGATTAAGTAACACCAAGAAAGTTGACATTTCAAAATCTCTTTTAAAACAGATATATTTTTAGACTTTTTTAGCAGACTTTTGTAACAATCAATCATTTGGAGAAACCAACTGTCAAATTTATGTATAAAAGTACATAAATTTTCAATATAATATTTGAATTATTTCATGTAACAGAAAAGAACAAAAAGTATAGCTAGTTATCTGCTAGATGAATCACGGGTGTAAGTTTCCTAAAGTACCATTTTTACTGCGATTATACTGTCCATGGCAGGAGGCCGCCTGGCAGAGCACAAACAGTAGCCCCCGCAAGTCTGCAGCGTGGGCACCTCTCCCCTGGCTCTTGGATTTCTCATTCTGGGGACAGGCAGCTGCCACACTGTGAGCTTGTCATCGCCTGGCCAACAGAGGCATGGAACTGAGGCCTACTGACAAGCCCAGGAGGGCTGTAAGCGAAGTATGACAATTTGTCTTCCACCTAATGGAAGATCCTGAGCCAGAAACAGTGAGCTAAGTCCTTCCTAGATTCCTGACCATCAGACACTATGGAAGATAATAAATACAGCAGACCCTCCATGGCTGACCACCTTCGTAAGTTGGCCTGATTTTCCCAGACTGGACGTGCACCACCTGTACGTGCCAGTGCAGTAGACCCAGGTCCTCGCGCTGACCACTTCCATATGTTCATCATTTACAGTCTCGTGGGTGGTCCACTTACAGAGGTTCTATTATATTTGTTGTTTTAAGATACTAGGTTTTGGGATAATGTGTTACATAGCAATAGATAACTGACTGAGTCATTTTTTTATTCTTTTCTCTTTTGAGCTTACAGGACCTTGTAAGTTACTGCTCACGAGATTTATTTGATTCTCCTTTCACCCTGTCTTTTAACCACTTCCCATACAAAATGTTTTTCCTTTCTTCTGCAACAATACAGATTTAGGTCCTGTGTATCTTACCTACTAATTAAAAATAACCACAAAAGCTACAGACTGTACCTCTTAATCAAGAATCCCTAATTCATATATGTATTAGGTTTTCAGGCAACATCAAGGACTTGGGTAGAGTAGACCAGGTATAAGGTTACAGGGAGGTTGGGGACAATGATCAATCTGAGGACCTGTGAGCCTTCAGAGGGGGCTGCGTTCTGCTTAGCCCCAGTCAATTCTTACCATGTGAGTATGTGAGCTCAGTATTGACAGATTACCTACTTCTCAGAGGAACCTTAATTCTGAACTTTTATAGGATACTTCTCAGTTTTTAATTATTCATTTAAAATTTTTATGCACCTGAAACAAAACATACCTATATCTGGATCCAGCCTGTGAGCCACCAATTTCTATGCCCTGTTCCAGGGGTGTTCAACCTGTGGCCCCTACGCCACACACTGATTTCGTGAGGACTCTTTTTGTTTATCTTTGCTGTCATCACAAAAAGTATGCATGGATTTTTTTTTTTTTTTTGGCTAATCATCTTTCTCTATCATTTGTGTATTTAATGTGTGGCCCCAAACAACTTTTATTCTTCCAATGTGCAGCAGAGGAGAAAAAAAAGATTGGATACTATCTATTCTACATCCATTCTTTCAAGAATTTTCTCAGGACTCGGTGCCCTAGCTCAGTGGTTAAGGCGCCGACCACATACACAGAGGCTGGCAGGTTCGAACCCGGCCAGGGTCTGCTAAACAACTGCAACAAAAAACAGCCGGACATTGTGGTGGGCACCTGTAGTCCCAGCTACTCGAGAAGCTGAGGCAAGAGAATTGCTTAAGCCCAGTGGTTGGAGGCTGCTGCGAGCTGTAACGCCATGGCACTCTACCCAGGGCGACATAGTGAGACTGCCTCAAAAAAAAAAAAATAAAAATAAAAAAGAATTTCTCTCAGATTTTGATTCCCCTGTTTACACTTTTTATTGTCATCTGTGGTTTGAAACAAACAACTTCATCTGACTTTCACAGACCTCTTCAATCTACATGACCCCAACTTACCTTTCCGGCCTTGTCCACTGGAATGTTCTGCTATAGCAGTCTGGCTTATCCAACGCCCTTCCGAAGAGTCCTGTACTTAGTCCCCTCCCATGATGTTCCAGCCCCATCCACGCCATATTCACCTCCTAAAACCAAACTAAATGTCACTTCCTCAGGTAAGACTTGCCTGACTGCCTGGGCCATCCTCTGATGTCCTGGAACAAAGAATGGTGAAGACATTCATTTAGCCATTCACTGGTTCTTTTACTGCCATGTAGAACCTTTCTTTGTACCTGGCATATATTTATCTTTTCAAACATTTATACTGTTAACTCGTCGTCCTGTGATACTGTATCTACAATACATTGAATTCAGTTTATTTCAAACCATGATTACAGAACACCCAGAAGTCATATACCAATATATGTACCATATATTCTGCGTTAAAGATTAGATAAAGACGAAATACAATCCCTGCCCTCAAGGAGTTTATAGATTCTTGGGAAAGAAAGATCAAACAGCTTCGACAGCATGGTGTGCTAAAGGTTGAAGAAAAACGATACAACAGCAATTGAACGCTCCGGGAAGGACAGAAAGAATACAGGGAAGAAATCATAGTTGAGCTGGACCAGGAATTATAAACAATTTGCCAAAACAGAGTCCTCTTCCCACCCTCTTCAGCCAAGAAGGATCCTCTAAACAACTCTTGTAGTCTCTGTCAACTCAAGCAAAATTGCGTCCACTATCAGCATCATTCACTACTCATGTAACTTTAAGCTGCTTTGTTTATTTAACCTTAAATATCTCCTTCTTATCAGTAAATGGAAGTGTAGCCATCATAATTATGCACGGTTTCTCCGTGCAAATACTAAATGGCATGTAATTCAAGAAATGCAGGAGACACAAGAGCACAAGGCATTTATGTTTTAAGGAGACCCAACAAATAGGAAGCCCTATTCCTGCCCACACTCTGAACCAACTGGGAAATGAAATAAAATAGGTAAGAGAAAGAAAAAGGCAAATGAAGGACTATCAAAAAAGCCTAAATTAGAGAACACTGCTTACTAGGGGCAAGTAGGTGGTTTCTGTATACTGAACCCCATCATTCAACAAACTTAAGACCCACCACCCTGCTAGTCACATGCCAGGACAGCCTGTCCCTGTAAAATTTACAGCATGGTGGATCAGACTAAACTGGGGAAAGCTTTCTTTGTGACAAAGAAAGAGGGAAAACTGGGTGGGCCAGTTTTGAAACCTATGTTCTAATTTCAAACTCACCAATCAGAATAAGCCCCTTCAACTCCCCTAGAAAGGCATAGGAAGGTCCAGGTGCAGTGGCTCACACCTGTAACCCTAAGAGGCCGACATGGATGGATTGTTTCAGCTTGGGAGGTCAAGACCAACCTGAAAAAGAGTGAGACCCCATCTACTAAAAAAATAAGAGAAAAAACTAGCAGGGTGTAGTGGTGCATGCCTGTAGTCCCATCTACTCGGTAGGCTGAGGCAAAGAGAATCACTTGAGTCCAAATTTGAGGTCACTGTGAGCTATGATGCCATCTACCCAGGGTGACAGAGTGAGACTCTGTCTCAGATAGATAGATAGATAGATAGATAGATAGATAGATAGATAGATAGATAGATAGAGACTGTCTAGATAGATAGATAGATAGACAGATACTGTCTTAGATAGATAGATAGATACATGGATGGATGGATGGATAGATAGAGGCACAAGAAGGCATAAATATTACACCAATGAGGTTTCTACTACACAAAGCAAAATATTAGGAATGAAGTAGCAGCATTTCCCCCACAAGGTAAGAGTAAATCAAAATTCATTCAGTCACATCATGCTATGTATCATAAGGATTTTTTTTATTTTTTTATTTTTTTGCAGTTTTTGGCCGGGGCGGGTCTGAACCCACCACCTCTGGTACTGGGGCCAGTACCCCACTCCTTGAGCCACAGGTGCCACCCATCGTGAGGAATATTAATGCCAAAGAACATCTAAGAAAACTTAAATAGGAATATTACTCAGCTTAGTTATTCCACTGTCACGAACGTATTATATGACGTAAGAGCACAATGAATGAGTAAATCCAAAGAGTGTTTCTGTGCTACAGAAGAGTGCTGCAGTTCTTTAGGTCACCAATATAAACAAGATCAAGGAAGTGGGAGCCTTTCATTCATCTCTCTCTACCTAAGCAACACCATGAATTAGGACAAAAATAAACCAAAATTATCCAGGGCATCATGGTGCAGAACTGAGGCAGGAGTTCACCAAGAGCATAACAGGTCTGGGGCCTGCTGGTACCCATTCGTTCTTAGTCTTGATCTTGCTCATAACCTTGTTCCTTCCACCCAAAGGAAGCTGACCAGCAAGGGGCTCCTCTGTCTCTAGTCACATGTCAACCTTTTCACATCAATGTGACCTACCATTCCATAAAACTATCAGTGTGTTTTAATTCTCTGAGGCTTCCTCTTCACATCCCTGGCAGGTAAGTATCTATCATTCATGAGTAAAATTGTGTGTGTATGTGTGTGTGTGTGTGTGTGTGTGTGTGTGTGTGTGTGTACATGTCTTTAATTTTAAGGGGAAAAAAACAATTAAAAAGTCTGCTTCCAGCAATGATCCATTCCCCCACCTTGGACTGTTACAACACACAGTCTTTGTTTCTTTCAGGTTCATGGCCACTTCTCAGACATCCCTTATGACCCTTACCATCAGCAGACAGTAAGCCTGAATTCTGCACAATGTAACACTAATCTTAGCTGGCCTTGTTCCAGTGCTTGAGTTCACGATTGCTCCATGATAATAAGAGCCTCAGACCTGCTTGCTGACTCTTATGTATTTACCATCAAGCCCTATAGTTTCTGATTATTCCTTCCTTTGTTATCATGTTCCTAGGACCCCAGTCCTGGTGCAGCATTTTTAACCCAAGATGAACCTAAAAATGCCCAAGCGTCCTCTGTATCAAAACCAAGGGTCCATCAGTGATGGGAAAGAAAATCACTCATGACCTGAATGTGGGCCACGTGCTGCCTTTTTTAAATAATGCACTAGAGGACCTGACAGCAACTGTCATATCCACAAAGGGCGAGAAAACAGAGCTCCTTCAAAAGAGTTTATGGCTAGGAGGAAGCCATAAATTCAGGAGGAAGTAGTCTGAATTTCAACTCCAGAATCCTGATTATTAGGAATTGTCTGCTGCTTCTGATTCTGCCCAATTTCATATATATTACTTATTAGAGTTCATAATAATAATAATTACATAAGCTTTAGACCCTCACAGCATTAGTCTACTGCAGTGGGATATTAATTAGTTCCCTGGAAAAGCAGAATCTGAATTGACCATTAGCCAAAGTGCAATTTCCTTGAAACCCTTATTTGCTGCACAGAGAAAAATGTCTACAAATGTAAATGTTCTTATTTATTTATTGAAATATTACAAATTATACATGATAAAGTGCCTCCCCATACTCTGAACTAAGGCAATAGCAATAATAAACATTGATGGAATTATTAGCCACCATATACCATGCACCATTCCAAGAAATATACATGCAAAACTTCCTTTCTTCTCAGAATAACTCTATGAAGCAGATACCATCGCTGTTTCCATTCTATAAATGAGGAACTTGAGGCCCAAGGATATTCAAACTATCAAAGCACAAGAGAACGGAGAACCGCTGAGGGAATGGAAATTCTTATGCTTGCTCCAGAGATGGTAAAACAGATTCTGCAGGCCTGACAAGTGTAGTAAAACTTGCATGAGGTAAATGACTTGGAATGAATAATATTCTATTCACAAAAATTAAATATGAGCCTATTTATTTTCACCTCCTCTTTTCCTCCAAGTGAGTAAACTGAAGCTCAGGGCGATGAAGTAATTTCACCAGGGCCACTCAAACAGAAACCTGACTTCACTGGGAAGCTCAGGATCAAGTTCAACAAATGAGACTAAATAGTCCACATTCCTAGACCCTGTACAAAACAATACAAAATAGCCTGAGGTATTTTGTGAGCTGCAGTACTTCATTATCTAGGGTAGGCTATAATTCTCACCAGGGTTAGCATGGAAAAACATAAAACAGTTTAACACATACCAAAAAAAATAATATGGAGACTTCTACCCTTCAGGAATAGAAACAAATTTACAGAGAAACATAGTAATTAACCATGGATAGCTCTTGATCATTATAAGTTATTAATAGCCAAATGAATGTCACAGTTTGTTAAAAAGTTCCACGTCTATTAGATTCTAACAGAGAATTATTTAATAACTTTATAAAAGTATCATAATGTTAACTTTATTAAATGAATATAAGGTAAGAAGAAAAACACAACTTTCATAAAATACACATTGTTTTCAAAATTAGGCTCTGAACAACACTTAAGTTTAATCATGACAGTATAAAGAAAAGTTTTGGGGTTTTTGTTTATTTTTTAAGACAGGGTCTCATTCTGTTGCCCTGGGTAGAGTGCCAGATGTCACAGCTCACAGCAACCTCAAACTCCTGGCTCAAGTGATCTTCTTGCCTCAGTCTCCAAGTAGCAGGTACTACAAGTGCCCACCACAAAGCCTGGCTAGTTTTTCTGTTATTTTTTAGTAGAGATGAGGTCTCACTCTTACTCAGGCCAGTCTCAAACACCTGAGCTCAGACAAACCACCCACCCCAGCCTCCCAGAGTGCTAGGATTACAGGTATGAGTCACCATGCCTGGCCAAGAAAAGTATTAAGTTGTTCTTTCTTATCCAATACTGTGAGGATCAAAAGCTTATGTAAGAATTATTATGAACTATAATAAGTAATATATATTTCTATTATTAATAGAAATCACTTTCTATTACTAATAGTTGGTTTTCAGCTTTTGAAAAGAGAGCTAGTATAATTTGCACAATCAAGAAAAACACTTCGTACAGCCAAGGCAATTCTTTGTAATAAAAACAAAGCTGGGGTCATCAGCCTACCAGACATTAGGCTATACTACAAAGCCAAAGTGATCAAAACAGCACGTCATGGTATTGGCACAAAAATAGAGACATCGACATCTGGAACCAAGCAGAAAACCAGGAGATGAAACCAACATCTTACAGCCACCTAATCTTTGACAAACCAAACAGAACATACACTGAGGGAAAGAATCCCTATTCAACAAATGGTGCTGGGAGAACTGGATACCCACATGTAAAAGACTGAAACTGGACCCCCACCTTTCTCCACTCACAAAAATTGATTCAAGATGATCTAAGGCACGAAACAATAAAAATCCTCAAAGAAAGAGTGGGGAAAACACTTGACGCTATTGGCCTGGGGAAAGACTTTATGAGGAAGATTTCCATGGCGATTGTAACAACAACAAAAATAAACAAATGGGACTTAATTAAACTGAAAAGCTTCTGTACAGCTAAGGAGACAACAACCAAAGCAAATAGACAACCTACACAATGAGAAAGGATATTTGCATATTTTGAATCAGACAAAAGCTTGGTAACTAGGATCTAAAGAGAACTCAGATTAATTAACGTAAAAAGAGCCAATAATCCCTTAGATCACTGGGCAAGACAGATGAATAGAACCTTCTCTAAAGAAGACAGGTGAATGGCTAACAAACATATGAAAAAATGCTCATCATCCCTAATCATCAGAGAAATGCAAATCAAAACCACCCTGAGATATCATCTAACCCCTGTGAGAATGGCCCACATCACAAAATCTCAAAACTGCAGATGCTGATGTGGATGTGGAGAGAAAGCAACACTTTCACACTACTGGTGGGACAGTAAACTAATACAACCTTTTTGGAAGGAAGTATGGAGAACCCTCAAAGAACTCAAACTAGACTTTCCATTTGATCCTGCAATCCCATTACTGGGCATCTACCCAGAAGAAAATCCTTTTACCATAAGGACAACTGCAGCTCAATTCGCAATCACCAAAATGTGGAAACAGCCTAAATGCCCACCAACCCAGGAATGGATTAACAAGCTGTGGTATATGTATACCAAGGACTGCTATGCAGCCACTAAAAAAGATGGAGACTTTACATCTTTTGTATGAACATGGATGGAAGCGGAACATATTGTTTTAGTAAAGCATCACAAGAATGGAGAAGCAAGAATCCAAAATACTCAATTCTGATATGAGGACCATTGATGACCTAGTATATGGGGGGGATGGGTAGAGCAGAGAGAGGGAAGGAGGGAGGGGGTGGCAAGTGTACTAAATATTAACAGAGCCTAGGTATGTTTAATGTCAAGATATACTTCTGCAACACTCTATTTCAATGAATTGATAGACACACCATAATATATTTAGCTAATTCTCAAAACCGAGAAACTATGATTGCTTCCAACTTTTCACTATTACCTTAAGCAGTACTGTGACCAATATACTTGTTAAAATTTTGTACATACTCAGTTTTCCTTATGATAAATTCTAGAAAGTAAAATTTCAGAGTCAACATGAATATATACCTTGTCCCACAGAAAGACTATAAAATATTTAGTCTTAATAGAAACAGTTGGAAATAGCATAACATGAAATACATGCATGTACTAATTTTAAAATATTTGTATTTTATAACCAAAATGATAGATACATCTGTATACACATACTCTCTACTATACAAATAATATATTTTAAAATACTGTGATTATTTTTTACTATTTTTATTGGGGTAAAAAATTTATAACAGAGGCCAGGCACAGTGGTTCACACCTGTAATCCTAGCACTCTGGGAGGCTGAGGCAGGAGGATCCCTTGAACCCAGGAGTTTGAGATGAGCTGGGCTGATGCCGTGGAACTCTAGCCTTGGGTAACAGAGTTAAGACTCAAGCTCAAAAGAAAGCTTTGTAACATAAAATTTACTATGTTAATCAGGTCTATGTGTACAGTTCATTAATTAGTGTGTTAAGTATATTCACATTGTTGTACAACCAATATCCAGTACTTTTTCATCCTGTAAAACTGAAATTCCACACTCAGGAAAGAACAACTCCCAATTTCCTTCTCTCCCTACCCTCTGGCTATCACAATTTACTTTCTGCTTCTATAAAAGGACTGCTCTAGATATTTAGTAAAAACTAGTTTGTACTTGTGTTTGAAACCTAAAAACACCCAATAATAATACTGATCAAATAAGGGAAAGTAGACAGGTACTTTTAACAAAAGAAATCCCCATTGCCATGACATTGACCGACCACACCAAAGTACATGGATCAGGAGCTGTCCAAAAGGAACACTACTTATTAGAGGGTAATAATCAACCTAATAAATTCCCCCACACTTGGGGAGGTTGAAGATGAGAAATGAAATGCAGGGACACTTGGAACTAAAATGAGAAGCCAAGAGAGTGGGTGAAAGGGAGTAGCTGATTCCAGAAGCTCCTTAGATCCAAGCTACTCTGTATCCTTACACAGAATCCTTTATCCTTTTCTAGCAACCTGAGAGAAGCTCTATACCTTGAATCTAATAAGACCAGTAAGGGCATAAAAGTAGTAATGGAGACACCAAAATGTGTACATTACACAGGAGAGAGCAATTAGGTAAATACAATAATGTTGGGAACCAGAGTTCTCACTGCTGGGAATCAGGGAGATGGAATGGGAACAGATAAAAAAAAATAACTCCATAGCATCAGATTTGATTTTAACACACTAAATTAAAAAACAAAAAGTCAACACTGACATTTTAAAAAAGAAATGGAGGGTACGGAAAGAAAACTCTTCTTTATAGAAAATGTCGATGGGTGGAGGGAGGGTAATTGGTGGGACCACACCTACAGTGCATCTTACAAGGGTACATGTGAAACTTAGTAAATGTAGAATATAAATGTCTTAACACAATAACCAAGAAAATGACACAAAGGCTATGTTAACTAGTTTGATGAAAATATTTCAAATTGTATATAAAACCACCACATTGTACCCCAGAATTACATTAATGTACACAGCTATGATTTAATAAAAAAAAAAAAATGCCAGCTCCTAAACAAGAAAAAAATGATTACTATATTTACAACGAAATAATTGACGCAGGCAAGAATCGGGAATACTAACCATTGTAGTACTGGGGAACACCATATGCATAAATTACCTGCAGTTCACCTACCCATTACAAGAGAGAAAAAGTACCAAAAAAGGTTCTTTCACAATGGAGAAACCTAGCAGATACCAATCACATCAATTAAGTGATTTCTTTTTTTTTTTTTTTGTGGAAAGGGTTTTATTATGTTGCTCAGGTTGGCCTCAAACTCCTGGATTCAAGCCACCCTCTCACCTCAGGTTCCTGAGGAGCTGGGAGCACAGACTCGTGTCACCATGCCCAGAGAAGTGATCAAATTTCAAATTTAATACCACCATCACTAGGACACACGGACATGTGCCTGCCGATATGATGCAATCAGAAGTATCCACCATCACCTGTGTAGTATTTTTGCCAAATAAAATGTTTTACCTGAATCCAATCATGAGGAAATAATAAGACAGATCCAGACGTGGGCATCCTATCAGATAACTGGTGAGGAGGGGGTCTGCTCTAGAATAAAAGAGACTAAATATGCGTACCAACAAAATGCAATATGTGATCCTTGTTTGGACCTTGGAGTCCTGGAAGGGGAGGAGAGCAGGGAGTTAAAGGTTGGGAAAAATCAGGAAAGAATGCATATTTCATATTAGTGTTATATAATTGTTTCTTAGGGTTGAAAATGGTGTTGTGCCAGGAAGGACTCTTTGCTAGAGCCTCAAGAGGGAGTGTGGCCCTACTGGTACCTTGATTTTGAACTTTTAGCCTCTGGAACTGTGTGAGAATACATTTTTCTTGTCTTAAGCCAAAAAAAAAAAAAAAAGAAAAGAAAATGGTGTTGTGATTATGTAAGAGAAAATCCTTATTCTGACAACACACATAATTATTTAGGGGTAAGATGTCACAACGTCCAAACTTAATTTTTAAGGGTTCAGTAAAGATCAAGAATACAGAAAGAGGCAGGGCACAAGTGAACCAAATGCTAACCATCAGTGGCGCGAGGTGAAAAGCATGGGGTCTATGTCGCTATTCTTTCACCTTTGCTACAGAGTTTAAGTTTTTCAAAATGAAATACTGGCATTCACTCAAACTACCCAGAGAATTCTAGTAACAAAAGAATTTCTGAGACAGACAAGAACACCATCTTGTCTCCTTTTGAAGAGGGGAGAAAAAGAAATTTTTTTTTGTTTTTGTTTTTGTTTTTGTTTTTTGGCCGGGGCTAGGTTTGAACCTACCACCTCCAGCATATGGGACCGGCGCCTTCCTCCTTGAGCCACAGGCGCCACCGAAAAAGAAATTTTTTAATGGCTGTTTCTGGTAGTGCAAAAATTTTTAATCTGGCTTTTTCTCAGTCCAAGAAAATTTCCAGACTGGCTTTTTAAATTTACATGAGTATGTAGGGAAGAATGTACACACTGTCACAGACATATACGCAGAAGTAATGATCATCAATTTACCAAAAAAACTATTTTCATTAGTAGTTCCTTAAAATGCTCTGTTATCAATTCCTTAGAGGAAGAAAAAAAATCTTAAAATGCAACAGTATATTGTAGAGCTTATATTTTAAATATATAATAAAAGAATTAAAATGAACTATAATTTCTAAATTTTCTTTGTGACATCTGGTCGAGGTATAAAAGGTACTGAAAAGACAATGTTTAAAATGCTAATATAGTCATGACTGATTTAAGAAGAAAAATCAAGATTTGGGGTTAAAACCAACACAGCACTCTTGGGTTTCTAAAGCAAACATTTTATTTTAACAGAGGCGGCTGTCAACCTACATTGCAACAGAAGAGCTTAAATAACTTTTCCAAATTTAACTTTCAGTCCAACTGACGGCAGCATGATCCACCACCAAAGAACACCAAATACGAGCTATGGCTAGATCTCTGCAGACAAAAACACCAAGTAATCTGACTGAAATCCAATAGTGACAAACCAAAAAAGAATCATTATGACCATAGGAGGCCTTTTGCCACCTCTTTATTTTTTATTTATCACAATCTCATTATTCAGTCTGATTAAATAGAACTCACTCACGGCTCACCTCTTCTCTTCTAAAAACACATTAAATTAACAGTAATAGGATTTGTTTTTAACAAACACCCCTAAAACAAGGAGACAGAGGAAGGAGTTGATAAAAAAGACATTTGGGAGCTGTAAAGCCAAAGATTGAGTGGTACCTGACTTAAAGAGCCAGCAGCCAGGAAGACAGAGGGGACCAAGCTAACACCTGGAGACCCCCAAATTCCACCAGAAAAGGACAGCACCAGGAAGCCATGACAGCTGGGGGGTGGGGTTAGGCCTGGACCCAGAAGGGAGTGTCTAAGCAGCAGATCCCCCTCCCTTGGATGACTGCATAGCTCCCAAAAGGCAGGAGGTTTATTCTCTGAAGATCGTAAAAGAGAGAGGGGTCTCCAATCTGTGTTTAAAGAAATACAAATGACAAAGACAAGTTAAACAAGCATTCACATACTAAAATTTATTTAGTGTCTTCAAACAATCTTCTCTCTCATCAGCTCCCAAAGGTGGAGCTGAAAGAGTATTTTCTGAGGAATCTGAGCAGCCCAAGAGAAAACACCAAACTCTGATACCAGGGGTCTCCCTACTACAGCGGCCCCACCATATTGTCCTGTGGTAAAGGCTAAAGGTGACAAGCCCACCACACAGAGAGTGCCCATAATTCGCTTGTAAACATGGCTGGGCACACAGCTAAGGAAGACAAGAGACGAAAACAAATAGATTTTTTTTTGAAGACAGTCTCACTTTGTTGCCCTTAGTAGAGTGCTGTAGCATCTTAGCTCACAGCAACCTCAAGTCTTGGGCTGAAGCAATCCTCGTCTCAGCCTCCCAGATAGCTGGGACTACAGGTGCCCACCGCAATACCCCACTATTTTCAGAGATGAGGTCTAACACTTGCTCAGGCTGGTCTTGAAGCGATCCACCTGCCTCAGCCTCCCAGTGTTAGGATTATAGGCATGAGCCATCGTGCCCGGTAAATAATAGATTTTTAAAAAATAATTTAGAGGAAACAGAGCTGGGAAAGAGAAAAAAACTTAAAACATTATTAATACCTTTACATAAGAGGGGAAACACTGCATCCATAAAATATAAATATGATGCCATAAAAACAGAATAATCAGAGCATACAAATGAGTTCTTAGAAAAATGAAAATATGACAACAGGAAAAGAAAAGTCATTGGAAGGGTTGGAAGATCACACTGAGGAAATCAGAAACCAAAACAAAAGAAAAATCTATAGAAAATTAGAGAAGACACAAGCAGAAAGCCTACACAAAGGGGATTTAAGGAGGAATAATAGGAAAGCTGGAAGAAAGGAAATCAGAACCTTTCCCAAATTAAAGAATATAAACTTCCAGACTGACGGAACAAATACCTAGCATGATGGATAAAAAGGGACCCACATCATAGCATGTCATCGTTAAATTTCAGAACAGTAGAGACAAAGCAAAGACCCTAAAATGATGGTTCTCAATCACTGGCTACAAAATAGAATGACTCATGTGTGAGCTGGTACAGTGGCTCACGCCTATAATCCTAGCACTCTAAGAGGCCACGGTGGGAATATTCCTTGAACTCAGGAGTTTAAGATCAGCTTGTGCAAGAGCAAGACTCCATTTCTACTAAAATAGAAAAAATTATCCAGGCATTGTGGCAGGCACCTGTGGTCCCAGCTACTTGGGAGGCTGAGGCAGGAGGATTGCTTAAATCCAGGACTTTAAGGTTGCTGTTAATGTGGCTGATGCGATGGCATTCTAGCCTGGGCAACAGAGTAAGGATCTGTCTCAAAAAAAAAACAAATACAAGAGAAAAGATGGGAAGACACGGGAAGAAACGAGATGAGACAAGAAGAGAAGAGAAAGAAGGGAAAGACAGACAGACCTATGTGTGGGCTCTACTCTGGAACCATTATTTCAAAATCTCCCATATCAAGATGTGGTCAAAGTTTCAAGACCATTCTGAAGCAAAGCCAAGATTAAGAATCACTATCCACAAAATTCCAAAAAAGGCCAGGGGGCGGGAGGTAGTGCTTTCAAACTTCTGAAGGAAAAATTATTTCAAAATTAGATATTATCAATAAAGTGTAAGGGCATCAATAAAAACTTTTTCAGAACGCTGCATCTTTCCTCCAGGCATCTTTCTCCTCCACGCATCTTTCCTCAGGGTGTCACTTGAGAAGGTAGTTTAAACATCAAATAAAAACAGTCAAAAGACGTAAGTACTTGTCTCTAGGATACAAACAATGGTTGAGGGTGGTTGGGGGTGAGTAGTTATGGATGATAAGCTTCGTAGAGCTGTTTCACTTTTAAACTATGCACATAAACAATTTCATACAATTTAATTTAATACGAACTGAGACTAAGTTATATAAAAACTGTATGACAAAACAATTAAATATTGTTGCATTGGGGCGGCGCCTATGGCTCAGTGAGTAGGGCACTGGCCCCATATGCCAAGGGTGGCGGGTTCAAACCCAGCCCCAGCCAAACTACAACAACAAAAAAAAAAATAGCCAGGCGTTGTGGCGGGCGCCTGTAGTCCCAGCTGCTGGGGAGGCTGAGGCAGGAGAATCGCTTAAGCCCAAGAGTTAGAGGTTGCTGTGAGCCGTGTGACGCCATGGCACTCTACCCGAGGGCAGTACAGTGAGACTCTGTCTCTACAAAAAAAAAAAAAAAATACATATTGTTGCATTGTATAGTAATGTTGACAATATTAGAAAAGCGGAGAGAAAGGGAGAATAAGCAGAGTGAATCTTCACCTATGAGAACAGAGGTTAACAGCAGATGCCTGCAGTTGGCCTGTTGTTTTTAAAATCACAGTATGAACATTTTATTTAGAGACATGGAACTACAGGCCTGCCTCATTTTATTGCACTTTGCTTTATTGCGTTTTACAGATTCTGCATTTTTTACAAAGTGAAGGTTTACAGCAAACCTGCGTCAAGCAAGGCTGTGGACTCCACTTTCACAATAATATGCATTCACTTCTGTGTCACATTTTAGTAACTCTGACAAGATTCAAACTTTTGCATTGTTGTTATACCTGTTATGTGATCTGTGATGAGCAATCTTTGATGTTACTCTTGCAATTATTTGGGGGCACCACAAGGCACACAGATAGAAAGGCAAATAATCAATAAATGTTCTGTGTTCTGACTGCTGCACCACCTGACCGTCCCCTGTTACTCCCCCTCTCCTCAGGCCTCCCTATTCCTGGAGGCAAAACAATATTGAAATTGGGTCAGTTAATAACCCTACAATGGTCTCCAAATGCTCAAGGGAAAGGAAGAGACAAACATCTCTCACTTTATATTAAAAACTTTGGCATAAGAGGTCTAGCTTTTGGTCTATCTTGGCTTTTAACGTGTCTTCCTCACTAAGCTTCATCATTTTCTATCATAGAAAAAAGCCAAGACTTACACAAGCTGTGAATACAAAGGAAAAGTTCTTAACAGTGCTACTCCAGTGAACACATCAATGTCAGAAAGCAAAAGAGTGTCATTGCTGATAAAGGAGAAAGTTATGAAGGTCTGGATAGAAGATCAAACCAGGCACAACATTCCCTTAAACCAAAGCCTAATCCAGTGCAAGGCTGTAACTTTCTTCAACTCTGTGAAAGCTGAGAGAGGTGAGGAAGCTGCAGAAAAAAAGTATGAAGCTAGCAGAGCAGAGGTGAGTTCATGGGATTTATAAAAAGAAGCCACCACCGTAACATAAAAGTGCAAGCAAGGCTCGGTGCCTGTGGCTCAAGCGGCTAAGGCACCAGCCACATACACCTGAGCTGGCAGGTTCAAATCCAGCCCAGGCCCGCCAAACAACAATGATGGCTGCAACCAAAAAATAGCTGGGCGTTGTGGCAGGTGCCTGCAGTTCCAGCTACTTGTGAGGTAGAGGCAGGAGAATCGCGTGAGCCCAGGAGTTGGTGGAGGTTGCTGTGAGCTGTGATGCCATGGGCACTCTACCCAGGGCGACAGCTTGAGGCTCTGTCTCAAAAAAAAAAAAAAGTGCAAGGCAAAGCAGCAAGTGCTGATGGAAAAGCTACAGCAAGTGACCCAGAAGATCTAGCTAAGATAACTGACGAAGGCAGCTACACTTTCAACACAAACCAACAGCCTGCTATTGGAAGAAGATGCCGTGTAGGCCTTTCATTGTTAGTGAGAAGTCAATTCATGGCTTCATGGCTTCATGGCTTCAAAGCTTCAAAGGAAAGGTTGAGTCTCTTGTTGTGTCTAATGCATCTGGTGACTTGAGATTGACGCCAATGCTCATTTATTATTCCAAAATTCCTAGGGCCCTTAAATATTTTGCTAATTTTATTCTGCTCTATAAATGGAAAAATGAAGCCTGGAAGACAGCACACATGTTTATAGCAGGGTTTACTGAATATTTTAAGCCTACTGTCGTGGTCCATTGCTCAGAAAATAAGATTTTTGTCAAAATATTACTGTTATTGACAATGCACCTGGCCACTCAAGCGCTCTGATGGAGACATGCAAAGAGAGCTATGTTGCTGTCACAGCTGTTAATACTACCATCCATTACACAGCCCATGTAATGGATGGTAGTAAACACCACTTCAAGCCTTATTATGTCAGAAATACATTTTGTAAGGCTATAGCTGCCATAGTGATTCCTCTAATGGATGCGGGCAAAGTAAAATAAAAACCTCCAGAAAACATTTGCTACCCTAGATGCCATTAAAAACACTTGTGATTCATGGGAGAAATCAAAACATAC
The DNA here is from genome assembly GCF_027406575.1 of Nycticebus coucang. Lineage (NCBI taxonomy): Eukaryota > Metazoa > Chordata > Mammalia > Primates > Lorisidae > Nycticebus > Nycticebus coucang. The sequence continues at coordinate 23,502,541 of NC_069788.1, read as the reverse complement.
TCTGTTGAACAATTCTAGTTCATCTTTTTAACTGATATGCAATATTGATCACACAATTACACACTGAACCATTTATCCATTATGATACTGATTAGCACTGGGTTATTTCTAAAGTTTCTGTATTAAAAGCAACAGTATGATAAAAGAAAAACTCTTAGCTACTTGCACATGTGCAAAGTTTTCCCCTGTTCAGTTGTCTTCAAACATTTTACTTTATGGTCCCTCAATTTTTAACCTTTTACATAGTTTTTTTTTTTTTTTTTGTTAAACTAAATGCCAGACTTAAAATGAATTTCACCAGTTTTTCCTTAATGTCATCTTTTGTTTTAGGATCTCATCCAGTATGACAAAACATTTTAACCTCTCTCATCCTCAGATCCTTTTGCTATAAAATGAGGAAATATTATCTGAGAATGACTAAGGTAATGATATAAAAGGGCCCTAGAGGCTCCTGTGGCTCAAAGGAGTAGGGCGCTAGCCCCATATGCTGGAGGTGGTAGGTTCAAACCCAGTCCCAGCCAAAACTGCAAAAAAAAAAAAAGGGCCGTATAAACTTTCTTTTCCAAACCAGCAGTACATACTCGCTTAATATGTATTATTCACAGGCCAGACAAGGATCAGTAATGTCTTGCCTACTAAATGCCCAGATAAAATGAAAACCCTCTGTTCCCCCAGAATATACAATCTCATCTTTATAATTACATGGAGAAACCAATCACTCTTCACATGTTCACATAGGATTTGCATGTAACATGAAGTTTGAGAAGCTCCTGGGAAAAGTATCATAATGAGAAGCCAAAAAAAGCAATGATATAAAATTTACTTAATGTTCTTATCTTATGAAAACACATCACACAATAATTATTAAGGGAGAAACTAATGCTGATTTCTAATTCCTTAATAGGTACTTTATTTCTGCATTTTGAATTTTTATTTTGTTTCTTCATTAATCTACTTGATTTTTATATTTAAGACATAATCAGAAAACAGGTTTAAAACTGAGCATTACTAATAGAATAAATGCCATGAATTAATAACATGAGTAATATTCATTTTTCTTTTATATTCAACTTTTATAATATAATTCTATAAACACAATTATATTGCCTAATCTCCATGAACAATGAGCAAAAACTTAGCTTTATGGACTCAAGTACACACTTTTCTTAAAATTCTTTTTTTTTTTTTTTTTTGGCCGGGGCTGAGTTTGAACCCACCACCTCCGGCATATGGGACCGGCGCCCTACTCCTTGAGCCACAGGCGCCGCCCTTTTCTTAAAATTCTTGAGGAAAGATTTCAGTCAATCTTTCAAATTTGATAATAATAGGAAATTCCTTAGCCAATATCACTTTAACAAAATGCAGCATGTAAAATTTTAATAAGTATCTTTGTTTGGGTTTCAATACTACTAGTTTTCTGAGAAATATGAAACATCCTAGTAGGATTCAGCCACTGAGAATTATATCAAATATTGACCCTTATTGCCGGCCTGATCCTCACGGACCTCAGGACAAAGACATCTTTTAGGACAAAGCATGAGATCATGGGAACATACTGATTTATCTTATGTAGCACACTGCCCTACTTTTTAGTAGCAAGACCTTTCCCTTGCTCTACACACATAGCACCCATTGATATTCATGGGAGCCTGGTGGCAAGAAAGGAGCACCATGTGGCCTCTTGTAAAGGGAAAAATTTATGTCTGCTTTTCAACGTTGTTTGCACCTGGCTGCCTGCCAGTCCAATATAAACATCCCCATTCATAAAGCGTTGGATAATTCCTTGTCTTCAGTAAATTCCAGACTTCTGAAAAGGTCAAAATTCAACTGGGAAAGGACAATCATTATACTTAAGAAGGCCTAGAACACAGAAAGAATAAAGTACAGTAAAAGACAGTGCAATACTGACAAATGACCCAAAATACTTGATTGTAGCTGACATGAAAATCTACACAATCATAGCTGACAGCTGGGGGCTGTTTGTAATGTGCTAAGCTACATGTTCCACATATATTGCCCCCTTTGATGCTCACAGAAGTCCTGTAAGTGGATGTTGTCTATATTTTGCAGGTGAGGAGAGTTACACTTAGAGAGGTTACCTGGCAGAACCAAGATTGTAAAACCCTTGTACTCGAGCCCAGCCCAGGCCTGGCAAACAACAATGACAACTACAACCAAAAAATAGCCGGGCATTGTGGCGGGCGCCTGTAGTCCCAGCCACTTGGGAGGCTGAGGCAAGAGAATCACTTAAGCCCAAGAGTTGGAGGTTGCTGTGAGCTGTGATACCACAGCGCTCTATCCAGGGCGACAGCTTGAGACTCTGTCTAAAAAAAAAAAAAAAACCCTTGTGCTCTTGACACAAGATGGCATACCCAACCTACAACAGGACTACAATACATGTTAACAGAGTGTCTGGAAATAGCCTGCTCCTTTGGAAGTCACTTTTAAAACTTATGCTGTGATCTTATTTGATACTTGCTTTTCAGGAGTTTTTGTTTGTTTTTTTCCCTACCTTAAGGCTTTAAAACAATTCCCTAGGATACACTGCCACAGGAATCTCTGTGGCTCACAGAAAAATTCAAACAGCACAAGTGTAATTCCTTTGTAACTCTATCTCCTAAAGTGGGAATTGTGGTGCTAGAAATGAAGGCAGCTTTCTTATCACATAAATTAAAGAACAGAGGTCAAAGGCTATAACTTCATTTCACTGAATCTCCTGAAGTCCTGAAAAACAAACATATGACAAACTCAGCTTTCTAAATTATCAGGTATTTTATGATTTAGCTGGTTTGGGTATTTTGTTTTTGTTTTTGTTTTTACTGCATGGTTTTCTATATATCGTTTAAACTACAAGTTTCATTCATAAAATCAAGCTATCAAGATACAGGCTATACAAAAGTATATACCTTGCATAATTAAGTAGCAAAACATCCCAAGGGCTCTAACTACAATTAGGTTTTTAACCTTTAGGACTGAATGCAAGGTAATCAGAAAGATCAACTGCAGATGTTCAATCAGAAGAATTTAGACAAACTTCTAAATTCTAAAAACCAGGCTATTGCAGCAACTTTGAAATACAGTTTTGAGTAAAGGGGGCACTAAGTAAGATAAAAAAAAAATGTTAAGAAAAATTTTAAGGTAATTATGACCCTACTTACACAGAGATAACTATTTGGGCAACACTATCTCATTATTTCAAAGAGAATTAAATAACATGAAATATTATATTGCTTGGTCCAAAACATTCTCAATATATCTTAGTGTCTTTTGACAATTAAAACACCATGAGGCTAAATACAGGTTCACCTAAAATTCCACTGAAATAGTGTAATTCTTTAGGACCATACATCATAGAAGAGACAACATTCCAACAACCATAGTAAAGGAACTCCATTAAACACATTTGCTTAGAGGAAATGAACACAACTGTTGTAAACCAAACTGTGATTCTCCCCAGATCTTGTGAGAGTAAGCCTTTTATTCTTGTGATAATTATTAACACCTTTCCCCCATGACTGATAAAAAGCAGAATCAGCAAGTTTTGTATTTTTCCAAATCCAAATACATAATCAGCATTATGCATTTTTGCATATGAAAAGTGAATTTTAGTTTCTACTTTACTGCCCTATATCTCCTTTTCATTTTGTCTCTGCAGGCATATTTTTTCCCAGCAGTATTTTATGTTATCAACTTTTTCCCAAGTGCTATGGTACTAAATGAATGTTCTATTATCATTACATTTATCTGACAATGTTTAGGTGTTTGTAAGGCTTTAATTAACCCAGACTATTGTTCTAGTTGAGACAGCTTCAGTCATCAGTTCTCAACCTGTGGGTTGCGACCCCTTTGTAACAAAGAAAATATATCCTGCATATCAGATTACGATTCATAACAGTAGCAAAATTCCAGTTATGAAGTAGCAATGAAAATAATTTTTATAGTTGGGGGTCACCACAACATGAGGAACTGTATTGAAGGGTTGCAGCATTAGAAGGCATTAGGAAGGTTGAGAACCACTGGGTTAAGTGATTTTGAATTCACTCTACAAAAATGTAAAATTATATTTATATTTAATTGAATTCTGAATTCTTTTGAATTCTGAATTCTTTTTCACCAAATTTCCTTTGGAGTATAAAATTATAAGAGTTTTTATTATGCAATGATCAATTCCATATTTTTAATTTTATATTTAAATTTAAACATTTAAGTAAATACACATTTATTCACAGGTAAGCATTTATTCATTAAAAATTATGCAGCCTTAAAGAAAGATGGAGACTTTACCTCTTTCATGTTTACATGGATGGAGCTGGAACATATTCTTCTTAGTAAAGTATCTCAAGAATGGAAGAAAAAGTATCCAATGTACTCAGCCCTACTATGAAACTAATTTATCGCTTTCACATGAAAGCTATAACCCAGTTATACTCTAAGAATAGGGGGAAGGGGGAGAGGGAGGGGGGCGGAGGGAAGATGATTGGTGGGATTACACCTGCGGTGCATCTTACAAGGGTATATGTGAAACTTAGTAAATGTAGAATGTAAATGTCTTAACACAATAACTAAGAAAATGCCAGGAAGGCTATGTTAACCAGTGTGATGAAAATGTGTCAAACGGTCTATAAAACCAGTGTATGGTGCCCCATGATTGCATTAATGTACACAGCTATGATTTAATAATAAAAAAAATAGATTGTTTTTTAAGCCCTTAAAACAAGGTCTAAACAATTGACAAAATTCTTAAGCTAATGCCATATGTAATTTAAAAAATCATACATCATGCAGTTTCTAAGGAAACTGCAGAAACAAACTAGGGAGTCAAGAGTTTTGATTTCCTATGTGTCTGTTAGCAAATCAAATACCTTCCTTATGACTCAGTTAGTTTATGTAGAAACAAGGTAAAACACAGGATATTTGGAAAATCTGATTCAATATTTAAAGATAAAATTTCCGTGTTACCTTAAAAAACAAAACTGAACTTGATATTACCTATAATTTGACCTTAACATCACCATAGAGTCCACAGACTTTCTCTCACCTACCATAGTAGTTATACCAGCTCTTACGTAAAAACAAGAAGATTCACATTTCTTAAAAAAATCAGTATTTCCTAGTTAAACGGAATAATTAAAGAATGAAACTGGCTAATCCATCAGTTTGGCTAAATGGCTTTTAACTAAAGCAAGCATAGGATGTCACTATTCTATTGCTTAGAATAAAAACAACCTGCTAACATTTACTGAGGACCTACCATGTACCTACAGGCACTATTGTAAGAGTGTAACTTATTTACTCCTCCAAACGGATGGGTACTAACATAACTCCCATTTCAGAAGCAAGGAAACTGATGCACAGATGGGAGACATGTTTTGCCCAGATTTAAATAGTTGGAAAATAGTATATTATGTTCTGAAACCAATAGCGAATAAAATGTAATGATTATTTGATGATCCAGACAAAAGCAGCATATTTAGTCCCAAAATACAGAATACTCTTTCTAAAACTAAATGATGACTATACAAAAATGTGGACACTACATGGACACGGAAGTCCCAAACCTCCCCGTGAGAAACTACCCTGCCTTTCCCTGAAGATCTCCGGGAGGAAGATCTCTGAGCATGGGCCCAGGGGTAAACGTTCTGATTTCAGAGCATTCAACTTTTCTGAATTCATGAGACTGAGAATAACAATATAACCACAACTGATTTAGACATCAAATTATTTTATCTCATCTTTTAAAAACTTTTAAGTAAAAACAAAATATTACCCAGCTTCTCCCCACTTGCACATAAAATAAGGCAGAATTTTAAAATATTTATCCTGTGTAAGCTTTTAAAATGCTACCCTAATAAACTTAAGTTATTGCTTTAACTACAAAAATCCTCAAATTGAACCTGGGGTGATTTCCTCATCTGGAAAACAGGGACAATAACTCAATTTTGTATAAGGGTAAAAGGAAATAATAAAAGGAAATATAAGGGTCCTAATATTGTGCCTGGCAAAAAGTGATGCAGTGATGCAGTCCCAAAATTCTAAAAATTAAACACAAAGGAGAGTTCAAACAGTGACAGATGAACCCTCGGGTTCCAAGCAAAAGCAGAAAGCAAGATAGGACAATCAAAGGAAGACGGTACAGAACGCAAAAGAAAGCTGTGGTCTCATCAATGGTATTACCACAACCCAAAGTAAAAATGTGTAAGCAGCTACAGCTGGAGAATGGTCAGCGTGGAATAGGCAAAAGACAGACCCAAAGAGCAAGAGCTGGGCAGTGCTCGCCAGCCACGCTGACCACAAAGGGAGCCCTGAGCAGCTGCCATAAGCTGTCTGGTCCCTGGGCAAGAATAACCATCTGACGGAGACGGCTGTACCAGGCTGTCCCTACTTGATGGCAAAGACAACAAGGATGTCACAATGACAACAGCTAATTTTTGCTGCCCACTAAACTTTTTGCCAGGCACAGTATTAGGACCCTTATATTTCTTTTATTATTTCCTTTTACCCTTATACAAAATTGAGTTATTGTCCCTGTTTTCCAGATGAGGAAGCTGAGGCTTCCAGAAACTAAGTAACTTGTCCAAGGCTGCTTAGACAGTAAGTGGCAGAGCCATAATTTTAACCCAGAGCTGAGTTCAAGGTCTATGTTCCACTAATCGTTAAAATAACGTATCTATAAATATGGCAGAGAGAAATTAAAAGAGATCTAAATAAACACTGTGTTCATAAGACTCAATATTGTTAACATTTCAATTCTCCCCAACTGACATATAAATTCAAACACGGTCACAATCAAGAGCACAACTAACATTTTTGTAGAAATTGATTAACTGATTTAAGAAATTATATGGAAAGAAATTATAAGAAACTGATTAACTGATTTAAGAAATTATATGGAGCCAAAACAACTCTGTAAAAGAACAAAACTGTAAATAAGACCCATATTACCTGACTGCAGCATTTAAAGGTATAATCATCAAGATGATGTGGTAATAGAATAAAATTAGATACATGGGTCAAGAGAGCAGAATAAGGCACAGACAGACCCAGCAATATATGGTCAATAATGGGGAAAAAGACAGTATTTTCAACAAATGGTGCTGGAACAACCAGGTATCTATACACAATTAGCATACATACCTAGCACCATATACAAAGATAAATTCAAAATGAACCGCATTCCTAAATATAAGAGATAAAACTATAAACTTTTAGAAGAAAATGTAGGTGAATATTGTTATATTCTTAAGTCAGGCAAAGACTTCTTTTTGTTTTTGTTTTTTTTTTTGGCCAGGGCTAGGTTTGAACCCGCCACCTCCGGCATATGGGACCAGCACCCTACTCCTTGAGCCACAGGCGCCGCCTAGGCAAAGACTTCTTAGACATCACATCAAAAGCATGAACGACAAAAGAAAAAACTGATAATCTGGACTTCATTGAAATTAAAAATTTTTGCCTTCAAAATGACCTGTGTAATTACCACGGCGATGGCTTCTCATATAGCTCTTGTGATAACGTGGCGTGAATGTCCAACCCCCCTGGCTGTCCCATTCTTTTCACCACATGTTAATAAACTGACATTCTGGTTTACACATGTCAGAGTTTGTTTACCTAGGAAGGGTCAATCTCCCCACGTGGGGTATACTAACAACACTAAAATCTAAGAACCAGACCCCAGCTGTGATTTCTTCTTAAATCACTCTATCAAACCCTAGCAAAGCTTCTTCACTGTTATGGTTTTTTAGGAAAACCAATGTTCTGTTTAAGAAAAAAAAAAATCAGCTGAGATTGTCTATGTGGATTTTCTTTTCCTCAAAGATACAAAAAAATTGTTTCTGTCTTTAGTATTCTGTTGGAACAGAATATTTAAGTTTTGCTACTAAATGCATAAAGTTTGAAAACAAAAAAGGCTCAGAGGACTGAGTGATTTGAACTGAAAACAAATCACGGTGATAAATTAACAAAACCTAACACAGTGGAGGGAAAAAACTTAAACTTCACCTTTCCCATTCTCATTAAAAACTCAGGGAGAAGGAAAAAAAGGATCTACCTTTTACCTAATATCTAGTGATCATTTCTAAATGAAAAATAATGAAATTATACACAAATGAGTCTAACCAACCTTTTTTTATTTTATTTTATTTTTTTTGTTGTTGCAGTTGTCACGGTTGCTTTAGCTGGCCCGGGCTGGGTTCGAACCTGCCATCCTTGGTGTATGTGGCTGGCGCCGTATCCACTGAGCTATGGGCATGGCCCTAACCAACCTTTTTTTAATAAAGAAAACTATGTATGTAGCTACTTAGAATCAGCACGAAATATCAGTCTATTTACTAATTGCTGTTCAAATTAAGTTTGATTTCCCATAGCTAGTAAGACATCATCTACAATTTTTTTCCCTTAGTGAGCTCCAGTCGAGAGATTAAAATAAATGAACCAGTGATACTTTTATAATCAGCAGATGGAGCACAATCTAATAATAGAAGCTGGACAACATTTTCTACCACCTGTTCATTGGTCAGTGATAAGGATTTCAGTAATTTCTGAAATACGGTTAATAGGCAATTCTGTTGCAAGAGACCTATTATGATGGTGGACGCCCGAGTGTCTGGTGGGGATTCCACAGTGCTGCTCAGCCTTCCCAGTCACCCACCACTCTACAGAGGCCTGCAAAGTCAAATCACTCGGCATGTGATGGCATAGGGAACAGCTGGGAGGCAGGATTCCGTGAGGACTGCCTATGCTATGGGCTCATTCCTCCTGAATCTCCCCACCCTCTCTTGAAAGGCACTCATCTCTCAAAATTTGCCCCATGATCTGTTTCTGTGCGCTCTCTCTTAAGTCTCCACGACACCACCCCACCCCAAATTCCATCTCACTCTCCCACTCCAAGTCAACCTCGTCAGTCACAAGTATTTAAGGAATGAGGCTTGTTAGTACCAGGGAACAAATCTCAACTCCCCTCCCTGAGTGAGACATAACCTTTGGATGTTCCTAGCATCTGCCTCTGTCAGGGTGCTACCTGCAGTCTGAAAAGGGGTATATAAACCTTTAAACGTAACACTAAACAACTCCATTGACAACCTAGCTACAATGCAGCTAACCTAACAATGTGACTACCCGAAATTTATGGGTAGTTGCGTAAATGTTAAAATGAACATGTCATCTTACAAATATTATATTTTCATGCAGTAAAACATTAGAAACCCAAGAAATTAGAGCCTCCAATATACTATCCTTCTGAACTGAGGAAAAAATTCAAATTATCAGAATATTATATATTACAAGCATCACATGTGCCAAACTGGAACTAGTAGGTTAACACCGCCATGATCACATGAGAAAAAAACTCAATGAAATTCAAGTAGGAGGAAGAGGGGAAAGCTGTTGGGTAAATTTCCACCCAACGGGCACACTGTGTACTTCCTGAGTGAAGGGGACACAGCTTAGACTTCAATATTACAAAAGCAAAATGAATACTCTGATTTCTCTTCAGATAGTATAAATCCGCTGCCTTTTACAAAAGCAAACTATGTAACCTAATCGCATGTGCCCTCATATTAAATAATTAGAAATTTTAAGTATTTAATAAATTGCTTATTGGCTGGCATCTGCACACATTTGGTTTAACTTCCCACCTCCCACATGGACAGCTGATAAAACCATAGTAAATGTCCCCATCAATGACTCATTCTGTGGTGAAATACTTAAGAAAGCTCACTTATGTCTACCACCCCGAACAAAGACAGGAAAAGAGACTGATATATGTTAGATAGATTTTTTTAATCACAAAAGTATACATTTTAGCCTGGCGCAGTGGCTCATGCCTATAATCCTAACACTCTGGGAAGCCAAGGCAGGTGGATTGCTTGAGATCAAGAGTTCAAGAGCAGGCTGAGCAAGAGCAAGACCCTGTCTCTAAAAACAATAGCCAAGCATTGTGGTGGGTGCCTGTAGTCCCAGCTACTTGAGAGGCTGAGGCAAGAGGATTGCTTTGACCCAAGACTTTTAGGTTGCTATGAGAGTTATGACGCCACAGCACTCTGTACTCAACAAAGTGAGACAAAGTGAGACTCTGTCTCAAAAAAAAAAAAAGATACAAATTTTAAAAATCTTTCTGTTTAATTTTCACCTAGGAAATTCCATAAACCATTTAAATTTTGATATGCAAATTTTTAGGAATTTTAAAGACAGCAATTTTATTTATATTACTTCATATTCTTAATAGTTTTGTCACCCAATAGCAGCTAGGCTACAGAAAATAAAAGAATGACAACTTGTACTTTCAGTAAACTACTGAAGAGCACATTTGGGGGCATAATGTTAAAATTATATTTATATACAACATGATACCATCCACAACAGACATCATGTCATTTTCTTAGTAACACAACAATACCCTGTTTCCCCCAAAATAAGACATCCTCCGAAAATAAGACCTACTTACGGGAAAGATAAGACATCCCCTGAAAATAAGACCTAGCACGTCTTTGGGAGCACACTTTAAAATAAGACACTGTCTTATTTTCGGGGATTCAGAGTATGTCAGTTATTTATAGCATACTCAATTATAAACATCCTACTTCTAAGGAGTTTCTTATTAAACCATGGTTAAAATTTTCTGTATTCCATGTTAAAAAAAAAAACAACTCACCTTCCTTATCTTTTAAGAACCTAACCATCTGTAAGCCCCCTTCTGAAATATGAAATCACTGCATATAATGTTACAGTAGTGAGGGACACCAGAGGTAGCCTAAGGCAACCTACTCACCAATACACTAACCGCCCGCCGCCACCACCAAACAGAACAGAACAGGGAAGTGATTGCCCAAGATTTGCACAGGGAAGAATAGCAGCAGCAGGCTGACTCCAAGTATTCTGACTGCACGTGTTTTATTCCTCCCCCTTCATCGTGTCGTCTTTATCAAACAAGCAGCAGCAGCTCCTTCAGGCTGGAACAGCCCTGCCTCTCTCTGCAGCTGCCAAGCCGCCATCTGGGGGCAAAGAACGCAGAATGGGAAGCAGCCCCCCCCTGAGAGGGCTAGCAGGAAGCAGCTAGGGAAGAGGGAGGCAGGGAAGTCTCCGCGGACACCAGGGGGGATCCACAGGAAAGCCAGCTCCTCTCCTCACACTACCACAAGGAGTTGAGCCGGGCAGCCAGGGGGTCTGGATTCTCTGAATGGAGCGAGAAGATAGACTTTTCCCACAGGAACCGCGGCCGCTGTAGTCCGTGTCATCAATCTGAAGCCTTGGCTGCCTAACAGAACATTTAAGGAGATATGCTTATGAGGTCCAGAAGGGCAATTTTAAAAGAAACTTTGAAACACATCCGTTTGTAAAGTGGACACTATCCTTCATTTGAGATGAAGAGGGGGGAAAATGTAATGTGAACTACCAGCTGATGATGAAACTGTATCAGCCTCCTGTTCCCATCCGCCTGATGAACACAGGGTGACCTGTCAAAGGTCTTCCTCATTTTAGCACACTCCACAGCCTGACAGATCAATGTCAAGACTGAGAGGAAAGCAAGAGAAAACACTCAAGTCTTTCCTAATATACGCTGTGTGGGGGCATGTGAGTTCGTTGATAAGAAAAAAGCAAATCTCCCATACTTCTTAATGATTACAGTAACTGATATAAAAGTCCAACAAAAACTCTTAGCAGTTATATAATGAGGATGACATGTCTTTTACACAGCCTACTTAATTTTAAATTAAGCCATTCTTGTTTGTTTGAAACTATAATTACTCTCTTAAAAATAAACTCAAGAGTATTTTAGCTTCTTAAAAAGACATAAGAAAAAGAAACATCATGTCATAACTAATTCTAAGAGAATTTACTAATAAATCTAAAATAAAACTCTTCAGGAAAAAAATAAAAGCCTCAAGATAATAAATCTGAAACAGAAACTATGTAACACAGAAGAAGAAACTACCCTTGGGTAAATCTTACAAGGGGCAATATGCTCCAAATGGAAGATCTAAACTAATATCAATTTGCCAAGAATTGAAATGAATACTCTGATTTCTCTTCAGATAGTGAAAAAATCTTCTGCCTTTTACAAAAGCAAAGTATGTAACCTAATCACATGTACCCCCATATTAAATAATTGGAAATTTTAAATATTTAATAAATTGCTTATTGGCTGGCATCTGCACACATTTGGTTTAACTTCCCACCTCCCACATGGACAGCTGATAAAACCATAGTAAATGCCCCCATCAGTGACTCATTCTGTGCTAAATAAAGTGGACAAATGTTTTAAATGGGGTCATTATTAAAAACCTCAAATTTTGCTATAAAGCATTGGGTTGAAACAGTCACAGCATATTTGAGTATCTTCAAAACTCAAAAGTAACATATTATCATATTATAACTCTAGATGAAAACATGCTTATTTTATTTGGAAGGTTCATTACTAAAGCAAATACTTTGTAAAATTATATTTTAATGTATTTAATTCTTATGCTGTTTCTTACAAATATATACCATATATTTGCCTAAGGAAACTACAAAGAATTAATAAAAACATTCCAGCTCTTTAATCCACCAATAATGTTTTACTAAATTACAAATGAAATAAATATAAATAATAAGACTAGTATCTTACTATTAAGAAAGAAACTAAAAAAATTAATTTGGGAGATACTTTTCAGAAAAATGGTTCTTAATGTAAAATTGGCTATAGGAAATGAAATAGGATGAAAATTCAAAGATGGGATTGAGTTACTGTGGTTGGTTCTTGTTATTTTATTATCTATTTTTACTGTTTTGTTGCTTCTGTGTAAAAATTTTTAACCCATTATACTGGGGCTTCCTTATGTTTTTCTTGGGGATTCAAAAATACATACCCAAAGAGATTTAAACTTAAATCATTAAGAATCTTATATGTATTAAAATAGACCTATCCTATCATAACCATGAGGGAAATGTTACCATCTAGCCAAATAAAATAAATAAAAATAAATATCTTTCATTAAACACATTTAAAAGAAATGACTACGTCTAAACATCCTTTTTGTGTCATTCATTCAAAAATAAGTTAATTCCCCACCCAAAAAATAAATAAATAAGAACACAATAGTTGTGATGGTCCCAACATGCAGACACAATAATACATAATTATTTATTAAATTTTTATATAAACAATATAGGTTCTCATAGGAAAGGCATTCTTCTATATGACTTTATTTTTAAAGTACAAAACTAATGTATGTGGAAAACAAGCTATTTCGCTTTGTTAAATTTTATTTTTACTAATACACAAGGTATTTTTGTATGAAATATGAGGCTGTGTCTCAAGAAATAAATAAAAAGCAAAAACATTCTTTGATTACAATCCTTCCACAAATGGAAGGATTGAGAGAATGACAGAATGCTTCTATTTGGGGATGTCACTGCATTAAAAATTAGTAGAGACGGTCCTGGTGACAGAAATAGCACCTGCCACTAACAGTCCTTCAGAGCAGGATTTGACCTCCCGTGAAGTCCAGGACAGACCAAAGAAAACTTGATTGAGGCCCATCTCTTCCACCCTGCTCACAAGGGAGCAGTTTCCTGCAACAGGATCTGTCACAGCAACAGTTACAGTTGTGCTTTCAAAAAAAAAAAAAAAGGAAAGAAAGAAAAAACAGCTAAGTGCACCACCCTACAGAACTATCAAAAGCAAATCCTCCAACATGGAAAATGAATTCTCTACTCTAAAGACATTTGCTAGAATAGGAAGGGGACTCCAAAGGTAACACCAGACTTGTATGTTAGTCAACACAGCTTATACCTGTAAGTTTAGTTACTGAATCAAAATATTATTGAACAAAAAACACTAAATGTAAAATATACTATATGCTGAAGGGTTTTATCTGTTTATTGGTATTCCTACCATGTTTCGAAAAGGATTTTAAGTCACTTACAAAATTATATCAAGATAAATTAGAAGTAAACAGCAGCAGGGGCACAGGCCGTCTAGCATATGGGATTGGGGGACCAAGGGCTGCTAACCCCACAAGCCTGGCAGAATCACGGCTCTGCCATTCACTAATTTAATCCCTGGGTGGCCTTGGGCAAGGTACTCACCCTCTCTGCACACCCAGTCCTCATCAGGAAAATGGGGATTATGATATTTTCCTCATGAGGTTATTATGTGGATTAATTTAACATATGTAAGGCGTTCAGAACAGGACTTGGCAAGAAGAAAATTTTATTGAAATGTTAGTCTAGAAGGGAAAGGTTGGATAGAGAATAAAACGAGAATAGAAAACAGAGCCACAGAAGGCCAATCCGCATGGCCCCCGTGACATGTGGCATATATAACACTTGTTTTTTGTTTTTTTTTTTTTTGTAGAGACAGAGTCTCACCTCATGGCCCTCAGTAGAGGGCCGTGGCCCCACACAGCCCACAGCAACCTCCAACTCCTGGGCCTAAGCGATCCTCTTGCCTCAGCCTCCCGAGCAGCTGGGATCACAGGCGCCCGCCACAACACCCGGCCATTCCTTGGCTGCAGTTTGGCCGGGGCTGGGCCTGAACCCGCCACCCTCGGCATATGGGGCCGGCGCCCTACTCACTGAGCCACAGGCGCCGCCCAAGACTTGTTTTTATTTTATTCACACTTGTCCATCACACCAAGGTATACAAATGCAAATTTTAAATTTGGGGCATTTATATCTATTTTTACAGGGCAGGACAGCTTTAGCATATTTATATCCTGTCTACACTGGGCAAATTAATTAAGCACTGTATTTACTAGGCGTAAGTTTGTCACCTCTTTCCAAAGAGGAATATGACGAATTCAAGCAATTTTCAAACCACAGTAGAAGTGCTCTACTTTTAGAACTGGGTGAAAGGTCTGTGCACATGCCCTTTAAAGATGATCCCCAACGGAGGGGAATGGAAGATCCCTCCGAAGCCCAAGTCCCAGCACCTCTGCCTTCACTATGTTCAGAGCTTGAGCCTCTGCAGAGGACACCAGGGGTGCAAAGGAGTTTAAACTGGAGCAGCTCAGCCTGACAGCAGATTATAAACTGCTGTAAACATTCAATTTCCCACTCTTTCTAATTTAAAGATTTCAGCCAAGGATGAGGCCAGCAATATTATCAACTATATTAAATGAAAAGCACAGCAAAACTGTTATATAAAATGTACTTTAATCCACTGTTAGCTAGCACCTACTGTATTTGGTTGCATCTAAACAAAGATACTTAAGACACAATGATTATTTCATATAATTTGAGTATCTGCTAACAAAATAATGAAAGTTCATGTATAATCTCATCCTCTGACTCTGAAAAAAATTAGGATTGAGCAATTCATTTCGCTTTTCTTTCATCCTATGCGTTCCATGAGAATTTAGGATTCTAGTAATAAAATGTCTATTCAGAGCATTTCTGAGTTTTGACCAAAGGGGTAACTTTAAGGTTAAAAAAAATAAACACCCTGGGCGGCGCCTGTGGCTCAGTGAGTAAGGTGCCAGCCCCATATACCGAGGGTGGCAGGTTCAAACCTGGCCACAGCCAAACTGTAACCAAAAAATAGCCAGGTGTCGTGGCGAGCACCTGTAGTCCCAGCTACTTGGGAAACTGAGGCAAGAGAATTGCTTAAGCCCAGGAGTTGGAGGTTGTTGTGAGCTGTGACGCCACAGCACTCTACCCAGGGTGATAGCTTGAGGCTCTGTCTCAAAAAAAAAAAAAAAAAAAATACCCGGCACTGTGGCAGGTGCCTATAGTCCCAGCTACTTGGGAGGCTGAGGCAAGAGAATCGCCTAAGCCCAAGACCTGGAGGTTGTTGTGAGCTGTGATGCCACAGCACTCTACCAAGGGCAATAAAGTGAGACTCTGTCTCTAAAAGAGTAATATTTTAGTCTCTTTCTCCCTAAGACTGCCTTCGCTCCAGTTCTGTATCTCCATTTAATCAATTCAGTTCAATAACTTGAGGTACACCCAAAGTCACAGGGGTTACTGAGCTGGTGAAAATTATTTAAGTACCTTGGGAATCTGCTCACCTGTTATTTTTCAAGCTATCCCTGAAACCCAAACTAATGCAAAATGTACTTCCATACTCTGATGTCTCTCCCTTGGCACACAGAAGAGGCTGCATCCACTCTCCACAGACTCAGCCAAGAAAGAGGTCTAGTAGAGCCCTCGGGAGCTGGGGCCTGTGTAAGGACACTTACCTTGATTCCTAATGTATTATTAAAGGCCTGTGATTCAACTTCATGGCAACAGCATTCGTTTGTGATCACTCTGGTCGCTCACTGGAAGCACCCTGGCAGTTTATTAACAAGCCTTATCTACGAAATAAACAGTGCCGAAGGAATTGCCTGGCTGTGCAGGGCTGGGCTGATGGTAGTCAACGGGAAACACTCAACAAACCTCAAAATTCAGTCTAGTTAATCTATGTTACCCTTAACTTCAGAATTTCCTGTGTTCATAACTATATCAAAAGTGGAAGGAGAAAGCCATCTTAAATAGGCTTAATTTTTTGTTTGTTCATGTTTTTCAGAGTCTTTTTTCTTTTTTACTTTCTTTCTTTTTTTTTTTTTGCAGTTTTTGGCTAGGGCTGGGTTTGAACCCACCACCTCCGGCATATGGGGCCAGCGTCTTACTCCTTTGAGCCACAGGTACCTCCCTGTTTTTCAGAGTCTTTGTAAAGACTTTTTATTATAACTTCTTCGTAATAATGTTCATACTTAATTTTAATTTCTCTTTTATAGAAAATCATTGTAGCTTCTGCTTGATTCTAATTTCACACTGCTCTAAAGGCCAACTACCAATGAAGCCTTTGTGAGTCTCTGGACAGAGAACTCACCTATTGAACAATGCCCTTCCTGACCCACGGAAACTGCAAGATAATAAATGCGTACTATTTTAAGCCTTATAATAAAAGTATAAGGAATCAAACAGCCTTTTTTAATAAGGGGTAAAAAAAGAGTAGCCTTAAAAATACTTAAAAATATTAAACTCAAACTAACCAATAAGCACACGTCTGCACGGAGCAAAGCAAAACTCAGTAGAAAACAAGCAGAAGAGAGGAGGGAGGAGGGAGGAGGCAGGAGCCACCCGGACTACCAACACTATGTGGGTGATGCGCACACTGACAGCCCTGACTCAAGCATTACAAAAGCAAGCCATGTACCCAAAAATACCTGTACTCCTGCAGTATTTTAAAATTTTTAAAAAGTGGTTAAATTAGGAAAAAAAAAAAAAAGACTTACATACAAACTTTAACAAGGACCATCACTTTTCACTGTTGCATCTCCCTTTCTTTCTGAAGATAGCTTCTCTTCAGGTAACCTTACTAATCTAATCATTTTCTTAAAAGATGAAGAATTTAAATAGTTCTGTTTTTTTCCGAGTGTCCATAAAGCAGCCCACCATCTTTCAAAACAAGAGGAGGGTCCTGCTGGGAGAAGCTCCCTCAGTACTGTAAGAACATGGGTCTGGGCTTCCAGACTCCTAAGAGGCCACTGAGGGTCCCTACATGGAGAAGGAGGCCCCTTCCCTGGTGACATGTCCATGTAAGGGCAGATCCTGTCTGACCTGGTGACCAAGATGAAGAGGCAGAGGACCACTGTCACCCCTGAGACTATCTCCCTACACCCCCAAGTACAGTCGCTTTGAGAAGTGCATGAATATGTCTGTGCACCTGTCCCCTACTTCAGGGACATCCAGACTGGCAACACTGTCACAGTGGGTGAATGCTGGCCCCTAACCAAAACAGTGTGTGTCCATGTGCTCAAAGTCACCACAGCTGCTGGCACCAAGAAACAGCTCCAGAAGTTCTGAGACTGGATGTAGACCCCTCCCCAGAATGAAATAAAGTTATTTTCTCATTCATAGGGCCACCCCCCCAAAAAAGAAATAGTTCTGAAGGCAACTTCACAACTGAGATAATAACACAGCCTTTCCTAAGAGCCATTTTATTTTTCAGATGAAACAAAATACGTTCTTTATGTATGCAGGTTGGATATTCAAAAAGCAATCTGTGAAAAATAAGATTTCTGATAGCATATTATAGGAAAAATGGTTTTTTGGGTTTTTTTCAACACTAGCATTTTATTACAAAACTCAACAGTAAAATATCAAGTCATATTTCCTTCGAGTATTTCCCCTCTTTTTATTCAAAACAGCATACAGTACAAATTAGCCAAACTTGTCATATTTTATTTTTATTAAATCATATTCTGAGTTAATAGAAATCGTGATGATTTTTTCAAAGACTGTAGACACTATCCCTGGTCTCCATTATGATCAACTAACGTGGGAAAAGTTGTACTACTGATACTTTGCCAAAAAGTCCTAAAAATTTCTAGGGCCAACAGAGTAACAGTCCCCCCAAAATATCCACATCCTACTTCACAGAACGGATGAATATGTCACCTTATGTGGCAAAAGAGACTTTACAATGTGATCAAGTTAAGGATCTTGAGACTGGGGAGACTATCCCGGTCCATCCATGAGGGACCAATGTCATCAAAGGGTCCTCGCAAGAGGGAAGCAGGAGGGTCAGAGTGAGAAAAAATGTGACATGATGCAGAGGTGACAGTGATATGGCCATGAGCTAAGGAATGGGGGCTGTCTCTAAAAACCACAAAAGCCAAGGAAATGGATCCTCCCCTACAATGTCCAGCAGGAACATATTATGATTGATGCCCACGGGTCCATTTGAGACTGCTGACCTGCAGGACCATACAACAATAAATTTGTAGTGTTTCAGTCACTACATGTGGTACTTTGTTATAGTAGCAATAGGAAACTAATGCAATTTTCTTCTAGAGAAAACTGTCTTTTTTTTTTTTTTTTTAAACAAGAACTACTGTTATTATAAAGGAAAGAGAGGAAGGGAGGAAAAGTATGGCAAGGAAGGAAAAGGTTCTGCACCTTCTGGAAGTTCAGCAAAAGAAACGAGGGTACCCGTTATGGAGGTAAACCGGTGTTTTGATCCTTTAATCCAGTGATTCTCAACCGTCCTAATGCCCGATGTATTTTCATTGTTACAAAGGGGTCCCTACCCACAGGGTGAGAACCACTGCTTTAGCAGGCTGGCCTGTGGCAGATGAGGATCCTAAGACAGACCAAGCGGAGCAACAACCGTTAACCCTTCCAATAAAAAACACCCTTTTTCCTCCAGCTAGCATTCTACCCTTGATGGGTGGCATGATTTGGAGAATGTGTCATCTCCTAAAAGAACTACTCTTAATAATAATAAATTTTCCTTTTTAATTAGTATAAAAATACTACATTGTCAGAAACATTGATCAACATAAAACTTAGAATAAGTTAATGTAACGCCAGCCAAAAACAGAATAACTCAATATTCTAGCCAACCTTACTTGGGATGTCTTTTGAATACAGAAAAGAGCCCGCCTCCACAGTTTTCAAGTACTCTGGCAATGCTTCGCAATCCCTGATACAGAGCAGTAGGATTGTATTTTACTAAACTGCACTGCTTCCCTATCACCTCCCTCTAACCTCATTTCCAAATTGCTGAATGAGAAAGCTTTTACTTTAATGATTAACGCATGTATACACACTTAGCACTGGATCTGACCTGGAGTCATCAATCAATGTTTATCCCTTTTTCTCTTCTCCTTCCCCCTCACTGCCTTCTCTATCTTCAGGCAAGATCTTCATTGTCCATACCAAGAGGCAACAAGTCCATTAAGGTCAATAAAACACTTCTTTCAGACCAATTCAGAAATCTCAAATTCCTCATCTCTAAATTCAGCAATCGGCAAATACGTTTCATTATTTCTCAAAGTAATTGACAACATCCGCCAGAAATACATGGGAGCTCTGACATGGCTGAAACAATGTCTACCAGAGAGGAGAAAGAGATGGTAAACCAGGAAAAGCCACGAAGGAAAACGTCACTGTCTAAACCGCCAGCGCACACCGTTTCCCAGAAAGGTTTGCGGACAGTACAGTTCAAGGCATTATAACATCACTGCCTGTAATATAAAGGACCTAGAAACTGCACAGAGATTTCTCATAATTCCCTTAGGAACATCAATTTTACTGAGTAAAATTATATATATAAAACAGCATTTATTGATTATTCACTATAATTAAGAAAAGAGTAATTTATTTGGCCTCCTTGCTTGAAATTGGAGGGTTGTGATAATAAAATGCCTCCAATAATATAATGAAAATACTTTTTTTTAATTCCTTTTCTTAACTAAAGGTGACATTAGAAAATACTATTAACAAAAGGACAAGAAATTTTTATATGTGCTTCATTAAAATGTGTAAAAAATTAACAAGTCCTAAAATAAAATCTCGGAACCCTGCTGCATGTCAGGCACTTTGCAAGGGAGGGTCGGGTTAATATGATGATGAACAAAACGCACACTGTCCCTGCCTTCAATGTTCACGGGCCATTGTCAGTTCTTTTCTTATGAACTGCCTATTGAAGTCTCTGGTCTGTTTTTCTACTGAAGAGAAAAATCGCTTTTCTTGTCAATTTATATAAACATTACAAATATTAACGGCAGTAACATTTTGTCTGAGAATTCAAATAAATTAAAATCCAAACAATTACTGGAACAAGTCATAAAATAATCATGAAGCATGAATAATGTACTCAAATTGAGTCACAACTACCACTTCTTCCCCTCCAGAATGCCTGTACCCTCTACAGCAAGCACTGCGAGGTGGTTAAGAGCACAGGCTCTAGAGACGGGCGTCCGGTTTAGAATCCTAGCTCTACCGCCTCCCAACTGTGACCGTGGCAAGCTGTTTAACTTCCATATAACTCAATTTTATCAACTGGAACATGGGGGATAACTTAAGTACCTACTTCAATGGGTTACTTTAAGGATGATGTAAGTCACAGAAAACAGACTACGCCTGGCATGTGGTATGTGTGTTACTTCTTTTCACTGGTATCCTAGAGCCAGCTCATCACAATTTGAGAGAGTTGATTATTGAACTTTTGGAATTGTGTTAGCCAGTTGTTAAAGCCATCATTAAAACTTACATTGCAGGGAGGCACCTGTGGCTCAAAGGAGTAGGGCGCTGGCCCCATATACCGCAGGTGGCAGGTTCAAACCCAGCCCCGGCCAAAAAGTGCAAAAAAAAAAATTATACATTGCGTAAAGCTTCCACTAAAAAAATTACTTTAAAAACAAAGTTAATTCAAAACTCATCACTTACTAATTGCTTTACTACATTTTATTATTGTCTTTGCTCTTGAATTTATTTACATCCACTGCATCTGTGTGGTAGAAATACTACATAATGGTTAACTACTGCAAATGTCTTCCCAACTCTACATTCAGGGACAAACTTGCAGCCTGACATCTGGCCGTGATAGAAGTATTTATATCAAGCAAATGAGGAGGGCTATCAATCTAGATTTTTTCCCTAGATAACTGATTGTCAAATATTGACCAGTGTATTACTATCATAAGAAATCATCTTTAATTTTTCACCTCTAATTTATTTTTCACAGTAAAAGGAAAGGGTGACAAATCTAAATGTCAGTTCTCTTTACTTCTCCTGCCTCCAGGCACTGTGTATACAAACTGACTGCAAAACTCAGATTCCTTTTCAAAACTCTATCTCTAAAGGACCACATCTCTGTCTATAATTGCACCAGACAGTGGCCCTGCCTTTTCTGTACTGCCAAAGCCCAACAGATTCAGTATTTTTTTTTTAAACAACAAGGCTAATGTTCCATGGCTCAATATGGAAGGCCACCTTAAGGAGATAATAGCTAAGTGCCAAACTGTCATCAGATACAGTCCACACATCTCTGAAAATTGTTTTGGCCTCCTGACATTACTTAGCAACTGAAGTCAATATCAAACAGGCCCACAGTCACTCTAGCTGAAACATAAATATTAACTTGCAAAATAACTCGAGGACTTCAACGGCCTTCCAGTTACTTACTGCATGTCTCATGTGAGGAACCAGTATGGTAAGTGCACAAATAATGTGTTCAGAGGCATCAGTTAAATACATGTATTTCGATTCGTGTCAAAAGTGTGGCCGTGCTGACACAGCACAGAATGAAGCTTTCAGGGAAGCAGGCTGGCTGGGCCCTCAAGATTCACCCTTGAGGGTAAGTTCAGGACCAGAAGGAGCAGGCAATACAGCACACATGTCTGAGTGCTTACTGAGTACAAGGACTTTCATCGGTCAGCATGATCAAGTGGAAAAAGCGTTAAACTGGAAATTAGAATATCTAGTCTTTAGTTCAACCTCTGTTACGAACTACTACTATGAGCTTTGTATCTCTGAGCCTAATTCTTCTCAGACATAAAATGTAGGAGCCAAATTATGCAATCTCAGCACTATGATTCTGCTCTCTTATTCAGAATAAATATACTGCTGCTACAAAAAGAACCCTTCCTCTCTGCCTGCCTTACCATAATGTAGTTTCATTAAACCAACCCAAATTTAAATATCATATAAATAGAAACATTGACATCACTGGGAAAACACAGAAATCTTACTTATTCAGTCATGCTCCAGCTGCACCACTTTAACATTTTTAGAATTAGCATAACACAAAGGCAAATGCGTGAACAAGGACCATACTTTTTTTCCTTGCTGTACCATCACCAAGCTCAGTTCAGAGCTTCCATCAGGCAGAAAGAACTTAATGAACATAATGTACTTAAGGACTTAAGTAGGACTTAAGAGGACTGCAAGTCTACAAGATTTCTATGGTCTAATCGTAATAAAATAAAATCAGTGCAAATTTTATATACATACGAGCCTTAAAGAGAAAAGGAAGACCTTCCACCTCTGGGCATGGCAGTAACAGGCACTACATTTATTCTCCCACCTTAAACAATTTAAACATTGAGACTAAATGAATCAAACCACAATTTTTGAACATTAGACAACAGGCAGCACATGTGAATGCGATCTCTGAGAAAGGAAACAAAGTGAATCCTGTCTATCTATCGCTACCCAGCTGATTGCCAGGAAAGACTTTCCAGGAGGCAGTGCAGGGGTGAGGGGTGGGGGTGCACAGGAAGACAACAGTCTCTCTCAGGTGAAGAGACACAGTTCCTCTGAGGAGGTTAAAACAGCTAGAATTTGCAGGGCAGAGAACCAGAAGAAGCCACACAAGCCCAAATTCCGGAGACCTGCAAAGGGTAAGGAAACTATCTGAAGCCAGGTTTTAAAAAACTATCAGAAAGGAGCAGGGAAACTCAAAGGATATTACCACTAAGGTAAAAAGGAAAAGTTTGTAGTGCAATAATTTCCCAGATCCTTTAATCATTAAAATCAAAGAAAAGGTAGCATTAAATTTCCCCTTACCTGAAGCTGCTATAAAATAAAATATACTTTGTATTTATTTATTTATTCATTCATTCATTTGTTTATTTTGTAGGGACAGGGGTTTTGCTCTGTTGCCCAGGCTATAGTGCAATGGCACGATCATAGCTCACTGTAGCCTTGAACTCCTAGGCTCAAGCAATCTTCCTCTCTCAGCCTCTCAAGTAACACTAGTCCTGGCTAAATTTTCTTATTTTTTTGAACAGATAGGGATTCAATATATTGTCCAGGCTGGTCTCAAATTTTTGAATCCAACCAATCCTCCTGCCTTGGCCTCCTGAAGTGCTGGGGTTATAGATGTGAGCCACCAAACCCAGACTGCAATGTACCATTAGACCTGTTCTATCTAAAGTTTCCAGAAGTATACACAGATGTTTTAAAATGCTACAGCATCTCTAAAGTAAACAAACATACTCTCAGGCAACATTATTCTGAGTTTCCAACAGAGTCTATTGTGTCAATCAGTCTGTCCATGAATTTTGCCATTTTTTGTACAGCAGCACACTCCTATTCTGAGTTCCCTCCCACATGGTCCAGCATTGTGTTTATCTAAATTGAATCTTATCTCTGCCATATAATTTCTCTGGTCATATACTATGGCAACAGTTTGGCTTGCCTATCTTCCTATTCAAAGAAATTGTGCAGCACAAAGCAAGGTAAGTTGTATACTTCTTGAAAATTCAAAAGTTATTTCAAAATTCATCTGCCTGGCAGTTTAGAATTGCAAGAAGAAAATTAGTTAAGTTACTACACTTAACTGGAACTATTACTTAGCATGAGTTTGCTTAACAAACTTAATTTAGAAAATCTTAAAGCCTAAAACCCTCAGTAGAAATTCATTCATTCAATCCATTGTTAAAATAATCATTAGACACTGACAGTATGCCAAACACCGTGATATCGTGGAGGTACTGAAAGGCCTCAATGAAAGATATTTTCATAAAACTAATTTCCCTACTTGGTTTTGTACACTTCACAAAAGTATTATTTTTTTGTTATTTGATAATACTAAAAACAAACATTCAATTTGCCCTTCCTTAATTTCCCTACTGTATTTCTATATCATCGTTTCGTATTAGGCACTTCCTTATAATCCTCGGATTATTTGATATTCTAATTCCCAGGAAAAAAAAAATTATACTATAATAGCAACCTAAAGAGTAGGAAAATCTCTTTATTCCTACTGTCAGAGAAAGAAAACTTTAGGAAATTAGGAAACAAGGTAATAAGTACAGAACCCACTAGCCTCACCAGGTAGATGATTTAAGAAAGTTATTCCTGGAGTATTTTATTCCTACCACATGTATAGTTCCTTAACTGTTCCCTGATTCATCTTGCTGGTTTTCTCCAACAGATCAAGTTCCCCTAAAGGAAAGCAACATTGTCTTTTTTCATCTTTGTATATGTCATAGGTATTCAATAAATTCTTATGTAGTTTGTTAAATATATGAATGGAAAAATTAAGTTAGAGAAGAAAGAAAACAACTAGATGCTCTAAGGACAGCCCTCCTTAAAAACCAGTACTACAGGTCGGTGCCTGCAGCTCAGCGGCTAGAGTGCAGGCCACATACACTGGGGCAGGCGGGTTTGAGCCTGCTAAACAACAATGACAACGGCAACAAAACAATAGCCGGGCGTTGTGGCAGGCACCTGTAGTCCCAGCTACTTGGGAGGCTGAGGCCAAAAGAATCACTTGAGCCCAAGAGTTTAAGGTTGCTGTGAGCTGTGACTCCACTGCACTCTACCCAGGGCGATATAGAAAAAACGCTGTCTCAAAAAAAAAAGAAAACAGTATTACATTTGTCTGACCTGTTAAGTCAGGGTCTACTGGGTGCTGCCTAAGAAGACAGCCTGCAAGTGTATGATCAAATCAGACACTGAAAATAATAGCTCGGGCCGTAATGGACCACCTCACCCATAAACGACCACACTAACAGTAAGTCTGTAAATTGTTTATGACAGTGCCAGATGGTCTCTTAAGCCAATGTCACTTAAGACCCACAATGTGGCTTATAAATTATACCTGTCAGAATCACATGTATGAAGCTTTTCTCAAAAAACAGTAATAGTTTGTATGCACGCCAATATTAAATAATTATCTTTTTTTAAATGTCCTATTTTATTTGAAGTGGTATTTTTATTTATTACTTCTGTCAAATACAGAGATTGAAAAAAAAATCATTTTAGAATTAAGCACTGTTAGCAGTTTGGTTTCTATCTTTTCCTGGCTCTCTATGTTTGCATATAGAATTTTCTTTTAATAAAAATGCTAAATACATACTCCCCTGGCTTTTCATTTTCCTTAATAATATATGAAGGAAATGTTACAGGTTAACGCTTAGCAATCTAACTTCACATTCTTTATTAGCTGCTTAACATTTGAGTCTCAAAATTTCTTTGACTATTCCCTACTCGTGGTCACTCAGATTGTTTCCTATATTTTACTATTATTAATGTAACAATAAATATTATTATACTTAAATTCTACTCATAGGAAAGATTCTAAAATGCTGATGGATCGAGGAGTATATGTGACTTCAGCAGCAACCTCCTTTCCCCCAAAGATGCACTCTCATAAACAGTACAGAACAATTCTGTTTCGCCAGTCTTACCATTATTGGATGTTATCACGAATGGTCCTGAAGATAAGAATAAAAGTGGTTACTAACTTTGAAAAAGAAAAAAAAAAAAAAAAAAACACTATTTCTAGGGGTTTTTTCCACTAAAACCCTTTTAAATAGGGCGGCGCCTGTGGCTCAGTGAGTAGGGCGCCGGCCCCATATGCCGAGGGTGGCAGGTTCGGACCCAGCCCCGGCCAAACCGCAACAAAAAAATAGCCGGGCGTTGTGGCGGGCACCTGTAGTCCCAGCTGCTCGGGAGGCTGAGGCAGGAGAATCGCGTAAGCCCAAGAGTTAGAGGTTGCTGTGAGCAGTGTGATACCACGGCACTCTACCCGAGGGCGGTACAGTGAGACTCTGTCTCTACAAAAAAAAAAAAAAAAACCCTTTTAAATACCCACCGTCAAAAATTTGCCAGGTGGTTCTCCAATTAAGCAACGGACTGTGCTATCGAAATCCACTTATAAATTTTAAACAACCAATTTGTAACACCTTTTGTCTGAAAAAATGCTGATTCAATGAAAGTTAGATAAGCCAGGCTAATGCAAAGCCCTATTTTTAATCTAAAAAATGGTAAAACACTTTCAATGGCCAATACATACAGACATTGTACAATCGAGAATAATAATTAAAATGTGTAACACTGGTCCATAAAAATGTTTGACAAATATATACAACAGGCATGTTCATACTGGAAACACACTTTCCAATTCACATCCTTCCCAACCATGTACTTACCTGTTATTAATATTATCATAAAAAGAACTGAATAGACTGAGATTAAACAGAACTGAGGGTGGGGGTGTAAAATGTGTATGTGTGGAGACCCGCAAGATTAGGAATGGAGTGAGGCTACCACTCCCCTAAAAGCCTCCATCTTCCGCCTTCCCAGAAGCACCAAAGGGTAAGAGTCCTCCCTCCTTCCCTCGCCCCTTCCTCCTTCACTCTCCCGCACATACATATCAGATGCCCATTGGAGGTGAGAGCAAATCCAAACTTCTCATCTCTTCCACTGCTGCCCCTACTCTCTGAATGTGTCAGAACTGAGGCCACAGAGCATCATGCACTCCTCTATTCAGTCCTGATCCAAACAAGGGAAGGCCCCAGATTGCAGCAGATCCTCAGGCCATGAGGAGGGGTGATGTTTTGGGAACTAGTGGCCTGGATTTGCCTGCCTGAACCCTGGACCTGACAGATAACCAGGAAGTAGCCAGATAGCCCAACTGGTACTGGACCCTTCAAAGTGAGAGAATATTTTAATTGCATTATAACTACAATTTATATTAGGCCTAATCAATATCTTAAAGGCCTTGAACGCTGACAAGCCTGCTGCCTGCAAATCTCTGGCCTGGTGCAGTCTCCAGAACACACTAACATCGTACGCAATGCTGAAACCTCAGCATCTCTCTCCTGCATATAAAGAATAACACCACCTCACTATCTCTGTCTCTGCTATTGCTTCACTTTTTCCGCTCAGTTCTTCTAGGTTCTTTCCCTTAATAATTCTCTAGTAATTCTTGGCTTTTTCGTTAAGTGAATTAGATACAGCCAGTGAAAGCACCTTTTCCATCCACAAGTAAGAAAGGAGACTGAGCTTGTAATCAGGTAGAACTTGTAATCAGGAGACCTCAGTTTCGAAGTTTAGATCTTGCCTTTTCTTTCCTTTCCCAACCCTACTGTTCAGGACTTCAGTTTTCTCAAGTATAAAATGAAATGACTGATAATGAACACACACAATGGTTCTACATCAATCACAGTGATGGCTAATTCTCAACGGATGGATGTGCAGAGAAGAGATGGGAATCAGGGGTAGGTATATAACTATCCCATAGTTTCGAAAATAAGGAAAGGAAAAGCGAAAAACAAATGTAAACTGCTTCAGCAATCCCCCAGAAAGAAGCCACCTCAAAGCTGAAGCTCACATTGAAGCCCTTCCCTTAAGTGACCATTTAACTAAACACAAAAGAAAACTCGGACAAAGATATGCAAGAACAATACACAGTGATGAGAAGGACAATCTTAAAACTGCCGGAAGAGGTCATTTGCACACGCTCAACGTATCATTAAAGCATGTAATAAGAGTAGAACAACTCTTACAAATGTGCATTTTTTCTGAAGTTCTACTTCAAACATTACAGATAAATTTAATCTCCCCGAGTACTCCTTGATTCAATGCCATTAACAAATAACACAGCACAAGTGATGAAGTGCAAATGCAATGAATGATCACAAACTGTATCAAAAACCCAGAAAGCATTTAAAAAAGGGTTTTCAAAAGGAATCAATAACAGTTTCCGGAGAAAATTAAAACTATGAATAAGGTGATCATGTTCAAAATAAAAAAATGAGGTGGATGACATGAACAATAAATGGAAAGCATGTCAGAAAATGATGTCAAGGGTAACCAAACATCCATCCATCCATCACTCAACAGGAAATATAAAAGACCAATCTCTTATGTCTATCGCTCTAAGGAGCTGACATACCAGAAACACTCAGGAGATAAACAAACGATGAAATAACTAAGGCAAATACTATCAGATAATTCAGAACCTTGGCAATTATTCACTTTAATTTATAAGCCATCTAAGACCAGCTAGGTAGCGTAAGAGCTAGGATCTCTGATTATTAGAGATCTGCTGATTATTAGTAATTGCTTCCTTTGTTGTTGAATTTCTAGAATTCAGAGCAATTAGAATTTTTAAATTGGATATGTAACTCAAGAATCGACTCAATCATGAATTAGGCAGAATCTTATAAATAGTTCACTGCTAAGTGGTTTATATAATCCACATGACTTCCTTCTTAAACAACTTTACTGAAGTTTGTAATTAGATGGAGAGTTACCAATGTAATAATATTAATCAAAAATTATCAGGATACAAAATACCGTAAATGTTTTATAACAATGACTGCCACCAGTACGTACCAGAAGGCATGAAACATTCATTTAAAATGGTTTGAAATAACATTAATTAGACAATGTCATGATACAGTAAATGAATAAGCAGGATATAGAACTTTATACACAGTGGTCCAAATTTCTAAATGGTACATATTAAGGAAGAAAGAAAAATAGAAGCAGAAAAGGAAATAATGTCAGAAAACTGATTCGTGTATTTGAATAACGGAACTACAGATTATTTTCATTCATATTTTATAAAGATTTTTATTTTCCAAAAGTGTTAGCAAATACATGTCAGACGTTTTCTTCCCATGTTTCCCCAAGTACTTATAATATTCCTCCTTTGTCAGTGAATATTACAGAAATTATATCTTTAGTCAACGGGATTGTTTTTTTCCTGTCTAAACATACAACCCTCTAATTTTAAGAGCTGCTTGAATTAACAATGGAAACGAGAGATAACGTAGTTTTTCCTTCTAGTAACTGAATCCTCTATAGTCAGCAATAGAATTTTTCCCCAAAGTGTACAGATTATGGAAGCCCAAAACCACATTAAACAAGAAGTAAACTATACTTCTTCCTGGACATGGACGTCTATCAATAATATGGATGGACAAAATTATCTATAAGACGGTGCTCTCAGGACTGGCTATCAGAAAACAGAATTCTAGACCCCAGAAGCCCACCCAGTCAGTGTGATCATGGAGACCTGATCATGGAGACCTGATCCTTGGCTATAAAATAAGGTCACTGGCACCTACATTACTTCACTCAGAAAGGCTTTATAAGAATCAAATTGTATTACGCATGTAAAAACATGATAAATGTTTAAGTTGCTAAAATTATTATGATCAATCTAATTCAGTTTCCTACACCATGTTAAGGATGTTTCACACAATGTTTATATTTGCTGAGCCATACTTAAAAGGCATTTCTTACTACTAAACCCTCAGATTTGATGATATATTGATGCAGGGTTCTTAAAAATAGAGGATAAAATTTTCAACTCAACCTTGATGACCTATATAGCAAAATCTTTCTTGTTTATATTAAAGTACTAATTGAACCATTATGATAATACTTTTCCTACAACACATTTCATTCAAATGAGATGGCCAGGTCGGGAAAACCCTCTGTCCACCCCATCCACCCCCACACAAACACTACAAAGCCTCCTAGACCCAAGTTATGCCTCCTTTCAAATGCCGACCCTGCTTGTGGAATCCGTGACGCTCAGATCACTCTTTTTCTGTAGTATTCTCTTACAATTACTGGGCCTGGTTCACCTTTCTCACCGCACTGTGCTCAGAGAGTCTACAGGCCTGTGCGTTCCTCTTCCTTCTCCAGGCCCTGACTCCTCTGCACATTAAGATCAGTAAGTACTTAATTAAACCACATGTTCCAATATGGTGAAAATCTACTTCTCCTGGCCCCAAGTGCTTCATCTCTTGCCAGTTTTTCTAGGGAAAGACTGAGTACAAAGCATGATGGGGGCGGTGGGGGGGGGAGGGGTTTAAAAGACATATTACATATTAGTTTGTTCACTTGGAGCATATAATCAATTAATTTCCGGCTAGAAATATGAGAAAGGTTGGAAATGACCTTGCTTGAATGCTTCCAAAGGAATGCTAATACAAACATTTCATTCTACGTATAGTATTTTACCATTTTAATAAGACTGAACACAAATTTAGATTTCTATATAGTTTTCTAAATGCAAAGGGGTAGATGATAAATATATTTCTGTCTTTCCACAAGGAAACTGAAGTATTCCTGCATTTGCTTCCTGTAATTTTAAATCCTTCGATTCTATTTTAGACTCTCCAAAAATGTTCAAAGAAAAAGGATAAAGATACTAATTACCTACAATAGTTAAATTGTTATAGCTTCTGAGATTGCTTGAAGGTCACATTCAGATAACACTGTGAAATGCCTTCATATACATACACGTATATAAGCCTTCGCTTAAAGACTTATAAAATGCACATGCAAAATCAACACCTGAATTTCAATCACTCAGCTTTTTACCTACTAAATATTTTCAATATTCTACTGTTACATAGATAAGGTTATCACAAAGATCACAAAAGGAACAACCAAATACTCCTTCAATCACTCACTTTTTCTAGTATTCCAGCATTCATAAATATTTATTTAGAGGCTGTGGCTCTTCTAAAATATGGGAAAAGAAAATTCAAATAATCTTTCTTTAACTCAACTCATTTTAAAAATCACACATAACCATATAAAAGCACTCATTCTTTTTTTTTTTTTTTTTTTGTGGTTTTTGGCCGGGGCTGGGTTTGAACCCGCCACCTCCAGCATATGGGACCAGCGCCATATGCCATACCTCCTGGAGCCACAGGAGCTGCCCAAAAGCACTCATTCTTGTAAGGGGCAACAATGTAAAACCTTAGATTCCTAATAGTATGCACACACAGCATTACATCCAGACTACAACCAAATCGCCATGACAAAAGCTTTCTAAAGAACTAGAACAAACTACTTTCTATCCAACTCCACTTCTGATTACATATCAAAAGAAGCAATTTAATCATATGCTATGAGTTTAACTTTCAGATATTTTACAGGACATGGACTACTAATGTCAGTCTATCCTTAAAATAGAACAGCGCAACTAATTTTAGACTCAAGTGTTATGAAGCAGCATAGCTGGCAACTAACTGGATACCTGAATTACAGCTGCAGTAGCACATGAAGACACACCAAAGCAAACTGTCAGACTGCTGAACTCTGAGCCACCGCACACAACTCTCCCAAATAGGTACACATAATATACTTATCCAAAACAAAAAAGAACACTTCCATATGAAAAGAAATAATGAGACTCTTATTTACTTAAATAATATGTAAAATAGGCAGTGGATCAAAGGTGTCAAAAGGAGATGATGGTATAAAAAGGCTGGCTACCGACCATTTGCAAAACATATCTGATAAAGGACTGACATCCAAAGAACTTTATTCAACAATAAGAAAACAGCCTGATTTAAAAGTAGACAAAATATGTGAACAGATACCTCATCAAAGGAGATAAACAGATTGCAAATAAGTATATAAAAATATGCTTACCATCCTTTGTGACTAGGGAATTGCAAATTACAACTCAGTAGTACTGCACACCTACTGAAACGGGTAAAATACAAACCAGTGACAATATCGAATGCAGAAAAGGATGTGGAGCAACAGGAACTCTCACTCTTTGCTGGCGGAAATGAAAAATGGCACAAGCACTTTAGTAGACATTTGACGGTTTCTTACAAAGCTAAACATACCATATGATCCAGTGTCACACTCCTTTACCCAAACAACTTGAAAATTTATGTCCACGCATAAATCTGCACATAGCCATTTACAGCAGCTTTACTCATAACCACCAAAACTTAGAGGAGTAACCAGGATGTCCGTCATCAGGTAAATGGATAAAAAACTCAGATACCTTCAGATAGTAGTCTATTACTCAGCAATAAACACAGGCGAGCTATCATGCCATGAAAACACATGGAGAAGTCCTAAATGCATATTGCTAATCAAAAGCAGTGTGAAAAGTCTCCGTACAGTAAGACTGTAGCTATACAACATTCTGGAGAACACAAAACTTTCGAGAAAACAAAAAGATCAGCAGGTTGGGGCAGGGGGGAATGACACTATAATGGTAGGTACATGACAGCATGCCTTAGTCAAAACCCTTAGAACTGCCAACAGAGAGAACCTTAAAAAAAAAAAAAAAAATGGAAAAGGCTACTGCCCTGAGAAGAGTGAGCACTTGAGTTCTTCAGTCTCCCTCAGAATATTTCATATGCCCCATCTCATCCCACTTTTATTAACTTGGTATTTACCACACCAGGTTAATAAAAGTGGGGTAAAATAAACACAAAGTAGTATTATTTTATGCCAAAAATCAAGAATACAAATAGTCACACTGGCCTTCACAGCTCAGAGAACCATAACTCTGAATCTGAGGACATGTTTTTAATTCACTGGGACAACAGTATCTTTGTATAATATCTTTAATACCAGGATTCACTGGGAAATACTTTCACCCACTAGAGAAAAATCAAGACTTTGTCAACTCCCTTTGACAATTCTTTCCAGGAAACATTTCAGGCATGTATCAAAGCAGCCACATTCATTGGTGACATTTATAAAAACCTCATTCTTTTCCAAATTTCCTCAACCTAAATATACCCTAAAAATACTCATATTAAAATTTTATTTCCTGGGCGGCGCCCGTGGCTCAGCGAGTAGGGCACTGGCCCCATATGCCGGGGGGGGGGGGGGTTCAAACCCAGCCCCGGCCAAACTGCAAAACAAAAAAATAACCAGGCGTTGTGGCGGGCGCCTGTAGTCCCAGCTACTCGGGAGGCTAAGGCAAGAGAATCGCCTAAGCCCAGGAGTTGGAGGTTGCTGTGAATTGTGTGACACCATGGCACTCTACTGAGGGCGATAAAGTGAGACTGTCTCTACAAAAAAAAAAAAAAAAATTCATTTCCTTTCAGGGCTATCTAATTATTAGAATCTATAAAACAGCTGACAGTTCTACATCCAAAATCTAATATCTGAATTGTAATAATCTCTATAAACATTTAAGCTCTTGACTCAGATTTAATGCATCCATTTAACATACCTCAGAAAGTTCTTATGTTAATCAAAATCATAATCCTAATAAACATTTTCTCATAAAAACTATTTCTGCAGCATTTCTCAGTCAATATAATGACACTCACATAGTTTATGACAAACATCCACTTAATGTTCAAATGCCATTGCTGCCATTTACAGCAATACGATTTTTTAAAACATTAACTTCTCTAATCCTCAATTTTCTCTTTTGTAAAAGGGTAATAATTGTAGAGATAGTTATATAAATTAGAATTTTATATCTATATTTTATATATATGTACGTGTATATATATGTAATACACACACATTTTTTCACATGCAATACCAGCACTATGCCTCAGGCATATAAATGGCAGTTACTATTTTTATAATTTTAATTTCAAAATTAAAGACAATGCATAAATTCTAAGATGGCTGAGAACTTATATTAAATGAAAATAAAAATACTAAACGTCTTGGGTAAACAGCTACATGTTTGTTGAAGTTTGTGTAGAAAAAATTAATTAAGAGGCTTTATGAAATAAATTCAAATTTTAAAAAATTATTGAAATATACTAATATTTTTTCATCATTTATTCTTACCTTTTTTTTTTTTTTTTGAGGCAGAGTCTCAAGCTGTCGTCCTGTGTAGAGTGCCGTAGCATCACAGCTCACAGCAGCCTCAAACTCCTGGGCTTAAGCTATTCTCTTGCCTCAGCCTCTTAAGTAGCTGAGATTACAGGCACCCGCCACAACACCCGGCTCTTTTGTTGTTGTTGTTATTGCAGTTGTCATCCTTTTTTAGGAGGTCCAGGACAGCTTCAAACCCACCAGCCTCGGTGTATGTGGCCGGCGCCATTACCACTGAGCTACAGGAGCCGCCTTTTTTTACTTTTTTTTTGGAAACAGTGTGTGCTTTTATTGTACTTTCCACTATTGGGGGTTACCAGTTGGAAAGGGGAGAGCTTGGGAGGAAGAGGTTACCTCCATAACGCGAGGTCATTCTATTTTACTTTTTTATTATTATTAAATCATAACTGTATTCCTTTATGGGATACAATGTGATGATTTCATACACAATATGGAATGCTTAAATCAAACTGCTTAACATAACCATCACCTCATTATTTTTTGTGGTAAGACATTTACAGTTTACCCTTAGTTGTTTAGAAATATACCCTTGCATTGTGCACATTTTTACTTTTAAAAACATGAAATCAATTATTTGCTTATAGAAAACAGATCCACTATAACCCAATTATAGCCTAAGAATATGGGGAAAGAGGAAAGAGGGGGGAGGATAATTATTGGGACCACACATATGATGCATCCTACAAGGGTACATGTGAAACTTAGTAAATGTAGAATATAAATGTCTTAACACAATAACTAAGAAAATGCCATGAAGGCTATGTTAACCAGTGTGATGAAAATATTTCAAATTGTATATAAAATCAGCACATTGTACCCCATGTTTGCATTTATGTACACAGCTATGATTTAATAAAAAGAAAAGAAAACAGACCCACTGCTGTAAGATGCTACTAATCACGCTTGGAGGATTCCCAACAAGACGACTGATAAGGTATCACAGAGCGCTAAAGAAAGTTAGAATCTTGAATTTGAACGGTAAATAGAGCAATCTAGTTTTCTAGGGCACATTACTTGCTGTACTCCAAAGTCAAACAAAATATCATTTACTCTATTAAGCTATCAAGGAAGATCTAATAATGATTAATATAATTTTTAAAACATCCTTTTTAATAAATACATAACACAATTTTTTTAACAAGTCATAATACACCAAGCCTTCTTTGAACATAACTTCTACAGCAAAATTGGTGCATTCCTTCCCGTTCCCACATACAGAACAAACCAGTCAGCCATCTGGACAATTTCTGAAATTTCAACCACCATGATTTTGCAGTAGCCCCGTCTCCCTGCCTCCAGAGTCTTCCCTTCCACCCAATCCTCCACATTGCTGCCACAGTTCTCTCTTTAAAATCTATCTGACAGCCTGCTTAAGATCACCAGGAGCCCTCCTGCCTGCCTATCAAATAAAGCTCAAACTGGGCCTTGGGTATGGCATTTAAGACCTTTTCAATCTGGTTCAACATTCATCCATTTCCATCTTCCTATAACCTATAATCTATCCATTCTTATCCCTAAAAAGCTACTGTGCACTTCAGCTAAATATTCAAAATGGATTCTGTGGTTCTGCCAGTGAAACGCAACAGGCAGGCTAGTTTCTCCTCACTGAGTTTTCCTCCCTGGTACTTTTTACCTCCACACGGGGTAAAATCCCATTTCACTCTAAATACAAGCTTTCTCCAACTCTCAATCCAAGCAGAATTATTTGCTTCCTCTGAGAGGAAGTAGGAGAGATGAAAGTAGGGTTGAAAGTAATGGCAAATAAAATTGCATTAAAGGGTAAGAAAGAAGAAGATCTGTTTGCCCACCTATAGAAACAGTGGCATTCATGAGCAAATAGTTGCCAGAAATTCCTCTTTGGAAGTAGGTAGACTGTGATCCCTAAATTGCTAAGAGCTGAGCAATAGGCACAGAAGTCTTCCCTGTTTTTTCTCAAAGCATCCCGTGCATGTAACAGAAGCTTCTGAGTTTCTTGTTAATTAATATGGACTAATTAACATTCTGAACTATAAATCATTGTCTCTCTCTCTCAATTTGTTCCTTGGGTTTATACAGTCAGGTGCTTTGGGTACATTTTACACATTGTTGCACACAGCTGTGGAACTAAAACAGAAATGAACACATGATATTCCATCTTTTTGTCACCTCTACATGTTTGAATGTTTTCGTAATCTCCAATTTCATGATGTCACTTTTGTTGAACACTGCAAATCCTCACACAGCCAGGATCCTGAGGCATACATGACCCAAAAGCAGAAAAACATGCACTTCTTTGCCAGATTACAAAATAACATTAAGAAAATAAATTGTTCTCCCCACCTGTTCTTACATTCATTATCTTAAACTGTTGTGGATACAAAAAATATGCACATTGTCCAATAAAAAAACTCAGTTTCTAAAAAGTATAAAACTTTTTTTTAAGTCTCTGATTAAACTGACTAAATAAATGTTGAGATAACTCTAGGTCAGAACAAAAGAAACTAAAAAGAGCATCAGTATATTGGAAATACAAAGTTAAATTCACTAACAAT
Organism: Nycticebus coucang; assembly: GCF_027406575.1. Lineage (NCBI taxonomy): Eukaryota > Metazoa > Chordata > Mammalia > Primates > Lorisidae > Nycticebus > Nycticebus coucang. The sequence continues at coordinate 23,465,939 of NC_069788.1, read as the reverse complement.
ATCCAATGATTGTTCACATTCTTGAGCTGATACTTTATGCTGTGAGGCAATAAATAAGCTCTTCGGTCAACTTAAATCCTAATTATTTGTTGGAAATTACTTTTCAAACTCATGTTGTAACATGATAAAATATTCAGTCTGGGTGCAGTGGCTCACACCTGTAACCCTAGTGATGTGGAAAGCCCAGGAGAGAGGACTGCTCAAGGCCAGGAGTTCAAGACCAGCCTGGGCAACACAGCTAGACCCTCTCCCTAAAAAAAAAAAAAAAAAAAATTAGCTGAATGGATTAGTTACATCTGTGTAGTCCCAACTGCCGGGGAGGCCAAGGCAAGAAGATGGCTTGACCACAGGAGTTGGAGGTTGCAGAGAGCTATGAAGGCACTCTAGCCTGGGTAACAGAGTGAGACTATCAAAAAAGAAGAAAGGGGAGAGAGAAGAAAGGGGAGAGAGGGAGGAAGGAAGGGAAAGGAAGGAAGGAGAAGGCAGGCAGGAAGGAAGGAAAGGAGGGAGGGAGGGAGGGTGAACCATTCAATTATGTCATTCTGAAAATCCTCAGAAACTTCATAGAGCTCTAAGATAGTCCCTTAAACTAAAGTGAAGGCAAATATATCGTGCTATGGTTATTAACATGTGTCCACACTTTAAGTTTCCAATTTCAGCACATTTTACCCTCCATGTGCCAGACACGGCTGGTTACAAAACAAGTAGTCATTCTTTCCTTACTCTTTACAAACAGAACTTTTATTTTGTTCAGGGCACTAAATGGAGCCAGCTTAAAAATCCACATTTCCTAGTCTGTTTGGAGATAGGGGTGGCCCCTAGAACAGCTGTTGCTTAGAAATAAGACACAATGGCTGGAAAAGGAACAGCCATGTTGTGATCACAAAACAACCACATGACACACTGTAAGTGGCTAAGCAGAAACAGCGCGTCTGGGTCCCCTCTGGCAAACCGGATTCCCCCATAACCCTGGTCTGGCTACCCTGAACTTCTCAGTACCTGAGAAAAGTAAAGAGTCATTTACTTAAGCCTTATCACCTGTTTTCTGTTACAAATAGCTAAACACAATCTTAACTAACACTCTCCAGATTAAGCTTCTTTCATTTTTGTAGAAAAAGGCTGAGGGCCAGGCATGGTAGCTCACACCACAATCCTAGCACTCTGGGAGGCCAAGGTGTGTGGAGCGCTTGAGATCAGGAGTTCAACACCAGACTGAACAAGAGCAAGACCCCATCTCTACTAAAAAAATAGAAAAACTAGCGAGACATAGGGGCACACGCCTGTAGCCCCAGCTCCTCGGGAGGCTGAGGCAGGAGGATCGCTCAAGCCCAAGAGTTTGAGGTTGCAGTGAGGTACGTGATGATGCCACGGCACTCCACCCACGGCAACAGAATGAAACTCTGTCTCAAAAGATACAAAATTAATTAATTAATTAAATTTTAAAAGGACCAGATAAATGGTGTTATAACTAGCTACAATATAACATTATCATGACTCAGCACAGCTAAAGTTCACTTATTACATAACTCACTATTAAGCCATGAACAGAGCATGAACAGATGAAATCTGAAATCAAGGTTTTGCAGAATCCAGGAAGCCAGCTGAAAACCAATGAGTAAAATCATCACTACATCAAGGGGAAGAAATTCCCTGAAACTTTTATACTCAACTCCTCAATCCAACTGAGTATCAGAGTTAGTTTACAGGGTAAATGACAGGATTTTTACCATCACATATCTATAAAAGGCCATAAAACTTAACTGAAAATTAAAGCTATGGTAGTCTTACTTCCTTTTGTCACTATGCAGGTAAGCAGAATTACATAACCCTACTGAGAGAAAGGACTAAGGCAATTACTCAAAGTATATATGAAAAACAGAGAAAACTCCCTATTATCTACATAATAGTCATAGTACAGATAAGTAACAAAATTGTCCATTTAGCTTTCTTAGAGAATGATAATGTAACACTCATTATAGTTGTCTGGGGACAACGGATTAATTCCCAGATCAACAGAAAAATCACCATTTTGTTGGATCAAAATAACTTAACATTTTAAAATAAATCTAAATTGTACAGAATAAAATATATTGAGTTCTTATTAATCATCCCATTTCCTCACTTTCCACATAAAAAATGTAACAATATATTGGGAAAATAAAATCTACCAATGACACTCAAACAGCAGAATTTCATAGATTAAACTGACAGCTTATTAATTTAATCATTTATAATAACAGTACATGGGTTAATTTCCTTAGACTTGAGAAGACAAGAGAAATCATTCTGTATCTTTTAAGCTAGGCTACTAAAAATGTTTTGCATTACATGGTAAATGCACAGGCTAATTTACTACAAATGTAAAAGAAAGCCATAGAGACAGACAATTTCTAGCATAAAGAATAATACAGAATTATGTTTTATTCAAAAATAAATGCATTTATTCACCCTGATTTTGGTATCAGCTGAAGTTATATGCTTTTTCATCAGACAGCCCTGAATATATTCATATTTCGTAAGTAACAAGACAAGAATATGAATCAGAACAGTGCACCCTTCTCTGTAGAAAACAGCTTTGTGTTATTCTAATTCAGCAAACAGTTGCCTATTTTTGCTCAGATGTAAAAGGCCAGAGCAAGACACAAGAATAGACCACACCAAGCATAATGAGGGCTCAACTTGCCACTGTTCTTGCTTTTCTACCGACAGCCTGGTTTGAAGTTCTTCCAAGTCTGTCTGAAGAGTAGGTCTAACAAAACTCGCAACCTCTAAATCTAATATTCATAATCCCTCATATTATAGACTCCAATTATTCCATATTTCTGACAACAGGCAGATTTTGAATTTGTTCCAGCTGACTCCACCACTTACTCTAGTCAACAGCTGGGATATATGATAACTTGGCAACCTGATAATATTCTAGATGAATGCAAACTCACACCGTAACCAAGGAACTTTGTCAGAAATAAAAATCGAAACAGACTCTCTTAAGTTCAAATAAGAACATAAAATGTTCTGAACAATGCATGATTTCAGAAAATGAGCAATGGTACTTTGAAAGTTTAGCAAACTGACACTCCCTATTCAAAGCCTACAATTCTTTTCTGATTAGATCAGTCCCCACAGCAAGTCATCAGGATAATAAGCACTGGAGTGAAGTCATCATATTGGATACTGATGGGAAATCATAACTAGCTTCAAAACACATCAGAAAACAATGAGTTTTCCAGTTCTCCAGCTCTTCTTGTAACATACTGCCCAACGCTCTTACTTTCCTTTCCAAGACTAAATGAAACATAGAACATCTATAAAGCCAAGCACAAACTGATGAACTAAGCATTTCAAAATCACAAAGGAAATAAGGGAAATTCCCCTCACTTTTTCAGTGAAATCTGGACAGTAGGTTTGAAGAAGTATATGTTTAAGAGCAATACTGAACATTCGGTTATGATTAAAGTGAAATGAGAAGCAAAATGACCCTCAGATCTTTAATTGCCTTTTATTTCCAACAGCAAATAAAGACAAGCTTTAAACAATGTCTGCTCTCTCAAGACAAGTCAAATCAGCACTTATCTGTTTTCAGTCACCTGAAATCACATGTTACTTAGGTAAAACATGATGTGACAGATATTCATACAGCTATAATTTTTTCAAAAGTATAAAACACATACACATTAGAATTTTCAGACCTTTTACTTTCCAACTTCATAGAGCACAGATGTTATTTCTTCAATAAGGATTACTGGTCCATAGTGCAATATTTCTCATGTTTAAAGTTTGGGAGACAATGAATTAAGAACCTTATTCCGGAAATGGAAAGATGGAGGTAAACATGAGCATATTACACACACACAGGCTACAAATGTGCTTTAACCTAAAATATCATTGCACTTGCTCAGTGGCAGTATTATACACAATAGAGCCTTGGCACAAAGGAATTCTGATGTGCTGTTTACAAAATTCTACATAGACTGCAAGAAGTTACAAAACATATTCTAGAAAAAGATAAAGCACAATTGTGGATGAATTTTGAGCTTTGGGGAGATTTAGAATTTTATTATTCAGTTCAAGATTTTGTATTTCTACTTTCTTCTTATAGAAAACCATATATGTTTTTTAACCATATAATCCCATTCAATATACAGAAACTGATTTACTGAACCCAAAGCAAATATTCAAAGGATGCAAAACCATCTGAATCCAACCTGTGAATATAGGCCACTATTCACTATTATAGTAATATAATAGTGAAAAATAATGTAATAGTGGAGCTACCCTTCAGTGTCAAGTGTTGTAGGAGCCACAATAAAGAGACTGTATACACTTAAAACATATTTCACAAGACCAAAAGACTCTTAAGATGGAAAGGTGCGATCTCTATTTCATTTTATTATTTTTCAGATTTCTACTTCATTTAAATTGTATTTAACTATAAAGTCAATGTAAATACTAAATATTAACATCAAGCTGGCATAGAATTCCTTGACATAAAGGATAGGCAGAAAAACATCACAAAATTTATTTCTCTATGTTTAAATTTATAACAAACTCACTAGAGTCTTTCATCCATCATGCCATAAAATAATGTTTACAATACATCACAAACTTTTTTCACATACAAGATCGATCATCTTAAGAAAAATGATTTAGTGATGCTCTCGGTATTGCCAGAGTCCATGTAAGAACCTTTTTATAGGGTTAACCAATACCCCGTGCCAAGCAGGAGCAGCAATGCCTTAGTAATCCCATGAAGAATTAATCGGTATCCACCCTCCCAGGAAGAATTATGATTATGCATAGTGCTTAAGAGCTTTTACAAAGCATAGAAAACGCAATGTACTTCTTGGAAACCAACCCCCCCCCCACGCCCCGCTCTATTGCCCATCGAAGGGCATCTCTGGACCGTCACCTACCCCACCACCCTCCCTGCATTAGGGGTACTGAATCCCATCCAGAAAGAACGTGATCCTTCCCAAGACTGGTCCAGACACCTGTTTACTTGTGCCCAAGCAGTGGTGCCTCTGATTAAGAAAAGGTAACGGTTGGCTGCGGTTGGTGCGGAGCCAAGCCCGGCGAGGAGACGTACCTTTGTACCTCTCCAGGACATCCTCGTAGGCCTGGAGGTATTCCTGCTCCTCCACATACAGGTAAGCGGCAGGGGAGAGGTAGCCCGCCATGCCGAAGTTTATCTAAACGATGACTGGCCAATTCCCCTCTCCCCGTAACCCTAGGACAGTATCGTAGTCAGCAAGACGCAGCCTTGGGAACTGAAAAGAGGAAGGAGCAGCCGGCGGGGGCAGAGCGCTGGAGCGGAGACGCAGAGCAGGGGCGCCAGGGGGCGGCCGGCGCGGGGCCGGCAGAGGAAACGCCCAGGCCCCCTGGCGGGCCGCGGTGGGCGCCCGGCTCCCCGGAGCCCGAGTCCCTCTCGGCTTTCAGCAGCCGCAAATCTCCGCAAGACCCGGGGCGGTGACAAGCAGCGCGGCGCCACGCGGTGGAGCTGGAGGCGCGGCGGGGGCGGGCGGGGGCCGGCGGGCGTCCGGACCCTCTGCGGCCGGCGCCGCCGCTGTCCTGGCCCCGCACGGGGCGCCTGCTCGGGGCCCGGCTGAGGCCGCGGCGGCGGCGGTGCGGGAGGGGCGGTGCGGGAGGAGCGGCGCGCTGCCTCCGCCCGGGATGCTGCGCGGCGCATCTGCGGCATTTCCTGGCCGCCGCGCTGCAGACGCTCGCCCGCGCCCCCGGAGAGAGGGAGGGAGGCGGAGGGAGGAGGAGCGCGCGGTCAGCGCCCAGGCTGGCGCGGCTCCGGCCTCGGCGCCGCCCGGCCCCTCCCTTCCAGGCAGAGCCGCCGCTCCCCGGGCCCCCTCCCCGGGCCCGCCCACTCGGTGGATCGCTCAGCCAAGGACGCCCACCCCCGGACACCGGCCGCCCGGCCCCGGATCCCCACGGGCGAATTTTCTATTTGGGACCCACAACAGGTGCCTGGGAAACAAAGCCGCAGATTGTGGCCACCGATGTGCGCGGCCCCTGCTTAGGGGACCGCGCTTCTCCCCAGGGAAGGGGTGATCCGGTGGAGTGCTGTAAATACTTTTTTCAACCCATCTTATTACATAGGAGGACTCAGGTCACTCAGTGGCAGAACAGGGCGGAGAGGGCACGGGGTCCTCGCCCAGGGGACAACCCGGGGACGGGGCGGAGCGGCCTCTGCAGGTGGCCTCGCGCATCAGGGCAGACAGCCGGGCCACGCCTGCGCCTGCGCACCCGGCCTCCTGTGGCTGCCGGAGGACCAGCCCGCGGTCCCTCCCTGCTGCCCCCAAGAGCCCGACTGAGCATCTGCTGCTCTGCTCCTGGGCGGGCCTGTCAGTTCCCAACAGCCCCATATTACTCTGTCAACTCCCTCCTCCTCTCTATCATTCATTGCACACAGTGCTAGTAACCATTAAATTGAGTAAAATAGGTAGTTTCCTTAAATTTGGTGTACCTGTTTTACATCCTAAAGTGAGTGAATTTAAGAGCCCATTGGAGGAACTAGCTGGTACCCAAAGAATGTTTAAGAATGTTTAAGAATAATGACAGAAGTCAGGCTGTCTAGGATGCAATCCTGGCTCTTCCCTAACTCTGTGACATGAACAAGTTAATTATCCTTTCTGAGACTCTTCATCTATAGAGATAACAATGCCTAATTCATAAACTGCAATAGTAAGGGCTCTAAGTTAGCTGCTTTTACTACTATCATGATCTGTGTCAACTTTACCTCTTGTCCAAATCTTCCCTCCCTATTTCCTCTTATCATATATACTGAACTTTTTGCCCAGTGAATTTTTCTTCTCTTTTTTAGCACTGGGTGTTGTGAAATCTGAACTTTTTCATTAATGTTTAGAGGAGAATGAGCTTCTCTTGAAAAAAACTGACTTGAGTTAGAATTGGAACACTTACCTCCTCCTCAGATCATCTCTCTCTTCTATTCTGACCACTAATTTATAATCTGAGTTTGATCCCTTGTCCCACTAAGTCTTTAATATCACTAGCGTTTTCTTGCATTTATGTGCCCATCAGTTCCAGAAGTAGCAAACAGGTATCGTATGGGACACCTGAAAAGAAAGGGTTAGCAATGAGATCCCTAAGAGTCATTCCATGTATAGACCACATGCGTATAAACATAGGTCTTTCAAAACTGTCTTGTCTCCCTGGCATTAATAAGGTCATTGAGGGCAAGTTGGAGTCTTCATCAGACACTGACACCCAATAGCAGCACCCAGTTTTATGAATAGTGTCGGCACACATTTGGTGATTTTTATCTGTTTAAGGAGCCAGGCAAATGAACAGAGGCAGCATTTGAGGTTGTTTGTAAAAACAGCCTTTGCCCCATGATTTCTTGGAATGGTAATATTGTGTCAATATGCTGTATAGCATGTTCTACAAAGAAGCCCCAAAAGCCCAGCAGTCTTACCTCTGGAGTTAAGACTGCCTGAATTTAGATCCTAGCTCTACTACTTCCTAGTCCTATATGGGAATCTCTAGCTGCAGATTCTGAACTGAAAAATGGAGAAAATCATGGTGCCTACTTAACAGGGTTCTTGGAAGGCCTAAATCAGGTACCATGTTAAGTGTTTAGAAAAGAACAAACATGCACCAACCACTTTACAAAATGTTTTGCATTCACAACCATGATTCTTTGATAAAGACACTGGAGCTAAGAAAATTCAGTAAATTTTCCAAATAAACACAACTAGTTAGAGACAGAGCAAGAATTAAAATCCAAGTGTGCCTGAGTTCAAAGTCTGACTCTGCTTTGATCCTTCAGTTCCAACTTCAAAGTATTGAGATAGGACAAACACCCTTATTTTAAAATAGCATTATCACTGACAAACCAAGTTAATTTATGATTAAAAACCCAACTTTCAACATCTTGTAGCTTGGAACAGCAGATCTGTATTGTATATACATATAAGCCATTTATACAATGGATGTTACAAAGCCCCTGTCCTTACGTTTTGTCTTTTTATTCTCACACTGACCCTGAGAGATAGGGAGTGAACAACTAGGCTATATTTTAATATGATGAAACTACAGTAAATGCAAAAGCACTTTTTAAAACACGAAGTGTCAGATGTGTGACAGCAGCACTAATGTGACTTTCTGAAAGCAAACCTAATTACGTCACTAAACAGCTTAAAAATCTTTCAGTGGTTTTCCACCACTTACAGCATAAATAGTCTAACTCCCTCAGTATTGTGCACAAGCACCTTTACAGTTTCTGTCATTCTCTCCCAAACCCCAGGCTGAGCTACAGACAATACCAGCAGGTCTAATTTAAACAAGTCTCCCTACCTTTGTTCTTAGAGTACCATCTCTGAAGTGGCCTTCCCTTTCACCCTAATTCCATCAAGTTCTTTAAATCTCAGCTCAGACGGCACTTCCTCCGCAGAAAGCTTTCAGGACCCTCCCAACCCTCCCTCATCCCCCCAAGTTAATTAGACTCTCCTCTGGGTTCTTTTAATATTAAGTGCTTATTGCCATTACAATCAATCTCTCACACCACATTGTGATTGTCTAACAACACATGTATTTATCCATAATAGACTATGACTTTTTAAAGGAGAACTCTGTGCTAGTCTTTATCTGATTGCAGGAGCTCAGTTAAGTATTTGTTAAATGCAGATAAATTATCCCACAGACCATGCAGTCTTTTTGACTCGATAGACATTTTCATGCAATCAATTCTATTTTTATGAACTTAAACACAAATAAAAATAGTAAGCTTTCAGCTCTTCTATTAATAAGTAAAGAACATCACAGACAACCTCACACTGTTTCTGAACCTCACCCCATCTTTTACAAGAGATGAGTTTCAAAGATGGGATGAGTTTCAGGGAGAGTTTGAAAACGTATAATAAAATTAAAGTCAAAATTTTAATAGTATGCTGTCGAACTATCCATAGCACTAAATTCTCTTAGTTAACCTGTACCTTTTTTTTTGAGACAGAGTCCCACCATGTCACCCTAGGTAGAGTGCATCACAGTTCGCAGCAACCTCAAACTGTTGGGCTTAAGCGATTCTCTTGTCTCAGCCTTCTGAGTAGCTGGGACTACAGGTGCCCGCCACACACCTAGCTATTTTTTGTTGTTCTTGTGGCAGTTGTCATTGTTGTTTAGCAGGCCTGGGCCAGGTTTGAACCCACCTGCCTCAGTATATGTGGCTGGTGCCCTAACCACTGTGCTACGGACGCCGAGCCAGTTAACCTGTACTTTTATCATCACACTGTAGTCAGGTGGTCAAGTTAACATATAATCTATCTGAATCTCATAATTTAGCTTCCTTATGAATAAAACAGATTATTTGTGAACTGGCCCCCAAGTCAAGTCTTTCCTCCATCAATGATTACTGTTTATGATTTCTGTAGCAAACAACCTATTACCATACTTCCATACTGTTTTATTTATTTCATTTTGTTTCATTTTTGAAGAAATTAGTGTAATTTTAAAAATATGTAACTTTGGGGTCTCGAGTGCATCAACGGCCACCAACCTTATAGCTATCCCCACAAGACTAGTGAACACCTTATAATAAACAGGAATAAACATGGCCCCTGCTCTCAAGGAACCCACAGTGTGCTAATGTCATCAGCACCTGTGGGTACAGGACATCCATCAGAACCCCTGGACCTCCCCCACCTGTAGCATAAACAGATGGTCCAGCTTTGCAGGACTTTCTGCCTGGTGAAGTCTTTCCCAATTTATATATCATTCCCCCTGACAATACCTACTCTGTCCTCACCTAACCTTCACTACCAAAAGCAGAATATCCACTGTGAAACCTCTGAGGGCAGAAGACCTTCTACCCTGCATAGGTAGCACAGGCATCCTGCTTGATGTCCCAGACCCCAACAGCTTCTCACATACACCTTCTTTCACCTATCTTCCCCTGCTGCTGAGTCAAACATCTGGGTATGGGCAGTGTCCTCTTCCTTTAGCCTCAGGCCTGAGGGAGGGTTCTCAACAGAACAAGCAGGCAGGCCTCAGTGACTAAACACTTTCCGGTACTCGAGGAGGGCAGAGAGGGTGGGGAGTGCCAGGTCTGCCTGGCTGTCCAAGGCTACCCTTGTCTCACTTGGCTCTGAAACAGTCTCTGTTCTCCCTCCTCCCCTTTCTGGATCCAAGCCTCCCTTCTCCAAGGCCTGGATGAGACTAGCCAGCATCTCACAACAGAAGCCATAAAAGTTCAAGGCTGTTGCCCCAGAAACCCTGACTGGAGAATAGCTGGCTAGGTCCTGCTTGTTTTTTCCTTAATCAGAAAAGCCCGCTAGGGGATTCGAGGAAGGATCTCAGCTGCCTTCGTGGCTAGAAGTTAGACTGATTCCCTCCAGCCCCTAGAAGGAAGAAAAAGTGGCAACTCTGCATTAATAGTGGGAAGCAAAAGAGACTGTGGAAGGGGGACCCCAAGAGTTAAGAGTGGGGAAGGGGGGAAGGAAAGGAGGTCTGAACTGCTGGCTGCAAAAACCAACTCAAAAAACACCTGGCCTTTCGCCTTTACAAGTGAGTTCTCCAGGACATACTCCAGCCTGCCCTGTTACCACTTCCAAAAGGAAAACATAATTACTGAGAGAAGGTAAGAAAGGTAAGAACCACTGCCCCAGGAAGTAACTCCTACACAATACACATACACACAAACCACATGGGCACCGCAGGGTTGGAGGGCTGATTTCCACAGCGTTCTCATCTTTCAGCTGGGTAAAACAAGCCATCACTTCTGGTTCAGCTTTTACAGCCAATGCAAGAGAACACCGGGTAACACAGAACAGAAACATTAGCACCTCCCATAAATGAATTAATCAGGGACGCATGATGGTTAAACAAGGTAGAGAAAGCTGCTATAGCCACGCTGCTGACAAAGATGCTACACTTCAAAAGAAATGACAGAGCACATTCCCAAGTCACTGGGAGATGATTGCAATTCTGGGTACCAAAGAATCACGAATCTACTTGAGTTAAATCTGCGTAGCTCAGTGCCCCTGGGCAAAAATGAAAATGAAGACTGCTTTCTAACAGCCCCCAGCAAATAAACCGGGAATCACTGGAGTTAATACTTTCAGATGTTGTGGTAGCTACTGCATGTAAATAGGGAAGTTTAATGTAGATGTCTGTAAATATTTCCTTGCATTTCAAAGCAATCGATGCATCCAACCAGAAGGCAGGGCCAAACAGCTTAGTCACCAGCAGGCAGGGCAAATCGCTCCAGCGGTAAAACAAGGCATAAAGTAAACACGGTCATCCTCCTCCCCCACTTGAGCCAGAGCATCAGCTCCCGATATGGCCCCCAGGGAGCAGATGGGTGAATTTCCGTGACTCTTGTCCCCAGCGCCATCCTCTCCCCCATGCTCTTACCTGCTATCCTAAGCACTGCCCTCTCGGCGGGGTCCAGCACTGAGCCCCCTTGAATCTTTCTTTTTGATCTCTCATGTTTAGGCAGATTCCAGGGTAAGGTGTCTCCCGGAGCCGGGGATGCCGAGCCAGATTTCAGGCTGAAATCATCTTCGTCAGAAAAATCCGCAGAGGAAGACATAGAGCAGCGATAGGATGCGTTCCCGGAACTCTACAGAGGATGCCACAGAAAAACACATTAACGGCAAAACACTCACACATGCTCTTCAATTTAAACAACCCTCCCTCTTCACTCCCCCCTTCCAAAAAAAATCGGCTCCGGGATCCTGCACCAGCCTTTGAGATGAGGAGACAGGCAGAAACAAAAATAATGAAACCCAGGGCTCACCATCTTTTCTTGGCCAATCTCTGATAATAGAAACAATATCCAGGCAGTTCCAGTACATGAAGATTTGCACGGAAGAAGTGTGTGGCCTGCGGTCCGGCCACCAGCTCACAAATGACTGGCCCAACAATGAAGCCAGAATCAACAGCCTTCCTGTTACAAATCTATAGTATCTGGCTCCCCCACCAGGACAGGAGAAACATTTCCCATCACTAGACTGCTGGTTAATTCATTAACGCAACTAACTCGAAGTTTCAAAAACAAAGCACAAATGCAGGATGTTGGGTCCCAACTCCTTTCCGTTCCAAGCCGCCTCACTGCTGGAGGCTCCTTTCTGACCGGTTTGGAGCCCCTTGTCTGCTTTATTTCATTTTCTTCGTAAGACTGAAGCAGGTTCCCAGAAAAGAGCAAGGAGGGAGGAAGGGCTGATTCTGAGAAGAGCCTTTTCTTAAGACTGAGCGAACACAAAAGACTGTTTTCAGAAGCCGAGGGCAGCGCCAATAAACAAACATCTGAACTCAGTTTAGAGTTCCCGAGATAATTTAAACCTCTAGCAAAGTAACAGCTGCCAATAATGTAAATGAGAATGATGCTGCACAGCGACAGGAAACAGAGCTCTTCTGGGCTCCTGGTCATTACCCAGTGAAATGAGGAACACCATGCGTTTACCAAAGCTCTCTGCCTGAAGGATAGTCCTCACTTCAGGGAGCGGGACCAAATCACAAAAGGGTTATATCTTCCAGAGAAGGAAAATGCACAAGATGTTATTCCTTCCTTCTTTTGGGGGGTTGTGATCGTGATTATTTAGAAAACCCCTGACTTACTAATGAAACAAGAATGCTGACTGTCCCTGCCAGGAACAGGGTTACAAATAAAGTATCAAAGGGAACTCTTCCTTTTCCCACTGAGAATTCCACTTTGCTGAGGCTCTTGGTGAAGATGCAAAACTGGTATAACTTGAATTCCTGAAATGTAAGTTGCAGCCACGGATTCCTAAGAGGCAAGTTGCAGGCAGGAATCAGTGAGGCGTGCTCCAATCGGAGCAAAAAAAACACTGGGCTGTTCACAAAAGCAGTGGGAACTGCAGCACAAACAGGCCGTGTGAGCCACATCCCAAGGCATGTGAAATAAGCTATAACTGAATCAGGACTTCTGATATGGCTACACATTGTCCACACCATCATTTCAAAGGCTCATGTGAGGCATGTAAGACTTAGCCCCATCCCTTCCTCAAAAAGCAGTTTTCCATTTCATTTTACAGAAAATTTCATCCACTTGGCTACCTTATTTATTAGATTTTGTACGTTTTCCTAGTGGCAATAAGGTTAACAGGTAAACTTGAAGCTAACAAGTACATAACATTGATTTTCTGAGGCTAAACGCCAGAGAGTTGTCAGTGGCACTGACTCATGCGATTATCAACCCAATTTATTTTCCATGCTTTTCCAAAAATTCATTTTGCCCTCTGTGAGGTTTTGTTGTTGGCTGTCTCTGTGAAAAAGGGTGACATTCTTAAGGACTTTTAAAAGGGTATTGGGTTTCTTTGGTTGCTCTGTGTCTTCCTGAAAGTGGCTTCTTACCTGTCCTTACTTAAGGTCATTCTTTATCTGTAAGATTATATTTCTTGTTGCCTGAACTATTTTTGTTGAGTATAGTAATTTGATTATTTATCTTTACAGACTGACTTGTGGAATAACTGTTAAAGAACTGCTCTTTTCCCAAAATTACTGATTATTGAGTTTTGTAGAGTAAATTTTTTTAATGGCCAGAGTCTCAGCTGATTGAATAACAAAATGTGATTTATGCCATGAATAAACACCATTAATCACCAGCAGCCAGATGGGAACAGTTACCACCCAGGACCCAAGGGTGTTGACTGGTGCACTCTAATCTGGTAGTGTCATTGGTAAATAGATAAGAGACAAAAGGAAGAGAAGGCAATCAGTAACACCTCTGTTAGCAATAAACCACAGGAAAATACAGACCACACACGCACCCACAGACACACAGTGAGAGAAATCATACACATTTACATATGGTAAAGTCTTTCCCAGGGTACAGGACTCCAGAGTTTTAAATGATTACATTGTTTCCACAAATATTTCCATAAATACTTTTTAAAAATATAAGGTAGGTAAACCATACAAAATTAGTCCCAACCGAACTCAGAAAATTGAGAATGGATTTAAATGAAACTGCTTTGAAATGGATCAATCCTATTTTTTTTTAAATGTTATATTCTTTATGGACTTGAAATGATTTGCCAAAGCTGTCACTAGCTTGGTGGTTAAAGAAGAACATGAGAGTTCTTTTGTCTTGGGAAAAGCAAACATATTCTCTGACCCAAAGTCCAAAGCCTAACCTTTGATGTGGGGCTTGGAAAGGTAGGACAAAGAAAGATGGCTTCTATGGCCAAAGAAGCCCGAGCTTCCTATTAGTCTAGTCTTATAACCTAACTATGCCTCCCGTGAAAATACAAATACACTATGTCCATCAATAAGAGATGGGTTAAATAAATTATATATACATAGTAGCCCAACACCATGGGCTACTCTGTAACAATTAAACAAAAATGTTGTTGATCTACATTGAGCAAAGAAGGAAGAATTCTTATAGAACAATTCCTTAAAATCTTTGCCTGTGTATGTGTAAATGGATGGATGGATGGATAAATAGATAGGCAGACAGCTAAACCAATACATAAACAATGATTATCTTTGAGTGATGACCAAGATTATGAATAGATTTAATTCTATTCCATGTAATGTTTTAATCCAACACAAATGCACAAAAAGATCGTCAAAAAGAAAATAATACTATGTCAAAGGTCAAAGAAAATATCAAAGACTCTATGAAGAAGTAACTATGTAAGCCAGTGCTTTTAACTGTTCTGGGCTCATGGACAGCCCTGAAAGGTCAATGAAATCTATGGAAACCTCTCTCTCCATGAGCAAATACACACGAACTCTCCAAATCATTTTATGGTATTCACTGACCCACTGACCTCAGGTTAAGACCCCAATTTGCACCATCATTTGTCGTCACCATTTGGCTGTTTGTATGTTGAGAACAAGAGATACAAGAAAAAACTGTGGAGTAAGTACACCCAAAAGGGAACAGAGTAATTATAGAAGTGAAGAAAAGGTTGGCCTAGGTCATAATATTTTTAACAGTTGGACCCTTTTTTATAAATGTCCATGAGCCACCTCTGGACAGATGTCAAATCTCTACAACCAAAAGAACACTAGGTTTTAACAAACAAAAAAATCTTGTATAGTAAGTCCTCACTTAACGTTGTCCATAGGTTCTTGAAAACTGCCACTTTAAGCAAAACAATGAAACAATGAATAAGGAAACCAGTTTTACCTTAGGCTCATTGATATAAACAAGAGTTAATTATGTCACATCTCTATTCACAAAAACATCCCCAAACTCAAAAATAACCAAAATATTTCTATTATTAAACGTTAAAATAAACACGAGCTATACTTACACTTAAAGAAAATTAAGCAAGTAAGATAATTACTCAGTTTTTGATGAATCAGTGGGTGACAGCCTGTGGTAGTGGGTTAAATCAAGGAACAAATGTCTGCAAAGTGAAAACTGTAAGCAGCATCTCCTCTCGCCACACACTTCAAAAAACAGTCCCAATATGGCGGGCTCTCTGATGCTTTCTCACCACATCATTTATTGCCATGCATTTGTTTGATTCTTGTAGACTTCAGAAATTTTTATTATAGAATAATTTCTTTATTCATTCACTCTTTTTTCAACCTGCTTATTCCAGTTCAGGGTCAAGAGTAGCCAGAGTCTGTCCTGGCAACTCAGGACGTAAGGTGGGAACCCACCCTTGACAGGATGCCATTCCATGGCAGGCAAATGCACACTCATACAGACAAACACACACACTCACTCATTCTGGGGCAGTGATGAGTAAGTAACCCACACATATCTTTGGATGTGGGAAGGTCCTGGAGTACCCAGAGAAAACCCTCACAGACATGGGGACAATATGCAGATTCCATACAGGCAGCGGCCCGGCCAGGAATAAATTTTTTTCTAATTAACCTTATAACAAAACAAAGTTATTCAAGGGCCTGCTGTGTCCAGTCTTCTACAGTTATTCAGGCAGTTTTAACAACTGAATTAGATCACCAGAAGGTTTAAACTGACTTTCCTAATAGCCATTCATTCTCCTTGTATAAAAACTCAGATCTCCTAAAGCCAGGACAATTACATAATACAACATTTTTAGAAGGGGAACTGAACAATAACTTCTTTAATTGAAACCCCGGTGGGGGATCATAGATAAGTACAATGGAATTGCCTAAACTGGAAGCTGCCCAGCCTTAGCACCCTGATCTGTAGGAAAGCACCAGGAAATGGTCTTAGCACTCAGCATTCTTCACAGGCAATGGAGAAACAAGTACAGAGATGAGGGTTTGTGAAATAGCTCGTCTTGGAGAACCCCACAGCCTGGGAAGCAAACTTCCACAAACACACAGACTTATGCACATTTCTGTATGTATATTTCAAAATATTTACAAAAAAGTTTTAAATGCACATGAAGAAACAGTTAGACAAATCCCAATTGTGGTGCATCCCACAAGATAAGTGTCCTAGATAATTCAAAAAAAGGTCAATGACATAAAACAGACACACCCATAAAGGACAGACTTCTCTAGATTTAAAAAGACAACAGTGGCACAACAATAAATGCATGAACCTGGGTTGCATTCTGTATTTGGTTTATTTTTTTTAAGCTAAAATGATATTTTCAGGGACAACTGGGAAAATCTGAACATGGAGCATAGACTATTTATTACATGGTATTAGGAAACTATTGTTAATTTTCTAAAGTGTAACAATGGTATTATGATTATGAAGGAAAGTGTCCCTATCTTCAGGAGATAGAGGCTGAGGAAACTTCAAGATTGTTTCAATAGGGGCGGCGCCTGTGGCTCAGTCCGTAAGGCGCTGGCCCCATATACCGAGGGTGGTGGGTTCGAACCCGGCCCCGGCCAAACTGCAACCAAAAAATAGCCGGGCGTTGTGGCAGGCGCCTGTAGTCCCAGCTACTCGGGAGGCTGAGGCAGGAGAATCGCCTAAGCCCAGGAGTTGGAGGTTGCTGTGAGCTGTGTGAGGCCACGGCACTCTACCGAGGGCCATAAAGTGAGACTCTGTCTCTACCAAAAAGGAAAAAAAAAAAAAAGATTGTTTCAATAAAAACCAAAAGGATTATTAAATGTAACAACAGCTGACACTATGTGTGCGTTAGTCTACTCTTTGAACTTTTCTGTGAATCTGAATATTTTTGTCATTAAAAATTGAGGGGAGGGGTGGCGCCTGTGGCTCAGTCGGTAAGGCGCCGGCCTCATATACCGAGGGTGGCGGGTTCAAACCTGGCCCCGGCCAATGCAACCAAAAAAAAAAAAAAAAATAGCCAGGCATTGTGGCAGGCGCCTGTAGTCCCAGCTACTTGGGAGGCTGAGGCAAGAGAATCGCTTAAGCTCAGGAGTTGGAGGTTGCTGTGAGCTGTGTGAGGCCACGGCACTCAACCGAGGGCCATAAAGTGAAACTCTGTCTCTACAAAAAAAAAAAAAAAAATTGAGGGGAAATTGATGTCTTTGTCAGTTTTTTAAAGTGTTGCTTGTTCTAAGCCTATTCTTTACATCAATATTTTCAGGTTACAAGGACACAATGATTTTAGTTTTGACCTAAGAAATTCCTCATAACATTTTTTGATAAACACTTACAGAGGCACTGGAAGCAGTGGCCTAAGATAACGAGCCACTGTAGAAAGATGATCTGATTTCCTCAGTCCTGAGCATAATTTTAGACTGAAAAATAGATATAAAATTTCCTGTGCCATTTATTTAATATATGTTCCCATGAACACAAAGTTCAATATCACATAATTTTTGGTATTTAATATAAGCAAAAATAAGTTTTATTTTTTCTTCAAGATTTAGAAAAAATCAAAGATCCAATTTTTTTTTTTTCTTTTGAGAAAGAGTCTCATTCTGCTGCCCTGGCTAGAGTGCCCTAGCATCACTCCCGGGTACAAGGGATCCTCCTGCCTCAGCCTCCTCAGAAGCTGAGACTATAGGTGTCCAGTATTTAAAAAATGCCCAGCTAATTTTTTTCTATTTTTAGTAGAGATTGGGTCTTGCCTCTTGTTCAGGCTGATTTAAACTCCCGAGCTCAAGGGATCCTCCCACCTCAGCCTCCCAGAGTGCTATGATTAGAGGTGTAAGCCACCACACCCAGCCCTAATTTAAAATACCCTAAGTTAGGTAAGTAAAAATACTAACTTCCTACATGTTATATAAAAATACACTGTATGGCCAAAGACTATCCTTAAATAATTAGTTTTTTATTTAAAGATAAGTCAATAAGCAATAGCATAATACTTGATTTTAGAGGTCCCAAGGAAAACAACCTCTACCATATATACAAGGATACAGAAGAAAACAGTAAAGGAAAATAGGAGAAAATGTGTTTAACTCCTAAAGACAAAATGAAATGTAGTAAATTTGGGGGATCTCATGCTTGCTTTAATTAAAAAATACTTTTAGGGCAGGGAATGGTGGCTCATGCCTATAATCCTAGCACTTTGGAAGGCCAAGACAGGAGGACTGCTTAAAGCCAGGAATACAAGATCAGCCAGGGCAACATAGCAAGACCCTGTCTCTACAGAAAAAAAATACAAAAATTAGCTAGATGTGGTGGTGTGGGCCTGCAGTCCCAGCTATTTGGGAGGCCAAGGCAGGAGGATCGCTTGAGCATGGGAGTTTGAGACTGCAGTGAGCCCAGCCTAGTCAAGACAGACAGACCCTGTCTCAAAAAAAACAAATAAAAAATGTCAAATAAATAGCTCTTAATTAGTCTCTCAGGGGAAATCACCTTAATAAAGTGGGGGTGGGGGTATCTGATTTGGTAAGTCCTCCACTAGCTCTCTCTCCTTTGAGAGAATATTTATAGGAGCTCTGAACTCTTGAGAGGTGGAGGAGCCTGAGTATAGCTGGAGAGGAAGGAAAGTTTGGAGGCAGAGGGAACGAGAAGATTACTGCTAGGTTCTGACCCCAGAGAGGAGGCTTTAGGCCAATGGTTCTCAACCTTCCCAATGCTACAAGGTATTTTCATTGTTAAAAAGGGGTCACGACCCACAGGTTGAGAACCACTGCTTTAGGCAAAGAGTTAAAAAAGTCAAAGGATTCTTTCTAGGTGGAGAGCCCCAGTTCATCAGCCTATTAGAGAACACTGGAATTCAGGACACAAACCCTTTTTTTTTTAGAGACAGAGTCTCATTTTATCGCCCTTGGTAGACTGCCATGGTGTCACACAGCTCACAGCAACCTCAAACTCCTGGGCTTAGGTGATCCTCTTGCCTCAGCCTCCCGAGTAGCTGGGACTACAGGTGCTCGCCACAACGCCCAGCTATTTTTTGTTGCAGTTTGGCCAGGGCCGGGTTTGAACCCGCCACCCTTGGTATATGAGGCCTGCGCAACTACCCACTGTGCCCCAGGCACCACCCCAGGACACAAACCCTTTCTAAGGTACGCCTATAATTATCCATTGGTTAAAATACCCTTAATACTGTATTTCTAGGAAAACTGAGCTTGCTGAGGGGACACAGGAGAGAGAAATTTTCCATCTTCATTTTCCCCTAGCTGAGTAGTCTCTCTCACCACTATGTGAAGTCAGTATCAAAGATTTGTTTCCTTCCTTTTTTAAAGCTGAGCAGTGTTCCATTGTGTATATATACCACATTTTCTTTATCCCTTCAATGGCTGATGAACACTTAGGGTGATTCCTCTCATCTTGGCTACTGTGAATAACGGTGCAATGACCAGGGGAGTGCAATTCTCTCTTCAAACTATTAATTTCAGTTCCCACTAGTAGCATGGCTTTAAATTCTAGACAATCATTGCTTCGCTCTAGGACACTGTACAAGACTCTTTCAGTTTAACAAGTATATTCTAGCTGGACGTATCATTAATTAAGTGAGTGTAATCAGGGACTACACTAAGCTTTCTCATTCACTATCTCATTTAATACTCACTGAAAACCAATAAGGAAACAGATATTTAGGGAGGTTAAGTAGCTTATCCACAATCATTCTGTCAGGACAAGGTGGAGGCAACATTCTCATCCAGGTCATTTTGATTCCGAAGCCCCTGCCCTTGACCACATGAAATGCAGTCCAACCACTACAGGAACATATAACACACTCACAGCCCCCAAAGATCTTACCATTGCTTTGCAGAGATCAAAACAATCAGACTTGATCTGGGTTCAGTACTAGGTCCAAAGCATAGAAATGACCCGGAGACAGGTGTCAGTTTAAAATAAAAAGAAACATCCAAAAATATGTGACTACAGTACACACAAGGACTGCTGCGTGTGTGGTGAGCATCCTCCTACTCAAGGTCCCAAGCCTTCACCTGCTCTACAGTCTCCTTCCTACTCTTAAGATTCTTTGATCCTATGTGCTCCCACACTTCCACAAATCTCCCCAAATAGGTTACAGATAATAAGAAAACCATGTAAAGTATCAAAATACCAAATTTTTCTAAAAATCTTTCAAAAATTTCACAAATTGTTTTGTAAGTCCATCTAAATCCAATCATACCAAAATTTCATAGAGACATCAAGAACTACCTTGAATATCTACATATAATAGTCTTTCTAAACAAAGGAAAACAAACATATCTCTGAAAATAGCCCCCCCAAACAGAAATACATTAGGAAACTCAAATAATAAAAACATACCTTTAACAAGAAAATACTTAACCTTATCATTTAAATGGGTATATATTTATGTCAGTCAATGAAAAAAATGTCTTAAGCACACACAAGCTGCTTCTTTTTTTTTTGTAGAGACAGAGTCTCACTTTACCGTCTTCAGTAGAGTGCCATGATGTCACAGGACTCACAGCAACCTCTAGCTTTTGGGCTTCAGCGATTCTCCTGCCTCAGCCTCCCAAGCAGCTAGGACTACAGGCGCCCGCCACAACGCCTGGCTACTTTTTGGTTGCAGTTCAGCCAGGGCTGGGTTTGAACCCGCCACCCTCGATATATGGGGCCGGTGCCCTACTCCCTGAGCCACAGGCACCACCCACAAGCTGCTTCTTTAGAGGAACCTAAAATGTAACTGGGAAGGCAGAGGTGAGAAAATAGCAAACTTACAATTAAATATCATCTAATCTTCATGTATTATACTTTAATATGTCTTCCACTGGAATAATATAAATATGTAGTATACTCATAAGAATATGATTCAGAGTATAAAATCAATTAGCAGAGAGACACTGAGTCAGTCTAAATCATCCACGGTTCCTTCAGAAGCCAGGGTGGAGATGCAGTTCCCTACTCAGCTCATTCTTCCAAGAGTACCCTGCCTAAAAATGCATGTAGATGCATTGTGGCTGGCCTACCCATTTAAAAAAACAAATTAATGTCAAATACTTAAAAGTTGGGAAATTTCAAACTAGGCAAGATGGCGGCCAAATAACAGCTTCCCTGCAACTGGGCACAGTGAGTCTGGAGAGATAAGACTCCAGGCGTCTCTGGCTTGTGGGATCTGCCTATAATCATCCCTTTGAGGATACAGGGAGTCAGCAAGGGACTTCTGGACCCAAGAGGAAGACAAAAACAGTGGAAAACTGGCAAGTGGTTGTGTGTGTTTGATCCACCTAATCCTGCCAGCAGTCCTGGGTACAAGCAGCAGTGAGACTGCAAACCAGAAAGGCCTTACCTGTGAACTGCTTCAGTGTTTTTGGACTTGGCACTCAGTTGAACTGCCTTGGGGAGAGCTTGAGGAAGAGTGCGGAGAACTTTGGGCATTGAGTACGGCCCCAGACTGAGCCGCTGAGCCAGACGGAGCTAATAGTGTTTGACTGTGGGCCACAGGGAGCCATTGTGAGAGAACTGCCCCGGCAAGCTCTGCCCTCAGGGTAGCAGAGCAAGGATCTGGCGGGAGCTAGTAACCTTGTGACTGAGCAGCCTAAAGGCGGGGACTGAGCTGCCTTAAGGCCTTAACCCTCAGGGGAAGACTGAGACCAGTTTTGGCACACTGGAGCCTTAGGCTGTTGCCCTGAGTAGAGTACAGGGGCATCACAGCTCATAGCAACCTCAAACTCCTGGGCTTGGTGCTACCCAGACCTCCATAAGAGTTGCGCCATGACCCCGAACCCATGATCCACGCCCGCAGGGCCTCCGCATGCCCTGACCAGGAACTGCAGGAGCCGCGCAACCCTGCGTCCTCCCTCCTGTAACCTCCTTACCTCCACACCGGCCCGATCGTCTGGCCAGGGACTCTGGTAGCCATGTGCTCTCCAGAGCCCTCCCTACCTCTGCAGCAGAGCCCTTCTCCTGGCCAGAGACTGCTGGAGCCTTGGGCTCTCTATGCCAAGTCACTGGGTGCCAGGCACTCCCAGAACTGTGCACACCACCTCCCGCCCTGTTGCTGGATCCGGGTGTGTCACACACCGGAGCTGCTTCCACAACCAAAACTCCTTGGCTGGGGCAGGAGGAACCCAGAGGAACTACACACGGTCACTCCCTACAAAGATCCAGCAACAATAAAGTGATCTCGCTGGGGTGTAATCTTGGAGAGACACCTCCCCAACTCTGAGGACGGCCAGAGGCAATGGTGAAAAACAATCATGAGGCAAAATCAACAGAAAAATTCTGGCAATATGAATAATCACAGTAGATCAACTCCCCCAAGGATCAATGGGGCAGAAACAGCACAAGATCCCATTCACAGACAAATAGCTGAGATGCCAGAAATCGAATTCAGAATCTGGATAGCAAATAAGATCGAATTAGAATTCCAAGCAGTAAACCAAAATATATCTCAAGAATTCAATGAATTCAAAGACCAAATGATGAAAGATTTTGACACATTGAGACAAAAAGTTGCAGCCCTCAAAGATCTGAGATCTCATTCTGTTACTGAGAAACACAGTAGAATCCCTCAGTAACAGAATGGAGTAAGCAGAAGAAAGGATTTCTGACATTGAAGACAAAGCTTTCGAATGCTCCCAAACTCTCATAGAGGAAGAAAAATGGAGGGCAAAAACAGATCACTCTCTCAGAGAGCTCTCGGATAATTTGAAGAAAACCAATATTCATCTTATAGGGATCCCCAAAAGTGACGAAGTGGCTTCACAAGGTACAGAGTCTCGTCTCCATAAGATTATGAAAGAGAACTTTCCAGACGTGCCAAGAGATTGTGAAATTCAGATAGCTGACAGTTTCAGAACTCCAGCACGACTCAACCCAAATAAGACATCCCCCAGACACATCATAATCAATTTCACTAAAGTTAATATGAAGGAGAAAATTCTGAAAGCAGCCAGACAAAAGAAAACCATCACCTACAAGGGCAAGAATATTAGAATAACTGCAGATCTCTCTGCTGAAATCTTTCAAGCTAGAAGAGGATGGTCATCGACTTTTAATCTTTAAAACAAAATAAGTTTCAAACCAGGATCCTGTACTTAGCTAAACTAAGTTTCATTTATGACGGAGAAATTAAATACTTCAATGACATTCACATGTTGAAGAAATTTGCCATAACTAAACCAGCTCTCCAGGATATTCTCAGACCTATCCTCCATAAAGACCAGCATAATCCTCCACCACAAAAGTAAACCCACCCAGAAAATTTTGATCAAATTCCACTTCACAGTTGCAAAAGGATTAAAAATGTCCACCGGACTCTTGAAAGGCTTATCTTCTCAATTAATGTGAATGGTTTAAACTGTCCTCTAAAGAGGCACAGGTTGGCGGACTGGATACAAAAACTCAAGCCAGATATCTGCTACCTACAAGAATCGCATCTTACATTCAAAGACAAATATAGACTCAAGGTGAAGGGATGGTCATCTACACTCCAGGCAAATGGAAAGCAGAAAAAAGCAGGTGTTGCAATCCTATTTGCAGATGCAATAGGCTTTAAACCAACCAAAATAAGGAAGGATAAGGATGGATACTTCATATTTGTTAAAGGTAATACTCAATATGATGAGATTTCAATTATTAATATTTATGTACCCAACCAAAACACAACTCAATTTATAAGAGAAACTCTAACAGACATGAGCAACTTGATTTCCTCCAGTTCCATAGTAGTTAAAGATTTTAACACCCCTTTAGCAGTGCTGGATAGATCCTCCAAAAATAAGCTAACCAAAGAAATGTTAGATTTAATCTTAACCATTCAACATCTGGACTGAACAGACATCTACAGAACATTTCAACCCAACAAAATTGAATACACATTCTTCTCATCAGCCCACGGAACATACTCCAAAATCGACCACATCCTAGGCCACAAATCTCACCTCAGCAAATTAAAAAATATATATATATTCCTTGCATCTTCTCAGAACATCATGAAATAAAAGTTGAACAGGAACCCGCATACCCATACAAAAACATAGAAGCTAAACAACCTTATGCTGAAGGATAGATGGGTTATAGACAAGATTAAGAAGGAAATCACCAAATTTTTGGAACAAAACAACAATCAAGACATGAATTACCAGAACCTCTGGGATACTGCAAAGGGAGTCCTAAGAGGGAAATTTATAGCACTGCAAGCCTTCCTCAAGAAAACGGAAAGAGAGGAAGTTAATAACGTAATGGGACATCTCAAGCAAGGAAGAACACTCCAACCCCAAACCCAGCAGAAGAAAAGAAATAAACAAAATCAGAGCAGAACTAAATGAAATTGAAAACAAAAGAATTATACAACAGATCAATAAATCCAAAAGTTGTTTTTTTTGAAAAGATCAATAAAATAGATAAACCTTTGGCCAAACTAACCAGGAAAAAAAGAGTAAAATCTCTAATTTCATCAATCAGAAATGATAACAATGAAATAACAACAGACCCCTCAGAAATTCAAAAAATCCTTAATGAATACTACAAGAAACTCTACTCTCAGATATATGAAAATCTGAAAGAAATCGACCAGTACCTGGAAGTACGCCACCTACCAAGACTCAGCCAGAATGAAGTGGAAATGTTGAACAGGCCTATATCAAGTTCTGAAATAGCATCAACTATACAAAATCTCCCTAAAAAGAAAAGCCCAGGACCAGATGGCTTTACATCAGAATTCTACCAAACCTTTAAAGAAGAACTAGTACCTATATTACTAAACCACTTCCAAAATATAGAAAAAGAAAGAATATTACCCAACACATTCTACAAAGCAAATATCACCTTGATCCCCAAACCAGGGAAAGACCCAACAAGAAAAGGAAATTATAGACCAATATCACTAATGAATATTGATGCTAAAATACTCAATAAGATCCTAACAAACAGAATCCAACAACACATCAAAAAAATTATACACCACGACCAAGTGGAATTTATCCCAGGGTCTCAAGTCTGGTTCAATATACATAAATCTATAAACGTAATTCAGCACATAAACAAATTAAAAAATTAAGACCATATGATTCTTTCAATTGATGCAGAAAAAGCTTTTGATAACATCCAGCATCCCTTCATGATCAGAGCACTTAAGAAAATTGGTATAGAAGGGACATTTCTTATACTGATAGAGGCCATCTACAGCAAACCCACAGCCAACATCGTATTGAATGGAGTTAAATTGAAATCATTTCCACTTAGATCAGGAACCAGGTAAGGTTGCCCTTTGTCCCCATTGCTCTTTAACACTGTAATGGAAGTTTTAGCCATCGCAATTAGAGAAGAAAAGGCGTTCAAGGGTATCCACATAGGGTCAAAAGAGATCAAACTTTCACTCTTCACAGATGATATGATCGTGTATCTGGATAACACTAAGGATTCTACTACAAAACTTGTAGAAGTGATCAAGGAATACAGCAATGTTTCAGGCTACAAGAACAACCACCCATAAATCTGTAGCCTTTATATATACCAACAATAACCAAGCGAAAATACAGTCAAGGACTCTATTCTTTTCACAGTAGTGCCAAAGAAGATGAAATATTTGGGAGTATACCTAACAAAGGACATGAAAGATCTCTAAAAAGAGAACTATGAAACTTTAAGAAAAGAAATAGCTGAAGATGTTAACAAATGGAAAAACATACCATGCTCATGGCTGGGAAGAATCAACATTGTTAAAATGTCAATACTACCCAAAGCAATATGTAATTTTAATGCAACTCCTATTAAAGCTCCATTGTCATATTTTAAAGATCTTGAAAAAATAATACTTCTTTTTATATGGAATCATAAAAAACCTGAAATAGCCAAAAGGTTACTCAGCAATAAAACACAGCAGGAGGAATCACGCTACCAGATCTGAGACTGTACTATAAATCGATAGTGATCAAAATAGCATGGTATTGGCACAAAAACAGAAGTAGATGTTTGGAACAGAATAGAAAACCAAGAGATGAATCCAGCTACTTACCGTTATTTGATCTTTGACAAGCCAATTAAAAACATTCAGTGGGGAAAAGATTCCCTATTTAACAAATGGTGCTGGGTGAACTGGCTGGCAACCTGTAGAAGATTGAAACTGGATCCACACCTTTCACCATTAACTAAGATAGACTCTCACTGGATAAAAGATTTAAACAAGACATGAAACTATAAAAATACTTGAAGAAAGTGCAGGGAAAACTCTTGAAGGAATCGGCCTGGGTGAATATTTTATGAGGAGGACTCCCCAGGCAATTGAAGCAGTATCAAAAATACATTACTGGGACCTGATCAAACTAAAAAGCTTCTGCACAACCAAGAACACAGTAAGTAAAGCAAGCAGACAGCCCTCAGAATGGGACAAAATATTTGCAGGTTATACCTCTGATAAAGGTCTAATAACCAGAATCCACAGAGAACTCAAACGTATTAGCAAGAAAAGAACATGTGACCCCATCTCAGGGTGGGCAAGGGACTTAAAAAGAAACTTCTCTAAAGAAGACAGATGCACGATCTACAAAAACATGAAAAAAAGCTCATTATCCTTAATCATCAGAGAAATGCAAATCAAAACTACTTTGAGATATCACCTAACCCCAGTAAGAGTAGCCCACATAACAAAATCCCAAAACCAGAGATGTTGGCGTGGATGTGGAGAAAAGGGCACACTTCTACACTGCTGGTGGGAATACACACTAATAACGTTCCTTCTGGAAGGATGTTTGGAGAATACTTATAGACCTAAAAATAGACCTGCCATTCGATCCTATAATTCCTTTACTAGGTTTAAACCCAGAAGACCAAAAATCACAATATAACAAAGACATCTGTACCAGAATGTTTATTGCAGCCCAATTCATAATTGCTAAGTTATGGAAGAAGCCCAAGTGCCCATTGACCCACGAATGGACTAGCAAATTGTGGTACATGTACACCATGGAATATTATGCAGCCTTCAAGAAAGATGGAGACTTTACCTCTTTCATATTTACATGGATGGAGCTGGAACATATTCTTCTTAGCAAAGTATCTCAGGAATGGAAGAAAAAGTATCTAATGTACTCAGCCCTACTATGAAGCTAAATTATAGCTTTCACATGAAGGCTATAACCCAACTATAGCACAAGACTATGAGGAAAGGGCCAAGGAAGGAGAAGGGAGGGGAGAGGTTAGATTGGAGGGAAGATAATGGGTGGGGCCACACCTACGGTGCATCTTAGAATGGGTACAGGCAAAACTTACTAAAGGCAGAATACAAATGTCTACATACAATAACTAAGAAAATGCCATGGAGGCTACGTTGAACAGTTTGCTGAGAATATTTCAGATTGTATATGAAACCAGCACATTGTACCCCTTGATTGCACTAATGTACACAGCTATGATTTAACAATTAAAAAAAAAAAAGGGAGAGAAAACATAATTAAAAAAAAAAAAAGTTGGGAAATTTCATGTGAAACTCAGATGTGCAACACTGGCCTACTAGTGGTTTCCCCATATAAAGGAATTGTGCTTTCCAGGACGACAGAGACTTATGTGGCCTACTGTATTCACTTACGATACCTGTCCCCTGCAGCCATGTGAGCTTGGAACCCCTGGCATAAAGTAAAGGATGAGGGACATTGTTTCATTCAGAGTAAAGGAATGATAGAGGTGGGGGAAATGGGGGTCATGATTATCAATAGAAAGGGGAAGAAATTTCTAAAATAGGAAGAAAACTAGACAAGAGAGGACAAAACAAAACAAAAAGGTCACTGGGGCAGCGCCTGTGGCTCAGTGGGTTGGGCGCCAGCCCCATATACCGAGGGTGGTAGTTTCAAACCCGATTCCAGCCAAATTGCGACAACAACAAAAAATAGCTGGGCAATGTGGTAGGCGTAGTCCCAGCTACTCGGGAGGCTGAGGCATGAGAATCACCTAAGCCCAGAAGTTGGAGGTTGGTGTGAGCTGTGATGCCATAGCACTCTACCGAGGGCAATAAAGTGAAACTCTGTCTCTATAAGAAAAAAAAAAGTCACTATCACACTATTTTAGTTACATGAATGTGAAACAAAAATAGGTAATGCCATGCTTCCACAGATCCAAGTGCTGATCTCATTTTGCTCCACCCCCCAAAACCCTGATTAATGTTTCAAATGGCCAGAAAATGGAAAAGAACTGATGACTCATGTAAATGCTGCCTCAAGATGTGCATGCACCTAGGGGCCCTACACACATGGAGACTGCTGCTGACTCCCTGCTGGCCTCACTCCCACCTGCCTGTGATCACCCTGCTTCTACACCTCTCTCTCCTTCCTCTAGCATGGGAGAGACTCGGATTCAAAGAATCTCATGGCCAGGATATCGTTATGACTTCTGTTGTAAGGAAAATGTGGATGCTCAGCTATTAAAAGACAGGATCTTTGTAGAGACCAAACCCCACCTGCCATCTATGCTGTTTTGTCAGAAAGTTAAAGATATGTACATGTTATGCCAAAGACTAAATGTTGGGTGAAAGCTGTGTGACCATGGGAAAATTGCTTGGCTTCTCTGGGCTTTGGTTTTCTCATCTGAGAAACAAGAAACATAATAGTACCATCACATAGGGTTTTAGTAGAAGAATAAATAATACATGAAAAAATGCTTAGGGTAGGGCGTCCCCTGTGGCTCAGTTTGTAGGGTATCGGCCCCATATATTGAGGGTGGCGGGTTCAAACCCGACCCTGGCCAAACAGCAACAACAACAAAAAAAAAATAGCTGAGCACTGGGGCAGGCACCTGTAGTCCCAGCTACTCGGGAGGCTGAGGCAAGGGAATCAGCTAAGCCCAAGAGCTGGAGGTTGCTGTGAGCTGTGACACAGCACTCTATCCAGGGCGATAAAGTGAGACTCTGTCTCAAAAAAAAAAAAAATGCTCAGAGCAATGCCCAACACAGAGGAAGCATTAGTAAATTTTGGCGATTAGGGGATGTTACCTATTCACACTTGTTTGTTCCAGGGGTCGATAACTAACTACAGCTGAGCCATTATGACCATCACTCCAAGAAACATGAAATAAGAGAGACACAGAGACCAGAAGTTACTGGAACCAGATCACCTTAATAACAGCTCTCAGGAGACCAAGCCTGTGAAGTTTCCATATTTATCTGCCTAAATTTGGTTAGGATGTCCATGTATCTTTCCAATACATTCCTCTTTTTTTTTTTTTTTTTGTAGAGACAGAGTCTCACTGTACCGCCCTCGGGTAGAGTGCCGTGGCATCACACAGCTCACAGCAACCTCTAACTCTTGGGCTTACGCGATTCTCTTGCCTCAGCCTCCCAAGCAGCTGGGACTACAGGCGCCCACCACAACGCCCGGCTATTTTTTGTTGCAGTTTGGCCGGGGCTGGGCCTGAACCTGCCATCCTCGGCATATGGGGCCGGCGCCCTACTCACTGAGCCACAGGCGCCACCCCACATTCCTCTTTTTTTAATCTTAAATTCAGTGGATTTTTTTCTTTTACGTTGATTGTCTCCACTGCTAAAGACAACAAAAACTCAGACAAACACATTAGTATTAAAAAAGCAATTACAGATGTTCAAATTTTTCCTTACTAACACACAAGCAAGGTTCTATCTTTATACCTTCCTTGTGCTTCCATTTTCATTATCTGTCTTCATTCAGGAGACTTCAGAAAACTGCTTTTTGATAATAGCTTTTACATAGTGATTCTTTCACTTCAAACAGTTACTACTTAAGTTACAAGCAAGAATTACTTTTTCATTAAAAACAAAAGGCTTTATTATCACCCAGAAGCAGAGTCTATGAAACTTTTAGTACCTGGCATTCCCACTTCCCTCTGCTGAGGAAAGGAGGGCTGTTCCATGTGCATTAAGTGAAAACAACTTTTCTACCTTAAGCCACGCCTGACTGCGACTAGAGACCAATGCCTGCACATACAGAGGTCCACTGCATCTGAGCTGCCTTGGTGGAAAACTCTGCTCAGCTGGGAAACTTCATATTGCACGGCAGCAAACTAAACTGCAGCCTCCCCTCTGGGAAATAAATGCTAAGTTCATTTCAAATGCCCTTAATAATATTTGCGTTTTCCCTAAGATCTGCTGCACATACCAGTCTTAGAACACCTGAGATCCACCCAGAATAACTATGTGGCTCAAGTCCCCAGTTTGCACTAAGGGCCACTGCAAGTTTCATTTTGTCTTTTGCGATAGATCTCCCATTCCCAAGGTGACTGGGCCTGGCCTTCCTTGCTTTGTCCCTAGCGGAAGCTGCGTAGCAGGACAGGATGCACAAGCAGCCTGCGAGATCTGACTTTTATCTTCCACAAGCCTAAATATGTTGAGACTAGGTCACAGAAAGAGACAGAGGCCTGGAGAAAAACACATTCTCAGCCTTTAAAAAGACCCCCTTGGGCTAAAGAAAGAATCTGTGGGTCCTGGAGCAGAGAATTTCCTAAATCCCAGAAGAGGACTTAGAGATGGCTGCCTGGTATGTCTACGAGAAGAGAGCACAAGGTTAACCTTTCAGAGGATGCCTTTGTCCTGAGAATAACCCAGATGCGGTCTGCAGGGCCCGGTGGGGAAGTCACAGGAGGCTGACAACACAACCCGGAGGCACAAATGTTCCCTCCAATTCACTGACACCCTGGCCTTCATTTTACAACAGCTCTCAGTGGGAGGAAAAAGGGAGCACCAAGCCTGGTATGACGGAGCTCTGAGAGTCAGGACCTGAGTTAAGTTGGTAAAAGAAAAATGTGATATATGTTCCACTGGTATTTATAGACTAAGATACAGATTGCCTGTGTGGGCAGTGGGTATTGCTGATCTACTTCAGGAGCCCCCAGTGAACATCTGTTGAATGAATTCATTGGCCTCAGAAGTTGGGTCCCATATGAGTAGAGATTCAGAGAGGAAGTTCTGCCACAACTAGGGCTAAAAATGCCCTGAGTGTGTGTGTGTGTGGGGGTGTGTGTGTGTGTGTGTATGAAAGAGAGAGACTGGGAGGCACCTGTGGCTCAGTGAGCAGGGCGCCGGCCCCATATGCCAAGGGTGGCGGGTTCAAACCCAGCCCCGGCCAAACTGCAATAAAAAAATAGCCGGGCGTTGTGGCGGGCACCTGTAGTCCCAGCTACTCGGGAGGCTGAGGCAAGAGAATCGCTTAAGCCCAGGAGTTGGAGGTTGCTGTGAGCTGTGTGACACCACGGCACTCTACCGAGGGCCATAAAGTGAAACTCTGTCTCTACAAAAAAAAAAAAAAGAAAGAGACAGAGACAGAGAAAACACACCAGCAAGATCACCAAAGCAGCTCCCTCCTCTTCCATCTCCCACTTCCCCCAGCACCGCTTTCCATTCTAAGGCTGCTGTGAATTACTCTAGAGCCAGGTAAGAAAGGAATATATATTTGCTTGCTTGCTTATTGCCACCTTATTCCAAAACAGGTAATAAAGTAACTAATAAGAAGACAGTGGGGAGAATGAGGAGATGTTGAGACCTACGAGCTATCCAACCAGCACCCCAGAATAAGAAATGGGAGAAGCATAAGGTGCTTACAAAGTGTAAAGTGGAAGTGGCTCAGATGAGGCTGGGGAAGCAGGTGGGAGCTGGAGATCATGTCGGGTCTTGCACAAAGTGCTAGGGCCTAGATTTAATCTGGCAGGAGCTAGATTGTACCCGAAGGGTTGTAAGTCATTTGTTGCGACAGCTGGGTGACTCATGGACTGGACAGGGGTCAACCTCAGCAGCCAAGATTAGCTGGCAGCTACTGCAAGAGTCCAGTAATAAATGATGAGCAGCTGACTGAAATCACTGAAATTGGGGTTGGCAAGGAGAATATGGATATGAGAAATATTTAGAGGCTAAAAAAAGACAAGCCGAGAAGAAGGCTGGTGTGTGGCTGTTAGGATAAGATGGTAGCTTACCAAAAAGAGTGAGGGTAGGTCAGGCAGAACTGTAACACATGGGTCATTAAAAAAGTTTTAGATACACAAAACTCAAGAAACCTAAAATCTAGGCTGGGAGCGATTGCTCACACCAATAACCCCAGCCCTCTGGGAAGCCAAGGCGGGTGGATTGCCTGAGCTCACAGGTTCCAGACCCGCCTGAGCCAGAGTGAGACCACAGTATCTAAAAATAGCCAGGCGTTGTGGCCGGCGCCTGTAGTCCCAGCTACTCGGGAGGATGAGGCAAGAGAATCGCTTAAGCTCAAGAGTTTGAGGTTGCTGTGAGCTATGATGCTACAGCCCTCTACAGAGGGAGACAAAGTGAGACTCTCAAAAGAAAAAGAAAAGAAATATAAAATCTGTGCAGACAGAAAAAAATGAAGCCCTTCCAGCAATACTAATAAGCTGAGCAAATTGAAACTTGCATGGGTGACTCAGAAGGAGGCTGTTGACTGACTGTTTCTAAGAAGTGAAATAATAGACCATAACAGTCTGTCTCTAAACTTTCATAGTAACCCACAGAGTAGGCAACCAGAGAAGAGCAGTAGGAAGAAGAGTGGGTCCCAGGCAAGCCACACAAGGAGGGCATGCAATGTCAAGGCTCTTTCTGCGAAGCCACCCAGTGCCTGATGACTCAGATTGATTTAAGGTAGGAGGCCGGCTAGATCGTGACCTGCAAAAAACCTGCACTTCCCAAGACAGCCTTGGACCCTGACTGCAAGGAGAGACCTGTGCAGACTTGCTCCTGAGAGAAGCTGTAGGTGGTCAGCTTCATGCACCGATCTGATGAGAGCGTAGCATGCTGGTAACAAAGCATTACCGAGCCACTCTACCCTCTATTTGTCCTTTCCTCATACGCAGAGAGCCAAGAGTGCACAAAGCATCTCATTCATTGTCCATCACTGTTGTATTGGAGAAGATAACAAACGTGCCACTTACACATATTTCCTGCAATATTTTATGAGCCAGGATATTATTCCACTTAAAAACACAAAAATGACAATACCCATATTATCATCTGACTTCTAATTGTCTAGCAGCAATAGGTAAAGTGTTCCCACTGCACTTATAAAGTGTAGCACTCACTCTTCACAGGGCCACCAGGGCCCTCTTCCTGTTACGATCCCGTGCTCCAGCTGCAGAGCCCCACACCCGACTCCTCCTTAGTTAGTCATGATGTGTACTTAGGATCTGTGTGAATTCCGATCCCTGACCTTCTCCCTTCCCAGCTGCCCTCCTGACCCTGAAATATTGCTTAAGGATTTTTTCTCCTCCCTTTCTCAACAAGGGCTTTCTCAGGTAGCATAACAGCCTCCTCCAACAATGACATAAAACAAACAGGAATTTTTTTAAAAATGTATGTGTCCAGAAAATGATATGGTGAATTGTATCAGAAACACACACACACATCATACAACATATGAACAGCTGTTCCCTTGCACTGTGCTTCATTCTCCTCCTGAACTGACCCTGTGTTTGTGTCCAAACACTGGAAAGCTGGCAGGTGAAGAATCCAGGTACTTTCAAAAGTCTATTCAACGAAAATCACTGTTAATTGGTGTGATGATTAATATTCCATGTCAACTTGGCTAGGTTATGATACCCAGTTTTTGGTAAGATATCAGTCTAGATGTTATCTGAAGCAATTTTTTAGGTATATTAACATTTAAATCAGTAAGCTTCAAGTAAGGCAGATTGCCCTCCAGAGTGTGGATGGGACTCATCTGGTTACTATAAGGCCTTCGGAGTGAAGAGTAAAGAAGGAATTGTCCTCAAGACTGCACCATAGAAACCTGATAGGGTGCAGTGGCTCACACCTGTAATCCTTGCACTCTGGGAGGCTGAGATGGGTGGGTTGCTTGAGCTCAGGAGGTGAAGACCAGTCTGAGCAAGAGCAAGACCCTGTCTCTACCAAAAACAGAAAAACCATCTGGGCCTGTGGCAGGGACCTGTAATCCCAGGTACTTGGGAGGCTGAGGCAAGAAGATAACTTGACCCCCTCAAACCCAAGAGTTTGAGGTTGCTGTGAGCTATGATGCCATGACACTCTACCCAGAGCAACAGAGTAAAACAAGAAAGAAAGAAGAGAGAGGGGAGAAGAGAGGGGAGGGCAGGGGAGGGAAGAGGAGAGGGGAGGGGAGAGGCGAGGCCCAAAGTTTCCAGCATGATGGCTTGAGGAATTCAGAATCAACCCTGCAATATTAACTCTTACCTGAATTTCCAGCCTGCTTGTTTGCCCTACATTTTCAGATCTGCTAGCCCCACAACTACATGAGCTAATTTTAAAATAAATAAACACGTGTGTGTGTGTCTGAAAATCAATATGTCTTATTAGTTCTGTTTCTCTGGAGAACCCTAACTAAACACAACTGGCTACCATGTTGTTTTAGAAGAGGTTTATGACTCACCTTTACTACATTTCAGGGAAGTAGAAACACCAGCTACAACTCACACTTTACAATTTTATAGGAAGAAAAACTATGCAACACTTTTTCCTGACTGAGTTAGAAAACCACAATGCTTCCTCCAGTTCCATAGTTAACTAACCATACTACTATATAAGAAACTTATTTAACCTCTCTGAATTGTTCATAGTTAAACTGTGGGTAAATATACCTGTTTTGCTAGATATTAGACAGGACTAAAATGAAACAATTCATACAAATCCTCTAATATGATGCCTACCTAGCATGTGATACCCAACACATTTTCACAGCCTTTTATTCTAAGACAGAAAGATAAAATGAAAACCAGGTATAAAGTACTTAGGTAGCAGTAATTGTAATTATATTACGAAAAAGTGTCTCATTATGACAACTTAGAAAAAATTTCTATCTCCCTTCACATACCTACACACCATTGCCTAAAATTCCAATAAGAAAGATTTATCTAATCAATCTTTCTAGGGATGAAAAACATTAAGTGGTACATTATTAATCATTTATAATTCAGACTATGCCTTATATTAATGTTTTGATAACACAAAAAGGGAACACTGAGACTCCTAGAGGTAACGAAAGATAAACTCTGCCTATTTCACTATTTTTCTTGGAACCATTTCTGACCATTACAGAGAGAGAGGTTTGAGGAGTCAAATTAGTCTGTCCTAACACAGACAAGCATGGACAGGCCCAATTCAGAATACTACTCAAGAGAAATACGACCTGAAACACAGGCTTTTAACTTAACTGTGACAATCCACCCTGTTTTAACTTAACTGTGACAATCCACCCGTCTGCTTCTCTAGGCCAGAGTGAAAGCTCATCATTACTGCTCTGTTGAGTCGCAGAGACAGATGGCCTTATCTCACCTGCCTTCCTGATTCTCCAGGGAGAATATAATCTTTGATGTGATCTGACAAAGTCAGAAGATCTGCTACCAAAAACTGGTGCCACAATGTCTGAAATGCTCCCGTGACAGAGTCGCTCTTCCAGGTTTCTCTCCCTGTGATGGGCTTATAAAATGCAAGGACTTATAGAAGAGATAATATAATATGCAAAGGCATTTTAAGCAATTAGTAACTTATCAGACAATTTCCTACAAAAAGGATGATGTGGATCATCTCAAAACAATCTAAGCCAAGGGGGGAAAAGGCAAAAGGGGAAGAAGAGTAAAGTATTTTACAATTTTTAAGTGCTGTGCCTTCCCACAATTAAGGGGGGGCCCACAGATAAATCTCTCTTCATGTCAGAATGGGGATTATAGAAGTACTTCTGGGAAGTATCAGGTGTAATAGGAAGAACAAAGGTTTTAAAGTCAAATGAACAGGGCTTCCAAATTCTGCCCTTGAATGGCTTCGTTGTAAGTCACATCTTTTGTAACCCTTGGATTCCTCATTTAAAAATGAGAATAGGCCGTGGTGGCTCACACCTATAATCCTAGCATTCTGGGAGGCCAACTCGGTAGACTGAAGAGTTCAGTTCGAGACCAGCCTGAGCAACAGTGAGACCCTGTCTCTACTAAAAAAAAAAAAAAAAGAAAAAAAGATTAGTTGGGTATTGTGGAGGGTGCCTGTAGTCCCAGCCACTCAGAAGGCTGAGGCAGGAGGACAGCTGGAGTCCAGGAGTTTGAGGTTGCTATGAGCTATGATGATGATGACATGGCACTCTACCAGGGAGACAGAGTAAGACTCTGTCTCAAAAACAAAACAAAACAAAAAAGAATTATACCTACTTGTCATAGTTAAGAGTAATATATTCAAACCTTTTAAGACTAAATCTACCATAGAGGTAAGCACCTTAAATGATAGCTGTCATTTTAAAGAACTGTGTCTAAACTGTCAATTTGATGGAGAGCTGCTAAGGCACAGCTGGGTAGCCTGAGGCAAATTTCTAAGCTGCTATGAGCTTTTTAGTCCTATCACCTGCTGCACAAGGATCACTAAATTCAATCGAATTACTGAAATGATTGGCAATGATATAGTGGAAGTACACAGTGGGCATTCAATAAGTAAGAGCTATGCCACTCTTATTCCAAGTCACATCCACCTCCTGCCTGAATGATTATTGCAAAATAGCTTCCTTGCTTTTCTCCTGCTTCTCAATAATCTGTTCCCACACAGAAGCTAGATTGAGTCTTCAGAAACATGGGGCTCAAAACCCTCTGTGGCTTCCCACTTCACTCAGGGTAAAATGAAAGCCTGTGCCAGGACCTGCTCGGCCTCACGATGTGCAGTTAGATCTCCACTCAAACGCCACTTTATACAGAAAGTGCTTCCCTAACAACCTTGTGTAACTTTATCCTCCCTCCAATCACTACCCCCACCCCGTAACCTACCTCAGTTTCCCCCACTGGACTTACCACCACCTGGAACGTTATAGATTTACTTGTCAGTCTGCTTGTTGGCTCCCTCCCTGACTGGAAAATAAACTCCAGAACCTCTGGATGACCAGTTCCTAGCATGATGACAAAGCCACAGCAGAAGCTTGGAAAATATGTGAGGAATGAAAAAATGAATAATAAAGGAATTTAGCAAAAGCTCCCATACTACCTAGCACACAGTAAATAGGCACTCAATAAGTACCAATTTCCTGCAAAAAATATTAGGTTTTTTCCTTTTTATCGCCCCCCACCCAACAATCAGTGCCTGCTGTGCTTGCAGTGAAGCTTGTTCTAGAACAAATGAGGATTAAAGCACAACATAGTGTTGTGACCCACCATTAAACTTAGAAGGGAGACTGCTGTCAGCAAGCCAGCTGGAAAGCAGTTAGCTTGTCTCAGGGTTCCTATTAGGATTAAATGAGCTAATGTCCACTGCCTAGCACAGTGCCTGACTCACAGGCAGTGCTTAAGAAATGCCAGCTATCATTACTATTATCAATTAGCATCAATAAAAACCGCTGCTGATGTGAAATGCCTCTGAGTCTTTGTAATTCATTTCTTTTACCATCTCATTCATAGTTATCTCTGGAGCTACAGACAGCTGATGAAGTTCCAAAAGTTTTCAGTAAGATTACAAAACAGGAAATAATGATAGTCATTTGTTTATAAAAAGCAGCATTCTTGTTTCAGAAAAAGCTCTTTTCACTTCCCCAGTATCCTGAAATGTCTACATATCAGACTTCCTGATTCTAATAAACAGATGAGTTTGCCTGGAGTCATGGTGATTACCCGTGTTCTAGAAATAAACTTAAGAAATTTATATTGCCTGCTTAGTACTCCCATAAATTCCAAAGATTATTAGATAGTTTTTTAAAAAAAACATTAAATGTCTGGGTTTTCTAAAATAGTTTTAAACATGAGGGGGTGGTCACTTCGTCTTACAAAACATATAAATAGAAATAAGTTTTTTTAATTTATAGATATAAAAAAATTAAATGCTTAGCTAAATATGGGAATATAAATAGGGAAACACGTAGAATGTGTTCAACTAAGAAGTCTTATTTCCAATTACAACTCTTAAAGTTACTAGGTACGTGGTGTTTGGCACCTCAGTTCACTTTTCTAGGTCTTGTTTCCTCAACGTGACAACCAAGGATAGATGATTTTTTGAGGTTCTTAAACTGTCCACAATCCATCATCTATACAGCACTTTTGATATCCAAATTACAATATTTTTACTGTGTCGAATTGAAACTTATACAGAGCCTATTTATATAGTTACCCTGAACTAAGTTTAAAAGCTAATAAATTTTAGATATTATGTATTGAATGGCACATATAAAGGGAAAAAAACCCCAAAACATCCTCTTCTAACCCGATATCTCATCCTCCCCTCTAAAAAAAAGTATATTATGGACTACAACATTTTTTAGAAATTTATTAATTACCAAAAACAATAAATAAAAATCAATGAATAAAATAAATTGACAATAAAATAACTTGACAACCACAATTTCTTTTCTTTTTTTTTTTTTTTTGAGACAGAGTCTCAAGCTGTCACCCTGGGTAGAGTACCGTGGCATCACAGCTCACAGCAACGTCCAACTCCTGGGCTCAAGCAATTCTCCTGCCTCTGCCTCCCAAGTAGCTGGGACTACAGGCGCCCGCCACAACACCCAGCTATTTTTTGGTTATAGCTGTCATTGTTGTTTGGCGGGCCTGGGCTGGATTTGAACCCACCAGCTCAGGTGTATGTGGCTGGCGCCTTAGCCACATGAGCCACAGGCTCCAAGCCAGACAACCACAATTTCTATTTCATAACTTATCTGATATATATAATAAAAATATTACATGAATATTTTGTTTTATGTTCAACTCCAAATTATTACAAGACGTTAGGAGTTGGTTTGACTTAACTGAAATGATAAATAGGTAATGAAATTTCAGACTTGAAAATAAATGAGTCACAAGAGTACTTCTCCATACCCAATGTGAACGTGATTTCTACCCTCTGCAGGACATGAAAGTGCTGTGTCATCTGCTTTAACACTGAGAGATGAGGTGCAATTGGCTAAACGTGCTGCACAGCCCTGGATGGAAATGAAATTATACTAGAAATGAGAATGAAAATCAATGTCTTAGCAGACAATGGCTGGTATACTTAGACAATGATACTACAGATTTTTTAACTTTTGGTAGCTATAGGGAAGAATGCTAGAACTTCGATCACATGGCTCTGATCTAGAGGACTTATTTTGGGAAACCTTTGGGTCATATAAAAATAAAATAAGGGTTTCTCAGATGTATTATAAACATGACATCCTAACAAGTCTTCTTACAGCATAGTATCTAAAAATGCTGGATAAAATAACAATAATATATTTTTTTAATTTTTTTATTAAATCATAACTGCATACTTTATAGAGTACAATGTGATGATTCGATATACAATGTGGAATGCTTAAATCGAACTGATTAATATTTGCAAATGCATTAATGAAGGAGCAGGAAAGTAAAAAAAAATCCATAAGAGAGATAGAAAAACAAAAGCCCAAATACAGAAATGTTCTGCTGACCCCTCTGGTTTAACATGTCACTTGATGGCCAAGCACTTGACAGAGACAAAGTCAAGGGAGTCTGACTAGAAAAACCCCAAGTAAAGACACAGAAAGCATGAACTGGAAAATCAAAACAAAAATACCCTGAGAGACCCAGGACACTCACCTGTCTCAAGCTTGTGGCTGAAGCAGGGAAAAAGAAAAATATTCATAACCATAAGCTGGATCTCACGTGTATTTAGTGGCCCAAGTTCACACCACCCATGCAGTATGAAAAACTCTGAGATTTAGAATGCACTTTCAGGTTTCCCTGGATTAATAGAAGCCTGGCAAAAATAAAATAAGATCTTGCCTAGAGAAATGTACCTTCAATCCAAGCCTCCAAAATTATCACAGATAAAGTTCAAACATAGCTCATGATAAAAAGTCACAAAGTATCCTGAAACAAGGCCGCTCTGGTAAAACCCACAGAAACAATAGTCACAAACCCAACAGACAAAAACTTCAGGTATGTTAATATAAAATAAATACATTTTATATGTTTAAAGAAAGAAAAAAGGGTATCAAAAAATAGGAGTTAGGAAAAAGAGACGATCAAAAATAACCAAGCAATGAACAACATAATAATATAAATTAAAGCTCAGTGAATAAAGAATAAATAAAGAACTCATTCAAATCAGTAAGAAAAGTACAAACAATGAAATAAGAAAAAGGGCAAATGAAGTGGACATTCTGCAGAAGAGGAAACATACGTGGCTAGAAAACAATGAAAAGATATTTGACAACATGATGAGCAGGACAAAGCAAACTAAGCCCACAGTGAGATTAACATTATATCAATTTAATTGGAATAAAAAAATTTTAAGTTTATTTTTATTTATTTATTTATTTTTGTTGTTGTTGTTGCAATTTGGCTGGGGTTGGGTTTGAATTCGCCACCCTCGGTATATGGGGCCAGCACCCCACTCACTGAACCACACGCACCACCCTAATTGGAAATAATTTTTAAAGTCCAATATGACTATGTGTCAAAAAGAGCATGGCTCCTCACGGTCACTAAGATATGGTTGGTAGGCTGGGAGCCCCTAGCTCAGTGATTAGGGCGCCAGCCACATGTTTCAGGGCTGGTGGGTTCAAACCCAGCCCAGGCCTGCTAAACAAACAAACAAACAACAACAACAACAAAAATAGCCAGGCATTGTGGCAGATGCCTGTAGTCTCAGCTACTAGGGAAGCTGAGGCAAGAGAATCTCTTGAGCCCAAGAGTTTGAGGTTGTTGTGAGCTATGACGCCACGACACTCTACCGAGGGCAACAAAGTGAGACTCTGTCTCAATTAAAAAAAAAAAGACATGGTGGGTAAAAGTACAAATTGATGCAAATGTTCTGAAAAACAGTTTGGCCTTATCTCCTTAAGCTGAACTTTCAATCCAGCAATCCCATTAAAAATATACCCAAGAAAAACTCTTATACATGAACAATAAGAGACATATATATACAAGGAAACTTAGATTAGTATCCCAACAGTAAAAGCCTGGAAACACATGGCAACTTACAAGAGAGTGAATAAACAAACTGATACATTCACACAAAAATCATAATGCATAAGCCACAGCAACAGTCAACTATATGGATGAACGTCAGCAACACAGTATCAAGTGAAAAAAGTAAGTTCCAAATATTACAGAAAGCATGATAATCTTTTTTATTAAGTTAAAAGGGAGACAAGAAAATGATAGAATGTTTCGCAATAATGGTTACCTTGAGCAGGAAGACTGAGGCCAATGGGAAGAGTAAGATCGTAGCCTTAGACACAGACTACTGCAGGATCCTAGCTTTTGTTTTGAATGGGGGCTGTGGGTACATATCAGATAGAAAGGCAGGTGATTGATTGATTGATTGATAGATAATAAATCCAAACAAGCAGTACATAAGCTAATGATGAGTTATGAATCTACCTTCTTACTTTCTTTTCTTCCCTTTTAAACACCACCATGCTATCTAAAACACCTGTAAACTATGCTTGTAGTGTGCTGTACAGCCCATGAAACCTTGTCAAAAATACAATCTCATTTAATCCCTGCAACAATCTTCTGGGGATAATATTGCTATTATTCTCATTGTACATTACAAGAAACCATGGCTCAAAGATGAAGTGATTGTTCCAGTTTAAATCCAGGCCATAAGCTTGGCACCCGTAGCTCAAGCGGCTAAGGCACCAGCCATATACACTGGAGCTGGTGGGTTCAAATCCAGCCCAGGCCCGCCAAACAACAATGACAACTATAACAAAGAAAATAGCTGGGCGTTGTGGTGGGCACCTGTAATCCCACCTACTGAGGAGGCTGAGGCAAGAGGATCCCTTAAGCCCAAGAGTTTGAGGTTGCTGTGAGCTGTGACGCCATGACACTCTACCTAGGGCGACAGCTTGAGACTTGGTCTCAAAAAAATAAAATAAAATAAATAATAAATCCAGGCCTTAAAGCTTCAAAATCTATATTCTTTCCTGTGATATTTAAGAGATTTCAAAGAAATAATAAAACGAGGCCTCCAAATCACCAAAGGTAGTTGTCAAAACAAATTCCCTTGAGAGGTGAGATTCCTCAGTATAGTGAGTGGATCCCCCTCCCAGCCACACAGAAAGGATCATAGTAGAGGCCTGTTTATCTTTAACTAATGCCATCCTTAATTGCACGCAAACACAACCTTCTGTACCACTCCTGACTGAGGCTAGAACTCAAGCTAAAGATGTTTTAAGATCTTCACAGGGCCCTACATATGCTTTTACAGGCTCCTTCCATATCACGTCAGAAATAGGATCAGACAAATTCAATATATTTTTACATTAAATGCTTGAAAGTTTTTTTATTGAGACAAAAGTCTTACTCTGTTGCCCCAGGCTAGCATGCCATGGCATCATCCCAGCTCATAGCAACCTCAAACTCTTGGGCTTCAAAGATACTCCTGCCATATGTGCCCCATGATCGCATGAATGTACACAGCTATGATTTAATAATAATAAAAATAAAAGACACCCCTGCCTTGGCTTCCTAAGTAACCGAGATTACAGATGACCCCCCCTCACAATACCCGGATTATTTTTCCTATTTTTAGTAGAAATGGAGTTTTGCTTTGCTCAGGCTGGTCTCCAACTATGATCTCAGCCTTCCGAAGTGTTAGGATTATAGGCAGGAGGCACAGTACCTAGCTTTAGAAGGTCTTCTATTTTTTAAAATCTAAGTTTTGAGGTGGGTGGATTGCCTGAGCTCAGGAGTTTGAGACCAACCTGAGCAAGAGCAAGACCCCATCTCTAAAAATAGCCGGGTGTTGTGGCAAGCACTTATAGTCCCAGCTACTTGGGAGGCTGAGGCAAGAGGATCACTTGAGCCCAAGTGTTTGAGGTAGCTGTGAGCTATGAGGCCATGCCACTCTACCAAGGGCTACAAAGTAAGACCTTGTCAATAAATAAAATCTAAATTTTGTTAAAAATCATTTTTGTGTATTTTTAAACTTCATTTATGCACCATTATAGAAAAGTTGAACCTCAATTGAACCATTGAAAAAATGATACATTTTGTAGTCACTTAATTAAAATAATTTTTAAAGCTCACGTTCCAAAATTCTTACTTTAGGTTTCAGTGATCCCCAAAGGCTCATGAATTATAAGCACAGCCTAGAGGGTCTACTGGCC
The DNA here is from genome assembly GCF_027406575.1 of Nycticebus coucang. Taxonomy (NCBI): domain Eukaryota; kingdom Metazoa; phylum Chordata; class Mammalia; order Primates; family Lorisidae; genus Nycticebus; species Nycticebus coucang. The sequence goes on along the minus strand of NC_069788.1, from coordinate 23,422,751 downwards.
AGGAGCCAAGGCTGCAAGACTGTCAGTGTGGCTGGCAGAGTGCTATCTCTGCCTGCCCCGGGGCCATACCCACTGGCTGCCGTATTTCAAATACTGCCCCAAATCCCAATCCTGTGGGCAGCTCTCTTCTCAGAGACTATCATCCTTCTGCTGGCCTGTGCTTCCTGCACTGCTGGCCTTCCTGCCAGCTCTTTCTATGTGCTCTCTGGAACTGTTTTCATTTCATTGTCAACAAGCTCTACCTCATCAAAGAAGGCGCCATCTCCACCACTTGTCTTACCTTGTGAAGAGCCTGCTCTCTGTACCTCTGCCTCCCTCTGACAGAGGCTGCTCCTGCACGTTCTACCAAAATCCTGCCCCTCTCTGGGGCCTGAGCCATTATCCAATGCCACTTTCTTCCCCCCCCTGAATTGTCACTGTCTGACCTCTGGCCACACCCCCTCATGAGGACTTTGGAGCCTGATTCATGGCTTCTTCTCTGCTGCTCTGAGTGCTGTTATCTTCTGGGAAGATTCGCACATTCACATGGGTGAGCCATCCAACAGCTCAGAACAAAGGTTCCCGGCCTCCTGAACTCGAATTATCATCACCGTCTCTCCTTTTCTGCCAGCCACCCTTTTGTCCTCATTCTGGATGACAACATCACCTGGAACTCAACCAACTCTGAAAACCTCTCATCCTAATCCAACAACGTGACCTCCAATTTCTGGCTCTCCAGTTCTCACTCCTCTTCAAGCTAATCCAGATCTCCAATCCTTTTTGTTCCTGGTCAGATCCATTACTGCTGTGAAGATTTCCTGTTCTTCCTCATCCGGCCTCATGATGCACCATTTCAAGAATTTCCTTGACATCAATATCCCAGCCCACCCTCCATCTTAATAAATCAGTTGAAATATTCAAAACTCCTCATCCTACACTGCTGAAACCAGCTTTGAAAACTACTCAACCAGGCAGCTTGGTCTAATACCAGGTGCACTCAGCACTGTAACTATGTAACAACCTCTAGCTGTCTCAGGATGTTTCTATAATTTCTCCAGTTATCCTCACCTTCATTCTGTCCAGGCCCAGGATGGGCCCCCTTTCCTCTCCCTAAAACATCTCAAATGAGATTCAGAAAGCAAGACCTTCTGAATCCTATATCCCACCAGCTGACTGCCTAAATTCCTCAGACTCTTTTTGGGCAGATTTCTTTAAACAGTAATTTGCAAATGCTCACTCGCTCCAAGTCCTCATCACCCAGTCCTTTCCCTACACCCATTCATTTTTAAATTAACTTTTATTTTTATCAAAGTAAAATATGCCCATAAATTAAGATGCAAATAATTCTAAAGAGCACTTGGCCTAAAAGGCTCTTACCCAGAGACTTGGCTCTGTCACTGAATAGGCAGGTTACTGATCAAATGTCACCTTATCAAAGAATGTTCCCTGACTGTGCAATGTGACCCTGCAGCTTGCCATGCCACCCCCTGACTGATCCTCCCCTCACTTGAAGCCTTTTCCTTCATACTACTTTATCACCTCCCAACATAATGTATATTTAGTTATTTGTTTATCATCTCTCTCCCCTTTCTAGAGTGGAAGGTTTATTGATTGATTGATTTTAGAGGCAGGGTCTTGCTATGTTGCCCAAGCTGGACACAAACTTCTGAGCTCCAGTGCTCCTCCTGCCTCAGCCTCCCAAGTGGCTGGCTCTAAATGCCTGTGCCACCATATCCAGGATACATGTTTTATTTTTGTAGGATCTGTGGCACAAAGGAAACACTTAGCAAACATATATGGAATTAATAAAGATTTAGAATATTAAATTAGAACTTTTTTGATCGACTTCAGCTGATATCCCAAATACCAGGAATGATACAATAAATGCCACTATCCCCCCATCTTAAAAGAAAGTGTTAGAACAATTTAAATTATGCCCATGGACTGGTACTAGTCTGAGAATGATTTTTACTGGTTTGCTACACAATAACTACAGAAATAAGAAGTATTTAGGAACTTTTAGAATAATTTGACATTGCCTTGGAAATGCAACTGGTCAGGAGACTTGCCATGTTGAACAGATCATTTCAAGTGCAGCTGAACTCACGTGGAAAGTCACCTGTGATGTGAGCTGAACACCAGTCATGCATTAAAGGGCCATGTGTGGACCTGCAATAGATTAGAAATTAAAAAATACATATTCTCCACAAATATACAAAAAGCACTGTTAAGTGAGGGTGACACCAAGCAGAGCAACATGAGCTGAGCCCATCACTACGCTGAGAGAAAGAGACAAAACCAGAAACCAAGAGAAGAGGTTATTTGGAGAAAGCTACTGATGCCTTAAGCAGTTCTTCCTAGAGGAGGAGTTGGTGTGCTTACCCTGTACCTTAAAGAGATCACTTAAGGGCAAAGTGTGTCTCCCCTTGAATATGACTCTCACCAAAAGAATCTCCAGGTGAAGACAGTGGCTGGAGTAAAAGTCCCGCCTGGCACTGAGCTGCCCCTTCATGGCAGCGAAGGCACATGCTTTGAGAAGGTCTGATATGGACCCCAAAAGGAAAATAGCGCTAGTTTAAGCTCCTTTTCAAAGGGAGGAGGTTTAAGCTCCCATCTAGGATGAGTTTGTGGATGGCAGGAGGAACTGAACAGAGGGGGTGAACCATCAGAAGCTCAGAGGGCCAAGGCAGGAATACACAAGCAGAAAAAGACAGTCTCAGCTAGAAGGAACTAAAACACATTCAGGGGCATCCATGCCAGATCACAACTACATGGGCTGTGCAAAACGAGGCTCTTGTCCCTTGATCATCCTCTCTCCTTGCACCAATCCTAGAACAATCAGAAGCAACAACTAAAGGGGCCATGAAAAAATAAGGGAAGAAAGGAGACGAAGCCAACCATATCCTTTGCCACTTCAGCCTGAATCTGGCTCAAGCTGAGGGAAGGGGAAAATATTAACTTAGAACACAAAGTTGTAATAATTCAAAAAGCTAGGCTGGAGGTACATTATTATTGAGAGGGCTAAAAACTGACCCAAGGACTTTCCATTATCTGAGAATGACCAGTAAAGGTACAAAACCTGTCCTGAGTCTTTCCTTAGAATAAATATAGGTTAAATGATGATCAGTGAGAAAGAATAAATTGGATTTCTCTTTGCATTCTAATCAATAAATATATTATACACCTAATCGATAAATATATTATACACAAAGCTTGTGGTCTTCTGACTCTACTTCCCATATACAACTACTTTCAACTCTTTTTTTTTTCCCCTATGGCATTTTATCTTAAGAGTTCTAAGTAACATGCATAGAGATTCATTAACTTTAGATATAATCTATTGAGTCCCTATTATGGTAAACAAGGATCACAGCTTTTTAACAAAAAGTTTGCATAAATCCATATTCAATGATGTCATGGGTAATTCCATGTTAATATTATTCACTGCTGAATTAAGTAGCACACCATGATTAAATTTTCTTGCTTATTCAAATCTATAAAGATCAAGCCACACAGTAATATTATGACCCCCATCCTAAAGTTGAGGAATCTGAGCCACAGAGAAATTAAGTAACTCACTTGCCCAAAGACAGTGAGCTGGTAAATGCTAAAGCCAGAATTGAAGTTTATGTTAGGCTGTGTGGCCATAGAATGCACATTCTTAGCCACTTCCTTATACTGCTTGTGTTTGCTAAAGCTTTTCAGTTAAGTCTTAGCTCCAGCAAAATTAAACCAGGCCAAACCCATTACTAAACAGCATTAAGAAAGGCACTTCTGGATGTATAAAACATCATCTAACTTGCTACTCATCACGACAACCAAGCCCATGATTCTCCTTTTTTCTATTTCTTCTCACCGCGACTTCTCGCTTTACAACTTTCACTTACTCTTTGAAAACTAAGCAATAACTGTTCAGGAATAAAAGTAGACTAGAGAGGTTCATTATTAAAAATGTATTGAAATCCTACAGTCCCCAGGAGCTAAGGTGTAGAACACAAAGCACAATCTCTTTCTCCGGGTGATATAATTCTTCTCACTATTAAAGTCAGAATAAGAGACAGAAGAAGAGTGAAGAAATTAGTTTGGAAAAATAATATTATTGATAATATATTTCTTCTAAAGCAGAACCACTGTTTGTTTTTTAGCTTATCTAATTCCGTGATTAAATAAAGAGATACTTTTAATTATCAATTAATGAAATACATACACAGTACACTATAATATAAAAAATACTCCATATCAAAGTTGTATACACCTGAGGAAATTTTTAAAAAGTGAAAATAACTAAGAATATAAAATGGACAGTAAGTAACTACAAAAAGAATCAGACAATGCCTAACATCCAATTGGCTGATCTTACTCCACCTTCAGGCCCAACAGTGCATTTTCATATTAAAAAAAAAGAAAATCCAGGTTTTTAAGAGTAGACCATGGGCCACAGAATTCTAAAACCCTCCAACCATACTCAGTCTTTTACTCCTAAGAAGAGGCAATCATACAACTCAAAAAAATAACAATCTGGTATTTAATCTAAATGATTTCTTTTTATTGGTAAAAAAAAAACACACACACACAATTTCTATAATTTGTCACCAGTGGAAGAAATCAAGTCTAACTCAAGTTCACACTTTATTAAACAGGTGGCTAATCTTCTGTTTCACAGAGACTAAAAAAAGCACCAAACACAAAATGGGGGGATGAAAGTGCCAAACATCTCAGCTGATGATTTTCAGACACCTCTTGCTTAAAACTCCAAAGAGCTAAATGAGCACGGAACTCCACTTTAAAGTATATATTCAAGTTGAATGTATAATTTTTGCCCTTCTGAACTCCTGGGACGAAGGTTTATGTTCAATAATGTTTAACCTTCTTGAAACACAGAAGGAGGAGAGAAGGCTGAGAGCAATATGCACGAGTGATCATCACGGTCCAAGGGAAATGGTTATTCTGATAGGCAAGAAAAATGGGCTCATTTTCAACACTGATGCTGGCCACTTAAAAATAATTATTTTTCTGGGGCTGCAAGTGGTGAAAATTAATAGCATGAAAGCACATGTCCTGTAAGGACCCCATTGCTTCTGAAAGGTACCCACATCCAGCTATCCAGTTTTAGAGAAGGTAAATGGTGTCTTTTATTGCATTTGGCAAAAAGCAGCTAAAAATTAGACTCTGTTCTCAATTATTCATGCCTATTTGTAACAGGGCTAATATATAAGAAAATGCACAGATAATTCTAAAGCATCCTAACCTAATGACAGTTTCAAACTTTAAGTTTTTAACAGAGTTAAAAACGCTTAAATCATTGGTTCACCTCCCTATGTAGCAACAGAAAAGTAGAAGTATGAGCAGCAAGATGAAAGCAAATAATCTAGCACTGGAAAACCATCTCCTGAATCGAGAGTCGCATAATGGAATGTGATGTCAATATTAAAGATTAACTCCAATCCATTAGGCAACTCAATATCTTGCGTTTTAGCCATCATCAAAATTTCATGAGCTCTGTAAGAAGATGTAAGTGTAATAGGGCTAGAATAAGTGTGGCTGGAATAGCCTGTCCCCTCCCCCTCCACCAAAATTATGATGAAAAATTGTTAGACCGGGTGTCATTTGAATTTCAACAAGACAAAGTCAAGTAAGATAAGAGCATGTCGCCTTTTGGGTTAGTTTTGTTCCAGTAATGTTTCTAGTCTCTTATAAATTGGTCTGCAAAAAACAAAAATGGCAATTTGGGGAGAAAAACCAGCTGTTAGATATTAAAAGAGAAGACTATGCCTATATAATTCTGTATCTATATTACATTATCTAAGTTTTAAATATGATGCACTTATTTTATTTTATTTTATTTTTTTTTGCAGTTTTTGGCCAGGGCTGGGTTTGAACCTGCCACCTCTGGCATATGGGGCCAACGCCCTACCCCTTTGAGCCACAGGCACTGCCCCCCATTTTATGCACAATTCACCAATATGGTTTTTTAAACATTGTCAGCAAAAAGTCAAGTAAGCAAACAGTTCTTTGTTAAAAGAAATAAATTTTAAAAAGAAATTAAAAGATGGCCATGAGAATATTACCCCCTTAGGCTTTTCTAGAAACCTTTTAATAATAAATGTCTAAAATCTGGAAGTGTTACTGACAAAAATTTAGGCTTAATCTATGGAAAACAAAAGCCAGAAGAGGGATTTGGTGAAGCAAAATATGGAGGATATAAACTTCAGATAAAGGGTTGTTTCTTTTTTCTAATGTTTTAAACCTTTTTTGTGTTCATTGGGTTCAAGTTACCTCAGTTTTCTAAAGAACTCTTTTTTGTAATATTCAGTTTATTCATCCAAACAAGGCATACACATTGAATTTGGTTGTAGGCCTCCTAATTCTCTCGCTTTTTTTCTTGTAATTTATTTGTTGAAAACACTGAAGTGTTTGTCCTAGACAGTCTGACTGTGCTAACTGTATCTTCACTGTTGTCAATTAACATATTCCTCTGTCTCCTATATTTTCTGTAAATCTGTAATTACTGCTAGAAGTTTGAAGTGACTTAGGCTTCATTTTTTTTTAACAAATACACTTTATGAGTATTATTGTAGAATTTCTTTTTTTGAGACAGAATCTCACCATGTCACTCTCAGCAGAGTGCCATGGTGTCACAGCTCACAGCAACCTCAAACTCTTGGGCCTAAGCGATTCTCCTGCCTCAGCCTCCCATGTAGCTGGGACTACAGGTGCCTGCCACAACGCCTGGCTATTTTTTTGTTTCGGTTGTCATTGTAGTTTAGCAGGCCTAGGCCAGGCTCGTACCTGCCAGCCTCGGTGTATGTGCCCAGTAACCTACTCATGAGCTATGGGTACCGAGCCTATTATGGTATACTTTCATCAAGAGGTACATATGTGTTTCTCTTTTTGGTGTTAGCAATCATGAATGATCACTTTCTGGGTTCATTATTTCATTAGCATTTGCAAAATGGTGACATTTGTCCATTCCTTTCCCTTTGAAAAAAATTTCAAAATAAAATAAAAATAAATTTCAAAAAATGGTGACATAGCAATTTCACCACTCTTTCTTCCCCCAACCATTATTTAATTACCATGTGAAGTAATTCTTACAACAAAGACAGGATAATGCTTGAATCTTTCCCTTTACCACCTTTTAGAAAAGTAAGATGGTACCCTAGCATTTGCCAAAGGTCCTCAATGAGGTGGTTTTTAAAAATATAATAGATTTGCCAGGCATGGTGGCTTATGCCTATAATCCCAGCACTTGGGAGGCCAAGTCCAGTGGATTGCCTGAGCTTATGAGTTCAAGACCAGCCTAAGCAAGAACGAGACCCTGTCTCTAGAAATAGCCAGGCATTGTGGCGGGCATCTATAGTCCCAGCTACTTCGGAGGCTGAGGCAAGAGAATCGCTTATGCCCAAGAGTTTGAGGTTGCTGTGAGCTATGATGCCACGGCACTCTAGTGAGGGTGACAGAGTGAGACTATGTCTCAAAAAAAAAAAAAAAACCATATATTTTTTTTCAAGTTCTTCTAAGTATGACATCAGTGTTTATATGGGCACTGCATTAAATTTGTACATCACTTTGGATACTATAGACATTGTAAAGGTGTCAATTCTTCCCAGCCATGAGCACGGTACCTTTTCCATTTGTTTTTTTCTTTCTTTGTTTGTTTGTTTGTTTGTGACAGAGTCTCACTATGTTACCCTCAGCAGAGGTCACAGCTCACAGCAACTTCAAACTCTTGGGCTTAAGCAATTCTCTTGCCTCAGCCTCCCGAGTAGCTGGGACTACAGGTGCCCATATCGTCCGGATATTTTTTATTGTTGCTGCAGTTGTTTAGCAGGCCGGGGCTAGGTTCAAACCTGCCATCCTCGGTGGATGTGGCTGGCACCGTAACCACTGTGCTACGGGCGCCGAGCCACCTTTTTCCATTTGTTAATGTCCTCTGCAATTTCTTTTCTCAGTTTCATGGTTCTCACTTTAGAGATCCTTCACATCCTTTGTTAGGTACAGTCCCAGGTATTTCATTCTCTTTGAAGCTACTGTTAAGGGAATTGTGTCTTTGATTTGATTTCTAGCTTGACTGTTGTTGGTGTATATGAAGTCTACTGATTTATTGATTTTATATCCTAAGACATTACTGTATTTCTTCATCACTTCCAGGAGTTCCATAGCTCAGTCCCTGGGGTTTCTAAGTATAAGGTCATGTCAGCAGCAAAGACCTCCTCTGTCCCCATTTGGATACCCTTGAGATCCTTCTTTGTATCACATGGAACCAGAAAAAACTCTGAATAGCCAGTGCAATTCTAAGAAATAAAACAAATCTAGAGGCATCACTGTATCCGACTTCAGGTTATACTACAAGTCTATAATGATCAAAACAATGGTACTGGCACAAAAATAGAGACATATATCTATGGAACAGAATAGAAAACCTAAAAATGAAACCAGCCTCATATCACCATCTGATCTTTGATAAACCAAACAAAACATACACTAGGGAAAAGAATCTTCATTTAATAAATGGTGCTGAGGGAGACAAGATGGCTGACTGAAGCCAGCTTTCCAGAGGCTCCTGTCCAGAATGAGAGTTAAAGGACAGAAATTTAGCAAGTAACCTGGCAGATTAGAGCTGTGCCAAGGGAGAAGGTTGAAGAACACACATCAACCCTGATGAGGTGAGCTGCAACCCCAAGGATACAAAAGGTACAAAATCCATTACAAGCGGACAGGAGTCCCCTCCCCCATGAGAATGCTCAGAGTACCCAATAAACAAATGAGCAGAGTTCAAAAGTCTTCCCATTATACTCCACAGGAGAGACCCTCTAAAAATTGGACCTACTTCCCCTACTAGGGTGCCTTGGTGCTCTCCTGACAAGCATAAAACTGTGTAAAACTGTATATATTCTCCACCTGCAATTCTGAGCTCCCAGCACTCCCCTCCACTCTCACTCTGAGGTCTGGAGGCCTGTTCCCCAGGAGTGCACATTCTTGAATGTTTTCTTGAGAGGTGTGGATGGGACCTGGACTGCTGCTGGTCAGTGCTGATTCTGTGGCACGGGAGTGAGGAGAAGACGATCGGCTGAGAGGAAACCACACAGGAGTGGCAGTGCCCCGAGGCACAAAGCAGCAGCCATTTTTTGGCAACAATAGGGCTCACCCCTGGATATTCCAGAGTCACATCCCTGTCTCCCTGGGCAACCAGAGGAGGCCGGGCATCTTCTCCTGTGGGCCACCGGTGGAACAGATTGGGACAGAAACGCAAGCCCCAGTGAGTAAATGGTTTGCCTGAGGCAGTACCGGCCTGGGTGGACCATGGGGACTAGAAAACGCACGTGCAGTGCCAGCAGAATTCCAGGGCGGGGCTGAGCCAGAGCACCGCTTTACTGAGCCTAAGATACACCCAGCCCTCAGGGGATCATCAGCCTAGACAAAGGAGGGCAAGAGGCTAGAACTGACAGCTAACCATGCTGCGAATGCAAACTACCAGGCAGCAGCAAAGACAGGGCTGAGGCGCAGGTTCTGTGAACTCAAAACAGCTTCTCTTCTGCAGGGGAATTTAGCTGGGACAGAAACAAATTCCACAAAGTTGTTCTATTCGGACAGTAACATCAATCAGGGGTGGGCCTGGAACGGAGTGAACGGCCCCAGCTTTCATCAAGCACCCGAGGTTGTCAGGCTTCACCTCCCCTGCCGAATAGTGGCAGAGAGCAGTGGCCTGGCTGAGGACACATAGATCTCCTTGTGATTCAGGCAGGTGCAAACCCTGGAGTATCTGCTCATTGGAGACAACTGAGTCACAGCCCTGTGGGGTTATCAGTGACCGGGGGTGACAGAGGTGCAAGGTAGGGAAGGAGGACCAATCCTCTCAGACTAATCCATTTGCTGAGTGGGTCCTTCTGACCTCACAGAGCATAAGAGCAAGTCATGTTTGAGTTGTCAGCAGACCCCTGTGATCTAGTTGCCAGAGACCTTTTAAACTCTTCCACCTGAGACAGGTGCTGACTGAGACAATTGATTTGGACCTTTTGAACTGAGCCAATCGCCCAAGGACTATCCAAGTGGTACCCTGGGTGTGTGGGTGTAGGAAGGTTTGATTTTCCTTTTCCAAATGTTGCCTGTGGGGGGACTGGGGGACTTAATTGCTGGTATTTCTCCACAGCTGAGACTTCAACCCAGAGTAACTTTTTCACTAGGGTCGGACAAAAACCAGCTGAAAACAAGACAGAGCCACTTAGCCCCACCACAGACCAAACAGGTCCCAGTTTCTCAGGCCATACCACTGTACGGGTCCTCACCAAAGCTCCAGGGAAAAAGTCAAACAGTGTAAAATAGTCATGGGGCGGAATCAGCAAAAAAACTCTGGTAACATGAATAACCAGAGTAGATCAACCCCCCCAAGGAAAGATATGGCAGTTGTAACTGAAGATCCCATTCATAAACAGATGGCCGAGATGTCAGAAATCAAATTCAGAATTTGGATTGAAAACAAGATTAATAGAATTGAGGAAAAGTTGGAATTAGAAATTAGAGGAGCAATTCAAAAGTTGGAACTAGAAATTCGAGGAGCAATTCAAAAGTTGTCTCAAGAATTCAATGAATTTAAAGACAAAACCCACAAAGATTTTGACACATTGAAGCAAGAATTTGCAGCCCTCAAAGATCTCAAAAATACAGTACAAGCCCTCAGTAACAGAATAAAGCAAGCAGAAGAAAGGATTTCTGACATTGAAGACAAAGCTTTTGAACACTCCCAAACTCTCAAAGAGGAAGAGAAATGGAGAGCAAAAACTAATCATTCTTTCAGAGAGCTCTGGGAAAATTCAAAGAAGACTAATATCTGCCTCACTGAAATGCCTCATTGAAATCCGTGAAAGCGATGAAGTGGCTTCACAAGGCACACAGGCTCTTCTCCCTGAAACTATGAAAGAGAATTTTCCAGACATGCCAAGAGATTCTGAAATTCAGATAGCAGACAGTTTCTGCATGACTCAACCCAAATAAAACATCCCCCAGGCACATCATAATTAACTTCACTAAAGTTAATATGAAGGAGAAAATTCTGAAAGCAGCCAGACATAAGAAAACCATAACCTACAAAGGGATGAATATTAGAATGACTGCAGATCTCTCTGCTGAAACCTTTCAAGCCAGAAGAAAGTGGTCATCAACTTTTAATCTCCTACAACAAAATAACTTTCAATCCCGGATCCTGTATCCAGCTAAACTGAGTTTCATTTATGATGGAGAAATTAAATACTTTAATGACACTCACATGTTGAAGAAATTTGCCATAACCAAACCAGCTCTTCAGGATATTCTCAGATTTATCCTCCATAATGACCAGCCCAATCCTCTAACACAAAAGTAAACTCACTCAGAAACTTTTGATCAAACTCCAACTTCCACAGTGGCAAAAGGATTAAAAATGTCCACTGGACTTTCAAAAAAACTCGATACCCAAAATTTTACCAGACTTATCAATATTCTCCGTTAATGTAAATGGCTTAAACTGTCCTCTAAAGAGGCATAGGTTAGCTGAATGGATACAAAAACTCAGGCCAGATATTTGCTGCATACAAGAGTCACATCTTATCTTAAAAGATAAATACAGGCTCAGGGTAAAAGGATGGTCGTCCATATTTCAGGCAAATGGTAATCAGAAAAAAGTAGGTGTTACAATTCTATTTGCAGACACAATAGGCTTTAAACCAACAAAAGCAAGGAAGGATAAGAATGGTCACTTCATATTTGTTAAAGGTAATACTCAATACGATGACATTTCTATTATTAATATTTATGCACCCAACCAAAATGCGCCTCAATTTATAAGAGAAACTATAACATGAGCAACTTGATTTCCTCCAGCTCCATAATAGTCAGAGATTTTAACACTCCTTTGGCAGTGTTAGATAGATCCTCCAAGAAGCTGAGCAAAGAAATTTTAGATTTAAACCTAACCATCCAACATTTGGATTTAACAGACATCTACAGAAAATTTCATCCCAACAAAACTGAATACACATACTTCTCATCAGCCCATGGAATATACTCCAAAATCGATCACATCTTAGGTCACAAGTCTAACCTCGGTAAATTTAAAGAAATAGAAATTATTCCTTCCATCTTCCCAGACCACTATGGAATAAAAGTCGAACTCAGTAACAACAGGAATCTGCATACTCATACGAAAACATGGAAGTTAGGGCCGTGCCTGTGGCTTAGTGATAGGGTGCCGGCCCCATATACCGAGGGTGGTGGGTTCAAACCTAGCCCCGGCCAAACTGCAACCAAAAAATAGCCAGGCATTGTGGCGGGCACCTGTAGTCCCAGCTGCTCAGGAGGCTGAGGCAAGAGAATTGTATAAGCCCAAGAGCTAGAGGTTGCTGTGAGTCCTGTGATGTCATGGCACTCAACCGAGGGCAGTAAAGTGAGACTGTCTCTACAAAAAAAAAAAAGGAAGATAAATAACCTTATGCTGAATGATAGCTGGGTCATATGTGAGATTAAGAAGGAAACTGCCAAATTTTTGGAACGAAACAACAATGAAGACACGAATTATCAGAAACTCTGGGATACTGCAAAGGCAGTCCTAAGAGGGAAATTTATAGCACTGTGAGACTTCCTCAAGAGAACAGAAAGAGAGGAAATTAACAACTTAATGGGACATCTCAAGCAACTGGAGAAGGAAGAACATTCCAATCCCAAACCCAGTAGAAGAAAAGAAATAACCAAAATTAGAGCAGAATTAAATGAAATTGAAAACAAAAGAATTATACAACAGATCAATAAATCAAAAAGTTGGTTTTTTGAAAAGGTCAATAAAATAGATAAACCTTTGGCTAACCTAACCAGGAAAAAAAGAGTAAAATCTCTAGTTTCATCAATCAGAAATGACAAGGACGAATTAATAGATTCCTCAGAAATTCAAAAAATCCTTAATGAATATTATAAGAAACTATATTCTCAGAAATATGAAAATCTGAAGGAAATTGACCAATACTTGGAAGCATGTCACCTTCCAAGACTTAGCCAGAATCAAGTGGAAATGTTGAAAAGGCCCAAATCAAGTTCTGAAATAGCATCAACCATACAAAATCTCCCTAAAAAGAAAAGCCCAGGGCCAGATGGCTTCACGTCAGAATTCTACCAAATCTTTAAAGAGGAACTAGTACCCATAGTACTCAACTTATTCCAAAGTATAGAAAAAGAAGGAATACTACCCAACATGTTCAATGAAGCAAACATCACCCTGATACCCAAACCAGGAAAAGACCCAACAAGAAAAGAAAATTATATCATTCTTTTTTTTTTTTTTTAGAGACAGAGTCTAACTTTATGGCCCTCAGTAGAGTGCCATGGCATCACACAGCTCACAGCAACCTCCAACTCCTGGGCTTAAGTGTTTCTCTTGCCTCAGCCTCCAGAGTAGCTGGGACTACAGGCGCCCGCCACAACACCCGGCTATTTTTTTGTTGCAGTTCGGCCAGGGCCGGGTTTGAACCCACCACCCTCAGTATATGGGGCCGGCGCCTTACCGACTGAGCCACCTGCGCTGCCCAAGAAAAGAAAATTATAGACCAATATCACTAATGAATATAGAGGCAAAAATATTCAACAAGATCCTAACAAACAGAATCCAGCAACACATCAAACAAATTATACATCATGAACAAGTCGGTTTTATCCCAGGGTCTCAAGACTGGTTCAATATACGTAAATCTATAAATATAATTCAGTACATAAACAAATTAAAAAACAAAGACCATATTATTCTCTCACTTGATGCAGAAAAAGCTTTTGATAATATCCAGCATCCCTTCATGATCAGAACACTTAAGAAAACTGGTCTAGAAGGGACATTTCTTAAACTGATAGAGGCCATCTACAGCAAACCCACAGCCAATATCGTATTGAATGGAGTTAAATTGAAATCATTTCCACTTAGATCAGGAACCAGACAAGGCTGCCCATTGTCTCCACTGCTCTTTAACATTGTAAGGGAAGTTTTAGTCATCACAATTAGGGAAGAAAAGGCAATCAAGGATGTCCATATAGGGTCAGAGGAGATCAAACTTTCGCTCTTCACAGATGATATGATTGTATATCTGGAAAACACCAGGGATTCTATTACAAAACTCTTAGAAGTGATCAAGGAATACAGCAGCATCTCAGGTTACAAAATCAAAAGTAGCCTTTATATATACTAATAATATTCAAGCTGAAAAACCAGTTAAGGACTATTCCATTCACAGTAGTGCCAAAGAAGATGAAATATTTGGGAGTTTACCTAACAAAGGATGTGAAAGATCTCTATAAAGAGAACCATGAAACTCTAAGAAAAGAAATAGCTGAAAATGTTAACAAATGGAAAAACATACCATGCTCATGGCTGGGAAGAATCAACATTGTTAAAACGTCCATATTACCCCAAGCAATATACAATTTTAATGCAATCCCTATTAAAGCTCCATTGTCATACTTTAAAGATCTTGAAAAAATAATATTTCGTTTTATATGGAATCAGAAAAAACCTCGAATAGCCAGGACATTACTCAGAAATAAAAACAAAGCAGGAGGAATCATGCTACCGGACCTCAGACTATACTATGAATAGATAGTGATCAAAACAGCATGGTACTTGCACAAAAACAGAGAGGTAGATGTATGGAACAGAATAGAGAACCAAGAGATGAACCCAGCTACTTACAGTTATTTGATCTTTGACAAGCCAATTAAAAACATTCAGTGGGGAAAAAATTCACTATGTACCAAATGATGCTGGGTGAACTGGCTGGCAACCTGTAGAAGACTGAAACTGAACTCACACCTTTCACCATTAACTAAAATAGACTCTCACTGGATTAAAGATTAAAACTTAAGACATGAAACTATAAAAATACTTGAAGAAAGTGCAGGGAAAACTTTTGAAGAAACCGGTCTGGACGAATATTTTATGAGGAGGACCCCTGGGGCAAAATCATCAGAGAAATGCAAATCAAACTACTTTGAGATATCATCTAACTCCAGTAAGATTAGCCCCTATCACTAAATCCCAAGACCAGAGATGTTGGCATGGATGTGGAGAAAAGGGAACACTTCTACACTGCTGGTGGGAATGCAAATTAATACATTCCTTTTGGAAAGATGTTTAGAGAACACTTAGAGATCTAAAAATAGACCTGCCATTCAATCCTATAATTCCTCTACTAGGTATATACCCATAACACCAAAAATCACATTATAACAAAGATATTTGTACCAGAATGTTTATTGCAGCCCAATTCGTAATTGCTAAGTCATGGAAAAAGCCCAAGTGCCCATCAATCCACGAATGGATTAATAAATTGTGGTATATGTACACCATGGAATATTATGCAGCCTTAAAGAAAGATAGAGACTTTATGTCTTTTATGTTTACGTGGATGGAGCTGGAACATATTCTTCTTAGTAGAGTATCTCAAGAATGGAAGAAAAATATCCAATGTACTCAGCCCTACTATGAAACTAATTTATGGCTTTTGTATCTAAGCTATAACCCAGTTATAACCTAAGAATATGGAGAAGAAAGAGAGGGCGGGGAGGGAGTGGGGAGGATGGGCAGAGGGAGGGTGACTGGTGGGATTACACCTGAGGTGCATCTTACAAGGGTACATGTGAAACTTAGTAAATGTAGAATATAAATGTCTTAACACAATAACTAAGAAAATGCCAGGAAGGCTATGTTAACCAGTTCGATAAAAATATGTCAAATGGTCTATAAAACCAGTGTATGGTGCCTCATGGTCGCATTAATGTACACAGCTATGATTTAATAAAATAAAATAAAGAAAATATGTCAAATGGTATATAAAACCTGTGTATGGTGCCCCATGATTGCATTAATGTACACAGCTATGATTTTTAAAAAAATAAAAAATAAACAAAAAAATGGTGCTGAAAGAAATGATTAGCCATATGTAAAAGACTGAAATTGGACCCACCCCTTGACTCATGATGGATTAAGAACTTACAATAAAAACTCTAGAAGAAAGTATAGGAAAAATTCTTGATGATATAGGCCTGGGGAAAGACTACATGAAGATTCCATTGGTAATTGCAGCAACACCAAAAATAAATAAATGGGACATGATCAAGCTGAATAGTTTCTGCACAGCTAAAGACACAACAATCAAAGCAAATAGATAACCTTCAGAATGGGAGATGATATTTACATGTTTTAAATCCAATAAAGGCCTAAAATCAGAATCTACAGAGAACTCAAACTAATCAACCAGAAAAGAACAAACAACCCCATTTATCAATGGGCAAGTGACATGAACAGAGCCCTCTCCCAAGAAGACAGATGAATGGACAATAAACACATGAAAAAATGCTTATCATTCCCAATCATCAGAGAAATACAAATCAAAACCACCTTGAAATATAACCTAACCCCAGCAAGAAGAGCCCACATCACAAAATCCCAATGCTGCAGATGCTGGCACGGATGCAGAGAAAAGGGAACACTATACACTATTGGTGGGACTGTCAACGAATGCAGCCTTTTTAGAAAGAAGCCAGGAGTATTCTCAAAGAGCTAAAAGTAGACCTCCCATTTGACCCTGAAATCCCAGTACTAGCTATCTACCCAGAAGAAAAAAATAATTTTATCATAAGGACATTTGAACTAGAATGTTTATCACAGCTCAATTCATAATCACGAAGATATGGAAACAAACCAAGTGCCCACCAACTGACAAATGGATAAATCGACTATGATATATATGTACCATGAAATACTATTCAGCCATAAAGAAAATGAAGACTTTACATCTTTTGCATTTACCTGAATGGATCTGGAGAACATCCTCCTGAGTAAAGAATCACACAAGAATGGAAAAGCGAGCATCCATTCCATTCCAAGAATGAAAAATTGAGCATCTCACTACTGTTATGAAACTAGTAGATGAACAACTACAGGCCCACAGGAGAGGAAAGCACAGTTCCATTCATGAAGGGGGGAGGGGGAGAAGGGAGGGGATTTGGTAAGCTCTCACCTAACGCACACAATGTGGGGATATAGGGCATACCCCTGAGTGAAGGACTCAACTACAACTGGAACTGTACCTAACAAATGTAACCATATGTATTAATCTGAAATAAAAATCAACCAATCAATTGATAAAATACCATAGATTCATGGATTTTAAATATATTGAGGTGTATTAATCCACTGTGATCATTGTTCTTACTAATTAGGCAGTAGGAGCCTCCCCAAGTTCGCTCCTGCTCCCCTGACATGACCCCAACTATTCTTTGACGCTTTTTTGCTTTCTGGTTTGACAAGATGTGCCAGATTCATCCTATGTTTCCTAGTTTTAAAATTAGACACAGCTAGCAAAAACAGACAGTTCCTGACTTAAGATGATGGTTCAACTCAATTTTAGGATATAGGGATTTTCTTAATGTCCCTGATTTTATATATCTGTATCTCTTTTCTCTCCCACTGAAAATCCTAGCTCCTAACAACATCAACATCTATTTGCTGAATTGCTAAATAAAGTTTCTGAGCAATTTTTTGACACAAGAACACACACTGATCATGAAATCATGTAATGTTTTGAAGCAATATTTAAGTTTATATTGTTTTAGGTAAATTATTATATATATATATATTTTTTTTTTTTTTTTTTTTGAAGCAGTCTCACTATGTCACCCTGGTTAGAGTGCCATAGCGTCACAGCTCATAGCAACCTCAAACTCTTGGGCTTAAGCAATTCTCTTGCCTCAGCCTCCCAAGTAGCTGGGACTACAGGTGCCCGCCACAACGTCCACCTATTTTGTTGTTGTTGTTGTTGTAGTTGTCATTGCTGTTTGGCAGACCCTGGGCCAGGTTTGAACCTGCCAGCCCCGGTGTCTGTGGCCAGAGCCCTAGCCGCTGAGCTACAGGAACCAAGCCTTATATGATATATTATTAATAAGTAGACCTCCCATTTTTAATAATAAGTATGATTTGTAACTTATTCAAGAGTATAAAGCTATAACTCATGTGGGAAATGCATTATACAATATCCCTTAAAATTTCAACTAACAGTTCACGTTCTAAGTGGATTCTCTTTCCAAAGAGTAATGATACCAACTGCCATTTCATTCACACAAAGTACATCTTGCAATCTAATATTCAATCCACGCCATGCCCATACTAAAAATGTAAGGAAATGTCCCCCAATTAGTAATCAAATCCTTTTTCTTAGCATTTTCTCCTGTTAATCTCCTCTTGTTTAACTTACGCCTCTCATACTTCATGATCTCTTATTGTAAAGTTGCTAAGTATATACATTCTCTAATGTTCTTACCACTTTGGGCCCTTATTCTATGAACCTTTATTGTTATTTTTATGCCTCCTTGCCTGCAGTTGCTTTGTTTTAATTTGTAATTTTTTTTTTTTTTTGAGACAGACTCTCACTATGTCACCCTTGGTAGAGTGCTGTGGCATCACAGCTCACAGGAACCACAAAGTCTTAGGCTTAAGTAATTCTCTTGCCTCAGCCTCCCAAGTAGCTGGGACTACAGGTGCCCCCCACAACCCCTGGCTATTTTTTGGTTGTAGTTGTCATTGTTGTTTGGCAGGCCCAGACTGGATTTGAACCCGCCAGCTCTGGTGTATGTGGCTGGTGCCCTAGCTGCTAAGCTACAGGCCCAAGCCTATAATAATTTTTAATTGTGGTAAAATACACAAAAAATAAAATGTATCATCTTAAATATTTTTAAGTGTATAGAAGTTTTAACATTCAGATTATCACATAACCAATCTGCTGAACTCTTTTCATCTTGCAAAACTAAAACTTTACATTAAACAACAATCCTTTCTCCCTTCCCTGGACTCTCTGGAGACCACCATTCTACTTTCAGTTTCTAAGAATCTCACTATTCTAGATACCTCATATAAGTGGAATCATATAGTATTTGTTTTTCTGTGTCTTGGCTTATTTCACTCAGCATAATGTCCCCAAAGTTTATACATATTATAGCACATGTCAGAACTTCCTTCCTTTTTACAGCTGATTAATATCCCACTGCATGGACACCACAGCTATATCACATTTTGTTACCCTTTCATCCACTAGTGGACCCTTGGGTTGCTTACGTCCTTTGCCTGTTGGAAATAAAGCTGCTATGAACATGGCTGTCTAGCATTTCTTTGACAGCCTGCTTTCAATTCTTTTGGGTATACATCCAGAAGCAGAACTGTTGGCTCACAAGATAATTTCATTTATTTTTAAAAGATGGAGTCTCACTCTGTTGCCCTAGCTGGACTGCTGTGTTACAATAGTAGCTCACTGCAGCCTTGAACTCCTGAGCTCAAGTGATCTTTGTGCCTCAACCTCCAAAGTGGCAAGACTTACAGGCACATGCCACTGTATCCAGCTAATTTTCTTTAAAAAATTTTTGTAGTTAGAGGTTCACTATGTTGCCCAGGCTGGTTTTGAACTCCTACCCTCAAGCAATCTTCCCACCGCAGCCTCACAAAATGCTGAGATTACAGGCATGAGCCACCACTCCTCGTCCTCTGTATTTAAATTTTTGAAAAACTACCATGTTGTTTTCCAGAGCAACTGAACCACTTTACATTCTATCACCAATATACAAGTAGGTTTAAACAAAATTTTAGCACCAAATTAATATGTATTCCACACAAAATTCATGTGATGAAATATAATCCTCAGAGGGATAGTATTAAGGGGGGGGCTTTGGGGACGTGATTGAGTTACGGGGGGCTATGCCCTGCCTGATACATGAATTAATGCCATTATAAAAGAGGTTTCAGAAAGCGACCTTGCTCTCTCTCCCTTCTACTTCTGCTACATGAGGATGCCCTGACAAGGTGCATCAGTGAGAAATGGCACCTTACCAAACACCAAGCCTGCTGGTGACTTGATCTTGAACTTCCCAACCTCCAGAAGAATAAGAAAATAAATCTCTATTAGTTATAAATTACCCAGTCTCTGGTATTCTGTTACAGCATTGAAGACAGACTAGGACGGTATCTGACATCCACCTTAGTAATGCTGAGCTGTGTGGAGTGGGACTCAGTGTAGACAAGCCAGTGATACTCCTCAGCATCAGAAGGGGTTATCTACTTTACCAACTGAACACTGAGGAGGACATGTGGAGGCTCCAACATGAACTTAGTAGTATTAGACCAGAGTGGACTTGCCAGTATTTTGGCATCCTGGGTGGCCAATATGGGTAGTGCAGACTATGAACAGACTCTCAAAGATGTAAAGCTACTCCCAATCACCAGGAGAAGACAAACAATATCTCCAGTCAACTGAAACTTATATTCTTCTCCTGAAAGTTCTCGCCCATTTCCCGAAGTATTATCTGAGATAGAAACTAAACATAAGATAAACATAAGAGATAACAGATAGTAAAGCCTGAGGGATGTCTATCTCTATCTAGTTTTATAAACTTGGCTAGTTACTTACTGTCTGAGCCTTAGTTTTGCCAAATTGAGTTTATAACATATGTCCCTACCTAATGCTCATTTAATGTTCAGATTAAATGAGATGATGAGGGCAGCGCCTGTGGCTCAGTGACTAGGGCAATGGCCCCAGATACCAAGGGTGGCAAGTTCGAATCTGGCTCCAGCCAAACTGCAACAAAAAATAGCCAGGCGTGGCAGGTGCCTATAGTCCCAGCTACTCGGGAGGCTGAGGCAAGAGAATAGCCTAAGCCCAAGAGCTAGAGGTTGTTGTGAGTTGTGACACCACAGCATTCTACCAATAGTGACAGAGTGAGACTCTAGCTCTTTTTTTTTTTTTTTGTAGAGACAGAGTCTCACTTTATGGCCCTCGGTAGAGTGCCATGGCATCACACAGCTCACAGCAACCTCCAACTCCTGGGCTTAAGCGATTCTCTTGCCTCAGCCTCCCGAGTAGCTGGGACTACAGGCACCCGCCACAACGCCCGGCTATTTTTTGGTTGCAGTTCAACCGGGGCCGGGTTTGAACCCGCCACCCTCGGTATATGGGGCCAGCGCCTTACTGACTGAGCCACAGGCGCCACCCGAGACTCTAGCTCTTAAAACAAACAAAAAAATAAAAAATAAAACTAAATGAGATGAATAGGAAACACACCCTAAAATATATGAAGTGCTACTTAACTACAAAGTACTACTACAAAGCAATAACTTTTTTAGAACATCACTGTCACTTCCAGAACCGACTCCCCTCTCCTCTCCCAAGGTACAAACTAAATTTTGTTTGGATTGTAATAGGCCAACAGCCCCCCAAAAGACCCGAGTCTATCTCAAACTGTCTCAGCCTGAGTCTCAAACCCCAACCCCCAGCAAAATCTGGGAACAGGTTTCAGAATAGAATAAGGAAGTTCTCTGAGTTCTCAAAAACTCCCAGCCACGGGTAAAATAATAGTGAAAACTTACTCAAGTTTTCAAAGTTGCCCAAGCTACTGAGTCTCCTAAGTTTGTCCCCATGCCAACTGCCACAATGTAGCCCCCTGAGCCAACTCACTGTAACCCCGCCCTGAGCTAACCGCCACGTTCTGCTTCCGTACTTGCCAGCTTGCCACGCAGCACAAAAATGGTATAAAAATCAGCCTGCTCCTCCTGCGTAGGTATAATACATCACCATCTGATTTATACCTAAAGAGGGGTCCAAGTTGTTCTTACAGGTGGCAACGAGTACAACAGGATATGTTCAATTTCCATGTTGATTTTTTTAACCACGCTTATCATCTCACAACTTTAAAAAAGAAACACACACACAGAGGCAATATTGACAGAATCAGATAGATACTTGCCATTCACTTGGAGGTGGTTTAGAGAAGTGCAACAAAGGTGATGTTTGGAAAAATTAAGAATTAGCCCTTGACTAGAAAACGTCTTGGGAGATGGAACCAAAAGCCTAGGAAAGAAGCAGTTTATTGATGATTGAGTACAATGAACTTTCTGCTCCTTAGAGCTACCTAATGATGGGAGATCTTATCACCAAAAGTACTGAAGCAAAGGGAAATAAAGCATTAGAACTGTTTTGAGTGAGATAAGCTTTAATATCCCCTCAAACTTTAACAGTCTTTGATTCACAAAGACTCACAGCAACACTGTGATGGGCTATGCTTCATCCTCTTCACAGAGGGCAGGACAAACCTAGTACAGGGTGGGAAGTGGGAGAAGGGGAGAGCAGAGAGAGACAGAGAAGTAGGGAGGGAGGTGGGGAAGGGGAGAGCAGAGAGGTAAAGAAGGAAGGGGTGGGGTCTCAGTGTTTGACACAATTGACTTTTGGGGACAAGACACAATTGCACCTAACAAATGCAATCAGTGTAACTTGGTTTCTTATACCCTCAATGAATCCCCCAACAACTTAAAAAAAAAAGGGGGAAATGATCTTACATTGTAACCCATGGGATTTAGAGCCAAGATCAAGGCGTTGTCTCAGGCAAAGGTAGCTATTAAATTCCATACTGAATTGTGAGGGAAGTTATGGTTGAGTTCTTTAAAATAAAAAAAAACAAAAATTCTGCCCATATTCCCAGAACAATTTAAGGATTTTTCTAGTTAGAGGTAGAGTAATAAACAAGACCATCTTTGAAAGGGCTTCCTATTCAGTCCTTTGATCCACAGTTGTCTGTGAAAACTTTGAAAGTAGGGCTGGGCACAGTGGCTCACACCTGTAATCCTAGCACTTTGGGAGGCCGAGGCAGGATTGCTTGAGCTCAAGAGTTGGAGACCACCCTGAGCAAGAGTGAGACCCTGTCTCTAAAAATAGCCTGGTATTGTGGCAGGTGCCTATAGCCCCAGCTATTCAGGAGGTGAGTCAAGAGAATCATTTGAGCCCAAGAGTTTAAGGTTGCTGTGAGCTATGACATTACAGCACTCTACTGAGGGCCACAAAGTGAGCCTCTGTCTCCTAAAAAGAAAAAGAAAAGAAAACTTTAAAGCATAAGTGAATATCTAAAATGTTTTTCTTAAAAAGATAAGTGTTTCAGGCAGCGCCTATGGCTCAAAGAAGTAGGGCACCGGCCCCATATACCAAGGGTGGGAGGGTTCAAACCCAGCCCCGCCCAAAAAGTGCAAAAAAAAAGTGTTTTCGGGCTGCGCCTGTGGCTCAATGAGTAGGACACCAGCCCCATATACCAAGAGTGGCAGGTTCAAACCTGGCCCTGGCCAAACTGCAACAAAAAAATAGCCAGGAATTATGGCAAGCACCTGTGGTCCCAGCTGCTCAGGTGGCTGAGGCAAGAGAATCACCTAAGCCCAAGAGCTGGAGGTTGCTGTGAGCTGTGACTCTACAGCACTCTACCAAGGGTGACAAAGTGAGACTGTCTCTAAAGAAAATAAAAAAAAGAAAGAAAAAGAAAAATGTTTTCTGTGGCTCAAAGGAGTAGGGCGCTGGCCCCATATGCTGGAGGTGGTGGGTTTAAACCCAGCCCCGGCCAAAAAACTGCAAAAAGAAAAAAGAAAAATGTTTTCTTTGTGTTTCCTTTGCTTGGAGCTGAAACAATTTAAGGTTTTTTTTGGGTTTTTTTTGTAGAGATAGAGTCTCACTTTATGGCCCTGGGTAGAGTGCCGTGGCATCACACAGCTCACAGCAACCTCCAACTCCTGGGCCTAAGTGATTCTCTTGCCTCAGCCTCCCGAGTAGCTGGGACCACAGCAATTTAAGGTATTTTTGAAAGACAACAGGTGACTCTGAGTACAAGACAAGACATAAAAAGAATGGCAAGAGACCTTGCTGCAGTCAAAATCCTAACCTCAGGAAGAATCATTTACAAAGTTGCAAAGATAGGCTTATTATTCTCTAGGTAGAGCATATGAATCCCTTTATCAAGTTCACGCTGGTTTAATAAGTTGTTTGAGAGGCTAAACACTATATCAACACTGTTCATTCAGTATAACTGAGCTATGTTGCATGCTCCTGCATGCCAATTAATCTCAAATCTTTTGATGGTAGATTTAAAATAAATGAAATCTTTTATAAGATTCCATTAATTAAGAACCTAAAAAGGGAGATATAGCAATGTGTAGCAAAGATTCTGTAAATCGAATGGGTGTCATTCAATGAAATTCTTTTCATGTAGTTGGCAAAAGAAATTTGACTTTATTAATTCAACTCATTCTCTAGAATTTCAAAGAGAAAAAGGAGACAAACATTTCCTTTAAGAGCTTTGGATGTGCCGACTAATCAGCCAAAGTAAGGTATGAGCTGTGAAGTCAACCCTTCCACGTAAAGGAAGTGTCCTGAGGTTATGCAAATAAAGCTGCCTCCACCGATATATTTGAAAAGGAAAGGGAAAGGGAAGACCATTTAAAAATCTAAGCAGGAAAGGAACAGAGGAACACCCTGCTATATTTTCAATGAGATCAAGGATATATGTCAAGTCCTTTCTATACTGCAACAATTTCCCAACTATAAAGATGATCTAAAATCTTGTTAATATTAATTTTAAAAAATTAAAACTATGCAATCTTCCAAAGTATCATGTAGCCTCACATCAATGTAAGCTGTAGATTAGAAAAGCAGAAAATTTCCCCAAGACTCAAAAACAGTCACCAACAACAGAAGGCAAAGAATGATGAGGTCAAGGAAGTGGTTTAGTAGGGCAGAATGCAGGGGAGGAAAAGAGCAATGAATGAATGCATCTGGGAAATCCCTTTCTGCTATTTTCTCCAGGACAGACTAGAAAATGGCCTTCTCTACCTGAATGGCCTTTTCTTGGCCTAAGATGAGTATCTTTAAATGAAAGTCAAGAGCCCTGGACTCATCCCTCTTTAAGGCATCTCTATTTCTGAGGGAAGAGTTGGACATTATAAGGGAAGCTCAGTCCTCTTCCCAAATCTCAACACTGGAGGACTTCAAGGTTCAGTCCTCAACTGTCTTTCTCTTCTCTTTGTCAATTTTCACTTCCTGCGTCCTCCCATCCAGTCTTGTACTAATAACTTCCAAGTCCAAACCCACACCTTCCATGAAATCCAGACACAAATATATCCAATTGATATTTCAAACTTAACATATCCAAGTTGGAAATAGTTTTAAATTTCAGATTAATATGTGGGTACAAATGATTGTTACACTGCTTGCATTTGTTAGGTAAAAGTCCAAGCTGTAGTTAAGCCCTTCATCCAGAGGCCTTATACCCGGACATTGCACCCGGCAGGTGAGAGCTTACCAAACCCCCTCCCCTCCTCCTCCCCCCAACTTGAGTTTAATTGTGATTGTTTTCTCTTGTGTGGGCATGTAGTTGTTCATCTACTAGTTTCAAATTAGCATTGAATCCACTGGATGCTTGTGTTTTCCATTCTTGTGATACTTTACTTAGGAAGATGTTCTCCAAATCCATCAAGCTAAATACAAAAGAAATGTTTATCTTTACCCCTCAACCCAAACCTACTTCTTCCTTCAAATTTACTACTTCAGAAAACAGGATCAATCACTGTACCGGACCTATTGTCCTTCAATATCTGAACCAAATTTTTCAGGCTCAATATCCAGTTGTGTGCTTGGGGTTGTAGGCCCAAAAGAGGGAAAACAGAAGCTCACAAGCAAAATTTTCCCAGCAGGGAAGCAATAACCTAGGAACACTGATTTTCATTAAATTTCTTTCAGCTCAGAGGAAAGTCTCAGCAATTCCAAGTCACACGCAAGCATAGGCAACTCTGTTGAAGTGTGAAAACCTGGAATCAGTGAAATGGAACAGGAACGGCAGTGCGTCTCACTGTTTTCTAGTGCTCTAAGACTTTTATTTCCCTATACACCACCCTCAACCTCAAAACACATAAATACCTCTTGGGCCTGAGAGTTATACATTAACTGGTTCATGTGAGTAGGCCGTAGGGCAAAATGACTTTTGCTACTTCCTAGGTGCTATGCCACAAAGAAACCCAATAAAATGCATAGCAAAAAAATGAGCTTTCAGGTTTATCTGTGGTTTTTCAATACCATCTTAAAATAGGTCCTAATTGATTAATAGTTTAAAAACACAAAGATCTCAACTACATCTACCATCTAGAGTTAGAAAAACTGAGACTGAAACTAATTCAAATCCTTTCTGAGGGTGATTGGGTTAAACATCTGGCACTAAAATTGTGGTCACTTGGAATTCTCCATTCTCGAACTGCTCAAGTCAAGAGCACCTGGGTTTAAATGTTAGCTCCATTATCTACCAACTGTGGGGCCTTGCCAGTTTCCTCCCCTGGTAAGTGAGCATCTACCCCAGAAAATTACCAGGAAGATGCAGTGAGGGGAAAAATAAAAATAGGGAAGAGTGAAGAGAACATTGCCCATGTGTCGTCAACAAGGTAAGCCTGTAGCAAGTGCAAGAGCTCTTGTGATGATGATGACTTTTAAAAATTCTAGTATTCAGAAACAAAGTAAGTGTTTTGCAATGTTAAAATACTGAAGAACAAATAGAAATGTGAATCTAATTATCTTTCCTCTTCAGGGGAGTAAAAAGCTCCCAAGCATCCTAGTGACTTTTTTTTTTTTTTTTTGAGACAGAGCCTTGCTCTGTTACCCAAGTTAGACTGAAAGGGCCTCGTCAAAGCTCACTGCAACCTCCAACTCCTGGGCTCAGGGGGTCCTCTCTGTGAGCCTCCTCCCTCAGCCTTCTGAGTAGCAGAGACTAAGGGAACACTCCACCATGTCTGGCTAATTATTTTTTAACTTTTTTAAATTTATTGTAATTTATTTTTTTACATATACATGTGTTTATTAGGTTTCCACTTTTTGTCTTCACAGAATTAAAAAGGCTTAAATTTTAATAACAACAACAATGTTAAAGATAAGGACTAGAAACAAAAACCTTGTAAAGAATGAAGGAAGACAGGGGGGAAGCAGAAAGGGGGGGGGGCCTTGGTGTGTGTCACACTTTATGGGGGCAAGACATGATTGCAAGAGGGACTTTACCTAATAATTGCAATCAGTGTAACCCGGCTTATTGTACCCTCAATGAATCCCCAACAATAAAAAAAAAAAAAAAGAGGGACTTTACCTAACAATTGCAATCAGTGTAACCTGGCTTATTGTACCCTCAATGAATCCCCAACAATAAAAAAAAAAAAAAAGAAGATAAAAAAAAAAAGAAAATGTTCTGCTTGTATGATAAATAAAAATTTTAAAACCCACAAAAAAAAAAAAAAGAATGAAGGAAGACAAATACATTCAGAAAAGAAATCAGACGATTGCTGCATCGAAATACTAAGCAATAATAATAATAACACAAAGAAAGTAACATTCACATTGTCAGATAAGAGTATGTCTATTATAGAATGGCTTTGACTCTGAGGTTCAGTATGGAGTCATCAGTTAACTTCTTATTTTTTTTCCCAAAATCTCAAAAAATAGTTAACTAATATTTATAAATAAAAGTAAAAGATAATTTCAAAACACAGATCATACCAAATCTTTTATTTATTTTTTTCTTTTATTTTTTATTGTTTTTTTTGTATCTTGTGCCAAATATTATAGACAATAAAAAAAGAAGAAATACTTCAAAATCATTCTACTTAATCTGGATACACCTGAATTGGAGAAAACATATTATCATAAAGAGGAAATTACAAACTATTTTTTAATTTTTTTTAAGACAGTCTCACTCTGTCACCCTGGGTGGAGTGCCATGGTATCACAGCTCACAGCAACCTCAAACTCTTGGGATCAAGCAATCCGCTTGCCTCAGCCTCCCAAGTAGCTGGGAATACACGTGCCTGCCACATGCCTGGCTACTTTTTCTGTTTAGTAGAGACAGGTTCTTGCTCTTGCTCAGGCTGGTCTTGAACTCCTGAGCTCAGGCAGTCCACCCACCTCAGCCTCCCAGAATGCTAAGACTACAGGAGTGAGACACCACAGCCAGGCCTAATTTTTTTATTTTTGATTTTTTATAGAGATGAGATCTTGCTCTTACTCAGAGTGGTCTCAAACCCCTGACTTCAAGCAATCCTCCCACCTCAGCCTCCCAAAGTGCTAGGATTACATGTGTGAGTCACCAAGCCCAGCCAACACATCTGAATATACAGTATAAATGCCCAGACATATGTACTGAGAGAAAACCAGGATAAAATTTTAGTTTACTCACCTTCACCTTTAAAAGCATCTAATTTTCTAAACGAGTGAAATAAAATAAATATATAATTACCTAAGGTTATATTACTGATCTCCCTTACAAATTCTTATAGACACATTTGAGATTAACTTATAAAATCAGAATGAGTAAGGCAGGTCCGAGCAGTCCAAGGTGCTGAAGTGGAATGCATTCCACGTGACAGTTCATCAAAAGGATAGTCCCACTGAAAGTGGCAGAAACCGCACAGTCACATCTTCTGATTCATCTTTGCAGCCACTTCTGTTTCAGTCTTACTCATGAGCCTATTCCTTATTCAGCTTGCCACTGGAAACGCCTGGAGTGCTTCACATAAAATCATTCAAATAATCCTGAATCACGATAGCTGATTAATTTCAATTCCATCTCCAAACCACAATCAGAGTTGCTTTTACAGTGCAATGCTATATTAACACTGATTTTCTCCAAATGGGTAAGTTAGAGGAGACAAAGGCTTTGGGCACATATTGAATAGGGTAAGCCCAGTGGGTACTACTGACTGCATCTGACCAAATCCAGAACAGGGCACAGCCTCAGTTCAAATCCACGTATGGCGTGAGAACAGGAAAGTGTCAACAGGGGCTGTAAGGTTTCACAAGACTGCACAGGAATTGCCTGAGACAAGGAGCCCCTGTCCCCTCACCTCCAACTGGAACAATTTCCAGTTTCCAAGACAACTGAAAGGAGACGCAGTAAGATGGTGGGACTAAGCTTGATCTCCCCTAAAGAACACTCTCCAAGCAACTGAGTAGCCTCCATGCCACTCTCTAATTTGTCTCTGTTCCAATTGACCCTTCAAGAGAGAAGTTGAGGCCGTTTTCAGATTCCCCACCATCATCATCAGACACCGGTAGAAAGCACCAGGGGACTGGTCCCAAACTCTGGCCCTAATCACCTCAGTCCTGGACTGCTGCAGTAGCTACTTAACTGTCCCCTGTCCTTCCCCCTGACTCGCCTGTCACATGCTTAATCTTCCTAAATCATGCTTTGATCATGCTACTCACCTGTTCCAGTGTCTCCAAGAGGCATAGAAAGTAAAGTTGAAACTAGCAGTCATCTGAAATGTATTCTGGCCCCATCTATTTTTCTAGCTTTAGCCTGTACTTCTTTCATATAAATCCCCACAACCGGTCAGTTCTCATTGCTTTTGCTTACTCTACGTCTCAGCCTCGACACCTGCTCCCTAACCACTCCCTACACCCACCCACATTTTAAAGCCCAACTTAATCCCAATTCTTCAATAAAGTAATTATGTCCTAACCATAACTACAATGAAGGGGTTTTAGAGTAACCCCCCTCACTGAGGGATGGACCCCTTCTGTTCCCAGAATTACTACTTAACCACTCATTTCATAAATTTTATTTCATATACAAATATCATTTACTTAATAAAATACATTCAGATGCCAGGGGATATTCTAAGACCAATGACATGGCCCTCAAAAAGAACTCAAGAGTCTAGGGGAGGAGAAAATGGAAGGAACTATCTTTTTTTTACACAAAATCTCACTCTGTTGCCCAGGCTAAGAGTGCCATGGTGTGGGC
This sequence comes from Nycticebus coucang, assembly GCF_027406575.1. Lineage (NCBI taxonomy): Eukaryota > Metazoa > Chordata > Mammalia > Primates > Lorisidae > Nycticebus > Nycticebus coucang. The sequence continues at coordinate 23,393,141 of NC_069788.1, read as the reverse complement.
CTAGCTCACGGCAACCTCAAACTCCTGGGTTCAAACGATCCTCCTGTCTCAGCCTCCAGAGTAGCTGGAACTACAGGCACCCACCACAATGCCCAGCTTATTTTTTCTTTTCTTTTTTTTTTTTTTTACTATTGCTTAGGCTGGTCTTGAACTCCTGAGCTCAAGAGACCCGAGTGGTAGGATTATAGGCGTGTGCCACCACACCCAGCCAGAACTACCATTTACTGAGTGTTTGTTCTAAGCAGGTCACCACATGCAGTCTCCTTCCATACGCCAGCTCAGTTCATCCTCCATAAGGTAGTTTGTGTCATTATCACTTCATAATAAGGAAACTGAGTCTACAGTCAAAACAGCTTGGCTATCCCTGTCCCTCCCACATTCTCTTCCCCTGTCCCTGGGAGGCTGATAGCTGTGATCTGCATCATCCAAGCTCCTTTGCCCCCTGGCTTCCTGTTAGGTTGGGTCAATGGGATGTACCAGCAGGAGCTAGGAGGGCAGGGTGTTTACGCCCCCTGCGTCCTAGTGGTGGCTGCTTCCCTCTGCCACTGGTCTTATGAAGAGCTCTTCCACGGCTCCAGCTCTTCCTACCACGATCCAGTAAGACCGCTGCTTTCTGCCGCCATGCTGGGGGGAGAGGGACTCCGCTTGGAGGCTGACGAAACACCTCTGCCCTGCACGCACCTCTGTAAATACCACGTCCACTAAACTCTCTTCAGGTAAACCCTGATGGTGTGCCAACTGCTTCTTGCAAATACAGCCAGCAGGATTTGAACCCTCGTAGGTCAAACTGCAGAGCTCTCCTTTTTTGCTAGAATTACTGCTTTGTTGGAGGTCTACACAAACTGCTGAGGATCGAAAAGAAGGGCACCCTACTCTGATAGAAGATCAGATAAGATTTCACTGAACAAGTCATAGAAGATCAGACAAGATTTCACTGAACAAGTCATGGAAGATCAGACAAGATTTCACTGAACAAGTCATAGAAGATCAGACAAGATTTCACTGAACAAGTCATAGAAGATCAGACAAGATTTCACTGAACAAGTCATTTGAGCATGAGTCAGTCTTTTTTTTTTTCTGAGACAGAGTTTCACTATGTCGCCCTGGGTAGAATGCCGTGACATCACAGCTCACAGCAACCTCATCCAACTCTTGGGCTTAAGCGATTCTCTTGCCTCATCCTCCCAAGTAGCTGGAACTACAGGCGCCTGCCACAACACCCAGCTATTTTTTGGTTGCCGTTGTCATTGCTCTTTAGCTGGCCCAGGCCGGGCTTGAACCCACCAACCCCAGTGTATGTGGCCAGCGCCCTACTCACTGAGCTATGGGCACTGAGCCAGCATGAATCAGCCTTAAAAGGTGAATGGTAGTTCACCAGGCAAACAAGGAGTGAGAGTAAGCATTCACAGACAAAGAACCGTGCATTCAAAATCACAGAGGCATGGAGAACAAGCCTTATTAACCAAGGCAGTTATATAGACGGCACATAATGAAGAATGATGGATGAGGCTTTCTAAACTTTGATAATAATCACTTACTTCTTCATCCTGATCCACCTGGAAAGATTAGATGAAGCAAAGATTTAAGTAGATTCTGAACAATAGAACCAATTTACCTCTTCCCCACCTTCAACTGATTCCCATCACCAAAGATAAGTCCGACTGTTTTTTTTTTGAGACAGAGTCTCAAGCTGTTGCCCTGGGTGCCATGATGTCATAGCTTACAGCAACCTGCAACTCTTGGGCTCAAGTGATCCTCTTGCCTCAGTTTTTCTATTTTTAGTAGAGACGCGAGTCTCACTCTTGCTCAGGCTGGTCTCAAACTCGGGAGCTCAAGCAATCTACCCACCTCAGCCTCCCAGAGTGCTAGGATTACAGGCATGAGCCACCGAGCTGATAAGTCCAACTATTTAGCACAGTGGTTCTCAACCTTCCTAATGCCACAACCCTTTAGTACAGTTCCTGTGGGTCACAACCCACAGGTTGAGAACCGCTGATTTAGCATAATATACCAAAATCCTCTATAATCGGGCCTCTACCTAACCCGCCCAGTCTCATCTCGCAGCACCACCTCCGGGGCTACACTGATTAAGCCGAGCTCTCTCATGCCTCTGTGTTTTTATGTACGCCTCTTGTCTGGGCTGCCCATTTCTACTTTGTACTCAGAAAACCCCTTCTTATCCTTCATGACTCATCTCAGGTGTTTGCTTATTTGTAATATTTCTGGACATCCAAGATAATTCCATAATGCCTTGTGTTTAACTCTACGATAGGTCTCCCACAGTACAGAACAGGCATTAGGTTTACTTATTTGCATGTCTGTCCATTGACCCAACTGTGAGTTCATAGAAATCCCCTGTCATATAGGAAGGTACCAGAGTGCAGGGATAATGTTTGTGCTCTGGAGGCTGCTGACAGCCAAATCCTACACTTTGCCCCAAACAACTCAGTGGTAGCCTAAGGCAAGTTATTTAGCCTCTCTGGCCTCTGTTTTATTGCTCATAAAATGTGAATAAAGACATCTCACAGGATTGTTAAGTGAATGACACAGAATAACACCTGTTAGACACTAAGTCCTCAGTAACTGCTAGTTATTAACATAATACCTATGTGTATATCCTTTATCTCTTATATATAAACCATATGTTTGAAAAAAATGGAGACTTTACCTCTTTCATGTTTACATGGATGGAGCTGGAACATATTCTTCTTAGTAAAGTATCTCAAGAATGGAAGAAAAAGTATCCAATGTTCTCAGCCCTACTATGAAACCAAGTTATAGCTTTCATATGAAAGCTATAACCCAACTATAGCCCAAGAAGAAGGGGAAAGGGGAGAGGGAGGGAAGGGGAGGGGGGAGGATGGGTGGAGGGAGGGTGATTGGTGGGGCCACACCTACGGTGCATCTTACAAGGGTACATGTGAAATTTACTAAATGTAGAATATAAATGTCACATGATAACTAAGAAAATGCCGTGAAGGCTATGTTAATGAGTTTGATGAAAATATTTCAAATTGTATATAAAACCAGCACATTGCACCCTATGATTGCATGAATGTACACAGCTATGATTTAATTAAAAAAACATATGTTTGCCAAATGAATAAATCGTCCTATTTCATATTTCTCTGTATACATGCCAAATTCTACTTACATAGCCTTTGTTTTATTAAATCATGAAGACTCTCATCTCTAAAGATGCATAATTAACCCTTAAACAACATGAGCATGAACAGAGGGGATCCACTTAAACGCAGATTTTTTTTCCAAACTTTTTCAGTCAAACATGGACTGAAAATATAGTATTCATGGCATGCAAAACCCATGTCTAATATATGGAAAGCCAATTGAGGGACTGGAGTATGTGAGGATTTGGGGGGCAGAGGCTGGAACCAATCTCCCATGTAAACTGAGGGACAACTGAGTGCTTATTTTGCAATTGGTTAGAGATAAACAGGTCCTTTTCTATAAAAGAATTTAGTTTCTTAACCATCTACTGATGGCCTAGTTACGCTCCTGGCCTTCTAACAATCTCCACGTGCGTTTGCCACACCGTTAACCCCCCACAGAAGGGCTGTTCTGTTTCAATGACATATAAAGACTTGATGTCTCCCCTAGGTTGGCATGAGAAACAACAATAATATGCTCCCTACAGCAGAGGGATGAATGACACACTTTTTTAAATGCTAAAGCAATGTAAAATTATTGCAGTCATGAAATAAAGTTTTAATATATCATTTTCTAAGCACCAAATTCCTAACTGTTTTTTGTTAGAACCCCAACCAAGAAAACAGAATCAGAGCACACAGAACAAGGTGCTCAGGAAGTGAGTAGATGAAGATAAGCTCCCAGCTGAACCCAAATTTCCCAAGAAACCATAGCACTGTAGCCTACAGAGACTCCGGGCACTTGGTTAGGAGAGGACAATGGTTTTGCCTTAGAACAATATAAAGGCCACACCTGAGAAAGCCAAGACCTTCACATCCGGCCACCCCGGGCTGGCTGCACAGGGAATCAAAGGCCTCACGGATCAAGAGCCTCTGGAAGGGGTTCAGCCATGACCCACACTCCAGCCCCACCTTCCCTCACTGCTTCTCCTGTCCCAACACTGGCTTTGATGTTACCTGTTCACCAGCTCTGATCTTTTCACTACTATGCTTCAACTCGTTGAATCTATGGCCCCTCTCCTCATTCTAGACTCCCACCCCAATGGGGCCAGGAATTCACTGGTTTTTAGATCAGTCTGCCTGATAGTAACTAACTCTTGCCTTTCTGACATCTACCTGCCCTAGCACCTTCCAAGCAATCACATTCCTTGCTGAAACTCACGTGCATACACCACCACTTGTTGGGAATAACAGGACAACCTTTACTACTAAAAGTTAATTTTATAATTTTTTAAAACTAAGAGAACAACCACACAATTTGACAGTGTTTAATATTCCTATCAAGACAATTCTCTACTTACAGGCCTCCTGGTTGAAGCACCCTGAACAGAGTGATAAAATTCTGGCTGGACTCGGCTGTTTTTCTTGATTCTTCGTTTCCTCACCGAAGATTCTTGCTCACTGGGATGGTGAACCTCCACCACGGGCTTTACTTCTTCTAGACGGGCAGCTGCAGCCGCTGCAACTCGTCTTCTAATATGCCGAGGGCTTGCTCTGAATCCCTGTGGTCGGAAACACAACCCAAAAAAAGGCAGATTTGTATCGAGTTAGTTTGGAAGTTCTCTGGTGCTGGTTCTACAAAGAGTTCCAAAAGGCGCTATGTCCAATGAGATAATTTTACCTCCCAACGTGAGTGTGAAGAAGTAGGCTCAACACACAAGCAGTTTTATCCACACGTGTTCTGCAAAGCACCCTAGTATTCAAGGCCCCGAGTTATTCTACATTAAGAAATGTTTTTAAGCCAGTCAAGCCAGTCCAAAAGGAAAAGGGAGGGGCAGATGGGCACACTGCTTTCCTCAAACATCAAGCAGACTGTGTGTGAAGAAGGGTGTTTCTACTTCAGATGAAGCAGGGTGCAAAGAGCAAGAGAGACTATCACTCCAGGGTAGAGTGCCGCCCCACATTCCTGAGAGCAGGAAGAAAAGCAGGAATGTGAAGTATCAACACCATAAAGGGAAGGTCCAAAACTAAGCCTGGGGCAACGCCGGGGATGAAAGATGTGGGTTTGGGCATCAGATGGGCCTGGGTCCAAAGGCTCACTTGTTCATGATAGCTGCACAATGTATTAAACATTTCTGAGCCCAACTGTTCTAATCTATAAAATGCATAACATTATATATAAAAGCCCACTCACAGGGCTTTTAAATAATATCTTGTAAAATTAATTCCAACATGGTGTCTGGCAAACAGGCGGTCCACAATAAAATTATTATTTTCTTTCCCTCTTACCGTAAGGTGAGACTAGTTAAGCCACAGTATACATTTGAGAATGTGCAGCTGAAAAATACTGAAGAATTACATTAAATGGTCTCTGTCCTCATGGCTTGTAATTTGTTTTTTGGTTTTTTTCTCATTCAGTTGCCAGGGTTAGAGGGCTGTGGCATCAGCCTAGTTCACAGCAACCTCAAACTTCTGGGCTCAGGCAATCCTTCTGCCTCAGCCTCCCTAGTAGCCAGGACTACAGTCACGTGCCACACCACCAGGCTACTTTTTCTAATTTTAGTAGAGATAGGATCTCACTCTTGCTCAGGCTGGTCTCAAACTCATAAGCTCAAGTAATCCTCCTACCTCAGCCTCCCACAGTTCTAGGATTATAGGTGTGTCATGGCACCTGACCTTCTGGCTTATAATTTACTGATGATCAGAAGAAGAAATCTAACATAGAGTCCACAAACACACAGGAACGGGTAATTAAGGGTTAAAGTGGGCAGGTCAGGACTCTCAGAGCTAGCAGATCTCAGAAAAGGAAATCAATGAATGAAGCTGAGAAGAGCCTGTGTTTAAACTTAGTTGAGTGGGTGGCAGTTAAGGTCTGAATAGAATTTATGTTACATGCAAGGGAAACAACATAAGACACGAGTGAATAAGTAAAATAATTTACAGATGGTTGGCATATTTATATAACAGTAAGAGATAGTCTTTGGTGATGTGCCACCATGCGGCCACGAGCTAAGAATGATGGAAAATGAGAGCTGGGGAAGCAGTAGGTGCTCCAAGGAAGACTACTTTAAAGCTGTGGGCTATCTGAATTTTAAAAGATACATAAAAAGCTTCAAGGTTGCAATAAAGGCATAAAGAATGGGGATTAAGGATTTCAGGGGGAGGCCGGGCGTGGTGCTCATGCCTGTAATCCTAGCACTCTGGGAGGCTGCGGCGGGTGGATTGCTTGAGCTCAGGAGTTTGAGACCAGCCTGAGCAAGAGCGAGACCCCCTTCTCTACTAAAAATAGAAAAACTGAGGCAAGACAATGGCTTGAGCCCAAGATCTTGGCACTCTAGTCAGGGTGCCCGAATGCGACTCTGTCTCAAAAAAAAAAAAAGGCATTTCATGGGGAGAAGCATTCTGAGAAAAGATGAATGTGAACAGGGGGATTTTCGGCAAGGGACCCAGGAGATGGGTTAGACTAGAGACTGATGATGGAGACCCTGTACACCAGGCTGAAGGATGAGAAGGGAGAACAAAACAGATGGGGAGGGTGACCCACAGAGTCACGAGTAGTGCTGAGGTCAAAACAATTCAGCAAGGAAGAAATGCAAATGGATTTGGCAAAGCTGAGGTCACTGTCTGGGCCCTTCTCATCCCCAAATGCATTAGTCTGTTTCCAACCCTCCCCTGTGTGCAAGCTCAGCTGGCCTTCCTCAACTCAGAATGGACCTAGAAGATCCCCACCACTCCCACATAACCCAGGAGGTCCTACAATAGCTGCCGGGGAAGAGGATTAAGGAGAGTGAGCTGAACCAACTGCTAAACTGCATTCTCCAGCAGAGTTTGGACCAAACATGTCAGAACCCACAAACACACAGGCTGCTTTTTAGATATACATGTGCCTGGACACCCCCCACCACACACACACAAACACCTTCCTTCCTTCTGAATGAGACCCACTGTAGGTGATGTCCTGTACCTCATTTTTTTTTAATTTCTTTATTAAATCATAAGTGTGTACGTTAATGCATTTACAAGTTTCTCTGGTAATTTTTCTACACGTTCAAGACTGAGAACGTCTAGGAGCAAGAGCTTCGTCGACCACTAGGTGGCACTACCTTCCACACCCTTGCGTTCTTCCTCGTTCAGAAATGTGTGCAGGTAGAGTGAACAAATCACTCAGTAATGTACTAGCTTCTGCAATAGCACAGTAAGTCGAATATATTTCCTTGTTAAGAACACAGATTCCCCTTCTCTTAGGAGTAATAAGCAACCAAATCTGCTTAACTTGTATCATTATTAATAGTCCTTAGGGGCCTACAAATTCTACAAACAAATTAAGGGGGGAAAAACTGCATCAAATTCTATTAAAGTAACAAAAAAAGGGGCGGCGCCTGTGGCTCAGTCGGTAAGGCGCCGGCCCCATATACCGAGGGTGGCGGGTTCAAACTCGGCCCCGGCTGAACTGCAACCAAAAAATAGCTGGGCGTTGCGGCGGGCGCCTGTAGTCCCAGCTACTCGGGAGGCTGAGGCAAGAGAATCGCTTAAGCCCAGGAGTTGGAGGTTGCTGTGAGCTGTGTGAGGCCACGGCACTCTACCAAGGGCCATAAGGTGAGACTCTGTCTCTACAAAAAAAAAAAAAAAAAGTAACAAAAAAAGATTAGAACATATTAGTAGAACTATTCTAGACAGTAATACAGTGAATCCACATCCCTGTATCCAGCCTACAGAAACTGTACTGAGAGTGCCCAGGAAAATAATCTGTGCAGAATTATTTATGAAAATAAAGTTTTGAGACAAACCAGTCTTTCCTAAACTTCAGTTGTTCTCATTCCATTTTCACATTTTTTCCAGATCTGAGAACCACCGCGTAGGCCTCAGTGATTGGTTATATCCAAATACACTTGTACTTCCTTTGCTAAAGAGAATCCCAGGCATTTACTGTGCAGTGAGTCAAACTATCTGGGTTGAAAAACCATGTCTATTACTAAGCGTATAATCTTAGCTAAATCAATTCTCTGTGCCTGAGTTTTTTTTAATTTGTCAAGTGCAATAATAATATCTCTCTATAGGGTTATGGTGTTGTTTAAATAAGACAGTCCATATCAGTACTGGGAACAGTATACAGCATATAAAAGGTAGTTAATAAATTATTACCAGTATTTATTATTACTTCACTTCCCAGATCTGACAGCAGCAATTTACATATCGCCAACTCAGAACTATGACTACAAACACTATAAATAACACAGAGTCATCAATGGTCAATCATCTTTATCCTCTTACATCACTGCAAAGAATTACAGCTCCTTGGTTTATGACACTTGGTTGTCCCAAAAACTACTAAAAAAATAAACCATGACTTTTAACGGAAGGAAATTTTATTTTAAAACAGTAGGTGGTGCTATAAGCTCTTCCAGGTGTTAATAAGACTTGATGGTGTCAGTATAAAGTCCATTTCTCTTTCTATTAATTTGATCTTACCTAGATACCACTCCATTTAACCATTAGTGATGGGCATTTGGATGCCTTTTAGTAGTGGGCTTCTGCTGTTTCAAGCCACCCCAATTTATCTTTTTACTTTGGGTAATAATTTCTCAAGATGTGCAGTTTTGCATATGTATATATGTTATATGTATATATGCTTACCCTAAGATCTGCTCTCTTAATTTTTTAAGTGCACAGCACAGTATATTAACTATAGGCACAATACTGTACCGCAGATTCACATCTCCCCCACTTTCCAGCCCCTAGCTGGAGTTTCTGTGAGTCTCTCACTCTTACCGCTTTAGATATGTCAGTGGAATCACGCAGTATCTGGATTTCCGTGGCTGGGTTACTTCACTGAGCGTAATGCCCTCCAGGTTCATCCGTGCTATAGCATATGGCAGGATCACTTCCTTTTTTAAGGCTAATATTCCATTTTATGTATACTCTGCAGTTTATCCATTCATCCTTCAACAGACATTTAGGTTGTTCCCATGTCCTGGCTATTGTGAGAAATGCTGCAACGTCCATGGGAATGTGTTTATCTCTTCAGGATCCTGATTCCTATTCCTGGTTGTGTATCCCGAGTAGGAATGTTGGATCACAGGGTAATTCTATTTTTAATTTTTTGAGAAATCAGCATACTATTTTCCACAGTGGCTACAGCATTTTACATTCCCACCAATAGTGTACAAGGGTTAATTTCCTCACATCCTCATCAATACTTGCTATCTCTGGGGAGGTTTTGGTGATGGCCGTCTTGATTTGTGTGGGATATCTCATTGCAGCTTTGATCTTCGTTCTCCTGATGATTACTGATGGCTCGATACATAGTCAAGTCAAGGTGCTCCACAGCCCACTCTACATCTTACCACCTCTTAACCCAAACTATCTCATGCCCATGGCAAAGGCTCAACAAATTCAAATCTCTCTGCTTGAGTTCTGAATACATGGAGGCATGTTAAAGACTGAAAAAATTAGTAGGAACTCCTTAGTTCCAGCAGCTACACCCAAAACCTTCTGAAGCTGCCTAGTTTCCTCTGTTCTATCCAGATATTAAGTCTTGAGTGTGGATTCTCCCAGCTACTTGTAATAATAGATCCTCTTTGGGTTTAAGTCAGAGTCGGATTCTGTAGCTGCAAACAAAAACCTCCAATGCATACGCTTTCTGCTACGCTTTCAGATGGCTATCTGTTTTCTTGGCAGTTAAATACTCAGACCTACCTAGGCTGTTTGGCATGAAAAGGGAGAAAATATTACTAGCAATAATTTACTAAGCGCCATTTCAGTGCTAACCTTGTAATACCCACTGCAGAAACAAGCGAACTTGAGACTTTTTAAGATTAATTAGAGACTTGCAATTCGCAAAGCCCAGATCAGAACCTAGGTTGATCTAGCTCTACCAGGGGCCCCTCATCACTCTGCTCCCCTGCAGAGGGATTATAAGGCAGTAACGCATCCAGAACAAACTGACATACGGTCAGGACTGGGAAGTAGGCAGGAATATTAAAATAAAAAAAGGCAAGAAAGTAAAATAAGTAATGTCTATAAAACATGGTAGACAAATCAGACAGAAATGGGAAAAAATTAACACTTGTAGGCAAGCATTGTCATTATATAAGGTCAAACTGCCATCAAGTTTACTGACGAAGCATCTGAATGGACGGAAACTTAATACATTGACTCACTGAGCATTTATATAGAATTACTGTTGTTTGTGGGGTATTTTTAAGGCTAGTCACATGAAGCAGTGGGAGTAAAAAAGGAACAAAGGAATATGTAACTGGTTGTGATCGATTAATTGTAAACACCACTGCACTCAGATCAGCCATATAAAGAATTACTTTGTGTTATTACTATAACTGAAAAACTGAGGTGTGTAGGTAAACAAGATAAACTTGTTTATAAACTTACTATATATAAATATTATGAAGCTCAGTAAGCTGCTGTATGTAAAGCACATAAGACCCCACAAAAATGCAATGATTCCTCTCATTCTAGGTTAGATATGTGGACAGCGGAAGTCCTTGGGTCCATGGATAAAATGTGAGGGAGATGAGGAGTGCAGCCAACATACCTGAATGGGAGAAAATTGCTTTTATTTTCATGAATCTTTGATGGACATTTAGTATATGGTTCAATTATGAATTCAGGCCACAAACCTGAATCATTAGTAGGTTTTGCTACCAAAAATAATCACAGATATTTAAATATTGTGGCATGGATATCTTGAAAGGCCATTTATACTCGCTACTTCAAAATCACAGCAGTTAGTAAAGCTGCCACTAGATCTTATTATTGAATGCAGTAATAAAGTAGTGCATACGACTCTGTCAAAGATATTTTCAATAATTTATATTTCAATAGAGTTGGCTTCCTATAGAATTCTATGTATTTTATTTTACACATTCAAAAACATTCTGAGAATGAGTCTATGGGCTTTACCAGACATCCAAGGGAGTTGATATAAAATAGTATAAGATAGAATACAGAAAATCTCAGAAATTTCTGTAAGGGGGTTGTGATAGGGACAGCTAATTTCTCACCAAAATTCATGTTTGCTTCTTTCTCTTTTCCTTGTTTTATTTTATTTTATTTGAGACAGAGTCTCACTTTGTCCCCCTCAGTCAAGTGTTATGGTGTCACAGCTCACAGCAACCTCAAACTCTTGGGCTCAAACGATCCTCTTGCCTCTGCCTCCCAAGTAGCTGGGACTACAAGTGCCCACCACAATGCCCCACTATTTTTACAGACAGGGTCTCACTCTTGTTCAGGCTGGTGTAGAACTCCTGAGCTCAAGCGATGCACTCGCCTCAGCCTCCCAGAGTGCTCATCACAGGAATGAGCCACCATGCCTGGGATCACAGGAATGAGCCACCTTCTCCCTGGTCACGAGCTAGATGACATTGCCCTTGCAGTTCGGTAAGGCCATGTGACTGGGTTCTAGCCAGGGAAATGTGGCCATGTGTGAGCCATTTCTGGACTGAGCCACTTCTCGCTGCTCTTCCCCTCTTTTGGCTGGGATGACCTGCAGAGCAACTGTGGAAGTCACGTGTTAAGGATGGCAGCACCTCCAGGATCCTGGGTCCCCTCAATAACTACATGAAGGGGGCCACTCTGTCAACCTGGTCACACATCTGTACCTTTAAGTGAGTAACAAATACATTTCTATTTTGTTTGAGCCAATAAGTGTACATTGGCTATATGAGTTTGTAGTACCCTGACTCAGTGACTCTCAATGACTCTCAGCATCAGAATCACCTGGAAGGCTCATTAAAATACAGATTGCTAAAATAAATAAATAAAATAAGATAAAACACAGATTGCTAGGCTGCACTCTTGGGGTTTCTGATTAACTAAGTTTGGGTGGGGCTGAGAATGAGCATTTCTAACAAGCCCTCCAGGGACACTGATGCTCCTACATCATATAACCACCGTCTGAGAAACCCTGTTCTGACTAATCCTCAGTCCTGCCCCTTACAGTGTGGTGAGTAATTTGGGCCATAATAACACTGTATCCCATTGTGCTGTATGCAAGGGGACTCTCAGGATTAGAGCAATTTAGCCCTTTGTGGTTTGAATAACCCTACATCAAAAGCTTGGAACGGGAAGCTGCTCTGTGAGCTGAAGAAAGAAAATAATGTACCTAAATTCTAGCACTACTTTTCTGTTTTCAGAAAGAATGCATTTCCTAGCAAACAAGGGATAATGGGACAAAATATTACCTCTTTTAAAGGTCTTTTCTAACAATTAATCATTCTTTGGTATAGAACATTAGTTCCTAAAGGTATGATGACAGAGAAAACGTCTGTTTTGGAACAGTCTAAAGAATTATGCATTTGTTTTAGATGAAGTTTCATGGGTTAATAATATCATGTTTCTTCATATTGACTGATATTATATTAACTGATTATTAACTCCTGCTGATCAGAAGCCCTGACTTACAATCAGAGATCCTAGATGTTTTTTTAAATTGCAAATGAATTACAACTTAAATGCAATTTCGTAAATGGAAACCTTTTAAAAATCTCTCAGTGATGTCAATCATTCCCTTCTTGGACAGAATGCCCCACCCTCAGGGAGCCAGAGGGAGCATGTTATGTACCATGGTGCCCCACCCCTCTAGAAAGGGCTGCTGGGTGTTGACAACACTCGGGCTGTGTCTATCACAGTCCCTCCCCTGAGAGTTTGAGAACTACTGAAAGCTTGGTCTGCTTAGCATAGAGGGAGGAAGGAAGGGCAGGAAGGGAAGAAGGGAGGGAATTCTGTAAATCAGTGCTTCTCAAAACCTAACATGTATATGCCTAATCTGTAAATCTTATTAAAATTTAGATCCTAATGCAGTGGGTCTGGGTGAGGCCTGAGATTCTGCATTTCTAAAAGGCTGGGGCAGGGGTGGATTCTGATGTCACCGGATTCCAGATCTAACTTCAAGTAACAAGGATGTAGGACTGGCCCAGGGCAGTAGCTTGCGTCTGTAATCCCAGCACTCTGGGCAGGTCATCACCTCCTTGCAAGGGAAACTAACAAAATGAGTTAGGCTATATGCCCAGAAGGAGAGTTGCTCACAGATACTGGTGAGCAACAGCAGAGCTGGTGGCAAAACCAATTTCACAGCCACCTCTTTTTGCAAATCCTATACAGGGATCTATTCCTTCCTCTGGCAATGTTAGCCTTCCAGACTCAAACTCTGAGGACCTCAAACAAAACTAAGACAAAAAGTTCTATTTTCACATCTTATTATAAAGCTAAACATAAGCCCAATTTATCTAACACTTTCCCGCACTGTTCAGTTGTTACTTTTATCTAACTCTAATTCTTTACAGCTACATAAACAATATAATTTCTAGTTATCAAGCCTTTGTGCCAAACACTGTGCATGCATTATTTCACTATTTCCTGCCATATTCCTAGGAGGCAAAGACTAGTTTAAAGCCCATCTTACAGAAAAGGAAATGGGGGGGCAGGGGGGGTTGCCCATAGCTCAGTGGTTAGGGCACTGGCCACATGCTCTGGGGCTGGTGGGTTCAAACCTGGCCCTGGCCTGCTAAACAAAAAAAAAAAAAACATAGCTGGGTGTTGTGGCAGCCTCCTGTAGTCCCAGCTACTTGGGAGGCTGAGGCAAGAGAATTGCTTGAACCCAGGAGTTTGATGTTGCTGTGAACTATGACTCCATGGCACTCTACCCAGGGTGACAAAGTGAGACTCTGTCTCAATAAAAGAAAAGAAAGAAAGAGGAAGGAAGGAAAGAAAAGGAAATGGACATTTAGAAGTTTGCCTAAGACATACTAAGCATCTGCTCCAGGATTGACACTTTGGCCACCTGATCTGTGTCAGGGGTCAGTAAACTGTGGCTCTCGAGCCAAATCTGACTTACCAATCTGCTTTTGCAAAGTCCCATTAGAACATAGCCATTCCATTCATTTACATATTGTCTATGCAACTTTTTTTTTTTTTTTTTTTTTGTAGAGACAGAGTCTCACTATACCGCCCTCGGGTAAAGTGCCGTGGCTCACACGGCTCACAGCAACCTCTAACTCTTCGGCTTACGCGATTCTCTTGCCTCAGCCTCCCAAGCAGCTGGGACTACAGGCGCCTGCCACAACGCCCGGCTATTTTTCGTTGCAGTTTGGCCGGGGCTGGGTTTGAACCCGCCACCCTCGGCATATGGGGCCGGCGCCCTACTCACTGTGCAACTTCTATGCTACAAAATCGGGGTTAGGTTGCAACAGAGATCATACAGCCTGCAAAGTCAAAAATATTGAACTTGCTATCTAGTTCTCTACAGAAAAATGTTGCCAACCCCTGCTCATAGACTGAAAAGTAATTTTGACTTGGTGTTTTGGTCTGCTAATCTGTACTGACAACAGCCTAGTCTGTGAAATGTAAGGTCAGTCTAATTTCCCTCTGGCAGCCATGACTACTCCATCTGTTTGTAGTTTCTAGGCAGATTAAACAGCATCTGTTATGTTGTTTCGTCAAACACATAATGATACCACCAAAGAATGTACTTGCATTATTTTTCTAATCTGATAACTTTTTTGTATTTGGACTGTAACTACCAAGCAAAAGTTGACATAAATTTTACCAACTTTACTGCTTTTGGTACAATAGGTTCCAATCCTTTACCCTTTCCACCTCCAACTTTGGTATTTGGGGATAAAGTCATCAGCCACTGAGCAAAAGTGATTTTTTTTTTAATGGGCAGTGGCTGTTCTATAAGGCAGAACCTACTTTACTGAAATTGGCCTATGCTCAATTCTTCCTTAGACTGAATTCATCAACTCTATATTTTATCAAAATGAGCCATTAAAAGAAAATAAATATGTTTGGCTCCTAAAAGACTCTCAGAGTATGGAAGCAACATGGCATCCATATTAAAATCAAGTTAAGGGTACAAATTTCACCATATGCAAAACTATGCCAAGAATATTTTCATGGATGCTGTGGGGCATCACCCAGATCTCCCCTTCCTGAACCAATCATTTGCCCGGCAGCTCTGAGTGGTGGCAGCTGGTTTTCTGCTGACTCTCCATCTGATAATTGACTTCAGCCTAAGAGCTAGCTAGCAGGTTCCAGGTCACCCTCCCTCCTCCAGGCCACTGCTGGTCGGTGGGAAAAGGGGAATGCTTGCTGGTATTACAGACAACTCTGAACCTGCCCAGGGGATCTTCAGACCTCTTGCACACACATTGCCATTCACCTTCTCCCTCAGCCCAATCCTGCTTCCCTCGCTCTCTTAGGGTGTGTTCCTGAAGGCACACACCAATAAAGCTCCTGCACCCACTCTCCGTCTCAATGTCTATTTCCCTGGGAAGACGACCTGAAACAAAAATGAAGTCTGATTTCCTAAACAGTGCCATCAATAACACTTATGAAACCACTTTTAACATTCAGTGACAGAGAAAATTCAGGAACGAAGAGGTTCCAGAGAACAGCAAAACCATCAATACAAAAAAAGGGAATAATAGCAAAACGCGCGCACACACACATACACACACACACACGCTCACTATACATCAAAAACACGTGACAACAGGATGCAGAGACAGTAGCCATATGCAAAAGCAAAGTGGGAGTAGATGAGCTCTAGAAAGCCACGGAAGCCCATTCAGAGCTGAGGAGGGCAGGGGAGGCGGCTGCCTGAGGAGCAGGAGCAGCCGTCAGCGCAATCTGCTCGCGTGGCAGCCAAGCTCGTGGCTCCTCTCAGCACCGGGCCCACAGCCCGGGCACAGACAGTCATGCGCAATGACAGGCTCTATAAATAGCTGTGCAACCAGAAAATCATAACCCAGTCTTTGTAATTACAGACTGAGGGGTCTTATAGATGATTCTTTAAATATGAGCATAATCTGTCTGCATGCAGCCCTGAGATAATCCACTCACAGACAGCATCACCAGCGAGTACATCCTGGTTCAAAAACGTGCCTATCAAAGACACATGTCCTTTTCAAAACAAGAAACTAGGAAATATAAGATGAGGAAGCATGTTCTACCGGGTGTTTTCAGCTTCCCAATGGCAGATTCTGAGAGGCCAAAGGGCACCCAAACAGCAAGATTTCTGAAGTGTAAAGAGTTACACAGAGGGCGGCGCCTGTGGCTCAAGGAGTAGGGCACCGGTCCCATATGCCGGAGGTGGCAGGTTCAAACCTAGCCCCGGCCAAAAAAATAATAATAATAATAAAATAAAATAAAATCAACTGGGGGTCTGGAAATGTCTCCATGCCTTAACAAAAAAAAAAAAAAAAAAAAGAGTTACACAGAGACCAGTCATGAGAGAGAAGGCAGCTTCCACAGAAGGGTGTGAGGAAGAAAAGGGGGAAGGGGGGACAGAAGAAAAGCACAGGGAGTAAATTCACTGAGACAGGTGAGGCTGTTTATCTCATTGAGAATGGCTGTGGGAGGGGGACGATGGAGAAAATAAAAGAAAACATAAAAACAAGAAAGTAAAAACATTTGTGCTAATTTGCAACAAGTCACAGCAAAATCCTAACAAGTGGTCACCGAGTCTTTTCCAAGAGCATCCTTGTGTACCCCTCAATACCCACTACAAAATTAGTCTCCCAGACAACGCTCGGCTATTTGTTGTTGTTGTTGTTGTTGTTGCAATTGTCATTGTTCCTTAGCTGGCTCAGGCCGTGTTTGAACCCACCAACGTCGGTGCTTCGAAGTGGCCAGCTGTCTACCCACTGAGCTACAGGTGCTGCCACTAATAATGTTTTAAAAAACAGAACCTTAATTCAACTTTTACAGATTGATTGTTTTAAATTATTCAGTCTAAGTGGTGAGCAAGCTGGCGGCCGAGTAACAGCTTCCTTGAATCTGGGCACCGTGAGTCTGGGGAGATAAGACTGCAGGCATCTCTGGCTGGTGGGATCTGCCTATAATCATCCCTTTGAGGATACAGGGAGTCAGCGAGAGACTTCTGGACCCCAAGAGGAGGACAAAAACAGTAGAAAACTGGCAAGTAATTGCGTGTGTTTGATCGGTCTAATCCTGCCGACAGCTGTAAGTGCAGTAGCAGCGAGACTGCAAACCGGAAAGGCCTTACCTGTGAACTGTGTTTTTGGACTTGGCACTCAGTTGAACTGCCTTGGGGAGAGCTTGAGGGGGAGTGTGGAGAACTTTGGGCGTTGTCTGGGACCCCAGACTGAGCTGCTGAGCTGGACGGAGCTAATAGTGTTTGGCTGAGGGCTGCAGGGAGCCATTGTGAGAAAACTGCCCCAACAAGGTCCACCCTAGGGGTTGCAGAGCAAGGATCAGGTGAGACCTAGTAACCTAGTGACTGAGCAGCCTAAAGGCGGGGTCTGAGCTGCCTTACAGCCCTAACCCTCAGGGGCAGACTGAGACCGGTTTTGGCATACTGGGTAAGTGGATAGCCACTTCAGCAGTGATTCCAGCAACAAACACTTTCCTGAGAAAGCTTCTGCTTAGCAAGTTTAGAAGCTTAAAGTGCCTTTTAAGAGGGCTAAAGAGAGACTTAGGGTGTCTACCCTGTCGGGTTTGAGAAACCAATGGAGGCCTCCAGTCATAACAACATTGTAATTAACATCTAATACCCCAGAAGACCACCTGTTGCCCAGACAATATTCAACAAGATATATATACTGCTTTGGTTTTGGTTGTTTTTTATTTTGTTTTTTTTGTTTGTTTGTTTTGATGTTGCTGTTGTTTTGTTTTTTAATTTCAACCTTTTCCATACAGATTTTTTCTTTCCTTTCTCCAGTTTTCTAGTATAAGTACAATTTCCCATTGCTGCCTTTTCCAATAACTAGAACTTCATTTTTGCTAGTGTTTCTACCCCTATTATTTGGTTTTTCACCCAATTTTATCCCATAAAGTTTTCTGTTTGCTTGTTTTGCTTTGATTTATAGCATTTTTGTCTTTCCTCTCTACTTGGTGGAGGTGGGGTACTGTGTCTGATCAGGTTAGCAAAGAGTTGCTGACCTCAAGGGAACCACCCAACCGGGCACCCCCAGAGGTTGGGATTTTTTAAGGTTGTGTCAAAGAACCCTACTGTACACCTATATTGCTCTGTCTCCCGCTTTCTGTGCCTCTCTTCTTTTTGTCAATATTCCTTTTACCCACCCACTCTCCTTTCTCTATTTTCTTTGCGTTCTTTCCTTCTTTCTTTCACCCCTTCTTCCTTTTCAACGTTCTCATCCTTCTGCTCCCATACCAAAAGGACTCATCGAAACCTTAGTCCACAGGCATAGGAACTTAAAGAGCAAGAGGAAGTGAAAGGGAAATTAGGGCAAGGAAACAGATAAAAGAAATCACTCATGAGGAAGAATCAGCAGAAAACTCCAGGCAACATGAAGAACCAGTCCAGAACAACCCCACCAAGGGACCATGAGGTAGCTACTGCAGAGGATTACAGAAATAAAGAAATGTTAGAAATGACAGAAAGGGAATTTAGATACACATGATGAAAACAATTAAGGAAATGATGGAAACAATGAAGGAAACTGCTAATAAAGGGAAAAATAACTAAAAGGAAATCCAAAAACAGAATCAAATAAGAGATGAATGATATGAAGAATATACAAAGGATGTAGCAGAGCTGAAGGAACTGAAGCAGTCAATTAGGGAACTTAAAGATGTAATGGAAACTATCAGCAACAGGTTAGACCATGCAGAAGAAAGAATTTCAGAGGTAGAAGACAAAGTCCTTGAGATAACTCAGATAGTAAAAGAGGCAGAAAAGAAGACAGAGAAAGCAGAACGTTCACTGTCAGAATTATGGGACTTTATGAAGCGTTCCAACATACGAGTCATAGGAATCCCTGAAGGGGAAGAAGAATGCCCCAGAGGAATGGAAGCCATACTAGAGAATACTATAAAAGAAAATTTCCCAAAAATCACGAAAGATTCTGACACACTGCTTTCAGAGGAATATCGGACCTCAGGTAGCCTCAACTCTAACCGAGCTTCTACGAGACACATTGTGATGAACCTGTCCAAAGTCAAGACAAAAGAAAAGATTCTACAAGCTGCCAGAAAGTAAGTACCAGTTGACCTACAGGGGCAAATCCATCAGAGTGACTGCAGACTTCTCTAATGAAACTTCCCAAGCAAGACGACAATGGTCATCTACCTTTAATCTACTTAAACAGAACAATTTCCAGCCCAGAATTCTGTACCCTGCTAAGCTAAGCTTTAAAATTGATGGAGAAATCAAATCATTTATGGATATACAAACATTAAGGAAATTCGCCACAACAAGACCAGCTCTACAGGAAATACTTCAACCTGTTCTACACACTGATCATCACAATGGATCAGCAGCAAAGTAAAAACTCCGAAATTAAGGACAGAACCTAACCTCCACACTGATGTAAAAGATAAAACTAAGCAATGGACTCTCACAAAATAAGATGAATAGAACACTACCACACTTATCAATTATCTCAATAAATGTTAATGGCTTGAATTCCCTACTGAAGAGACAAAGATTGGCTGACTGGATTAAAAAAACACAAGCCATCCATCTGCTGTCTGCAAGAAACACACCTGGCCTCAAAAGACAAATTAAAACTCCGAGTCAAGGGTTGGAAGACAATTTTTCAGGCAAATGGAATTCAGAAGAAAAGAGGAGTTGCAATCTTATTTTCAGATACATGTGAATTTAAAACAACTAAAGTCAAAAAAGACAAAGATGGTCACTTTATATTGGTAAAGGGAAAAATACAACAAGAAGATGTTTCAATTCTAAATATTTATGTACCCAATTTTAATGCTCCCAGATTCTTGAAACAGACCTTACTCAGTCTGAGAATATGATATCTGATAATACCATAATAACAGGGTACTTTAGCACTCCTCTTACAGAGCTGGACAGATCCTCTAAACAGAAATTAAACAAAAATATAAGAAATTTAAATGAGACCCTAGAACAACTATGCTTGATAGACGCATATAGAACACTCCATCCCAAAGATAAAGAATACACATTCTTCTCATCACCCCCATGGAACATTCTCCAAAATTGATCATATCCTGGGACACAAAACAAATATCAATAGAATCAAAAGAATTGAAATCTTACTTGTATCTTCTCAGACCATAAGGCGCTAAGAGTGGAACTCAACTCTAACAAAAACATTCGACCCCACACAAAGGCATGGAAATTAAACAATCTTCTGTTGAATAACAGATGGGTGAAGGAAGAAATAAAACAGGAAATCATTAACTTCCTTGCGCATAACAACAATGAAGACACAAGGCACCAAAACCTGTGGGATACTGCAAAAGCAGTTTTGAGAGGAAAATTTATCTCTTTAGATGCCTACATTCGAAAAACAGAAAGAGAGCGCATCAACAAACTCACAAGCCATCTTATGGAGTTGGAAAAAGAAGAACAATCTAAGCCTAATGTCAGTAGAAGAAAAGAAATATCCAAAATCAAATCAGAGATCAATGAAATTGAAAACAAAAGAATCATTCAGAAAATTAATGAAACAAGGAGTTGGTTTTTTGAAAAAATTAATAAAATAGATAAACCATTGGCCAGACTAATGAGAAACAGAAAAGTAAACTCAATCAGAAATGATAAAGGGGAAATAACAACTGATCCCACAGAGATACAAGAGATCATCTCTGAATACTACCAGAAACTCTATGCCCAGAAATTTGACAATGTGAAGGAAATGGATCAATATTTGGAACCACACCCTCTCCCTAGACTTAGTCAGGAAGAAACAGAGCTCCTGAACAGACCAATTTCAAGCACTGAGATCAAAGAAACAATAAAAAATCTTCCAACCAAAAAATGCCCTGGTCCAGATGGCTTCACACCAGAATTCTATCAAACCTTCAAGGAAGAGCTTATTCCTGTATTGCACAAATAATTCCAAAAAATCGAGGAAGAAGGAATCTTCCCCAACACATTCTATGAAGCAAACATCACTCTGATACCAAAACCAGGAAAAGACCCAAACAAAAAGGAGAATTTCAGACCAATCTCACTCATGAATATAGATGCAAAAATTCTCAACAAAATCCTAGCCAATAGATTACAGCTTATCATCAAAGAAGTCATACATCATGATAAAGTAGGTTTCATCCCAGGGATGCAAGGCTGGTTTAACATACGCAAGTCCATAAACGTTATCCACCATATTAACAGAGGCAAAAATAAAGATCATATGATCCTCTCAATAGATGCAGAAAAAGCATTTTGATAACATCCAGCATCCTTTTCTAATTAGAACACTGAAGAGTATAGGCATAGGTGGCACATTTCTAAAACTGATTGAAGCTATCTATGACAAACCCACAGCTAATATTTTACTAAATGGAGTCAAACTGAGAGCTTTTCCTCTTAGAACTGGAACCAGACAAGGTTGTCCTCTCTCATCTTTACTTTTCAGCATTGTGCTGGAAGTTCTACCCATACAATTAGGCAAGACAAGGAAATAAAGGGAATCCAAATGGGAGCAGAGGAGGTCAAACTCTCCCTCTTTGCTGATGACATGATCTTATACTTAGAGAATCCCAAAGACTCAACCACAAGACTCCTAGAAGTCATCAAAAAATACAGTAATGTTTCAGGATATAAAATCAATGTCCACAAGTCAGTAGCCTTTGTATACGCCAATAACAGTCAAGATGAGAAGCTAATTAAGGACACAACTCCCTTCACCATAGTTTCAAAGAAAATGAAATACCTAGAAATATACCTAATGAAGGAGGTGAAGGACCTCTATAAAGAAAATTATGAACTCCTCAGAAAGGAAATAGCAGAGGATTTTAACAAATGGAAGAACACACCATGCTCATGGATGGGCAGAATCAACATTGTTAAAATGTCTACACTTCCCAAAGCAATCTACCTATTCAATGCCATTCCTATCAAAATACCAACATCGTACTTTCAAGATTTGGAAAAAATGATTCTGCGTTTTGTAACCAGAAAAAACCCCGTATAGCTAAGGCAGTTCTTAGTAACAAAAATAAAGCTGGGGGCATCAGCATACCAGATTTTAGTCTGTACTATATAGCCATAGTGCTCAAGACAGCATGGTACTGGCACAAAAACAGAGACATAGACACTTGGAATCGAATTGAAAACCAAGAAATGAAACTAACATCTTACAACCACCTAATCTTCGATAAACCAAACAAGAACATACCTTGGGGGAAAGACTCCCTATTCAATAAATGGTGTTGGGAGAACTGGATATCCACATGTAAAAGACTGAATCTGGACCCACACCTTTCCCCACTCACAAAAATTGATTCAAGATGGATAAAGGACTTAAATTTAAGGCATGAAACAATAAATCCTCAAAGAAAGCATAGGAAAAACACTAGAAGATATTGGCCTGGGGAAAGACTTCATGAAGAAGACTGCCATGGCAATTGCAACAACAACAAAAATAAACAAATGGGACTTCATTAAACTAAAAAGCTTCTGTACAGCCAAGGAGACAACAACCAAAGCAAAGAGGCAACCTACACAATGGGAAAGGATATTTGCATATTTTGAATCAGACAAAAGCTTGATAACTAGGATCTATAGAGAACTCAAATTAATCCACATGAAAAAAGCCAACAATCCCATATATCAATGGGCAAGAGACATAAATAGAACCTTCTCTAAAGAAGACAGACGAATGGCTAACAAACATATGAAAAAATGTTCATCATCCCTATCTATTAGAGAAATGCAAATCAAAACCACCCTGAGATACCATCTAACCCCAGTGAGAATGGCCCACATCACAAAATCTCAAAACTGCAGATGCTGGCGTGGATGTGGAGAGAAGGGAACACTTTTACACTGCTGGTGGGACTGCAAACTAGTACAACCTTTCTGGAAGGAAGTATGGAGAAACCTCAAAGCACTCAAGCTAGACCTCCCATTTGATCCTGCAATCCCATTACTGGGCATCTACCAAGAAGGAAAAAAATCCTTTTATCATAAGGACACTTGTACTAGACTGTTTATTGCAGCTCAATTTACAATCACCAAAATGTGGAAAAAGCTCAAATGCCCACCAACCCAGGAATGGATTAACAAGCTGTGGTATATGTATACAATGGAATACTATTCAGCCCTTAAAAAAAAATGGAGACTTTACATCCTTCGTATTAACCTGGATGGAAGTGGAAGACATTATTCTTAGTAAAGCATCACAAGAATGGAGAAGCATGAATCCTATGTACTCAATTTTGATATGAGGACAATTAATGACAATGAAGGTCATGAGGGGGGAAGGAAAAGCAGAGAGAGGGACGGAGGGAGGGGGGTGGGGCCTTGGTGTATGCCACACCTTCTGGGGGCAAGACATGATTGCAAGAGGGACTTTACCTAACAAATGCAATCAGTATAACCTGGCTTATTGTACCCTCAATGAATCACCAACAAGAAAAAAAAAAAAAATTAGTCTCCCAGAAACAAAACTCAATTGCTGAGACAGCACATCAGAAGGCAACTCGAGACACGGCAGAAAACAATGGCTTAAGACCAAGAGGGAAGGTGGTGCCCGTAGCTCAGTGGATAGGGCGCCAGCCTCACACACTGAGGCTGGCGGGTTCAAACCAGCCTGGGCCAGCTAAAACAATGACAACTGCAACAAAAAATATCACCTGGCATTGTGGCGGGCGCCTGTAGTCCCAACTACTTGGGAGGCTGAGGAAAGAGAATCACTTAAGCCCAAGAGTTGGAGGTTGCTGTGAGCTGTGACTCCACGGCACTCTGCCCAGGACGACAGCCTGAGACTGTATCTCAAAAAAAAAGACCAAGAGGGAAGAACAAAGACCTACAAGTATATACAACTTGAACTGCTAACATTTTACATCAGGGAAGAACAGGTAGGTAAACTAGTCTTACAAGTACAGCTATATCAGTTGCCATCTCCAAAAGCTATTCTCAATTAAGCTCGGTCTTTGGGTCCAATTTTATCCTAAAAAGATACTGGCCCATGAGAAATTCCTAAATTGAAGCCAATCCTACCATGACTTAGGCAGACTCAGTACATTCTCTCAAAATCAGCAGATGGGGCCTCATGAGTCAGGGGGCAGTGGGGCGATGGGGGTCATTAAAGGTCATGAGAATGAACAGGCAAGACCCGGTGGGTCAGCACAGCCAGGAGGGGCCCAGGCATCAAATACTCAAAGCCAGGCAGACAGCCGCATGAGGACTCTAGATGGTTAGCTCAAGCAGACCTGGGCCTGGACAGCCATAGGGGTAGCCCTCTCCCCCCCCCCCACACACACACACACATGCTCACTATATACAGTGCTAGAGTGCCATGTCGTGCCTAGGTAGCAGCAACCTCAAACTGCTGGGTTCAAGTGATTGTCTTGCCTCAGCCTCCCAAGTAGCTATAGGCACCCACCACAATGCTGGGCTAACTTTTCTGTTCTTTTTGCAAGTCCCTTGCCCTGGGCTCCTGAACCTCCCCAACCAGGATCTAGCAACTAAAACGTATCAGCCCTTCAGATGGCTTCTGTTCTCTGGCTGATCAGGGCCCATTTTCTACTGGTTTTTAAATATTTGTACATCACCCCTGCCAATGTGTGAAGTTTAACAAAAGCTACTCAGGCTTTGGGGCTAGAGTTCAAGGCAGGATTTCATGTCCCAAAGGTGAGCAACAGTTCTAAAGTGAGAAAGCAGGGCTGCAGCATTTACCAGCGCTTACTGGTCTGTTGAGAAATGTTTCAGAAGCATCAACACCCCCCACCAAGGATGCACACCGCAGGAAGGGCTGACCATTCCTGCCCACTGTCTGGGGGCTGAACCTTTGCCCTTGAAGAGATTGAATGTGAATTTGGTCTGTGTTCAAGTCTTAAATGCTTTCTGGCAGTACATTCCCTCTCAAAAATCTGCTTACTCTGAAGACTCACTTATCAGCAAGAAGGGGAAAAACATGTTTTCATAACCTAAAATCTTCTGATAATTTATACTGAGTAGAGAGAGAAAGGGGGCATGGAGAGCTAATATAGGACCAGGTGCCAAACAAAGATGGTTAGGCAGAAGTCTGGGAGAAATGTTAGTAGGTAGTCCGTGTGGGGATGGCCACAGCATTGTTCACTGTTTATACCTGCTCTGCCTTTGGCATGGATCACAGGGACATCCCCATAAATTATGCATTAGAAATCGCCCTGTACTGACTCCTTTTCCTAAGATGATGTTAATGAATCTAGATTAGTGGCTAAAAGCTTTGAAGAGATTTTGTTTCCTTTTCTTGCCTCTCTTATAGTTATCCCAGCAAGAGTTAAGAACTTTGTAACCCGGATCATATGATTCCTGTTGACTTTTTCCAGGAGAATGATTTAAGTGGAATGTATTTCAATGTGTCTTTTTTATAGCATTCATCTCAGTTTGACTTATGAAATCTGAGGCGGAGACAAGAGACATGCTCTTTCTGTCCTTCTTTGCTCCTACTTATGTTTGGCACAAAGTAGATTCTCAATATGTTTGGGTTTTGATTTTTCCTATTTATTTATTTATTTATTGACACAGAGTTTCACTATGTCACCCTCAGTAGACTGCCATGGCATCACAGCTCACAGCAACCTCTAACTCTTGGGCTTAAGCAATTCTCTTGCCTCAGCCTCCCAAGCAACTTGGGACTACAGGCACCTGCCACAACACCCATCTATTTTTGTTGTAGTTCTTATTGTTGTTTGGCAGGCCCCAGCTGGGTTCAAACCCACCAACTTTGGTGTATGGGGCCAGCGCCCTAGCTGCTAAGCTACAGGCGCCGAGCCTGATTTTTCTTTTTTAAAGACCTATTTGTCTGAAAATGCAAATTAGAAACTTAAATATTCCCATAATTAAAACATGTTTTAAGAAGGCGGGGCAAGGTCGCTCATGCCTGTAATCCCAGCACTCTACGAGGCTGAGATGGGAGGATTGGTTGATCTCAAGACTAATCTGAGCAAGAGTGAGACACCATCTCTACTAAAAACAGAAAAATTAGCCCAGCATTGTGGTGGGTGCCTATAGCTACTTGGGAGGCTGAGGCAAGACAATCACTTGAATCAGGAGTTTGAGGTTGCTGTGAGCCAGGCTGTCGCCATGGCACTCTAGACTGGCCAACAGAGTGAGACTCTGTCAAAAAAGGAAGGAAGGGAGAGGGAGGGAGAGAGAGAGAAAGGGAGGGAGGGAAGGAGAAAGGGAGTAGAGTTCTCTTTTAAGGACTTGACCTAGAATGTGCATATACCACTTCTACTTACAGCCAGTCAGCCAGAACTTAAGCCACAGTCACACATAACTGCATCAAAAGCAGAAAAATGTAGTCTCTTGCAGCCCTGCCACGTGCCCAGCTACAACCAGGGTATTTCTATTACAAAAAGGAAAAGAAAAAAGACAAAATAAAAAATGGATTCTGAGGGAAAATTCACAGTCTCTACTACAGTGAGCGACTGTTAAAATTTTATATACCACAGAGTTTCGCTGGTTATCTATAAAAAGTACTTAAGAGAGTTGCCAAATTTAAAAGTGAATTATGCATCCTTATTTAAGGCAAGAGTTCTAAAATTGCTAACTTTCAGAGACAGCAAGATTCCTTCAGCAGCAGCAATTTTCAAACAAAGAGAGGTGATGTTTGAACAATGAATGAAAAAGTAACTGCTCTTTTAAATTTGTGGAATAGAAAAACACTTTGAAAATGATGAAAATTTGAATATATTTCTAAGAACATGTGATTTTGTTCACCCCAAAATGTAAGTTTGTTATTTAGAAAAGTTCTAGTGTTGCAGATTTTAACATTCAAAACAGAGTTCTTTAATGTATTTTAAAACCACTAAATGAAGATTTTTTTCCAGCAAGTTTTGTAATCATTTAAGAGGATAAAAATCAACACCTCCACAGCAGCTGGCCTAAACTAATTGTAGTCTCTTAACCAAAGACTATAAAATCCACTGAAAATCTTCATTTGAGTGGTTTTAAAACACATTAGAGAACATTATTTAATATCTTCAGATTAGTTTATAAGAAAAGCAACTGACATCAAAGAAAGATGAACTTGGCATAATCAAAAGATGAAACTGGAAAAATGAATCTCTTGATTAGTAAGAGCAGTTATTGTGGTTCTTCCACTTGAATGTTTTCCTTCAGGCAATTTCTTAAAGAAATTTGGTTTTAGTACTAGTAACTACTAAAACCAAATATTATAATAAATTGAGCTTAAAACCAGACATTTGAATTACCAAATCACGGTGTTAAACAAGGATTTTAAAAAATAATAAAACATGTTTAACTGCATTTTTTCCCAATGAAATTTGTTTTTATGTACACAATATTTTAGAATAGGGGTATGTGTATATAATTTGTAAATTAATATACATATTGAGTTTCCATGCTCAAATTTATTTCCCTGGTGGAGTATATAACAATACTGTATATTTATCTTTAATATAGTCTGCCTATTTATCTTTAATATATTGGGAGAAATAAAAATCTAAATGGACCAATATTCATAGAAGATACTAAAAAGGATCAGAGAATGATCTAACATGAAAAAAGTTCTGGGTGCAAATTTTACACACACAACTTCCATGAAATGCCATCTTACACAGCACTGATTACACTGCTGTTTATTTCTGAAATAATTTCCTTAAATAAATACATATATATGTATCCGTTTTACATATATACATATGTCCCTTTTAAAATACATCTGTAAGTTCCCATTACCATTAACTATTAAAATCTCTGTATTCTCCCATATATTGATCCAATTAGCATTGCCGTTTCCAAAAGCATATACCTTATGTTAAAAAGGCCTATGTATGCACAGTCAAGTTCTATCTAACCTAGCAATAGATAATTCTTTTATATCATTCAAATTACCCCAAGAAATAGGAAAAAGATGAAAAATTTCTCAGTTCATTTGAAGATGCTAACACAACCTAAAACTGCTGGTTTTGATAAACCAACAATTATAAACTAAGAGGAAAAAAACCTTGGTAAACCTTGGTTAAACCTTGATAAACTCAAGAGAAAAAAATAACTATAGACCAATAGAATGTATGTATATAAATTTTAAAATTCTAAATAAAATCTTGCCAAAACTATAGCAGTAAGTTAGAATAATAATATTCTAAGACTAAAAAGAAATGTATTCCAAGAAGTCAAGGCTGACTTAATAGGGACCTCATCACCATAATTTGTTACAATTATAAATTAAAGGAAAAATAATTATATCAATAGGTACATGAAAAATTCAATTAAATTTTTTAAAATTCAATTAAATTCAAGAGTAATTGTTTCTTTAAAAACTAAATAAAATGAGATTAGCAGGAAACTTCCTGAATATTAAAAAGGTTACCTATCAGAAAGTGCTTATTTGGAAATGCTTGATTTTTTTGCCCCTCGGTTAGATGGAGATAGTGATCAAGAAGTGCTTATTTGGGGATCCTTGATCTCTTCTCTAGATTAGATGGGGACATCCCTAGATAGATGTAGGGTCTATCAGCCAGGTTCTGCAGAGAAACAGAACAGAGATTTATTATAAGGATTGGCTCACAAAGTCATGGAGGCTGGTAAATCCAAGTCTGTAGATAGAGTGGACCCATGTGCAGAAGACGCAGAGAGAGCTAACGTTTTACTCAAAGGCCAACAGGCAGGAAGAGCCAATGTTCCAGCTAAGGTCTAAAGGCAGTCAGGTGACTAATTCTCTCTTACTCAGGAGAAGATCGGTCTTCTGTATTACTCAGACCTTGAACTGTGCCTTCCACCCACATTATGGAAGGCAGTGTGCTTTACTCAAGTCCAACAATTTAAATGTTAATCTCATCCAGAAACACCCTCACAGAACTATCCAGAATAATATTTGGGCACTCCATGGGCCAGTCAACTTGACACAAAATTAACTAACATAGAATATAAATACTCCTGGGGGGAGGGGCGGAGGTCATTGGTGGAGGGAGAGTAATGGGTGGGGCCACACCTACAGTGCATCTTAGAATGGGTACAGGCGAAACTTACTAAATGCAGAATACAAATGCCTACATACAGTGACTAAGAAAATGCCATGAAGGCTACATTGAACACTTTGATGAGAATATTTCAGATTGTATATGAAACCAGCACATTGTACCCCTTGATTGCACTAATGTACACAGCTATGATTTAACAATAAAAATAAATTAATTAATTAAAAAAAAGAATATAAATGCTCCCATCATGGCCATGATATCATAGAATCTAGAGTTGGAAAGACATTCTTATATTGGCTCTTCCCAACTGGTGATAGGAACCACCTCCATATCATCAATGGCTGGAGACTGATGTTACATATTTTTTATACTTATGTGTAAATATAAACACACACAGTCAGTTTTTCCATGTTCAAAGATAGCCTGAGGATATTCTTAATATGCTTAAACAAGAAAATCTAAGAAGATGGTGTCCTGCTGATACGATTCACGTTGGTTTCTTCTCAGTTTTGGTTATCTTAAGTTTCTACTTATATTCTGTGATAATGGGTGAAATTTTACTAAAATAATAACTTGAACATATCTAGAGAGCTAGATTGTTCTGGCACTGAAAATACGCAAACTCAACTTTTATAATTTTCAAACATGTCACTTATTTTCACTTAATCATAAGAAGTATGAGCTCCCACTATAATGCAGGAGAGGTTGTTCATTCCACCCTATCTCATGTACTCTAAAGGGTTCCTAAATAACTTCTCAGTCACAGCAAAAAAAAAAAAAAATCAGAATAGACTTAAATGAGAGGCTACATTTTCGCACTATGGAAATGGACTTAACTCAGCCCACCCCTTTTATGGTTAGAACACCTACAACAAAGTAGTGAAAACTGCTTTTCAAAAGCATTGTAGAAAATAGATGCAAGGGCAGGATGACAGTAGAAATAAGTGAATCAAAGGGATTAATAAGGGATGATTAAAAACAGATCTGTTGGGAAGTGAGATCACACCAAGTTCTATACCTGGCCATTTGAGTTTAAAGAAAAGTCTATATTACAAAGGCTTACTTTAAAAATAGCATTGCTTTGGCTGGGCATAGTGGCTCACATCTGTAGTCCTAGCACTTTGGGAGGCCATGGAGGGAAGATAGCTTGAGGTCAGGAATTCAAGATCAGCCTAACAAACATAGTTAGATCCTGTCTCTACCAAAAACGTAGAGAAATTAGTCAGGTGTGGTGGCACGTGCCTCTGTTGCCAGCTATAGTTTGGAGGCTGAGGCAGGAGGATAGCTTGAATTTGAGGTTTCAGTGAGCTAAGATAATGCCCCTGCACTCATGGCTGGGCAGCAGAGGGAGACTCTGTCACAAAAAAAAAAAAAAAGAAAGAGAGAAAAGAAAGAAAGAGAAGAAAAAGAGAAAAAGGAAGAAATATATCTAGAGAGAGAGAGAGAGAAAGAGTGATTTAATTTCATAAGGGAGGATGAGGAGGACCAGGACATATTATTCCATGCCAAACTTAGATCAATTTAGCTAACATCAGTGTCTGCTTTTTTTCATAGGGATTAAGGATCATGGACTTGGGCACCTTCATGCTTGGTTAATTTAAAAAGCTTTCTTAGCACAATGATGGTACAGTCAACAGGTTATTAAAAACACATACATGTTGGGCGGCGCCTGTGGCTCAGTGAGTAGGGCGCCGGCCCCATATGCCGAGGGTGGCGGGTTCAAACCCAGCCCTGGCCAAACTGAAGCAACAACAACAAAAAAAAATAGCCGGGCGTTGTGGTGGGCGCCTGTAGTCCCAGCTGCTCAGGAGGCTGAGGCAAGAGAATCGCGTAAGCCCAAGAGTTAGAGGTTGCTGTGAGCTGTGTGACGCCACGGCACTCTACCCGAGGGCGGTACAGTGAGACTCTGTCTCTACAAAAAAAAAAAAAAAAAAAAAAAAAACACATACATGTATATGGGGATGGTGGCTCACACCTGTAATCCTAACACTCTGGGAGGCTGAAGTGGGTGGAGTGCTTTATTTCAGGAGTTTGAGACCAGCCTGAGCAACAGTGAGACCCATTTCTACTAAAAATAGAAAAACTAAAGAAGGAGGATCCCTTGACCCCAAGAGTTCAAGGTTGCTATGAGCTATGATGAAGCCCTGGTCCCTACCCAGGGCAACAGAGTTAGACTGTCTCAAAAAAAAAAAAAAAAAAGAGAAAGTCATACTCTTTTATATATATACATATACATATATATATGCACACACATATGTAGTCAAAGTAACATTAAGAGGAAGAGTATGACTTTCTCATTTAGACCCTAGGGGGACTGGCAAAGCCAGCAGTCATGAGTCGGAGTTTGTCCTACCCCTGGCAGAGGTGGCAGAAATGGGGGAAATGAGAAGAGGCAAAAAGAAAGCCCTTCCTCCACTGAGGATGTAGAGATCACGAAAAAAAAAAAAAAGACAAGTTAAAGAAGACACGAGAGTTAACACTCGGGTCCTTTGGCCTGGCCCAGCCTTTGACAGTCCCTTGATCCAACCCAACCCTGTCCCTACCCCCATAGCTTCAAAGCATTCAGCTAACCCCTATACTACTACAACTCCTACTGGTATCCATGTGCATTTATTTCAAGACAAGGAAGTGACAGCAGCCTATAGACTGTACCCTTTGGAGAGGAGGAACATCTCCTTGGAAGGATTGCCTATACCTGTTTTCCCCTCTCCACAAAGGCAGAAAGAACTGACCTCAATGGGAAAGAAATTAAGATGCACTTATTGATTTACAGGTAAGGATTAGCCTTCTTAGATCTCAGTTAATAAAATGAAACCGTCTTACCAAAAGGAGTAAACACTTCTAGAGTAAGTTATAAAATCAGCAAATGTATACTGTCACCATCAAATGACTTTTTCTCTTTGGGCGAAATCTCTTTTAAATTCCTTAAAAATATTAGTTTTAACTATCAATGCCATTTAATAATTGTCACAGATATGTGCACAAATCTCCAAAGCTGTTCCTATATGAGTCAACATGACTAAACATAACACACCACTAAGAAAGAAAACCTAGAACATAAAATGCTACCTAGAGTCACAGAATGCAGAATACATAAATAATAAAGACATATACTTTGGGCAGTGGAGCATCAGTGGAGCCATAAGAAGTAAACAGCAATGGCTAAAGTGGCTCCAAAGAATTGTAAAGTCTCCTCTTTGACATACAAGCACAGCTTGCCAATTAAAATTTTTCCAGCAGCTCAGTATGGAAAAACATTCAAGCTAAACATAATCCCAAGCTCTCTCTCTGTTTACTTGTATCCTTTCCAAGTGGAAGAATCATGGAAATAGCTTTTAGTTCTCTCAAACCCCTCAATTTAATCCTCTGCTTTCAGGTCATCTCACCTCCCAACACGTCTATTTTTAGCACCCCTTATTAATCTCTTTGATTCCCTTATCTCTGCTATCATCATTTCCTGAAGCAGGACATAATTTCCTGACACAGGAAGGATAAACACAAATTTCCTGATACAAAAGCTGAATTACTACAAAGGTACCAGTGGATTTTAAACTTTCATAGTCTTGAAAACTGAATTTCTATTATTCTGCTATGTCTTCTGAGTCAGCAGAATTAGAAAGTGAGTGTTGCCAAAACAGTATCTGCAATATGAATGTATAAGGAAATATAAATTAAATTCACTTGGAATGGAAACATTATGTTTATTTTCATAAAGTGCAAAGAGACTTTTTAAAAAGCCCTTGTTAGCATCTAAGGCATGGTACTAAAGTCTCTTCAGAGTCCATTTGTCCATTTACCACTCGTCTCTCTTGTTCACTTTTTTTTTGAACCGCATTTATTTGATAATTCAACTAATATTTTTTGAGGTCTCCTGTGCTGCACTAAGACTAGAAACAAAAGAGAATAGACGTGGGATGCACCTTTCGGAGCAACGAGTCCAGCAGGGGAAGCAGACTTATTGCAAACAGTGCAATGATGGTGACATGATGGGACTGACAGGGCGATCAGTTCCTGGGGGGAAAAGGGAACTACTGTGTGAGGAAGCCAGTACCATGGCTTCAAAAGCCAGGGACGATTCAGCAGGCACAAGGTCAAGGAAAGGCCTGCTGGTGGGAGAGAGGAAGATTCATCAAGGCATTTGTGAACTAAAATAAAATCTTAAGCCCTTCCAGCTGACTGAATGGATTTCCTCTTGGCCAAGGGGACCGTCCTGCCTCCCCTACAAAAAAAAAAAACTCTTAAAGTTAACTACTGGCCCTGAGAAGGGAGGTCACACATGCTTAGTTATGTCTTGTCCCTTCTGACGTTATTTTTTGTAACGATAAGGTACAAAATCATTAACAAACCTAAAACGACGTAACACAAAGGTTAAACTACATCTGCAGTTCACCAATTTACTTAACAGATCACTTGAGTCTCAGTACACAAGTGTGTCTAATGACTTGTCTGTATTTAGCAGACTTCCTTAACTTAAAATAATCCAAGCCTTTAGCCAAAGTTTCATTTCTTTAACCAATTACAAATTAAAGAATATTTAAACCCACGTATAACCTGTAATTCCCCTCTTCAGGATATCCTGCTTTTTTTGGCCAAACCAATTTGGTTTTTGAGACAGAGTCTCACTTTGTCACCCTGGGTAGAGTGCCATGGTGTCACAGCTCACAGCAATCTCAAACTCTTGGGCTTAAGTGATCCTCTTGCCTCAGCCTCCCAAGTAGCCTGGACTATAGGTGCCTGCCACAACACCTGGCTATTTTTTGTTGTAATTGTCATTGTTGTTCAGCAGGCCTGGGCTGGGTTCGAACCCACCAGCCCTGGTGTACGTGGCCAGCGACCTAACCACTGAGCTACGGGCACTGAGCCCACTTTCCATGTATTGATTTATGAATTAATGTTTCATTTCTGTCTCCCTAAAATGTATAAAACCAAACTGTACCCAACCACAGCCAGACTACTTGCTCAAGGCTTCTTGGGCGTGGCTCCCCAGGCCAAGGTCACACTTATTCAACTCAGAATACACCTCTCTAAATAATTTTACAGAGTTTGGGTTCTTTTCCTTTGACACAGTGAAACTAAATAATGAAGTAGGAGGCTAGGGATGAGATCACAATAACCTTTTCCTCCTGCCTAACTCTAAAAGCAGTTAGGTTTGATTTTTTTTAAAGAGAACAAACGGAGATTCCCTAAGGTTCCTGAGTCAAGAGCTTATTGTCTGTGTGACAGACCATAAGATGGAATGCTTATGCTTCACCTCAGGTGTAAGTGGACTTGAAGAACTTAGAAGACAGAGGGGATACAAAACATAAAGTTCCAGGACCCAAGATTCTTCCAGGATCATATTCATAATTCTGCTATGAAAGTGCAAACATTTCTATGCAGAATCCCATCTCAAAAAATGGTACCAGTTAGTAGTAGGTAACCTGCACAGAAACTGGCAACAGAACAGGAGGGAAAAAGCAGCAGGTAAGAGGGAGAATTACTTAAAGACACACATACAATAATTAAGGGACAAGAAGGGTATCAGAGACACACTGCCCATTTCACTGTTTGGTTTGTACTAACACTGGTACCCACAAAAGCTCTGTCTGTCTAGCCCAGCTGATGCTTAATAGAAGAACATCATTTTATGTGCTAGTCATTTCTAGACTCATTTCTAGATTCATTTAATAAAATAGTCTCCAATGACATGATACCAAACTAGCACCAATCCCAGAGTCTCATAAAGAAATGTTACCAAAACATTAAAAAACAAAAGAGCCTGACAATGTTAATGTTAAATGCTATTTGAACATTTTCAGAGCTTAGATAAAACACAGGAAATCCAGAATTTTTAAAAAGCAAACATGACATTGAAATAAAAATCTGACACAGATTGTCCCAAAATAGAAAACTTGAGACCAATCTCAGGTATAAGTATTTATGCAAAAATCCAATTAAAAATCAGCAAGTAGAGGCTGGGCACTATCTAGCACTGGGTGGGGAGGGGCAAAGAGGGAGGAATCCTTATGCTCAAGAGTTTGAAACCAGCCTGAGTAAGAGTGAGACCCTGTCTCTACTAAAAATAGAAAAATAAGCCCAGTATTGTGGTGGGCGCCTGTAGTCCCAGCTTCTTGGGAGGCCGATGAAAGAGGCTCACTTGAGCCCAGGAGTTTGAGGCTGCTTTGAGCTAGGCTTTGAGCTAGACATCATGGCACTCTAGCCAGGGCAAGAGAGTGAGACCCCATCTGAAAAACAAACAAACAAAAAAAATCAGCAAGTAGAATCTACAGCCAGAAACTCAAGAAAAGTCCAGTGTTAGAGTAGCTGTTTTTATATTTCATAGGTCTAAAGGGAAAAACCATACGATCACCCCCTTTGACGTGGAAAAAGCATTGGGAAAAAAAATCAGCAAATGATCTTGATAAAAAAATTTT
Source organism: Nycticebus coucang (assembly GCF_027406575.1). Lineage (NCBI taxonomy): Eukaryota > Metazoa > Chordata > Mammalia > Primates > Lorisidae > Nycticebus > Nycticebus coucang. The sequence goes on along the minus strand of NC_069788.1, from coordinate 23,357,755 downwards.
CAATAAAATAGGAATAGATGAGTCATTCAAGACTGGATCCTTTCAGGAAAGCAGAGAACCCATCAGGTATTTCAACAGAGGGGATTTAATAAAGGGAATTATTTAAATAAAAGATTTATTTTCAGAAGATTGAAAGAGCAAAAATGGGACACTGAGGTAACCAAGAGGTAATAAATGGAAGGAAGCAGCTACCACCTCTGGTGTTGGGGAGACAGAAGGAAACAGATTATAATACAAGATGATGGGAGCTCATAGGAAGAGCCCCACAAAGCTGGGGCTCAGACCTGGGGGAGAGGAGGGTGCTCCTCAGCTGCCATTATTTCCTTAGGAGCTCAGAGGAGAGAAGCACCTCTAACTTGGGACTCCTTCCTTGGAGGTGGAGACATTGCCTACCTGCTATGGCACCGGCAAGGGAGAGTGGTAAAGGCAGAGGTCAGACACCTCTACGGAGGCACCTCTGACCCAGGAAGTGCTTCTCCCTCCTTCCACCTTGCAAACTCCCTCTAGTGCCCTCTACTGACAGAACCCATCAGCAGGTGCTATCAAAAGAATCTGAGAAATGTGCCCGGCAGAGTCTTAACTCCACCTAGAGAGTGTAGTAAATGAGTAAGGTGAAGTGGAGAGAATGAAAGTAAACTACCAGCACAAATAGATACTTCTGAAACAATAAAACGCATCTATCTCAACACAAAAGTCAGCTTATGCTGAATAAAGAAACACAAGAAATATTGAAGTCAAGAACAGTAAAAGGATATCCACTCTTATTTCTATCATTTAACATTCTGCTTGATGCCCTAGCCAATACAATTATACAAGAAAAATAAATAAGAAATGTGAAAGTTGGAAGGGAAGATATATAATAATCACTATTTGCAGATGATATGTTAGTGTACTGGGAAAATCCAAGAGATTCCACTAAAGATTACTGCAGTAGGTGTTTAAATTAGCAGATTGTAAGACAATGAAATTAATAACTTCACATACAGAAAATACAAATAGAAGATAAAATGAAAAACAAGACCCATTTTCAATCACAACATCAAGATAAAATCTAGAAATAATCTTTATAAGAAATATGGAAGAACTACATGAAAAAGACACTTCACCAGGTGCGGTGGCTCATGCCTGTAATCCTAGCACTCTGGGAGGCCGAGGTGGGTGGCCTGCCTGAACTCAAGAGTTCGAGACCAGCCTGAGTAAGAGTAAGACCTCATCTCTAAAAAAGAAATATAGCCAGGCATTGTGGCAGGTGCCTGTAGTCCCAACTCCTTGGGAGGCTAAGGCAAGATAATCATTTGAGTCCAAGAGTTTGAGGTTGCTGTGAGCTGTGACACCATGGCATTCTACCAAGGGCGACAAAGAGAGACTCTGTCTCAAAAAAAGAAAAAGGCTCTTCCACAAAAGAAGAGTTAAACAAATAGAAAAGCATACCTACTTTTCCTTAAACTTATACAACCTAATTCTAATATTCATATGAGGGGGAAAATTAGCCAATCAAAAGGGTATCCCAATGAGGGAGAACAAGAACATATTACAATGTTAAGCTTTAGTAATTAAAACAAACCATTATGACTGGCTATACTGTATGAATGGACAGTATTTATGAAAAATGAAATATACGAACCTTTAATGCCTTGACTCTCCTTCTGGGAGTCCATCCACAGACAACATTTGCACACATGTAAAATGACTAAGATTTTAGATTTCATCACTGTTTATAAAAGAAAAATATTAGAAAAATCCCAGATGCATTAATGGGGAGAGGGATAGTTAACTAAATTATATTCATGCATCCAATGGAATACTATGCAGCTATAAAAAGAAGTAGAACACTCCGGAAAACTCTTCAAGATACATTAAGTGACTAAAACATGGTAAAAACCAGTGTGCACAATATGTTACTATCCCTATACACTGGAGAAAAATAAAATAAGTTTTTATTTCTTTTTTTTGTTTGTTTTTGTTTTTGTTTTTTGTTTTTTTTTTTTTTTTTGTAGAGACAGAGTCTCACTTTATGGCCCTCAGTAGAGTGCCGTGGCCTCACACAGCTCACAGCAACCTCCAACTCCTGGGCTTAAGCGATTCTCTTGCCTCAGCCTCCCGAGTAGCTGGGACTACAGGCGCCCGCCACAATGCCCGGCTATTTTTTGGTTGCAGTTTGGCCAGGGCTGGGTCTGAACCCGTCACCCTCGGTACATGGGGCCGGTGCCTTACCGACTGAGCCACAGGCACCGCCCAAGTTTTTATTTCTTAATATATGGAAAAATAAAGAATGAAAAGTTTCACAAAAAACTAAGAATAGTCATCACCCAGGAGAATCCTTGTTCCAAAAATGAGGAACAAGAATGGGATAATGACTTCTCATGATATATCTTCATATGCTTTAATTTTTGAGACACGTGAAAGTGTTAGTTTTCCAGAAATTAAACAAATAAATAACCAACAACAGCAAATGTTGCCAAACCAAATGTTCAATCCCCCAATCCCACTGCTACAACCTTATATGTCGAATGAGGAAAACAAACCGAAACATTAACAAACCCAATTTACCCTTTAATTTTGCACAAAACGTACAGAAAACTCTCAAGAAAATACAAGCACAGCCACAGAAGAGACGTAAGGAAGCACTGACATTAAATTCAGTGAATGATAAATCCCTTCTCTGATCACATGTGACTGTAAGATGAAGGTAATAAAGAGAAAGCTCCCCAAAGGTAGAGAGAGAGAAGTCTTACCAACTTGATTTTTCCATTTAAGTTCCTAGACAGAAGCTCCTCTCAGTCAGTGGGGTATGTATGACCACACCCCTCAGAACGAAGGGCCAGAGTGAGCTGGCCTCCAGGGTCTGGCAGTTGGGATGGGCAAAACTGTCCACAGGTAAGGAAGGTGATGATGGTCTTCAGGATGATCTCATTCTGTAGATCTCAGTGCCCAGCCCAGGGGCAGATGCCAGGTTTTGCAGAGCCCTAATCTTGGAATCTACTAAAGTAGTGGCAGCAAAGGTATTACCTAGATTCCAGCTGTTGAAAAGATTTATAGTGCCCAAGGCAAGAATGAATAATGTGGAAGAGGAGACAATCAAAAGGAAACCCAGCATACTTTCCTCGCTTATAGCCAACCCCTCTTCTGTACAAAATGTTTTCTTGAAAGTACAAAAGAAATGAAATGTGCAGAAATCTCAGAAGCGCCTTGGATCTCAAGGCCCAGGAACTAAAATATAAGATTAAAAATCCTCAGTTATAGCTTCACTTTTGTACACAGTCCTCATTGTATAAAGATTGCATCCAATATCGGTAAGGCACCGGCCCCATATACCGAGGGTGGAGGGTTCAAACCCGGCCCTGGCCAAACTGCAACCAAAAAATAGCTGGGCGTTGTGGTGGGCGCCTGTAGTCCCAGCTACTTGGGAGGCTGAGGCAAGAGAATCGCTTAAGCCCAGGAGTTGGAGGTTGCTGTGAGCTGTGTGAGGCCACGGCATTCTACCGAGGGCCATAAAGTGAGACTCTGTCTCTACAAAAAAAAAAAAAAAAAAAAATGAACAAACCTCACAAAATTGCATCCAATAATAGAGTTCTAGAATTCTACACATGTCCCTTGCTTTTACTTTTTTTTCTCACCCAATAAAGTAGTCTCTAGATGGGCTTAACTTCAGACAGCAACCTCTGGAGGCTAAAAATTTCCCCTTTTAGCTCACCTAATGATTTTTTATATCTTTGAAGTAAATTGCTATATGAAACCTAATTTCCTCATCATCTGCATTAGCAGTAATTTTTCCAGTGTTCATTCGCTTACATGAAAAAGTACAAAAAAGTGATACAACATTCAAATAATTGCACAAACGCTGCTGAACAAAGGCAACAATGTGGCTGAAACTGGTTATAGGCAGACAGCTCTCAAAATATTCCTTTGTCATGACTAAATGACATAATCTAAAATGCTGGTATGAAAATATGTTTAGCATGGTATTAATATACTTTGTGAAAGAGAAGGTTATATACACAGAAATCTGAACACAGTATCCACCACTTTCACCATGGAATTCAAAATTCAAACACTTCCTGCTGCCTCTCTGTCAGTCATTTATAGCCTGGCATAAATTAAGTTGAAGTGATAATCCTCTAATTATATCTAGCTGCATTCTTCAGCATAGAAATGGGATTTTAATTGGAGTTAAGGGTAGAAGTTTGGGGAAGGAAGGCGAAGGGTGTTTCCGAAGCCCGGGGGTACTTAGTTCTTCAGAGGCAGCCTAGCCAGGCCTTGAAGAAGGTGTTTTGTGAAGCCACAGGACAGATGTGAGAGCAACAGGTGCTCGGAGAGCAAGAAGAGAGAGGGAAAGAGGGAAGAGAGAAAACAACAGAACTGAATTTCACCTACTCTGTGTCCTCTCAAAATGATTCCCCAGTCATTTTATCCACTCCATTCATTCATCCAACGTCAAACATACAGCACAAAGTAAGTACCCATTTCAGGCCAAATGCCATACAAGACAAAAATTACATGGTACACCCGTCTTGGCAAGACACATGTGTAAATCCCATATCTGGTGCCCTCATCCATTCCCAGAGGGAGAACGTTTGGGAAGATTAAGAGAGAACTATGAAATAAAAGGAGGGAAGAGGTGATGTTTCATCCTTATTTTAAAGTAGAAATAGAAGTTTGCCATGCAAAAAGGTCGGGGTAGAGGAATTTCAGCACAAGCAATGGCATGAAAACAGAAAAGGACAGGGCACATCAAACTGCTGCATCCAGGGTAGGCAGGAGGTCTGCAGGAGCGGACACTGGAAAGGATGTACTAATCCCGTAAGCAACAGGAAGCTATTCAGAAAAGAAAAGCCATTAAGTATATCAGATTATAGACAGCCAGCTCAGCCAACAGCATAATAAAAGGGGACCTGAAAGCAAGGGCCAAGGAGACTCTAAAACAGGCTAATGGACGAGCCAGTTTCTACACTGTCTCTGGCTCACGGTCTTTTATGTTTGTCACTATTACTTTTTACTTCTTACATTTTTATTTTTTAGAGATGAGGGTCTTGCTGTGTTGCCCAGGCTGGTCTCAAACTCCTCTTGGCTTCAAGCGATCTTCCCAGCTCAGCCTCCCAAGGAAGGCATTTTATTTCATTAGATGTTACTAGTGTTTCCAGCTGTTGTCTCACTATGTGACTATGCAAGTTTATCCTCTAGATGGATATGTTTTAAGACTGAACAAGGGTACTAATCAGACAGGATGGCTAAAACATTAGCCATTAACTCAAAATCTCATACCCCGCACCCAGGGGCAATAGAATCTGCCCATCACTGACGGTTGTTAGCAATAACACATACTTTGATCTGAGAAAAATGACAACTCTCACCTTTCCATTTAACTTTTGGCTTAATTTGGAAAGCTAGCAATATATTAAATTACTTTTTGGTATGCTCTAAGCTTGTAACTCCTAGCACACTAGCTAGAAGGGAACCATTTATTAATTTGTTGATCATCAGCCCACCAGTGTACCTTACACACAGAGAGAGAGAGAGAGAGAAAGGGAGGGAGAAAATGTACACTAACATCTCCATTATCAAAACGGAGAGATTATTCATTTTGTGAACTAACGAAGGTTGGCTGTCCTCTGAAACTGAGGATGCCACTAGGCTGCCCCTTAGAATTGTAAATTAACATGTACTCAGAAAACACAAAATAATGTGAATATTAATCTTTGAAAAACATAATTAGGGAGCTGCACTTCCTTAAAGAAAAAAAACTATAGCCTATTTCAAAGCCAAATATTGATATTCACTAAAAGAGTTTGGTACTGTTTGCTTTGAACAATATAGATAACAAAGAGTTGCCATATATATCTAAAAAGAAAATTTTTTTTTAGTTTTCTGGATTATTCCCATATCAATTGGCAGTATCTCTGTTTTTCTAAGCCACACACACTACTTCAGCTTTAATTAAAAGGCCCGTTGCCATAGTTTCTCAGAGAACAGCTCAAGGCATACTTGAGTCCATTATTTTCTTGAGGTTTCTAGAGAAATTGCAATATAGCAATAGCGCCAAAATTTCCCAATTTTATCTCCCACTCAGTACAGCTGATGATGCAGACATATAGCTAGGTGTTCTAAATATTTTAAAAGCATCTAAGCAATTAAGAATGTTATTTTAAAAGTGGCCTTTGGTTTTGTTTTTTCCTGTTCTGCCACATCGGAAATGTAACCAGCAGACTGCAGCTTAGTCAAAGACATCAGACAGAGGGGAATTCAGCCTCACGCATGCACTGACTTCATCTGTGGAAAACACCAGCACGTTTTCCTTTCTAATAACAATGGAGAAAATGCAGTCTATTTGCCTGTTATGACAATCATATGTCTCAGATTTTCTGATGACTCAGAAATGTGAATTCTAGAATATGCTTGAAAAAGGAACATCAGAAAAGTGATTAAATAATAGAAATTCATTTCTTCGAGGATTTCAAAAATTAAAAAGTGAAACTCAGAGAATCTTACTTCTTAAAGCTAAAACTTGATCCCATCTGAGTCCCACCCTGCTTTCGGACGGCAACTGCCATGGCCTCTAAATCCTGAAGAGCAAGCTCAAGGGTTATTCTGAGCTTTCAACATTAAAGAAGTGAATAACGTGAATAACGCTGATCCCATGACACACAGAAAAGGCAAAGGCCAATTCAGCTGATGTAATTCAGCCCCACCTTTTTGCCTCTAGGTGGTATTGAATACTGACCATGTAAACAGGAGGACCAGAGTTTGAGTTTCAGCTCTGGGAACCCAGAGACCTTGGGCAAGTGATCATTAAATGAGATAGGACATAAGGAAAGACGTCTGGTGCAGAGGAAACTCTCAGAAAATGACAGCTGTGATCATTTTCCCATAACTAGGTCATCTCCAGGACAGGATGGGATCTCACTATTTTCACAGGAGCCTGAAATCATCCTACTCCCATTCACTATCGTTTTAAGAACTAAAATAAACCATTCAATTACTTACTTTTCCAACTTAAATACTGCATAAGTCATTTTTCTTTTTATTTCTTAAAAAGAAAACTTAAATACTGCATAAGTTATATTTCTTTTTACTCAACTTCATTTTATTCTCTCTTTGCTATACAAGACAATTCTAAAAAGTATTTGAAAGACAGAAGGAACATATTTCCAGCCAGGCACAGAGGGTAGACCAGGAACACAGGGAAATGGAAGATGTTCTGTGCATGTTAGATTATGGGTAGATATTAGTGAAAGAATGGCTGGTGAATGGATGAAGCCTCTGTTTTGCCATTGCTATTATGTTATGGATCTCTACAGTATCTTTCAATTCAATCAATATGGTCCAGTCACTGTAGGGCAGAGGAGGGTAAGAAACATCTCCCAAGGGAGTTTCTATAGCCCCATTTATTTCTTAAATATGCACAAGTTCGCTAGGTAAAACAAACTTGGAGCCCGTGGCCCTAAAAGGAACCTCCTACTGCTGTGTTTTCATGGAAGAGATCTGAGCTGGAATTTGTAGACTGTGGATTAGTGATGACTTTGTGAATTGCTGTTTCTATAAATATCACAGGTAATTTACAAAAAATTATGGACAGTATCTCATACCTGAATCACAAATGAAACAAAAAGGCATTTCTCAGGACAAATTTTTATCTGATAGAGATTTACAAAAAATGATACTGATCCTAGCTAGATAGGAATATGTCGTTATCTTACTAAAAGAATTTTGTTTCTTTGTTTTGAGATAGAGTCTCACTCTGTCACCCTGGGTACAGTTCTATGGTGTCCTAGTTTATAGCAACTCAAAATGCTTGGGCTCAAGTGATCCCCTTGCTTCAGCCTCCTGAGTAGCTAGAACTATAGGCACCCACCACAATGCCTGGCTCGTTTTTCTATTTTTTAGTAGAGACAGGGGTCTCACTTTTTGCTCAGGCTGTTCTTAAACTCCTCAGCTCAGGGGATCCACCTGCCTTGGCCTCACAGAGTGCCAGGATTACAGGTGTGAGCCCTGCCACTGCAAGGAGTTCTTAACTGGAGCCTATCTGCACACTATCAGTCTAGTGATGACCATTATGAGGCCCCTGAAGGCATTTTAAAATACATGCAAAAGTATATATCTGCATATCACCATAGGACCATAGCTTTCATTTGTTTCTCAGAAGGCCCTCCAAAATTAAAATCTCACACAGGACTTAAGAACAGTAAACATTAGATCTCATTATGCCTTAATTTGTAAAAGTTTCTCTTTGTAACTGCATCACTTAAAATAAAAGTGGAGGATACATTGAGATTTACTATGTGATGTCCTGTAACAGTTTTCAAAACAAGAGACGGTTACAGTCTAGATCAGTGATTGTCAACCCATGTACCTGAGAATCTTAGGTGTGTTGTGAAAATTTTTAAAGAACATTAATTAAATTATTTTTGAAAGGGCGGCGCCTGTGCCTCAGTCGGTAAGGCACCGGCCCCATTATATCAAGGGTAGCGGGTTCAAACCCGGCCCGGCCGAACTGCAACCAAAAAGAAAAAAAATAGCCGGGCGTTGTGGTGGGCGCCTGTAGTCCCAGCTACTCGGGAGGCTGAGGCAAGAGGATCGTTTAAGCCCAGGAGTTGGAGGTTGCTGTGAGCTATGTGAGGCCACGGCACTCTACCGAGGGCCATAAAGTGAGACTCTGTCTCTACAAAAAAAAAAAAAAAAGCTAAACAAAAAATAAAAAATTATTTTTGAAAGAAGTTCAGAGCACAGTAGGTATATTTTCTTTTTTTTTAATCAACATAATTTAAGTGCACGGTGTTCAAGTGAGTCCTGAGATAAAAAAGAATTGAAAAGCACTGCTGCAGATCAACCTGACAAGCTCGCAAATGCTTGTTGCCTCCTCCATGCAGCTCACTGCAGAATGGGCAGTAGCAGGAATTTATTTATTGAATGTTTCTTTAATTATTCTCCAGAAGCGGTCAGTTTTTCACTGCTGCAGATCAACCTGACAAGCTCGCAAATGCTTGTTGCCTCCTCCATGCAGCTCACTGCAGAATGGGCAGTAGCAGGAATTTATTTATTGAATGTTTCTTTAATTATTCTCCAGAAGCGGTCAGTTTTTAAAACTTATTAATGGTCTGCTGCTTAATCACTTCTTAATAGGAGAGTTACATTCTCTTTGTAAGTTCATCAGTAAACATGATGAGATACTGTTTTCTCTAAAATCGGCAGGGAGTTCTTTAATCGCAACTATTCGTTTTCACAAGTTGGAGGGAGGCCAGGCAAGGAGGCTTACACCTGTAATCCTAGCACTGCGGGAGGCCAAGACAGGAGGATCACATGAGGTCAAGAGTTTGAGACCAAAAATTGGAGGGAAATCCAGAAAATGTGCAGTATAATAAAATTGGACAAAAAGAAAAAAGAAACTTTTTCTAACAAAAATGTGTTGAAATTTGATTCCTAAAAACTTTGTAAAATAACAAACTAAATGGAATCTTCAGTATTTCCTGAGTTACATGTAGCAATACACAGCTTCACCAGCGTCATCTTACTAGATGTCAGAATGCTACAGGATTTTCCAAATGGCAAATAAATAAGAAGAGAAAAGCAATGGGCTTGAGGTAGTAGGAGGACAGACTAATTAAAAATAGATCCTGATTGTGGTTATAATAAAAGAGACTAAGCATGTCTCCCACTGAACACAGCTGTAAAAACTGAACAGAATGTATTAAGCAGCATTTGAGGATTCTGAAAAGTAAACAGTAGCAAGCAGATTGAAGTTAAAAGGGCAGACCTCAAAGTATATCAAGCCAGGGGTAAATTGGCCATTGTTGACTTCCAGTATCCCCCCAGATTGAATATGATGCAACAGTTCAGCCTGAAACCCAAAAGTGGGTACTGAGGTAAATATGGAGAGAACCCTAGAAGAAGCTCCCTAATTCTGGTTAGAGGGGCAAGAAGGGAGCGCGTAAGCTGCTAAGCAATCCAACAGGCAGCAGGAGCAGAGCTCCCAAAGGAAACCCACAGGGACCGAAACCTCCTCTCTCATCCCAGGAGATTACAGTAGACTTCCATGGCTTTTTCCACCTTTTTGTTTTCCTGCCACTTGTCCCCAGATACCAGCACAGTCACAGAAGTGAGCAACAGAACAGGAATCTGAACGTACTACCAACCCACAGAAATTACAGGGAGTAGAAGGGAACGATACAGGCAACGTTAGGCCAAGATATTAAACAACTTAGACAAAATGAACAATTCCTAGAAAGACACAAATTACCAACGTGACTCAAGAAGAAAAACAATCAGAAGAGGCATACAAAAAAAAAAATAAAGATATTGGACCAGATATGATGGCTCATGCCTGTAATCCTAGCACACTGGGAGGCCAAGGCAGGAGGATTGCTTGAGGCCAGGAGTTCGAGATTGGCCTGAGAAACATAGCAAAACCTCCAACTCTACAAAAATAGAAAAATTATCCAGTTGTGATGACATGCACCTATAGTCCCAGTCACAAGGGAGGATGGGGCAGGAGGATCACTTGAGTCCAGGAGTTTGAGGAAGCAGTGAGCATTATGACGGCTGCACTCTAGCCCAGCCAACACTGTAAGCCCGTGTACCAAAGATAACATAGCATAACATAATACAAAGAGATTGAACTGAAAACTTAAAATCTTCCCATAAAGAAAATACTAGCAGCCCCGAACAGCTTCACCAGTAAACTCTTTTAAATATTTTAAAATAATTGACCAGTAATTAATAAACTCAGAAAATAGAGAAAATCTCAAAACTGATCACAGATGAAATGTAAGAACTAAACTAACTTAGATGAGGCAAAGAGTTCTTAGAAATGACACCAAAAGCACAATCAGAAAGGAAAATAACTGATGTATAGGTATTATTAAAAATTTCTAACTTTTCCATTTAAAAAGACACCATTATGTAAATGAGAAGACAGACCACAGACCACAAGAAAATATTTGCATATCATCTGTTAAAGGATTTGTATCCAAAATGTATAAAGAAATCTTAATCACTCAATAAGAAGACACTAAAGAATTTATATAGACAGCTGAAAAGCACATAAAAAGATGCTCAATCTCATTTATTAGGCAATGCAAATTAAAACTACAGAGATACCACTCCAGACACACTAAAATAGTTGTAATAAAAAAGACAATAACAAGCGTGGCCAAGGATGTGGACAAACTGGACTCCACATACATTGCTGGCAGTAATAGTAAATCGTATAGCCGTTTTGGAAAACAATTTGACAACTTCTTAAGAAAAAAATTAAAGTTACTATACAATGTAGAAATCCTACTCCTATATGCCCAAAGGGGAAAAAATATCCCTGCAATGGGGTTTGAAGCAAATATTTATAGCATCATGATTTACAATCACTAAACACTGGGAATAAACATCCATGTTCACCAAGTGAGTAGAAAGCCAAGTGTGGTCTATTCACAGCATGAAATACTACTTAGTGATAAAAATGAATGAACTCATGACACATGCTACAACATGGAAGAATCTCAAAATTACTGAGCTACCTTGAAGGAGCCGGACGTGAAAGACCACATACCCTAAGCTTCCACTTACACGCCGTGTCCAGGAAAGGCAAAGCCACACACAGAGACAGACCACGGGTGGGTTCAGGGGGCTGAGTGGTGAGAAAAAGACTGACTGCAACAAGCATGATGGGAAATATTCTAAAACTGGAAGTGGTACCTCAATGAAACTTTTTAAAAACTAAGCTAGGCCTTGAAAATTCAGGTGGAAGTAATTCTCATACATAGGAAAGCCAAAAAATTGGAAAAGACTTTCCAGGGAAACAAAAGCTTACAATGAGTGCTTTGGGGATACTAGGTAACAGCAAACCAGAAATAAATCAGATTACCTATGATAGTTTGCAAAAATGGCTGTAATTCTATGTAACTGCTCCTATCAGGACTCTCTCCTCACTCCCAGTGACAACACGAGCAGAGACACAGTACAAGCCCAGAATCTAGACCCCAGGAGGCCTCATGCACTCCTCGAATCTGACCACATGTGAACCAACCTGAGTTGGCTTACTGGAAGAGGAAAGACCACGTGCAGGAAAATCGTGAGTCAGCCAGAAGCTGACCAAAGACACATGAGTGAGTTCCAGCTATGATGAGCCAAGCCTGACTCAATCCAGAACAACTGCCCAGCTGGGCACGCTCAAATTGCCAACCCATAGAATTGTGAACTGAATGATTAATGTCTAAGCCTCTAAGTTTTAAGTGGTCTGTTACAAAAAGGAAGCTAACTGATAACGCTACAAAAGACCAGTGATGACTTCTGGGTAACACAATAAACCAAAAGAATGGGTTTTATGACACTGTCGAATAAGGATAGGCCTCCTAGGCACAAGAATCAGAAAAGAGTCAATGAGGTTCACCCAAGTCTGGGAGCTGACAAAGTCACTGTGGCTGAACGGATTCTATGAGTGAAGTGAGAGTAACAGTGAAAGTTTCTCTATACAGTTAATCTAAGGGTCTATATTGAACAGAATGGCAAGTGAAGTTAAATCAGAAGGTGTGACAGGCTGGAAAGATTTAGGTCCAGATAAAGGTAAAGGAGGAAACTCATTGAGAGCTCATGACAAGGTGCAGGGACAGAAGGTTGTGTGATCAAAGAAGGATACTTCAGAATTCAAGGTCTTGGAGTTAGAGCAGTTCTTGGGCAAGATGAAATACAGTCAAGATGGGAGGAAGGATTACATGGATGGATGGATGGATAAATGGATGGACGGACAGACGGACGGACAGATGGATGGATGGACAAATGGAGGGATGGATAAAGAAATAGCTATAGATATAGATAAATAGATAATGAACGTTATTTACATAAAGATTTGGAAGTTTTCCTTATATCTAGGACAGCTTTCCTTACAAATTTTCCACTGCCCTTACAAATTTTTTTCATTGTTTTTGCATTCTGTTTGCATTTATCTTCTAAATTCATTTTACTTTTATAGATGTATATAGATCGCTCTTCCAATTAAAAAAAACTTCTATATATATGGCAGGGTACAGTGACCCATGTCTGTATTCCGAGCCTAAGCAGGATCCCTTAAGGCCAGGAGTTCAAGACTAGCCTAAGCAACATAGCAAGACCCCTGTCTCTACAAAAAAATTTTTTAAACATTAGCCAGGCATGGTGGCATGGGTCTGTTGTTCCAGCTACTCTAGATGCTGAGGCAGGAAGTTCACTTGAGCCCAAGAGTCTGAGGTTGCTATAAGCTATGATGACGCCACTACATTCTAGCCTGGGCAACAAAATAAGACCCTGTCTTTTAAACAAACAAAAAAAATTATGTAAGTAAGTCTAACAGAAATGGGATGAAAAACTTTTTTTCAATCTTACTATCAAAAATGCCATATTCTTAGACAGCTTGTCATGCAGTGTTTTATATACTTAAAGTGACAGAAACGTTTTAAAGGAAAATAAATTCCCATAGTCTCCCCTATTATAGGTTTAATATATACATAGTACACTGTAAACATATACAAAGGGCAGCCACAAAGTTTGCATGCAATTTTAAATTGCACACTATTTAAAATCGCACACGAACCTTAATGGCCTCCCTGTATGTGTGTGTGTGTGTTTAAATCACCTTTACTGAAATAAAAAGTGCAAACAATAAACTGCACCCATCTAAAGCAGTAATTCTCAAAGTGTGGTCCACAAACCCATCGAGACCACAAAACTCTTTCATGGGTCCACATGACTCTTTCAAGGATCCACAAAGTAAAGAACTATTTTCATAATACAACTAAGCCATCTTAGTACTGGCATCTTGTGTCAATTTTGAAAAGTTATAATTTTCAAAAGAATTTTCCATTTCCTGAGAGGCCACGAGGAACACATAAGGCCATGAGTTTGAGACCAAACTGACAACACAGTGAAAAGCTGTTTCTACAAAAAATAATAATAATAATAATTTTTTTAACTGAGCATGGTGGCACACTCCTGCAGGCCCAACACTGAGGTGGCTGAAGTAGAATGCTTGAGCCCAGGGCTTCAAGCCAGTACTGAACTGAGAATGTACCACTGCACTCCAGTATGATCAATCTCTTAAAATAAAAGAATCCATTTCATCTAAGTCATCGTTTGGGGGCATGAAGTTACACAGTATATTCTCATACCCTTTTAATGTCTGAGGGTTCTATAGTTATAACCCGTCTTTCATTTGTCGTAACAGTGATTTGATCAGTCTAGCTAGAAGTGTATAAACTTTGTTGATCATTTTAAAGAACTAATTTTGGTTTTATTTTCTCTATTATGTCATTTCTCTACTGCATCCATGCCTGCTCTTGTCTTTATTATTTCCTTCTTTCAACTTGTGTTTACTTTGCTTTTTCTTTTCCCCTAGTTTCTTAAGGTTGAAGCTGTCTTCATTGATTTTAGACTTTTCTTCTTTTCCGAGATAAGCAGTTACAGATACATGCTTTCCTCTGAGCAGCCCTTTGGCTATACCCACAATTTTCAGATAGTCTGTTTTCATTATCACTCAGTTAAAAATACTTTCTAATTCCTTCATGGTTTCTTTTTTGATATGTGAATTATTTAGACACATGTTAATTAATTCACAAATATTTCAGGTTTTCCTAGAGATATTATTACTATTAGTTCTTATAAAATCTGTCTTATTTCAATCATTTAAATTTATTGACATGCTTTATGGCCCACAATAGTCTCTCTTTGTAAATTAGGATGGTGTTCAATAAATATCAAGTCAAGACAGTTGACACAGTTGTTTAGATATTTACCTACATTTTTTTTTTTTTTTGCAGTTTTTGGCCAGGCTGGGTTTGAACCCACCACCTCCAGCATATGGGGCCAGCGCCCTACTCCATTGAGCCACAGGCGCCGCCCTATTTACCTACATCTTTTTTTTTTTTTTTTTTTTTTTTTTGTAGAGACAGAGTCTCACTTTATGGCCCTTGGTAGAGGGCCATGGCATCATAGAGCTCACAGCAACCTCCAGCTCCTGGGCTTAAGCGATTCTCTTGCCTCAGCCTCCCGAGTAGCTGGGACTACAGGCGCCCGTCACAATGCCCAGCTATTTTTTTGTTGCAGTTTGGCCGGGGCTGGGTTTGAACCCGCCACCCTTGGCATATGGGGCCGGTGCCCTACTCACTGAGCCACAGGTGCCGCCCTTACCTACATCTTTAATGATTTTTCTTTTCTATTTTTTTTTTTTTGGTGCAGATGTTCTGTCAATTGCTGAGAATGGGATGCTTATAAACTTTTTGTCACCAGCTACTATTACAACATTATCTAATTCTCCCTTTATGTTTGAAATGTTTACCCCATATAATTTGAGGCTCTATTATAATTCAGTAAGACATAATCATAAATGTATGACCTTTTCATCAAAATGGAACATCCCTCCTTTCATCTGTTAATACCATTTATCTTGAGATCTATTTTAAATGATACTAATGTAACCACTCTAAATTTTCTTATGTTTATTGTTTAGAATATTTATATTTTTGCATCCATTCACTTTCACTCTGTGTCTTGTACTTAAAATTCATCTCTTGTAAATAGCATATAGCAGGGCCTTGATGTTTACCCATTAGGATAATCTCTGTCTCATAACTGAAGTGTTTAGCCCAGTAATATTTAATGTAGTTACTGATATGAGTAAATTCATGTCTACAAATTTTATTATTTATTTTCAGTCTGTGTCCTCTAGTTTTTTTTTCTGTATTCCCTCTTTCCTGCATTTTTCAAATCATTTGTATACGTTTTAGAATTTTATTTGGCTTTGCCTTTGCTTTGCATTACTTTCTTATTGGTTGTTCTTGGAATTAAAATACATATCCCTAACCCCCTTGTTTCTACTTAACTTGATTTCCACTTCATATAAAATGTAGAAACTTTGGGCAGCGCCTGTGGCTCAGTGGGGCACCAGCCCCATATACCAAGGGTGGTGAGTTCGAACCCAGCCCTGGCCAAACTGCAACAAAAAAATAGCCAGGCATTCTGGCGGGCACCTGTAGTCCCAGCTACTCAGGAGGCTGAGGCAAGAGAATCACCTAAGCCCAGGAGTTGGAGGTTGCTGTGAGCTGTGACACCACAGCACTCTACCAAGGGTGATAAAGTGAGAGTTTGACTCTAAAAAAAAAAAAATGTAGAAACTTTACAATCCCATAGGGAGTCCATTTACACTCTTGCCATTCTTTACACTAAAGTTGATGAACATCTATATACATTATAAACCCTAAGAGACAATGTTATAATTTGTGTTTAAACAATTATACATATTTTAAAGAATTAAGAAGAAAACAATGGTATTTTATATTTACCTGGATATTTGCCATTTCTGATGCTATTCACTCAAATATACCACCACATTTCTCAAAATTAGTTTAACAAATTACCAAAACACACCATTTGGCCCTCATCTGGCTTGAAGGCATAAATTACATGTAAAAATTGCCTAGCCTCTTTTCTCTCAAACTCTTGACAGTTAAAGCAATACAATTGGCACGAATGTGATTGTAAACAAAGCATAAATTTAGGAATTGGAATAGGATGATAATCCTGGTTATAAGGTAAATTGGTTATATGATAATTAAGAATATATTTGTACTGATTTTTTAGATTACAAATTGAAATAAGAATATTAAATATTAAACTTCTATTCAAAACTCTCAGATTAAAATATGAAAATCTCTTCAATAAAAAAATTTTAGGGGATACTTTTGACTCATTTTGTTTGTTTGTTTGTTTTTGAGACAGAGTCTCACTATGTCGCCCTTGGTAGAGTGCTGTGGCCATCACAGCTCACAGCAACCTCAAACTCTTGGGCTTAAGCGATTCTCTTGTCTCAGCCCCCCAAGTAGCTAGGACTATAGGCGCCTGCCACAACACCCGGCTATTTTTTTGTTGTTGCAGTTGTCATTTTTGTTTAGCAGATCTGGGCCGGCTCAAACCTGCCAGCTTCGTTGTATGTGGCTGGCACCCTTCTCACTGAGCTACAGGTGCCAAGCCTCAACTCATTTTTAAAAGTGTCTAAATCTGTGTATCCTTAAAGTAAACACTGGGTAAGGCATAAATAAGGCAAAACTGTATGTCTAAAATAAAAAATGAAAAGCATTAGCCTCTTTCTTTTTAAGAGAAATACGGGATATTTGGAAAATTACAAAATCCATAAGAATTGAGAATTAAACTGATTTGCAGAAAATTTCAAATATTCATTAATTTATCTATCATTTACTAAGCTCCACTATGTGCCAGGTACCAGAGTAAGAGTTGGGAACATATGATGCCTTTAAGAACCTCACAACAACAAAAAACTCAATTGTCATTACAAAGAGAGTCAAGGACGTTTCCTGAGGGAGATAACATATGACCTGCATTTTGGAGAAAGAGCAAGACCAATACTCTGTGCTTGAGTATTATTGATTGGGAGGAAGGGGTGGATGGGAAAAGAAAGGAAATAACATGGACAAAAACATTCATCCTAAAAAGTCACGGTCCATGTGGAGATCTACAATGGACCTATCACAAGGACAAGAGTACTAGGATCCCTTTTTGTTACTATAAGAAGGATGAACTTTGTTACCTTGAAGGAAACCGGAAGCTATTGAAGGACTGTAAGTAGGGCAGTGTTAAGGAATACAGCTTATTCAACTCTTCTGCCTATCTCTACTACAGAGGCAATGAAAGATAAAAGCTCCTATCCCATGTTTTTGCTTCTCTTGTGAAAACTAATAGCAGGTGTCTTCCTAAGATCTGTGGTTCTCAACCTGTGGGTCACGATCCACAGGAACTGTATTAAAGGGCTGCAGCATTAGGAAGGTTGAGAACCACTGTCCTAAGATGTTCAGAGAAAATATGTCAGTGCCTTTTGTCAACTGTCAAGCAATATACAAACGTTATTTTTATTGTAGCTAGCACCTACTAATAGTTCCGGTTCTATATTCCTTTATGTGATCTCAGCTCCATAGTCCTTTATAAAGTGAGAGATGGCCTTGTGCCAGTTCTAGCCAGTAACAGGTAAGTGGAAATCTAACTGGAAAGGCCTCTGACGAAGATAACTGATTTTCTGATGAATATCCATGGCTGGCTCTGCCCCTTCCCCTCCTTTTCTCCTTTGATTTAATTCCTGGTACTGTGCCAGTTATCCTGCAACCATGAACGAAAAACCAAGATTATCCCAACTATACCAGCAAGGACACCGTGGAACTGCTCAAGCAAAATCTGTAGCCATCTCCAGATTTCCTGCTATGAGAGACAACAAATCCCTATTTATTAATAACCTATTTAAAGTTGTGTTTTCTATTACTTGAATCTGAAAGGTCTCCATGATTGATAAAAGTTTTAATAATTAATTTGTACTTTGAAATGATCTTTATTAAGTTAGTGTGGATGGACTGGAGAGGAGGATGCAGACAGATTTGTCCAGAGACTTGCCAAAGGTCTTGAACCAAGGAAACTGTGATGGGGATAGGAAGAAAGACAGAGCCTAGAGATATTTAAAAGAGAACACAAGGGCGGCGCCTGTGGCTCAAGGAGTAGGGCGCTGGTCCCATGTGCCGGAGGTGGTGGGTTCAAACCCAGCCTTGGCCAAAAACCAAAAAAAAAAGTAAAAGAGAAGACAAATAGAGCAGCATGGGTGAGGGAACAGTCTGTTACATCTTCCATATTTCTAGTTTGAGTGACTGCCGGGGGTTTGAGGGCTAGATATGAAGGGAGTGTCATTCTCCAAATGGAGGCATAGGGTAAAGGACGAATGAATACAGTTTTAGAAATGTTCAGTGTGAGACCCCTCTAGGACATCTATGAGGTGAAAATGAGTAAAAATTAGTTGACTCTCTGGATCTAGAGGTCAAGAGTAAGGCCTGGGGCTTGGAAAAGTGACTTAACATCTGTAATCCTAGTGGTTTGGGAGGCTGAGGCAGGAGGATTGCTTGAGGCCAGGAGTTGGAGACCAGCCTGGGCAATATGGAAAGACCCCTTCTCAACAAAAAAAATAAAATTTAAAAAAAGTGAGTTCTGAATTTGAGATATAGATTTCTGAGTAACAATAACATGGGGGTGGTAAACTAAAACTGTTAAGCACAGTGAGATTCCACATTTTAAAATCTAACCAGGCAAAATGAGGCCCAGCAAATATATTAAGATAAGAAGTAGGTTAGTGGCTGCCTAGAGTTGAAAGGTGAAGGAGGGAGGGAATGGGGAATAATTGCTATTATAATAGGTATGGGTTTCTTTTTGCAGTGATGAAAATGTTCTAAAAATAAATTGTAGTGATGGATGCACAACCTTGTGAATATACTAACAATGACTTAATTATATGCTTTATATGGGTAAACTGTGTGATATGTAAATTGCATCACAATAAAGCTTTTTTTGTTTCTAAGTAGGCACAAGACAGGCAGAAGATCCAGGGCAGAAACAGACAGAGCCAGGAAAAGGGGAGGGGAGTTATTAAGGGGGAGTGTTGTCCATACGCCAGGATGATAGATTTAAGAAGTAATCAAAGGCCAATGGTATCAAATAGTAGATAAGACAATGAAGATAAAGACTGAAATGTTCCATTTAGCAATCTGGAAATCACTGAGGAGCTAAGCGTGAGCAATTTTAAGTTGTAGCATCAGAAGCCAGATTACATTAAGGAATAAATAAGAGGTGAGGAACAGTGGATAACAAATAAAGGATCTTTTTTCTGCAAACTTTTCTTCCCTGGTGGTACAGGGAAATTTTGTGCTGTGATTATTTTCAGGATGACATCTACATGCAAGGGAAAGGGACAGCAGAGAGGGAGCAACTTACAAGAAATGAGAAGGAGGGGGCAACTAAGAGGCAGGAAGACAGGAATTCACAGCACAAGCATTAAATACCAATGTGGAGGACAGGATTGGGAGGAAAGGTTAAGATGTCAGTTTGTAGAGACAAGAAGTTTAAGGAGCTATTGCTTAATGCAATTAATGCTTGATGCATTAATGTTCTCCGTGAATTAGGAGACAAAAGTCACTGGCTGAGGATGAGGAAGGAGGCTTAGGGATCTGAAGAGTGGCAAACATTTAGAATAATTATTATGGGAGAGGAATTTTCAAGGAAGAAGTTGAAAAGTCATTATACACATTTCAAATACTTATAAAATCTTAAATATATTTCATAGCCAATAAAAATGATCTTGTATATAATGAATCACTTGCAAATTTATTATACTTTACATTCGAATTTGGAATGACCACATTAAACACATGAGCAGGTAGCCACAAATCCCTGAACAGATGATAGGAATCTTCAGTCAAAATATAACCCAATGACATTTGGTCCTTGGACTTCAAAAACATGGTAAACTCAGCCTCAGAGTGACTGGAAAGGTCTAACACTGGTCATTTTCCCAGGCCCTCTGCAGCAGAGACTAGAAGAAGAGTGATCAAACTGTTTTATTATAGTTGCTGGAAAAGAAATAAGAAGGTAACTTTTTTGCTTCTTTTGAGAGGGCTAATAGCAGGCATCTTCCTAAGATGCTCAACTAAAATAATGTTATTTCAAAGCCTTTTGACAATTGTCAAGTGGTATACAAAAATTACTTTTATTGTAGCTAGCGCCTGCTAATACTTCCAACTCTATTCCTTTATGCAATCTCAAGAACTCTTTACTCCATGCTTACTGGTATATACTGAGCTCTGAAAACAGGCATGTGCTGTCCAACATCTTTGTCAATTCTCATGCCCTTATGCCGGCCTGGGAGGTTTACTCTCCTTCCCTTTCGATCTACCCAAACACCATAGTTCCCACTTATACATAGGTGATCCATTCCAAGACCCCCGTGGATGGGTGAAACCACAGACAGCACCAAATTCTGTATACACTATTATTTCCTATGTACACATACCTATGATAAAATTTAATTTAATTAAGATTAAGTGAATCTAGTGGAACAGATTCAAAGTTGATGCCAAGTTGCTATCAATCAGAACATGTTTTCTGTACATGTCTTCCATCCACAAATGCAATGTCTTTTCCATCTTAACTAAGCACTTATCACACAACATGAAGTGTGACAACAAAACCAGCAAGAATTTCCTTTTTCCTCTTCACAATTTCATGGATAGAAGACTCATTCTTACTATAGACATAGCAATCTCAGCCTATGAACTTTTTCTTTCCTTATTAAGTGGAGAACTTTCATCTTTTCCCTTAAAGGAAGCACTTTGAGTCTTCTCTTTGGCACATCTGAATTGCCAGGATCAGGTTGCTGCTACTCTTGCACTTTGGAACCATTATTAAGTAAAATAAGGGTTACTTGAATACAGCCACTGCAATTCCAAAACAGTCAATCTGATACCTGGGCAGCTACTGAAAGTGACCAAGGAGCAGGTACACAGAGCAGACAGGGAGACACTGGACAAACGGCTGATTCAGATCCTGGTCAGGACAGAGTGGGATGGGGTAGGACAGCTCGAGATTTTATCACACTACTCAGAATGGCATGCAATTTCAAACTTACATACGAACTGTTTATTTCTGGAACTTTCCATTTCAGACCACAGCTGCCCATGGGTAACCAAAATCATGGAAAGCAAAACCTTGGGTAAGAGGGGACTACTGTAGTTACTACACAACGTTCATCCTTCGGCAGAAATGTCATCACCCCTGGGAAGGCTTCTCCCACCACCCTAGCCAGAAGCAATCATTTCACCAGAACTATCCCCACCATCTCTTTTCCACACATAATTTTGTACTTGGTATTTTTGCTAGTTATCTTTTTTCCTTTACCTGCCTTAAACTCCTAGAAAGCAGGAATCATGTTTTACATGATGCCTTTCCAGAATGATGCTCTGTACATAGAAAAATTTCCTACTACTTCTAAAATGAACTTCAGAGATCATCCTCATGTTGCCAGTGGGAACACAAAATATATATAAATCTCAGAGACTATAAGAAAGATTTAACCAAGATGAGTTACTGAATGGCAGAGCTAAAACCTGATTCTATTTTGCAATCTGGATTTCTAAGAGAGCCATTCTTTTTTTTTTTTTTTTTTTTGAGACAGAGTCTCACTATATTGCCCTTGGTAGAATGCTGTAGCAACACAGCTCACAGCAACCTCAAACTCTTGGGCTCAAGCAATTCTCTTGCCTCAGCCTCCCAAGTAGCTGGGACTACAGGCACCGGCCACAACGCTCTGCTATTTTTGTTGTTGTTGTTATTGTTGTTTTAGCAGGCCCTGGCCAGGTTCGAACCCACCAGTCCAGGTGTGTGTGGCCAGCACCCTAACCACTGAGCTATGGGCATCCCTGAGCCAAGAGAACCATTCTTGAACCTTAAGGTTACACAAAGATTCAGACTTCTCTGGAAAAGCTCGTGTTTCAATTTTAATCTAGATTGCATTTAATTGACTTGGTTGTAGGAAAAAAAAGGTGGAAGGTTTTTCCTTTTTTTTGTTTTTTCTTTCAGCAATTCTGTTTTGTCACCATGTAGCTAAAGTAAGGGTTAATTATATGATAGTGTTGACTCTGGTGTAACAGGCTCTGTGAGAAGGATGAATTTGTCCTTTTTACATATGTGTTAGCTGTGTACTTGTGTACTGCAGCCCTTGATGCTGTCATCACATTTGTGGTTTGTAGTTGGAGACAGCACAGCAGTTCAGTTACGGTAACAGAAGAAACCAGTAACTATAAAATTTCAGCACTGATATTGGGAGTGACCTAGAAGTAATTATCAAGAGCAGTGGCCATATCTCAGACCTAGTGTCTCTATCTGGTACAGAAAGAGAAAATAAATGTGTTCATCTTGAAAATAATTAGGTTATTTAGTGTAGCACTAAATAAATGCTACATTTTATGTAAAACAACTTAGGACTGAATTAGCATAAATTACTTTAGTTCTAGACATTATCTCTAAACAAAGAATTTATTTATAAATATAACCTAATTATAAAGGACAGCTTCATAACAGACTATCATTTTCCCTAATCCCTAAATTAGGTAATTCTTAAAGATACAAATGTAATGAGAAGCTGTGAAATGCAGCTCTTTTGCTGACCATTCTGCCATGGTTTGGTACAGGGATACTCTGGAAACATGATGAGACTAAAAGGGCCTGGTGGACCACGGTTTCATCTAGGATAATTTGGATAATCACTGGAAATAAATTAAGGGATTTACCTATTCTGTTTTATAAGAAATGTCCACTAAAAACTTACTCAACTAAATTTCTCTCTTTCAGTGCAAATTATGGGCATATTATTCTCTGTGTTGTAAATGACACAGTTAAACTCTAAGGACAGACAAAATGTGACCAGGGAATTCTTGTCTTACTCAGTCCTTATCTTGCTATGTGACTCTTAGGGAACTGCTTAATTCTTTTGAATCCTTTGCCTGGAATGGGAAGTGAAGATATTTACTCCAATCCTGATAGATAAAAAACACACTCTTCCCTTCCTTGTATCAAACAAAGCTGCCCTTATTCCACTAGGCAGATGAATAGGGATCATTTACCACTATTCACTCTGGGTATTCTCAAAGGGCATTATAATTGTCTTCGCTTACTGAAGTACTCCCAAGACTCTTTCCTATAATCTAATGGCACCTCAATTAGCCATATTACTTTCTGAAATTTCCTCAAAATCAGGATCGTCACTGCCTGACTTTTACCACAAAGATCTAGGGTAACAGTTTATCACTGTTTAAAGTTACAGCATGACCAAGTACGGAGGCTCAAGCCTGTAATCCCAGCACTTTGGGAGGCCAAGGCGAGTGGATTGCCTGAGCTCTAGAGTTCTGAGACCAGTCTGAGCAAGAGTAAGACCTCCTTTTTACTAAAAATAGAAAAACTAGCTGGGTGATCTGGGTGTCATGGTGGGTGCCCGTAGTACCAGCAATTTGGGAGATTGAGGCAAGAGGATTGTTTGAGCCCAAAAGACTGAGGTTGCTGGGAGCTATGACGCTGCAGCATTCTACCTAGGATGACAGAGTGAGACTCCATCTCAAAAACAAACAAAAAAGTTACAGCATAAAACATAAATCCTCAGGAAAAGTACACTCCTTAGATGTCAGAATGCTAGAAACCAGAATAAACACTTGATTTCTAAACTGTATCCTACATCAATGTGCAATCACTTCTCTTCATTAGCTGTTAAGAACAAAAAAACCTCACTGTAGAAGTTTTTTATATGCATATACAAAACACGTATTTGTAATTGGGCCTTTTTATCTATCAGAGAAATGGGGTTACACTGTTCACACCTTGCTAGATGGATTAATAATTTCACATTCTCATATGCTATTATTAAAATTTAGAGGACTACTAAAAAGCCAGTAAAGTTTTCAAGTTTGTGAAAATAAAAAGGGGGTGTTGGTCGTTATGTTTCCAAAACATCTTATAATCATCTTTATTATTTATTCCGAGTTTTCTGAGAAAGAAAATAAATTAAAGAACGTGTTTATTATATACTTAGTGAGCAGAAAAAAGCTGGAGCTCCTCCAATGAGAGAGATGACATTTTCCCCACTGTAGAACTTACCCAAAACAAACTGAGTTCTGATTCCATGGTTTTTCCTCTTGGAGAAGTAGTTCTCTGACTACCTGAGAAGGAACCCACTAAAACTTCCTGTCCAATTGTACTCCTTCCTGGGTGTGTGGGTGGCAGAAGCAATACCCTCTCGCCAAGGAAAGCCTCAAAGTGCTCAGAGAACTTCATCTGCTGCAGGGCTTTTCCAAATGAGTCAGCAGATCCTAAACTCATTTCCTCATTAGACCACTATAGAAATGCTGAAAGTGAACAATCTCTTCATTGATACTGGACAGAAAGTGCTAAAGTCTTAGTTCAATGTGATTATGACTTGTCAGTAAATCAAAGTACTTTCTTTGATAATTATTTTACAGTAGCTACTCCAACAAACAATAAGAATATCCCTCATGTCCAAGTAAATTCAAGGTATTTCTAAAGAAGAAAATCTTGCATCCTGATAGAAGGGGGAAAGAAAAAAAATCCCTATGTATTCCTTAAGTGAAAATGTTTTATTTACATAACAAAGCAGCGATAAAATATGACATTCTCCTGCAACACAGACTCAGGATTGTTACTTATAACATTCTTTGATTAGTTTATCAAAGGAACTGGTTGATAGGTCACCTATCAACAAATTAAGCTAATACTGCGCTTAATTTCCTCAGAAAAATCAAATCCATTTTGTTTGAACTAGCGATGTACATTTTTAGTGGAAAACTCCAGGGCAATTTGTCAGCCTAAAAAAAAATCAATGAAATTCAGCAAATGCTGAATTCTAAGCAATATCCTGAGAATATGCATTTTTCTTTTCTGCCCAACTGTGAGTTCTATTTACCAGTTATGTGAAGTAGCACCCACCAAGAGATGTTTTTCATCCATTCACTCAGTAAATGCTTATTAATAACCCATTATATACAAGGTACTAGGTCAAGCAGTGGGTATACAGCCCTAAACAAGAGACACAGTCCCTGCCCTCAAGAAGCTCACAGTCTAGTAGCCAAGGCAAATATCAAAATATCAAATGCACTCAAAGTGGTCAAATAGTACCAGAAATCTCATGAATGAGTTAGGGCATTAAACAACTGCCCCCGGGCCTCCTACCAAATGAAAGTTCAGGACACACATTCAACTGAGAGATAACTAAGCAAGACATAGTCCTGTTTGTGCTTTAGCTGAAATGCCTGACAGCTAGAGTAATAATAGGGTTATTATTCTGGTTCTATTGATCTTTTATGTGTGTGGAACTCTTTAAAATCAAAACCCTAGACTTTGATGTTTGCATGATGACCATTATTTACTTTGCATCATATCTAAATGGGTTATTCTATTGAATTAGTCACATATTCAAAAACTGTTGCTTCATCTGGGCAGTAGCTCATGCCTGTAATCCTAGCACTCTGGAAGCATAGGTGTGGATAGCCTGAGCTCAGGAGTTTGAGGCTAGTCTGAGCAAAAGTGAGACCCCCATCTCTGCTAAAAATGGAAAAATTAGTCAGCCATTGTGATGGGCACCTGTAGTCCCAGCTACTCAGAAGGCTGAGGCAAGAGGATCGCTTGAACCCAGGAGTTTGAAATTACTCTGAGCTATCACTCCACCACACTCTACCCAGGGTGACAGAGTGAGACTCTGTCTCAAAAAAAAAAAAAAAAAGACTATTGCTTCATAATCGATATGGTTTATGTTGCTTTCATAAACTTGAATAATCAATTTAATAAAGACTTGAAAATTTACAAACATCTCTTTTATTTTTTACACATTTCAAAATTCAATTTTACAAAATAAAATGACAGCTACTAAATACTCAATACCTACTATGAGCTAAGTGTTTTTTGTTTTTTGTTTTTTTCTTACATAATTTCTTGTAATCCCCCTCTCTCCCATTAATCCTGTGAAGTACTAGTGGCCCCATTTCACAGATGGGAAAACTGAGGTGCCCAGAAGTTAAGGGAGTTTTCCAGCACCACACAGATATTTGAGGTAAAGCCAGGAACAGAGCCTCTGATTATCCAACTAGTTACTCATTCTTCAAGAATCCCAAATTGAGCACAGAGTTTTCACCCTCAGGTGCTATGTGCTGGACAATTACTCACTGAGTAACACTGTAATGTTATGATAGTTATGAAGTTATAGCTTTTAACTAGAACCCAATAAAACATCTAGGGTGAAATAACTTCAGGTAAAATTCAGGGTGTGAAACTCTGAAGCCTTTGCTAAGATGAGTAAACAGTATCACGCAGCAACCTCCAAGCCCAGCTGTGCACAACTTTCTCCAAAAAGAGGAAAAATAATCTTAACACTAAGTATGCTAAGTGGGAGTTGGCCTGAAACCGCCTAAAGAAACGGTGGGTCAGGGACAGCTTGAGTCTTTAGTTACCTCCAGTCCTCAGTGGAGCTGATCTTTCAGCTGTTTCACCTGGGCACAGTGACTGGGTCACTGGCTCCAGAGAGCCGTCCACATTTCAGGAGTGGACACTGAGCATAAGCGTTTACAACACCATCGCCAGCAAAAACCATCAGATCGTCCCCAATAAAACATGGAGAGCTTTAGGAGAGAACAGGAACGTAAACTTGAAAACCTAAAATGAAATGCGCACGGAGCCAAGTGTTCTGCCCTAGCCTGGTCCTTCATCCAACCACCGTCAGTTGACAGCAACCAGAAAAAGCTTCCACCGGCAAATTACAGACTGTGAACTAAGCCGAGACCCGCCCCGTGGCTGTGTTTCTAAGGTCTGCAGCGCTTTGAGGGGCTGCCCCTCTTGCACTGCCGCTCCACTGCACTAAATTTTAATTCACTAAAACATGCGCTAGGCACCAAGATGGAATCGTTTAAAAAGAAGCATGTCCCTTTCGGCTTGGGGACAGCACGCTCGCCTTTCCATGTCCTACTGGATTCTAACACGCATATGATTAATATTGGAACTCAGGAAAGAGAACTTCTTCTGACCTTGAGCGTGCGCGCTAAATAAATTACCTCAGAACGAAAGTGGTGAGATCTCACAACAGCATCTGGAGAGAAAAGAGAAAAAGAAGACTTTTTTAACTCTTTGTTCTTCATCCACCGAATTACTGAGGACTTACCTAGGAGACAAGGGTCGGAAAGGCGCAGTCAGACGCCTGGATTGGGTGGGAACATCCCCGGGGGAGGTGTGGGCGTGCAGGGCCTTCGGTCTCTAGGTGACTTCTTCCCAGAAGTTTCGGGGAAAGTTCTGGGGGAGTTGGAGAGCCCCGAACTCTCCACGCCTTACTTTCTAGCCCCTAAGGGTGACGGCGAGGCTGCCGCAGCGCCGGACCAGCCCCGAATCGCCCTGACGGCTTGGGCGAACTAACACTACTAACACTCGTGTCTCCGCTCCCTGCCCTCGGTTTCACCGCAAGTACCCAAACCTGGGAGACTGCAGGGCGGGGTGAGGGCAAAAAGGGCGAGGGGCATAAAATAAATAAAGGTCCCCAGCATGGGGGGTGGGCAGTGATGGGGACGGGAGAAGGCTGCGCTTCGCTCTCCAAATCGGCTCACCCTCTCCCCGCAGCCGGAGGAAACCCGTCGCGCCGCGTCTTACCTCGGCTTCTAGAACGACCCGAAAAGACCGATTTCATCGGATGCCTCCCTTTCTGGAGCTTGCGGTGCCAGCAGCAGAAGAAGACGATGGTGGCGATAGTGCCCAGAAGAAGCAACAAGAGGAAGAGGGCGCATTGGATGCTGTAGGGTCTCAGCAAGACGAGGAAAGCCGCGGCGATCATGGTGCGGGTGCGGCGGGGGCGACTGGGCGGCGGGGCTGGAGGGCGGCGGCACCGGCACCGCGCGGGGCGCAGCCGGGGCGGCGGGCACGGGCGGGCACCGGCGAGCGCGGCTCAGCGCGTCATGCCCGGCGCTCGCGGCCCCGCGTCCGGCCCAATGGCTGCGCACCCCGTGCCGGCCGCGCTACGCTACTGAGCCGGGGCTGCGGGGAGCGCTTGCCATGACTCAGCAGACAGCGACGAGGCAGCGACCAGGCGGCGGGGAGCCTCCCCTCTCCTCCCCAGGCACCCCCGCCCCCGTCCGTGCGCAGCCCCCGGGCGCAGCCCCGCCGGGGACGCGGCGAGCGGGGAGGAGCGGCGCCGCGAGCGCGGCCGCCAGAGCCCGGCGCATCGTCTTGTGGCCGCCGCCAGCCTCAGCATCCCCACAGCTGGGCGCACGTGGGTCGGGGCGGGGACGCGGCTGCCCGCGGGGGGCGGGAATGGGGCGCCGCGGCGGGGGCTCGGCGGATGACATCACGGCCGGGAGGCTGCGGCGCGGGCGCGCGGACATGGCTGCGGCGGCTGCGGCGGCGGCCGCGGGCTGCGCTCGGGCCTGAGCGCCCAGCGCCCTCCCGCGGGGCCGCCGGCCTGTCTGCACTGTCCTCAGGTGCACTGGCCAGGCACCTCTTCGCTTCCTGGACACCTGGGGCTTCCGCCTGTCCAGCCTTCCTAGACCGAACTGCTGGGGAGCCCGGCGTCAGGGGGCGCCACGGAGCCGGGGGAACGGCGAGGCGCTGGCGGGAGCCTCCTGGCGGTGCTCCCCCTACGTCCCACCTCCCTGCACCCCGCCCCGAGGCTGGGGCTTTGGAGGATGCAGCCCGGTGAGCTATTGCTTGTGGGGGGTTCCTCGCACGCTGCAGCGCGAACACCGGGAAGGGCCTTCCCTGGGAATTGGGATCCTCCAGGAACGGGAGGCCCACACCTCTCCAAACCCCTCTAAGCAGGAGCGCTCCAGGGTAGAGTGCTCCGTGGTGCCGACGTGAACTGTTCCATCCCCAAACTTGATGCCATTTCGTCGCCGAGAAATGGGCACTTGAGATCCTCTGATATCCATGACTCACATTGTGCATTTGAAGGGGAGGAGATTTCAGATATAGAGACCTGACAGGTGAAGGAAGTTGGGGGGTGGCTAGTAAATATTTGGGGGAGAAATGTTTTAGGGAGTATGAGGCAATAGTGAACTTTCACACTCGCGCCCACACTTCCTGTCTCCCCTTTGCCCTCTCCCCACATCTCTTCATAACCAGCAAAAGCATATTGTAGTCTGTGGCCAAGGGGGTTAACACTGGTGCAGTGCCAGCGCAGAAGGTAGGGCGCTAGCGCCGCAGTGTGCCTAGCTGCGGACCACAGCCACCTGGCCCGGAGGCCGCCGCAGTCTATCTGTGGCATCGTGCGGCCTGGGCGCGGGAGCTTTTACCGCGGTCTGCTGCCCCCAAGGCAGTGCTGGCTTTCCCGTGTTAGGGGCTGGCTTGTTTTTGTGTTTGTTATTGTTTCATTTACTCACGTGCGGGAATTGAGATTATAGTGACAAAGTAACACATTACCTCATTTGTGGAGTTTCTAATAACCACTAGGTTGGACTCCTGTTTTGGAAAATTTAAGACACTGAGGAAATTGTGCCATAAAAATAATTTGTATAATTTTGAAAAGCAGTAAAGAAATGGTAAGAATACTTACATTGTATTTGCTTGTAGGGAGATCAACCTCAGTGTTGTTTTCTAATTATAAAAAAGAATAGCTATACAGCTCTGCATAAAAGTTTAACTGTTGATTTTCTTAAGGCTGGTAACATACATATTACCATGTGTAAGTGTTAAAAGAAACCTAAAAAGCCATTGCTGAAGGCAGTTTCTTAATCCCGGATTTCATGATCGTGGAAAACAATGGGTATGTTTTCTTAATTGCAGCTGGTTTCCTAAAACAAAATAAACATTCAAATTGTTGACATGTTGCATCTCATTCATTGATTCAGTTGTTTGGGGTGAAGATGGAAAGGACTTTGCTTGCCGACTGTGTGTAAGGTGGGAATCTTGAGTGTCAGTGTGTAGGCTGCACTACCTGCCAGATAGGCTTCCTAGGTCCCTGGCACTCAGAGAGTGGGACTGCATCATATGCACATGGCTAAAGGTTTCTGCTACCGCAGCCCACTGCAGTGAGAAACCATATTCCCGGCCATTATGCAGAGGTTACTGAAGAGAATCCTGAAAGCCTGCAATGTGTAGCACATCAGGAAAGGGCAAATTTGCTACCGCATTGACTCAACAATGGAGTAACTTAAAACAACTAAACTGAATTTACCTTTTGCAGACATTGGGTGGAAATCACTAATAGAATCTAGGAAGGTCATCTTTTGCTTTACGCTTCTCATTGATTAAAATTTGTAAATGAGCTGAAATGGCCTACATATCCTAGAACAGAAAGTCAAAGACTACAGACACAGCATTGTAACCAAACTGCCCCAGACGCTTTGTTTTTAATAGCAAAAAGCAACTAAGTAGCATTTAAGGTTTTCTGAGCTGTTACTTTAGCACAGTTGTTGCCATCCTGAGTCTCCCTGTAGCCATTTATAAGTTTCAAGTGCACACAAGAACATCATTTATCTCTCTTGGCAGACGAATGCCACGCAATAGCATTATAGGTATTTCTTTTTTAGATGCATTCATTTCTGTTCTTTGCATCAGTTATCTTAAAGATAGTAATAGTAAGCCAACCAAATCCTTGAAAGAATTTAGCATGTGGTTCCTTTGTTATTTTTTGATTTGTTTGCTGCTAATTTATCATTTCCTTTTCCAAATAATGGCATATTATTAACTGCTTCTTTTTGTGTGTTCATGTAGTACCTAATGCATTGTGGAATTCAATAAATATTAAATTAGCCAAGCAGTCCATTTTGGAAGTTAATTTAGTAGAATTTATATTGTTTCTTTCTACGAGGTTTTCATTTAAAAAAAGAATAATTGGTGTGGGAAAATCACAAAAAGAGTTAAAGTTTGAGGGTTAGAGATGGAGGAGGAAGATCATGACTAAAAATTTTCATACCAAAAAATGGAAAAGCATAATAGAAAAGTATGTGTAATGTAATTTGTTGACTTTTTTATGACAGTGAGTTAGCATTGTCACCCAAGAAAAGACAAGAGGAGTTGGGAGAGATAGCAAGGAGAGTTTGATATCAAGTATACATATACAGAGTGATCCATTATACCCTTCTTCCCTTTAACTTCTCAACCAAATTGGAAATAGATGAGAGGGACCAAAAGGAGATAAAAATACTATATTAACTTTATTCAGGGTAAACTCAGATCGAAGACCCTGGCTTAGACTAAAAGCCGAAG
The DNA here is from genome assembly GCF_027406575.1 of Nycticebus coucang. Classification (NCBI taxonomy): domain Eukaryota; kingdom Metazoa; phylum Chordata; class Mammalia; order Primates; family Lorisidae; genus Nycticebus; species Nycticebus coucang. Next base: position 23,326,183 of record NC_069788.1, on the reverse strand, counting down.
TAGGGTATCTTATTTCTTTTCCCCTAATTCATCATGCCGACCTAGTCACAAAGAAAGAATGATAGGCTCCCCCAACACTAGGGCAGGAAGGAACCTGACCTGTACAGATTCCTACGTAAGACAACAGAGGCTAAAAAGAGCCTAACACTTTATGATCCATGAGGCAAACAGCGTGAGTGAGTAAGGGACAAACCATGTACGAGAGGGGGCTTTTATACGTCAGCCCTGCCCATCACTGGGCTGCCAGATCTTCCCTGATTTCCCTCATCACTAAGTCTTCCCACCCACCAAAGAGTGAGTAAGAAGCTTTAATAAAATGGCAGACACATTTTCAGTAGTGCTTTCCCAGAGGTGGGAATTTGTGAGACAGTTCCTCATGTATGGATCAAGAAAAAACGTCAGGAAAGAAGAAAAAATTTCACCCTAAGTTGTATAGCAACCAATTGTGTAAAAGGGAGAAATTGAAGATAGCCTCAAGTTTTAAGCTAGGGTGAAGGAATAGTAGTGTGAAGATATCCAGCAAGCCTATCCATGCAATTGTGGGTGGAGAGGTCAGAACCAGAAACAGATTTTGGAGTTGTGGAAAATGGAGGAAATGAACAAGGACGAGAAGCTGTAAACTTAGGAGACAGCTTCCATTTCTGGACTGGAGGATGGCAAAAGGCGGACAGGAAGATAGAAACCAAGTGGGGAATATTCCAGTTTAGTGGCTTAATAGAACACATGCACAATCGGGAGGACAAGGAGGGTAAGCACTGAGGACTGATGACTAGGAGACCCTGGAAACCTTCCAGAAGGCTGATTCATCATGGCAGGAGAGGCTAAAGCCAGACTTTAATAAGCTGAAGAGGGAATGAGAGATGAGAGGGAGAGGGCTGCTGTCTACAATCTGTGAAGAAATTTAACTCTAAAGGGGATGAGTAGAAAATCAAAGATTGAGTAAAGGCCAATGATGATCCTTTTGGCCCTATAGGGGTATTTGAACTACTTTTTTTTCTTTTAGACAGTGACTCACTCTGGAATCATAGTTGACAGCAACCTCAAACTCCTGGGCTCAAGCAATCTGCTTGCCTCAGCCTCCCATATAGCTGGGACTACAGGCCTGCACCACCACAACTAGCTAGCTACTTTTCTATTTTTTGGTAGAGATGGTGTCTCACTCTTGCTCAGGCAGGTCTCCAACTCCTGAGTTCAAGCAATCCACCTGCCTTGGCCTCCCAGAGTGCTAGGATTACGGGTGTGCACCACCATGCCTGGCCTTGAACACATTTCTAGGGAACTTGGGGGATGGAACTAGTGGTAGGAGAGGAAGAATTGAAGACAGAAAGAAAGCATGGTGTGGATTTGTGATTTAGCAAGTTGTTTTAACATACCTTCCTCTTCCCACCCACCAGCATTGGTTCTTTCTGCTCTCAGGCTGCTTTTATCTCTGCAGAGTTAGAATTGAGCCTGATTAGTTATGCTAGCTCTCTGCCCTTGGTTCTCCTCCCCACCAACCTTAGCTGCTAACACTCAGACTTGAGCAGCAATTGTTTGTTTGTTTGTTTTTTATTGGCCCGGGGCTGGGTTTGAACCCGCCACCTCTGGCATATGGGACCGGCACCCTACTCCTTGAGCCACAGGCACCGCCCTTGAGCAGCAATTGTTAAGGAAAGATAAGGAACGTCTTGGAATGTAGCATACATTGTCTGTGTTCATTACCAGCTTACATGCAAGTGAGTAAATTACCCAACTGGTAGTTACACAGGACGTTACGATGAACTATTACCCCCTTGAAAACTAAAATTCAGGTAAGAATGGCTCTATAAGTAAATTACTAGAAATAAATCATACTAATTTTGAACTGGTAGCCTACTTGTTTCTAGGTAAAGTGTTATATATGTGCTTATGTTAAAAGGCAAGGAATCTATATCATTTGGAAGAAGCTACCTCATCTGATATAACCTTGGAGGTGATTTCCAGCCACCAGAACCAGGCAAGCCATCATACAGGTGCATTATTATTATCTTTTTAATATTTGAGTTTTTGAAGGAAAAATAATTGCAATTTGGAGTAATAACAAATATTTTTTCCAGCAAATATTCCCTAGGAAAGAATTTTATACTTATTTTACCATAATAAAAACTTTTAAAATAGCCTAAAAGTATCATTATAAGAGAAAACATTTCAAATGGAAATTGTTCTTTTAACATTTTAGAAATTTTAGCATCTAATTAAGAGCTGTTGTTCTGTGGGTTGCCATGCTGAAGAATCCATGATAATACTGTGGAAAAAAATTTGTTCTTTTTTTTTTTTTTGTAGAGACAGTCTCACTTTATGGTCCTCAGTAGAGTGACATGGCATCACACAGCTCACAGCAACCTCCAACTCCTGGGCTTAAGCGATTCTGTTGCCTCAGCCTCCTGAGTAGCTGGGACGACAGGCGCCTGCCACAACGCCCGGTATTTTTTGGTTGCAGTTCAGCCGAGGCCAAGGTTTGAACCCGCCACCCTCGGTATATGGGGCCGGCGCCTTACCGACTGAGCCACAGGCGCTACCCAAAATTGTTCTTTTTTGTTAGCGTTACAGACTTTTCAAAAAAAAATCTGCTGATTTTGGGAGCATAAAATCATCAATACAATTGAATTTGTCTACTGTATAATGCTTTGCAGATAGTTTTTGAAAAGTAATCATTTATTGTCAGCAAGCAAATAGAATTCATTTATATAGTTTCCACATTGAGTATATAGGATTAGTCATGCAGCAAAATACTGAGTCATTTGGCCAGAAAATTTACTCATAGTTGTATGAACTGCCAATGGAAAATTTGAGAGCTGTTCATAAATCAAATTATAAAGCTCTTAGAGTTATAAGTCACTGAGAAGTATTGTTCATTATTATTCTGATAGTGTAAAATATTTCCACTATTTCTAAGAATGGGCAATTTACAAAAAGCAAGTGTGAAAGCTGAAGACATGGCTTTCTGGATCCTCAATGAACAATGCCATGTAAGTTATAAGCATTTGAATGTTCTCAACTAAAGAAAAAGAAAGTAAGGTACAAGGTTTATAGTTGGACAGTTCACATGTTATGCGATGAACAAAGTCTTGGTATCTTTTTTTAGGATATATGTCTATTTTATATTAGAGAGAGGGAAGAGAGTGCAGGGAGAGGTGAGAGAGGTGGGAACGGAGAGCAGGAAGTGAGAGAAAGCAGAGCACGGAGATGACCCTGGCATCCCAAAAGGAAGGAAGAATGCCAGCCCAGATGTCTTGACAATAAAACTACAGCGATATTGATTAGCTAGATTTCCTCTCCTTCTTAACAATAATTCTTTGTCATTTAGGATTTTTGCATCGAGTATTTTGTACTAATAGCTTTGTATGCTAGTACAGCAGTGCTGATGGCCTGAAAGAATGTCACAAAGAGGGCCCAGGTACCATGTGTACCAAGGAGAACAGAAAATTGTGATGAGTAACTGACAACTAATAAAAGATGTTTCAGGCTGGGCGTGATGGCTCACGCCTGTAATCCTAACACTCTGGGAGGCTGAGGTGCGTGGATTACTGGACCTCAGGAGTTTGAGACCAGCTCTATCAAGAGTGTGACCTCGTCTCTACTAAAAATAGAAAACTTAGGGCAGCACCTGTGGCTCAGTCCATAAGGCGCGGCCCCATATACCGAGGGTGGCGGGTTCAAGCCCGGCCCCGGCTGAACTGCAACCAAAAAAAATAGCTGGGCGTTGTGGCGGGCGCCTGTAGTCCCAGCTACTTGGGAGGCTGAGGCAAGAGAATCGCTTAAGCCCAGGAGTTGGAGGTTGCTGTGAGCTGTGTGATGCCATGGCACTCTACCGAGGACCATAGAGTGAGACTCTGTCTCTAAAAAAAAATTAAAAAAATTAAAAAAAAAAAATAGAAAACTTAGCCAGGCATTGTGGCAGGAGCCTGTAAGCTGAGCTTCTCAGGAGGCTGAGGCAAAAGATTCACTTCAGCCCCAAGAGACTGAGGTTGCTGTGGGGTATGATGATGCCACAGCACACTATCCAGGTTGATAGAGTGTGACTCTGTCTCAAAAAATAATTAAATAAATAAACAAGCAGAAGATGTTTTAATAACACATAGTTCCACAGGTTATTGAAATTATTCCAATGTAATGACATTCCATGAATTTAGGAAGAAAGAAAAGTACATCTTAAAATGTCTTTGAAGCCCCAAATACTTTATAGAGTAAAACAGGAAAACAAAGAGGAAACATGCTAAATTAAAAATATATAGTAGAGTTTTTATTTCAAAGACGAAAGCGGAAAGTCTAAAACCTTCCAACCAACAGCACTGGTCCTAAAGTCTAATCTTAGATTCACAGTCTACAAAGATTATTATAGTCTTAAGGCCTAAAGGAGGAACTAAAGGGGTTAGTATTAAACTCCCAGAAATTATTCCTAGATGTTCTGGTGAGTGTGGCAACCACTCTCCTAAATCTTGCTGCAAGCCACAGTTTACGAGGCTTTTCAACATTCAACAGCCGACTGTGGAGTCTGCAGACCTGGTAACTGGGGCTGTCAATCCCTCCAGGGTAATTCTGCACTCCACAGTGAGAAAGCCACCCATCCATACCGCCTGCTCAGCTCCACCTATTCATTATTTCTAGCTTTCCACCAGGTGTAGGATGCTGTGGTTTAAATGTTTGTCCTCTCCCCAACTCTTGTTAAAATTTGACTACCATTGTGACAGTATTAGGAGATAGAACCTTTGAGAGGTGATTGGGCCGTGAGGGCTCTGCCCTCATGAATGGATTAATGCTGCTCTCTTGGGAGTGGAAAGGGGCTAGTTTAGCCCCTTTCTTCTCTCTCTCTCCCCCTCTCTCAAATCTTCCACCATAGAATGACACAGCCAGAGGGCCCTCTCCAGATGCCAACCCCTTGATATTGGACTTCCCAGCCTCTAGAACTGTAAGCCTGTTCATTATAAATTCCTCAGTCTGTTGTATTCTATTATAGCAGCACAAACCAGACTAGGAAACCACCCTTGTCATCTTCGTGGACCTCTGTTCTCTCCCCACCACCATATTCCCAGGATGCTAAGTCTCAATGTCCCATCATCATGAATCATATTTTGTAACAGTTTGAAGCTGATTATTTCATTATGTGACTGTCTCACTCCAGTGGTGATCTCTCAGTCTGCCTAGTTCTGTTTCTTCCAAGTTTCCTTCTGACCCCCTAGGCTGTGAGGGTTTTGGTGATACAACATTCTCACGTTCCACACAGAAACAGACTTTGAATCAACATCATTTCCAGAGTGCCTCAGACACCTCCAGGCCCAGTGGCCACTGTTTTTTTGCAGGATTTCATTTTGTGGCCATTTGTAAGGAGACAGGAACCCACTTTGAGAAACTATTGCAGGGCTATAGTGAATGTGCCAGACTCCCTCATGGTTTGCCATCTGGTGAGCTGTTAAGTCTTGGTCTTAGTCCCTGCGTTAAGGGACACCAGCAGCAACCTGAGAGTTGGTTGGTATGATCCTTATTCACTTGTTTTCCTCACCCGAAAGGCAGAGGATGACATGCTCTGATCTTCCTCATTACTGAATGACTACCTTGGTGTGGAAACCTAATTATGTGTAATAATAGCGAACACTTATTTAGTACCTGCTCTCTGCTGGACCATTGCTAAATGCTTTACATGCACTTACTTAATTCTCACAGCAACCATGGGTAAGGTATTAACTCTTATCCCTATTTCATAGATAAGAATCCTTGGGCTTAGAGATGTAAGGAGCTCCCCCAAGATCACACAGCTAGAATGTGGCATAAAGATTCTCCAGCACTGCAAAAACCATTTCTGTTGCATGTTTTTCATCTGCACTGCCTCCCTGTCCACAGCAGCCTTTCCCCCAAAGGAATTCCTCTTAGTTGGGGCTTGCTGGGCAGCTGCACTTCCTCTCTTCTGACTCTCCATACCCAGATTAATGAGAACTAGCCCAACACTCCAGAAATAGCGGATGTTTTCTGGTACACAAGGGATATAGTCCTCTCCTTTAATCTGAAGGGAATTTACTTAGACCACTTCTCCTAATCCTTCCACCAAACAAGACTCCTTTTATTAAAAATTTATATTTTTTTACTTCTGCCATTTCATTGCCATGCCTCCATCACTAGCCACTTGGGTAAATTTGACCCAGAACAACCTCCAGAAAGCTAAAGAAGCTTGGGGTAGAGGGCAGGCATGCTCCAATTTGGGAAAAGGCCTCTCTTGGAAATAACCTGGCTGTCCTTCATAAAAGGGCTAGCAATAGTAATTTTTTTCTTTATAATTTTACATAAGATTGGGGTTTATCTAATATAGCATCATAGGCATCAAGGCTAATTTGCTATGTTTCTTGAAGCCCTCCCCTCTCACCACTGTTGAAAATACCACCCCCTCTACACTTACATGTTTGATCTAAGCATACATGAAGGGAATCTGCTTGTATTTTCTTCCATTAATAATAAAAATACTGTTAAAAAGTAACGTGCTACTAATATACCTAACATATTAACATAATAGAGTAGTATTATTATTCCCATTTCACAGATAGAGAAGCAGAGGCACAAAAAATGTTCATAGGTGGGAAATATTAGAGCTAGGGCTATGGACCCAGACAATGTGGTTCTAAAACCTATGTTTTTAACCACTTATGTGACCATCTAATATATCTGGAAGAGATTTTAGACTGAAACACTATCTCCAACTACCTACATAGCAAACCTTTACTTCTATTAGAAAAAAAGAAAAGTACTTCATTAAACTTTCTGTCCTTTCCTAGAAGGACAAATTTGTTCTTCTCTTTCTTTGTACATGATATACATTTGCCCAAGGTTTTGTCTCCCCATGACTCCTTGAGCAACTTCCCTACCGTAGAATCAAGGCCTCACAACATTGTCACAAAATGCCATTGTTGGCAAGTCTTCCATTCCTCTCCACTCCTGAACCTCGAGGTTAGGTTAGGTTTGAACTCACTGGACACATCTATTCTTCCTTGCATAGCATCCTGGGCCTTGGCCAGCTTAAATAGTTCCATTCCATCTCCATGGGCTTCCTTCTTTGATCAATATTCATATTTGCATTCTCCACCCTCAGCTAGTTTCCTAGTCAATATTCATATTTGCATTCTCCACCCTCAGCTAGTTTCCTAGTCACTCAATACATGTAACAAAAAGACGGTGGCCTCTTACATTCCCTTCCAGTTTTACCACTCCATAACTCTAGTGATAGAAAAATGCTATTGCTCATCAATACTGTATATATGAACATATTTTTCAAATTACCTAGATATAGGAGGTAGGGAAATAACTTGATGAAAATTCATAATGTAGCTGACCATTCTTTTTTATTTTAATGTTGCTTCAGGGTGGTATGAAAGAATATTAGAGTGAGAAGAGACATGATTGGGCTTGCACCTATAGCTCAAGCGGCTAAGGCGCCAGCCACATACACCAGAGCTGGCAGGTTCAAATCAAACCCGGGTCTGCCAAACAACGGTGACAGCTACAACCAAAAATAGCCAGGCATTGTGGCGAGCACCTGTAGTCCCAGCTACTTGAGAGGCTGAGGCAAGAGAATTGCTTAAGCCCAGGAGCTGGAGGTTGCTGTGAGCTGTGATGTCACAGCACTCTACCCAAGGTGACAGCTTGAGGCTCTGTCAAAAAAAAAAAGAAGAAGAGACATGATTAGAATAAGTGAGGGGAAAAAAATACTTACTACAATTTATTAGGTAAATTATCTGAAATATGTGATTCAACACATTAATTGTTTAGACTTAAAATTTTGAGAGTATAAAAGTACAAAAGTAATGAAGACATTGGTAAATGTTCACCAGTTATTTCTGTAATACATGGGATAAGGGAATAGATATTTCAAACAGAAATTAGCTTGTCTTTTCATGTTATAATTGCTTAGATAAATTAATATTTGAAAATTGAATCACCCCATGATTTTTCTGCATAGGCATTAATTATCAGATCAGAATTATGACCTTCTATGAATTTTAAAAAATCGGTCTAGAAGTTATCAATGTCCTAGAATACATTTACTTAAAGCAAAAAGTGTAACAATCTTATGTTGCTTTCAAGATGAATAGAATATTCTACATTGATCAAAACAGTGTGAAGTGGAAGACATTTTACATAGTTATCCAAAAATAGAACTTTTAATTGATTTTACTCTTCGTTAGGCTTAACTTTGTATCTGTGTTGACAAATGGAGGGGAAGGGCCTGTAATTATTGGGGGGACAGGTGGTTACAGAATAAAAGCTGAGAAGAAAATGCTTGGAGGCCCTAGCACCATAGGAATATTTGCTAGTCCCTCTGAGTTTGTCATATAATTTCTTATGCACACTTTCACATGATTCTGCCCATGGCTGCAGGCTTTTCGCTGACAATTGATGGGGATAAATGGCACTGTGAAAGAACAGTCAAAGATGGTCTTCCACTGTTCCCAGCCTCTGATTTCTGTGCTGTTGCCTCTCTGCTGTTTAAGTCTTCTTGGTGAACACACTAAGGTGGATGTAAGCCAGTCACACTATTTAATTTTAGATGAGACAAAGCATTTAGCACTTGATTCTTTTGCCAGGTCAGAAGCAACAGAGAGACTCTGGTAGAGATGATGAAGCTGAAGTGTGTGCAGCCAATGGTACTAGCAATGCTGGGAGTATTGATCCAGTGGTAGAGATCTCAGCGCTTATGCATGAAGAGAAGAGCAAAAGATAGGGATTTTCCCTCTCTTCTTAGAGCTTTTTTACCACTGGAAGTAAAGCTTGATCCATGGTAGGATGGACTGTACCAGAACTTGGATATCAGACATACCAGCCTTATCCAATAGAGCAGTAATACCCCAGTAAACAAATAGTGTAGGTCAAGGCACATTGTCGGAATCATGTATCCATAGGGAGAGAACAGGTGGAAGCCCTGGCAGCAGAAGGAATCTCCTGGCTGGCAATAAATAGACACCCAGACAGTCAGGAGGTACAAGATCTTCATATGTTATATCAGTCAGCGTTCTGGCACGGTAACAGATGGCCTGCTAAAATTAGGATGATTTGAGAAGATTTTAAACAAAGGACTGTTTGAGAAGGTATGGGCTGAGTATAGGGGAATCAGAGGGATAGTGTTGGACCTCAGGACCAGTCAGAGTGGAAATGTTACCAGCCCTCAACCAGAGAGAGAGAGGTCGTGGTCGTCACAGCCTGAAAGGAGAGAGTCACCTAGACAGGCCTACTGTGAAATGTGAGGTGACACCACAGAAGGGAAGCCAGGAGGATAATCTCTCCTGACTCACCACCCTCCTTCCTTCTGATCTTCTGTGTGGACACTCACTGATTAAACTCTGCTGAAAAGAGGGCAAGGGAGCCCAAGCAGGTCAGCCTCCGGGTTTAGTGGAATAAAGAAGGCTGGAGAAGGAATCTGGAGGGACAAGGAAAGGATCTTCAGCACTGGTGTCTGACTAAGAAACACTTGATAAGCAAACCAAGACCCCAGTCCCTGGGGGAATGGGACTACAGGGCAGAAACTTAGGCATGGAGGGCCAGGTCGGGGACTTAGTCAAATGAAAAAAGCAACAGCCTAGTTATTGGAACTGATAATTCATTTCTCAGTTCTGGCTCAAGACCTTCTTTAGCCTGCTGATGGGTTAGCAACCAGGAGCAGTTATCAGGGTCCACTGGGACCTCAGTTCTTTCATCTGACTAATACTGGTATCTATCTCAGAGGTTAGCACAGGTTAAATACATAGAATAGCACCTTATATATTAAATACTCAGTAGACTATATTAAATACTCAGTAGACATTAGCTATATTTTTATGCATATTAAGTGAAGGAAACAGGATTTAGAAAAATCTGAGGATGCCATATATAGAGCAGTACAGGGAGCCAAATAAATTCCTTTCCTCATATGATAATGGTCACACATATGACAACACATGGTTCCACTGTTTTCTTTGTTTAATTTGCATGAGTAAAAGTATATCCGCAAACTCTGACCAGATAACAATGTTTTCCTTTCCTTTCCCATCATGGAAATTTTAAAGTGATTCAGGTCTGTAGTCCCTCACACACACTTAATGTTTCTTAGCCTCCCGCAGACTCTCTAACTCAGTCTAAGTGACGCTGTCATAGTTGGCAGCACTGTTGAACCATCCCAAAGTTTTCTGAGCATCTTTTTAATCATGATATTGCTGGAACCATTTGGAAATTGAATGTTTTTTATATCACTTGAAAATGAGGAAAGTAAAAAGAGTGAGTGGAAATGCTCCTTAGTGGACATTAGTAAAACCTAGTAATTTCCCTCCAGAAGTCGTGTCACTTTGATGAGAAAGCCATCCACATGTTTGTTCTGCTCAGTGGAGCACTGCTGGAGTGTTGGCATTTTCAGAATGTCCCCAGTCATGTAAAGCCATTCAGATCTTCACTTCTCTTCCTCTAGTTACGTATGTAACTAAAAATAAATAATATGAACATCTCCCTCCTCCATGCCCCACCTTGTTCAGTGGCTAAGCTGAAACTGGTAGCCCACTTCACAGAGATCATTAAGCCATCCACTGAGTACTTAGCATTATGTTAGCACTATTTTCCCTGCACTTTGCAGTTCATTTAGAGGTCAGTTCATACTCTGACCTGCGTACTGCAAGGGACCATTTATGTCTATATGATGTTGAACAATGAAGTTCACAAGCTCGTCCTAGAAAAAGGGCTACATACCTCATTGCTCAATATCACCACGGTCACCTCTAGTGACCATAGTGATATTCAGCAAAGGAGTATACAGCACTTTTTCTAGGATGAGCTTGCAAACTTGTCTGACCTCATACATTCCAAAATGTATATGTATAGAAAGCAATCCAAAACTTTTCAAACCTATGGAAGGGCATTTAGGTTCTGTTGTGATGGTATACTTGACTTTCAGATTTTTAATTTAATTCATGATAGAGAACTTATATTCAAATACAAAGACAGCGGAAACATCTGAATTATACTTTGATATTCATTTAGTTTCCTTAAGTTTGGTGATTTTTGTTTCTCGGAATGGCTTTTGAATTCCTATATTAGTTGTGCCATGATTTATTGAAGTTAAACGTAAATGCATTGAGAACTTATATTTTATTAACTTTATTGACTTCATTGGTTACAAAGCTCTCCTTTCAATGTTGTATTTCTTAAATACTGTGTTTTTCATGATTTGGCTTGCTTAGGACATTGTCTTTCAAACTTTGAGGATTGTATCTCACTTATATAGGACTACAGGGCAGAAACTTAGGCATGGAGGGCCAGGTCGGGGACTTAGTCAAATGAAAAAACAACAAATTAAAAGCAGATTAATGCGCTTTGGCCACCACTTTCAAAAAAGAAATAGAGCAGATAGGATAAAGTGAGAGATGCATTGTATGTAGTAAGATTAAACAAGTTTCATGAAATTTGCAATTGCATATTTGTGTGTTTTATGGATCCAAATGTATTTTTTACTATGAGCTGCATTCAAAAGAAGATTGAAAGTCATTGGCTTGATTACATATCTTGAGTGTAACTATGGCTCGGGTGACATTTTATCCCAACCCCTGCAACTGTTAATGAAATGCTCTTTGAGAAAATAAATAAAGGGGGGGGGGAGATAACAACATGGTAATTTTTTTACTAGTTATCAAGAACTGGTAGTATTTAATATTTAGCCATATTCATAATATTCCTTCTGAATTTGCTAATTGGCTGGTAACATAAACATTAAATCTCCTGTTTATGAATGTTCTACCAGAATATTAATCTGAAATCTATTGAAAAGTAGACATTTTAGGGTGGTGCCTGTGGCTCAGTGAGTAGGGCGCCGGCCCCATATACCGAGGGTGGCGGGTTCAAACCCAGCCCCAGCCAAACTGCAACAAAAAAATAGCCGGGCGTTGTGGCGGGTGCCTGTAGTCCCAGCTGCTCTGGAGGCTGAGGCAGGAGAATCACCTAAGCCCAGGAGTTGGAGGTTGCTGTGAGCCGTGTGATGTCATGGCACTCTACCAAGGGTGGTAAAGTGAGACTCTGTCTCTACAAAAATAAAATAATAAAATAAAATGAAAGTAGACATTTTAAATAAAGTCTGATGTGTCCACACCTGGTTGGTCTTGAGCGAACTGTGTGTTTGTGAAGAAACTTGAAGATTTGCTCCTTGACCAAATCATACCAGCAGAAGAAAAGTTTAATACCCCTAAAGATAATATATGTAATAACTGTTTTGTAAACTAACTTGGATTTTTTTTTTCAATTTTTTGCTGTGGTAAAATACACATAACATAAAATTTTCCATCTTAGCCATTTTTAAGTGTGGAGTTCAGTGGTATTAAGTACATTCAAATTGTTATGCAACCATCACCATCCAGCTCCAGGATACTTTTTATCTTGCAAAACTGAAGCTCTATACTCACTAAATAATAATAATAACTTCCCATTCCCCTCGACCCTCAGCTCCTGGCAATCATCATTCTACTTTCTCTTTCTGTGAATTGGACTACTCTAAGTACCTCGAACAAGTGGAATCGTATTTTTCTTTGTATTTTTGAAGCTTGCTTATTTCAGTTAACATGATGTCATGAAGTTCATCCATGTTGTAGCCTGCATCAGAATTTCTTTTCTTACAAGGCTGAATAATATTACATGATATGTACATACCCCATTTTGCTTATTTTTTCATGTATTGATAATCACTTGGGTTGCTTCCCCCTTGTAGCTATTGTGACTAATGCTGCTATGAACATGGATATATAAGTATTTCTTTGAGAGCCTGCTTTCAATTCTTTTGCATATACACCCAGAATGCAATGGCTGGGTCATCTGGTAATTATATTTTTAATTTTTTGAGGAACTACTATACTGTTTTATATCAGTGGTCTTATTTTACATTACCACAAACAGTGCTTATGGGTTCCAATTTCTTCATATTCTTATCAACACTTGTAATTTTGGGAATCTGAGGCAAGACGGTCTCTTAAGCTCAGGAGTTTGAGGTTGATGTGAGCTGTGATGATGTAATGGCACTCTACCCAGAGTGAGACTCTGTCTCAAACAATAATAACAAAACACACACACACACACACACACACAAAAATAACAAAAAAAATAATAATAACATATAGTTCTGCTTCAGGATGATTCCTATAGGCTGTATAAGGTGGCTCTCAACTCACAAGAAAGCAAGTCACAAAAATTAGAAAACTTGAGTCTTGTATTTCATCAGAGCAGAATTCATTCACAAAAATAAAAGATGGAGATGAGCCTGCAAATACAAGTTTCTTTGTGACTCATTTATTAGCCAAGCAAGGAAAGCCATTTACTCAGAGTGGGAGTTAATTAAATCCTGCTTGACTGCAGTAGTTGAAGGCTTGTGTTCAGAAAACATAAATTGACTTTGGACTATTAGCCTTTCAGCAAAAACAGTTGCTCAAAGATTTGGGAATATTGATAGCAACATAATAATCAATTAAAGAACAAGGCAAGTAACTTTGAGGTTTTCTTGTTCCTTGATCAGTCAATGGAGGTTACTGCTCAGTTGTTTTTATTTGAGGAACAAATTCTGAGTTTAGCATGACTGAGAAATTATCCTTTATAAATACTCTTTGTGAAACAACTGTGGGGAAAACTATTTTCAAAGAAATTGAGAAAAGACTAATTTAGTATAACCTGAAGTGGAATCTACAAAGATGTGTCACAACTGATGGTGGTTAAATATGAGTATATTTCTGCTTTAAATTAAGCAGAAAAAGGCTTAATTTACAGAGCTTATGAAAACATAAGGTTTAAAGCCTTTAGTTATTCATTTTATTACCTATCAGCAGGTAATTTTCAGAAAATATTTGAACCTATCATTTGTATTTTTTAAAAAGTATTGAAATATAATTCATATACCATGTAATTCATTCATTTAAAGTGTACAACATGGTGGTTTTTGTATATTCACAAGATTTTCCAACTATTACTGTAATTCAATTTTTTTTTTTTTTTAAGAGATAGACTCTCACTTTGTCACCCTCGGTAGAGTGCTGTGGTGTCACAGCTCATAGCAACCTCCAGCTCTTGGACTTAGGCGATTCTCCTGCCACAGCCTCCTGAGTAGCTGGCACCCACCACAATACCCAGCTATTTTTTATTGCAGTTTGGCTGGGGCCAGGTTTGAACCGGCCACCCTCGGTATATGGAGCCGGTGCCCTACTCACTGAGCCACAGTGCTGCCCCCTGCAATTTAATTTTTTAAACAGTTTTGTTCCCTCTAAAAGAAACTTGTAAAGATGAAAGAAATTTGGACTATGTAATTTTCTGAAAACTTATTGCATCATGGAACATATACATACTTACGAGGATGATGAAATTAGAAGACTTTGAATCAAGTGGAAATGTATACTGAATTGGTCAGTGGAAGAAAGAACAATAGGAAGCATTTAGTGAAAGTAGTTTACCTGTCTAGTACCATTGTGAAACATACAGTTGTAAATATATTATTTGTCCTTTGTTTTGTTTTTAAGGGAAGACATTAACTTTTGGGCCACATGCAGAATAGCATCATCTACATGGATATTTCTTCCTCCCAGGATCTCAGAAAACCTTTGATAACGAATTGAGAAAATGCAGAAGATCTTTCCAACAGATGAAATTGCCAATACTCAAGCTTTTAGAAAAGGAAAGAGGAAAAGGACAGAGACAATGGACTTAGAAAATGCAAATAATGACCTGGATAAAGGACAGGTTGGTTTTTTTGGTGCCTTGATTCAGTTTCATTATCTTAATCATAATTCCATGATTCATAAATTTCATCATTTATTAGTACTTTCCCTTCCTCTGTTATTTCATTCTTCCTTTTAATTCTTTATTCAAGTGAAGGAATATAATTTCATGTTCTATTTTTAATGTTGGACAAGTTAGGTTAGGATCATAACAAACTCAACAGACAACTTACCTGCTTCTGTATAAGTCTGACCAAATATGCTGTTGTTCAGACTTTCCTTGATATTCTTGGAATTTAAAGATCAGCAAACTGTCAGAAACTATTTTTTCCTCATCAAAAATATTAGAAAGATTAGAATACTTATTTTTTAAGACTTACAGTTTTTCTTTCTAGATCCCATTTTCTGGCCCATTCTCATCACTGGTCTGGTCAGATCCCTCACTTATTTCTATTTATTCATTTGTTCATTTTTCATCTGAATTTCCCATTCCCATTCACCACCTATTCGTTTTCTTTTCTTTTCTTTTTGGAGACAGAGTCTCACTCTGGGGCCCTTGGTAGAGTGCCATGGAATCATTGCTCACAACAACTCAGACTCTTGGATTCAGGTGATCCTCTTGCCTCAGCCTCCCAAGTAGCTGGGACTATAGGTGTGCACCACAATGCCCAGCTGGTTTTTTTCTATTTTTAGTAGAGACATGGTCTCGCTCTTTCTCAGGCTGGTCTCAAACTCTTAAGCCCAAGCAATCCATCTGCTTTGGCTTCCCAAAGTGCTAGAATTACAGGCGTGAGCCACCCTGCCTGGCCTCACCACCCCTACTTTGAACAACTGGTCCATGTGTTCATCGTGTACTCTTTATTTGTGTATTTTTGTAATACACATATCTGTGTCTTTTTTTATGTCTACGTAGTGTTTATGTTCATGACTTCTTATTTATTTGAACAATCATATTATTTTGCTTTAAAATATTTTTTAAACAGTGAAAACACATCCCTGTCTCCCAGCCTCTTTGTGTCTGCCCCACCCCTCACTACCAGTAGCCTCATTTATTGCTTTCTTGTTTATCCTTCCAGTGTTCAAATAAAGCACGTATGAATATACATTCTTATCC
This sequence comes from Nycticebus coucang, assembly GCF_027406575.1. NCBI lineage: Eukaryota > Metazoa > Chordata > Mammalia > Primates > Lorisidae > Nycticebus > Nycticebus coucang. The sequence continues at coordinate 23,310,367 of NC_069788.1, read as the reverse complement.
CCCTTTTGGCACAAAATTAACTTACTATATATTATGCCTTGAACTTTCTCTTTTTATTTAATATATTTTCAAGATCTTTCCATTGTATTGAGAGCTTTCTCTTTTTTACAGCTCCATGGTATTGCACCATGTGCATGCACCATCCTTTATTTAACTGGTTCACTATGAAGGTTTTGAGTTGTTTCAAATTTTTTTTTTTTGTTAGAGACAGTCTCACTTTATCACCATGGCATCACAGCTCACAGCAACCTCCAACTCCTAGGCTCAGGCGATTCTCCTGCCTTAGTCTCCCGAGTAGCTGGGACTATAGGTCCCGCCACAACGCCGGCTATTTTTTTTTTTTTTAACGCCGGCTATTTTTTGTTGCAGTTTGGCTGGGGCTGGATTTGAACCTGCCACCCTTGGTATATGGGGCCAGCGCACTACCCACTGAGCCACAGGCACCATCCTCTAATTTTTTAAAATTAAAAACCATACTATACTGTACAACTTTATACATCATTCAGTAGTACATTGGTATTAAAATATAGACCTTCATCTGTTTCTGATTTTTTTCAATCAGCATTATTTTTTAGTTACATTTTATTATGTATATTTTAGGTATACAACATGATGTTACAGGATTCAAATAGAGAGTAAGATGGTTACTATAGTGAAGCAAATTAACATATCCATCATCTCACATAATTAGTCACTGTTTAAAATTTTTGTTATAAGAGAAGCTAAGATGTACTCCTTTAGCATGAATCCCACATATAGTACAATTGTATTAATTATAGTCCTCATGTGAATTAGATTTCTAGACTTGTTCATTCTATATCTCTGCTACTTTCTATCCTTTGACCAGTGTTTTATTCTTTATTTCTATTTCAGATGGGGTTTTTTTTAGATTCCAGATATAAGTGAGAACATGTAATATCTTTCCTTCTGTGTTTGGCCTATTCGTTTAACATAGTATCCTCTAGTCTTAGCGACATTGTGACACATAGGAAAATCTTATTCTTTTTAGGACTGAATAATGTTACACACATACACACACACACCATAGTTTCCATTGTCCATATTGTCCGTTGACAGACCCCTTGGTTGTTTTCATAAGATCAGCACTGCTTGTAACATCTGCCTATATGGTTACATACACATCTGATCCTTTGCGTCTAGCTACTGCATAGCGCCATGTTTTATTATCTTTTCCTCCACTGATGAATAATCAGATTGACTCCAGCATCTTGCTGCCACAATGACAAAATAAATATTGTCATATGGGTCCCTGTCAGAAACGGTGAGAGAATTTCTCTGGGATAAATACATAGGAGAGTGATTTATGGCTTACAAGTTATGTGTTTACTTCCAGTCCACTTGACTGGATATTATAAGAATGTTTTCCAGAATGTTCAATCAGTCTTCATGCCCACAAGCAGAGCATAAGGGGCTTCTATATTTGTACTTCCCTATGACCACTTATCATTAATATCTATATTTCTAATTTTTGCCAGATCAGTAAAAATGATATCTCACTGCTTTAATCCTCTGGTGCAGGTTTTGAGGGGAGCTCAGGGGATGTTTGAAGGGTAAAATCGTCACATGCTTTTGAGGGCAGTATTCTAGCTTCTTTAGGAAAAGGCTGATAGCTTCTAAACTAATTGTTTCTATTTGATTCCATTGCAAATCACTATAGCCAGAGATGGCATTTGGTCATAGATCGTGAGCTTGAAAAGTCTCCTCTTCTGTTATGTCATCTGTGCTCTGCTTCTGTTCTCTCCAATTTATGACAGTTACCTGAAGGTCACATGAAACCAAAAGGTTAATGTTAAAACGGTGAATCTGAAGCTTACCACTAGGCTACATCCCATTGTCCGGCAGAGAACACTTAATAAGAAGCTCTTGAGGGCTCGGCACCTGTAGCATAGTGGTTACAGCACCAGCCACATACACAGAGCCTGGTGGGTTCAAACCCGGCCCAGGCCAGCTAAACAACAATGACAACTGCAACAAAAAAAATAGCTGGGCGTTGTGGTGGGTGCCTGTAGTCCCAGCTACTTAGGAAGCTGAGGCAAGAGAATCGCTTAAACCCAAGAGTTTGAGGTTGCTATGAGCTGTGACGCCACAGCACTCTACTGAAGGCAACATAGCCAGACTCTGTCTCCAAAAAAAAAAGAATAAGAAGCTCTTGAGAAAGCCTGGAGGATACAGTCTTACCTTCTAGGCTAGTTAGATATAGAAGTAATGGACTTTTCAAACCTTGAAGATTTAGCATCACTGAACTCTCAATTTAGATTGCATGCTGTGTTCAGAGACAGCTTTCCGTGTCTGCTTGCAAACTGGCTACCGCTGAAGAGTAGTCGATGATACACACCCACATTCTTTCTCCAGTAACAAGTAGTTTAGAAGCTAATAGGCATGCGGCCTGCCTTCAACTGACTTTCAGGGACAGTTTTACCAAATACGTCACCAAGTCTAACAAGAGTCAGTGGCTTTCCTATGTGCTTTTCTATATCTTTGCCTTTTTGCCTACCACCTGACCAATTAAATAATTCAAATATATTTCAGATTTTAGATATTCCTACTTCTAGGGGCCAGATTCTGGATTAGTTATGATACATGTTGCAAAAGCTGTAACAAAGACCCAAATAACATAAAGTGGCTTATACAAGATGGAAGTTTATTTTCTTCTTACATAATAGTAAGAGCAGTTTATGGTTAGTATGGGAGCTCCATAATTTTAGAAAAATGTAAACATCGAGGATGCCTCTTAACCTTGTCCATCTACCTTCCTAAGTACACTGCCTCTAGTTCTGGGTCTCCCATCACGCCAGTGAAAAGAGCAGAATCCAGGCAGGGGAAGGTGCACCTGTTCCTTTAAGGTTATGAACCAGGAGTGGTACACAGCACTTCCTCTCAGATCCTATTGGTGTGGACTTAGTCACATAGACACGCTGGAAATCAAGTCTTTAGTGACAGCTATGATCTGTGCTGTAGAAAGGGGAAACAGATAACCTGTAGATAGCTGGCTATATCTGCCATTGTCCATTTTTTCTATTGGGGTCTTGTCTTTTCTGTTGGGCTTTTGTTTGTTTTGGAGACACCTCTGTCACCAGGGGTGGAGTGCAGTGGTGTTGTCGTTGCTCACTGTGGCCTCAGACTCCTGGAATCAAGTGACCCTCCTGAGTGTGCCACCAGGCCTGGCTACATCTTTTTTATTGTTTGTAAAGACAGGGTTTCACTCTGCCGGTTTGGAACACCTGGCCTCCAGCAATCCTCCACCTTGACCTCCCAAAGTGCTGGGATTACAGGTGTGAGCCACCGAGCCTGTCCTGTGGGATTTTTTTCATTTTTTCTGGTGGGCTTCGTGTTCTCCTCTATTCTTACTCGTTTGCACAAATACCTTATCTATTATAGAAATTAGTCTCTTATAGTTCGAGATATTACAGATATATTCTCCCAATCTAATATTTATCTATTAACTTTATTTCCTTTCATTGATGCTCACAAACAGATTAGCATTTGCCTGATTTCCTTTCATTGTTTAGTAACTTGCTAAAACTTGCTAGCAAGAACTAGACAATAAATTCTACTTTCTCCAATTGCTACTTATTAGAATTCAGGTCTCAGTAGACATTCCTCAGTTTTTAAAAATTGTTTCATTTCTATTTAATCAATATTTCATTTCTTTACCAGCAATACTCAGGATAGTCTATTGATCTACATCCACTCCATTCCTGGTTTTGTCAAACTCCTTAATGTTTTGTCCAAAGTGATCTCATTATGATCTTAGTTTCTTTTCACTTATTTCTAATAAGATTACACATCTCTATGTATCCTCATTAGCCATATGTGGTTTCCATTCTGGAAAATGCTTGTTCATGTCATTTGCCCATTTTTCCATCGAGTTGGTGGTTTCCTTTGCCTTGTTTTTCAGTTAATAGTATTGAAAATATCTTCCACCCATTGTGATGTGTTTCTTCATTTCTTCAATGTTCTTTACTGAATAAAAGTTTTTTTTTTGAGACACCGTCTTACTATGTCACCCTCAGTAAAGTGCAATGGCGTCACAACTCACAGCAACCTCCAACTCTTGGGCTTAAGCGATTCTCTTTTTTTTTTTTTTTTTTTTTCAGGAAGAGCAGAGGCAGCTGCCTTTAGTGGGGGTCATGGGCCAGCTGACTTCAATCAAAGGCCACACACTTGATCTTGAAGTCACCATCAGCTGCCATGTAGTTGATGGCCTCCAGGTTGAGGCGGTTAGGGAACTTGAATGTGTAACCATGGCAGCTTGATGGTCAGGTCTGCCTGGTCAAAGCTGATGCACACCTCTGTGACACTTCCAGGCTGGAAGGGAAAGGCAGCCTCCCGCTGCTCAGCTCCCCAAGCCCCACCATCCTTGCTGTTGCACACAATAGTATTGGCATCCCATGGGCATCAAAGCAGGGGTTGAAATGCAGGCACAGGTTGTTGCTGTCTTTGCCCAGGTTCAGCACAAAGCTCTTGGCGTCGGGGGCCACCTCGCCCCGTACTCTGAGGCACTCCCCAGGTTTGAGATTCAGGTTGCTGGCGACCAGACCACAAGCCATGATTGAAGCAGGAGGATGTTCCAGGTCCGGTGGCACCAGCCGTATGAAGATCTGAAGACTCCACCTGAGCTTAAGCGATTCTCTTGCCTCAGCCTCCCAAGTAGGTGGGACTACAGGTGTCCGCCACAACACCCGGCTATTTTTTTTTTGGTTGTAGTTGTCATTGTTTTTTGGCAGGCTCAGGCTGGGTTCGAACCAGCCAGCTCCAATGTATGTGGCTGGCACCCTAGCCACTGAGCTACAGGCGCCGAGCCATGAACAAAAGTTCTTGTTTAGTTGAATTTGTTAAATCTTTTCTAATTTTATCTCTTAAAACTCTCTCTGGCTTCAAGTTCAAAATATATACACTTATATTTTCTTTTAAAACTTGGAAGTTTTGCTTTTAATGTTTATGTTTAAATTCTTTTTGTTGTTATTGTTGTTGCTTTGAGCAGAGTCTCACTTTGTTGCTCTGGGTAAAGTGCTGTGGCATCAGCCCGTTTACAGCAACCTTGGAGCTCAAGTTATTCTCTTGCCTCAGCCTCCCCAGTAGCTGAAACTATAGGCAACCACCACAATGCCTGGCTAGTTTTTCTATTTTTAGTAGAAAGAGTCTCAGTCTTGTTTAGGCTGGTCTTGAACTCCTGAGCTGAAGCAATTCACCCAACTCAGTCTCCCAGAGTATTAGGATTATAGGCGTGAGCCACCACACCTGGCTGTGTTTAAATTCTTACTCTCTCTGGAGCAATTTGTGTGTGTGTGTGTACAAGAAGGGATCTATTTTCTTTAATTTTTTTCCCAGATGGTTATCTAGTTTCTCCAGCTTCATTTGTTGAACAGACCCTACTTCCCCAGTGAGGTGCTTTGCTTTTTCTGTCACTTGTCAAAGTTGCTCATGTGTGTGCATCTGTTTTGGGCCTCTCTTGTCTATCCTTGTACCAACACCATACTGTTTTAGTTTGCTCTTGATTTTTAATAAGCCTTTGTATTTGTGAAGAAAAGATCCTGTTTCTTGTACTTCCCAAGATTGCTTTGGCTATTCTTGGCCCTTTGTTCTTCCATATAAATTTTAGAACCAATTTATTAAGTTACCAAAATATCTTTTTGGATTTTTAATGGAATTGTATTTAATGGTATGGCTCAATTTGGGGATACTTATTTTTTTTAACTAAGACTTCATATCTCTAAACATGATGTCACTCCAAATTAAGTTAGAATCACCTTTGGTGTCTTTCTGTAAAGTTTTTTTTACTTTTTTCATACCGATCTTGCACATCCTTTTTTTGGCAAAAATATTTTTATTGTCTTAAAAAATATCATTCATTTAGGCAAAGCTATTAAAAACACACAAGACCTCTCAAAAGTGATATAACAGGTATCCAAAAGAAGTAAAAAATATGCATAAACCAAAATACATTTCAGATTAACTAGCTTTCATTTTTTCTAAAACTTGTAGGATTCTGGAAAATACTTAAAGACGGGGGGAAGGAAATTGACCTAACACAATGAAGTAGGCACAGCTCTGTGAAGTTGGCACAGACTGTCTTAGCCTGGGTTTGTCTAGAACTCTGCTGTGTGCCTTTTAAAAAATTACTTAGCCTGCTAGTGTCCCAGTTTCTTCAACTGGAGAATGGAAATAATACCTACCTCATGAAGTTTTAAAAAAAAAAAAAAATCAATGAAATCACAGATGTAACGGGCCTAGCATAGAACTTGGCACATAGCTAGCATTCAATATTTCCCTCTCATGATCGCTTGCACATCATTTGTTATGTGTTAATGGCATCTGTTCTCAGGATTTAAACATAAATACAGAATATTTAGGCTCTAGCGATTGCAAACTGTCAAGAGACGCTATAAATATTTGCATTCTGGAGTTTTTTTAATTTTAAGAAGTGTAATAAGTATACAGAAGAGTGCATATATCAAAATGTCCAGTTGATGAATTATCACAAACTAAACATGCCCACATAAAAAAGATAGAACATTGCAGCACCCCAGAAGATCCATCACGCCCCCCGTCTACAACTACGTCATGCTCTCCCCGCAGATAACTACTGTCCTGACTTTTGATAAATGATATCCTTTTGTATACTATGTTACCAATTGTAGCTGGTGTATAATAGCAATAACTTTTTTATATCTTTCCACCTTGACAAGTTTTCCTGTTTTTTTGTTTGTTTGTTTGTTTTTGTAGAGACAGAGTTTCACGTTATGGCCCTCGGTAGAGTGCCATGGCATCACACAGCTCACAGCAACCTCCAACTCCTGGGCCCAAGCGATTCTCCTGCCTCAGCCTCCCGAGTAGTTGGGACTATAGGCGCCCACCACAACACCCGGCCATTTTTTTGTTGCAGTTCGGCCGGGGCTGGGTTTGAACCCGCCACCCTCGGCATATGGGGCCGGCGCCCTACCGACTGAGCCACAGGTGCCGCCCCCAGTTTTCCTGTTTTTAAAAATAAGTTTGTCAGCCTCTTTGCCCATTTGCCCTAGCAATGGAGGCTTGTTCACCATCTGTGTTGAACATATCCTGTCCTGGGAGCCTGTATCTTGGTCTTTGTAAACCCTTCTTTTTCTTCTTCAATAAACTTTGTTCCATGCTTACCTTGAAAAAAATGACATAAATAAATCATTTTGTCTGCATGTGTTCACAGATGAAAGAAGTAAGGTTCAGGTAGTGAAGAATTTCTACAGAAGATAAGGCTGTGTATCAGATTTGAAGGGTAGTCTTGTCAACTTTACTCTGTTGAACTAATTTCCCACTTCGTATTTTTCAGGGAAGCTAAGTAGAAAGTCAGAGTCCTGATTTCTGCTTCACAAAAGGTGCATGTGCATGAAACTTTGTTCTTCCTGAGTTCTATCCTGAGTTCCACGGCATGGTGGAGGTCAAAGCTGGGGCTACTTCAGTAGCCAGGTGTACCAGGGAGAGCAAGAATTTGCAGTTTTGATGAAGTTTCTTCAACATACTGAGCAGGGAATAAACCATTAAAGATGTGAGGAAGCTTTTTTTATGGTGTCTGCCTTGTATTTTAGAGAGACCCATATTCGGGAAATGCCTTTCTGCCCGGTGAGATCTCCAGTGAGGATGAAGAGCCCTTAGCAGAACTGTCTAAGGAGGAATTGTGCGCCAAAATAAAAAGCCTGAAAGAAAAAGTAACAAACACCCGAAAAGAAAACAGCCGACTTCGACAGTCTTTGGTCATGCTTCAAGGTAAACTTTGAGAAAATCGACATTTTAGATGAAAGGGAAAGTATGTGAAAAGCATTGCAAATCAACTGTCAATGAAACAGAAAATCAGTACCCGAAGAGAGCTTGAAAATTACATTTTTAAAAAATCACATGATTGTATAATTTAAAAACAGAAGCACTCTATTGGAGCATCAAAAGATTTTAGGCTCTCCTACAAAATACCAAATACATTCATTTAATGATGGTCAACAGATATTTATTGAGCATTTAATATAAGCCACTCACAGTGCTAGGCCCTAGGGAGAAAAGATTAGTAAGAGAGAAAATTTGTCAAGGTTCTCATGATGTACTTAATCTCACTCTTGTCTCTGCTAGGGAAAGCGCTAGAAAATGGAGCTTGTTCTGATCCATTATAAAACCACTGGAATTAATGATTCCATTATACATTTTAGCTTTTGTGTTGAGGGAGTGATTTGGGAAAACAATTGCATGGGAAACATATAAAGAAGAAAGATCATCATACACAAATTCAAAAACACTTGGCTCAGGGGCTTTCTGTAGAATCCTATCCTGTGTTCAGTATTCTAAAAAACATGCTTTCCATGTGTGGTTAAGCACCATGCGTTATTTTATACAGCTGAATATTGGACAGTTATGCCCCATGTGGGGCAGCACTCTGTTGTAAAATAATAACCACTCAGAGCATTCTGGAAATAGATCCCTCTGACTGCTGTGTAGAGAAGGGGCAGAAGTGATACAAGAAAGACAGGGAAGAAAAGCCAGCAGAGAGATGCCGTAGTCGTCCAGACTAACACGGCAGCACCCTGCACTAGAATGATGGACGTGAAGATAAAGAGGACAGTTTCATAACATTTTTGGAGACAGAAGGTGGTGATGAGTGAGACTGACAGACTAGGGCGGCACCTGTGGCTCAAGGAGTAGGGCGCCGGTCCCATATGCTGGAGGTGGCGGGTTCAAACCCAGCCCCAGCAAAAAGAAAAAAAAAGAGATTGACAGACTAATGATGGATCACTTGATTTCCTAGGAGTATTTATTAACGTTTTCACAGTTTTAACTAGAAATTGCCCCATGTATATGGAAAGATATTTATTCCATTATTATTACCTATTTCTTCACTTTAAAATATTGCATATTGCACTTTAAAATATTACATATTAAAACTGATGTTTTCTCCTGGTATTCTTTGTAATTTCCAAAGAATAAATACTTCCTGTTTGTATATCATCTGTTCCAGAATTTAGAGAAATTGCTAGTTAAAGGCCTTGACCTTGGAGCTGAAAACCTTTGTTTGCATCCCAACTCTGCTTCCTAGGTTTGCTCCTTTAGCCATGTTGTTTCTTTGTGTCCTCACCCTGGCTAAAATTTCCTCATCCAAAAAGTGGGGCAATATGTCGTTTCCTTGTTGCTACCAGGATTAAATCAGATAATTAGAAGAATGTTTTCCAGTGCCCGGCATAAGAGGGAGACTCGGTAATAGTTATTATTGTTATTGGTTGGTAATAGTTCTTATTGTTATTATATAACTTTCTCTCCATTTATTCACGAATGACTCAACCTAGTGGAGAGCCAAAGACAGTCTCTTCACTGGTGCGTCAGATCCCATTTCCTTTTATCTAATCAAGGACATGGCTCCAGGGATGCTGCCCCCCTCCTCTGTTATCATGTCTGTTTTTATTAACACCAGAACCTAACATATAACTCCGTCACCCCCCCAAAAAAATTGTAGAGCAATTTTTATGATAAATATAGGTGAGAAAATGCTAAATAAAAAGTACCAAATCTTATTCAGTAGCCTAGGAGAAGAATCCCTTACTATGACCAGTTTTTTCTCTCTCCCACTCTCCCAGATTGCCATTTCACTTTCTTCCTTCTCTGCCAACTTCTACCACCTCCTCCCTTGTCTTCACTCTCAGTTGATGACTTTGCTTCCTACTTCATTGAGAAATTGGAGGATATGAAGACACTGCTTCTTCCTACACCTGTGCTTGTATGCTCCACTTTCTCTCCAGTTATTTGTGAATGACTCAACCTTCTGGAGAGCCAAAAACAGTCTCTTTGCTGCTGTGTCAGATCCCAACTCCCTTTACCTAATTAAGGACATTGTTCCAGGGATTCTGCCCCTCTCTCCTGCAAGATCAAGTTTTTTTTCTTTTCTTTTCCTTCCTTTCCTTTGTTTTCCTTTCCTTTTCTTTCCTTTCTTTTTTTTTTTTTTTTTTTTATTTTTGGCCGGGGCTGGGCTTGAACCCGCCACCTCCGGCATATGGGACCGGCGCCCTACCCGTTGAGCCACAGGCGCCGCCCATCTTCTTTCCTTTCTTTCTTTCTTTCCTTCCTTCCTTCCTTTCTTTCTTTCTCTCTTTCTTTCTTTTTTGAGACCAGCTCTTACTCTGCTGCCCTAGGTAAAGTGCCATAACCTCATAGCTCACAGCAACCTCAAACTCTTGGGTTCAAGAGATCTTCTTGCCTCAACCTCCCAAGTACAGGCACCCACCACAACTCCTAGCTAATTTTTCTATTTTTAGTAGAGACAGGGTCTCACTCTTCCTCTGGCTGGTCTCAAACTCCTGAGCCCAAGCAATCCACTGGCCTTGGCCTTCTGGAGTGCTAGAATTACAGGCATGAGCCACTATGCCCAGCCAAGTTTTCCTTTTCTAATGAATCATTCCTTTCAGTCTGAGACATACTGTTATTTCTCTCACTAAAACAAACAAACAACAACAACAAAAAAAAACCCACCTCCTTAGGCCATTTGCTTCTCCATCTTCTGCCCTGTTTCTCTCCTTTTATAGAAAAACACCTTAAAAGACTGGGTTATGCACACTCTCTTTGATTTCTACCCCATTATTCTCTCTAGATACCACTCTATTCAGGTCCTTTTCATTCCATCATAATCTCTCTTTTCATGATCACCAGTCGAAAATCTCCATGTATTAGCTTGCTAGGGCTGTACTGACAAAGTCCTGCAGGCTGGGTGGCTTAAACAACAGAAATTTGTTATCTCACTCTTTTGGGGGCTGAAATTCCAAAATCAAGGTGTCAGCATCACCATGCTCCCTATAATATTTCTAGGGAAGCATTGGTTCAGGCCTCTCCTACCTGATGGCTGGATAAGGCAGCATAACTCTAGTCATCACAAACTAGAATATAGTCCAAAAAACCAAGTAGAAAAGATGGCTATCGATTAGACTTCAGACAATAGGAAAAGTCAGGCACCTCTTACCAGCACTGTAGTGTTCACGCATGCATTTATTCATTCAGTAAATATTTATATCATCCCTACAATAGGACAGCACTGTTTTAAGTACATAGGAAAATCAATGGAAAAAAACAGACAAAGATGTTCTATAAAGCTTATATTCTAGTGTACGGGAGGAAGATGGTTAAACATGTTTCAAAAAATATGAAATTATATAATATGTTAGATGGTGATACATGCTTTGGTGCTACAAAGGATCAGAATTTGAGAGAAGGGGTTGGTTTACAATTTCAAATATCATGGTCCTAGGAGGCCTCCTTGTAAAACTACAGTTAGGAATTAGGAAGATACTGGAAAATTGAAATTTCACACATAATCTTAATAAGAAAAAAGCCTGTTTGTAATAACGTGCCTAATAACTCTTTGAACTAAGAAGAGTTCAAAGCGCTGTTGGCTTGGTGCCTGTGGCTCAAGCGGCTAAGGCGCCAGCCACATACACCTGAGCTGGCGGGTTCGAATCCAGCCTGGGCCTGCCAAACAATGACAGCTGCAACCAAAAAACAGCCAGGCGTTGTGGTGCGCGCCTGTAGTCCCAGCTACTTGGGAGGTGGAGGCAGGAGAATCGCTTGAGCCCAGGAGTTGGAGCTTGCTGTGCGCTGTAATGCCACAGCACTCTACCCAGGGGGACAGCTTGAGGCTCTGTCTCAAAAAAAAAGAATCGTGGCTGTTTTCTTTGTAAAGCCCACTAAGAAAAATAGCAGAATTTATACACCATTCTAGACATTCAGAACTGCAGACATGTGTGTGCTGTGTGCACGTGTGTAAAGTATTTGAAACAAATCTTTAGGAATATACCTGACCAGCACAATAAGATGTGAAAGGAAATAGGAAATTATCTAGTGTTTAGAAGGGCATTAAGATGTCATTATTTATAGAAAATGAATGTACAGTTAGGAAAATAAAGCATCAGCCAAAAACTTGACTCTTGTGACTAATAAGATTTCAGCAAAGAGTCAAAAATCAGTAAGTTTTTAGACTTTAATTCCTCACCATAAACAAAATCAAATAACAATGGATAAAAGACTTAAGTTCTAAGACTTGCAACTCTAAAACTACTGGAGGAAAACATAGGGGAAATGTTTCATGCATTGGTCTGGGCAAGGATTTTTTGAATAAGACTTCAAAAGTACAGACAACAAAAGCAAAAACAGACAAATAGGATTATGTCAGATGAGAAAGCTGCATAGCAAAGGTAATAATAATCAACAAACTGAAGAGAAAATCTACAGAATAGGAAAAAATGTTTGCAAACAATGCATCTGACAAGGAGTTACTATCCAGAATATATAAGGACCTCTAACAATTAACTTAAAAAAGAATTAACTAGGCAGTGCCCATAGCTTAGTGGGTAGGGCGCCAGCCACATACACCGAGGCTGGCAGGTTCAAAACTGGCCCAGGCCAGCTAAAACAACAATGACAACTGCAACAACAACAACAAAAAAAAAAACAGCTCCTGTAGTCCCAGCTAGTAGGGAGGCTGAGGCAAGAGAATCACTTAAGACCAAAGTTTGAGGTTGCTGTGAGCTGTGATGCCACAGCACTCAACCGAGGGTGACAGCTTGAGACTCAGTCTTAAAAAAATTTTTTTTGACTAAAAAATGGACAAAATATGCTGTCATGGTAGCTCATGCCTGTAATCATACCTCTGGGAGGCCAAGGTGGGTGGATCTCTTGAGCTAATCAGTTGGAGACCAGCCTGAGCAAGAACAAGACTCTGTCTCTAAAGAAAATAGCCAGGGGCAGCGTCTGTGGCTCAGTCGGTAAGGCGCTGGCCCCATATACCGAGGGTGGCGGGTTCAAACCCGGCTCCGGCCAAACTGCAATCAAAAAAAAAAAAAATAGCCTGGCGTTGTGGCGGGCGCCTGTAGTCCCAGCTACTTGGGAGACTGAGGCAGGAGAATCGCTTAAGCCCAGGAGTTGGAGGTTGCTGTGAGCTGTGTGGGGCCACGGCACTCTACCGAGGGCCATAAAGTGAGACTCTGTCTCTACAAAAAAAAAAAAAAAAAAAAAGAGAGAAAAAGAAAATAGCCAGGCACTGTGGCAGGCACCTGTAGTCCTAGCTACTTAGGAGGCTGAGGCAAGAGAATCGCTTAAGCCCAAGAGTTTGAGGTTGCTGTGAGCTGTGACACCACAGCACTCTACCAAGGGCAACATAGTGAGACAGTCTCAAAAAAAAAAAAATCATGTTTCCAAATGAAAAATAATTCATGGATGGATACATCAGTTGTGGAGCATTGGAATATTAGTCAGCAACAAAAAGGCATGATTATGATACAGACAACATGAATGAATGTTAAAATACTACGCAGAGAGAAAAAATACAAAAAAAAAAAAAGAATACAGGCAGTTCCTGGGTTACAAACAAGATAGGTTTTGTAGGTTTGTTCTTAAGGTGAATTTGTATGTAAGTTGGAACAGGTACATTTACCTATTACCTGTAATAGCCTCTGTTCTTAAATGTGAGTCATGCCTTAGTTGGTTCTTTGTAACTCAGGGACTTCTGTAATAGCTTCCATTTGTAAGCTCAAGTCGTACATAAGCGGTTGTCTGTAACTCAGGGACTGCCTGTATACTGCTCAGGCCCATTTAAATGGAATTCTAGAACAAGTAAAACTTAACCTACAGCTAAAGAAGTTAGATGATACGTGCCTCTGAGGCAAGTCCAGGGATTGACTTAGAAGGGATGTGAGGGCACTTTCTGGGAAGATGAAAATGTTCTACATCTTGGGTGGCGCCTGTGGCTCAAGGAGTAGGGTGCCGGTTCCATATGCTGGAGGTGGCAGGTTCAAACCTAGCCCCGGCCAAAAAAAAAAAAAAAGAAAAAAAGAAAATGTTCTACATCTTGATGAGGCATATGTTTTTTTTTTTCTTTTTTTGGCCGGGGCTGGGTTTGAACCTGCCACCTCCGGCATATGGGACTTGGTGCCGCCCTTAATGAGGCATATGTTAAATAAGTGCATCCATTTGTCAAACTCATTCTCTTTACTTACTTAATTTCTGCTCAGATTTCATGTAAGTTCTTGTGCCTTTGGTTGTATGTAATTTAGACTTCAAAAGATCATATTTTCCAAGAAGATTTCATGAAACAGGCAAAATATTCAGTTTACAGTTTTAATTGGGAAAAAGAGTTATGATACAATGCTTTGTATCCAGTATTAACTCTACGACGTAAGTGGAAATACGTTAATAAAATAGAGATGCCAACAAGTGTGTATAACATTTGTAGTTGCACCTCAAGTCAGCCAAAATGCCAAGTTAAGGGTGCTGTCCTCCAGACTACCAAGTCTGCCCAAGACTTCTGACACCAACTGCAAATTTGGGTGTTTCCCAAAACCACATTCATGTTCAATAATTTGCTAGAAAAACTCACAGAACCCTCTGAAAGCTGTTATACTCATAATTATGCTTATTGCACAGAAATTAGAAACAGCCAAAGAAAGAGGACAGCGTCTGGGAGATTTCAAAATGTATGAAGCTTCTGTTGTTCTCGGGATATGTTATGTGCTTAGCATCTATATATAACAGTATGCAAGAATTTTCCTCTGTCTGCAAAGCTTGTTACAGCTCTGGCATCTGAAGTTTCTATTGGAGCTTTATTATGTAGGCATGATTGGTTGATTGCCTGCCCATGAGGTTTAACTTAGTCGCTAAATCATACGGTTGGTAGTGTGACCAGCTCCAACCTGAGTCACCTTTCTAGCATAAACTATGAGGTGTGATCCCAGGGACTCAACCACAAGTGATAAAGACTTTCCTATTATTCAGGAAATTCTAAGGATTTCGAGGTTACCTCCCAGGAAATGGGACCAAAGCCAGAGCTCTCTTTGAGGAAAAAAAAATTCTTCCTACACAGCTTGGTTATATGAATAATGTCTCTTCTTCAGCTCTCAGACTCTAAGCTCCAGAAGGACACAGACCCCACTTGGTTTTGCTCTTGGTTTTATCCTAGCACCTAGCATGGTGGTTGGCAAATGTTGAGTGTCTGCAAAACATGGACTTGGGGGCCGGACAGTCTGAATTTGAACTTGGCTCTTCTTTTCACTAAGTGACTCTGGACAAGTTCCTTAAACTCTTCTTGCCTAGTTGACTTCATCTGTAAATTGGAGGTAAAAATAATGCTCATCTTATTGTGAGTTGCAATGAGTACTGAATGAAAGAACTTCAGTTAAGCTCTGAGAACAGCATGTGGACCAGAGGGAACGCTAGATAAATATTTAATATTATTAAATGCTCAATAAATAATTACTGATGGAACGAGTGTCTGGCATATGAGAAGTACTTAGTAAATATTTTTTGAAAGAACAGAAAGTAAGATTTTCTTCTTGAGTAAGTTTTCATATTAAGATTGTACCCAGATGTGTTAATTTGGACATGTCATGAATTATTCTAAAGATATAGCTTAATAATGTGCTTAAGAAAAGTATTAAAAGAAATCTTCAGAGTTTTCTCACCTCTTCAGCAGGCAGTGCCCTCAACCATAGAATGAGGAATTGAATTAGGGTTCAAGGTCTCTTCCAACTCCAACAACATGTTATTTGTCCTTAGGAAACAAACTAGATATAACAACAAAGAAGACCATTTTACATGGAAGCATGAAACCTTTGAATGTGTAAGTTTCCACTAAAAAAAAAAAAGGAAAAAAGAGAATATTCCATTGATTCCCGAAATTCATCTTTAATATGTGACAATATAGGTGTGAACTGTGGCAGTGCATTTTTATTAATTTGAGGAAATTTGGCTCCCTCATAAGCCATACAGAAAGGTCATAGAAAATTTAATCAGTGAGAAATGGCTAGTTTTATCTTGATATTTAAACAGGCCTAATGTGAGCTTCTAGAAGGTGATTGATAATAGAATCAGTAATATCTCCAATAAGAAATTCAACACCTTCGAGTAATATCCCTAACATTTAGAAAAAAAGAATCAACCATTTAAAAATATTTTAAACATTTTAACATTAACAAAGTAATGCATATACACTTAAATACAATAACCTGTTTTAAAACTGACTTGTTATTATAATTCAGCAATCATTAAATTATTGAATAATGAAAAGTAATTATGTTCCAGACACCCTTCCTGCCATGTTTATTTTCCAAAGGTGGCAAATGTTAACAATTTGTTCCACATATTTCTATGCACATGCACTCAACAAAAATTATGTATATATGCACCTGTTATTCATGGTATTTATGATGTGTTACTTTTTCTTGCTATTTTAGTGTTACCACAGGCAGTCACCCAGTTTGAAGAGCTGGTTGGTATGGCAGAAGCCCTGCTTAAAGGTGGAGGAACCATGTCTACGTCTGCGTCCACCCTGTGGAGAGCAACAAACAACTCCTCCCCAGATTCATTTACTTCAACATGCAGTAACTCTAATTCTAATTCCAGTTCACCAGTTTCCTTGAAGGCTGAGGAAGAGCATCAGACTGATAAGAAGCAGGTCAGCTGGAATATCTGCCTTATTGTTCTTTGGAATACAGTTAAATGCAAAAAGCAAATTAAGAATAGAAAAAACATTTTTTTTTTCAGATAACTGTAGGTAAGTTTAGGTACAACCATAATATTCCTATTGCACAAAACTATTTTCTTTCTCCAATAAAAATTAATATTTGGAAAAAATACCAGTTTAATGGCAAGTTTTGGACAAAGATGAAGTTATTAAATTATATAATTCCTAAACCAGAGACAAGAATCCCTGTGCTTTAAGGGCTATAAAATTTCATATTACTGAGAGGTAAATTTCAGCCTCAGCATGCTGGCTAGACACAATTCTTTTTCTGTTTTCTCAGTTTCTCTTCATCGAGAAACAGAAGCTAAAAAGATAAGTGTTTTGTTAGAATCGGTTATCAGCCTCTGAAAATACGTCATCAGAAGTGAGAATTAAATATTAACTAACAATCTAACATTCAGAATATTTAAATCTCAGTGTGTCAGTTCCCTATTACTCTATAACTGACAAATTTACTTATTTCAAATAACACAAATTTTGTATCTCAGACTTCTGTAAGTCCAAGATCCTGTCAGGTCTCACTGGACTAAACCTAAGTTTTTAGCAGAGTGTTCCTTTCCAGAGGTTCCAAGGGAAAGTCTGTTTCCTGCTCCTTCAGGCCGTTGTAGAGTTCAGTTTCTTGTCATTGTAGAACTGACTCCTCCAGTTTCTTGCTGGCCGTAAACTGCAGGTCATTCCCACTTCTACGTCCACTTCTACCATCTTCAGAGCCAGCGATGGCAGGGCGAGTCCCTCTCACTCTTTGAATCTTTCTTCCTTCCTCTGCTCCTTCTCCTGAAGCACATTCCTTTCTCTCCTTCTGCTTTTAAGGATGCATTTGATTAGATTTGGCCGCCGGGATAATCTTCTGTCTCAAGCTACTTAACTACAATCACATCTACAAAATTGTTTTTGCCCTGCGAGGTCAATATTACATGTTCTGGGGATTCGGAGGTAGACTTCTTCGTAGGGCCATTATTCTGAATATACCACACTTACAAGGAAGGGTTGAATATGGGACTAATTCTAAAGCACCAAATCCAGTTTATAGGACAAGAATTTGCAATGTACCCTGGAAGAAATACCTTATAAGTATTGAGAATCATCTCAAAGATAACATTTGACTCTAACCCCTGAGATGTAAAATATATATTAAAAATATAATAGGTCACCTTAACGAATGTTGATATTGTTTTCTGGTATGTCTTAACTCAAGTAGTAATACATTTTCCCAGGTATCATTTTCTTTTTCCAATTTCAATGATTGTTTTGTTTTTTAGTTCAAGATTGAGAAATGGCAGATTGCCCGTTGTAATAAGAGCAAGCCTCAGAAGTTTATTAATGACTTAATGCAAGTGCTATACACAAATGAATATATGGCCACACACAGCCTGACGGGAGCAAAATCCTCTACTTCAAGGGACAAAGCCGTAAAACCAGCTATGAATCAGAATGAAGTTCAAGAAATCATAGGTGATAGTATGATTGCATTATATCGTCATATGAATTTAAAATTAAGCTACCACTCCAGGGCAAGTCATTCTTTGATGATCCTTTTTAAAAAAATGTATTTTTCTATTAAGGAAAAATGTAGGGATAGTTCTAAAGCTCTCATTAAATATGGGAACTTTTACAGAAAAACTTTACGTTAAAGTGATTTTTCAAATAAAACTAAACTTTACACCATTTGAAAGTTTGAATTCATAAAATTCATTGCTTTAGAAAAGTACATTTTCAGGTTAAGCTTCATGGCTCACGTCTGTAATCCTAGCACTCTGGGAGCCCAAGGTGGGAGAATTGCTTGAGTTCAGAAGTTGGAGACCAACCTGAGCAAGAGACTCCATCTCAACCAAAAATAGAAATCTGGGTATTATGGGGTGTACCTCTAGTCCTAGCTACTCAAGAGGCTGAGGCAAGGAGAATCACTTGAACCTAGGAGTTTGAGGTTGCTGTGAGCTGTATGACACCACTGCGCTTCACCAGGGGGAGCCAGAGAGAGACTGTATCTCAAAACAAACAAACAAAAAACAAAACAAAACAGAAACAGTAAATTTTCAAAATCTTTTAATTAACAGTTCACATCTTGTTTTCTCATTCTTATCTTTCTTATCTTGGTTAAATTTTTCTTCTTTTGCTTTAGAAAGATAGAGGTTAATTTAACTATCTTATTTATGGCTAAAAATATTAATAAATACCCTTAAATATAATCACCTGGACTATCTAGTTAATTTTTTTTTTTTTTTTTTTTTTTGCAGTTTTTGGCCGGGGCTGGGTTTGAACCTGCCACCTCCAGCATATGGGGCCCGCGCCCTACTCCTTTGAGCCACAGGCACCGCCCCCAGTTAATTTTTTTTGCAAACATCCAACAAATTTAGGATGCTGTGAATCCAAGCTCTATAAATAAAGTCATTTCTTAGTTGGAAAAGGACCAGTAATAATGTAGTTGTTTTGACCGATGTTGGGAATGGATAAAAATGAATTCACTAAATGAATTTAGTGGCTCGCACCTGTAATTCTAGCACTCTGGGAGGCCAATGCCAGTAAACTGCTTGAGCTCAGGAGTTCAAGACCAGCCTGAAAAAGAGCAAGACCATGTAGCTAGGCATTGCGGCAGGTGCCTGTAGTCCCAGCTATTCGGCAGCGTGAGGCAAGAGGATCAGTTGAGTCCAAAAGTTTGAGGTTGCTGTGATGCCACAGCACTCTAACTAGGGTGACAGAACAAGACGCTATCTCCATAAAAAAAAAAAAAAAAAAAATTTACATTTTAGAGCACAAGACAGCTCAAAGCAAATGGGTAAAATTAAAGTTGAGTGATACCATTGAAACAATTCTGTATCATTTCAGTTTATATCTGACCTTCTGATATTTCTTGATTTACTTTTATAAACCTGCCTATATATTTGTCTGTCTAAATATCTCATGGGTGTAGAGGATACCTTTGTAAAATGGAAAAAAATTATAGTGTAGAATCTTTCACCATAGTTCATACCTTATACTGCAAGGGCCTCATAAAGTGTTCTTGTGTGTTCTTATTGTTTTTTACAGGAGTAACAAAACAATTATTTACCAATACAGATGATGTTTCAATTAGGAGAATGATAGGGCAAAAGCTAAACAACTGTACCAAGAAGCCAAATTTAAGCAAAAATCTTAACTCTCAGGATATTAAGTAGATTCTTTTGGTAAGTCTTTTAAATCTTCACGATCCTTCCAATGTGGTTAAAAAAAAAAAGTGATACTTTTATCTGTGGAATAGCATTTTCCAGCTACTCTCCTATAGAATATTAATAATGAGCAAAATGCTAATGGGTATTCCTGAAGGTAATGGTGGGGATGGGAAGGGGATTTAAATTTGGGAAATGCTGGGTTAAGTTGCATAGGTTTTCCTTCCCCAGAACATCTCAGATATTTTGACATCCTTTTATCCTGCCCATGTGTACCAGAAATCCCTAAGAAGGGAATTAAGCATGTAGTGTTTTCCATATGTGTTTTACTGAGAAAATTTTCTTCAAAGATCTCGTGTTACCTTGAGGGTGGGGATAGAAAGGAGCCAAAGATGGAATTCATGACTATTTGGGAAGTGTGACTCTGAATGGAGGAGGTTCAGTCCCTCGGGAAATCTCTGAGGCATGTCACCACTGTAATCAATCAAAGGCATGTCACTGCTGGCTAGAAGTATTGAGGGGCCGCATCCTCTAGGTTGCTTCTTGTCATCTTTGAACCTTCACCTCAGTTGTTATAATTTTGTTTGTTTGTTTTTTGTTTATTTTAGTTGTTTATTAAATCATAGCTGTGCACATTAATGCAATCATGGGGCACCATGCACTGGTTTTATATACAATTTGAAATATTTTCATCAAACTGGTTAACATAGCCTTCCTGGCATTTTCTTAGTTATTGTGTTAAGCCATTTATATTCTACATTTACTAAGTTTCACATGTACCCTTGTAAGATGCACCGTAGATGTGGTCCCACCAATTACCCTCCCTCCGCCCATTCTCTCCCCTGCCCTCCCCTCCCTTTCCCCTTTCCCCATATTCTTAGGTTATAATTGGGCTATAAATTCGTTTAATAAGGGTTTTTACCAAGAGGCTTGTATTATACTGAGAAAGAGAATAATTTGTTTTTAGTCAGAGGTCAGAGGGAAATACTCTTTATGGTCAGGCCTTGCCTCAGGTAAAAGTGTAAAGTAGAATTTTGTATCTGCCTTAGTTGCCCACTGTCCTGGCCAGTTCACCTCTGCTCACCCTTTCTCTCTCTCCATTATCTTGATGGAAAATGTATATAATTATGTTATTAATATTACTGCTGATTATTAGAGGTATATGGGAAATGAGGGTAAAAGATATCACTACAGAGATAGCTTTTTTCTTTCCATTTTCTTTATTTCTATCTTTTATTTCTACTTTGCATATTCTCTACTTAATTCTAGCCACCTTTGAGACCATCTTCCTTGTCTTTATTTCTTCTGACCATGTTTTATTTATTTATTTTTTGTTGTTGCATTTTGGCCGGGGCTGGGTTTGAACCTGCCACCCTCGGTATATGGGGCCCGTGCCCTGCTCACTGAGCCACAGGCGCCGCCTCCTGACCATGTTTTAAATGGGATGTAATCTTCCCTCCACCCATCGCTGACCACCACCACCCCCAGTCCTCCCCAGGGGTTCCTTAGCTCTCTTGCTGGACAACTAAGGTCAGCTCTGATGACCGTCAGCAATATCTCTCTTTCTAAGAAAATACTTCTAACAATTGTGGTGAAATTCTTTCCCTTGGCTCACACATATTGGTTAATGATGTAAAGAACAATAGATGATAAAGGTATTTGTATCCTTTTTCTCCCCCAAGTGATTATAAATTTCAGTTGATTGTGATTCTCAATATAAGATAATTGTTTAAATGTGCCCTTACACAGGTGTCCAACTGGCAGCCCACAGGCCACACGCAGATTATTTGAGGACTATTTTGCTTATGATGTCAGATATTGCGAAACATATGTGCTGACCTTTTCTTTCTTTCTTTCTTTCTTCTTCTTTTTTTTTTTTGCTCATCAATTTTCATTAGCGTCTGTGTATTTAATGTGTGGCCCAAGACAACTCTTAACTCTTACAATGTCTGGCAGAAAAGGAAAAAGGTTGAACACTCCTGCTAGAACTGCTCATTTTGACATGAGATTACCTAGGTAGCCTGTTGTGTTATGACAGATTTCTCTTTCTAATATTATATTACCAGACCTCCAAGTCCTACAGCTACCTTTTGGAGCACATGATTATATTTCAAAACTCCAAAAAGCATTTTAATATCCTACCCTCTGCCTTTTTAATGTCTCAGATTGTCAAGGGTAGACACAAAACTCATTTGTAACTATATAATCCCACAAGGTGTTGAAGAAATGAAAGTTAAAAGATTTTATGTAAGTTTTGCTTTTTTTTCTTTTTATTTGAGACCACGTCTCAAGCTGTCACCCTGGATAGAGTGCCATGACATCATCATAGCTCACAGCAACCTCCAACTCTTGGGCTCAAGCGATCCTTTTGCCTCTTGCCTCAGTTTTTCCATTTTTAGTAGAGATGGGGGGGGAATCACACTCTTGCTGAGGCTGGTCTTGAACTTATAAGCTCAAGCAATGCACCTGCCTCGGTCTCCCCAAGGGCTAAGATTACAGGTGTGAGCCACTGTGCCCAGCCAATTTTGCTTGTTCTTGACAGTACTAGTGTTATTAAAATCACCTGGCTAATGCATTAATTAAAATAAGAACAAGAGACAGACCTTTTGCAATGAGCTTGGTACAAGTGGGGCCTGAGCTTTGCTTTGTGGTGTCAATCACTTAGACTAGAAATGCATATATCTTGAATCAGGAATGGAGATTAACACTAGAATGAAATTTTTTAAATTGTATAGATATATTCAAATTATGTCAGAAGTATAGATAAATTCAAATTATTTCAAAAAGAGCAAGAAAAATATTCTGGGAAAGACGGGGTTACATAAAAAACCTAATTTGGACAACCTTGATGTTAGGCAGATATAGCACCACCTAGTGGCAGGATGCTATGTTTTTTCCTCTTTGGGGTCATTCAAATCACTGGCGCCTGAAGGTGACTCCTAGTAATTCAGGCAAACCACCCTCCTGCCCTACCTCACAACCAAAAGTATTCTTTGGAAAGTAGCTTTCTTACCATTACAATTAACAAGATAATATGTGATGCAAAATCACGTAGATGTCTAGAAATTCCCGTGCATCTAAGAAGCCTAGCAGCCTCTCCCCTTGGTCTCTGTAGTGACTGTGCTCTCTACCCAGTAGTGAGCTCAGGTTGTCACTGGTGGCCTAGATTCAAAAGGGCACCTATTTCCCAGCTAAGGCTCACTTCTGAGAGGGTAACTCCTAAATTCCTTTCTTCCACTTTTTTCATGTATTCTCACTCAATTCTTCTAGTTGCCTTCCAGTTGCCTGTAGCTCTCACATGCTAAGACTTCTCCATTTATTTATTTCTCTCTCTTATGGGAACTACAGAAGAATTTATTAAGAATTACAGAGCATTAGGCTATCATCTCTATAACATCTCGCTAAGTGATCAAACAGCCTTCTGGAATATCAAAGCTGCCTCAGCGTACGTAATATTACATAAACATATGTTATAACATAAAGGTGATCTAAAACAGTGGTGCTGTAAAGGTGGGGTGATGATTTTTCCTCCTTCCTCCCATCAGGGGATATTTGGAAATGTCTGGAGGTATTTTTAGTTGTTTGTAGAGCTTTCACTTCTTTGGTTGAACTGATTTCTTTTTAGCTATTACAAATAGGATTGCTTTTAGGCAGTGCCTGTGTGGCTCAGTGAGTAGGGTGCCAGCCCCATATACCTAAGGGTGGCGAGTTCAAACCTGGCCCCAGTCAAACTGCAACAAAAACCAATAGGGTTGCTTTCCTGATTTCTTTTTGA
Source organism: Nycticebus coucang (assembly GCF_027406575.1). Classification (NCBI taxonomy): domain Eukaryota; kingdom Metazoa; phylum Chordata; class Mammalia; order Primates; family Lorisidae; genus Nycticebus; species Nycticebus coucang. The sequence goes on along the minus strand of NC_069788.1, from coordinate 23,286,918 downwards.
GATTGTTCATTATTGGTATATAGACATGCTATATTGATTTTGTATCCTGCAACTTTACTGAATTCTTTTATTAATTCAACCATCTTTTGGTTGTAGTCTTTTTTTTTTTTTTTTTTTTTTGAGACAGAGTCTTGCTTTCTTGCCCTCAGTAGAACATCATGGCTTCATAGCTCACAACAACCTCAAATTCTTGGGCTTGAGTGATCCTCTTGCCACAGCCTCCTGAGTAGCTGGGACTACAGGTGTCCACCACAACACTGGGGCTTGTTTTTCTAGTTTTAGTAGAAACAGTGTCTCACTCTTTCTCAGGCTTGTCTTGAACTCCAGAGCTCAAGCAATCCACCCACCTAGGCCTCCCAGAGTGCTAAGATTATTTATGTTGAATAAAAGTGCGGAATGTGGTTATCCTTGCTCCAGATCTTAGAGGAAAGACTTGATTTTTTTCCAATTCAGTATGATGGTAGCTGCAGGTTTCTCATATATGGTCTTTATTATTTTGAGGTGTATTCTTTCTGTACCCAGTTTTTTAAAGAGATTTTTACCAAAAGGATGTTAAATTTTATCGAATTGCTTTTTCAGCATGTATTTAAAAGATTAAATGGTTTTTTGTTCTTGGTTCTGTTTGTGTGGTATATCAAGTTACATCTGCATGTTGACCCAACCTTGCATTCCTGGAATGAATCTTACTTGATAATGGTGAATGAGGTGCCTGTACTCAGTGAGTAGGGCACCAGCCACATTCACCCAGGCTGGCAGGTTCAAACCCAGTCCGGGCCAGCTAAACAACAATGACAACTGCAACAAAAAGAAATGGCCGAGTGTTGTGGTGGGCGCCAGTAAGTCCCAGATACTTGGGAGGCTGAGGCAAGAGAATTGCTTAAGCCCAAGAGTTTGAGGTTGCTGTGAGCTGTGATGCTATAGCACTCTATCAAGGGGGACATAGACAGACTCTGTCTCAAAAAAAAATGACAAATGGTAATGATGAATGATTTTTTAATACATTGTTGCTAGCATTTTGTTGAGGATAGTTTCATCTATGTTCATTGGTGATATTGGCCTGTAATTTTCTTTTTGTTCCACTGTTCCTCTACCTCATTTTGGTACCAGGATAATACTGGCCTTATTGAATGAGTTTGGAAGTACTCCATCCTCATCAATTTTTTTGAAGTGTTTGACTAGGATTGGCATTAGTTCTCCTCTGTTTGGTAGAATTCAGCAGTGAAGCCATCAGTTCCTGCTTGTCTTGATGGGAAATGTTTTGTCATAACTTTGATCTTGTTACTCATTATTGGCTTGTTAAGGTTTTCTTTTAGTCATTGATCAATCTTAGTAGGTTGTATACTTGCATGAATTTATTCATTTCTTTTTTTCTTCTGAAGTTATTCCTAATAGTCTCTAATGATTCTTTGCATTTCTGTTGTCTCTGTTTTTGTTTCTGATTTTATTTATTTGAGTCATCTCTCTCTTCTTTCTTACTCTAGCTAAATGTTTATTAATTTTGTTTATCTTTATTGTTGTTGTTCTGAGACAGGGTCCTGCTCTTTTACTAGGCACAGTGACACAATCATGGTTCACATAACCTCCAACTCCTTAGCCGAATGGATCATCCCACCTTAGCCTCCTGAGTAGCTGGAACTACAAGCATGAACTGCCATGCTAGCTCATTTTTTTTCTTTTACATAGTCTCACTGTGTTGTCCTCTGTAGAGTGCTGTAGCATCACAGCTCACAGCAACCTCAAACTCTCGGGCTTAAGCAATTCTCTTGCCTCAGCCTCCCAAGTAGCTGGGACTACAGGCGCCCACCATAACACCTGGCTACATGCTAGCTAATTTTTTTTTTTTTTTTTTTTTTTTGTGGAGACAAGCTCTCACTATGCTGCCCAGGCTGGTATTGAACTCCTTGCTTTGTTCATTTGAGGAAGTTATGGTTCCCTGATTGTTGTTGCTCCTTGTGGATGTCTATCTATGCCTTTGCGTTGAACAAGTCATTTATTCCAGTCTTCTTGGTCTGGCTTGTTTTGGTTTTTATTGGATATGTTTCATTAGAAATTCTTTGTAATGTACCACTTGATTTTCTTTCATCCCCCTCTGCTAAGTTGTTGCCTTCTTGTGGCATTGGATAGAATCTTAATCTAAGATTTGCCTCAATTCTAGGAAACAATAAAGAGTGCAACCCCATCCAAGTGGGGGAGGTCTCAAAAGCAATATCCTGGTAATGTGGGAACCTACCCAGGCGACCTGTGGAACAAACCTCCTACACACAGTGCTGCTGAACGGCCATTCTGATTTGGCGCCTCCTTTGACTGAGTTTTCAGGGCCGGGTTTGTCGGCCCCTTCTTTGTCTTTGGCTGTCCTCAGGGATATTGTTTTCCTATAGGCACTGATGCTTTCCATGGGTTGAGGCAGGAACAGGTCTCTTCAGGGAACCTAAGATCCTTGGGGAAGCTGGTTGCCCCCCTTGAACTTGCTTTTTACATTGTGGAAACTGTGAGTTGTAGAGAAACTACTTTCCTGCATGGTGCTGGGGAGACTCAGAGAAGCGGAATCACGGACATGGAAGTCTGAGTCTCTTACATCTGCTCAGAGTCTGGTCCCTTCTGTATGGCCACAGGAACTGTCTCAGTCTCACATTTGAGTTCTGAGATCTTGCTGGTGATGATCTTGGTGCTATATACTTGGTTTTGGCTTTCTGTGGGAGGGAGTGCAGCCAGCTTGCTTTTGTGCCACCATTTCGGAATCAGAAGATGTTGAACAATTTGTATTTTTAGTACAAATTTGAGGTAAATACAAAAATAAACCACCCAACTGTTAAACAATGTTATAAAACCTTTAACATAAAATTTCCCTATTTTTTGAAATTTGTTTTTTATAGGTATTATAGGTATCTGTAACAAAGCTCCTTCCGTTCTAAATCTAGCATTGGATTTTGTGGAGAATCTGCAACCTTCCTGGCAGTGAGCAGAGACATACATCTGCAGTGACAAGCTGTAAGACATCGTATTATCACTGGGCTCCCCGAGGGACCAACAAGCTCGCTGAAGAAGCTGCATGTAGAATCCCTCCTAAATACCAGTGATGCATCAGACCAGAGAATTTCTCCCAATCAAATAAGCATGCAATATCATGTTTTGGAAATATGCATTTCCTGATTCCCCCATACTACTCTGTACAGCTAACTTAACTGGATAGTCACAATTCTTATCATAGCAACAAAAATTTCGACCTTTAAGATTAGTCATTGTCCCAACTGATCATTATACATTTATTATTACCAATGACTCCTCCTTAGAGTTTTTGAATCTTAGCATAAGTACATGTTTGGAAAAGTAAACAGTGAAATAATCAATGTTCACAAACATGAGAGCAGCAAATTCAGATAATCATGAAAATATGATAATCATGACTAACAAGTAATAAGATTTTAGCAATAAAATTATAGAATTATTCCATTGTTTAAAAATGTATAAAATAGGAATATGAAAAAATCTTGCAGGTGTCAAGATTTTTTTATTTTAATATGATACTACTCTAACATACACACACACATACAAATCCAGGTTTGGGGGATTGTTAAACCAATGCATTGATTTTCAGAATTTTCTTTTTGCTTGTTTACCAGACATGTTTTAACTTTTTATTGCCCAAAGTATATTAACTACATATGTGTAATATAAAACATCAGTATCGCCTAAGACATTCTATAGAAGATATAACATCATATCTATTTGGTTGACTATGTTGCTAAACTGCTTAGTTTTAGCTGATTTATTTTAATCACAGCAGAAGAAAAATGAGTTGAAACAATCATATGGGTTGAATAATCACACACACAAATCATTTTGTAAATCAATAGAAGATTAAACACCCAAAGCCTTCCTGCAGGTCAGGTTGTCATACATGATAACTCTACAATGAGAAGCCATGCTTCTTCACTGCACAAGGTCATGTTTAAACTTGGAAAAGAGAATGCTACAATAGTTACAAAGTTCAATATCCCAGATCCAGGGCACATTCCATAAATGTTGCTTGATAACAATGTAGTGGTATAAATTAAATGTTCTTAAAGAAATAACTTATGTAACATTTGCTACTTTTACTTAAACATAAATAAATCCCACTGAAAAGATAAAATGTGTTTTCTTGTTTCTTTATTAATATATAAAATTCAGGGAAAACTTTTTTTTAGGATGATAGCTTCTTCACGCACATATTGGAATATTATCATTGTAATTTGACTATCTGGCTCTAGTTTATTTTTCTTTTTTTTTTTTTTTTTTTTTTTGGCCAGGGCTGGGTTTGAATCCACCACCTCCGGCATATGGGACCGGCGCCCTACTCCTTGAGCCACAGGCGCTGCCCTCTAGTTTATTTTTCTATGAAAGGAAATACAGACGATGTTTTGAAAGGTAAATAAATTTAATATTTTTATTGATGAATGATAGTCTTACTAAGATGTAGGCTATTTGGTTTTTTAAAAAAACCCTATCAGATACTGTAGTTTCTGTCTACCTTTTTTTGTGTATATAGAGGTAAATAGCCTTTGCAAACATAACAGTATTATTCAACTGGAATTTGTATGGTTTTTCTCTAACATATTTTGAAATATATTGATAACTTTATAGGTAATATAACAAACATTTTTTATTCATTTTTGTATATTGGTCTGAATGAGTTAGAAAATAAGAAAACTAATAAAACCAGAGAGACTGCCCATAAAGCAATTCACATCATATGTCCATATGTTATGTATTCACATATAAGACTTTAGAATATGATTAAAATAGAATCCTTTAATAGGTACGGCAGGGAAGGTTTATTCAATTAATGAAGCTGAGACAACTAGTAACTGGAAAAAATGTTACATTTCTACTTCAAACCATATTACATAAAGAATTTCAAACTAACAAAAACCAAAAAAATACTCAAATAAAAAATTTAAATACATTAACATTTTTATATTCTTGGAATAGAAAGGACATTCTCCATCTGAAGGTAGTATAGCAAAAGTGCTAAAAATAATGAATTCCTGTCTGTGTATTCTTTGGTTTTCTTACATGGAAGTAATCATTTCATTAAAAATTTTACTCTGTGGTGAATGTGTGGTCGGCATTTTCGTCAGTTCTATGACATAATTTTTCTTGTGAATGTTTTTCATGGATTTGTCAGTTTTGCAGCTCTTTCTCACATTTTTTTCTTATAAAATCTTGTATTCATGCTATGTCATAGCCTGTCTTAAACATCTATTTCTTAATGACTTGGATTTTTTTGGACCAGCAATTTGCAGGTTCATTCATGGGTGGTAGAAGGCCCCGGGATTTCCATCTAGGCTTCAGACCCTCCAAAGGCCTCTCCTTGCTGTCGCAGAGACCACCGATTCTGGTGGGCATGACTTTTCTGGGAAATCTTTTTGTATGTAGCCTTACACCTCTGGTTCTCTGATGCAAGCTGAATCTGGAAGGGTTTCTGTCACCAACTCTGCATTCCCCAGATCCTTTAGCATCTGCAAACAAAGGACAGGACCCCTGCACTTCCAGGGAAGCCCTTTTACCTTCAGAGAGTATGGGGTTTTTTGATGGACCTTTCTGAGATGCTCTGTTAAGAGCCTTCTACATAACCATCTTTTCTCTCCCTATCCAATCTTGTAGCTTCTGTTAAAGCTCAGATTCCCACAAGCCTGTGCTTACTCAGTTAGATTTGTGGATTAATAATTTTGCATTTGCAGGTGAGTTCTTCCTTTTTGGGAAGTATACTTTGCTGATGCTGTCTGAGATCTACCACTCACGATGCACCTTGACATTCCCTTTGTATTTTCTGTCCATTTAACTTCTTTTAGCAATTTAAAAAATAAAACAAAACTGTAGATTTTGCGTAGTGCAGAGGTTCATGCCTGCAATCCTAGTACTCCAGGAGGCCAAGGTGGGCAGATTGCTCAAACTAAGCAGTTCAAAACCAGGCTGACCAAGAAAGAAACTCCATCTCTACTAAAAACAAAAACATTAGCCAGGCATTGTGGCAGAGGCCTCTGTTCCCAGCTACTGGGGCTGCTGAAGCAAGAGGATCGCTTGAGCCCAGGAGCTAGAGGTTGCTGTGAGCTAGGCTGACACCACCACAGTCTACCCGGGGCAACAGGGTGAGACTCAAAAAAAAAAAAAAAATTCTATGGATTCTGCAGATTTTCTCTCATTTACTTTGTTAAAAGGAGTAGGTCAAGGTATTTTATTGTTGTTATTTTTGACATTCTGTTTTTATTTCTCCTTGTTGGTTTTTTTATTTCTTAGAGGAAGAAAAAGATAGGTCAGTCTGCTCACATATTCATATATAAGAGATATTTCCAATGTTGCTAGATAAAATATGGATGTCCAGTTAAATGTGAGTCCGTTGAAATATGAATGTTTTTAGTTTAAGTATATCCAATGTAATATTTTGGAATTTATTTACATTAAATGATTACTCATACATATGAAATTCAAATTTAACTAAATATTCATTTTTATTTGCTAAATGTGAAAGCCCTATGCTACCACGAAGCCTAATGTCATTCTAATTATCATTCTGTTATTCAGACTGTGTTTATCCATTCTCCCAGAGGCTCATTAATTTTTGTTTCCTTGATAGAATTTGATGAACATGTGCCTGTGGTATATCTTCTTTCTTATTCATGATGCTGGACACATGATAGGACCTTTCAAACTAGATCCTTATAGCCTTTAATTTGGGGGATAGATATACCCTGTTTCCCCGAAAATAAGACATCCTCCAAAAATAAGACCTACTTACAGGAAAGATAAGGTGTCCCCTGAAAATAAGACCTAGCGCGTCTTTGGGAGCACACCTTAAAATAAGACACTGTCTTATTTTCGGGGAAACAGATGTATTTCCAGTACTCTAATTAATTTGTGGATTTAATTATTGTATATTGATCACTTAAATCTCCTTACAATTTTGTTTGTTTGTTGTTGTTTTTTAAGACAGGGTCTTGTTCTGTTGCCCAGACTACAGTGCAGTGGCATCATCATAGCTCACTGCAAGTGATCCTCCTGCCTCACTCCTAGCAGCTAGGACTACAGGCACATGCCACCACAGCTGGCTAATTTTTCTATGTTTAGTAAAGACAGGGTCTTGCCGTGTTGCTCAGGCTGGGCTCGAACTCATGGCTTCAAGGAATCCTCCCGCCTCAGTCTCCCAAAGTGCATGGATTACACCCAGCACTTTGGGTGCTGACAGCCACCAGATCCACCCTCCTTACAATTTTTAATATCCTTACTTCTTTTTTCTATTTTCTGGAAGATTTTCTTTGTTATATATCTCCAAAATGATCCGTTAAATTTTTTTTTTTTTTTGTAGAGACAGAGTCTCACTGTACCGCCCTCGGGTAGAGTGCCGTGGCGTCACACCGCTCACAGCAACCTCTAACTCTTGGGCTTCCGTGATTCTCTTGCCTCAGCCTCCCGAGCAGGATCCATTAAATTTTTAATTTGAACCCTCAAAATTCTAATTTCTCAAAGTTATTTCTTGTGCTCAGATTATTCTTTCTTCATCAAATTATAGGCTTATTTGTGCATGCTGTATTGTTACACACTAAATGTTTGTGTCCCGCCACCCACCACAGATTCATGTGTTGAAACCTCATCCCTTAATTTGAGGGTATTTGGACATACAATCTCTGGGAGGTAATTAGGTCATGAGAGCAGAATAGAATTAGTGTCCTCAGAAAAGAGGCCCCAGAGAGATCCCCCATCCCTTCTGCCATCTAAGGACACAGCAAAAAGCCAACTGTCTGTGAAACAGGAAGCAGGCCCTCAATGGACCTTGAATCTGCTGGCACCTTCATCTGGACATCTCAGCCTCCAGAACTGGAAAAAAGACAAGTTTCTGTTGTTTAGAAGCCATCTCATCGATGGTATTCTACCTAACAAATGCAAACATTGTGACCTAATCATTTGTAGCCTCATATTAATCTGAAAATTATCTATGGCATTTTGTTATAGTAGCCCCAGGTGACTAAGATAACTATGTCTCTCTGGAAATTTAAATTACTATTGTCCTGCTTTTTGAAATATCTATAGAAAATCAGTTTCACCCAAGATTCCTTCTTATTTTCATTTTCTATTTCTTTTTCCTCCTAAGGGTCTTTCTATAATATCTACGATTTTGGGGTTTTCTTTCATTTGATAAGTCACTGGATAAGAAGCCAGCTGTTTTGTTGGGATATGTCAACCTAGGATGACTCAGGTCATATATATCCCTGATATTGATAGTCTTTTCAGTAGGACTGAATGTTTTTCCAAAATGATTCCTTTGGTCTTTTGGGTTTTTTAATTTTTTTATACAGGTCTGAGAAAGGGGACTAGAAGGCTCTCCTGGTTTTGACCATATTTGGCAACATTCCAAAACCAGACTTAACAATTATTTTCATTTTACCTGTGCCTGGAGCCTTACCTGGAATGGTCAATGAGCACTGGCTTCAACTCATGTCACCAGTAGTATTAACCCTTAACAAGAGAGTCAGCCTGTCCTTTGATGCTTTGAAGCCAGCCAGGCTTTGACTTCTGTCTAGCTATGAATGTCCTAGATGGCATTTTTTTTTCTTTTTTTTTTTTTGTTTTTGAGACAGAGTCTCACTATGTCGCCCTCAGTAGAATGCCATGGCGTTACAGCTCACAGCAACCTCAAACTCCTGGGCTTAAGCAATTCTCTTGCCTCAGCCTTCCAAGTAGCTGAGACTACAGGTGCCCACCACAACACCTGGCTATTTTTTCTTACAGTTGTCATTGTTGCTTTGTAGGCCCAGGCCAGGTTTCAACCCCCAGTAACCTCTGTACTACAGGCGCTGAGCCCCTAGATGGCATCTTCACCTGTGTACAAGGCTGTTTCACCTACAGTTTAAATCTTTTGTGTAATATAGCCACCTCTTTAAATCCAGCTAGGTCTGGATAACTTGCTGCATGCAGTTATAACTTGCTGCATGCTTCACCTTGCACTTTTCTATTATGGAGATAGTTCTTTATTTAAACCTCACGAACTAACCTCTGCTAGCTTTTTTTTTTTTAAGACAGAGTGTCACTCTGTCATCCTGGGTTGAGGGATGTCATGGCTTACAGCAGCCTCAAATTCTTGGGCTCAAGCAATCCTCTTGTCTCAGCCTCCAGAGTAGCTAGGACTATATGTGCTCACCATGACAAATGCTTAATTTTTCTATTTTTAGTATAGATAGGGTCTCGCTCTTACTTAGGCTGGTCTCAAACATCTGAGCTCAGGTGATCCAGGCCTTGGCCTCCCAGAGTGCTAGGATTACAAGCATGAGCCACCACACCTGGCCTAGGCTAACTCTTTTTAAATCTGTATCTCAAATCTTCACAGCCAAGATAGACTAGAAACTGATTTGTTCTTATAATCATAGTAAGGAGAGCCAGGTGCAGTGGCTCATGCCTATAATCCTAGCACTCTGGGAAGTTGAAGTGGGTAGATTGCCTGAGCTCACAGGTCTGAGATCAGCCTGAGCCAGAGCAAGACCCTGTGTCGAAAAATAGCCTGGTGTTGTGGTGGGCTCCTATAGTCACAGCTGCTTGGGAGGCTGAGGCAAGAGAATCACTTGAGCCCAAGAGTTTGAGTTTGCTGTGAACTACGATGCCACAGAAACAGAATTTCACTGAGGGTGACAAAGTGAGACTCTGTCTCAAAAAAAAAAAAAAAAACTAAACAAAAAAGCAAATGTAAGGAGAATCCAATGGACATGTGAAAGATCATCTAGTAATAATTTTTATAATTAGGAGTGGATCCAAGTATCTCCCCCATGTATGTATCTTCTTTATAAATTAATCCAATTGTGAAATTGTATTATGTATGCACGCATTATAGACAGTCTTACTCTGTTGCCCAAGCTTGAGTGCTCTAAGCTTAGTCTAGCTAACACAACCTCAAACCTCTGGGCTAAAGCAAACTCCTTTGGCCTTAGCCTCTTGAGTAGCTGCGATTGCAGACGTCTGCCACCACACATGGCTAATTTTTCTATTTTTATTTATTTTTTCTTTTTATTTTCTTTCTTTTTTTTTTTTTTGCGACAGAATCTCAAGCTGTCACCCTGGGTAGAGTGCTGTGGTTTCACAGCTCACAGCAACCTCAACCTCCTGGCCTTAAGCTGGGACTACAGGCACCTGTCACAACACCAGGCTAGTTTTTTCTATTTTTAGTAGAGGTGGGGTGCACTTTTGCTCAGGCTAGTCTTGAACTCATGAGCTCAGGTGATCCACCTGCCTCGGCCATTCAAAGCAGTGGAATTATAGGTATGAGCCACCATGCCCAGCCCAAATGTGACATTTTAAATTGTGTAAACAAGATTGTGTGGCAGGAAACCTCTTGATATAAGCTAGAAAAAAATCCAGCATCCTTTGTAAATGTCCCAGAAAAGAAAGGGGCCGGAGTCAGATTCAATTAATGGCTATGTAACAGCTCAGTGACAGTGAGCACACTAACACATGGATCTTGGATTCTAAACACCATTTGGCACTAAAACTGAATGACCAACAAAATGTGTTTGGGAAATTTTATTATACGAGAGAGTAAGAAACTGCTCAAAAAATTATGGTCACATGAGTCAGCAAAAGGGATTCCAACTGGCTAGATTGCAAATCTGGGTCAAACTGAACATTATTTAGGACTGAGTGGAGTACCTCATGTCTGTAGTCCCAGCACTTTGGGAGGCTGAGGCAGGAAGAATGCTTGAGGTCAGAAGTTTGAAAATGTTAGGTAGTTTAGTTAGACACAAGAAGGTGGATGGTGGCTGCAATTAGACTATTTCAGACTGGCTTAGCCTCAATCATTATGAGAATAGGGCTGAGACCTTTCAGGTGGGTTGTTTTGGGGAGCTTCTTATTTGGGGGGGGAGTGACAAATGTCTCAGGGATTTTCTGACATGGACAGAAAGGGACAAGTTGTTATAAAAATATGTTACGGGAACAGAGTTGGTCAAGACCCTAGGAAACTTCTAAGCAACTGATCTTTACAAACAAAAAAAACAAAAAAAAAAAGTTGTGTATAAAATCCAGCAATGTGCTTTCCATGATGCCTGCAGTCTTAAGGACGAGGCCCAGCCTGCTATCCAGGTTATTAAGATAAACACTTCCTTTCTTGCTAACATTTTACTTGCTCTTGTTCTTGTCAATTATTTCAGTGACTAACTTGAGCTGTCTCTGTACTGCTCTAACAAGACCAGCCTAGGCAACATAGTGAGATGCTACCCCTAGGACAAAAATAATTTTTAAAAAATTAGCCAGGTGTCGTGGCAGGTCCCAGCTACTTGGGAGGCTGAGGTGAGAGGATCACTTTTGTCCAAGTGTTCAAGGTTACAGTTAGTTATGATTGTGCCCCTGCATTCCATCCTGAGTGACACAGCGAGACCCTGACTCTTAACTAAAAAATAATAGTAGCAAAAAAATGAGGACGGCAATGGATTATAATCCATTAAATTAAATAGAAACCCATAATGATAATGAATAGATAAATCCACAAGTAAGCCAGAAAGGAAGATTTCATTATACTAATTGACTATGGTAGAACGCCAACTGAAAGTGTTGGAAGAGTGGTAGAGTCAAAAAATCATTTCGCAACTTTCACAGTAAAGATCTGTTCTAGGAAAAATAATCAGAAAATACCAAATCTTACAGTGTAAATTTCAAGAGCAGAGGATATTCACATGGTCTCAAAGTATTACCCTACAGATTGCTTATAAATTGCAAGGGGAAGAATAGTAACTATGTAGTGGAAAAAGTGGAAGAATAACAAAAATACCTTGACTAGGTAAGTCCCTTATCATCAATAAGGCACAGATGAAGATCACATGTCTGCAGATGTGATTCCCTCCAAAGCAACACAAAATCACTTAAGAAGTCTGCTGGCCAGAAAAGTATAACCTGAATGTCATTATTAGAAAATGCTGACAATCTCAAACTGAGGAACAGTCTGTAAAATAACTCACCTAGGCATTGCTCATAGCTCAGGGGATATAGCGCCGGCCACATACACCCAGGCTGGCAGGTTCGGACCCGCCTGAGCCAGCTAAACAACAATGACAACTGCCACAAAAAAATAACTGGGTGTTGCGGCGGGTGCCTACGTTGGGGGATGAGGCAGGAGAATCGCTTAAGCCCAAGAGTTTGAGGTTGCTGTGAGCTGTGATGCCACAGCACTCCACCAAGGATAAGATAGTGAGACTCTGTCTCAAAAAAAGAAAAAACCAGACTAAAAATTCGTCTACATTCTTCACTAATGTCAGTGTCACGAAAGACGAGGAAAGCCTGAAAGACTGTTCCAGATTAAAAAAGAACAAACTGTTATGAAAATAAAATGCATTACGTGATAGTGGACTGGATAGATCTTACTCCGGAGGAAAAAATACCATTAAGGGTTTTATTTAGACCATTGTCAAAATGAAATGCAAACTATAGATTAAATACAAGTATTATGTATGAAAGGTGCTATCTCACTGAGAAAATTCCTTCTCTAAAATCACAATCAGAAACTTTGTTTGAAAATGTAAGAATGGGGCGGCAGCGGCCCTGGGGCGGAGCGCGAGAGTGAGCGAGTGGCTGAGTGAGTTTACCCCTGTGAGGCGGTGAGAGGCCCGGGGCCTACCTCAAAGGAGCGGGGTCGCGGCGCCGGCCAGCAGCGGGCCCCGTCCCGGTCCCCGGGCCGGCGGCGCGGCGGCGGCTCGGTTGTGAGGAGGCGGGGAAACGGGCGTGCGGCCCCCGCCATGGAGGGCATGGACGTGGACCTGGACCCAGAGCTGATGCAGAAGTTCAGCTGCCTGGGCACCACCGACAAGGACGTGCTCATCTCCGAGTTCCAGAGGCTGCTCGACTTCCAGCTGAACCCTGCCGGCTGCGCCTTCTTCCTGGACATGACCAACTATGCCTCAAGCAATGCCAGCAAAGAGGCTGCGAGCCTAATTTTTATCCCACTCTTCACCTAGCCCTATCCCGGATGATGCTCATCTATTAATGGGAGCCTAGTAGCTGTGGATGATAGAGGTGATAGGCCTTTTCTGCAGAAATTTTAAAGTTGCCAGTGTTAAGGCCGGATGAGATGGCTCACAACTGTAATCCTAGCACCTTCAGCTCTGATGAATGTGGTGTCTTCTGTAAGACATGATGGACTTAGTGCTTAAGTGTTTATTACACGGAAATGGGGTGGAGTCTTTTGTTAAGTCTGTATCAGAGAAGCTCTTATCCACCATGCCTTCAACTTAACAAATGACTGTATTCCATGAAATAAAATGTGAGGTTGTTTTTTCTTTAAAAAAAAAAAAAAGAAAGAAAGAAAATGTAAGAATGAAATAATCCTCTTTTGGCTGGAGAAGCAACAACGTTGAAATAGAGACTCAGCTTCACATTTCAACCCTAATGCACAGATAGTTAAACACTCAAGGAAGAGGTTTCTGACCACGAGGTTCCCATATCTGTATAACTGTCTAGTTTTCAAGTTTTCAAGATCCTGGGTCAATTATGCAGTCCAAATGTGATGATGATTTCTTTACACATAGCCCTAATCAACTTTGAATCTACCAAAACATTGCCTCACTTAAATTTCACCTATTTCTACTCTTCCTTAACACATTAACTGCCACGAGACTTGTATTTAACTCATGTTAGTTTTGAAGCTGGGGCCTTGAGAAGCTATGAAATCTCTGCTCATTGTTTTCACCACGAATAGGTAGGTTCCCCCAATCCCACCACCCAGCTCCAGCCATGGGCTTAAGTAAGCCAAGGTGCTGGACTATATTCTATGATAACCATAACTTCCATTGTGCATTTTGCTGAATGTTTGCATGTTAGCTGTATGGAAAATTGATGAAACAGTATGCAGTGACCTGACATTGTTGCACATACTTAGGGGGTATGATCCAGAGATCATTATCCAGGACCATCCAAGGTCCACTCTGGACACAACTAAATACCTGTGGAATGATAAAAGATTCACTTCCCAGAAACACATTAAATAAGTATGCTGTGAGTCCCATATAGCTTATATAGTGTGCTTTTGGGGACCAGCCCCAAACTATGCTATGAGTTTCCTCCCAGTGGCTGGCAGAGATGAGAGGATGAGAGAAAAATGAAAAGTCAAGACAGGAAGAGAAAATTTTCTGAAGAGCAGCTGGGTTGGGAGTCTGTCCACCTGCAAAAGTGAAGACCGGTGGACAGCTCCTTGCTCCAGGCTAGCTCCATTTTTATTGCATATACCATTGTTTTCAGGCGTCCTCAAACTTTTTAAACAGGGGGCCAATTCACTGTCCCTCAGACCGTTGGAGGGCCGGACTAGTTTAAAAAAAAACAAACTATGAACAAATTCCTATGCACACTGCACATATCTTATTTTGAAGTAAAAAAACAAAATGGGAACAAATACAATCACACCACCTCATGTGGCCCGCGGGCCACAGTTTGAGGACCCCTGGTACTAATCATCAATCTAATGAGGGAATGCTAACCCTTATGTCATGGTTTTTGCTGGGCTTAAATATTCTAACCAAACTATTTCTTTAACAAATTGTGTTAATTAGACTGATTTACCTTTTACTATTATTGTTCTAAGTTATTTATGATCTTAACACAAACACAGCATGGAACAGGGAATACAGTCCAGGAGCAGGATGACAAAGCAGACCCCAATTAGGCTTCAAACACAAATCACACGGTGGCACTCAAGAAGCCCTCTGCTCAGACTGACTGACACTTCTGACCATACTGAGGTGACAGAAGAAAGGAGAAATTTTTCTCTTCATCTAGTCCTGAGAGACCCTGTCTCTCTTTAATGAGGTTTAAATGTTCTGCCTTCCCTAACTCCCCAACAGCACTCACTGTCCCTGAGAGGGAAGCCCCGCCAGGGCCAGCCTTGCCTGCTCAGTGACCTGGCAGTGAAGTGGTGCTGGGGGAGGGGTGAAGTTCCAGCAAGATAGCTTCCTCATCTTAAAGGGGCCAGGCTTTGAGGCAGTGCATTTTGCATCAGATTTTGGGTTTCTCTGATCCACTTCTCTTCCTGTCTCTGTTCCCTTTTGCCCATCATCTGCAATCATTTTCTTAATTCAATTCCTAACCTACTTAAACAATTGAATACTGGCTTTAAGCTTATTAAATCATTAGTAGCAATGCAAGCACTTCAAGATATGACTCTTCCCTTAAGTACCCATGTGTGCATCCACAGTGTGTAGTGTAAATACTGATATAGCATTGTGTGAGTTGGATATAACTCATATAAGAAAACAATAAAAAACAAATTTTACATTAAATTAGAAAAGATTGTTTTGTTTTGAAGTTCTTATTCTATTTCTGTAATAAAACACTGTGGTCCCAAGGAAAAAAAAAATTATTTTTTCCAGTGTGGCAGTTAATGTGTTAAAAAATTAGCTGGGCATCGGGTACTTGGGAGGCTCACTTGAGCCCAGGAGCTTGAGGTTGCAGTGAGCTATGATGACGCCACTGCATGCTACCCAGGTGACCCACAGAGCCATACTGTCTCAGAGAAAAAAAATACTCACAATAACTTGTTTTTTTCCTTTGTATGGTGAGATGCCTCGAAGTTCCCTGTGTGACCCGGTAAGTCAGGGTCAGAACGACAAAAGTGATTTTCTAGGACTTTTCTAGGACACATTTGCCAACAGTAGGTGGTGTTTGGCTGATAGGGCTTAAAAAAAAGCTTTAAAAGAATGTTCTCGAAATTTGTTTTCATAAATTTGATCTGTTTACCATTTGCATATTAATATTGAATAGAAAAAGGTGGACCATAATTTTGGTAAAACAATATCGGAGCAAACCACAAAATATTTTAACATCATTGCTCTATAGACCGATATCTGGGTGTAAAAAAGAGAGAGAGGTCAACCGCTGTATTTTAGCTCTGCAGAGGCCAGGAGGGACGCATGCGCCATAGCTCAGCGTGGGCTTCCTCTCCACCTGTGCTGGGGCGGTCTCCATGACGACCGGAACTACAATTCCCAGCATGCTGAGCTGCGCGCGGAATGGAGACCAGGAGTCAGCGGAGGCTCGGGCGATACCGAGACTGTAAAAGCAGCTCTTCATTTTGAAGCGGTTTTGCACCTAGGTTTGCCTAAGTCTTTGGTGCATCTATAATCACCGACGGGCGGGAGGAGAAGTGGTGGCGGCGGTGGCGGCGGGGACGGCGCTGGTGCTGTCAGTTAGGCCGTCGGAGCAATGGGAGACCCGGGGCCGGAGGTGAGTCCTCGAGCGTCGGGCCTGGCGTTCTCACGGTCGGACCACGAAGGGTTTTGTGTTTTCTCCGTCCTGAGGCCCGCTCCTCGGCCGCGGGACGATACCTCCGGGGCGTCTCGGGCCGGGCCCAGCTTTCGGGCCTGGTGCGCGTCTGAGCCCGGAGCCAGCGGCAACAATGGCCGCCCGGCGGCCCCCGGCCCCCCGCACGGACCCCTGGTTGTCGCTGCTGTGCCAGGGGCAGCGACATTTTAAGACAGCATTGCCCTTGAGTAACGAGCCTGCACCCCTCCGCCTCCTGGAGCAGGTAGGGGAATTCTGAGAGGCTGGGGACTTTCTCTCAACGTTGGGTCTCTGCAGCCCCACGTACGCCGTGGCATATCGGACCCCATCTAGTTGTGTTCTTGTGGGGTCTGCGTGAAATTGTGGTGGGTTAGTTTTCCTTGAGAGCCCTTTGTTTTAATCGTTCCTTTTGGAAAAGGTCTCTTCCCACAAGTACGCGGCTGAATAGATAAGCATGTTTTGGCTTATTTTTGTAGATAATAGAATCTGTCCCTCCAGCTGGGCCTGAGGCATCTGAATCAACAACGGATGAAAACGAAGATGACATTCAGTTTGTTAGTGTAAGTAGCAACTGAGAATCGGTTTTTCCCAGAGTCAAAGACTATGGTAAGCCATTATGTGTTATACCTCACCTGGTGGTCCATCATTCAGCAAGTATTTGTGAATGTCCGATCCGTACTAGACAGACACTGTGGAGCAGGGCACAGGTCGGGCAATTCACCCAAAGAGGTATCTGAGCCACCACCGTAGCCATCACAAAGAGGTTGCCCGCAGGTACGTGTTGTGCACATAATCACGCCTCTCCTGCTTCATTTAGAGCCATTTTATACTGAAGACAAAATTCTGGTCTCTGAGTCTCTGTTTTGAATTGGGGCAAGGGTATCTTCTAAAAGGTGACATAGGAAAGGGTTGCTGTTGATAAGGAAGTAGGAAATAAGGGTTGTAGGAACACAAGATCTTAGTGTTCTGTAGCTTCACAACATGAAAGCAACTAGGTTGAAGATTCCACTGACCTCTGAGATCATTATGATTAGGCCTGGTACAATAGTTGCTCTTCAGGAAGAATCCTGCATCACCAGGAACATGCTATGTGTCTCTGAGTTTGTTCCCTGAGTTAATTCACCTGTTTAGTATAAACAGGCAGATTCCTGGATTCCACTACAGAATTTCAAGGTAAGGGCTAGGTATGGTCCCTCACACCTATAATCATCACTCTGCGTGATAGAGGCAGGAGGATGACTTGAGGCCAGAAGTATGAGACCAGCAAAATAGTGAAACCCCCATCTCTAAAATAAAATTGTTTTACAATTAATCCAGGTATGGGGATGCACACCTGTAGTCTTATGTACTTGGGAGGCCAAGGTGAAAGGATTGCATGAGCCTGGGAGTTGGACATTATAGTGCAGCGGTTCTCAACCTGGGGGTGGTGACCCACAGGAACTGTATTAAAGGGCTACGGCATTAGGAAGGTTGAGAACCACTGTTATAATGAGTTATGATCCCACCACTGCCAAAAAAATAAAAATTAAGATGGTTCCTAGGAATCTTCATTTTGGAACAAGTTTGGGTACGTATGAATACACTTTATAAAGCATTGGTTTTAAAATGGAAGGGAATGTTATATTTAGGGATGATTTTTATCTACGATGGGTAAAGTTTTAGAAAGGCTGTGCTTCAGTTGTGTCTAAACTAGTTGAAAATACTTCTACTCCGAAACACTTTTCTGTGTTAAGAGTTTTGGAATTAAAGCTGTGTAATTTTTCTTTAATAACAGTACCTGTCTAATGTGTGTGTGTATTTTACTTCCTATAGGTTTAAGTGACTTTGTAATTCATTTGGTTTTTAAATTAGCCAACATTTTCTCCCTATTGTGGTGTTACCTTTGTTGTTTGTTGTTCTTTTGGGTTTATGTACAAATTCTTTACAAGATCATTGTCTTGGGTTTCTCCCATTAATAGTATGTGTGCTTCTCCGTTCTTGATACTTGGAACCTTGTAAATATTGAGGGTTGGAACTTTGTAAATATTGAGGGTACCAAATGCTGACTCTGCTTTTGCTGTTGTGATGAGTAAAGGACATAATTGTGGAAACTGATGTTGCTGTCCACTGGCCTAGTCAGAGACATGGAGGCAGACACTGCAGATGAAATGAATGATTTATTAAGGGATGGCTGGTGCTTGCTCAGGCACAGCAGCAAATGGCTGTTCTTATTCACATTCTTATATACCCCAAATCATCAGATAGAAATAATCCAAGAACAAGGAAGAGAAAAGGTAAAGATTCCTTATCAGAGTTAATCCAGCAAAGTATGTACACACCTTTCTAAACCAAGAATATCTTGTTTAGAGATAAACAACAATGGAGATGAACCACAAAGGGCTGGGTTGTCTGTTCTGTTTGCCTACTTCTATATATGATTAACTGAATAGAGATAGAGAATTAAGTGCAACAGTCCATTGCTCGAGGCAGATGCTCTGTCTCCATCCAGGATATTCTTTCCTTAAAGGCGTGACTGCCTGCATTTTTCAGCAAAGCCTCTTATGTGAGCTGGGCGGGGGGGAATATCCAGCCCAAGTACTGGGAATGTCCCTTCTCAGGGTCTCGTAACTTCAAGGAGCACAAATGAGACTGATTCACCTACAAGGGTGCGGTGGACTGTGCTCCTTCAAACTGACAAGCAATAGTTTCTCTTATTGTACTAGAAAACATTTGGAAAGAGGTCTTTAGGAAAAATAATTTTTGTGGTTCCTCCTGACTGGTATAAAGATTGGAATTATTGGGACAGTAATGGTCTTGATGGTGTTTTGTGCAACTATAAGTAGGAGTGACACATGTCATTGTGATCTGTGTCAACAGATGGAATCTATAATGTGAGGTTGGAAAAATTAATAGGTATCAGTTTGGGTAATGTTCTGTGGAATAAATAATTACATTGTCAGTTCTAAATTAATACTACATATATTAGCTTTTGTTTAGCTGAAGTTTAAAATTTTTAATTTAAATTTTATTTTTAAATGTAATTTTTATTTTATTTTTGAGATAGGGTCTCTCTCTCTCTCTTGCTTGGGCTAGCTAAAGTATAGTGGTGTCGTCATAGCTTACTGCAACCTCAAATTCCTGTGCTCAAGTGATCTTCCTGCCTCAGCCTGCCAAATAGCTGGGACTGGGACTAGTATGTGTCACCATGCCTGACTAATTTTTTTTTAAATTCTCTATAGAAATGGGGTCTTCCCATGTTGCCCAGGCTGATCCTGAACTCCTGGGCTCTTCCTACACCTTCCAAAGTAATGGGATTACAGGTATAAGCCACTGTTCCCATCCTAAATTTTAAATATAGAGAATACTTATTTGCATACGAAAGTTTTGTATATCCCGTTTGGTGGAACTTATATTTAGCCTTGTTCTAAGCAAAGACTCAGAGATTTGACAGTTAGATATGGAGAAGTGAATTACATGCTCTCAGTGTAATTGCAGTACCAGTAAGAACATAGTAAAAACATTCCTATTGCATTAAAATGGTGCCACATAAAAGACAATGATGATTTAATTCTACCTTAAAATATATATAGAGGCAGAATCTGCTACTTTCTTCTGTAACCCCGCTGGGCTCTATCAGAATATGCTTATTTCTCTTTATTTTTTATAGTATCATCCAGGAAAGATGAGATGCTGCCAGGTATAGCTCTTTGCTGGAGGCTTCTCCATATACCAAAAAAGACCTTAATATGATTCTCTCCTAATATATTTTGGTTTAGATTCCTTAGTGTTTACAAAGAAGTCTTGATTTTCCAGCCTTCATTTTGTATTTTGGCACAACCTTCTCTTTGTGTTCTGCCATGTATGTTGTCCCCCAAATAAACACAATATGCTGAAAGAAATGAACAGTAAATATTTAGGGGACAAAAATAGCCCGTATGTTTGATATCTTTTTTTTGAACTCTGGGAGGCCCAGGTGGGTGGATTGCTTGAGCTCAGAAATTAGAGACCAGCCGGAGCAAGAGCAAGACCCTATCTCTAAAACTAGCTGGGTGTTGTGGCAGGTGCCTATAGTGCCAGCTACTCAGGAGGCTGAGGCAAGACGATTGCTTGAGCCTAAGAGTTTGAGGTTGCTGTGAGCTATTACTCCATGCCACTCTACCAGACAAAGTGAGACTCTGTCTCAAAAAAATAAATAAATAGAAAAAATAAATTTCATTAATGTGTAGTATACATGTAGAGAAGTGTCCTTCCCTGTCATGGTCCTTGTCATTGTTCTGTTTTAGTTCTATATTACCATTTGTCTGGGTTGATTATCCTGTCTATATTCTTCCCACATGTGATTAATCTCAGTTTTATATATTGATTCCTTTACCTGTAGAATAAAATCTGTGCTTTTGACTGGAGTTTTTATGGCTTTTCTATGATGAAGGTAGATAGATGTAAAGAAAAGATTGAGAAGATTTGGAGTTTGGTGTTAGACTGTATAGCGACATGGATGATAAAAGCAGATTTATTGAAGAAATCCATTGCTTCAAGCTTAGATATCTAAGATACTATTAATAACCATCTCAGTTAAAATACTATATCCTGAAATCTGTATCTTAATACTATCTCTATACTATTTTCTATTCCTAAAGGAATCCACATGGCTTTATTCCTCTGTGTAGATTTTGGCTTTTTTTGTGTTTAGTCAGTATTACATATTGATGTACTCTGAATTTTCCCTGTGCTTTGTTTCTGATTATTCTGTCCCATTTGTGAGATTTCCTCAGAGGAATCCTTATCGTTTCCAACCAAAACCCCACTGATTGTAAATGAAAGTTTAATTTGAATAATTGTTCATGACTTGTGAATTTGTTTACTTATATTTTAGGAACGACCATCGAGACCTGTTCTTGAATACATCGATCTGGTTTGTGGTGATGATGAAGAATCTAGCCCCTATCATAGTGATGTAAGCACACCTTGTTTGTATTTTTCCAGTTCAGGGCAGTGATATGCTGGAGATGTCTTGAGCTGGGTTACAAGAACAATCGTTACATTTTCAGGAATTTGGGGAGGTGATAAACATTGTTAAAAATTAAAGTATGTAACTGTATAAGTACATAAGTCATTACATTTAAGGTAATACTTAAACTTATTTCCTAATATCTACACTTGAGATTATTTTCATCTGTCATATCTGTACATTAGAAATACTACATAGGAGTATGCTACTATAGCATGGTGTTTGCATATATCCCATGGTAATAAAAATCAAGGCTTGATTTATTATTTGTTGATTATCTAAAATTAAGAAAGTGAAGGATAAAGTGTTAATGAAGATTAATCTCAAAGTGTGATGACTTTGTTAGACTGTATGGAATACAAAAAATGGAGTAAATTGCCTTGCAGCATTTGAAAACTCTTTATCAATTCAGTTGAGATGCTCATTGATAAATGAATGGAACTCTAACATGTTTTCATTGTTCAGTTTCATCTTACTCATTAATGTAAATGGAAATATCACCTATCCTTTAATTTGGAACTATAGTTGGTCCTCCCGATCTATGAGTTCTGCATCCGTGGATTCCATGAACCACAGATCAAAAACAGAAGAAAAATAGTAATGTAATAATAAGACAAATGAAATATATAACAACTATTTTTATAGCATTTACATTGTATTAGATAATAAAAGTAATCTAGAGGTGATTTAAAGTATACGGGAGGATATGTGTAGATAATGTGCAATTATTATGCTCTTTGAGGATCCAAAAATCTTTTTAAGGGGGTGTACAGATAATGAGAGACAACTGTGTACTCAATTTGCAAATCATATGACCAAACTTCTTGCTGAATTAGATGATATTCATAGAAAAAATTTTGTGACACTGTTACTGACTATAGAATTTTAAAAACTTACAGTGGGGCATCACCTGTACCTCAGTGGTTAGGGCACCCGCCACATACACCAGGGCGGGTGGGTTTGAACCCCGCCCAGGCCTGCTAAACAACAATGACAACTGCAACCAAAAAAATAGCCAGGTGTTGTGCTGGGCTCCTGTAGTCCCAGCTACTTGGGAGGCTGAGGTAAGAGAATCACTTAAGCCCAAGAGTTTGAGGTTGCTGTGAGCTGTGGCGCCACGACACTATCCACGGCTAGTAAGGAAAAACTTACAGTGGGTTTTTTAGGGGTTAGCAAGTCACTTTTAAGTTTAAGTATAAACTGAAAATTAAAGCAACTGTTTTAGTTTAAAATTTACTTTTAAAATTATATAAAGAGGTCATTAAGAGAACTTTTTACATAAACCCTTAAAGTGTTATCATGAATCTTACTTGCATTTATAACATTATTTTTCAGATTCTGTTCCCTAACATGTCAAAGGGACAGAGTGAGTTTTTGCATTTTTTAAATGTGAAGAAGGTGAAAACAGAAACAGGAAGTAATAATAGGAACAAAAATCATTGTGGATTGTCTAAATGAAAGAAATCAAATTTTGAATATGTTGAAGAATCAATCATTGAAGAAAAATCATCATGTTCAATAAAGGAAGAAATAGATAATCTTGTGCTTCCAGATTGTTGGAATGAAAAACAAGCATTTATGTTTACAAAACAGTACAAATGGCTTGAAATAAAAGAAGGTAAATTAGGATGTAAGGATTGTTCAACAGTTCGACATTTGGGATCAAAAGCAGAAAAGCATGTCCATGTGTCTAAGGAATGGATTGCATATTTAGTAACCCCAATGGTAGTAATAAAACAACAAGGCAAGCTTCTCTGCAGAAAAAAATTAGGGAACATGTTTCTAAAGCCCCTGGTAAAATTCAAGATTTGTTAAAGGAATCCATTAATGATTCAATTTCTAATTTAGTACATATAGAAAATAATAAAAATATTTATACAACCATAAAAGTTTTTAATACTGTTTACAGTTTAGTAAAACATAATAGACCTTTATCTGATATTGAGGGGGCAATAGAATTACAGGAAAAAAGCAGAGAAGTCAATTATTTAAATACACGCTATAGTGCAACAAGAATAGCAGAACATATTGCAAAAGAAATGAAGATGAAGATATTTAAGAATATTATAGAAGGGAATCTGATTATAGATACAAAATTATTATTGTATCTATATAATAATTATTATTTGTATTATAGATACAAAATCTGTATCATAATTGACGAGGCATCTACAATTTCAAAGAAAAGCACCCAAGTGATTTATCTGCAGTGTACAGTTCAGTCAGCACCTGCACCTGTTATGTTATTTGTTGCTTTAAAAGAATTAGTGTCAACCACAGCAGAGTGTATTGCCAATACATTGTTAACTGCTTTAAATGATTGTGGCTTTACAAATGAATATTTGAAAGCTCATTTAATTGCATTTTGTTCTGATGGTGCTAATCCAGTGCTGGGAAGAAAGTCTGGAGTAGCCACAAAGTTAGAATATTTTCCTGAAATCATCATTTGGAATTGTTTAAACCATCGATTGCAATTGTCACTTGATGATTCAATATGTGAAATAAAACAGATAAATCATTTAAAAATATTTCTTGATAAAATGTATTCTATTTGTCATCAACCTAATAAAAATCAAAGATTTTAGGAACTGGGCGGCCGAGTAACAGGTTCCCTGCAACTGGGAACAGCGAGTCTGGGGAGACAAGACTCCAGGTATCTCTGGCCAGTGGGATCTGCCTATAATCATCCCTTTGAGTTTACAGGGAGCCAGCAAGGGACTTCTGGACCCCAAGAGGAGGACAAAAACAGTGGAAAACTGGCAAGTGGTTGCGTGTGTTCCATCGACCTAATCACGCTGGCAACCATAAGTACAAGCAGCAATGAGACTGCAAAGCGGAAAGGCCTTACCTGTGAACTGTTTCGGTGTTCTTGGACTTGGCACTCAGTTGAACTGCCTTGGGGAGAGCTTGAGGCAGTGTGGAGAACAAGTGTGGAGAACTTTGGGCATTGTCTGGGGCCCCAGACTGAGCCACTGAGCTGGGCGCAGGAAGCCATTGTGAAAGAACTGCCCCGGCAAGCTCCGCCCTCAGGGTCTCAGAGCAAGGATTGGGCGGGTCAAAGTAACCTACTGACTGAGCAGCCTAGAGGCGGGGACTGAGCTCCCTTACGGCCTTAATCCTTAGGGAAAGAGTGAGACAGTTTTGGCACACTGGAGCCTTGGTCTGTTGCCCTGGGTAGAGTGCTGTGACGTCACAGCTCATAGCAACCTCAAACTCCTGGGCTTGGAGCTGCCCAGACCTCCATAAGAGCTGTGCAGCGACCCCCGACCGGTGACCCGCACCCACCGGGCCTCCACATTCCCTGACCAGGAACTGCGGGAGCCACACAACCCTGCGTCCTCCCTCCTGTATCCTCCCAGCTTCCACACTAGCCCGTTCATCTGGACAGGGACTCTGGTAGCTGCGTGACCTTTGGAGCCCTCCCTGCCTCTGCGCAGAGCTCTTCTCCTGGCCAGAGACTGCTGGAGCCTTGGGCTCTCTGTGCCAAAGTCACTGGGCGCCTGGCACTCCCAGAACCGTGCACACCACCCCCAGCCCTGTTGCTGGATCTGGGTGTGTCACAAACTGGAGCTGCTTCCACAACCAGAACTCCCTAGCTAGAGCAGCCCCAGAGGAACTACACAGGGACACTCTCTACAAAGATCCAGCAACAATAGAGTGATCCCGCTGGGGTCTAATCTTGGAGAGACACCTCCCTAACTCTGAGGACAGCCAGAGGCAATGGTGAAAAATAATCATGAGGCGTAATCAACAGAAAAACTCTGGCAATATGAATAATCAGAGTAGATCAACTCCCCCAAGGATCAATGGGGCAGAAACAGCACAAGACCCCATGCACAAACAAATAGCTGAGATGTCAGAAATTGAATTCAG
This sequence comes from Nycticebus coucang, assembly GCF_027406575.1. Taxonomy (NCBI): domain Eukaryota; kingdom Metazoa; phylum Chordata; class Mammalia; order Primates; family Lorisidae; genus Nycticebus; species Nycticebus coucang. The sequence continues at coordinate 23,261,777 of NC_069788.1, read as the reverse complement.
GATCTGGATAGCAAATAAGATCGAATTAGAATTCCAAAAGTTATCTCAAGAATTCAATGGATTCAAAGACCAAATGACCAAAGATTTCGACACATTGAGACAAGAAGTTGCATCCCTCAAAGATCTGAGAAACACAGTAGAATCCCTCAGTAACAGAATGGAGCAAGCAAAAGAAAGGATTTCTGACATTGAAGACAAAGCTTTCGAACGCTCCCAAGCCCTCAAAGAAGAAGAGAAATGGAGAGCAAAAACAGACCACTCTCTCAGAGAGCTCTCCGATAATTTGAAGAAAACCAATATTCATCTTATAGGGATCCCCAAAAGTGACAAAGTGGCTTCACAAGGCACAGAGTCTCTTCTCCATGAGATTATGAAGGAGAACTTTCCAGACATGCCAAGAGATTCTAAAATTCAGATAGCAGTTTCAGAACTCCAGCACGACTCAACCCAAATAAGACATCCCCCGGACACATCATAATCAATTTCACTAAAGTTAATATGAAGGAGAAAATTCTGAAAGCTGCCAGATGACAGATTTTAGGAACTGTAGCTAAAGAACTTGAACTTGAAATTATTATTATTATTATTTTTTTTTTTGTAGAGACAGAGTTTCACTTTATTGCCCTTGGTAGAGTGCCGTGGTGTCACACAGCTCACAGCAACCTCCAACTCCTGGACTTAGGCGATTCTCCTGCCTCAGCCTCCCGAGGAGCTGGGACTACAGGCACCCGCCACAACGCCCGGCTATTTTTTTGTTGTAGTTTGGCCGGGGCTGGGTTTGAACCCACCACCCTCGGTATATGGGGCTGGCGCCCTGCTCACTGAGCCACAGGCGCCGCCCATGAACTTGAAATTATTAAAATTGGTCGGGTAGGGCGCCGGCCCCATATGCCGAGGGTTGCGGGTTCAAGCCCAGCCCCGGCCAAACTGCAACAAAAAAAAGTGGCCGGGTGTTGTGGCGGGCACCTGTAGTCCCCCCAGCTGCTTGGGAGGCTGAGGCAGGAGAATCGCGTAAACCCAAGAGTTGGAGGTTGCTGTGAGCCGTGTGACGCCAGAGCACTCTACCCAGGGCCGTACAGTGAGACTCTGTCTCTACAAAAAAAAAAAAAAAAAAAAAATTGGTCGGGTAGTCGGCGCCTGTGGCTCAGTGAGTAGGGCGCCGGCCCCATATGCCAAGGGTGGCGGGTTCAAACCCAGCCCCGGCCAAACTGCAACAAAAAAATAGCCGGGCGTTGTGGCAGGCGCCTGTAGTCCCAGCTACTCGGGAGGCTGAGGCAAGAGAATCGCCTAAGCCCAGGAGTTAGAGGTTGCTGTGAGCCGTGTGACGCCACGGCACTCTACCCGAGGGCGGTACAGTGAGACCCTGTCTCTAAAAAAAAAAAAAAAAAAAACTCGGTCGGGTAATGGGACCAAGATGGGCAGCATGTAGTTTGCAAGCTGCTGTTGCTGTTTGGCATGCATATCCTGAATTATATATACACTTTTCTCATTCTTATTCTGGTTTGGCAAAGAGATTAGCTAACATTAATTTCTTACAAGACCTTGTTTTAATGATTGACGTTCTTGAAGAATTTTCACTACTTTCAACTGCATTACAGTCAGTATCAACTAACATTCAGAAAGCACAAAAATTGATCAAACGTACTGTAAGAGCTCTGGAAAAAAAATTTTTTTTTTTTTTTTGTGGTTTTTGGCTGGGGCTAGGTTTGAACCTGCCACTTCTGGCATATGGGACCGGCGCCCTACTCCTTGAGCCACAGGTGCCGCCCAAGAGCTCTGGAAAATTTAAAAATTGGTACTGGAAAGTATGAATCTCAAATTGAAGATTTGATTAAGTCAAAAGGGGTTAAAGATATCCCATTTAATAAAAATAAATTTAAATGCTCTTCATAGGAATCTGTTATTAGACAATATAATTCAGCTTATGAACTTATGCCTTTTATCTGACAGAAACCATGATGAAAGCATTTTTAATTACTTTGATTTGCTAGAACCTTCTACATGGCCTTATGAAGAAATAACTTCACCATGGACAGCTGGTGAAGAAAAATTATTTCACTTACGTGAACTTTTAAAACATGAAATTGATTTGAATGATTTTTGGGACTTTGTAAATAATAATATTAAATCAAACAATGTTTCAATTCCTATAAGTATCCAAAAAGCTAAAAAAATAGCACTATTGTAATCGATAATGCTAAAGCTGAAAGAGGTTTCAGTTTAATGAACATAATTTGTACAGGGGTAAGAAACAGTTTAATAATCACGTATCAGATTTAATGACAATAAATTTATTGGGGAAAGAGCAGATTGGGATGCAACTCCATTTGTAAAATCTTGGTCAAATTGCAACCATAGGTTGGCTACAGACACAAGAGTTGGGCAAAAATCAACAAAAGCCTACTGTGAGAATCAGTTGGCTATCTGGAACTTACAATAAAGAATATTACATATGTTTTTATGAGCTGTAAAGGGTGTACTATGTATCTTTTATATACATAAGGGATTTTTTTTTTGAGGGGGGAAGCCAGTTGCTATTTAAAAGGCATTTTCTAGAGATGAAGTTGATGATTGGTTTTAGGAACTATAATTTTTTAAAGATGGACCCATGTCTGCTAGAGTGGGTCATAATATGCCAAGAATTTCTGTACAGAACATCCAACCATTTCTACTTTTGTACTATTTTACTTTAAGGATGCAAAAAAATAATGTGACTCAGATCTAAGTTTCTAAGCCCTGAAGGTTATGTCAAATAAAAAAAATGGAATAAAAACTGTAAGCCTTTTTGCTCTTTTTCTTTCTCGGTTCCATATTTGTACTATCTCATAAAGTAGCAACTAGCTACATGTTACTAATCAGCTCAGTAAGACAAACTTTTAAATAGAACTGAAACTGTAAAATATTCTTCTGTTTAACTCAACTTATAGTGTGCCTATCAAAACTAGTGTTATTTCTAAATTACACATAAACATTACTGAATGAGTCCATGTCAACAGAGGGGTTCAATACAAATTATTTTTTCTATGAAATGATATACTATAGCTTGTTTATCTGAATATTTTATGCAGACAGCAGGAATTACAGTATGTAAATTATAACTGGTAATTAAATTGAAATACTTATGTTAATTATGATTAAATTATTTTTCTAGTTTACACGTGAATACAAACATTTTTAAATTTAAAATGAAGGCATACTGAAAAAGAAGTGGAAATTCAGAAGCTAGTACAACTGGAACAGTAAACAAAGACTGGAAGAAGGTATGTTGAGATTTCACAATGCAGTTTACTGTAGCAAAGCAAAACAAGCTGTTATTTAAGAAAAAATTAAAATGGGAGATAACAGACAGTTTCAGCAAATGCAAAATGAATTGAATGAGAATTACCTTTCAAAGGCCAAAGATAATGAAATTTAGTCACCTGAAATCCACATTAAATATCCAACAAAAAAATTCTTTAACAATCCTAAAAAGATCTAAGTTTGTAAATTTGGGCAGATACAAAACAGTTTGGAAGTGGGCATGCCTATAATCCCAGCACCCTGGGAGGCCCAGGAGGGTGAATTGCTTGAGCTCACGAGTTTGAAACTAGCATGAGCAAAAGCAAGACCCTGACTCTATTAAAAATAGAAAAACTTAGGCAAGAGGATTGTGTGAGCCCAAGAGTTAGAGGTCGCTGTGAGCTATGATGCCACAGCACAATACCCAGGGTAACAGCTTGAGACTCTGTCTTGAAAAAAGGAAAAACAACAACAAAAAGTTTGGATCCTTGCATGAAAGAGAACTAATTTTTGAAAGATAAATGATGAAATAAATCACTTTAGTTATAGAAATTGTTAGAAAATTATAGTAAAAGCATAAAACAGATACTTCATAAAAAAGTCAGTTAAGCATGGGCGGCGCCTGTGGCTCAAGGGGTAGGGCGCCGGTCCCATATGCCGGAGGTGGCGGGTTCAAACCCAGCCCCGGCCAAAAAAAAAAAAAAGAAAAAGTCAGTTAAGCATCAAACAATTCCTTTGTTTTGTTTTAGAAACAGAGTCTCACTTTCTTACCCTTGGTAGAGTGCTGTGGTGTTATAGCTCACAGCAACCTCCAGCTCCTGGGCTTAGGTGATTCTCTTGCCTCAGCCTCCTGAGTAGCTGGGACTAGAGGTGCCCACCACAATGCCCGGCTACCAACTAATATTCTAATTACATTTTGTCTTATAGAACTTAAACATTATGAAGAAATAATATCAGGTCATGGCCTAAAGAGTCAAGTTTATGCAGCTACTTTTCGTGTCTTTTTTTTTTTTTTTTTTTGTAGAGACAGAGTCTCACTTTATTGTCCTCAGTAGAGTGCCGTAGCATCACACTGCTCACAGCAACCTCCAACTCCTGCGCTTCGGCGATTCTCTGGCCTCAGCCTCCCTGGGACTACAGACACCAGCCTCAATGCCTGGCTATTTTTTTTTTTGTTGCAGTTTGGCCGGGGCTGGGTTTGGACCTGCCACCCTTGGCATATGGGGCCAGTGCCCTACCCACTGAGCCACAGGTGCTGCTGCCTATGCAGCTATTTTTTAATCGTTTACATATATAACAGTTTTAGCTAGATGAGGAAAAAATTGTTTTCTGTCATTAAATGGCATTCTACTTAGGTTAAGTCAAAAATGAGATTTCACTGGAATTTTAAAATGAACCTGATACTTCTTGGCAGGATGTCGTGGCTCATGCCTGTAATCTTAGCCTTTTGGGAGGCTGAGGTGGGAGGACTATTACTCCAGGATTTCAACACCAGCCTGGTCAACATAGTGACAACCTATCTTTATAAAAAATAGAAAAGCTAGTAGTGCACGCCTGCAGTCACAGCTACTTTGAGTCAGCAGGATTGCTTGAGTCCAGGAGTTCAGTGTTGCAGTATACTTTGGTGAGACTACTGCACTCCATCCCAGGCAGCAGTGCAAGACCTTGTGTTAAAAATAAGAGGAACCTGATTTTTCTCATATGTGATTTCACTGCATGATAGGGTACAATTATGTAGTCATTATTTAGGTGTAAACAGTGTGAATCAACACCAGCTAATAAGATTGTTGAAAAAAAACACAATGTAGTATACTCGACCAGTTGGTGGGATTACCAGAGCATTCTTGAAAATTTTACTGTTATCTCCAGTTCACGATTTTCTAGCAACAACAGGAATGCTAGCCAAATACATAATAATCAAAAACCAAATAATAGCCGTTTGACTCTTTCTCCTCATTATCACCTAGCATATGAATGATCTAAATTTGAAGATCCAAGGCTAGGAAAAAGCTTAATTGTGCCCTGCCTATACCTGGACTAGAGTTTATATGTTTATAACCAAACTTCTAAAAATAAAAATCGGAATAATTTTACCTATTTTTCTAATGAATCAATATACATGAGATTTCTGTGTTCTGTAAATTTACTGTATTCTATAAATTTACTGCAAAAACCACAAGAAAATATTTATTTATTTATATAAAGTCACTCAGTTGACCAGGCTAGAATGCCATAGTGTCAGCCTGGCTGACAGAAACCTCAAACTCCTAAATTCAAGCAATCCTCCTCCCTCAGCCTCCTAAGTAGCTGGGACTATAGGCGTCTGCCACAACACCTGGCTAGTTTCTCTATTTTCAGTAGAGACAGGGTCTCACTCTTGCTCAGGCTGGTGTCAAACTCCTGAGCTCAAAGGATCCTCCTGCCTCAGCCTCCCCAAGTGGTAAGATTACAGGTGTAAGCCACGTGCCTGGCCCTCACATTTTTTCATATAAAGTATTGTATCGGTACTATGCCATAGCCTTTCGTCGTGAACACCTATTTCTTTTTTTTCTTTTTCTTTTTTTTTTTTTGCAGTTTTGGCTGGGGCTGGGGTTGAACCCACCACCTGCGGCATATCGTGCCAGCGCCCTACTCCTTTGAGCCACAGGCGCTGCCCAAACACCTATTTCTTAATGACATGGGTTTTCCTGGACCAGCAATTTGAAGGGGAGTCATGGATGGTGGGAGGCCTCCAGCGTTCCTTCTAGGCTTCAAACCTTTCAAAGGCCTCTTGTTGCTGTCACAGAGACCAGTGATTCTGGTGGGTATGGATTTTCTGACAGTTATTGTGTGTGTATGTGTGTAGTCCTGTTCTCTGGTTCTCTGATCCAAGCTGAATCTGAAAGTTTCTATCGCTAGCTTTGTGTTCCCCAGATCCTTCAGCAGGTACAAACAAAGGACAGAATTCCTGTACTTCTAGCTGAGCCTTTTTAACCTGCAAGGACTGTTTTTGCTGCACCTTCCTGAAATGGGCTACTGTAGATACTCTTCCTGAAATGGGCTACTCTAGATACTCTTGTGTTTTTCTCTCTGTATTCCAACCTGACTTCTGCTGAAGCTCAGCTTGCCACAGCCCTGTCCTTACTCAGTTGTTAGATTTATGGGTTAAAGATTTTGCATCTTTATCCTGATGTGGTGGCTCACACCTGTAATCCTAGCACTCTGGGAGGCTGAGGCAAGTGGACTGCTTGAACTCAAGAGTTCAAGACCAGCATGAGCGAGAGTGAGACCCCCATCTCTCCTAAAAATAGAAAAACTGAGCAAGAGGATTCCTTGAGCCCAAGAGTTGGAGGTAGCTGTGAGCTACGATGATGCCACAGTACTCTACCCAAGGCAACAGAGTGAGACTTTGTCTCAGAAAAAAAGAAAGAAAGAAAAAAATTAGCCAGGAATTGTGGCAGCGGCTTGTAGTCCCGGCCACTCAGGAGGCTGAGGCAGGAGGGTCACTTGAACCCAGGAACTTGAGGTTGCTGTGGGCTAGGCTGATGCCACAGCAGCCAGTGGAGTGAGATGCTGCAAAATAAAAGATTTTACATTTTATTCATAATTTTAATTCCTTTTCCTTTGGATTCTGCGGATTTTTTTTTTCCTTTTTTTTTTTTATTGTTGGGTATTCATTGAGGGTACAATAAGCCAGGTTACACTGATTGCAATTGTTAGGTAAAGTCCCTCTGGCAATCATGTCTTGCTGGATTCTGCAGATTTTATGTCACCTACTCGCTGAAAAAAATTAGGATAATATTTTAAAAATCTGTTTTGTTTCTTATTATCTTATTTGCTGTCACAGAGGAAAAGGAAAAAGATACTAAGACTCTACCGATGTGTTCATACCAGACAGACACATCCAGTGTTATTCAGAAGCCAAATAAAATTGATTCTCACTTTTTAATTCAGAAGCTGCCTCCCCATACTCCTCAAAGTTCTTTCAACATTATTCTTCTCCGAGATACTAGAATTTGATGGAAATGGCTGTTTTGTATCTTTTTCATTTATTGTGCTAGGTACATGATGGACCATTTCAATCTGAATACCTGTATTGTTTAATTTTGGGAAAACTTATTTTATTACTTTTCAGATAATTTTTACATAATTTTCTCCTGTCCACTTTTTATCTTATCTTTCTGGAATTCAATTATGGACTGAATCTCTGTGTCCTATATTTCTCTACAATTTTTTTTTTTTCAAATTCTTGTGCTTATTTTTTCTGTTTCTGGGGGATTTCCTTGACTATATAACTTCTATTCTTTTAAAAGTTCAACTATCAAATTCTAATTTCTCAGAGATGTTTCTTTTCTGATTGTTTATTTTTCATTAAAATATGATGCTCAGGAGCGGCGCCTGTGGCTCAAAGGAGTAGGGCGCTGGCCCCATTCAAACCCAGCCTGGGCCAAAAACCCAAAAACTGCCCCCCCCCCCCCGAAAAAAAATATATATGATGCTCATGTTTTAATGTACCTTATCTTCTGAAAATTCTTAGTTTTTTCAAAAAAAATTTTTTTTGGGCATTGTTTCACTCAAGATCCTTTTTCTTGTTATCTTAAATTTGCCTTCCATGGCCTTTCTATTTGCTTCTTGAATGTTCTTTCATATTTAATCTGTTACCTGGAAAGCTTTACTGGGAGTCAGTAGGTAGAAAGGCAGGTATTTTCTTGGGGTATTCTATTTATCAGTCTGATACTGAGTCTTTAGTTTTTGTTTTTTCTGGTTTTTTTTTTTTTTTTTTTTGTAGAGACAGAGTCTCACTTCATGGCCCTCAGTAGAGTGCCGTGGCCTCACACAGCTCACAGCAACATCCAACTCCTGTGCTTAAGTGATTCTCTTGCCTCAGCCTCCCGAGTAGCTGGGACTACAGGCGCCCGCCACAATGCCCGGCTATTTTTTGGTTGCAGTTTGGCCAGGGCCGGGCTTGAACCTGCCACCCTCGGTATATGGGGCCGGCGCCTTACTGACTGAGCCACAGGCGCTGCCCTGTTTTTTTCATTTTTTGTTTTTTTTTTTTTGCTATTTTTTGCCGGGGCTGGGTTTGAACCCGCCACCTCTAGCATATGGGGCCAGTGCCCTACTCCTTTGAGCTACAGGTGCCCCCCTGAGTCTTTAGTTTGATGCTAAGTGGTTCTTCACAGGTTTCCTGGGTTCTCCTAGCTGATGTTTACATACGAGACAGAGAAAAGGGGCTGGAAGTGATAATGTTAAAAATAGACTTACAATCAGTTCTCTTTTCAGCTCTTGTTCTCACAGCTACCCATGATGTCCTGGGCCATGGGTGAATCCTTTTAACTTAATGCAGAGAATGTCTTATGAGTGGACATGTGGAGATGTGTGGGCAGAGGGATGTACAGTTGCTGTGCAATTGTATTTTTGTCATATGGCATCTTACCTCCATCTGTTGCATATAGTGTCGTAGTTAGTTCCTTGTGGGTCCTTTGAGCAAACTGGGTTGCTTCATCTGAAGCAAGTTACTATTTCTCCATCTACTTAGAGTGCTGTGGCATCACAGCTCACAGCAACTTCAAACTCTTGGGCTCAAGCAATTCTCTTGTCTCAGCCCCACAAGCAGCTGGGACTCCAGGTACCCGTCACAATGCCCGGCTATTTTTTTAGAGATTGGGACTTGCATATTCTCAGTCTGGCCTTGAACCTGTGAGCTCAGATAATCCACCCGCCTTGACCTCCCTATCTACTTTTTTTCCCAAAACTTTCTCAACTGTTTAATGGAGATAATACCGGGTAATATCAACTTTATAAAGTTATATGGATTAAATGAGTTTATGCACGTAATATACATGTAATAGCACAGCACTAGTATGAAGTGCTTATTCCATAAATGTTAGTTATTAGTGTTATACAACGTCAAAATATCTCAGACAGCCCTAGTCATATTCATTCCCTGGTTGATGGTACCAAAGAATATCTCTATTGCTGCCTTTGTGGACTCACTGACTTCTTCTATATTCATTTTAGCAAAGAAAGGGAGAGAAATGAATTCAGGCTTTACTTCTACCATTACAGTGTTTTAATTATTAGAGATTTGTGACAAATTGTAACATTTGGTAATCATAACTCATTATTTTTCTTTTTCAAGAATATCTTGATGTTTCATACATTTATTAATGAGTTTTGCAGTAATTTTGACTGATCTTTCCCAATCTGCTCTTCCCCCCAAAATAACATTGAAATTTAGATTGGAATTACACTTAAGTAATTTTCAAATATAGGGGGAAGTTATATCTTTATGAAACCAATTCTTCCATTTTAGGAAGCAAGATCAGCTTAACTTACAGGACTTTTCTGTTTTTTTTACAGTAAACATTTTCATTTTAAAAAATATAGTTCCTATACACTTATTCATTTAATTCTCATATATTTTATATTTTATATGTGGCTACTACAAAGGGGACATCATTTTATTCTTATAATTGGCCATTTCTTTATAGAAAGGTATTGATATTATGTTTTCCTCTAAGTGTCCGTATTTTTTTATTCAAATGGATTTCCTTTTTTTTTAATGGATTTTCTTGACAGTAATAAAGTTTCTTCTTTAAATAATGTTCATTTTACCTCCTCTTTCTAATATTTTTTCTATATTCTTTTCCTTATCTTATGACTTAAAGAACTTTATCCGTCAGTTGAATAGGAATGTCCTTAGTGTTATTATGTCTGATATTTGTTGTTGGTTGGATGTGTGACATACTTTAACAAGTGTCCGCTGACTCCTGCTTTGCTTTTGCTGCTTTGAGCAAGAGTATCAGAAAGAGCACATACACATACAACTCATATATACACTCACAAAAGGAAAACAGTTATTCGAGATTCTAATATCTGGGATCTTCATGGCTGACAATCAAGCTCTATCCTCAGAGGGAAAAAAACAGACTATTTTGTATTTGAAAGTGGCAGGACTCAAAGGCAGAAAGAGAAGGAAAGGAAAAGAAAGAGGTTTTAGAATTTGAAGTCATGTGCTACACAAACACAGTACCACTTCCAGAGTCATTTGCTTTTTACATAATTCTGTTTTATGGTTATACTAGCAGTGTGTGAAGACTATATCCTGTGATTTTTAAAAGTAATCTGGCATTATTTTATCTGTCAGTATACATTAACTTGAACACGTTGAACAGCCATTGCTATATCATGATAAGTTCAAAAGTTATTGAATAGATAGTACTGCCTGGTTCTGTACCAACTGGCCTTGACTATTTTACATCTTTGGGTTCTTTCATGTATGTTTTTCATAATTTTCACTTTCCAACTGTTATCTTTTCCTGCGTCTTTGACCAGGATTACTTCTAGTAAGCCTCCTCTGTCTCTACTAACCTGCTTTTGATCATTTTGGACTCAAGAACACAATAAACCTGTTTATGTAATTAAACCTAAAGAGTAAATATGCTATAACATAGGGTCTGAGTATTATGCGCAGGATTAATACAGATGATTTTTATGTAGCAAAAAAATTATTTTGGCTCCAGGGGGCTAATAAAAATTAATAATTCAAGTTAATTCATTTTGAATGAGTAGTGCATGTATATAGTGAAATATTTAAGAAATCCAATGGTTACACATTGAAAATTACTTTATTCCTATTAGTACCCGACATACTCCTTAGGGGTAACCACTTTCCTTATATGTTTCCAGATTGTCTATACATATACAACCATACACATGTATTTTCACAAGTGGTAGAATTTTATGTACACTGTTCTCAACTTTGATTTTTTTAGGTAAGAATTTATCTTAAAGATCATGGCATATGTCTATTTAAAGCTGCTTCATTTGAAGTTTTTTTATTGGCTGGGTGCAGTGGCTCACTCTTGTATTCCTAGCACTTTGGGAGGCTGAGGCAGGTATATTGTTTGAGCTCAGGAGTTTGAGATCAGCCTGAACAAGAGGAAGACCCCCCTCTCTACTAACAACAGAAAAATTAGCCAGGCATTATGGTGGGGCTGAGGCAAGAGGATTGCTTAAGCCCAAGAGTTTGAGGTCTGTGAGCTGTGATACCATGGCACTCTACCCAGAGTGATAGAATGAGACTGTTTCAAAAAATTTTTTTTATTCTTGAAGTGTTATACGTGTATACATACAAAAAAAGTATGAATTAGAAGTGTACAGTAACGATGATTTTTCACCAAATGAATATTCCTGTGTAATGAGAACCTAGATCAAAGCATTGAACACTACTAGCATCTCAGAAAGATCTCCTTGTATTCCCTTCCAGTCACAAATTGAATCACTATTTTTCAAACGTGCCCAGTATTGTAATTTCTAATAGGCAGTTTTGAACAATTGTAACTGTTTTTGTTGTATGACTGTGCCATAATTTATTTGAAAGTCCACTAATGGTGGACATCTAGGTATTTTCATTGTGTTTATTGTTACAAACAGTGCTGCTAGGAATATCCCTGTACATGTGCTATCTCAAACATTTGTAAGTACATCTGAAGGATAAATTCCTAGAACAGAGTATTGTACTAATTTTTTTTTTTTTTTTTGAGACAGAGTCTCACTATTTTGCCCTCAGTAGAGTGGTGTGGCGTCTCAGCTCACAGCAACCTGAAACTTTTGGGCTTAAATTCTCTTGCCTCAGCCTCCGAAGTAGCCCACTATGATGCCTGGCTATTTTGTTTGTTTGTTTTAGTTGTCATTGTTTTTTAGCATGCCCAGGCCAGTTTTGAACCTGCCAGCGCTGGTATATGTGGCTGGCGCCCTAACCACTGAGCCATAGGTGCTGAGCCACTGTACCAAAATTTTGATAGCTGTTGCCAAACTACATTTCTTTAAGGTTATTCAAATTTAAAATTCCACTAGCAGTTCTTTAAGATACTTCTTTCCTTATATCTTTGCTTGTACAGCATATTATTAAATTTATAGTTTTAGTTTGGATTTCTTTTATGCCTAAGCAGTTTCTTAGATTTTTAAGAGACACTGTATTACTTTTCTTGTGAACAGTCTGTTCATGTATTTTGCTTTTTGACTTAAAGTCCTAGGATGTTAAGAGCAAGAAGGGGCCCATTTCTTCATTTGACAAATACGGAAATTAATTCATGAAAAGTTAACTGTCAAGGTACGTATTTCAGATATATTAGTAGCTACCAGAATCATTATTTCTAGATAAATGGGGGCTATGTATGAATATAAAAAATGAGGCAAAAGTAAATTAAGGGATTGAGAAATTAGCTGATGTACCCTTGAAGATCTTAACTCATAGACTACAAAAACGGACATGTAGCCCAAGTATCCTCATTAAGGTTTTAACTCAAAGGCCACCATAATAAACTATGGCCTGAGAAGACCCACAAGAAACATTGTATTTTAAAAAGTTTTGAAATAGCTGGGCATTGTGGCGGGCTCCTGTAGTCCCAGCTGCTCCGGAAGGCTGAGGCAGGTTAATCGCGGAAGCCCAAAAGGTGGAGGTTGCTGTGAGTCCTGTGATGTCATGGCACTCTACCCAGGGCGGTAAAGTGAGACTCTGTCTCCACAAAAAAAAAGTTTTTTTTTTTTAGGCGGCACCTGTGGCTCAGTCGGTAGGGTGCCGGCCCCATATACCGAGGGTGGTGGGTTCAAACCTGGCCCCGGCTGAACTACAAAAACAAAAACAAACAAAAAAATAGCCGGGTGTTGTGGCGGGCACCCGTAGTCCCAGCTACTTGGGAGGCTGAGGCAAGAGAATCGCTTAAGCCCAAGAGTTCGAGGTTGCTGTGAGCTATGTGATGCCATGGCACTCTACCTAGGGCCATAAAGTGAAACTCTGTCTCTACAAAAAAAAACAACAATTCTTTTTTGCTTTGAACCTGACCAAGACAGGCTCAATTTTAAGAATAAAATGTTGAATTCTTATCAAGTAAATGGCTTAACCCTACCTATTCTCATCAGTTCCTATGTTGCAGAATATACATTAAAACTACTCAACCCAAGTAGTAATACCTGTTCAAAACCTTTTCTTAATTTGCCTCATTTGCAATTCTCCTAAGCTTTGCCCATAGTGGGGTAGAGGAGTCTTTCCTGATGCAGTAAGCTAGATGTATGTGGCTTATTGTGACTGGGCATATTGCTGTTGCTCTTCCGTTGGTGGGCTTTGATAATTTGGAGGTCTCACAGAGATTCTGCTGAGATCCCTGTTACACCGAGGAGCCAGGATGCTTAGTTAGCATGGTAATCCTGTGCACATGTGAGACTGCTTAAAGCCATCTTGCCTGTAATGACAAGATTCACACTGAATCTGAACTATTTCATAGGGTCACTTAACATAAATTTAGTTTTTTACTCCTAGGATTAAGAATGTTGAATTCTGATTGTATTATTTTGTCTTTTGGTTTAATTCTGGTATCATTGTCTCCTGTTCTTTTTACTTTTCATTCTAATGTCTTCTATATTGTTTTTCTCTAAGGGAGGTCTAGAGAAGACTGTAGGCCTTGATCTGACGAGCCCATCACTTCAGTTGGCCCTGAAGACTAATGACATTTTTAGAATGACATCCTTCCAACAAACTTGGCCTTGGGTCAACCTTACAAAAACTCGCCTGAGTATTATTTTTATATTCTCTAGAACTGACTTGACTATTTCCATCTGTTTGAATTGGGACTGTAGGCTATCAGGCCTATTATTAGCAACAGCCATATGTTAGTTAGGATACGGAGATGAAAGGTACAAAAACAATACTTTATCTGTTTGACTTTTTATAGGTAAGTTTCCCCTCCACTGGGATGGACATTTGCTTCTTATATGTTTTCTTATTACATTCATGCTCCTATCTTTCCAAATGGTATAGCTTCACCGAGGCTAATTGAGAACTGTAAGGGTAGTGGATTATCACTGAGAGGAACCTTTAATTATGGTTAAAAATGGCCGTTTCAGGGGGGATATTTGCTATATTCAGAGATAAATTTGATAATAAATTTTGAATTAGCCTAGGGACTTAAATCTTGGCTTCCCTGACTTATACCTACTAGTGTGTGTATTAGTATGCCCCTCAGGAATTAACGTCTGATTAGAAAACATGGACATAGGAAAGACAGAAAAGTCCAACGAACTTCAACCAAACATAATTCATCAGTAAATCCTGGACACCCACCCTCCCCAGCCTGTGATGGTGTTCTCATCTTCCTGTCTCCTTCCTGGCCAGGCTACAAAACATAAGTCACATTATCATATAATTGACACAGAAAAAGGATTTGCCAAAATTTACCACTTATTCATGACAAAAACTCTCTAAAACAATTGCAATAAAAACTAACTTAACATTATATTTGATGGTATAAAACTGAATGCTCTCTCTCTCAGATCAGGTAGAAGGCAAGGGTGTCCATTCTCATCACTCTTATTCAACACAGTGCTGATATTCCAGCCAGTGCATAGAAAAGGAAATAAAAGGTATATGGAAGGGATGGGCGGCACCTGTGGCTCAGTGAGTAGGGCGCCGGCCCCATATGCCGAGGGTGGCGGGTTCAAACCCAGCCCCGGCCAAACTGCAACAAAAAAAATAGCCGGGCGTTGTGGTGGGCGCCTGTAGTCCCAGCTACTCGGGAGGCTGAGGCAAGAGAATCGCTTAAGCCCAAGAGCTGGAGGTTGCTGTGAGCCGTGTGACGCCACGGCACTCTACCCGAGGGCGGTACAGTGAGACTCTGTCTCTACAAAAAAAAAAAAAAAAAAGGTATATGGAAGGGAAGAAACAAAATTTGTCCCTATTTACAGGTGACATATTGACTACCTAAAACATCCCAAAGAATCTACAGAAAAGCCATCTAAAACTAGTATGTAAATTCACTAAGGTTTCAAGACACAGATCAGTTTATAAAACTGAGCTCTACTGGGATAGACTCACAATAGTAAAAATAAATGATAAATAGTATTTATCATTGCTCCAACAAGTAAAAAAAAAAGGAAAGAAATGCTGAGATGTAAAGCTAACAAAACATACAGTATTTATATACTGATAAAAGTCACAGATGATAAGTAAACATGGATTAGAATACTCACAATGCTCAACATAGTAAACATGTCAATTCTCACTCAAATGAGATATGGATTTAATGAACTTCTAATAAAATCTCAGCAATATTTTTGTAGATTTAGACAAGAGTATTCTAAAATTTCATGGAAATGCAAATGAATTAGAATAGCTAAAACATTTTAAAAAGAGTAATCTACTTGATTTCAATATGTTATGTAGCTACAGTAATCAAGACTGTGGTATTGTGGGAAGATAAACATATATTAGTAAAACAATAGAAAACCCAAAAATGGACCCATACAAGTATGTCCATCTAATAGTTGAGAAAGTTGCAAAAACAGTTCAATAGAAGAAAGCCTTTTCAACAATATTGCTAGAGGAAGTAAATATTCATAGAAGGGGAAAACCCTAACTTCAACTGCACATCTTGTAAAATATCAACTCAAAATGGATGACGAACTGAAATGTAAAATGTAAAACTATAAATCTGTTAGAGAAAACAAAGGAGAAAAGTCTGGGATTGAAGGGTAGCAAAGTTCTTAGAGTTGGCACCAAAAGCATGATCAATAAAGGAAAAATGGATAAACAGGATTTCATCAAAATTAACATTTTTTCTGAGATACAATGTTGAGAGCATGAAAGATAAGCTATATCCTGTGAGAAAATGTTTACAAACCACATATGCAGCAAGGGACTAATACCTAGAATATATGAAGAGCTCTCAAACTCACCTGTAAGGAAACAGTCCAATTAGGAAAGGGCAAAAGATATGAAGTTACTTTTCAACACACAGGATATGCAAATAACAAGCACATGAAAAGATGGTTAGTATCATTTACCATTAGGGAAATAAAATTAAACCTACAATAAGAGATCACTGTACACTACACAGCCTGTGACTGTCCAATCTTGCTAGCAACATGTATTGAAAAGACTGTTTATGCCCATTGGATGGCTTTCGCACCCTTGTCAAAAATGAGTTGACTATTGATGTGTGGGTTTATATCTGGACTCAGGTCCGTTTCATTGACGTATACATCTGTCCTTGCGCTAGTACCAACCTGTCTTGATTATGATTGCTTTGTAATAAATTTTAAAAATGGTGAGTTCTGCTACTTTGATCTTTTACAAGATTGTCCTGGCTATTCTGGGTCCCTTTCAGTTCCATATGAATTTTAGAATCAGGTTGTCGTTATTTATGAAGGAGTCATTCTGATAGAGATCTCATTGAATCTGAATAAGTTTGAAGATTATTAAATCCTTTGATCCATGAACATGGGATGTTTTTCTAGTTATTTAGCTCTTTCATATCAATAATGTTTTGTGGTTTTTCAGAGTTTAGCGTAGCACTTCTTAAATTTATTCCTACATAGTTTTTTGATACTATAGTTTTCTTAATTTCATTTCTGGATTATTCATTGTCTGGGTTATTCAGAAAGACAATTGATTGTTGTATACTAATCTTGTATCCTACAGCCTCACTGAGCTTGTTTTTAAGTTTTAGTAGGTTTTTTTTTTTAGTGTATTCCCTAGTGTTCTATATACAAAATTGTCATCTGTGAGTAGAAAGGCTATAACCTTTAGTACATTGTTGAATAGAAGTACCAGAAGAGGACATCTTTATCTTGTTTCTAATCCTAGCAGGAAAGCATCTAGTCTTTCACCAGTAAGTATGATGGTAGCTGTTACTTTTTATAGACGTCCTTTATCAGATTCAAGAAGTACCCTTCTATTCCTAGTTTTTTTTTTTTTTTTTATTGTTGGGGATTCATTGAGGGTACAATAAGCCAGGTCTTCTATTCCTAGTTTTTGAGTATTTTTATCATGAAAGGTTGTTGGAGTTTGTTAGAGGTTTTATTGAGATCTATTAAGATGATTATGCAACTTTAATGTTTTATTTTAATGTTATACTGTATGAGATTAATTGATTTTTAGATGCCAAACCAATCTTGAATTCCTGGATGAAATCTCAGTTGGTCAAGGTGTATAATTCTTTTTTTTTTTTCCTATTTATTTATTTATTTGTCTGGGATTCATTGAGGGTACAGAGAATTAGGTTACACTGATTGCCATTGTTCGGCAAAATCCCTCTTGTAATTGTGTCCTGTCACCAAGAGGTGTGCCATACACTGTGACCCTCCCATCCCTTTCCCTTCTCCCCTCTCCCCATCCCTTATTCCCCTAACCCCACCTTGTATTAGATCATCCATCTACTGCCTTCATATTAGAGTTCAGTAGATTGGATTTTTTCTTCTCCATTCTTGTGATGCTTTACTAAGAAGAATGTGTTCTATCTCAATCCAGGTTAATACAAAAGATGTGAAGTTTCCATCTTTTTAAATGGCTGAATAGTATTCCATGGTATACTTACACCACAGCTTGTTAATCCATTCCTAGGTTGGTGGGCATTTAGGTTATTTCCACATTTTGGCAATTGTAAATTGAGCTGTGATAAACCATCTAGTGCAAATGTCCTTATGAAGAGGGTATAATTCTTTTTATAAACTGCTGGGTTCAGTTTTTTAGTGTTTTGTTGATTATTTTTATAACTACATTCAGATGAAATTATTTTTTTTTTCTTGTCACATCCTTTTCTAGTATAATAGTGTTTTCATAAAATGAATTGAGACTTGTTCCTGCCCTTCTGTTTTTTTTGGGAAGAGCTTGTGATGAACTGGTACTAATTTTTTGTGAGATGTTTGGTAGAATTCAACAGTGAAACTATCTGAAAGGACTAGCTTTGGTGTCACTGATTTTCTCTATTACTTTTCTCTTATTAATTTCTGCTCTACTCTTTATAATTTTTTCCTTCTCCTTGCTTCAGGCTTAGTTTGCTCTTCTTTTTCCAGAGATTTAGGATGGAAGCTTAGGTTATTGATTTTAGATTTTTTGTTTTTATTTTTGAAAATTATTTTTTAAATTGACAAAATAAAATTACATATATTCATAGTATACAATATGATGTTTTAAAATATGTGTATGTTGTAGAACAGCTAAATAAAGTAGATTAACATATGTATTACTTTATATATTTTTGCCTTTATTTGTTTTTGAGACAGTGTCTCAAGTTGTTGCCCTGGGTAGAGTGCTGTGGCATCACAGCTCACAGCAACATCAAACTCTTGGGCTTAAGTGATTCTCTGCATCTGCCTCCCAAGTAGCTGGGACTACAGGTGTCCGCCACAATACCTGGCTATTTTTTGTTGTTGTTGCAGTTGTCATTGTTGTTTTAGTTGGCCTGGGCCAGGTTCGAACCCACCAGCCTCCGTCTGTGTGGCTGGCGCCCTACCCACTGAGCTACCCACTTTTGTCTTTCCTCATACAGGCATATATCATTATAAATTTTCCCCTAAGCACAGAGATTTGTCTGCATCTCATTAGTTTTTGTGTGTAGTGTTCTGTTTCATTCACCTCAAAATATATATATATATATATATATATTTGAAACAGAGTCTTGCTATGTTGCCCTCCGTAGAGTGCTATGGCGTCACAGCTTACAGCAACCTCAAACTCTTGGGCTTAAGCAATTCTATTGCCTCACCCTCCCAAGTAGCTGGGACTATAGGCAACTGCCACAACGCTTGGCTATTTATGTTGTTGTTGTTGCAGTTGTCATTGTTGTTTAGCTAGCCCAGGTTGAGTTTGAACCTGCCAGCATCAGTGTATTTATTTGGCTTGCGCCATAACCACTTTGATACAGGTGCCGAGCCACCTCAAAATGTTTTTTATTCCTCTTCTGCTTTATTTTTTGACCCATTCGTTATTTAGGTACGTTATTTAATTTCCAAATATCTTTGAGTTTTCAAAATTCTTTTCTGCTATGAACTGCTAATTTCATTCCATGTCGTCAAAGAGCCTACTCTGTATTCTTTCTATTCTTTCAAATTTATTGTTTTATGGCATAGCATCTGGTCTATCTGGAGAATGTTTCATGTGAACTTGAGAAGAATGTATATTTTGTTGTAGGGTAGCATGTTCTATGGATGTTTGTAAGGCCTAGTTTATTGTGTTGTGTCTTGTGTTTCCTACTTGATCTGTTGTCTATATTGAAAGTGAAGTCTCCAACTATTCAGGCTTAGTTTATTATTATCTACTTACTTAATTTTGGTCAGTTTTTGTATTAATATCACATATTTTGATCCTCTTATTAAATGCACATATGTTTACAATTGGAATATTTCCTGATGAATTGATCCTTTTATCATTATAAAAAGACCCTTTTAATTTCCAATAACAGTTTTTGTTTTAAAGTTCATTTCATCTGATATTAGTATAGCCACTTCAACTCTCTTGTGGTTACTATTTGCATGACGTATCTTTTTCCATCCTTTTACTTTTAATCTATTTGCATCTTTGAATCTATGTGAGTCTCCTCAAGACAGTCTATACTTGGATCATGTTTTTTTTTTTTTTCTTAATCTAGTCTGATAATCTCTGCCTTTTAATTGAACCATTTGATCTATTCACATTTGATGTCATTATTGATAGATTTACTTTTACTGTTTTACTTTTTGCTTTCCATATGTGTCATGTCTTTTGGTTCCTCAATTCCTCCTTTATTTCTGTCTTTTGCATTGTGTCAATATTTTCAAAGGCACCATTTTAACTTAATAATTTTTTCACTGTTTTTTGAGTTAAAGTGTGCTGTAAGGTTTTTTATGTACATCTTATCAGAATCAGCTTTAGGTTTTTAGTAGCTTAATTTCAGTGATATTTAGCAATATTACTCCATATAATTTTGTTCCTTCTTTCCCCTTTCTGTGGTTTTATTGCCTTTATTTCACTTTCACTTTTGAAAGCTTTTTTTTGAATCTTGGGTTTTTTTTTTCCTTTGAACTCCTAATATATTATCCCACTGCTTTCTCATCTCTATTTATTTATTTATTTTTGCTAAGAAGTCAGCTGTTAATCTTACTGGTGTTCTGTTGTACGTGAGCAGTCTTTGTTCTGTTGCTGCTTTCATGATTTTCTCCTGTATTTGACTTTCAGCGACTTTTACTCACATGTGTCTGTTTTGGCTCTCTTCCTTCTTGGAGGAAGGAAGCTCTCTTCCTTCTTGGAGTTCATTGAGCTTCTTATGTGTGTAGATTGTTGCTTTTCAATAAATTTAGTAAGTTTTCAGCCATTATTTCTTTGAATATTTTTTCTACTCCTTTCTCTCCTCTCCTCCGAGTCTCTATTATGTATACTTGGTGCAAATAATGGTGTCCCACATTTCTCTGGGCTCTCCATTTTTCTTCATTCTTCTGTTTGTTCTTTGGCTTGCATACTTTCTATTGGTCTATCTTCAAATTATTTCCTCTTACAGTTCAAATCTACTTTTGAGCCCTTCTAATGAGTTTTTTTTTTTTTTTTTTTTTTTAATTCATTCATTGTACCTTTCAATTCCAAAATTTCCATTTGGTTATTTTCTATAATTTCTATCTCTTTATAGTTATTCTGTATTTGGTGCAACATTGTCTTTATACTTTCTCCTTTATTTAAACATATTTTCATTTAGGTTCATGAACTATACATGATGGGTAATTTTGAAGTCTTTTTCTTATATGATAATTCTATTCTCAGAGGCAGTTTTGGTTGCCTGCTCTTTTCCTGATGAGTCATACCTTTCTGTTTTTCTGTTTGCCTTGCATTTTGTTGTTGGGAACTGGACATTTTAGGTGATATATTGTAGCAAATTTGTACATAGGTATTCCCATTCCTTCAGGACTTGTTATTGCTCATTTATTTATTTAGTAACTGTTGCCATTTGTAACCATCATAGTAAATCCAATGACTAAAACTATTAATATCCTCAGTGAGGGGCAGATAACTATCACGTGCCTCTAGATGTGATAGTCTAAAACACTTCTATGTTATTTATAATATCTGGTATCTTAATGTATAACCTCTGCATTTATTTCATGAGGAAATGTCTGCGAAACCAAAATTGGGGAGTATTGTATAAAATAACTGCGTTTGGTCTTCAAAAACATCAGTAACATAAGGGCAGGCTAAAAAACTATTTCAAATTAAAGAATAAAAACATAATATGCATATATGTGGATATAAATTTTGATATTTGACAAATGTGATAAGGACTGCATTATAGAATTTATCAATGTTAAATTCACAGATTTTGATAACAGTGGTATGATTAGATCAAAGAAAATCATGGTTCCTGGTAAATATACAATGAAATATTAAGGGAGAAGAGGCATGATAGATGCAACCCACTCTCCAGTGATTCAGAAGAAAAAAATGTGTACATATGTTGTTGTATGTATAAACAGAGAATATGATAAAACAAATGTTATTCTTGAAATTTTTCTGTAAGTATGAAATCATATCATATCTTGCTTCTGCTTAGAACTTTTTTACTCTCCTTCAGCTCATAGGAAGAAATATTAGTTATACCTGCCTTACATTCCTCCCCAGTTGCTCTGTAGTAAATCAATTTTGACAACTATTCTAACATGTAGATTATTATTAAAGGGGTTGGATAGGTATAACCTTCTAAAAGATCATTACAATTATACCTACCTACTGTGTTACCAGTTCCTTTCATGAAATAATCCAGTTCTAATACTTTTGGTTTTCCACAGTGTTTCCAAACCTCTTGTGATCTATCAAAAGTTGAAGTATTAGTTTTGTTCAGCGGCCAGACATGGGAGAATTATATTAATCTGATCTAGTGAACTGTGGTCCTCCAAATAGCTGGATGGAAGTTTTGCAAATTATGTGTGTTCACAATATGTAATAATAGCACCAAAAACTACTGTCATCTATTTACAAATAAAGGCAGATGCATTTTGCCTGAAAGGAAGAATGTCTATCTTCTAAAGTAATTATGACAGCTTGCTCTAATGAGACAAGCAGCTTTTTGAACGAACCAACTATAGAAATGAACCATCTCCTCTGGCCTTCTTTTCCTTATGGGCTAATCTTTCATATTCTTTCAGAATCAAATGCTCTTTTTCTTTGCTCTCCTAACTCCCAGGCAACAACTATGACACCATATTCCTACAAGCCATTTTCTTCCCTGAAGAATATTGTTTTGGAATAAATGCCTACAGATATATTTCTTATTTCATCAGAAAGTGTAAGACTATTCCAGTTGCCACATCTTAAAATCAAAGTGTTTAATTCAAACCAGATATGGTGCATTGTCCTAGAATTGCATTAGAAGTATTTGTGCTTTACTGAAGCATAATAAAATTTGTTGCTATATATACAAGACCTCTTCTGCCCATGTTGAATATACTCTTTAAATAAATTAGAAGCTTGTGCTAGTTAGGTTGGATATAGCAATCCTGATACTTTCCCTGTTTTAGATTTATAAGTATCAGATAATTACTTTTTATTTATTATTATTTTTTTTTTTTTGTAGAGATAGAGTTTCACTTTATTGCCCTCAGTAGAGTGCCGTGGCATCACACAGCTCACAGAAACCTCCAACTCCTGGGCTTAGGCGATTCTCCTGCCTCTGCCTCCCTAGTAGCTGGGACTATAGGCGCCCGCCACAACGCCCGGCTATTTTTTTTTGTTGTTGCAGTTTGGCCGGGGCTGGGTTTGAACCCGCCACCCTCCGTATATGGGGCCGGCACCCTGCTCACTGAGCCACAGGCACCTGTTGCCCTAGGTAGAGTGCTGTGGTATCTCACAGCAACATCAAACTCTTGGGTTTAAGCGATTCTCTTGCCTCAGCCTCCAAAGTAGCTGGGAGTACAAGTGCCCGCCACAAAGCCCCGCTATTTGTTTTTTTTTTTTTTTTTGCAGTTGTCAATTGTTGTTTTAGCTGGCCTGGGCTGTGTTCTAACCCACCAGCCTTCCTGTATGTGGTCCGTGCCCTGCCTAGTGAGCCCCAGATAATTATTCTTAACAGGTTTGAAACTTATCGATACATTTAACTTGCCTCTTGGTAGCATACTCTGATTAAGAACCAGGTCTTCAGAGTCAAATGTTGCAAAGCAGCTAATATTCAGTTAATGGTTCTGTAAGTAAGCATTCAATAAAAAGAGTAAGACAGTCAATGGAGAACTGATGAAAACAAAAGTTGAAGCCCAGGCTTTTTACATACTGACTTGAAAGAAAAATATCAGAAGTTCGATATCAGCCAATGTAGTTCTAGAAATCTATTTTGATATCACTTAGGACAAGTCTAAGAGAATTAAATTAATGGAGTTATCAAACCCAATGATGGGCTGTCTTCAAAATCTTAACTCATAAGGCAAAATAATGGATTCACAGCCAAAATATGACATTAAAAAATTCCTCAAACACTGTAGGATAAAATAAGAAAAATGTCCTACATACAAAAAGAATATTTTCCTATAGTTAAAAATCTTCATTTTCAACCTTGAACCACTCAGCAAATAACTCTGCTTCTTCCAGTTCTAACCAGTTCTCCATTTCACAAAAAATGGCTGTAAAATCCCCCAACCCAATGTGTTCTTAACTAAATAAGATTAGAGATTCCTAAGTTTTGCCTATTTTTTTTTCCTAAGCTAAATAAACTTGGCTTTGTGGGACTATAGGCATGTCTGTAATCTTCTGTTGATGGGCTTCAAAGGATTTTCTTATAAACATATAGTCCAGCTACCGTGAAAAAACCTACCATTAATATTTAAGTAGGTTTCCTATACCAAACATGTTTTGCTTAGTGGGTTTGATGTGGCTTTTAATCATCCAATATAGCTTTTCCATTTTTTGAAAAATATACTTATAGAAATGTTAGGTAAACATTTACAATGAAGATAAAACACCCTTGCATGGGTGGAGAACCTGCAGCCTTGGGGCCACATGTGGACTTCTGGATCCTCGAAATTTTATAGAATAAATCCTTTTAAGAAAGGGACTTGTTCTATGAAGCTTGGATTTGCTGAAGAAGCTGCACTTCAAGATCTGGAGGGCCACGTGGCTTTGAGGCCTCAGGTTCCCCACCCCTGCCAGAATCCTTGCAGGGTGCATACCAAAATTGAAGCATTCTATTCCTTCATCATTAGACATTTACATGTTTTCTAGTTTTTTTGCTTGTTTGTTTTTTAGAGACAGAGTCTCAGTTTGTTGCTCTCGGTAGAGTGCCGTGGCGTCACAGCTCACAGCAACCTCCAGCTCTTGGGCTTAGGTGATTGTCTTGCCTCAGCTTCCCGAGTGGCTGGGTCTACAGGCGCCCACCACAACGTCCAACTATTTTTTTGTTGCAGTTTGGCCGGAGCCGGGTTTGAACCCACTACCCTCAGTATATGGGGCTGGCACCCTGCTCACTCACTCACAGCCACAGGCGCAGCCCTGTTTTCCAGTTTTTGCTATTATAAACAAGCCTGTGATAGTATCTCAGTATAAATCTGTGAAACTACAATTGAATGTTATGAGCATTTTTTGCCTCTAGCCACCTACCACTTATTTGTTTTCCAAAGGTTTTGCCCATTAAATTTTACCTTCAACTAATTAAGTATTCCAGCAAGATGAAGTGGCTCATTTCTGGAAGGCCCAACCGGGTGAATAGCTTGAGCTCACAAGTTCAAAACCTGCCTCAGCAAAAGCGAGACCATGTCTCTACTAAAAATAGAAAAACTGAGGCAAGAGGATTGCTTGAGCCCAAGAGTTGGAGGTTGTTGTGAGCTATGATGCCATGGCACTCTTCTCAGGGCAACAGCTGGAGACAAAAAAAAAAAAAAATTAAATATTCCATTAAACTCTGAGCAGCACATTAGAAGAATCTTTTAAATACAAGTTTTGTCTACATATTTAAAGTTTTAGAAATATTTCATTTATATACAGTTTTTGAAGAACTCACCAGTGAGGTCTCTCATTCTCAGTTGACCTACATAATTCCCAAACTTAGTAGGTGGAAAAGCAACTGAAGTCATAAAGCACTTGGTGGAAATTCAGGAAATATCAAATAATTACTATAGGCATTGGCAATCAGGTAGTTTGCACATAGGGGAAAAACAGGTATTTAAAGAATTTTCTCACTTCAGGGTTTTTTTGTTTTTTGTTTTTTGTTTTTTGAGACAGTCTTATTTTGTCGCCCTGGGTAGAGTGCCACGGCATCACATCTCACAGCAACCTCCAACTCTTGGGCTTAAATGATTCTCTTGCCTCAGCCAGAACTTGCTGTAGCTAGTGCCAGCTACAAGTGCCCACTACAACACCCCAGCTATTTTTTTGTTGCAATTCTCATTGCTGTTTTAGTTGGCTGGGGCCAGTTCCAACCGGCCACCCTCAGTGAATGGGGCCAGTGCTTTACCCACTGAGCCACAGGGGCCGCCCAGTTCAGTTCTTTTTAAAAAATGTATTGGCAACTGCTGATGTATTTTATGTTTAAAAGCTTTATTCTATTTTAATAGGATATGCTGGAAAAGTACAGGCAGTCCCCAGGTTACAGGTGACCTGACTTATGGTGTTCTGTACTTACAAATCGGCCCCCAAGGCTCCCCATAAGGATAGTTTACAATTAATTATTAAATTAATAATTCTGGAACTAGTTTCTTCTGCACATGTAAACAAACACACTTGGCATAAGCAGTTGGTTGGCACAGCATCTTTATACTAGCCGTTAGTCTCATTTATATAGACACTTTTGTGCACTATCACTTTCATCTTAACTTTTTAAATTCAATTTTGCGAATTTGTGTTTATCCTTAAGACTATGCTTCCAAAGCAAAAGTCCACTGTAAGTCTAAGCGAGCCTACAGTACACACAAAAAAGTGATTACAATGGAAACAAAAGTGGAAATAATTAAGCATTTGGAGAAAGGCCAGGCACTATTATTCACTGGGAAAGTATTAGGCTTCAGTCACTCAACTATTGGAACAATTATTATTATAACGGATAAAATGAGAAAAATGGAACATATGAAAGGCAGTGCGCCAATGAAAGCATCAGTTATTACTAAGCAATGTAGTGGATTAATTATTGAAATGGAAAGGTGATTATTGATTTGGTTAGAAGATCAAAATAAGTGTAATTTCCTGTTAGCCTAGTGTTGATACAACATTAGGTCAGTGTTAACTTTTAATAATGTAAATTTTTCTTATCTCTTAGCTAAAGTTTTTGTATGAGTTTATGTTCTCTTTGCTTCAATTAAAACGAGGAACACAAAGATTTCTGTAACTTATTTTTATGGTACGGGGTGTTATTATTTACCATCTATGAGCCATTATTATGATTACTGTATATGCGCTGTTCATTAGAAATCAGAGTTACTTAAATATCTGACCTAAAGGCGTTCTCCGGAATGTATTTCTTGGGCGGCGCCTGTGGCTCAGTGAGTAGGGCGCCGGCCCCATATGCCGAGGGTGGCGGGTTCAAACCCAGCCCCTGCCAAACTGCAACCAAAAAATAGCCAGGTGTTGTGGCGGGCGCCTGTAGTCCCAGCTGCTTGGGAGGCTGAGGCAAGAGGATCGCGTAAGCCCAGGAGTTAGAGGTTGCTGTGAGCCGTGTGACGCCACGGCACTCTACCGGAGGGCGGTACAGTGAGGCTCTGTCTCTACAGAAAAAAAAAAAAAAAGAATCTCTTTTGTAACCTGGAGTCCACCTGTATATTTTAATATCACTGGTGTACGGTTTGGTGATGAAGTCAGGGAGGCTTTGGCTCCCTGTCGATTGGATCCTGGATTCTACCTTCACTAGCTTTCTGCAGGCCCAGCAGAATTTTTTCCCTCAAGTATATTAATACTTGCTGAGGCTGGGAGACAGAACCTGGGGAAAGAAGGGAATAATGTAAGGACGTTTCAGATAGTTTGGATCTTAGAATTCAGATATGGGTCCACATAGTAACCTTCCTCAAAAATAAATAAAACAGAGAAGTGAGTTCCCACCACCAGCCTTCAGGGCTAAAACAGAAAAATCAGTGAGCTTTGCTACCACTGCCGTACCAAAAGCAACTCAAGACCCTCCTCCACAGGCTCCCCCGCCTTCCCTGCGCGGCTCTAGCCAACCCGACCTCGCCTCCCGCCTGCTGCGCGGAGCTGCGTCGGCTCGGCGGGACGCATGCGCCTTCCCTCGGGGTGCTTTCCGTCCCTTTCCGCCCGGGCGCTGGGCGGTCTCGGGGCCGACCCGGACTACCCTTCCCACCATCCCGCGCGGGGCGGAGGCAGGCCCGGAGTGTGCCAGGGAGGCCCCCGGGGGTAGCGGGCCAGTGAGGGCAGCGCCTCCTTTTGAAGCGGTTTTGCGTCTGTCGGCTGGTGGCGTCGGTGCTCACGCAGGGGCGGGTCGCGGTAGCGCCAGGCTGTGCAGGGCGGGAAGGGCAGTCGTGGCGGCGACGGCGGGAGGGACAACAGCGACGGCGGCGGCGGTGGCGGCGGGGACGGCGCTGGTGCTGTCAGTTAGGCCGTCGGAGCAATGGGAGACCCGGGGCCGGAGGTGAGTCCTCGAGCGTCGGGCCTGGCGTTCTCACGGTCGGACCACGAAGGGTTTTGTGTTTTCTCCGTCCTGAGGCCCGCTCCTCGGCCGCGGGACGATACCTCCGGGGCGTCTCGGGCCGGGCCCAGCTTTCGGGCCTGGTGCGCGTCTGAGCCCGGAGCCAGCGGCAACAATGGCCGCCCGGCGGCCCCCGGCCCCCCGCACGGACCCCTGGTTGTCGCTGCTGTGCCAGGGGCAGCGACATTTTAAGACAGCATTGCCCTTGAGTAACGAGCCTGCACCCCTCCGCCTCCTGGAGCAGGTAGGGGAATTCTGAGAGGCTGGGGACTTTCTCTCAACGTTGGGTCTCTGCAGCCCCACGTACGCCGTGGCATATCGGACCCCATCTAGTTGTGTTCTTGTGGGGTCTGCGTGAAATTGTGGTGGGTTAGTTTTCCTTGAGAGCCCTTTGTTTTAATCGTTCCTTTTGGAAAAGGTCTCTTCCCACAAGTACGCGGCTGAATAGATAAGCATGTTTTGGCTTATTTTTGTAGATAATAGAATCTGTCCCTCCAGCTGGGCCTGAGGCATCTGAATCAACAACGGATGAAAACGAAGATGACATTCAGTTTGTTAGTGTAAGTAGCAACTGAGAATCGGTTTTTCCCAGAGTCAAAGACTATGGTAAGCCATTATGTGTTATACCTCACCTGGTGGTCCATCATTCAGCAAGTATTTGTGAATGTCCGATCCGTACTAGACAGACACTGTGGAGCAGGGCACAGGTCGGGCAATTCACCCAAAGAGGTATCTGAGCCACCACCGTAGCCATCACAAAGAGGTTGCCCGCAGGTACGTGTTGTGCACATAATCACGCCTCTCCTGCTTCATTTAGAGCCATTTTATACTGAAGACAAAATTCTGGTCTCTGAGTCTCTGTTTTGAATTGGGGCAAGGGTATCTTCTAAAAGGTGACATAGGAAAGGGTTGCTGTTGATAAGGAAGTAGGAAATAAGGGTTGTAGGAACACAAGATCTTAGTGTTCTGTAGCTTCACAACATGAAAGCAACTAGGTTGAAGATTCCACTGACCTCTGAGATCATTATGATTAGGCCTGGTACAATAGTTGATGCTCTTAATGAGGAATTGTGTATCACTAAGAACATGTATGTTTTTGTTTTTTTCTCCTGCTTTATTAAGTGCAGACAGGCAGATTCCTGGCCCCACTCCAGACCTACTGAATAGGAATTTCAAAGTGGGGGTTAGGAATCTTCATTTTGGAACAAATGTGGATTCATGTGGATCTGTGGACACTTTTTGCATAGTATTGATTTCAAAATGAAAGGGAGCGTTGTGATATATTTTGAGATTATTTTTATCCATAACTGGTAAAGTTTTGGAGACTCTGCTTAAAGTGGTATATTTGTTAGCTAGAGAATATTGTAGTAAGTTGTAGTTGGTTTTAAAGTTGTATAATTTTTCTTTGAGTGTCCATCTGATGTGGATTTGTGGGGTTTCTACAACTGTGTGAAAATGATTATTAAACAAAATTAAACCCAACAGTAGAGTTAACATGGTGATCCATCATTGTATGGTATTTTAATGGATTTGTCTAGAAGCCCTTCACAGATTGTTTTCTTGGCTTTCTAACCCCATTGCCAGTGTATATTCAATTATGTCTTCTTTATTTTTAGTTTTTAAGTAAATGTGGTGGAGGGTGGAGATGAATTGTATCTTCCTTCACTGTGGACTGAAGTATGTTTGATAACAGGGTTCTGTAGCTCTTTAGGACAAATATTTCAGGTTCTCCCTGAAGCTTTGTATGTTTGTGAACAGAGTGTCTGTAGATTATGTTTCACAGAAATGGGAGTAGGAATGACCCACTTCCTTATGAACAATGGTCCGTCCTTTGGGAAACACAGGTAGAATCTCTTAATATTTGAAAAATGTTTTGTTGAAGAATTGCAGTGTAGCTTGTGACTGGTGAATATAGGCTTAGAAATAGGTTTAAAAGTAGTCTTCTCATTTAAATTTTATTTTAAATGTAGAGAAACAATTCTGTCTTTGCATGAAAAATAAGGAATGTTAAATCAGTGTCTATTCCAGTCGATACAACCTCTTATATTTATCCCTGTTTCCAAATAAATGTTCAAAGATATGATGGCTCCAAATGGAGAAGTGAATTTACATGCTTTAAATGCAATTACAAGAAGAAACCTGTTAAACATTTTCTTTGCCTTTAGTTGGTACCACTTAAATGACAATGGTAGCTTAATTCTATTTTAAAATACCTTCAGAGACAGAATCTTCTTTAACCTAGTCCTACAGCGTGACTCCTCCAGGTAATGCCTTTTCGGTAAAAATGAAAAACAGTTCTATTCTTGAGTTCTTCTTGCGTACAAAAAGAGCATTATGATGTCATTTCTTGATTTACTCTGGTTTGGATATCTTAATTCTTAATAATCTGAATTTCCTTCCTTTAATCCACATGATGGTATAGCAGTTTGATTTACAAAATACAGAACCTGAACCAAAGACTCTGTAAAGGAATGATAATAGATGTGAAGATGCAAAAATGAGCCCTTTTATTTAAATTTTATTGAAACATATAGATAAGTACATGATTCACAAGCGTATTGTTTACTCAGTTTTTTCAAAGTCAATGCACCTGAGTAAACAGCATCAAAATCAAGAAAGAATGTTACCGTAACAAAAACTGTTCATTTAGGTCTGTTACATTTTCTGTTTAGTTTAGTAAAATCGAGCCTTTAGTCAACTATCATCTTTATGTCTTTATTTTTTTGAGACAGAGTCTGGCTTCATAAGTCACACAACCTCTAACTCTTGGGCTTATTCTCTTGCCTTAGCCTCCTGGTTAGCTGAGACTATAGGCGTCCACCAAAATGCCCAGCTATTTTTAGAGACAGGGTCTCGCTCTGGCTCAGGCTGGTCTCGAACCTGTGAGCCCACACTTGCCTCAGCCTCCCAGAGTGCTGGGATTATAGATGTGAGCTACTGCGCTGGCCTTTATGTCTTTTTTTTTTTCTGGGGCCTTGCATTTTATTTTTATTTATTTATTTATTTTTTTATTGTTGGGGATTCATTGAGGGTACAATAAGCCAGGTTACACTGATTGCAATTGTTAGGTAAAGTCCCTCTTGCAATCATGTCTTGCTCCCATAAAGTGTGACACACACCAAGGCCCCTGGCCTTTATGTCTTTATTTGAAACTGCAGATATTTTATCTGATTTACTTCCAAAAAGCTGTTTTACTTAATAGTCGATGATGTGATTATACATAGTACTAGTCTAGACATAAAGCCAAGATTATTGACACAATGTGGAATCATTGAAAATGTGAGAGTAGTCAAGACATGAAAATAGAATTTCATAAACAACTTCAGGAGCATGTAAGTAGAGTATTAATACTACAGCTGCAGTAGAAGGAAGCTAGAGAAAAAATGAGAGTCTCCTTTCACTGTATGTCCTGGGGCTATAATTTGTGCACTAAATAAAAATAGTAATGAGGCTCACAATATGAAAAGCCATGAGTTAAGTACCTTAGAGCTACTAAGATTAATTGGAAATAAATCCTACCCTTGTATCAGTATATTGATATGGATGGTGAGATAGGAGATGAGAAATGTGCAAGTAGTTCTTATAGATAGTATAAAGTTCTTTTTTTTTTTTTTTTTTTTTTTTGTAGAGACAGAGTCTCACTTTATGGCCCTCGGTAGAGTGCCGTGGCCTCACACAGCTCACAGCAACCTCCAACTCCTGGGGCTTAAGCGATTCTCCTGCCTCAGCCTCCCGAGTAGCTGGGACTACAGGCGCCCGCCACAACGCCCAGCTACCTTTTTGGTTGCAGTTTGGCCGGGGCCGGGTTTGAACCCGCCACCCTCGGTATATGGGGCCGGCGCCCTACCAACTGAGCCACAGGCGCCGCCCCATATAAAGTTCTTTTATAAAAAGTCCATATGTTAGAAAAAAGGACATGAAACTTGATTATTTTGGTATAAGTAGTACGTATTCTTACGTATTTAAGAGGGTATTTTGAACAAAAGAAAATTAGGAAAGTGAGAAAACGAATGATTATTTATTGTAATTCTGGAAAATAAGGTGTTTTTTAAGTGGAGAGAGAATATGTGAGAAGGTATAGATCTTTAATGCTGTACTAAAATTTAAGTATAAAGCAGGCATTTTTGAATCATTTGAAACTTTTGAGCTGGGTGGGACTGAAGAAGTAAACAATGTCCCTAACTTTCCTAGCTAGGAAAAAATGTGAATTATTTAGAGTTTTGGATTTATGCTCAAATCCATCTTCTGTGTTTGTATTGGCATATGATATCTCTTTGTTGCTAGTAGGAAATTGGTATTTTGGCTTTGAGAAGTGGTTTTCTAATAACAGGAATGAAAGCTTTTGGTTTCATTAAAAAAATCTATTTTTTAAACTTAGAATATTAATTCAACTGCATTTCTGCACTGTCTTGCTGTGCTTGTGCTTGTGGCTCTGGCCTTAAATTGTGTAGCATTAGGAGTGGCATTCTTTGATTTTTGTTATTGGTACAAGAAGGGGTGAGAATGATGGTTTACTAGTTGATGGATAGAGCATATTGACATAAAATACCTTGTAGTTGGAGGATCACGTGTATTTCCATTTAGTAAAGATATAAGTAGTAATTATAAATATTCGTTGTGTATTTGTTTGCATTATATAAACATTGCTTCTTTTGAGGATTTGGTAACTTTTAGCCAACATTAAGAAATATTCAGAGGTGAGAGCAATAGCAGGTAGTCCTTTTTATCTTATTGAAGGAAGAAAAAATGTGTTCTCTCATAAACTTAGATAATAAACATGGATTATAAAATAGTATTTATTTTTTTGTAGTTTTTGGCCTGGCTGGGTTTGAACCTGCCACCTCTGGTGTATGGGGCTCGCGCCCTACTCCTTTGAGCCATGGGTGCCGCCCAAAATAGTATTTATTCTTTGAACTACCTCAGAATTATAGTGACCACACAGCCAATTGTGTTTTTAGAGATCCAGGTGTGTATCAGTCAGTTTTCTCATCTGTTAGATGGGATAATAGTAATAATTCATATCTTACTATGTAAAGCAATTGTGAGGATTAAAAGAAATAATGTACGTGAAAAGCTTAGCACAACGCATAATAGAGAGCTAATTATTAATAGTAAAATAAACGGCATGCTACATCTTTTAATTCCTTGAATTCATTATGCTGAAAGTTTTTCCATATCAACTGTGAATATTAGAAAAAGTACACACTATTTATGTAAGTAATCTTTTCCTTGGAGGTACTTTTCTTATTTTTCCACTTAAGTCTGTTTGCCTTTTTGGTGATAATCTAATATGGTTCCCCTTCTCATCCTACCACTCTATCACTTAAAATCTCAGTAGTTATTTTTTGAATGAATATTCTTAATGTTTTTTCTCAGTGTTAGATTTTCTATCCTGATTCTTTTTTATTCTTCTCTTAGTGTGAATCATGTGAAATTGTTCTTTTGAAGTTCAAAAATGGTTGTTTATCAGTCTAGTGGTAAATTTTTGATAGTTTTATCTCATCTTCCCATGTTCCTGCCCTTTCTACAGCTGCTTTTTAATCCTATTTGTGGCCATTTTCCTTATCATTCTGTTTTTTCCTCCATGTTTTACTTTTTGATTTATGTCCTGTCACCTTCCTTAATCTCCCTCTTTTCTTACCTACTCTGTTTATGGGGACTCTGCTCCTGCCTTTGTCCATTTCTGGTTACCTATGGGCTTTCTTGGTTTTCTATTTCTGTGGGCCTATTCCTTAATACACATTTCTTTTTTTTTTTTTTTTTGTAGAGACAGAGTCTCACTTTATGGCCCTCGGTAGAGTGCCGTGGCCACACACAGCTCACAGCAACCTCCAATTCCTGGGCTTAAGCGATTCTCTTGCCTCAGCCTCCCGAGTAGCTGGGACCACAGGCGCCCGCCACAATGCCCGGCTATTTTTTGGTTGCAGTTTGGCCGGGGCCGCGTTTGAACCCGCCACCCTCGGTATATGGGGCCGGCGCCTTACCTACTGAGCCACAGGCACCGCCCAATACACATTTCTTAAAGAGAGTAAACTGAGGTGATTATATCAGTGTGAAAGCTGTTTCATTTTTATCTACTTTACCTTCTTGTATTAAGCGTAGGATTGTGACAATCTTACACCTAGGGGTAAGTTTTAGTCTTAAAATAGGCAGCTCAGCTTTATGTGGGCAGAATATCTGTTGCCCTTTTCCTTTCTTTTTATTTTCATCTTTACAGCTTGAGCAAAACTCTTAATTCCTTTATTGCAGATTCCTGCCCAGAAGTTTGCCCTCTGTTTTTCTTTTTTTTGTCTGAGACAGAGTCTCACTATGTTGCCCTTGGGTAGAGTGCTATGGCGTCATAGCTCACATCAACCTCAAACTCTTGGACTTAAGCGATTCTCCTTCCTCAGTCTCCCAAGTAGCTGGGACGACAGGCTATTTTTTGTTGCAGTTGTCATTGTTTAGCTGACCTGGGCTGGGTTCAAACCTGCCGTCCTCAGTGTTTGTCGCTGTGCTATGTTTGCTGAGCCTTGCCCTCTGGTTTTATCTTGGTGTCTGGATCACTACTCCCAAAGGATAGCAGCTCCCTTATTGGATGGAAGTCCTAGCGGAAAGAAGGGGATCATTAACTAGATCTTAGCTTCTGTTCCTTACAGTCATCCTTCCTTAAGAAATCTTTCCCTCGGCTACATTTCTTCTCCTGTGTTCCTTTCTTTCCATTTCCAAAATACTAGATTGCTCAAAATAATAATTTTTTTTTTTTTGAGACCAGGTCTCACTTTGCACCCTCAGTAGAGTGCTGTGGTGTCCTAGGTCATAGCAACATCAAACTCTTGGGCTCAAGTGATTCTCTTGCCTCAGCCTCCCAAGCAGCTGGGACTGCAAGCATACACCATGACACCCAGATTTTTTTTTTTAAGAGATGGCATGTCACTCTGGTCTCGAGCTCCTGAGCTCAAGCAATCAACTGGCCTTGGCCTCCCAGAGTGCTAGGATTACAGGCTTGAGCTACCACAAGAATCATCCTTGCTAATGGCCTTTTCTACCTCATTCTCTATTTGATTTTTTAGAGCCTTGCTTCTATGCACCTTACTTTGTTGAAAATTTCTCTCTCAAAAGCATTTTGAAATGTCTGGTTGCCAAATTCAGTGGCATTTTCTTGGGGCTCCATGTTTTTTGGTCACATTTGGCATTGACAACTTCTGTTGAGGCAATATTGTAGTTAACCAGTTCTAGAGTTTAGTCTTCTAAGGGAACAAATCCCTCATCTTTATTTCCAGGTATATTCATACTCCCAGATTAAAGGCCTGCATTTCCAGCTGTCTAGTGGATAACCTTCTGTGCACCACTGGTACTTAAACCTCATTATGTGTAAAAGAATATCAGCTTTGTTGCTGTATTCCAAATTTATACTAATGGTATTAGTATTCTACTAGTCATTGGAGCTTAAAACCTCTGAGACCACTGTGGCTTTTAGGTTTTATTGTTTTTCAGTAGCCAGTGCTTTTTAGTTTTCCATTTTACCCATATTCTCTTGAATATATATTACCATACACTTCTTGCCATCACTAAGTTGTCTGTCTTGATGAGTTAGTTACATAGCTTTTCCCACTCTCCATACTGTGCTGTGTGATTAATCTTCTTGAAGCACAGCTCTCATAATGTTACTCTCATCTTAGTATTATTGATTGATTTGCTTTTTCCTGTTAAGTAAAATCTAGGATTTTAAGCATGGCATTCAAGAAAATAAGCATGAATAGATGGAAAGAAATAATGGGTTTGATTATTGACTCTATAGGGGTAGAAGGTGAAGCAGACTGTTAGTCAGACTATCCTTGCTGAAAAAAAATTGGATCATAATATCCGTATCCTTGTAGCGCTATTCCTGTATTAATTTTCCTTTCCAAGCCATTGATAGGGCTGTAATATTCTACACGGGTTTAAATTCTTCCTTTTAGGCCTTATCGTTCCTTTTGTATTCTGAATATTTTTATTTATTTATTTTTTTGTTACTGTCTAAATCTTCCTTTTCAGAGGAATTATTGCCAATCTCAACCAAAATATATATATTGTTTTAAATGCTAGTTTGGTTTAAATAGCTGTTTATGACTTGTAAATTTGTTCATTTCTTTTATAGGAAGGACCATTAAGACCTGTTCTTGAATACATTGATCTGGTCAGCAGTGATGATGATGAGCCTAGCACCTCTCATAGTGATGTAAGTACATTAATTTGATTTGCATTTCTTGTGTCAGTTAACAGATACTTCTTAAAAGAGTTATCAAATCAGGGTGGCGCCTGTGACTCAGTGAGTAGGGTGCTGGCCCCATATACCGAGGGTGGCGGGTTCGAACCTGGCCCCAGCCAAACTTTAACAAAAAGATAGCCAAAGATAGGCGTTGTGGCGGGCGCCTGTAGTCCCAGTTACTTGGGAGGCTGAGGCAAGAGAATCACCTAAGCCTAAGAGCTGGATGTTGTTGTGAGCTATGATGCCACAGCACTCTACTGAGGGTGACAAAGACTCTGTCTCAAAAAAAAAAAAAGAGTTATCAAATAATGATGACTGTGTTTATGAGCTATAGTGCTTTAGAGAGTGTCCCATTTCTGTTAGAACGGGCCGTCATAGGTAGTCCAGGGTTCCTTTGCTCAGAACATCTCCTACTTTCAGTTTTGTTCTTTGAGTGTGTGAAAAGATAACATGACTCTGGGACCTGTTAAGCCTTAAAGGTAATATCTGATAAAAGGGAAATGGAATAAAAACTGCAAGCTTTTTGGCTCCTCTTTCCTTTTTCCTTTCCTATACTCTGCTCAGGTACCCTATAGAACTGGATCCTTTGAATCCAGAACCATGTGACCACAGAAAATTTATTTTATCTTGGAGGAACCTGTAATGATCCTTTAGGAAATGGAATGTGGGGAAGGGTTTATTATATGTGCTATATTACTTTTAGTCATCATCCCTTTAGGGTTTATTATATATGCTATATTACTTTAGTCATCATCCCTTTAAACTCCTCTTTCATCACACACATTTGGAGTTATCTCAGTGGACTGGTTGTGGGTTTGACCCTTAACCCCAAAACTCCCTTACTTTGAGAATTGAACTAGTTAAGCCCTTTATAGCAATCTTGCTTTTTATTTATCTTTGCCTTAGCCCAGACTTCTTCTGATGGGCTGTTGTCTTGTTGGATTAAAGAACACCTGGCTCTTGTTCCGGTGGCTAGAGAGCTTCTTGCTCTATGATGTAGTGGATTGAGACTTGGACATGGAATCAAAATATTTGGGTTTGAGTCTCAGCTTTAATCTTTACTAATTCTGTGACTTTGGATTAATTAATTAACCTTTTAATCTCAGTGATACCTACCTCACAGGGTTGTTGTGAGGATGAATGAAGTAACAAATATGTAAGCTTCTTAACTAGAAACTGTGAAGTAGGACTGTAAATTAGAAAGTTTTGTTATTCATGGAGAGTGAATGACAGAGTTTTTAAAGGGACTTAAATGAGTTTTAGATATTTTTTCCTCTTAGTGGAATTTTCCTTAAGTTCTCTCTGCCATTACTAGCTTATACTTGTTGATATACATATAATGAATGGAATTAGTTTTTCTTTTATTAATTGTTATCAGTGGTTTTACCACCTTTTCTTATCCTAGCACAAGACCAAGCAGCAGGCCAGGATAGCACTACTTGAACTGAGCTTGTTTTTACTTTTCTCTTTTTTCATAAACATAGTCTCAAAGACTAATACCAGTAGTTGATGTTTGGGTTTTTGGGGTAATAAAGCTTGTGAATTTGACTTCTTGATTCCTTTGCTGACCTTTAGTGGATTACATCTTTCACTGTTAATTATAATAATTTAAAAATTGAGTTCTACTTACTGGACATGCATCTCTGCACTTGAAAGTTAACATATTAAAAGCATATTTTTTTTCTTCCTTGGTTTTCTTGTTCATGTGGATAACCCAGAGAATGCCTGAATCTAAGGTGCCATCCTCTGAGAGTCATCGCCCAGAAATGTGCTCTAGCTGCAATGTTCCTCTTATCATTGGAGACAGCAGCTCCTCCTCTGGGAGTTGCTCCAGCAGTCCACAAAGGATAGTTTCTCAACCGTCCTCTGTTGAGAATCCATTGGAGAACCAGAAAAATGATCAAAATAATTCAGATATTAAAATTTCTGAGACAGAGACACTTAAATCATCACAAAATTATCAGACACTGCATTCATCTCCACTTTTGGTCCCCCAGGAAACTCTGACCTCTTCTGAGGTCAAGGAGGATTTACCTGTAGAATCTTCTTCAGCTACACAGAATGGACAAGATGCCATCCTCTATCTCCAGACACAGGTAGCTGAGATGTCTCGAGTGATACGTGATCTGCAGTCCAGGAGCTGTTTTAGATTTCATCATTCTAGGCCAAGTGAGAACTCCTCCATTCCTTGGGACATCTCCACCTCTAAGGAAGAAAATTTATCCACAGTTGAAGAAGAAACAGATTGCAAATCTCCATCAGCTGATGACAAAGGGCAGCCAGCTGATCCCAGCCAATCTAGTTTCACAGGTCTTTTGAAGAGAATGGAACAAAGAGGTGTCATAAAGAGAGTAACACTACAATCTGAAACAGAATCATGTGAAGGGAAGCCTGAGTGTGTGACCTCTAAAAAACGATTAGTTCCTCCACTGCATCCTCTTCTGAGGATTGCCACCACTGAGGTTTT
Source organism: Nycticebus coucang (assembly GCF_027406575.1). Lineage (NCBI taxonomy): Eukaryota > Metazoa > Chordata > Mammalia > Primates > Lorisidae > Nycticebus > Nycticebus coucang. The sequence goes on along the minus strand of NC_069788.1, from coordinate 23,223,412 downwards.
TAAAGATCCTGCTGATTGCCATCCTTCTTCCTTCATGGGACACAGGGTATATCCTGTGGCCAAGGATACATCTCCTTTTCAACCAAATCCACCAGCTGAGGGCCCCATTGTAGAAGCGTTAGAGCACAGCAAAAGAGGAAATACAACCTCACCTCTGGATGCTACCTCAAAAGAAATGGAAGTCATGGGTTGTAGGTTTTACCATGCTGCCTCCATTGCAGCTCGGGCTGCTAGCTACATGGCCTATATGACTCAATATCAGCGTAAACTCTGGGAAGACATGGAAGATCTGGTCCATGACCCAGAGTTTGATCGTGGAAAAGCAAGATGTATAATATCTGATGGTATGGATGCAGGCCTTTGGCAGCTTTGTACTACTAGGGACATAATGGACTCTGTAGTTAGAGTTATGGCCATGGCAGTAGACTACAGAAGGCAAGCCTGGCTCCGACTTACATCTCTCACTAAGAAAACCCAGGAGAAGATCTCTCATTTGCCCTTTGATGGTTCTTCCCTTTTTGGACAAGATGTAAAAGCTGTTATTGCAGAAGAAAACAGTATAAAAGAAAATGACTATAAAGATCACAATAAATATTATAACCAGCATCGTTATTTTTATAGTCATGACCAGAAAGCACATTATCATAATAGAGGATACTCCAGAGGGGATTGGTACAAACCTCGAAACCACCCTTATAGATACAGAAAGAAGGGAGAGTCTCCAGAACGCCATGGGTACAAGAATTGATAACCTGTTCAAGTTCAGCAGACTAGTCATCCAAGATCCTAACTATTTACTTGTTCATTCACAAACAGGATCTACAGGTAGGAAGTTACCTCAAAAACTAAATGCATGTCTGGAGTGACCACAGCTGACATTTGAATTCTAGACTTCTGGAATGAAGTATATGAATAATAGAGTTATTCTTTATTGGCCAAGTGGGCGGTGGAGACTTTCTTGTAAGGAAAGTTGGACAAAGGTTTGTTCATTATTTCTGGTCCGAATAAGTCCAGAGGAAGGCACTCAGGAATCTGAATCCTCTTGTGTTTAAAGAAAAATACATAAATTTGTTCCTCAGGAAAATCTCATTGGTAAACTGAGGAGTGACAGCTTATGGATCTAGAAATAACCTACTATTTACATCTCTTTACTAAAACCAGAAGTAAATCCTTCATTTTAGGTCATCATTGCTTCCTTGTTTGGGCTTCAGCTTGACAGATCTTCACAAAATGACAAATCTTGAATGTTAATAATCTCTTTACATCAAGATATCAGTTCACAGGAGTTCACAGTACTCTCAAGCTCTGTAAGACTTCATAATTGGCCATGAAGCTTTGTGTCAATTGGACTTCAAATCAAATTTTGCCAAATACTGTTTGCTTCCACTTGGAATGGCTAGATGTCACAGGTCTATTGTGGACACCAGATGGAAAAAAACTTTCCAATGTTTCTGTAGAAATTTTCACAACAGCTATCTTCATCAACACTCTGATGGGCCACATACCATCACCACTCATAAAGCTACATGTGAGAGAATACTTTATTGTAATCAATCCTAATAGTCTTTGATCTATCAAGCTCTCACCTCAACAAGCTAAGAGACCCAGTAATGGTTGTCTCACGCTATAACCTAGGCCTTTCACCAAGATGGCCTTCTTAAACCCACCTTCTTAAACAGTTGTTTTGAGCTTGATAATACATCACACTCTAAATAAAAGAAAGGTATGCACATCAGTACCCTGGAAATAAAGGATGCTGTTCACATCATTCAGGCATGCAAATCTGAAGTAGCAAGAATTCCAAACATGCCTGACAATCTGGTCCCCTTAATTGTCATAAATAGGGTGCCATCATTCTAGATTTTATCTAGAAGTCCTTAAGGTTTAAAGCATATCTGTGGATGTGTTGAAGAGAACAAGCCACAAAGTCTGTTTCTGGATGTCTGTTTCAGTGATGAAATTAATTTTTGAAAGGCTGAAATCAAAACTTCTGTGACATGTTCCTGGTTAATTGGTCATTTAATCTAGTCAGACTCTTCACCATAAGAGACGGCTTTGGCTCCCACTTGGTCCCAGTAATAATTTTCCGCCATACTGGAACTGGCAGCAGATACCTCAGTCATACGTCCTACAGTATCTTCTCTTTAATCTCGAGGTAGTGGCTGTGTGGTGTATTAGCACTTAGATCCTCATCTTTATAGCATGACTTTAGGAATGGAGAAAATGTCAATTTGGAGGGGTCTAAATATAACACCTAGTATTTGCTTGGCAGCCAAAAAAATTGTTTTTTAATTGACATAATTCTGTAACTTCTGCCCTTTTTATCTGCTTGATTAAAGTGTTTTAGTACTCTGTTAGTATAATATGGCACTATTTTAGAGTTTATGTGGTTTCTGTTCTTGCTATGGTTCTTCTACAGTGGTGATTGACATTTTCCCTGGTGCCCCGCTTTTTAATAGTTTATTAGAAGCTTGTTTCTCCTTCCTATCATAACCATATGAGGCATCATTTTTTTAAAATTTACTCTTCTTCCTCTCCCTACTTTTGCTGTAGAGGTTGAAGGCGCAAATTTCCCTCCTTGGAAACAGTTCTTTTATTTTGTCAGATAATTTCAGGGTACCATATTGGTCATATTTGTCCTATTTGGAGAATGAATCTGAAATATTCTTAATTAAGGAGATAATTTCACAAATTTTGCAAAGTCATTGCTAGAATTAATATTTACCTTATTTTTTCTGTGTTTTCCACAAAGTTTTATTTCTACTTCTTTAAGTCCATGCCCATGCTCTACAAATGTCTTTCAAACTTAACTGTGGAAGAGTATCAGTTCCCTGAAAAGAGCAAAGGCCTGAGAAATCAGACATAGATTTTTGTAGCTCATCAGGAGTATGTACCAATCAAGCAAGTTTCATGTGCCCTTGACATTGGTACTATTGTTTTCTTCTGTGAAAGGATCAGCCAGTAGAGAACTCAATAGATAGAAAGACCCTGAAAATGTTTTGTTTTACACCTAAGTGTTCTTGACCAGCTAGGGCCACTTCCAACTCTTCCTGCTTTTCCATTTCTTCTCTTTTCCTTCCCTGAATTTAGGTACTAAGTCACAATCCTGATGATTTTTGAAATACCCTTATTCTTCAAAAATTAAACAAAAATAAGTGATGCTCAAAGACATGATTCTCTGAAACTACTTTGATACATCCACTTAACGTGTTCCTTTAAATTGTTGTTAAAAACTGAGTACCTTTACCATTTATAATACAGTAGTATTAGCTGTATTCACATTGTTGTGTAGTTCCTCAAATATTTCTAAGACAGCGTTACTATATTCTCTTTTCCTCTTGTGACATTTATGTTGCTCAATAATGAAGCAAACATAACATTGCTTAACTATACTAATTGATATGTCCAAGTATCTCCAGAGAATTCATTTTTTCCTAAAAGTAAAAAGATACTGGAAAATCATCAAATTGGTGACCAAGTAGTTAGTGTCTGGAAGAATTTGGCAGATGAGTAGGGAGGGGGGCAGAATGCAGTGGAGAGGGAGCAGGTTTTACTAGAAACAATATCTTAACATGTTTATTTTTTAAACATGTTTCTCTGTATATTAAAATCTTTCTCTGCATACTTGAATGATGATGGTGTTATAAAAGTGAAAGTGGAGACTTGGTCTAGGAACATAACCCCTATAGAGTATGGAACTCATAATTAGATAATAAATATTCATATTTTGTCTGCCACAGGCAGAGGCTGCAGCAGAATTCTTTATTAGGCCACTCTCTGATATTTAAATACCTTTAGGTTTTCTCAGAGGCCTTGGAATAGTCAAAAGTTTAATGATTAGGTATTTTCAAAAGGCATGTGTCTAATAACCTTTTCTCTTCGAAATGTTATTTCTTGTCTAAACATAGAATGTATGTTGGGAAATATGATTTCTTGTAGTTACTAATTATTGGGAAATAGATTTCATTGTTATATGAAGTGCCTTTTAAAATTTCTTATTTTTGTTTAAAACTTAAATTTGATGTCTTGCATATATTATGTTATTTATGTGAATTCTGTACTGTAATTTAATCTTGTAGTTTGTTACTTTATCATCTGTAGTATTGCACTATCTAAATGTACTCCTTCTGAATGTTAACTTGTTTATAGCACTGTTGATTTATTTCAGAAGGCTGTAGAGTATACCTCCCTCCCTCTTATTTAATTGACTTCACAGTAGCTCTTTTTAGTTATTAGTAATTAGCCTAGTTTTCTGTGCATTAAAGCAGCCTTTTTTTCTCTCTGTATATAGGTTTTCTGACTGAGTCACTTGTCTCTAACCTTGTTCTTAGCCATGGGAGCACAACTTATATTTGATAAGTAGATGTGTTTACTTGGTTAGAAGAAACAAGGACATTAAAAAATAAAGCAGTATATTTGCTGACACTTTATCTTTTTTTGTAAAGGCTGACAGTCCTTATCAATATAATTACATTTAAACTTTTTTTGTTAAACTGGTAGCTTCTTTATCAGTATAATTCCACTTATTAGCCCTCAAAATGACATTTCGAGGGGTGCATAAACCTGGCTACTTGGATACTATTTAGTACTCTTTATTACTACTACACTAATAATTTACTGAATGAACCTAAGTGACCTGATTGATAATGTCCTTAAGGACCTGATACATCCAGGAAAACCTCTCAGGTACTGTAAACAAGGAGGTTGAAAAAGACATTTTCCAGAATCCCTTCTAATGTCGATGAACATAGAGTTCGTTGACATTCATTATTCTTGAAGATATAATGTAATGACTGGGATCCTGTTGAAGATCTGAAATTATGGATTAGATCTTTGTAGACACAGTTTAAAGATCGCAATAACAGAAAACTTTTTTTTTAATATGAGGCATATTTTGTCCAAGTCTTGCACTACTTAGGTTTTATTGTCTTTTAAAATTTACCATTCTATACTTAATGTTAGTGGCTGGTAGTCTGAAAATTGATGTTCACACCTGTATGCATCTTGTGCATGTTGTTCAATTGGCCAGATTTTCTATATGGTTTTTTTGTTAGTGAATACACAAACCGATTAGTTTTCATTTTTTGCTAAAGAAAATATATAGGTGGGAGTTATCAGTACTGATGACATTACTGTATTGAATGCAAACCTTTTCTGTTATTTTTCGATACAAGGAGTTTTATAAATCATTAAAAATACTCTTTTATGGACTTCCCCTTCCTGGATGAATGGTGATAATATTGTTTTATTAAATCTTTCTTTATAGTGGGGTGTAAGAGATTAAAAATCTTCTAATTAGTGGGATATTTTTGTACTTCATTGTCTTTCATTTGCTTTATTTTATTGTAATGAGAACTTTTTTTAGTGTTTTTTACCATTATGATGTCTTATTACTGGAAATTTTATTTACTTTGGGTGAGGTGTATCTGGAATTGATCAGTCCAACTGTGTCTCTTTTGATGTTATTAGCATATCAGTTATTTTATTCGTTACATTAATCTTTTCTTTCCCTTTATCCATCATCTCTTTCTAAAAGGACGTCTGATCTTCCCCTTGATCACTTTGATGTAGATTGTATTTTTTATTCTACCAGTGTATACTAGCCGGGATTTTGGTGTGGTTTTGTATTTGTATATTTAAATGCCATGTTTTAAGCATTATTGTAAGAGCTTTTCTAGTTTTCCTTAATGTTCTTTTTGAAAAAATATATAGCCAGTTCAGTCTCTCAAACTATACCTTCATCAGTTTTTAATGTCTTATTCAGTGGCTGTTGAACTTTGATTAATTTTTAGTGTTTTATTTAATGGCAGTAGCATTTTCTCATTTGTTCATATTCTTCACACAAATGTATTATTACATATAGTTTATGGTTAGATGCGTCTTATAAAATTTTGAAGCCCATCACCATAGACTTACCTATAGTACAGCTCTAATAATAGTGTATCTTAAATTTAGCCATCTGTAGGTTTTAAGGGCTTTAGCTTTACTGGTTTTGTTGAAATAACTAATAATCTTTCAGATAGTCTGTTGGATTTTCTAAGGACTTGTCAAGAGTTCACCGAGTTCTCAGGTTGTCTGTACTTTTCTTCTAGGTGGAGATCTTTCAGGTTGTATTGTTTTCTAGTATTCTGAATTTATTTAAAATTTTGTTGGTTTTGAATATAAACGTTTTGTATTTGGTAATATTTTTAAAAATTGTATTTTGACCGTTAATGCTTCAAGTATTATTGTTATTGGTACAGTTAGTACAATAACAACTTGTACTTCCTTTAATTGCTTATCACAGCTCATATATGCTGACAGTTCTTGCAAGCATCCTTGCAGTATTGTATCTGCCTTCTTCCTGCCTGGGAAGGCAGTAGAAGAAAGAATAGTTAGTAGTCTTTTGGTAAGACTATCATATGCTATTTTTTCCCCATAAGCTATCATATGCTTTATTACACAAAAGAGTGGCTCTTCACACCATTTAATTTTAAGGGCTACAGTTAGACCTCCTGTTAACTCCCGCTTGTATCTGTGATGGTATGTTGCACACTGCCTTGATTTACAATGTACTAATTGTTAAATAACTCATGTTTATGGTCTCTTGATACCTCTTTTAATTGGTGAGGCAATAGTGATGTGAATGATAGAATAAAAACATTTTTCCAAGTCACTACACACACTTTCAAGTTCTCAGTTCATTTTTTTTTTTTTACATGTTTATGTTAAACTTCCTGCTGTTAGATATGCGGAAGCATTCCTTTCTGCCTTGGGTAGAGTATAGTTAATATATGAGTAGTCTCATTTAGATTCTTAGCATGGGGTTACCTGTGTACTGATCTTTTTTTAATTGCTTATCACAGCTCATATATGCTGACAGTTCTTGCAAGCATCCTTGCAGTATTGTATCTGCCTTCTTCCTGCCTGGGAAGGCAGTAGAAGAAAGAATCTACTTTATAAAGCCTGTATATACTAAGCTCGGTGCTAGTTGCAAGGCACTCTTAAAATAGAAATTCAGCCTTACTTTGCAGATGAGGCAGTGAAATTTAAGTCATTAAGCAACTTCAATTTATATATATACTTTAATAAATGTATACTTCCTTTGTAGTCTCAATTCAACATTATGCTGGGCTGCCTCCCTGTGTTTTTTTCAAAGCCCCACTCAAGTCTTACCTCTATGATAAACTAATTTTACATACACTAATTTTTTTCTCTTCTGAACTTTGTGTTTATGTTGTGTTCTCAACCTTATCCTCTTAGTTCTCTCATAGAGGGTTTTACTGTGCTGGATTATTCATTCTTGGTTCATAGTCATTGGCTTCTGTTTCCATTCATTTGTAGTGCTGATTTAAGTCAGTCTTCTTGCTTTCTTTTTCTTCCGTATTTTTTGTTTATTACACTCATTTTGTTTCAGATGTATACTTAAATTTTTTTATTGGCATCTTGAGGATATTGACTTGCTGGAAGGAAGATGGAATGGTGCAAAGCAGGTGTTATTTGAATTCCAAAGGCCTTGATCTTAGTACCACCAAGTCACTTTTTCTGTAAGCCCTGGTTTTCCTACTCTTACATGAGTTAATATCTGAAACTATTTTGAAAACAGTAAAGCCCAATATAGATCTTTTTTTAGTAACTGTGCTGTTTCTATTCACATTTGTAGGTTTCCTATAACCGTGGGAAGATATTGGATATAGATAGAGAAACATACATTTTGAAATGTATTTAATAACATGTAAATGCTCATTTCATCCATGGGATCATGTTTCCCTTGTTTACAATGTTTTAAGGCTACATACAAGCCTAACACAGAACTAAGTCATTGAAAGGCACATTTAAAGTAAAATGTCTCCATTCTCAAGTATAAGCTAAGAAGTACTCATATAAACAATAAGAAATAATAAAAGAAAATGTAGAATGAAGAGCTAGTGTGTGTAAGTATGTTTATATGATTTGTGATGGATGGTATTTTGTCATATTTTATCTTGGAAGCAATCTTCATTTGTCAAACATCTTTTTTCAATAGTTGCTGTGTGCAGGCAGGCACTGAGAAAGGTGTGGGAAACTGACAGTTAATAAAAGACAGTATATTCTCTCAAGAGAAACACATACTAAAGCAGTGTAATAACTGTCCTGTTTAGCAGACTGCTTGTGGAGATGCTAGAACAAAAAAGAGGGCCATCTAGAGGGGTCAGGGAAGCTTTTCTTAGGTGTGCTTGAGTCTTGGAGGATGATTAGGGAAAAGTTAGTAGGGCTGGTGGAGAAATAGCAACCAGATGATGAGGTGAATCATTGTGAGGAATATCATGAGGTGTGTCTGCTTTCAGAACTATAAGGAATATTCTATAGGAGAGACAAATGAAGGTGATTACGCAGAATAAAGAGGTTAAGGTACTGGTGGATGTGTATTGGTTCCTACATACTTAAAATATACTAAATCTGTATAGCCATTACTTGTAAGGTGATAGAAGTAGTCTGTTTAGAGATTGGTTTGTATCATAGTCCATGATGGACATTTAGAACATTGTATTCTTATTTTCCCCCCCCAACTGAGCCCAAAGAAGGCTCCTAACTGTACGCCTCTGGCCCCAGGGCAGTTCTAAGCAGTGAGAAAGAACTGAGGCGCTGGTAGAGAACAACTTTGAGGATGAACAGGATGATGCCTCTGAAGTGGAATGTGGCATCCCATCATGGGCATGTGATTTCATGCTTCAGGGTCACCTTCCAGAGTGTCCTCACTGTAGATAAAGTATGGCTCGTTTTCCTGTATGTTGAGTTTTAGATAATTTCTGAGTAGACTTGGGAGAAATGAAGATTCTTATAAAAAATGTTGCATCATTTGCATTTAGAGTTGACGTATTGAAGAAGGAACTGTGAACCTGTGTAGTGGTATCACCAGCAGCCCCAAAACACGTTTGGTCAACTTCCTATTTGTTTTTTCTCTTGTTGAGGTTTAATTCCCTGCTGTTGTTGCCGCTTTCCTTTTTGTCTTTTCATCCTTTTTTTTTTTCTGTGCCAGAGGCAGAGCTGTGACACACACAGTTAAAATGTTGTTAACTCCCCTTTGGTTTGTCACAAATTCATATTCAAAGATACTGTGTTTTAAAATTCTCTTAAGTACAAAATTACACAACTTTTTTTTGTCCCGTACTAAAGGAAGATCAAAGTCATTTTCCTAGAAAAGGATTTTTATAGAAATAGATACTGGCAAATTACCCACAAGAAAATACAGGAAGATTCTTATTTAATGGGTTCGGTGGTACTAGCCTTCTTAACTGAATAAAGAACTTTTATAGAATGGGCCATATCTGTGTGTATGTTTTTAAATTTGTTCATATAAAGCTGTTGTTCTGTGTACTTTGTATTTGTAAACAAACATTTCGGGGTGGGAACGAGATTGCTTTGTAAAAAGAGGGTTTCCTGGTTCCAAAGCTTTGCTGCTGGAGATGGTAAATAAATATTGTACTGCTTTGCTGTGTTCATCTCTTCTGCTTTATCTGTATTTGCGCATAAAATTCTTGAGAAAAATTGGTTTTCCAAGTATCATTTGGCATGTGGCTTGAGTTACAAGTGGGTTGAAGGGGTTTTGGTAAACAGAACTTCAGGGGATGCAAACTTCAGACCAAACATGAGACCAAAGCTCTAGAATGGACAATAACAAGCAGGCTTTGAAATGAGTTTGTATGAAGTAATTTGTTTCATAAATATTGTTCAAACTAAATGTACTAGTCAGATGGATAATGTGATGATTTGCAAAGTATTAATTCATTGCACTTTTGCAACTGGTTGTTCTTCTGAGCTTTTTTTTGGACTTTGGGATTCCCTACGTAGAAGATAGTCATCCTCCAGTTGGTGCCCTGCTGGCTCATCAATGCCAGCTGACACACTGGACCTAGACCAACAAATAAACCTCTACCTGCTTTGTTCTGTGGGTCCCTCTCCGTATTTACCCTTCTCTCTCCTATAAATTTTATCTTTCCTTAGAAATGGCTTTTTCAGTATCCAGGAATGCCTTTGGTGAGTCAGATAGGAAACTGGGTTGTTGTGGGCACTCTTTGGGGTTAATAATTGTTTTTGCAGAGTCCTTTCCTCCTAAGTTAGATCACCTTGTGTGGTACATGGAGCAGAATGGTTCCATTTCACAGAGAGGTCCAGTGACTATATTCATATTTCCACTAAAATAATTGTGTAGGAAACGTGAAATTTAATATTTTTTGTTACTGTAGTGCTTTTTAGAGATTAGTAGTAATGATTAAAAAATACAAAAGTGCCTACTCATAAGTCATAAACAGAATTCCACAAGCACCATAGTAAAATGATTTTCTTTGCAAAGCCTTGCTTTTTAATATTGTCTTCCGGAAATTGCTTTGCAAAAACATTTACTCCTTTACTTCTACATTTCCTTTGAGTCGATTTCAGCAAACACTTCTAAATAACTGACTTATTAGCTCATTATGACAATAAGAAGTGAAGCTCAACTTTTGGGTAAAACAGTTGTATGAAAAGCGAAAGATCTTCCTGAATTTAATACTTGAGGATATATATTCATAGAACCTTCATCGAGAAGTTTTTATAAAAAGTTTAGAGCCAGTTTTTGTATGGCATCTAGCTTCTTAAACTATAATATGAATTTCAGGATTACGAGTGGCTCATGCCTGTGATTCTGGCACTCTGGGAGGCTGAAGTGGACAGATAGTGCGAGGTCAGAAGTTCAAGACCAACCTGAGCAGAGTGTGATCCCCTGTGTCAACTAAAAATAGAAAAGTTAGCTGGGTGTGGTGGCTGGTGCTTATAGTCCCAGCTACTCTGGAGGCTAAGGCAGAAGGATCACTTGAGCCCTGGAATTCAAGGTTGCTATTACCTGGGCTGAGGCCCTGGCATTCTAGCTTGGGCGACAGAGTGAGACTCTGTCTCAAGAAAAAGAAAAAAAAAGTGAATTGTTCAAGGAACAGGCATTCGTAGATGAATTTTAAGAGAAAGTTCACCTGTGATTTATGTATTACATTTTGCTGGGGCTGGTTAAGTAGAAATTCAGCTTTTAGTAAAAATGTCTTTCATTGAATAATTAGCTTTCTTTTAAACAAATCTTTTAAACTCACCTAAGAGAACTTACCTTTGTGATTGTAAAGCTAATAATCTTCCTTTTCATATTTATATTTCACACAACTAGAGAAAGATGGGGTATAAATTAGCTGAATAACCTAAAATTCTTAAGTTTCAACCTTTAATTTGATTAAGTGTACTTTGAATATTTTAAATATATTTTAAAACATAAAATCAGTACATGTGTGGGGCAGCCCTGTGGCTCAAGGAGTAGGATGCCAGCCCCAAATACCGGAGGTGGGGGGTTCAAGCCCGGCCCTGACCAAAACTGCAAAAAAATCAGTACATGTGCTTTGGGTTTTCAAGAAGAATCTGTAAAGAAAATTAATAAATTTATGTTTTAGCCAAATGTTTTCCTGGAAAGTGATAATGGTGTTTGGCCTTAAATTTATATAAGAATATTTTCCTGGAAGCTATTAAGCTTGTTGAACTGAGAATGATTGGCCTTAATTCTTGACTAATACGTTTCTCTTAGGTTTGGAAAATAATGTAACCCAGTGATTATGCCTTTAAGGACGAAAATCTGAAAGAAGTTAATTATAGTTTATTAATAGATTATGTTCCTTTTAGATACATTTCTATCTATATTTATGTAGAATAGATGTTAAACATTTTTATAAGGCATAAGTTATAAGCTAAATCTATTCATTATATTCCCAAACCCAAAAGATTGAGATCCTTAACATTTTTTGTCTTTACACAGTCTTGTTCACTAATAATTAAAGTTTTAACAATTTTATTACATATGCTGACTGTAGAAAAATTAGAAAATAGATATAAAGGAAAAAAACCTCTCCAGGTAGAAATAGCCACTATTTAACATTTTTATTTATACCCTTCTAGATTTTAATCTGGGAGGTATTTACTGGATCATTTTCCCTTAACAAATATAAGTGATAAAGAAAGCCATTGAAATGTAAATTTAATGTCACTTCTTTGGTTATTGGGATTTTGTGTCATGTTGCCATTGACTTGCCCATTTAGCAGTTTTGAACACTTTATTTCACAGTAAATCACAGTTTCACAGCATTTAAAACATTTTTTTGGCCATTTCCACAAAAGCAGTTTTTTTTTTTTTTTTTTTGGAGAGACAGTCTCACTTTATAGCCCTCAATAGAGTGCCGTGGTGTCACATAGCTCACAGCAACCTCCAACTCCTGGGCTTAGGCGATTCTTTTGCCTCAGCCTCCTAAGTAGCTCAGACTACAGGGGCCTGCCACAATGCCTGGCTATTTTTTTGTTGCAATTTGGCCAGGGCTGGATTTGAACCCACCACTCAGTATATGGGGCTGGCGCCCTACGCACAGAATTATTAAAAACTTTTAACTGTTTCCAGGAAAACTTGATTCATTAAACTTTATCAGCAAATGACAGTAGTGGAATTCTTGTTGAATGTAATCTTTTATGATTGGGTTTTGTGGATTTTAACCTGGTATTTATGAGTTCATGGGCTGGACTGGTTTGTATTGAAATAGTTTTTGGTCTACAGCAAAAAGAGAAAAGTAAGGGTAGTACAGCTAGTTTGTCACAAGGCTAAATGTGTTCAGTGTGGGAAACTACCAAGGGAAACAAACGGTTAGCCTCAGACTGTGTCCTTGTTCTTCTTATGAAATGTTAACTGTGGATATTAGTTACTTTTTTAAAAATGACCTTACTTGACAAAACCTTATGTCAGATTTTCCTTCTCCTCACCACCTTCTCTCTCCACCTTCTCTCCCCACTTACTGACCTGCAACTCCTGCTACTAGGTGCCATAAGAAAGCCCTTTTCCTGCCCAGTGTGCATCCTATTTCTAGACTTGGAATTTGTGCTGTAACTTACCAAGTAGAAGAAAATAATTCTTTTACCTGTATATGCTTTCATCGACATGTGTACCCCAGTTAACCCAATATTCTGACTTTGTCATTTCTAGGACACATCCCAAATTTGCTTTGTATGTGTTTTTTATCGGGTTTCAGATAAAAATATAAAGAAGAATATTTGAGCCGGGTGTGGTGGCTCATGCCTGTAATCCTAGCACTATGGGAAGCTGGATTGTCTGAGCTCACGAGTTGGAGACCGGCCTGAGCCAGAGCGGGGCACCGTCTCTAAAAATAGCTGGGCGTTGTGGTGGGTGCCTGTAGTCCCAGCTACTCTGGAGGCTGATGCAAGAGGATTGCTTGGATCCAAGAGTATGAGGTTGCTGTGAGCTGTATGATACCAGGGCACTCTACTGAGGGTGACCAAGTGAGATTCTGTCTCAAAAAAAAAAAAAAATGTATTTGAGAATATAAGAATTTTATAGTGTCTGAATCAGAATTTTCCTTTTAATGTCTCCTGCCTTTACAGCATCCTTAATTCTGTGCATTTCTGGATATGGAAAAAAACTGATGCAGAATATGATCTAAAGTATAGGCAAATGGAGGCTCCCATATGCCCTGTGTTTTTCCTAAGGCTTTCCTATGCTCCCTGAAAGTAACTGAGTGAATAGCACTGATAGCTTATTCACTGTCAGTATAAATTCTTTAATATTATTATAAAGAAGTTAGTTCATGATGACCATCGCAAGTACTTTAAGAAGGATGACCCTGAGGATCCTATAGTCCTTACTCTTACCCTGGATTCAGAGCCAATTTACTTCTCTTGCTTGAGAAGTTACATATCTGAAAGGTCGACCTTCATTAGAAAAGCTCTAAAGACCTAAATAGTAATTCAAGGTTATAATTCAAATTATAAGATTTGGAGGATTTGGCAAATTTATCATAAGGAGAATAGTTAGGGAATTTTATTTCTATGGTTTCACGTTAGATTACACATCAGCATTTGGCACTCACAGAATGATAGAAGTTCCCCATGCTAAGAATTAAGTGGCCTTTTAAGCCCTGCAACCCAAGACTTGTGATGGAAAAATATGTGTCAGATACTTATTTTTTCTCTAGTCTTAACTGAAAATACCTTTTTTTATTTTAATTTTTATTATTATTTTTTTATTTTTTAGAGACACAATCTTCACTTTGTCGTCCTCAGTAGAGTGCTGTGGTGTCACAGCTCATAGCAACCTCTAGCTCTTAGGCTTAGGTGATTCTCTTGCTTCAGCCTCCTGAGTAGCTGGGACTACATGCGCCTGCCAGAATGCCTGGTTATTTTTTTGTTGCAGTTTGGCTGGGGCAGGGTGGGTTTGAACCCACCGCCACTACCTTTCTTTGTTTTTGTTTTTGTTTTTGTTTTTGTTTTTTTTCTGTAGTTTTTGGTCGGGGCTGGGTTTGAACCCCCCACTTCCTGCATATGGGGCTGGTGTCCTACTCCGCCACAGGCACCGCCCCCCACCTTTCTTTTAATACAGCAATGTTTCTCATTTTTAAAGTGCTGACGTTAAAATGGCAAAGGTTTCCAAGTTGAAGCTCTTGTTTTTTTCTAGCTACCATTCCTTTTCCTCTACTCCTAGTAGATTGTCTCCCAAATCTGCTTTCAGTATTGATAGCCGGAGTTCCCATTTTTTTTCCTTTTTACTAACAAAGTAGAAACTTTCTCTGTAGTGGGGAAGAGGGGAGTCTAAACTCAGTGTCTCCTGTTTTTAACATTGTGAATCTTTTCAACCCTTCAAAGTCATGAAAGATAATAAACGGATCAGCAGAATTAGTAGAATAACAGAAACATCCTTTTTTTTTTTTTTGCAGTTTTTGGCTGGAGCTGGGTTTGAACCCGCTACCTCCAGCATATGGGGCCAGCGCCCTACTCTTTGAGCCACAGGCGCCGCCCAGAAACATTCTTTTATTGAGATAATATACAGGTTGAGTATCCCTTATCTGGAGTACCTGGCATCAGAAATGTTTTAGATTTCAATTTTTTATTTTGGAATATACGCATACGCTATCAGTTGAGCACCTCTAATTTGAAAATCTGAAATCCTAAATGCTGGGCGGTGCCTGTGGCTCAAGGAGTAGGGCGCCAGTCCCATATGCCAGAGGTGGCAGGTTCAAACCCAGCCCCGGCCAAAAAAAAAAAAGAAATCCTAAATGCTCTAATGAACATTTCCTTTGAGTATCATGTAAGTGCTGAAAAAGTTCTGGATTTGGAGCATTTTGGATTTCCGATTTATGGGTTAGGTGTGCTCAGTTTATGGTTAAATAAAAGATAACGTAGGCTGCTAATACTTTAGTACATAATTTTAATAATTTTAGTACATAATTTTAATAATTTTAGTACATAATTTAATAATAGTACCAATAGGTTTTACTTATTAAACCTTTAAAAGGGGCCTTAGATGAATTTTAGAATTCTAAACAAATGCTTAAATTTGTTTAAAGGGCTGTACAACTTCCTAATGTTCTGAGTATGTTTTGCCAGCATATGAGTATGATTTGAAAGGAGTACAATTTTGAGAATATTCTTACATTTTGTGACTAGCGGGTGACTAAAAATTGTATTGGATCATAGTATAATTGCTATATGTTTCTGAGTTTTAGCTTTCCATCCAGATTATATCGTTAATCAGGGAATCATTATATATGCTTTAAAATAAACTTCAAGAAGAATAAATGTTAAGGAAAGTTTTCCTAAATGAGTATAACTTTAGAGTAATTCAAAGTGGTTGTTTCACTGGGCCTAGGAAAAAGTGAAATGATAGTGGAAGCACCTATTCAAGGGTAGCTCTTCCTCAGTGAGAATTGCCTTAACTTATCTAACACATGGCCTTCTTCCTGCCCCAGAATATTGGGGCAGTGGTAGTGACACATGAGGAGCCAGAAAGACAAAAAAATTCATTTCCTAGTACATGTCTATTTTCAGATGACACCGTATTTAATAATAAAATAATCATAATTTCTCCTTCCTGTCCCTTATATCATTGCTCTCATTCATTTCAAATATACATAAGCATAAATGAGTATTTTTATGTATAGACAGGCTGAGTATACCTAATTAGAAATCTAAAAAGCCCAAAATGTTCCATAATCTGAAACTTCTGAGTGCTGATGTGACATCACAAGTGCATAATGCCACACCCGACCTCATATGACAGGTTGCAATGCAGGTGCACCATGCAGTTTATTCAGTGTTCCCAAGGAATAAAAAAGACCCTCCCAGCCCTCTTCAGCTGCAGTATATCTTCTCACACACACCCATCCTCCCCCCACCAAAAAAAAGTGTTCACAAAGAGTAATAAAATGCAAATGTGCAGGCTAGACATGTCCATGGCATGTTCCCCACGTTGTCCCACATGGGCAAAGAGCTACCCCTTTAGGGTTTGATTTGTTTTTTTTTTTTTTTTTGATTCTATGTTCTGTGGTATAAAGATATTATTGAAAATATCAAAAAGCCTTATAGATACAGTGATGAGAAAAAGAGGAGTCATTTAAGTCTGTGGCCTAGAAAGTCAAGCTGTTGGAGAAACTGGAGAGCATTGTAAGTGGAATATCTTACAGGAGCCTGATGGTGGAATGACTACCATATATGTCCTGAAGAAACAGAGGATAAACTGTTCATTCATATTCTGTGCTGAAAGTGGTAAGAAGAAGTTAATGTAAAGTAGAACAATACTGCATTTTACGCTAAAAATAAAAAATCTCAGTCACTGAGAGAGCGGATTTATCAATATTGGAGTGAACACATGCCATTGATATGCTGGTCATGTAACAAAGATCTGTCATGATGAACTGAAAAATGAAGGGAACTATGAACATTCAACAGGCTTGTTGCAGAAATTTAAGGAAAGACACAGCATTGAATTTTTAAAGATGTGTGGTGATAAAGCATCTGTGGTGATCATGAAATGGAGAAATTCTTTGACAGGTTGCCAGGGTCATTGCTGATGAAAATCTGATGCCAAAACAAGTCTACAGTGCTGATGAAAAATCATTGTTTTAGTATTATTATCCCAGAAACAGTTGATGAGATGGCTTCTGTAGGAATTAAGGATCCTAAGGACAGAATACCTGTACTGGAATATACTAATGTAGCAGCCACACGTAAGTGTAAACTTGCTGTGTTGGGCTTCTCTACTTGATGTTCACAAGAAGTCTTAACCTGTGTTTATGTTAACAAAAAGACATGGATTACCAAGGATGTCTTTTCTGATTGGTTTCACAAACATTTTATACTAGTGGCTTGTATTGACTGCAAGAAGGCTGTATTGGATGAGGATTGCAAGAACTTGTTATTATTTGACAGCTGTTCTTCTCATCTTGCAGCTGAATTGCTTATGAAAAATAAAGTTCATGCCATGTACTTTCCTACAAATGTGACTTCATGAATTTAAGCATGTGATGAGAGGATATCCTTAGATTAGTGAAAGGTAAATGTCAAAACACTTTCTGGAATACCATCCTAGCAGCAATGAACAGAGGCATGTGTATAGGGTATTTTCAAAAGGATTTTAGCATGAAGGATGCTGTATATGCTGTTGCCAGTGCTTGGAACACAGTGACTAAAAACACAGTGGTATATGCCTGGCACAACCTCTGGCCTGCAACTGTGTTCAGTGATGATGAACAAAGTTAGTGACTTGGAAGGATTCTGTGTGTCAAGTGAGAAAAGTCTGACATCCCCTTAAATTTGCAAAAAAGATACCTTCAGAGTTTATCAGTAAGCTGGAAAAAAGTGAATTTCAAAGACTTTTTTTTAACACTGATAATGAGGCTCCAGTTTTCACTCACTGATCAAGGTGAGAATATTGACAGTGGTTATTAAGGTGGTTGTGATAATGTATATGAAGTTAACACTACAGAAAAAGTATCTATAGATGACGTGGTAGGATGAAGGACTAGACCAGTGCGTATTTATCACAGGATAAGAAATCGTGCCAGTTTTTAAAATCAAAGAGACTTCTAAGTCAAAAACCATTATTAATGAGGCAGATGACTCTGGAGGAAACCTTTTTAAAAAGCCATTTAGGAGAATGCCTCCTTATCACTAGAGAAACCACTTTCTGATCTCTCAACTGCTTCTGATATTTCTTCTCACCTAAAAACAAACAAAACCCACACACACAGTATACAGTAAACTTTTTTTTTTTTTTGGTAGAGACAAGAGTCTCACTTTATCGCCCTCGATAGAGTGCTATGGCATCACACAGCTCACAGCAACGTCCAGCTCCTGGGCTTAGGCAATTTTCCTGCCTCAGCCTCCCAAGTAGCTGGGACTACAGGCGCCCGCCACAATGCCCAGCTATTTTTTTGTTGCAGTTTGGTCGGGGCGGGTTTCAACCCGCCACCCTCGGTATATGGGCCCAGCGCCCTACCCACTGAGCCACAGGTGCTGCCCTGCAGTAAACTTTTAATCAAAGCACAGCATCATAAAAATGTATGGCGACTGAAATCCTGTCATGGTTTATTGTTGCTGTTAACAGCTGACTCAGGTGTTCTGATGCAACTGTGCTCGCAGTTGCCCTCAAAACAGGATTTTTCCACTGTGTTAATGGTATGTCTTATTTTTTACTGTTAAATACTTCTGTGTGAAAAAGTTTAAGAAAACGATTGTTCATCATTAACATAAATTCAGTCAGGAATGATGATGATGCCAAATAACCACAGATTGTCCCCATGGATGGCTGAGGTGGTGACATCTTTGTTTTCTGATTGTGTGATGTACACAGGCTTGCTTTCATGTACAAAATTAATAAAAAATACATGAAATTACCTTTAGGCTACATGTGTGAGATATATGAGAAACATAAATTAATTTTGTGTCGACTTGGGTCTCATGCCGAAGATACCTCATTATGTATGGGTAGATTTTCTAAAATCTGAAAAATACTCAAAATCCGAAACAGTTCTGGTCCTAAGTATTTTAGGCAAGAGATGCTCAATGTGTACGTACACTTGAACAAATATAAGTATACATAATCAAATACATTTTCCTATTGTTTTGCATGAACTTTATTAGGTAAATTGAGAATAAGAAAAGTTTTTATTTTATATTTTATTTTTACTTATTCTTTCTCTAATGCCCTTCTTTGTATATATCTGAGTTTTCTTTTTTCTTTTATTCTTTTCTGAGATGGGGTCTTGGCTGTGGTCACTTAGGCCAGTGGCATGGTCATAGTTCACTATAACCTCAGGCTCCTGGGCTCAAGGAATCCTCTTGCCTCAGCCTTTTAGTATGATTTGTAATGTTTTGTTGAAAGTGGACATGATGCACTGGGTAGAAGGAACTGTGGTAAATAGGGCATTGATAATGGAATGGTAAGGTGTAGGGGCAGGGCAGAGGGAGGTGCTCTATAGCCCTGTGATTAGACTTCAGTATTTAGGTGAACTTAATGTTCCTGAACTGTGACTTCACTAGTGCTTCTCAGGTTTCTCCCCCTTAGGTGGGACAGGATGGCAATAGCGGGTTGGAGTGAGGTATGATATTTTCCTTCACCCAGGTTAGTTAGGACTGATAAAACCCCAGCAAGTTAGGCTGTGGTTAAATAATTTCTCTTAAGGGCAAGTCTTGTTGGGGAGGGCAGACTCCTCCTGGTATTTCAGTATGCTTACTTGTCCCCTCCCCTGCCAGAAGCTTACGGGGATTTTTCTCCATTCTTCACTGTGAGAACCTGGTAGAGCTCCTGGAGGTAAGAACACAGAAGAGTGTGAGGACCCCTCTATGTCTGGGTGCCCTGGAGTTTTAACTCTTAGACATGTCCACACTGAGCATCCAGCAATTCAATTATATCTTGGTTTTACTACTCCAGTACTTACTCCTGTGGAGGGTTCTGCTGATGAGTTTCTGCTTTGGTAACTTAGTGTTCTTTATTTGCCCCCCTTTCTCCAATTTTAGGGGAGCAGCAGTTTGATCCATGACTTCATTTCTCAGATGTATGTAAAGAGAGTTGATCGGTTTGCTCAACTTTTTACTTATTATTAGGATGAAGTGGCAACTTGCTATGGTCCATATATGCTTCTTGGAAATTGGAAGTTACATCTATTTTTTTAAAATAATTTCTCTTTTTTTTGCAGTTTTTGGCCGGGGCTGGGCTTGAACCCACCACCTCCAGCATATGGGGCTGGTACCCTACCCCTTTGAGCCACAGGCGCCACCCTAAAATAATTTCTCTTAATACTGTCCTGGCACTGCTAAAAAACCAGAGCCAGAGATGTTTGTATTGTTAAATCTCTTGGAGGGTGGACTTAAAGGCTTGATGACATTACCTTATTGTCTCAGAGCAAAGCAGCCCAAAACTTTTCAATATCCAGATGATTATACACTGAATATATATACTAGCAGCTAATTTGTCTGAAACCAAAGATACTGATGGATAGTTGGCTGATATACAAAATACCATATAAAATATAAAATACATAAGATAGGTTCTTAAAAGAAGTAAATGGTTCTTTAGTACAGTAGCAGTTTGGAAAGTGGATATATGTTGTCCAAATGCTAATTTTGTTAATTGAATGAAAATTATTTTTTTCCATTATAGGAGAAGGTTAAACGCAAAGACCATATTGACCATCAGAAGGATAAAGTTGCTTTGACTCTGGCTCGTCTAGCCCGCCATGTTGAAGTAGAGAAACAGCAGAAAGAAGAGAAGAATAGAGCATTCCGGGTAAGTGTCTATTTTAATTGGTGTCTTACTGGATTATAGTATTGTTCATAATAAAGTTGTAAAGAGAAACTTTAATCAGAAAGAGTATGATTTTCTAAGTGTTGTGTATACTCTAGATAACACATCAGTTTAATTGTAATTCATAGTAGCTGTTTTTAGTTTGTTAGATTGTTATCCTGTGTGTATCTGTTGGAAAAAATACAATTAATTGAGTGGACTTTACTTTTGAGAATTAAAAATCATGAGATTTCTCAAAGCAGATGAGCAATTAAGAGTGTTTGGTTACTTTTCACAAAAGTGAAGAGTTTATCAGGGCTTTGATAGATATTAAGCTTTTATAAGGTTACTTTGTACCAAATAGAGCCAAACCACTTTCTTAAATTTCAACTTGTCTCACCAAATAAAATTCATTACTATGAGGAAGAAATTTGAAGCAGGGTTGCAGAAGAGCAGCTATGTGGAAAATGAAGTCTAATTTAGAATCTTGCATGAAACAGATGTTTTTGTTGATTTGCTTTAGAAGGCCCCAAATGAAGTTGAAGAACGTCCTCACTACTGGCAGGTATCTGTTAGGGTTTGTTAGGTAGAATGTTGACGAGTTGGGTAAAAAAAAACCCTCCATACTAAAACGAAAGTTTAAATCATGACATTGCCAGCAGCTGTTTGGATTTTAGCAAGTTACTTAACTTTTAAGTTTTATTCTGTGAAGGGGCAAGTTAAATGATCTTCCAAATCAGGATAAGCACTATGATTTTATAATTTTAACACCCATGTTTTTGATTCCATGGTCCCTTGGTTATCATAAAGAAATTTTTCTATAGCTTCTGTTTTAATATTTCTTAATTTGGTATAAAATCTTTAGGAGTAGGTTAGTTTGAGACTTCATGATATAATACCACTTAGATCATAATATTTTATTGTATTTTAAAATGTTCATTGCATAAAGACACACACGCGCACTATTATTTTTATCCTGGCAGAAACACTATTAACTTTTAAGAAAAGTTTCTTTTCCAAAACTTTGTTAAGTATCTTTTTTTTTTTAAATGGTCGTGGAGAAAATCTTTATGAGAGAGAAGACTATTTGCAAACTGTCTTACTATTCCCCAGACTTTCTGAGTGATGCTGGCCCCTTTTCCATGTAGTGTTATGGCCACATAGATAATAAAGCCTTTGTGATGAGCTCAGAATCTGCTACAGTCACTATGACAACTAAAGGTAGTTTTAGTTTCCACCCATATGTATGTTCATTCATTGTATTAAAGGTTTCACATTGAAGACATTATTTTAAATTGAAATTTTTCATTTTTTTTGTGTAGTCAGTTGTAAGGAATAAATTAGACAAGATTTTATTCTTATTTAAGGAGAAAACTGTCTTACAGAGGTGCGTTAGCCCATTGCTTGCAGTCCATCCATAATTTTGTTTTCCTTATTTGATTCCCCTTATAGATAACTTGTTGTTTAAAACTAGAGTGCAACATCCAAAAAAACAAAGAAAAAAATACCCAGAAAGGAAGATAATGAAACTGAAATAGAAATAATTTTTGAAGAATTCTAGTGAATGGTAATTCTGGCTAAAAATAGATACCATAGAAAGTATCTTTCAGCAAGAATGGAAAAATGGGCTTGGCGCCTGAAGTTCAGTGAGCAGGGCGCTGGCTGCATATATTGAGGCTGGCAGGTTCAAGCCCTACCACGACCTGCTAAACAACCATGACAACTGCAACCAAAAAATAGCCGGGCATTGTGGGCACCTGTAGTTCCAGCTACTTGGGAGGCTGAGACAAGAGAATTGCTTAAGCCCAAGAGTTTGAGGTTGCTGTGAGCAGTGACACTATGGCACTCTCCAGAGGGTGACATAATGAGACTCTGTCTTCACAAAAAAAAAAAAAAAAGGAAAAACGAATACCACATGTACTCAATACTAAATTAGAACTAGTTGATCAACAAGCAAAGTAGGTGTGAGGGGGGAGAAAGGGAAGGATCAGCTCAGATCTAACACATGTACAACACCCAGTTTCTGGGGGAAAGCACAATTATAACTTAAAGTACACAAAAACAAACTATGTAACCAAAATGTGTGTACCCCTATAATATTCTGAAATTAAAAAAAAAAGAAAATGAGTTTCAACTCTTCTACGCCTTCGTGAATTATTGGTGTCTTCATTATTAAAGTAAGTTATTTTTCTTTTGTGATGGAGAGGTTTTAAAGAAAAAAAGAATTATTAAAGTCTTCACTGGATACTGTCAAAGATCACTGTTCTGTGCTGACCAGGGGCCAGCTCCCAGCTTTGCTTATTGACATTCCAGGAGTTAAGATGACTTGCAGGAAGGGCTGTAACCCTAAAGTTTGTAGAAGTTGATTTGTGACAGAAAAAGGGGTACTAATTTTGGGATGATTTTAGTAAATCTTTTTTTGAGCATTGACTGTATATGCTCAGAATTCAAATTTTCTTGAAAGAAATGCCAGAGAACTTTTTTAAAATGTTTAATTTTAGTTATTGGAAGTTTTTTAAAAATAAATATGCTATTAGCTACTATGATGTAGTAGTGTTTAATCTCATTTAATTTCTTTAATTGGAAGGTTTTTATTGTAATGGATTTTTATAAAGAATTTTGATAAATGACTTCATTTTATACTTAAGAAAATGTCTTAGGATATACCTGTGAGGGGCTATTGCCAAATCTGGGTAAGCTTGATTATACTATTTGTTTCCTAAACATGTTATTCAGAACACTAATCCTATAGGGATACACTTAGAAAAAAAAAAAACATTTGAGTAGTTATGAAATTGGTTTACTGCACACTCTACATACAGAAACTCAAAGTGCATGGTAGCACTTTAGGGCTTCAAAAGTCCTATGTGAAAGGATCCTTTAAAAAAATTTTTTTTTTTTTTTTTTTTTTGAGAAGAGTCTCATGTTGTCCTCCACCGTGCTATGGCATCCTAGCTCACAGCAACCTCAAACTCTTGGGCTCAAGTGATTCTCTTGCCTCAGCCTCCTTAATAGCTGGGACTACAGGCACCTGCCCTAATACCCAGCTATTTTTAGAGATAAGGTCTCCTTCTGGCTCAGGCTGGTCTCCAACTCATGAACGCAGACAATCCACGTTCCTCAGTTTCCCAGAGTGCTGGGATTACAGGCGTGAGCCACACCACACCTGGCCTCATCCTTATAAATTTTCTGTTAAAGTCAGCATGTTAATGCATATCTAGTTTGATTATGGAGAATTAAAAAAAATTATATAATGCATATAACATACTTGAGAAGTAGTATTTGATGCCAGTACTTTGAAGAATGTGTAGATTTTCTTCAAATTAAAATCTTAATCCACACTTTTTTCCCCACTTACCCTTCCTAATAGAAAGTCTTATTACATTACTACCTTGGCTATGCATTATTCTGGCCTATTTCTTACAAATCTAGCGTTTTTGGCTCTGTAAATACTTATCATATACATATACATGTAAATCTTTTTGACAGACAGTGTGATATACTTATACAGTGCATGATTTCTAGAATCAAATTGCCAGAGTTTGGATTCTGGCATTGTTACATATCCTTGGGCAATTAATTCCGCCTGTTTGTACCTCAGTTGTTTTTTTAATCATAAGATAGGAATAGTAATAATCCTGTCTTAGAGTTATTGTGAGAATTAAATTTGAAGTCTTTTTAAAACAGTGGTAAGTGTTGGTTACCATATAATTCTTATATGCAGCATGATTAGAGAGTACACAAATTGTTTTTTGAGTAATTTAACTGGAAAGATTTAGGCTTATAGCAGAGCATCAGTTCAGTGGTTGGCATTGGCCAGTTACCTGTTGTAAATAAAGATTTATTATACTGCCATGCTCATTTGTATATGTTGTCTGTGACTATTCTCACACTTCAACAGCACAACTGAGTAGTTGCAGAGAGTGTAGGGCATGCAAAGCCTGAAGTATGTGTTATCTAGCCCTTTGTGGAACAGTTTGCCAACTCTCGATCTAGATAGCAACAAATGCTTTATACTGGCAAATATTAAGTGACAATGAATGTTTGCTTTTAATATTATTCACTGAACAAATATTTATTGGGGTCCTTCTGTATATTTTAGACTGCATTAGGAAAATTTAAAAATATATATAAAGTCTAAAAATGAAAAAATCTTTTACATTTCCATTCCCAGAGGTAGCCATTAATAACATTTAATATATAGAGTGGATATAAAGTTCATGTGCAATATAAATTGTGTTTATTTTTAGCCTTTTTTTCTCTCTGTAAACATATAAATTTAAATTATTCTTTGTTTTATTTTGCTTTGTTTGTTTAATACAATTTGGTGACCTATTTGGTATCAAAAGTATGTTCTCACATCATGGAAAAATTTTGGTGTTTCCAATGACTGCCATCAGTTATACATACCATAATTTACTTAAACAATACTTATTGTAGAGATGTAGGTTGTACTGAACTTTGTGCAAATAACATTGAGATCTCATCTTAGACCATGAATTTTTATTTTGATGTATTTCTTTGGCATAGATTACTAGATGTGGAGTTGTGGAGAGAAAGAGTAATCAGTATTTTCTGATCGCTGATTTGTCAAAATCCTTTTCTCAAGGAAACCAGCATAGTAATCATAAGTTAATTTAGTTTTTCTTAATACCTCTAGGAGAAAATAGATTTTCAGCATGCTCATGGGTTACAAGAATTGGAATTTATTCGAGGACATTCTGATACAGAAGCAGCAAGACTATGTGTGGACCAATGGCTAAAAATGCCAGGTACTCTTTAGAGACTACATTAAGGTTACTGAGCTTTCCCAGAGCCTAAATGCGGAAAGTATATCTGTTTTATTCAGTTGCTAATAAGCATATAAGGTGTTGAAATTTAGTTTCAATGATCTAATACCACCTCATAATGGCTTGTTTTATAATGGCCTACTTTACTAATTGTCTTCCTTCTTTATCCCACATATATTTGAGTATAAACAACATAAGTCAGCCCTGAGCTCATTAGCTATCATTTGTTCATTCATGTATTTAATACTTACTGTGTGAACTAGTATATGTGTCTACAGGAGCATGTCTAATAGGTTATATACAGTCAGGAAAGGTTTTGCTAAGGAAATGGAATTTAAACTGATATCTAGATGATTAGTGTTTACTTTTTTTTTGTCAATGCAGCCTTTGTAGATGTCCTCAGAGGAGATTGTCTAAAGCATTGGGTAGTTTATTCATTATTAATTCTTTGCAGACCTGAGATTCCTAGTAGAGTTCCTGTGTAACTTTCTCCCCTGACCCTATAATTTGGTGGAATTTTCAAGAGGTAGTATGAGAGCCCCACTGTGGCAACTTTTATTAGCCTGTCTTATAGAATATCTACTGAGACCTTAAAGGCTTAGGATGTCCACAGATACCTCAGCTGTGGATTTAATCTAGCAGAAGGTTTGCTTGCAGGAAGTCATCAGAAATATCTATGCATGGAATGCTTACCTTTGTTGAACCTAGAAATCTTGTGTTTTAAAGTTAATTTTCAAGGGGCTTTCCCCTTGAATAGCATCAATTTCTACTTACAAAAGAATTCTAATAATGTATATTTATTGGTATTTAGCAGTTCATCCCATTTGATACCTAACATAATACAATAGATTTTTTGACATTTGGCCACTTTCTTAAACTATACTTCCTCCTTATCTCTCAGTCTGCTTACTTGCAAACTTCTACCCACCTCCCCTCCTTTTAAATACTTTCTTCTCTTTTTTTCTTACTGTGGGTAAATACATGGCCCATAGATAGTACTCAATAAAGCACTAAGAGATTGGTAAGTTAATATCACCAATATATGTTGTATATCACATCAGCTTCTGCAATAAGCCTATCTAGATTTATTTATGCTATGTAAATTTGGTTACCCAGCTACCTTTGATCTCATAGTACTTCTTCATTCATTTTTTTAATACAGTGTTTACCTTAATATGTTAGATTGGTCTGTTTATATGTTTGTCTCTTCCACTAGACTGTATATACCTTGGGGACAGAGACCAAATCCTACTAATCCTTTGTTGTGTCAATTTCTTAAAAGAGTCTCCAGCTTAGAAATGCTCAATAAATGTTGGCTGAATATTCTATAGGGGTGTGCTATAAATATTTGCAATAACGAACACAGAAAGAAAGCGTGGAATTTAGGTTCTACATGAGACTGCTACTCAGTTAAACAAAAGAATACTGTGGCATTCCAGATCTACTTTGGCAAAAGATACATAGAAAATGTGGTAAACAATTTTGCCTCTCGGGGTATTCTTTTAAAGCTTATAGTATTTAAAAAATACCTCAATGTTTATTCAGTTCTTAGTGTTAATGACTAGCTTAGTAGTTTCACCTTCTCTGTATCAGAATCACCTAGGATGTTTTAAACAGATGGGTAAGCCTTCTCATCTCCAGAGATTCATCTGTAGTTTTGAGAAGATCCCTAGGTGGATAGGAAAATGGGCTAGAACTATAAAGCTTTATCATCTATAAGATGTTTATTCTAAAAATTGTTTATCTCATGCGTCTGACACTTTCAAGTCCTACATATAATGGTTGTAATATGCCCTTTAGACCTAATCCCTGGCCTCCAGGTTGTCAGAATATTTTAATGCATTGTAAATTAAACTCTCGAACATCTCTCTATGTATATTCCTGAGAGGTCAAGTGGGAACAAATGCGTTATTTAGGTGTATCTTTATTGTACTCGTAGGACTTGGTATTTTGTATGTCTTCAGGTCATACCTGGCTCATTGATGGCTAAAGATTTTGAGCCTGGAGTTGAGGTTTGTAGTTATGTTCTTTTTTGTGATGGGCTCAGCTTCTTGCTTGGTTCCTGAAGCAGTGTAAAAATAGTTTAGGAGCTTTTGCTTAAACAGCTACTCTAGTACTGGGCTGTATTAGGTATGGTGCTATTCCATAAATGGGCTTTAGAGATTTCTGATATTTTTTAAAGGAGTATAGTTGGGAAAAAACAGGAGTCAGGTCATTGTTCTCTTTAATTATAAAAAGTGAGATTCTACTTCTCAATAGCAATAAAGGACTCAATTCACCTCAAAGTAAGTACTCACTACTATAATTCATTTCTTTGATTAGAAGTACTTTTAAGTACTTTATAATCGATCTATTCTTTATGGATCTTTACACTTGAGCCAGTTTGCATAAATTTGAAAACTCAGTAATTTTAAAGCAATGCTTTCTATACTATTTAGGGGAAAAAAGTTCTTTAAACATCTGTATTTTTTTTTTTTTGGTCTTTGTTTTTTTGTTTTTATTTTTTGCAGTTTAGGCCAAGGCCGGGCTTGAACCCACCACCTCTGGTATATGGGGCTGGCGCCCCATTCTTTGGGCCACAGGTGCCACCCCTAAACATCTGTATTTAAATAGGCCTTTTTTAAGGCCTTTCAATAGGGAAGCCTTACTTTCTTTCAAGGGATTTTTTCCAACTTTATTTTTATCCAGAGCCTTTATTTCTAGCTAAGTAAAGGTCCTAATGGCAGACATCTGGAATGTGGATGGACAGTTATAAAAATTGTCATAATTCTGATTGCTGCATTAAAAAAGATAAACAAATGTATTTTCATTCAGTGCCTTCTTAATACTAAGGTATGGTTAATATTATGCTGTCCATTACTTGTTGTCAGAATGCATTTATAAACATTTGGACAGTTTGGTAGAAATATTCCCCCATAAAGACTAACACAGAGGAAAAATGGTTAAAACCTTAAGCCTATATAACCATTTGGGTATTTTAAAACTAGATTATGTTAAGAGAACAATGCTATTCTAGTTAAATGCTCAGGGGCTTTGTAGAAACTGCCATAAAGATAAATACCCAGTTGGATTTTTTTGCTTTGTTTGAGACAGGGTCTCTCTATTATTACAAAAGAGAAATAGTAATCCAACTGTGTATCAGAATACTGGCCATTGTTTTTTATGCAGCATAACCCTATATATTTTCCATCATGTGTCATGTATTGGGAATTTCCCTGAGAACAAAATTTGGCCAGAGGGATTAGTTTATAAGAGTTTTGTGATTTTTAAGACCAGGATTATAAAGAAAGAGATGAAGATCATGATGAAGAGAGATTAATTAAGAGAAGTTTGGTGGGCAAACTGATGAACTTTCTTTTTTTTTTTTTCTTTTTTTTTTTTTTTTTTTGTAGAGACAGAGTCTCACTGTACCGCCCTCGGGTAGAGTGCCGTGGCGTCACACGGCTCACAGCAACCTCTAACTCTTGGGCTTACGCGATTCTCTTGCCTCAGCCTCCCGAGCAGCTGGGACTACAGGCGCCCGCCACAACGCCCGGCTATTTTTTTGTTGCAGTTTGGCCGGGGCTGGGCTTGAACCCGCCACCCTCGGCATATGGGGCCGGCGCCCTACTCACTGAGCCACAGGCGCCGCCCGCAAACTGATGAACTTTCTAATCGGCTATTTAAAGGGACAAAGTAGAATAAATAAAAAGAGGAAAGCTATCAACAATAAGTGAATCTCTGCTTTGTGTTCTATAAGTCTGTTCTTACTGACACCTGCATTACTTGAAGTCCAGATTGGAGCCAATTGATCTCAGTGGCTGGATTTCTCAGAAAGTAACATTCTTATCCTCCTCCCCATCACCTGCCTTCTCCACCCCAGTTACAATATTTAACATAATTTTCTAAACATAATTTTCATGGAGCCCAGACCCTCTATAATATAACTAAGCCTTATAATAATACACTTAACATGTTTTAAAGAGACTAAGGATTAGAAAATCTTTGCTAATTCATACAAATGAAATGAATGGAGTAGGGCCTTGACTTTCTAAAGCATTTTAACATTTTTTGGCTGTTGAACTAAAGGAAATGGATTTTTTCCTGAGAATGCTACTTGGAGATGTTAAGGGCATTTTGAGGGGGGTCAAAACAAATAACTATTACTTTTAGATTATTAACATCATTTATGAGAGGCTATAAACAATTAGGACCATTCAAGTTATGCTATATCATAATTTTCATTATTTTGTCATAATTTTGACTATGAAATAACTGCAGAAACTTAAGAGTTTATATTGTAATGACGCAGGACTCAAAACAGGCACAATTAATTCTGGAACAAAAAATTCATTCCGAAGAGGAGGCCCAACGGTGGTATCTGGGAAGCCAATTTTATGTCCTATAATGCATTGTAACAAGGAATTTGACAATGGCCACCTTCTCTTAGGACATTTGAAAAGGTAAGTAGGATATTCAGAACAGTGGATGCTGCAAGCAAGATACCTCTCTGTCATTATTATTATAGCATTATATGTATTCCAGACTCGAATAGGTTTTTTATGATATAATTATTTCTAATTTACATTTCTTTTTTTTTTTTTTTTGTAGAGACAGAGTCTCACTTTATGGCCCTCGGTAGAGTGCCGTGGCCTCACACAGCTCACAGCAACCTCCAACTCCTGGGCTTGAGCGATTCTCTTGCCTCAGCCTCCCCAGTAGCTGGGACTACAGGTGCCCGCCACAACGCCCGGCTATTTTTTGGTTGCAGTTTGGCCAGGGCCGGGTTTGAACTCGCCACCCTCGGTATATGGGGCTGGCGCCCTACTGACTGAGCCACAGGCGCCGCCCTAATTTACATTTCTTAAGTTTCCTAGAAGGTTTGGTGAAGTCACAAATTTCTAATGATATTCTGTCTTTTGTTTTTTTTTTTTTTTTTTTGGAGACTCTTACTTGCTTGCCCAAGGCTAGCGTGAGTGCCATGATGTCAGCCTAACTTAGCAACCTCAAACTTCAGGGTTCAAGTGATCCTGCTGCCTAAGCCTCCCAAGTAGCTGGGACTACAGGCACCTGCCACATCACCTGGCTACTTTTTTCCATTTTTAGTAGAGAAGGGGTCTCACTATTGTTCAGGCTGGTCTTGAACTCCTGAGTTCTAGAGATCTTCCTGCTTCAGCCTCCTAGAGTGCTAGGATTATAGGTGATATTCTTTTTTCTTTGAGTATGGTTTTTAAGTATGTGTTTTCTCCTAGTCTATTTCATAAAATTCTGAATAGATTTTTTACATTGAAGTTCAGTTGGATCAGTTTTAGAGAGATGTAGCCTATAAATATAAATTTCAATAGAGCACTTAACATAATTTGGTCTAGTCTGAAGAAAGCTAATATGGCATTACAAAATAAAGGCTTAAGGCAAGTCAATGTAAGCAAAATTAATAATAAAGAAAAATTTTATTTATGAAATCCATTTTGTCAATTTATTGAGTTTTCAAATAGTAGAGCTTAAGACAGTGGATATCAAGGGAATGTGGTTTTAAAGGTATTAAACACTCTTTCCCCCATCGTCTCCCTTTATAATAACAGCTAAAAGATGAGAACTGGACAGTTTGGCTCTCTAAGCCATTGTCTTTTCCAGATGTCTCACTATAATGGGTAAGATGAAAATTAAAAGGATTTAAAAGCCATTCATAGGTAATAGAGGTGTGCCAGAAATTAATGTGAGATTATTATTACAGTGGTTCATTTAAGTTTATTTATGAGACTTAGGGTAACCAAAGCAAAAAGTAAAAGATGATGGGCTTATATTTTTCAAACTGGAAGCTTTACTAGCTTCGCAAGAAACTCCTAAATTGATTTTGTTGGATTGCAAGTATTTTTATTTTTTTGAAACAGAATCTCACTCTTTCACCCAGGCTGGAGTACAGTGATAACTATCATAGCTCACTGCAACTTCAAACTCCTGAGCTCAAGTGATCTGCTTCAGCCTCCCAATTAGCTGGGACTATAGATGCCTGCCACTGTACCTGGCTAGTTTTTCTATTTTCAGTACAGACAGGGTCTTGCTCTTGCTTAGGTTGTTCTCCAACGGGATCTTCAGCTAACTGGTTATCATCATCTGAGGGCGTTACCTAGTATACAGGAGCCACTTGATATGTCTTAAAGATGAAGAACATTATTTAATTTTCAAGTAGAAAAGTGTAACATTCTGGGCGGCGCCTGTGGCTCAGTGAGTAGGGCGCCAGCCCCATATGCCGAGGGTGGTGGGTTCAAACCCAGCCCCGGCCAAACTGCAACAAAAAAATAGCCGGGCGCTTGTAGTCCCAGCTACTCGGGAGGCTGAGGCAAGAGAATTGCATAAGCCCAAGAGTTAGAGGTTGCTGTGAGCCATGTGACGCCACGGCACCCTACCCAAGGGTGGTACAACGAGACTCTGTCTCTACCAAAAAAAAAAAACACAAAAAAAAGAAAAGTGTAACATTCTGCATGTATTTATGTGTTTAGCTTCACAATTGAAACAACATAGTTTTTCCCCTGGAATGCAGATTTTTCTTATATTACCTCTCTCTTCTGAGCAGGTTTGATCACTCTCCGTGTGATCCAACAATTACATTGCATGGACCTTTCTTCAGTTCTTTTGCTTGTGTGGTATGTTATAAAAAATTTGTTACTCAACAGCAATATGAGGATCACCTTTCTACTAAGGTAAGAGCATGTCCTAAGTTAAGAGTATTCTTTTCCTGGGTAGCCATCAAGTTGGGTGTGAAGGTTTTTTTTTGCTGCTCTTAAACTTGCAATCACTAGTGATATACATATGGATAAAAATTATGAATGTCTATTGAAATAAAATGATTTGGGCCATTGAATTAATGTTCACAGGTAAACTTGGTGGCTGAGAGCCTTCAGTCCTTGAGATTATCATCAAAATTCTTTCTTTCAGCTTGGCGCCTGTAGCACAGTGGTTACTGCGCCAGCCACATACACTGAGGCTGACGGGTTTGAATCCAGCCCAGGCCAGCTAAACAACAATAACAACTGCAACAAAAAATAGCTGGGTGTTTTGGCAGGTGCTTGTAGTCCCAGCAACTTGGGAGGCTGAGGCAAGAGAATCGCTTAAACCCAAGAGTTTGAGGTTACCGTGAGCTGTGACGCTACAGTACTCTACCAAGGGTGATGGTGAAACTCTGTCTTAAAAAAAAAAAAAAATCCTTTCTTTCATGCAGTTGCTCTATGAAATCATAGTAAATTACTTTCTTCAAGATACTTTATGAGCTAGTTAGATGATGAGAACTAAAAACCTATTCTCCTATTTTATTTATTTATTTTTTTAAGACAGAGTCTTACTTCGTCACCCTCAGTACAATGCCATGACATCTTAGCTCACAGCAACCTCAAACTCTTGGGCTCAAGTGATCCTCTTGCCTCAGCCTCCCGAGTAGCTAGAACTACAGGCATTCCACCACAACACCCAGCTATTTTTTAGAGACGGGGTCTTGCTCTGGCTCAGGCTGGTCTCAAACCTGTGAGCTCAGGCAGTCCACCTGCCTCAGTCCCCCAAGTGTTGTTATCTTATTTTTGAGGCAGAGTCTTGGCTCAGAAAATAGAGAAAAACTTCCATTTGTCACCCCTGGGTGGAGTGCAGTGGCATCAGCCTAGCTCATTGCAACCTCAGATTCCTGTGCTAAAGTGTTTCTCCTGCGTCAGCCTCTCATGTAGCTGGGGCCACAGGTGTGCTTCACCATACTTAGCTAATTTTTTTATTTTTAGTAGAGATAGGTTCTTGTTCTTGTTCAGCTTGGTCTTGACCTCCTGAGCTCAAGCAGTCCTCCTGCCTTGGATTCCCAGAGTACTAGGATTACAGGCATGATCCTCTGTATGTGACATAAAAATTTGTTCTTAAGTCTACTACCTTTCACTGCCTATTGAAATGTTGAGGCCAGGTAGAAAGTAACAACTTGTTTATGAATGCTAGAATTAAGAAATAGATCTAATACTTAAAAGGCTGTGTCTCTTACGAAGTATTAAGTCTCAAGGGACATGAGTTGATTCATGGACATGCAAGTCCATGTAATGTAGTACTCTAATAGATTTTTACCATATTTGATAGTAGATATATCTTTAATGAATAACATTACAAAAATAATCCATGTTCATTGTGGAAAAAATTTTAAATGTTAACCAAAAATTCAGAAATAATCCTTAATTTCACAGAGATAACCACTGTTAACATTTTAATATATATTTTTACTGTTTCTCCATATATAGATAATTATTTTTACATAAGATATCTAAATTGTTTTGTGATTAAAAGCAGCGATCTGTTACAAACATAAATGCATAAGTATTTGTTGAATCAATGCATATATATTTCTGTATTTTGAATCAATGAATAGAGTGGCGCCTGTGGCTCAGTGCATAGGGCACCGGCCCCATATACCGAGGGTGGTGGGTTTGAACCCGGCCCCAGCCAAACTGCAACAGAAAATAGCCGGGTGTTCTGGCGGGTACCTGTAGTCCCAGCTAATTGGGAGGCTGAAACAAGAGAATCACCTAAGCCCAGTTTATTTCTAAATATTATCCTACACCCAAGAGTTGGAGGTTGCTGTGAGCTGTGTGACGCCACAGCACTCTACCGAGGGCGATAAAAATGAGACTCTGTCTCTTAAAAAAAAAAATATATATATATATATAAATGAATAGTTTTTTTTTTTTTTAGTGTGCTTGGCCATTTTTTTTATTGATGATTCATTGAGGGTACAAGATGTGTCACACACTGAGACCCCAACCCCCCTTCCTTCTTCCCTTTCTCTGCTCTTCCTTTTCTCCACTCCCTCCCTCCTTTTCTCTCTCTGCTCTCCCCTTTCCCCACCCCCACTGTGTCATTAATTGTCATTAATTGTCCTCAAATCAAGATTGAATACATAGGATTCATGCATCTCCATTTTTGTGATGCTTTACTGAGAATAATGTGTTCCATTTCCATCTAGGTTAATACAAATGCTGTAAAGTCTCCATTTTTTTTAATGGTATACACGTACCACAGCTTGTTAATCCATTCCTGAGTTGGAGGTCATTTAGGCTATTTCCACATTTTGGTGATTATAAATTGAGCTGCAAAAAACAGTATAGTACAAGTGTCCTTATGATAAAAGGGTTTTTTCCTTCTGGATAGATGCCCAGTAAGGGGATTGCAGGATCAAACGGGAGGTCTAGCTTGAGTTCTTTGAGGTTTCTCCATACTTCCTTCCAAAAAGGTTGTATTAGCTTACAGTCTCACCAGCAGTGTGAAAGTGTTCCTTTCTCTCTATAGCCACGCCAGCATGTGCAGTTTTGAGATTTTGTGATGTGGGTCATTCTCTTTGGGGTTAGATGATATCTCAGGGTAGTTTTGATTTGCATTTCTCTGATAATTAAGGATGATGAGCATTTTTTCATATGTTTGCTAGCCATTCGTCTGTCTTCTTGAGAGAAGGTTCTGTTCATCTCTCTTCCCCATTGACATATATATGGGATTATTGGCTTTTTTGTAGATTAAGTTTTCTTTAAATCTAGTCATTCAGCTTTTGTCTGATTCAAAATATGCAAATATCCTTTCCCAATGTGTAGGTTGTCTAGTTGCTTTGGTTGTGGTCTCCTTAGCTGTACAGAAGCTTTTCAGTTTAATTAAGTCCCATTTATTTATTTTTGTTGTTATTACAATTGCCATGACAGTCTTCTTCATAAGTCTTTCCCCAGGCGGATATCTTCCAGTGTTTTTCCTATGCTTTCTTTGAGGATTTTTATTGTTTCATGCCTTAAATTTAAGTCCTTTATCCATCTTGAATCAATTTTTGGGAGTGGTGAAAGGTGTGGGTCCAGTTTCAGTCTTTTACATATAGATATCCAATTCTCCCAGCACCATTTATTGAATAGGGAGTCTTTCCCCCAGTGTATGTTCTTGTTTGGTTTATTGAAGATTAGGTAGTTATAAGTTTGTTTCATTTCCTGGTTTTCTGTTCAATTCCAAATGTCTATGTCTCTATTTTTGTGCCAGTACCATGTTGTCTTGACCACTACAGCCTTGTAGTACAGCCTAAAATTTGGTAGGCTGATGCCCCGGCTTTATTTTTATTACTAAGAACTGCCTAGCTATATGGGGTTTTTTCTGGTTCCAAACAAAATGCAGAATCCTTTTTTCCAAGTCTTGAAAGTATGATGTTGGTACTTTAATAGGAATGGCGTTGAATCAGAAGATTGCTTTGGGAAGTATAGACATTGATTCTTCCCAGCCATGAACATGATATGTTCTTCCATTTGTTAATGTCCTCTGCTATTTCCTTTCTTAGGATTTCATAATTTTCTTTATAGAGGTCCTTCACCTCTTTTGTTAGGTATATTCCTAAATATTTCGTTTTATTTGGGACTATGATGAAGGGAGTTATGTCCTTAATTAGCTTCTCATCTTGGCTGTTATTGGTGTATACAAAGGTGACTTGTGGACATTTATTTTATATCCTGAGACATTACTGTATTTTTTGATGACTTCCAGGAGTCTTGTGGTTGAGTTTCTTTGGGGTTCTCTAAGTATAAGATCATATCATCAGCAAAGAGGGAGAGTTTGACCTCTCCTACTCCCCTTAGGATGCCCTTTATTTCTTGTCTTGCCTAATTGTATTGGTTAGAACTTCTAGCACTGTGTTAAATAGTAATGGTGACAGAAGACAAACTTTGTCTGGTTCCTATTCTAAGTGGAAAAATTCAGTAAGATATTAACTTGGGTTTGTCATAGATAGCTTTGATCAGTTTAAGAAATGTGACACCTGTGTCTATACTCTTCAGTGTTCTAATTAGAAAAGGATGCTGGATTTTATCAAATGCTTTTTCTGTATCTATAGAGAGGATCATATGGTCTTTTTTTTGCTTCTGTTGATATGGTGAATTACATTTATGGATTTGCGTATGTTAAACCAGCTTTGCATCCCTGGGATGAAACCTACTTGATCATGATGTATGACTTTTTTTTTTTTTAATTGAAAGTGTTTAGACTGGATTTTTTTATTCTCTGTCTCTCTCTTATTTATTTACTTATTATTAAATCATAGCTGTGTACATAAATGCAATCATGGGGTACCATATACTGGTTTTATATACTATTTGACATATTTTCATCACACTGGTTAACATAGCCTTCCTGGCATTTTCTTAGTTATTATGTTGAGACATTTACATTCTACATTTAATAAGTTTCACATGTACCCTTGTCAGATGCACCGTAGGTGTGGTCCCACCAATACACCCTCCTTTCACTCATCTCCTCCCGCTCCCCCCCCATGTATGACTTTTTGATGAGAAGCTGTAATCTATTGGCTAGGATTTTGTTGAGAATTTTTGCATCTATATTCATTAGTGAAATAGGTCTGAAGTTCTCCTTTTTAGTTGGGTCTTTTCCTGGTTTTGGTATCAGGGTGATATTTGCTTTGTGCAACGTGTTGGGGAAGATTCCTTCCTCCTCAATTTTTTGGAATAATTTCTGCAGTATGGGAATAAGGTCTTCTTTGAAGGTTTGATAGAATTCTGGTGTGAAGCCTTCTGGACCAGGGCATTTTTTTGTTGGGAGAGTTTTAATTGTTTCTTTGATCTTATGGTTGAAAGTGGCCTTTTCAGGAGATCTATTTTTTCCTAAGTCTAGAGAGAGGGTATGATCACAAATATTGATCCATTTCCTTCACATTGTCAAATTTCTGGGCATAGAGTTTCTGGTAATATTCAGAGATAATCTCTTATATCTGTGTGGCATCTGTTGTTATTTCCCCTTTATCATTTCTGATTGAGGTTATTAGAGATTTTACTTTTTTATTTCTAGTAAGTCTGGCCAAAGGTTTATCAATTTTATTTTTTCAAAAAGCCAACTCCTTGTTTCATTAATTTTCTGAATGATTCTTTTGTTTTCAATTTCATTAATCTCTGATTTAATTTTGTATATTTCTTTTCTGCTGGGTTTAGGCTTAGATTGTTCTTCTTTTTCCAGTTCTGTAAGATGGCTTGTGAGTTTGTTGATGCTCTCTCTTTCTGTTTTTTGAATGTAGGCTCCTAAAGCGATAAATTTCCTCTCAGGACTGCTTTTGCTGTATCGCACAGGTTTTGGTAGCTTGTGTCTTCATTGTTGTGCTCAAAGAAATTAATGATCTTTTTTATTTCTTCCTGCACCCCTCTATTATTCAGCATAAGGTTGTTTAATTTCCATGCCTTTGTGTAGGGTTGAATGTTTTGTTGGAGTTGAATTCCACCTTTAGTGCCTTGTGGTCTGAAAAGATGCAAGGTAAAATTTCAATTCTTTTGATTCGGTCGAGGTTTGTTTTGTGTTCTAATCAATTTTGAATAATGTTCCATGGGGCAATGAGAAGAATGTATATTCTTTATCTTTAGGATGGAGTTCTCGATATATGTTTATCAAGCATAGTTGTTCTAGGATCTCATTTTAGGCCTCATATATCTTTGTTTAATATCTGTTTAGAGGCTCTGTGAGGGGAATGTTAATCCCTGTTATTGGATATCATATTGCTCAGACTAAGTAAGGTCTGTTTCAAGAAACTGGGAGCATTTAAGTTGGGTGCATAAATATTTAGAATTGAAACGTCTTCTTGTTGTATGTTTCCCTTGACCAATATGAAGTGACTATCTTTGTCTTTTTTACTTTAGTTGCTTTAAATCCATGTATGCCTGAAAATAAGATTGCAACCCCTCTTTTCTTATGGATTGTGTTTGCCTGAAAAATTGTCTTCCAACCCTGACTTTGAGCTTTAATTTGTCTTTTGAGACTAAGTGTGTTTCCTGCAAACAGCAAATGGATGGCTTGTTTTTTTAATCCAATCAGCCAATCTGTGCCTCTTCAGTGGAGAGTTTAAGCCATTAACTTTTTTTTTTTTTTTCCCCAGTTTTTTGGCTGGGTGTGGGTTTGAACCCTGCACCTCCAGTATATGGGGCCTGCGCCCTACTCCTTTGAGCCAGAGGTGCCACCCCATTAACAACATTTATTGAAATATCTGATAAGTGTGGTAGCATTCTATTCATCTTATTTTGTGAAAGTCCATTGCTTAGTTTTATCTTTTGCATCATTGTGGAGCCTAGGTTCTGTCCTTTAATTTCTTGGTGCTTACTTCGCTGGTGGTACATTGTGATGGTCAGTGTATAGAATAGGTAGAAGTATTTCCAGTAGAGCTGGTCTTGTTGTGGCAAATTTCCTCAATGTTTGCATATCAGTAAAAGATTTGATTTCTCCATTTTAAAAGCTTAGCTTAGTGGGTTATAGAATTCTGGGCTGGAAATTGTTCTGTTTAAGTAGATTAAAGGTAGATGACCATTGTCTTCTGGTTTGAAAAGTTTCATTAGAGAAGTCTGCCATCACTCTGATGGATTTGCCTCTGTAGATCAGTTGGTGTTTACTCCTGGTAGCTTGCAAAATTTTGTCTTTTGTCTTGATTTTGGACAGGTTCATCACAATGTGTCTTGGAGAAGCTCTGTTAGAATTGAGGTAACCTGGGGTCTGATATCCCTCTGAAAGGAGTGTGTCAGAATCTTTGGTTATAATTGGGGAATGTTCATTTATAATATTCTCTGGGGCATTCTTCTTTCTCTCTTGGGATACTTATAACTCCTATGTTTGCTTCATAAAGTCCCATAATGCTGTCAGTGAATGTTCTGCTTTCTCTCTCTTCTTTTCTACCTCTTTAACTATCTGAGTTATCTCAAGAGCTTTGTTCTCTACCTCTGAGATTCTTTCTTCTGCATAATCTAATCTGTTGTTGATACTTTTATTGCATCTTTAAATTCCCTAATTGACTGCTTCAGTTCCTTCAGCTCTGCTATATCCTTTCTGTATTGTTCATATCGTTCATCTCTTATTTGATTCTGTTTTTGGATTTCCTTTTGATTATTTTCTATTTTCTCAGCAATTTCCTTCATTGTTTTCATCATCTGTATTTTAAATTCCCCTCTGTCATTTCTAACATTTCTTTATAGGTGGAATCCTCTGCTGTAGCTACCTCACGGTCCCTTAGGGGGATTGCTCTAGACTGGTTTTTCATGTTACCAGGATGTTTCTGCTGATTCTTCCTCATGAGTGTTTTCTTTTATCTGTTTCCTTTCCCTAATTTTCCTTTCACTTCCTCTAGCTCTTTAAGTTACTGTGCCTCTGGCCTAAAGTTTTGATGAATCCTTTTGGTACAGGACCAGAAGGATGAAAAGATTGAAGAGTAAGAGGGGAAAAAAAGATTTAAAAAAGAAAGAAAAAGAGGCAAGGAGAAGTGGGTGAGTAAAAGGGAATGTTGAAAAAAAGAAGAGAGGCTCAGAAAGAGGGAGACAGGAGTAATACAGGTGTATAGTAGGGTACTTTTGACCCAACCTTAAAACCCCCCAGCCTCTGGGGTCCTGGGTTGGCTGGTTCTCTTGAGGTCAGCAGCTCTTTGCTGGCCTATTCAGACATAGTACCCCACCTCCACCAAGTAAAGAGGAAAGACAAAAATACTATAAATCAAACCAAACCAAACAAACAGAAACTCCTATGGGATAAAATTGGGGGGAAAACTAAATAATAGGGGCGAAAACACAAGCAAAAATGAAGTTCTAATTGTTAATGAAAGCAACAATGGGAAATTGTATTTAAACTAGAAAAAAGGAAGGAAAAGAAAAAAAAAATCTGGAGGGAAAATTTTGAAGTTAAAGAAAAAAACCCAAAACCAAAAAAACAAAACAGTATATGTATCTTGTTGAATACTGTCTAGGCAACAGGTGATCTTCTGGGGTATGAGATGTTAATCACAATGCTGATACAGCTGTATGAGATGGAGACTGGAAGCCTCTGCTGATTTCTCAAACCCCACAAGCTTGAGAGGCTAAATGTCTCCTCAGCCCACTTAAAAGACACTTTAAACTGTTATCCTTGGCTAAACAGAGGCTTTCCCAGGAAAGCTCTTGTCTCTGGGATCTCTCCTGAAGTGGCTGCCCGCTTTTCTAATGCACCAAAACCAGTCTCACTCTATGTCCCTGAGGGCCATGGCTGTAAAACACTGAGATCTCTGCTCTACCCCAGCGTCTCAGTCCCAGCCTTTGGGCTGCTCAGTCACTAGGTTACTCGCCCAAGATCTCCTGGCTGATCCTCGTGCTGTGACCCTGAGGATGGCAGCCTGCAGGGGCAGTTCTCCCACAGTGGCTGTGCAGGCGGCCCACATCTGAACAATATTAGCTCCCTTCTGGCTCAATGGCTCAGTCCCGGGCCCTGGACAACACTCAGAGTCCTCCATGCTCTTGCCCAGGATCTCCTAAGGAAGTTCAATCAAGTGCCCAAGTCCAGAAAAAAACAAAAGAAACAAAACAGCCCACAGGTAAGGAAGGCCTTTCCTGACTACAATCTCACTGTTGCTGTAGTTAACAGCTGCAGGCAGCATCCCACCAAACAAACATACCCACCACTTGCTAGTTCTCCACTGTTTTTATCCTCCTCGTTGGGTCCAGAAACCTCTCGTTGTCTCCCTGTGTTCCCAAAGGTATGTTTCTGGGCAGATCCAACCAGGCAGAGATGCCCGGAGTCTTCTCTTCCCAATCTCACCGTGCCCAGTTGCAAAGAAGCTGTTACTCGGCCGCCATCTTGAACTCGAAAAGTATTCTTTTATATGAATATGTTATAGTTCAATTTATTTTTCTATTGGATGTTTTGTTTGATTTTTTTTCTATTATTAAAAACAATACCCCATTAAATACCCTGGTAGCTAAAAAACCTCTCTTTGATGTATTTGCTGAATAAGTATTAAATTTTGAAATAGTAGAATATGTCCAGATGCTAGTGGAGTTTTTTTTTTTTTTTTTTTTAATTTTGTTTTTGGCATTTATATCTTGAACTATACCTGGAAAGTAATGTACACATAGCTTGAATTCCCAGTAGGTTCACAGCAGAGAATTGAAGCTTGCATTACGGTTATATCTGATTGAATTCTGTGGTTCTCCCACCCCTCTGTCCTGAACACATGTCTATTTTGGAGCAGATTTTGTTACATACCCGGTTATGAGTTTTTGAGAGCCCGCATCTTGTTCAGAGCTGACTAGGTACTGTAGTAGAAGAGAAATCAACTATAATTTTCACACACTAGGAGCTTATGCTCTAGAATGAACAAGTGTTAATGCTACAACAAAAGTGAAATGAGGGCTGGGTGGGGTGGCTCATACCTGTAATCCCAGCGCTCTGTGAGGCCAAGGCAGGTGGGTCGCCTGAGCTCAGGAGTTTGAGACCAGCCTGAGCAAGAGTGAGACCCCGTCTCCTAAAAATATAAAACTAGCCAAGCATTGTGGGAGGCACCTAGAGTCCCAGCTACTCCAGAGGCTGAGGCAAGAGAATCATTTGAGCCCCAGAGTTTGAGATTGCTGTGAGTTGAGATGCCAGTGCACTCTACCGAGAGCAACAGAGTGAAACTCTGTCTCAATTTTAAAAAAAGTTAAAATAGGAGTTCAGAGAAAGGAAAGAGAATTGGTTGGAGAATTTGGCAAAGCATTATGGAAGAGAAGAGGTCTTCCAGGATTCTATTTGGACAAATAGAAAATAAAAGTAACAGAATTCTGGTTAGGTTAAAAGGCCTAAATAGAATAGTGATTGTAGGCATAGTGTTGTGCAGAAAGAGTTAACAACGCAGGCTGAGACTACTGTCCTTAAGAAGCCTTGCTTGCATTGTTGGCTCTTGGCTGTTAACTGGGAGCTCAGATTTTGGGAGAGTTTCCACCATTCTCTTGACATGAGTGGCTTATTGTACAGACAGTAAGCTGAACAACTATTTTCCTTATGGGAAACTGGAATTTTGTTACATGGTAGACAGAAGCTGCCTCTGTGACCAGCCTCCATTAAAAAAATTTGGAAGCTAGCCAGGCGAGGTGGCTCACACCTGTAATCCTAACACTCTGGGAGGCCGAGGCAGGTGGATTGCTTGAGCTCACAGGTTCAAGACTGCCTAAGCCAGAGTGAGATCCTGTCTCTAAAAATAGCTGGGCCTTGTGGCAGGCACCTGTAGTCCCAGCTACTCGGGAGGCTGAGACAAGAGAGTTGCTTGAACCCAAGAGTTTGAAGTTGCTATGAGCTGTGACGCTAGGGCACTCCACCACAGGTGACAAGTGAGACTCTGTCTCAAAAAAAATTTTTTTAATTAAAAAAATTGGACACCGAGTCTCTAGTCAGCCTCCCTAGGAGACAGTAGCGCACACGTTGCTAGAGGAATTAAATGTGTCCTGTGTGACTCCACTGGGAAAGGTTTCTTGGGCTCTTACTCCTGGTTTCCTCTGCTTGTGCTTTTCCCTCTGCTGATTCTGCTTTGTATCCTTTCACTGTAATGAGTTATAGCTGCAAGGACAACTGTAAGCTGTGTTCCTATGAGTCCTAGCGAACCATTGAACCTGAAGATAGTCTTGGGGATTCCTAACACAGATAGCTATCTGATCGTAAAGGCACAAGATTTAAAATTGATATTGGCAAGAGGGAACTATTATAGAACAGTGACAGGATGAAAGCAATGCATTATACCTTTAGACCTTGAAGGACTTTTAATTTCT
The DNA here is from genome assembly GCF_027406575.1 of Nycticebus coucang. NCBI lineage: Eukaryota > Metazoa > Chordata > Mammalia > Primates > Lorisidae > Nycticebus > Nycticebus coucang. The sequence continues at coordinate 23,180,498 of NC_069788.1, read as the reverse complement.
AAATTCTAATTCCTTCCCCATTTTTAAGGACCACCAAAGAGACTGAGTGGTATTAGAATGGCAGTAGTATTCAGATAGGATTCAAAGATGTGGACAAAGAGACCAGTATAGGTGATTTTTTTTTTTTTTTTTTTTTTTTGGAGACAGAGTCTCCCTGTGTCACCCTTGGTAGTGTGCCGTGATGTCACAGCTCACAGCAACTTCCAACTCTTGGGCTTAAGTGATTCTCTTGCCTTAGCCTCCCAAGTAGCTGGGACTACAGGCACCACCACAATGCCCAGTTGTTTTTTTTGTTGCAGTTGTTTAGTTGGCCTGGGCTGGGTTCAAACCCAGACCCTCAGGATATGTGGCTGGCAGGCACCCTGACCACTGTGCTATGGGCGCCAAGCCCAGTATAGGTGATTTTTTTTTTTTTTTTTTTTTTTTTTGAGACAGAGCTTCAAACTGTCCCCCTGGATAGAGTGCTGTGGCATCACAGCTCACAGCAACCTCCAACTCCTGGGCTCAAGTGATTCTCCTGCCTCAGCCTCCCAAGTAACTGAGACCACAGATGTCCGCCATAATACCCGGCTATTTTTTGGTTGCAGCCATCATCGTTTGGCAGGCCGGGGCTGGATTCGAACCCGCCAGCTCAGGTGTATGTGGCTGGCGCCTTAGCCACTTGAGCCCCAGGCACCGAGCCAGTATAGGTGATAGTAGTTTAGCTTTGAGATGAGAGAAGTGTTTGGTAAGTAATAGCATTTAGAATGAAGAGCTTAAAGTGAAACCAAAAGTCTTATTGAAGAAAGAAATGATAGGACTAACCTATTGCCACGACAAATGGAAGGTTTAGGAAAAGAAGGGGAAAGGGGTACAAGGAAATTATGTTCCTTTTTTTTGTTTGTTTTCCTTTTAGGGTTTGCAGTAGGTAATCAATATTCAAATTTTTTAGTACTTGAGTTCTTTCAGGACATGTTTCCCTATCCATTCTCTGTTGTAATGAGCATATTTATCTTTTTTTCTTTAGTAAATCTAAGTAGGTGGTTTAACCTAAAAATTCTTTCATTTTTTTTCCCCAAGTTTCATAAATTTGTTTATTTTCTCTTTTCTTTGCCTTATCTCTAAGAAGTAGATTTATAAGATTTCTCAGCCTTTTGAGAAGCAGTATGATAAAATAGAAAGAACAAAGGCTTTGGTGTTAGACATGAGTTCCACTGTCTCTGTTAGCTGCATTTTCTTGGCAAGTTAACTCAACTGTGAGCTTAGTTTCTTCATCTCAGAAAATGTAATACTCTATAAAGCACTTTGAGCCTAAACCACAGTCCTCAATAATTGCTTATTTCTTGGCATGAGGACTGTAAAGGAAACTTGTGTGCATTAGGTTGTAATTAGGTTCTTAAATGAGCCAGAAGAGGTCACTAGAAGATTGGATAACCTGCTCACATAAGCCTTTCATACCAATGAATTCTGTTTTGTAAAGATGGCACTCTGATGAAAGAGAATCAAATGATTCACAGAATGATTCACAATTCATATTGTTTTCTTTGCTTGCCTACAGTTTTTCTTTTATCTTCAGTTTCTTCACTCTGGACTAGGCCTTTTCAAACTTCAATGTGCACATGAATTATTTGGGAATTTTTTTTAAATGCAGATTCAGCTCAGTAGGTCTGGGGTGGAGTCTTAGATTCCTATTTGTAGAAAGCTTCTCGGTGATGACATTGCTGCTGGTCTTTGAGTTACACTTTGACTAGCAAGTGTCTAGTGAGTTTTGATATTAAAGCCATCCAGTGGGTATTGTATTACCAATAGCTCCCTGCTTTTCTCCCTATTTTGGGATGGTGATGGCGGATAGACTGGAATCCTGTGTGCCTCAGTGTCATTGTGGGTCAGGAGGGCTTCTTTATTTTGTTTTTAGGGTATTATATCATCTAAGGCAGCGGTTCTCAACCTGTGGGTTGCAACCAATGAAAATACATCCTGCATATCAGATATTTACATCACGATACATAACAGTAGCAAAATTACAGTTATGAAGTAGCAACAAAAATAATTTTATGGGTCACCACAACATGAGGAACTATATTAAAGGGTCAGGGCATTAGGAAGGTTGAGAACCACTGATCAGATGATTTTTCTCCTTGGTTAACTCATCCTCTCTGTCCCTAAGCAACCACTAACCTACTTTGTTTCTCTGTGGATTTATCTATCCTGGACATTTCATATAAATGGAATCAAATAATATGTAGCCTTTGTGAGTAGACCTTTTTACTTGCCATAATGTTTCTAAGGCATAGTCAAGGTTTTATCATACAGCACTTTGTTCCTTTTTATTACCAAGTAATGTTTCGTTATATGGATGTATGTCACATAATTCATCAGACATTTGGGTGGTTTCTACTTTTTGGCTATTATAAATGGTGCTTCTACAAACAAATGTGTGTATCTGAGTCTTTTGTGGACATATATTTTAAACATGTATTAAATTGTGCGGTCGTATGATAACTCTTTAATTTTTGGAAGAACTGTCAAACTGATATCTACCCACTGCACCCTTACACTTTCTCATCAGCAGTGTATGCATTTTTTAGTTTCTCCATATCCTTTTCAGCATTTATTATTACCTGGTTTTTGAAGTTAGCCATCCTAGTGGGTGTGAAATGGTATCTGACTATGGTCTACTTTTTTTGATACACAAATTTGTATGGTGTATTATTTTCATGTAATCAGAACTATGGTAAAAAGGAATTGAGTACTTTAACTTACCAGATAATCTTATTTCTCTTGCCTTCTCCCAATTTGTATTAAGGTATTTGCAAATAGCCATATTTTTATAATAGATATGGCCTAATAAAATTTTATGTAGAATCACATTTTGGTTTTTTGGAGAAAATCATTTAGAAAAGCGTTATGTTGAATCTCCTTACAAGTCTCAAACTAAAAGTGATTTTATTTACTTAGTTTAGGGTTTTTCAAGTAGGAAAAACTTCTTTAAATTGGTGATTAATAAATGTCTTTGTTGCTTTCTTATTTAGAACCTTTTAAGTGGAATGCAAAATGTCCTCCTGGTTGTTATTTCTTCTGCATGGCACTCATCAAATAAAACAGGAGTCGGGGAAGAGGGAGTAGTGAAAAGGCTTAGAATTTATAACCAAAGATATAAAGCTTGGTGTGAATGCTAGGTTTATCTCTTTTAGGGTACAACTTATTTGGGGGAGAGGGTGGTAAGTTGGTCAATTTCAGTTTTTCTCATTTTAAGTAATGAAAATAGTACCTCATGTGTTCATTAAAATAATTAAATGGATAAACAATCTGAACCATAGTATGGTGCTTACCTTGTGCTTAATATAATTTTCTATCCCTTTTCTTCTTGCATCTCATAAGTACTACACAAACTATTCTGGTATTGTTAGCATTAATGGTAGTAAATTTAAGAAGCCATAATACAATTTTTAAGGCTGTTACTCTAAAGCTCATTAGTAGTAAGTTAAATTTTAACAGGTACACATGTATATAATAGTATATACACATATAAATACAGACTTCTAAAAATTTTTTCAGGTTAATATGAGGGTACAGACAACCAGGTCACAATATTTGAATTTGTTAGGTAGAGTCCCTCTTGTAGTGTGTCCAGCACCCAAAAGGTGTGCCATGTACCACTGCATCGTGCCCATTAAGTGGAGCACCCCAGACTCCTCTCTTCCCTTCTTTCCTTCCTTCCTCCTCCTCCCAACTTGAAATGAGTTTTTCACCTTTGTAGGTGTGAATTAGAAAGTCTACTGGCTTCATATTAGTATTGAGTACATTAGATATTTGGTTTTCCATTCTTGTGATGCTTTACTAAGAAGAATGTGTTTCACCTCCAGGTTAATACAAAAGATATAAAGTAGCCATCTTTTTATGGCTGAATAATATTCCATGGTATATATAGATACACCACACCTTGTTAATCTATTCCTGAGTTGATGGGCATTTAGGTTATTTCCACATCTTGGCAATTGTAAACTGATTTGAGATAAACAATCTAGTGCAAATGTCTTTATGATAAAATGATTTTGTTTTCTTCTGAGTAGATATCTAGAAGTGGGATTGTGGGGTCAAATGAGAAATCGAATTTTGAGTTCTTTGAGGATTCCCCATACTTCTTTCCAAAGAGGCTGTATTAGTTTGCAGTCCCACAAACAGTATAAAAGTGTTCCCTTCTTTCCACATCCACGCCAGTATCTGCAACTTAGGGATTTGTGATGTGGGGTAATCTTACTGGGTTTAGCTGATATCTCAGGGTGGTTTTGGTTTGCATTTCTCTGATTAGGGATGAGCATTTTTTCATATGTTTGTTAGCCACTTGTCTGTCTTCCTCAGAAAAGGTTCTGTTCATGTTTTTTGCCCAGTGGTAGATGGGATTGTTTGCTCTTTTATTTGTTGATTAATTTGAGCTCTCTATAAATCCTAGTTATCATACTCATAACACAAATATCTTCTTCCATTCTGAAGGTTGTCTGTTTGCTTTAATTGTTGTGTCCTTAGCTGTGCAGAAGCTTTTCAGTTTAATTAAGTCCCATTTGTTTATTTTTGTTGTTCTTGCAGTTGCCACGGAAGTCTTCTTTCTCTAGGCCAACATCCTTAAGAGTTTTTCCCACACTTTCTTCCAGGATTTTTATTGTTTCATTCTTTAGATTTAAATCTTTTATCTATCTTGAGTCAATTTTTATAAGTGGTGAAAGTTGCGGGTCCAGTTTCAGTCTTTTACATGTAGTTATCCAGTTCTCCCAGCACCATTTGTTGAATAGGAATTCTTTCTCTCAGTGTATGGGTGCTCTACATGTTCAGAGAAACTTCTCTAGTAACCAACTATAGAAATGTTTCCTGAAAGACAGTCTTTCATATGTTTTAAAAAAATTTTCCATAGGCTATAAGTGGCTCTTAACCAGATTTTAAAATCTAGCTGCTTCAAAAGACATGCCTGTTGGGAGTATAGGAAAATTTTTAAAGTGACCATAAACTAAATTAATAGATGTTTGGAAAAATATTTGTAAAATGGGGGATGAGACAGATAATTAATTTTGATAATAAAGGACTGATAACAAATTGAACAGAAAGGGAGAAAGCAAAACAATCGAAAAAGCTAAAAGATATGAGTAAGAAGTTCACAGAAGAGCACATCTGAATCGCCAACAAATGTGTGAATAAGTGCTCAAACTCACAGACAGGAAATGACGTTAAAGCAACAATGAGTATCACATCTGTCAGACTGGCAGAAATGGAAAAAATTCAGAAAATCTGTTGTTGCCAGGTTCATTCAGTGCTACAGGACATGTGAATTGGTAGAGCCTTTTTGAAAAGCAGTCATACATACAATATCTTTAAATCTTCAAATAGGTGTACCTTTAACCTATGATAGGGTTGATAATGAGGGGAAAAAGCACTTATAAGTAAGGGTATATATTCAAGAATGTTTATATCTTTGTTTTTAGTAAGACAAAACACACCTTAAACTAAAAACACACCTAGAAATGAATGGCTCACTAAATTGAATAGATTCAGACCAGACATAGTTTGCAACCATTATGCTATACCAGTTGATTTTTACGGATTTAGAATTAGAAATATACTAGTTGATTTTTAGAGATTTTCACTAGGTATAATGGAATGAGAAAACTAATAGGTGAAGGAGCCTATAAAATCATATTTGATAAAACAATAGCATTCTTTTTTTTTTGAGGTAGTCTTATTATGTTGCCCTCGGTAATGTGCTGTGGACTCACAGCTCACAGCAACCTCAAACTCTTGGGCTCAAGCAATTCTCTTGCCTCAGCCTCCCAAGTAGCTGGGACTACAGGTGCCTGCCACAACGTCTGGCTATTTTCTTGTTGTAGTTGTCACTGTTGTTTAGCTGGCCTGGGCCCAGCTCACATCCGCCATGTTTGGTGCATGTGGCCGGTGCCATAACCACTGTGCTACAAGCACTGAGCCAACAATAGCATTCTTCTTATGCATTCATTTCCACGTATTTTTGTGATTAAGCATGGAGAAATTTATGGGAGAGTATTGTAAACACTGGTTGCAGAGTATAGTAAACAAAACAAAACATTAGAAAAAGTATAAGTGGTGTGATTACATTTATACACTTGTATAATATGACACATGAATCTGTATGTAAGAAATGAAACATATATACCTTGTTTCCCCGAAAATAAGTCAGTGTCTTATTTTAAGGTGTGCTCCCAAAGATGCGCTAGGTATTATTTTCAGGGGACGTCTTATCTTTCCTGTAAGTAAGTCTTATTTTCGGGGAAACAGGGTAGAAAACAAATGTATATTTATTATTATAGAAAGATAGTCAGAATTTGTTTTTGAGGAAAAAATAAAAATTTTACATATAGGACCTTGTTTATGACAAAAGTTCTGTAATTCATATTAGGTAAGAAAAGTTTTTATGTTACAGATTGATATAGGATACTTTAAATAAATAATAGGAAATTTTGGAAGTTGATTTTAGGAAGTTGAGTACAAATTTTAGTTATCTGTAATACAGCTTTGCTTTATATTTTAGGAAACCACAGATGATGGACACAACAATGACCTTCTTCCTCAGATTATTCAGTGTTTTGCGTGTCCAAATTGCTTCCTTCTTTTTAGCAGCAAGGATGAGTGTTTGAAGCATATGTCTGAAAAGAATCATTTCCATCAGAGTTTTAAATTGGGTGGTATGTTAATACTCTGTCTTCTTCTGAAAATTATTAAATACTTGAATCTTTGCTGATTTACCATACTTCTCAGACCATTTGCTTGGTTACTTTTCCTCATAGTAGTTTTAAAAGTGAGAGACTTTTATCTCAATTCTTATTTTTTTAAAAATGGTCATTATTTATTTGTACCTATGAGTAAAGTTTAAAGTTTGAGGAGTAAAGTGAAACTTTGAAGAAAACATTTATTCCAGATAATGTTTTTGTTATATACATGTTATCTAGGAAGTTGGGTGTTTTCTCTGCATGTAAGAAGCAAATTTTAATTTGATTGTAAGGTATCCTTTGTATTCAAGGCCAAAAATGGCTTCCCTTAGATTTTTAGTAAATTAATGATTCTCTTCTTTTACTTATTCCAACTGATGTTGGGAAAAGCAAAGGAGAGGAAGGTTGGGTCACTCTGTACTCAGATAGCTTTGCAAGTTACAGTTTGTTGTGTCTTTCAGATGACAAGGGAAAAGCACATCCAATATCATTTCCATCTTTTGCGAAGAAACTTTTGATCTCTCTGTGCAAAGATGTTCCATTTCAAGTTAAGTGTGTTGCCTGCCACCAGACGCTGCATTCCCACATGGAGCTCACTGCCCATTTCAGGTTTGTACATGTTTAGTCTTGTGCTGTGAGGCCATCCTACTGAGCCATTTACCAGTGAGAGGATTCACCAAATACTTTTCTATTCCATGTCTCTCACCTTTTAAAAAGAGAATATACATTTCCTTGGAAATTAACCAAATTTAGCATAGTGAGAAAAGTTACAGACGTGGAAAAAGTGGATATATTGATATTGCTGTCATGTAAAACAAGCTAACAGTTCTACACTGTGTGTTTTTTCTGTGTGTGTTCTGTAATTGTGAGGAGGGGAGGTGAAGGTTAAAATAGAACCTTGGCTTTAAATCAGCCAGAATGAAAAATATCATATACATGTGAAAGATGAAATCTCTATGAACGTTCAGATTTGTTAAGTAATCATGAAGAATTCCAGTATGATTTTTTTCTTTGTCCTTTTATTGTAAGCAATACAGGAAAGTAGGGAGAACAGTGTATAATAAGCCCCAGGGTACTTTTCTTTTCTTTCTTTCTTTTTTTTTTTATTATATCATAGCCGTGTACATTAATGCAATCATGGGGTATCATACACTGGTTTTATATACCATCTGACATATTTTCATCACACCCCAGGGTACTTTCCAACTAGCATCAGTAGTTATCAACACATGACAGTCACGGTTCTTTTATGGTCTTATTCTCACAAGTGATCTTTTAAATAAATCCTAGGCATCATTTTATTTCATCTGTCATTACTTTAGTATGTATTATAAATAATGACTTTTTTTTTTTTTGAGACAGAGTCTCACTTTTTCGCCCTTGGTAGAATGCTGTGGCATCACAGCTCACAGCAACCTCAAACTCTTGGGCTCAGGTGATTCTCTTGCCTCAGCCTCCTAAATAGCTGGAATTACAGGCGCCGGCTACAATGCCCGCTATTTTTTGTTGTGGTTGTCATTGCTATTTTAGCTGACCCGGGCAGGTTTGAACCTGGCAGCCTTGGTGTATGTGGCTGGCACCGTAACCACTATGCTATGGGCACTGAGCCAGGACTCTTCTTTGTAAAAGAAAATGTAACTGTCCTACCATTATCACACCTTAAAAAATGAATAGTTTCTTAGTATCAAATACTCAGTCAAATACTCAGTTATCATATTTCCAAATATCTCATGAACTTTTTAAAAGTTGTTTTGTTGAAATCATGATCCAAACAAATCTGTAGTTTGCATTTAAATGCTATGTTTCTTAGGGATCTTCTTTTTTTCTTTAAAATACATTAAAAATTTTTTTTCTACTAAGTGACACACTTTCATTTGTGAAATAATGATTTTCACAAACCTTCAAGTAAAATATATTCTCAATAAAACTGAGGCAGTATAAAATAATGGTTAATAGTCCTGGTGCAGACTTGTGTTTCATGAATTCAATACCTGGTCTGCCTTTTATTTTTATTGTTTATTACGAAAAATTTCAGCTATAGAAGTAAACAGAATAGGCTTGGCGCCTATAGCTCAAGCAGCTAGGGATCCAGCCACATACTCCGGAGTTGGCGGGTTCAAATCCAGCCTAGACCTGCCAAACAACAATGACAACTACAACCAAAAAATAGCCAGAAGTTGTGGCAGGCACTTGTGGTCCCAGCTACTTGGGAGGGTGAAGCAACAGAATTGCTTAGCCCAAGAGTTTGAGGTTGCTGTGAGCTGTGATGTCACAGCACTCTACCGAGGGTGACATAGACTCTGTCACAAAAAAAAAAGAAGTAAACAGAATAGTATAATGAACACCCATTACCCAGCTTTAGTAATTATCAACACTAGCATTCTTGTTTTATTTATACTTCTAATATTTTCTCTACTTTCTTTATTTTTTAAACTTTTTTGTTTTTGAGATAGAATTTAAATGCCTTGAAGTGTACAGACTTTTTAACTTTTACAATTTTGACAAATGGATACATCTATTCAACCCACACTCTCATCCTAACATCCATTGCTCCATTATGTCCCTTCCTGCTCATTCCCACCTCCTCACCCACGAAAACAGGCGTCTCTCTTATGGTATTTTCTACACCTTACATTACTTTTTCTCCTCTAGAACTTCCATGTAAATGGAATTCGATAGTATGTACTCTTTTGTGTTTGTCATGATACCTGTGAGATTTATCTATATTGTTTAGTACCTTATTCCTTCTTATTGGTAAGTGGTAGTCTGTTGTATGAATGTAATACAATTTGTTTATCAGTTCTCATACTGATGGACATTTGGATTGTGTACAATTTAGACCTATTGTGAATAAAGTTGTTGCAAAGAATTTATACAAGTCCTTTTGTGGACATGTTTTCATTTCTCTTGAATGAACATCTAAGAGTAGAATTGCTAGTTCGAAAGTAGATGTATATTTAACTTCGTAAGAAACCACTAAACACTTTTCCAAAGTGGTGTATGTGGTATCAGTTTACAGCCTTACTAAAAGGATGTGGGAGTTCTAGGTATACTTGATTCTTGGTTACCTTTGATGTCACCTCGGTTTACCTTTTTCATTTTTGCTATTCTCGTGTCTCATTGTGGATTTTATGTGCATTTTCTTGATTAGCAATGATGTTGAGCACTTTTTCATAGCTCATGGGCCATTTGTTTAATATTTATGAAATGTTGGTTCATGGTTTTTGCTTATTTAAAAAATTGGATTGTTCGCCTTTATAATAGTGAATTGAGCTGTTTCCTTATATATTTCAGATAAAATTTTTCTGTCAGATTTGTATCTAGAATATAGGAATTTCTAGAATATACAAATATTTATGAGTGTATTTTCCCAGTCTGTGACCTTGCAAATTGATATTGTTAATTATGTCTTTATGAGTCAGAGCTTTTCATCTCTTTAAGTGTATTTTATTATTTTCTTTTTTCATGATTATGCCTTCTGTGTCCGGAGAAATCTTTCTTGTTCATGCTTCAATAATATGCTATTTCATTCTGGTTTTTTATGTTTATTTCTATACACTATCTCAAATTTTTATTGACTTTTAAAACAAGTGTTTGCTTTCACTGATGGTTCTGTGTTATTTGCCCATTTTCTTTTTCATTAATTTCTACTCTTTATACTTTGAGTTTAATTCTAGCTTTTTAAGGTAGAAGCTTTTCTAGCTTCTTAAGGTAGAAGCTTAGATTAACTTTGGATCTGTTTTCAGTATAAACATTTAAAAATATAATTTGTCTCTAAGCACTGCTTTTTCCTGCATCCCACAGATTTTGATAAGTTTTTGTTTTCATTTTCATCATATTAAAAATAGTTTGGCCGGATGCAGTGGCTCATGCCTGTAATCCTAGCACCCTGGGAGGCTGAGGCAGGTGGATTTCATGAGCTCACGAGTTCGAGACCAGCCTGAGCAAAAGCATGACCCCCTCTCTACTAAAAATAGAAAAAAACTGAGGCAAGAGGATCGCTTGAGCCCAAGACTTGGAGGTTGCTGTGAGCTTGAGACTCTGTCTCAAAAAAAGAAAAAAATTTTCTTAGAGTTACCACATGACCCATCAATTTTTGCTCCTTGTATACAGTTAAGAGAAATTAAAACATAAGTCCACACAAAAACTTGTATGTTTGTTTATAGCAGCATTATTCATCATAGTCGACAAGTGGGAACAACCCAAATGTCCATCAGCTGACAAATAGATTTCAAAAATGCATTATATCCATACAATGGAATGTTATTTGGCTATGAAAAGGAATGAAATATTGATACATGCTACAAACCTGCAGAACTTGAAAACATGTTAGGTGAAATCAGGCAGTCATAGTATGTCCATTTATTATATGGTTTTATTCATATGAAATTCCCAGAATAGGGAACTTTATAGAGACAGGAAGTAGTTGCTTAGGGCTTAGTGGTTGCCTGGGGGTAGGGAGCATAGGGGAAAAGGAAGGTGATCGTGGAAGGGTATGGGGTTTCTTGATGTGATGCAGTATTCTAAATTTGACTATAGCTATGGTTGTACATATCTGTGAATATATGGAAAACCATTGAAATTATACTTCCTTAATGGATGAATTAGGTGGTATGTGAATTGTATCTCAATAAAGCCATTTTAAAAATATGCTATAAAAACTTTTTATTTCTAGGTTTATTAGAAATGTGTTAACATCTAAAGATTTAGAAATTTTACATTTAGGGATTTAATTTCTAAACATTTAAGGATTTGTATTATTGTTCTCATTTCCAATTTAATTCTGTTATAAATAATTTTCCTCTCTTATGGTTACGGTGCCAGCCACATACACCAAAGGTGGCAGGTTTGAGCCCAGCCTGGGCCAGCAACAACAACAACAATAAAAATAGCTGGGTGTTGTGGTGGGCACCTATAGTCTCAGCTACTTGGGAGGCTGAGACAAGAGAATCACTTAAGCCCAAGAGTTTGAGGTTGCTGTGAGCTGTGACACCATGGCACTCTACCAAGGGTGACATAGTGAGACTCTGTCTGAAAAAAGAAAAAAAATATATATATATAATGTAACACATCTTTTCTCTTTGGAGTTTAGTAGTTAAGACAGTTAAAGCACATTTGTTCCTTTCCTTAAGGAAGTTGATTTAGTCTGAGTTCTGAGTTAATTTGTGGAATAGTGTACAGTTCTATTGAGCCTAGTTCTCTAGTGCAGAAGAGAGTGGGCATGGCATTTTCCTGACAAAAAAATTAATCAATTCTTAAGAGTAGGTATTAGGTTGTCTAAAATCTTACCAGCATGTCCCTTCATATAATTACCAATGATAATCTAATAATTTGCTTGTCTGATAAGGTCCAAATCAGTGCATTTGATACAGATTTTATAACATTTTATAAAATTTTGTAAAATTTGCCTGAATTAAAAAGGTGTCTTTGAATCTGGTTTTGGTTCTTTTTGTGTGTGTATTTTGTTTAAAAATAGATCAAATGTAGGTTTTTACTCACATTTTGAGATGATAGAGATATCCTTATATCATCTACATACTTATTTATTGAAAAGTATTTGTTAGTGCTTATTTATATGTTGTTTATTTTATAATTCCTGCAGTAAAATGCAGTGATGATACATTTTGAAAATATTTATGAAAGAGTCTATGTTTTTATCCAATTTAGAGTTCGTTGTCGGAATGCTGGTCCTGTAGCTGTAGCTGAAAAGAGCATTACCCAGGTTGCAAAGAAATTCATATTAAGAGGTTATTGTCCTAATTGCAACCAAGTTTTTGTGGATGAAACCAGCACCGAAAATCACAAGCAGAATTCAGGACACAAAGTTCGAGTGATTAACTCAGTGGAAGAATCAGTCTTACTTTATTGCCACATCACCGAAGGGAACAAACATCCTTCTGATTTGCATTTATTGTTAGATCAATCAAAATTTTCTTCCCTTAAAAGAACTATGTGTATTAAAGAATCTAGCTCACTGGATTGCAGTGCCATTCCAAAAAAGAAGATGAATTTAGAAGATAAAAGCCATGAAGGTGTAGTTTTTGTCCAAAAAGAAAAGCCAATAGTTAAAACCTGGTTTTGTGAATGCAATCAACGATTCCCAAGTGAAGATGCTGTAGAAAAGCATGTTTTCTCAGCAAACACAATGGGTTACAAGTGTGTGGTCTGTGGAAAGGTGTGTGAGGATTCAGGGGTCATTCGTTTACACATGAGCCGGATTCATGGAGGGGCACATTTAAATAACTTTCATTTCTGGTGTCGGACATGCAAAAAGGAATTAATGAGGAAAGATACTATCATGGCTCATGTGACTGAATTTCATAATGGACACAGATATTTTTATGAGATGGATGAGGTAGAAGGTGAAACTTTGCCATCATCATCTACGACTCTGGTGAGTAGTTTGACTGCTAATAAGCCTTCTTCAACTATTACTATTATTGATCATTCCCTGGCAAACAGTCGTCCAAGGGGCAAATGGCAGTGCCGAATCTGTGAAGATATGTTTGATTCCCAAGAGTGTGTAAAGCAGCACTGCAAGTCTTTGGCGAGTCACAGGTTTCATAGATACAGCTGTGCCCACTGCAGAAAAACTTTTCACAAGATAGAAACATTGCACCGACATTGCCAAGATGAGCATGACAATGAGATAAAGATTAAATACTTTTGTGGGCTTTGTGATCGTATCTTTAATATGGAAGAAGCATTTTTGAGTCATTATAAGGAGCATCACAGCATAGATTATGTGTTTGTGTCAGAAAAAAATGAAACTTCAATTAAAACTGAGGCTGATTTTCCAGTAATAGAGACCAGTAACCAGTTAACCTGTGGTTGCCGTGAGAGTTACATTTGTAAAGTCAACCGAAAGGAAGATTATAGTAGATGTCTCCAAATCATGCTGGAGAAAGGTAAACTGTGGTTTCGCTGCAGTTTGTGTTCAGCGACAACACAGAATGTGGCTGACATGAACACCCATGTCCATCAGGTGCATGGAAAAGAAAAGAGTGCTGAGGAGGAGCAGCGGTATGTGATCAAGTGTGGCACCTGCACCAAAGCATTTCACGACCCTGACAGTGCACAGCAGCACTTCCATAGAAAACACTGCTTCTTACAGAAGCCCAGTGTGGCTCATTTTGGATCTGAAAAAGCAAGCCCATACAAGTTTACTGCCACGGCCTCCCATGCAGAGAGAAGGCTGAAACAGTCAGTCAGCTATCCAAAGAACTCAGACATGGAGAAAGGAGCTGAGAACGACGTACGATGTCAGAATATAGGTATGGCTTTACACCTACATGCAGATTGCACGTTTTAAATTTTCACATAAAAACTTAGATGCAGTGTACCTACCATTTTTGTGCAAGTTAATGATTTAATTTTCAAGCAAGAAACATGATAGAACCACGTGTTAGCTAATTACTACGGCATATACTTTTTAGGGATTTGTATTTTTGTTACTTGATTTATACACTTTCTATCTTAAGGGGACAAAAGATACGTGTTTGGCTTTAAATAATATGTATTTGGGATATTAATTTTTTCTTTTATAAAAGATGAGGGGATTTTGAAAATAAAGGAAATGGATAGTCTTGCCAAAAGTTAGATTTGAAAGCTACCCTGGACATTATTATTATTTAGATTTTTTTCATGTATTTGGGTTCACTAGAAAGGTAAATCAAATGATTTATTTTGTTTCTATTTGGCCTTATCATTTAGCATAAGGAATTAAAGATCATTTCAGAATTAAATATTTTTGTTATGATTTTCTTGGAAGCAAACCTTTAACATATAGTTGAAATAACAATTAGAAGTATAGTTAAAAGTGGTAGCAAGAAACGAGGGAGAAAATTGAGGTATGAATTTCCTTTTTTTGTATTTATTCTGGACTTTCCTTCTTCCATGTGACAGAATTAAAGAAGTCTGAAAGAATGTTATGTTTTTATTTTGTTTGAAAGTATAATTTTTTAGGGTATAATTTTAAGTCTATATCCTTTTAAATATCAGTGTGCAGTGTAGTGGGGAGACAGTGAAAATAGGTGAAAATTTTAGCTAGTGAAATATTTTTTTTTTTTTTTTTTTTTGGTTTTTGGCCGGGGCTGGGTTTGAACCCGCCACCTCCGGCATATGGGACAGGCGCGCTACTCCTTGAGCCACAGGCGCCACCCAATATTTTAATGAAACATTGATGTTTTACAGGCTTGCTTTATTAACATATGTAGATCTCAACATCATCTTTGGTTATGGTGTGTTTTCAGTGAGAAAGGATTGAATTATGCATTACCTAGTCAACTCTACTCCAAACAATGAAATCACAGTCACATTATTTTATTTTTTTGTTTTTCTTTTGCTCTTCTGATTACTTTTTGGGAATTTGTGTTAGGTTTATGGTTGATAGAAGATGACTGTATTATCTCAATCTAGAATTACTGAATACTTAGAGAAACGATGTAAGGTGGCTTGGAAATGGAAAGGGTGGAATATTTGAGAAAATCACTATTAGGCAGAGTAGATACTGTTCATCTTAATATAACATATTAATGTTAATTAATTGCTGCTATTAGAAACGTTAAGGTCTTGTCAAAGTGGAGACATGAAACAAAGTGTCATGGGGGATGAATGAGATTTGGAGAATGGGGGAAGATGAAAGACAGATTTATGATGAGAGGTGCCAGTGTGCCACTGTCCTCTATTTCCAGCACCACTTTGTAGCAGCAGAGCTATAGGTTATCTTATTTATTATGCTCCCTAGGGTGTTTAATCATAGAACCCGAAGGCTACTAATAAATCAGTCCAGATTAGGAAAAGAACCAAATTCTGGTGTCAGGAAGGTTTTTAATGGGTAACCTTGAAATTTTTTGTGGATGGTGCAAGTTCTTGGCTATTTTTTTCTTAAAACTTGGTTTCTAGTTCTTCCAGTTAATTAATTTTCTTAATTCTTTCCATTAGTGACTTTTGAAATGCCATAGGACCAGTCACGGGTGGTTCACACCTGTAACCCCTACACTTCGGTTGGCCAAACCTGGAGAAATGTGTAAGGCCAGGGGTTTGAGACTAGCTGGGCAACATAGTGAAACCCCATCTCTACAAAAAATTTTAAAATATTATCTGGGCACGGTGGCACATATCCATAGACCCAGCTACTCAGGAGACTGGGTTAGAAAGATCACTTGAGGCCAGGGGTATGTAGTTACTGTATGCTATGATTATGATCAACCACTACACTCTAACTTGGGTGACAGAGCAAGACCCTGTCGCTAAAAGAAAAAAGAAAGAAAAGAAAAAAGCCTTAGGGTCAATGGCAAATATTTGCAAAAGGCTCTATAAGTCAATTTATAAAATATTTGGAATATTTTTTATGTGATTAAAGCGTACATTATGTCATATATGGATTTGGATTTCACAGAGATATTTAGACGTAAACAACTTGCAAGGTTAATATCTTTTAGATCTGAAAAATTAGAATGATTTTTGTAAGTTCTTATTGAATGCATGTTAATGTTTCTGTCTTCCCAGAGGAAGAAGTTGTTGAACTTCCGGATTTGGATTACCTGCGAACCATGACTCATATAGTCTTTGTAGATTTTGATAATTGGTCAAATTTTTTTGGTCATCTACCAGGGCATCTAAACCAAGGAACATTTATTTGGGGTTTTCAAGGTAGGGATAATAAGAAAAACATTTGCAAAAATCCCTCTTTCTGTCTTTAGGTTATGATTTGAAAGATTTCCTGAACAGAACATAGGAACATAATTGGAATGCTGTTATTTTGCAGTATAGTTATTTTTCTTTACAACTCTCTATGATAGATGTTAGCTCTGTTTTGTAACCCAGTTTGTGGATCTTTTGATGTAGATTGAAAAAACCTTTATTCAATATCTACAATGTGTCGGGCTTACAGTTTGGTACTAAGATTGTTACTGATTATTAGTTTTCTCCCTTTCAAAATACAAAGATTAGTTGTTTTTTTTTTCAGAGTTTTAAAGTGAATAAATAGCAGAGTTAGCTTTTGAATTTTGGCTTCTTAGCTATAGAAATGTTATTTTCAGCATGCTTTAACTGCCTCTTCAGTTCATTTGTGCGCATCTTCTTCTAAATCTCTTTACAAACTATGTACTAAACTTGGAGGAAGGGTTCTTTGGTTTAGAGAGGTTTAATATAATGAGCATCTGATATAGTTCATGTTTGATAGGAAATTGCATGTAAAGAGGAAGATTGGGACTAATGATAGTAGAAACATGCTGACTGGGATGTTACCTGGTATAATGTTTAGTAAGTGTTGCTTTGCTGATTTTCCTAATTTCTATCCACCGAACAGCCATGCCATTTATAAAAACCACTAATGCTTGCATTCATATAGATTGATGCCATTCAACGAATTTTCATACACATTACTTTTGATTCTGCTTGATATCTCTGACTTTTCACAGGAGTAGACAGATTAAGGGAAGTTGGTCTAAGATTGTAGAGCATAGACTAGGACTAAGTTCTCCCATATTCTAATCTAGGACTTTACCTGTAGAAAAAATTTTCTGGTATATGTTTCCCTTGGTACAGTTTTCAGTGTTGTCTTCTCCTGTTTAAGTATCATTTAATGTCTTTTCTAAATTAATAGGAGGAAACACCAATTGGAAGCCTCCGCTCAACTGTAAGATCTATAATTACCTGAACAGAATTGGATGCTTCTTCCTTCACCCTCGCTGTAGTAAAAGAAAAGATGCTGCTGATTTTGCCATATGTATGCATGTGAGTCATTGTTCTATTCACAATCTCTTGTGAGTCTGGGCCGTACTTGGAATATTCTTTTTCACTTGAATTTTAATGACAACGTGTAAATCATTCTTTAGTAGTACATTTCTACATAAAACCTTCAACACCATGTTCTCCTTGTGACTACTGTGAGGACAGGAGCCCATAGTATATTTATTTACTACTTTACTAATTATGAGTAGCATAATTTACTAATTACAAATAGCGATGACACTGTATTTGATATATGCTAAGACACTTTCACATTTTAATATCTATTAATATTGAAAAGTATCCTGACAATCCCCATTAGCCTAGATATAATTTGCATTTGCTTTTGCTTCTTCCTGAGACCCACTTTTAATGAAATTTCTTGCCTTCGGGCTTATGTATGCACTGATAATGTGAATTTATTATGTAAACTTGTTCACTGCTGTTTATGATTTAAACCCTAAGAGATTTCTTTTCTCCTCTATCCAGTGCCAGAATTAAATTATGCAAATTACCTTGCTTACCTCTTCTCCATGGCGGATTTATTTCTTATTTACCTTTACATTGAACATATAGCCCTTCGGCATTCTAGCTTTATGTAGGGGCATTCTATTGAACTTTTTGTTTTGGCTTTACTTTTTTCCTTCATGGCACATAAAAATAGCTTAATCATATAATAGATGGCATCTTGTATCTGATTAAATGTGGCACATTTCATTTATGAAGGAGATTTTTGACAGGGACTAGGGAGCAAGCTTAATCTACCTTTCCAGGGATGTGTTCATTATGAAATAGATATAACTTGATTTGAAACTCATGCTAATTTTTATCAACTTATGCCATTTGTTTTAACTTAGGCTGGCCGTCTAGATGAACAACTACCCAAGCAAATTCCTTTCACCATCCTCTCAGGAGATCAAGGTTTTCTGGAGCTAGAGAATCAATTTAAGAAGACTCAGAGGCCAGCTCACATACTAAACCCTCACCACTTAGAGGGAGATATGATGTGTGCCTTGTTAAATAGCATATCTGATACCACCAAAGGTACGCAGCTGCAGTCACAGTGCAAACCGCCCAAGAGGAGGAGGCTTCACTGCTGAGAGGAAACCAATAAACTGCTGCCTGCTCACTAAACCGTCCTGCTCTGCTCTCATACTTCTATCTTAGCTTTTCCTCAGCTCAGTTCATTTTTCAGTGTTTTAGAAGAGTGAATTTATAGTAATTTCCTGGAGCCTTTTTTTAATCTAGTAGATAAAAATCTGTATTTTATATATGAAGTATATATTTATGGTTTGAAATATATTACTACAATTTTAAAAGCTCAGAATTGAAATTTTCAATGTTTTTTTTCTTTTTTTTTTTTTTTAGAGACAGAATCTCACTTTGTCACCCTGGGTAGAGTGCTATGGCGTCACATCTCACAGCAACCTCCAGCTCTTGGGCTTAGGTGATTCTCTTGCTTCAGTCTCCCAAGTAGCTGGAACTATAGGCGTCCACCACAACCCTTCACTTTGTTTCTTAAATTCCAGATTTACTTTCAGTTTTTTTCCGTTTTTTGTAGAGACGGGGGTTTTACTATGTTGCCTAGGCTGGTCTCAAACTCCTCAGGCAATCCTCCCATCTCAGCCTCCCCAAAGTGCTGGGATTTACCTTCCAATTTTTCTTTTTCTTTCTTTGTTTATTTTTTGAGACAGAGTCTCACTTTGTCACCCTGGGATTGAGTGCCATAGCATCATCATAGTAACCTCAAACTCTTGGCCTCAAGCAGTCCTCATCCCTCGGCTTCCCAAGTAGCTGGGACTACAGGTACCCTCCACGATGCCCGGATAATTTTTTTTTTTTTTTTGTAGAGACAGAGTCTCGCTGTAGAGACAGAGTCTCGCTGTACCGCCCTCGGGTAGAGTGCCATGACGTCACACGGCTCACAGCAACCTCTAACTCTTGGGCTTACACGATTCTCTTGCCTCAGCCTCCCAAGTAGCTGGGACTACAGACGCCCGCCACAATGCCCGCCTATTTTTTTGTTGCAGTTTGGCTGGGGCTGGGTCTGAACCTGCCACCCTCGGCATATATGGGGCCGGCGCCCTACTCACTGAGCCACAGGCGCCGCCCTATTGTTTTCTATTTTCATAGAAACAGGAGTCTCACTTTTGCTCGGGCTACTCTCCAACTGCTGAGCTCAAGCCATCCACCTGCCTCAACCTCCCAGAGTGCTAGGATTACAGCTGTGAGTCATGCACCCAGCCCCTTCCAGTTTTTAGATAGCATTGTACTTACAGGTTAAAACGGGAAAGTAATAGATGATAACATGGCAATACAAAAAAAAAAAAAAAACCATTTAAGAGGTAGGGACAAACTATGATAGGCCTCTTAGGTCCTTGGAGAAGGGGTGGGCATTCTCAGTCTTATTGCTGGAACGTGTACTCTCTTCTCTACATTTGTGAGATTATTCAATGAAAGCAGTGCTGATATCCAGTTTCACTTTCCTATGTTTTTTATAATTTCTGAAAGAAATGTGGGTAGAAGAAGCGAATAAAAGAATAGTTAGCTTTTAAATATCTTAATAACTTAAATCCATAGATAAGATGTTGGAGATGTTGATAAACAACCTCAATGAAAAATAGCAGCAACTTTTTGACATTTTTAATGTGTGCTTTTACATTTTCTAACTGCTTTCCTCCCAGATATTTTTTCTTTAAATATATTTGGAACCACATTTTGATTAAAAATCTATTCTAAAGAATTTTGCTCTAATTACTAATTACAGTGGATCAGTTCTTAGGAATCAGTGATCTACTAGCCCAACTGTGCTTTTTAAAACAGAATAATGATGCAAGATTATAAAGGAAAATGTACTGTTTTGCATATGTATGTCATGCCTTAGTACTGAATATTCCTATACTGTAATTTTTGTTGTCATTCATTTGCTTTTTCTAACTGGCTTCCCTTTAAAAAAGAAAATAACCTCTTTTTCTCTTTTGCGGTCTCTTCCCCAATTCTAAAGAATATGTACTTAATTTCTTATAAAGTACTTAAATTTTATTTTATTTTTATTATTATTTATTATTATTATTTTTTTTTTTTTGCAGTTTTTGGCCAGGGCTGGATTTGAAGCCACCACCTCCGGTATATGGGCCGGCACCCTACTCCTTGAGCCACAGGTGCCGCCCAATACTTAAATTTTTACCTTTGTAGTCTACCCATTTTTCTTTCTTTTATGCTGCTGCTTTGGGGGATTTCTTTTATACATATAAAATGTAGGTTGTAAAAACTGTTACAGAATGGGAGCTGCATGTGAGTAGGCCTGCCTGGATGTATTAGGGTTGGAGCTAAGACACAGGTTATTAATATCTGCTGATTATGTACTTGTGAATCCCTCTTATGCTCTAGATATTCTTTTTTTGTAGTTCGTTCATTCCTATTCAGTACTCAATTGAACTTACTATTCTTTGGAGACACGTGTGTACTTAGTTCTCAATTTTTGTGAAATGCAGAGATCGTGCAGTACATAAAGGGCATGGGTTTTGATTCAAATGGTAACTTTGCTGCTTCCTAACTGTGATGTTAGGCAAGCTACTTAACTTTTTCTGAGCCTCATTTTCCATATCTGTAAGGTTGTAAGAATTAGTAATGTGGCTAAGTGCCTATCACTGTATACAAAGCACTTTAGGTGCTAAATAAACAGTAGGTATTTTATTATTCCTACCATGAAAATAAAATATGACTCCTAGCCACTACATTTAAGGTAATAAAGTAATTAAGTGTCTAAAGAAGTATGGACTTTTTAAACTGAAAGATTTTATTCCTTATTTGTATTTAAGGATCTAATGAATTGTGTAATGCTGTTGTAATTCTAAAATTTAAAAAAGTTATGTGAAACTTTAGTATATTCAGATTTAGTTATCTGGCTTAGACAAAGTTTTTTCTTCATGGAGGACTTGTGATAGAAAACTTTAAGGCAGTGGTTCTCAACTTTCCTAACGCTGTGTCCCTTCAATACAGTTCCTATGGGTCGTGACCCACAGGTTGAGAACCACTGTTTTAAGGGATTCAAAAATAATCACTTTCTTGGGTAACTCTTTGGTTTGAGAGTCATTTCTGTTAAGAAATGATATGGAATAATTAATGGGACTTAGAAAATCTCTCAAAGTCCACTAATAATGTGACATAATAATAATTCTTGTTGGGCCTTCAGGAAATTTTGGTTGTTACAACAATGCCAGGATAGCACCTTGCATATAGCTTAGCATGGTGGTCCTTGTCTTCAGATTTAACAACCAGTTTCTTAAAGCGGTATGGTTTGGGGGGCTAAGGTCACTGGACATTTTTGAGAATCTGATGAAAGCTTTCTAAGCCCTTTTTTCCCCAAAATAAACATGTGTTTGCAGTTTCACATACAATTTCAAGGGATTTAGGGTCTCAGCACTGCTAGTAACCAACTAACAAACAAAACTCTCATTGTTAGGATATAACTGAAGTTTATAGTAAGTAACATATAGTAAAAAATTCTTTCTGTCATTAGTATAAAGGCAGTCTGGTGATTTTCAGATTTTAAATTTCCCACCAAAACATACAGAGATGATATACATTTGAGTCTCTTATTCTTTATAACTTTTCAGAAATTTACTATTCTAAAGACCAGAAAGTGCTTTTTGGTAGAATAGAGATTTCTATATGAAAAGGAAGAATCTTTTGATATAGTGGCATGAGAATCAAAGATCATATGGTATCTTATACTTGGATAATTCTGCTTTTGCCAATTTTTCAGTTATTTGAAAGTCTTTTACAAAGTACTTATCTCAGTAAAACAGATATTCAGAGGTCCTTAGATTGATACACAGTCATTTGACCCTAAGGTCTTATTACTTTTGTCCTTGGTGGGGAGAGGATGGGTTAAGTCTCTGACTTGGTTAGTTAGGATAAGTCACTCTTTGTAGCAAGGTGAGATTTAAATGTGTCTTGGTTATTCTTTTTTTTTTTTTTTTTTTGTAGAGACAGAGTCTCACTTTATCACCCTCTGTAGAGTGCCATGGCATCACACAGCTCACAGCAACCTCCAACTCCTGGGCTTAAGCGATTCTCTTGCCTCAGCCTCCCGAGTAGCTGGGACTACAGGCGCCCGCCACAACGCCCAGCTATTTTTTGGTTTGCAGTTCAGCTGGGGCCGGGTTTGAACCCGCCACCCTCGGTATATGGGGCCGGCTGAGCCACAGGTGCCATCCGTGTCTTGGTTATTCTTACAAGCATCAGGGTTCCAGCACCAACATTCTAATTATAGTTATGACATGTGTGTAAGTTCTTGTAGAGACGTTTAAAAAACTAGATCCACCTGTCCTTAACTGGCCCCTTTGGGCCCCCTATGTTTCATCAATTCTATTTTATATTATGCTCGTCCTCACTTTCTTAAACCTTACAAGATACATGGATCCTTTCCAATAATTCTAATCAGTGAGGCCAGGTAGACTTTTTCTTTTAGATCTTTTACATTTTATTCCCAAATATATTTTTATTCTAACTCAAGCCTCATGTTTCAGAGATGCAGATATATGGTAACTTGTCACTTAAATGTTTAAAGAAGAGAAAGGTAAACTAAGCTTTATTGTATTATGTGCCAGTAACCATGCTAGTTTCTTTTTATATTTGTAGTGTTTAAAATGAACTTCTATGTGTGTTTTTTTTTAATTCTCTTTGCACGTTATGAAGTAAGATTGTTTGATTGCCCCTATTTTATGGGTGAGGAAAGAAGCAGCGCTTAAATAACCTTTCTTTGCCCACACAGCAGGAGCTTTTCTTTTCATCAGTATCAGCTGCAAAGGGTGAGGCTTCACTGACACAAATACTGATTCCATGACTTAGAGATAGCCACCCATTGTGAATTACTGGCTCTCACCATGTCCTTGTAGAATGAAGATAATGAGAGATGATCTGCAGTCTGATGACATTACAGAGTTTTATAAAAGATATTAAATATGAGTTTTCTTTTTTATTATTAAATCATAGCTGTGTACATTAATGCATTCGTGGGGTACAATGTGCTGGTTTTATATACAATTTGAAGTATTTTCTTTCTTTTTAATAACATTCAAAAAGTTTCTTTTTTTGTCAGAAGATAAAAAGGTTTGGTTGTTAATGCTTGTGCTTTAAAAAAGTAAACTGACTATAGGCTGAACATAGCCAGGGAAGATGGTTAGCATTGTAATTTTTCCCTTTAATTATGAGGCCATAATTAAACCAGTAAGTACCATCTTTAGATGCTCCTCAAGATGTTGGGATTAGAATTACAAGCAGTGCTGTACGCTTTTTGGAGCATTGAGAAGTGAATATGTTTGTATAAGCCATATTCAGTTATTTAAGTGCTGGTTCAGTCACTGTGACATATCTATCATATATACTGATAGACCTATATGTCATTAGATATTGATATCAATCGGTATCCATTGATTTAAATGTAAAGTAATAACTCTCAGGTCATTGATAGTACCATGTGTAAATTTTTTTTTAGGCTAAATTTTCTTCAGGACAGTTTTAGATTTATAGAAAAGTTGTCAAGAAAGTACAGAGAGTTCCCATGTATCTCACACCCAGATTCCCCCTATATTAATATCTTATATTAGCATGCTACTTATAATTAAAGGACCAGTATTGACACATTATTACTAAAGTACAAACTTTATTTGGATTCCTTTGTTTTCCCTTATGGTCCTTTTTCTGCCCCAGGACCACATCTAGGTTCCCACATGACGTTTAGTCATCATGTCTCCTTAGGTTCCATAGTTCAAATCATTTTCTTTCCTTTTTTTTTTTCTTTATTGTTGGGGATTCATTGAGGATACAAAGAACCAGTTTACACTATTCCATTTGTTAGGTAAAGTCCCTCCATAGTTCAAATCTTAAGTGACTTTTACATACATGGTGAGTCATGTCATTTACTAAAGCCTTCGGTCTCTCATGAAAGCCTGTACAACATCAGGTAAGTGAGTTTGTAGCAGGCAAGAGGCACGGTAAACTAAAGCCTATGATGTCATCTCTAGAGATGAATGCATATGATTTTCAAAATACAGAAGAAGTTAATGTCACCATTTTTAATATTATTTGGTAAGCATTTGAATAAAAAACCTAATAGGAAAGTGGTAGATTACTAATGAATTATAACTAGTAAGCTTGGGTATGAGAGATATTATTAAAATAATATTGTGTGAGGATACATGAATGATGGCACGAATAACTTTTTCAGAAATACAGTTGCATTTATTGATTTTTCCTTACAGAATGTGACAGTGATGATAACATGGGTGTAAAAAGTACTTCAATAGAAGAATTCAGATCCACAGAAGGTAACCTAATAGAATTAATCCTTTCTTTTCTTGACTGTTTCTGTATTTTTTCTTTTTGTATCATACCTTAACCCCCACCCCATTCATATCTACCCCCAAGTTAAAAAAAAATTAACAGTTTGAAGCATAGATTGTATTTTCTCAAATAAGGTGACTTAGGAGGTAATACTAGTTTAGAAGGCTAGAACAAGGGTCAGCCACTTGTGACCCTTGGGCCAAATCCAGTCTTCCTATCTAGTGTTCTATAGGTTAAAGAGAACTTGTGTGTCACTTGACATCAAATCATTCACTGGTTGTACCGCTGTTTGGTTTCACATAAGCATTTTTTACTTTGATTTTTTCCCATAACTGGCTTCACTTTTTAAAACCCTAGGAGGAAATGAGGTCATGAATCTTAAAAAATACTTTGCACATCACCAGAGAAGTTGGAAGTATTGATTATATTAGCATTTTTGACATTAAAGGAAAACAGTAGGAGTCTCCACGTACAATTCCAATGTAGTGTTTGTTGTTGTAGACGTGAGAACATAGAGGCTGGAAAGCATGGGTGGAAGCCCTGCTCAGCGCACGCGGGGTCGTACCTGCCCAGCTGAGTGTTCTGTGTGCATTGGCTTCATCTCTCAGATAAGGCAATTAGTTTGACCAAGAGCATGCTAGAGCTTTATGTTGTTAGAGTTTGGAAATTCAAGTCTGGCAGTGAAATTAATTCATACATTTGATGAGGTAGAAAATTCTAATCTTGTCTTATAGCCAACCAGAAATCATTGGTTAAAGTTGGCAGTAAATCTCTAGCCTAATTGGAAGCAAAATTTCAACCAACTTGTTTTCCCAGCATAGTCTTTCAAGGTCTAGCCAATATTCATCAGCCACATAATGATGAATTAAATAAAAAGCTTTTGTGAGTTTAAACTATAACTGCCACCTAAATTGTTTATCAGGTCTGCTACAAGGTAAACACCATTGAACATCTGAAGAATTCAGATTTTGCAACCTTTATTTGTATCCCATGACTAATCTTATGAAAAATGCCAAATAAAGTTGTAACTTTTAAATATTGCATTTTGGAAGCCTTCACAGTTTTGTATCCTGGCTAACCCAGGAAATCTGAGGTGTGTATAACTCAGATGTTCTTACCTATGTAATTTTATGGTTTAGAAATTGAGATTTTATATTTTTGTGACTCTTTAGTTTGGAAAAAGAATTAACTATTCAAGGATTCAAGAACAGATAATTTAAACTTTTAATTAGTTGTCATATGATAAGGTAAGGATATAATGCTCTTAATTCCAAGAAAAATCAAAGGGGTATGTATGTACAAGTGTAAGTTTTGTTTTATTTCCTGCTGCTTTATATAAATAAGTGTGAGAAGCGCACAGTGTTCCATGGAATTTAGGGAATATGGCCTCTTCTGCATTTTTCTCTGATATCCTTCTTTTTTCCTCTTCTCTTTACCTGCCCCCCCCCCCCAAACTAGCTCAAATGTCTCTTAGTTGAATCATATGGTTACCTTTTTTTTTTTTTTTTTGTAGTTTTTGGCCAGGGCTGGATTTGAACCTGCCACATCTGGTATATGGGTCCGGCGCCCTACTCCTCAGAGCCACAGGTGCCGCCCCTGGAATTACCGTTTTTATAGGCAATTTTGTATTGTCAGTACCTCACTACATTTTCTGCCTTTAAACAGAGCTACCTTCTGCTTCTTCTAGGCTCCCAGTGTACGATACTAAGGAGATATGAAATATTTCTGTCTGTAGCTCTCAGCTCCACTGGATTGTGAGCTCCTGGAGAAGTAGGATGATGTTTTATTTATCTTAACTTCAGCAGCACCTAGCATACGGTTTGACACTAAGTGATTAATTGTTGAATGGATAAACTTAATGTCAAACTTAAAGCGTGTTAGAGCTACCAGGACCCTTCTTTATATAACTAGGTAAGGGAAATTAAGACATAAGCCATTTGGCTTGGAAAATATTGGTGATGTTATTGACCCTGCACCATGCAAGCAAAATAATATTGTAGTCCAGACGTGATAGCAAAACTCCAAAAAGTTTAAATAACCTGTCAAATCTCTTCTCATTCCTTCCTCTCCAACACAACACTGTAAATGCCTACAAATGGTAGCAAAAGGCAGGATAAATTTGTTTGTGGCTTTTGCTTTCGGAGAGGGCTAAATCCCCTCACCATGATATGTCTCACGCTGTTACTCTCCATAGACTAACATCAGACTCTGATCACCCAAGTTAGTTATAACGATCTACTTTATACACTAGCCAGGGGAAATGGAGGATATATAATGTGTTAAAGAGTACAGAGTTTGGATTCAAACTGCCTCAGTTAACACTTACATCTGCTGCTTACAAATTGTGTGATACTGGCCAAGCACTTCATTGTGCTTCCATTTCCTCAATATAAAAATGGAAATACTAGTTTACTTACTGTACTAGAATAACATGGCACATGGCAACCATGTATGTATTGGTTGCTGCTACCGTTAACTGTGATTATTATCATCCTTATAGCATATTTTCCTTTTTTCTTCATCTAAGGTCTACTCTGGAGAGATGCCTACTAAATAGAGGTATTCTGACTCCAATCAGTGGAAGAGAGAGGACAGCATTATGTAATGGATGGTTGCCCAGGCAAAACCATCTTCCTGTAAATGTTAGCAATTTGCTTTACTCATATAGTTCCTTCAATTAATAGCAATCATCTATATTTCGATTAATATTTATAACAAATGCAGCCGGGCGCGGTGGCTCACGCCTGTAATCCCAGCACTGTGGGAGGCTGAGGAGGGAGAATCGCTTGAGCTCAGGAGTTCGAGACTCGCCTGAGCGACGGTGAGACCACGACTCGTGAAAAAAATGGAAAAACCCAGCTGGGCGCCCCGCGGCGAGCGCCTGTAATCCCAGCGGCTTCCGGAGGCTGTGGCAGCGGGGTGCCCGCAGCCCTAGCCTGAGGTTGTGGTGAGCTACCATGCCCACTGCACTCTGCTCAGGGGCATAGGGTGGGACCCTGTCTCAACAAAAATAAAACAAAACAAATGTTACAACTCCATGTTGTAGCCCGTTTAAGGAACAAAGAAAGGATAAAAGAGACTAGAATGTTCATTTTTAAAATTCAGTTAATGTTTATGAACAAACTACTACTACTTTCTAAATTGCTCTTCATCTTAACTTGTGAAAGTCAGACTGTTCTCTTCATTTTATATAAAAACTGAAGCTTCATTAAGTACTTTGGCTTCAGATTCACAGCTCGAAAATGATTGGAATAACATTTGTATATAAGTCTTGTAACTACTTCTCTTGGGTTCTTTTTTATTCTCCCATAGTTATCATTCTTGGAGAGAGTGAATTAAAGGAAGAGAGAAAGGAGAGTAAGAGGATCATAGACCCAGCTGTGGGCTGTATAAACACTACAATTAGGCTGCATTGGATTTATTTAAAAATGGATTCTTCAGTAATAAGTAAACCTTAGCTTACTGTAACTTTTACTTTATAAACTATTTAAATTGAAAAAATCTTACAGAATAAAAGTACAAAGAAAATATTTTTGAACAGCTATACAGTGTATTTGTTTTTTAAAATAAGTGTTACTACAAAAGAATCAAAAAGTTTTTAAAAATTATTTTATTACTTTTTAAACTTTTCCCTTAAAAAGGGAGGCTGTAGGCATTCCTTGGCTTATAGATGCATCATTCCAGTCCCTGCCACCAGTTTTTGGATTAAGGCTTACCTTGATGACCTCATTTTAACTTGATTATTCCTACAAAGACCTTGTTTCCAAATTAGGTCACATTCCCAGGCACCAGAGATTAGGGCATAACTTTTCTGAGAGGGGAGACACAATTCAACTCCTAACAACCAATACTCTAGAAATGTCCCCCTCAGGCTCTATTCTATTAACTTCTGCCCTCCTTTCCAAAGGTTAAACTATTAATGATTTGAAACACTGTAGTTCAGTAGTGCTGATATCTAAATGAGGTTATATACACCATCACTGTCCAAGAGAACTTCCTGTGACAATGAAAATAGTTGTGTATCTACACTGTCTAATACGGTTGTCACTAGTCATATATGGCTATTAAAGCGCTTGATTGAGGAACTGAATTTTAATTAATTTAAATATAAATAGCCACGTATAATTAATGTCTGTCATACAGGACAACATAGGTATATGCTATATTCTTTTGTGTCTGAGTTCCTTCATTTCCATTGTTTTAGATACATCTGCATTTTTTTTTTTTTTTTTTTTTTTTTTTTGTAGAGACAGAGTCTCACTTTATGGCCCTCGGTAGAGTGCCATGGCCTCACACAGCTCACAGCAACCTCCAACTCCTGGGCTTAAGCGATTCTCTTGCCTCAGCCTCCCGAGTAGCTGGGACTACAGGCGCCCGCCACAATGCCCGGCTATAGATACATCTGCATTTTAGCATGTAGCTTTTGTTTTTTTCAGTATAGTATCTTATTCTGTGCATATACCACAATCTATCTATTTTATTATTTATAAACATTTAATTTGTACTTTTGGCTGTTATTAGTGTGAACATTCTCATATGTGTTTCCTGATGCGTGTATGTCACATTTCTGGGAATATATACATAGGAGTGGAAATGCTTTTGTTCAACATGAGTTAACATGTCATTCAAAGGGATAAGGAAATGCATTTCCTTATCCCTTTGTCACTATTGACATGTCAACATGAGTTGACATGAGTTGACATGTCAATAGTGACAAACTATTTTAACAAAGTGGCTATGCCAATTTCATTAGTTGTAGTTGTATATATGAGATCTCATTTATCTACATCTTTACTAATCATTGAAATTGTTCAATCTTTTTAATTTTGGCTAGTCTGATGAGTATATACTGGCATTTCTTTGGTTTTAATTTATATTGTTAAGATGAACAATGTTTATTAGCTATGAAAACTTTTTGTGAATGCTATTTCAAGTTTTGTGACATTTTTCTATTGGATTGTATTTTATTAATTTTTCTAGGTTGAAAAATCTTTCAGGATTTTTCTGGGCACTAGTTTATATATATTGCAAATATTTTCTCCCACTTTTTGACTTGCCTTTTTGGAGGGTCAGGGGAACAAAGTCTCATTCTTCCCTGGTTAGAGGGCCGTGGAATCACAGCAACCTCAAACTCTTGAGCTGAAGCAATCCTCTTGTCCCACCCTCCCAAGTAGCTGGGACTACATGCACCCTTCGCAAAGCTTGGCTAGTTTTTCTATTTTTGGTAGAGATGGGGTCTTGCTCTTGCTCAGGCTGGTCTTTAATCCCTGAGCTCAGGAAATCCACCCGCCCCAGCTTCCCAGAGTGCTAAGATTACAGGTGTGAGCCACCCCATCTGGCCTTACTTGCCTTTTTGATCACCGAATGGTGCTTTTTGATAGACAAGAGCAATTTTAATTCAGTCCAAGTTATCAGTCTTTTCTATAATGTTTTTGGACTCTTGTTTAATAAATCTGCTCCTACATTAAGATCCTAAAGACATTGCCATTTATTATCTTCTAGAAGCTTTTTTGTTTAGCCTTTCACAATTAGATATACATCTCTGAAACTTACTTTTGTGTAATCCTTAAAGTAGAGCTAAAATTTTACACATTTCTATCAGTTGACCCACCTCCGTTTATTTAGAAAAAGACCTTTTTCTCACCATCCTGCAGTGCTCCCTTTGTCTTACACCCAGTTTTTCTGAGCTGTCTATGCTGTTCTTTTTGTCTTTTTATCATTTCTTGCACTAGTACCACATTTTGTACTATTACATTAATTGCTGTAACTTTCATATCTTAGATAATTCTTGTCACCTTGTTTTTCTTTGGTAAATGTGTCTTGGTTTTTCTTTGCATTTCCTTATCCCTTTGAATTCATCTTAATGCTACTAGAATATAGTTTTAACATAATACAAGTTTGTAGTAACTTATAGTACTTTAAATCACAGACAACATAATACCAGTGCCTCCACTTAAGATGCTGTTGCATCTTAAAGGAATCGCTGGTGTCTCTAAACTAAGTAGGCTCTGAGAGACTGTGGACTAGGTAGTGAAAAAAATCTGGTATGAGACTCTTAATAAAGGCCAAGAAATTGACACTGGGCTTTAGCATCATTAGGGAATAGAGGGGAAAAGACCTGTGAACCCAATAATTTCTGTCTTGTTCACTGTTGTATACCTATCCCTGGTATATAGTAGGTATTCAGTAAATATTTTTTAAATGAGCTTGCATACACCTGCATGCAGTAGCTATTACATGCTTCTCAGGTGTCATTTAGATAGCCATCAGTTTCACTCATTGCCTTAGATACTAGAAACTTAAAGTTCAGTTTTCCCCAGCTTTACTGGGCATAATTGACAACAAAACACTAAATTTTTAATAGCCTATGAGGTTTTGTCATATCATGGTGTTGCCTTTCCTTAATTCTTTTTTTTTTTTTTGGTAGAGACAGTTTCACTTTATCACCCATGGTAGAGTGCTGTGGCATCACACAGCTCACAGCAACCTCCAACTCCTGGGCTTAGGCGATTCCCTTGCCTCAGCCTCCCAAGTAACTGGGACTACAGGTGCCGTCACAACACCTGGCTATTTTTTTGTTGCAGTTTGGCTGGGGCTGGGTTTGAACCCGCCGCCCTTGGTATATGGGGCCGGTGCCCTGCCCACTGAGCCACAGCTGCTGCCCTTTAATTCTTTTAGGAAATAAGTGGTACATATTTCTAAAAAACTTGAAACAAGTGATTATTTCTCAGTGATTCAAAAAGTTTGTTGATTTTCTGTTTCTCTAAATGGAAATAAGCTGCACATTCTTTAGCACATTAAGTTCATATATGTTTAAAGTTCAATTTGAAATCATATCTAGATTCTCATATTTCAAAGTATCCAAAACTGCCAAGTTATCCTCAGTTTCCATTTTGATTTTCCTTTCCTTCTTCAAAAGATGAATATAGTTGATGAAACTTACATAAAGCACATGTTAATTAGTATTCTGCCCTACGTATTAAAATTCTGTATTTTCTTAATGCAGATGTGGAATTAGAAGAAGCTATTAGAAGAAGTCTTGAGGAAATGTAATTAAAGCTATTACCACACAACATCAAGTGACCTTGAAGAGACTCAGGATAATGAACTCTTGAGTTTGTTTCCTAAAGGAGATCAGAAATCCACTAGTACAAATGTGTTCGAAAACATGTTTTTGCTTTCATTTGTTCAAAATCTGATATTTGCTTTGTATTTTTGTGCTATTGTGCAGAAATGGGCAGGAATAGAATACATGTTAATGCAAATATAAATCATGTATTCTAATATAGCTATCATAGTTTCCTAGTTAACTTTGAATTCATATATTTACGTTAAAAGAATTTTAAGAAAAGGAAAGCTCTTGACTGTTGTTTAAGTTTCCCAAATAATACTAGTTCTTTAGTTTTGTCTGTAGTGTACAGATGATTCTAGTTTATTTTTTTAGGCATGAACACAATAAAGGTGCCATAGGTCAGTTTTCTAACTTCTCACGTGGCACTGATACGTGATACCTTTGAGATTTTTGTTTACAATTATTAGCAGATGGTAATGGAAATTAATCATGGAAACAGATTAAAAATTATACCA
Source organism: Nycticebus coucang (assembly GCF_027406575.1). Lineage (NCBI taxonomy): Eukaryota > Metazoa > Chordata > Mammalia > Primates > Lorisidae > Nycticebus > Nycticebus coucang. The sequence goes on along the minus strand of NC_069788.1, from coordinate 23,148,117 downwards.
GGGATATTTTTATTGGGTGTCACGCAGATGTATATTCTTCCTTTAATTAGAGTAGAAGATTGCTAAAATTACAAATTATACCTTAATTTTTAAAAAATAAACTTAAGCCTTTTCCATTCCTTTTACCTGCTTAGACTTTTATGTGACTCGTATGTTAAAGGGAATGATGTAAAAATATTTGCATAAAATTAAACTTATTTTTAATAATCAGTCCTTTTCTATATATTTGTGTAAACATAATCTTCAAAAACTATAGTTGACAGTCTACTCAGGAATAATCTTCCTTAACACTTTAAGATTTTTATTTCAGATGGAATATCTTCAGTTTAGTTTTTCATTGAATTGTCAGTTTCCTATGTTTGGTATTACATATTTAATTCTTCAGTGTTGCCAGGCCCATTGTGAATGATGAAAAGTACCATTTAAGTAGAAGACTAAGAATGGCTTGTAGTACTAGTGGTATGTTGTATATACATTTCATGTTATTTGGACAGAAACCTTATCCCTAAAAATTTTGAGTAGTACTTATCTATTAAACTTAAAAATATTTCTATAAATATAAAGCTTTTCTTTGTATTTACAACAAAAACTTATCAGGGCTAGAATTTTGTTCCTTCTCTGCAACACTAGATTTTTTTAGTGTGAAATGGAATTTTTTTTATTACTTTAGTCTTTTTTTTTTTTTTTGTATTACTTTAGTCTTTTCGATCCATGTTAGAAACCAATTTGTGTTTTTATTTCTTAAGATGTACTTTTCCTTCCTGCTTGCATTTTCTAAAATGTAGACAGTGTAGCATGAGAATTTCACCATCATATTTCCAAAATGACCACATTGTGCTTTTAATTTTTATGTTAAAGTGGTCAAGCAGGGCTTTAGGAGGTAATCAATGAGCTGGACCTTAAATACATCTACAGGAGCTTGCTAAGTAGTGAGGAGCCAAAAGAGTATTTCAGAAAGAAGAATGGTTACGCAGGAGTGGGGAAAGGAGGACACGGCACGTTTTTGCCAGAGAGTATACACCCGGGTATGAGGTACACTGTGCTCTATTAAGAAGCTTTTGTGGTTTGTAGTAGAGAATAATTGAAGCTTTTGACATAACAGGAAAGGAATATTTATTTCATCATGACCCTTAAAATAAGGTAATTGGGTGGTTTAATGTTTCAATTAATAATTGTCACTGATTGTATTTCTACTTGTTAAATAATTAAAAATCATTTTAAAATTATTTCATAATTTGAACTTAATTTAGACACAGGAGGAGATGTAATCTTTGTATGATATTACACAAAGTTATATGGATTATTAGCAAAAGTAAAAGTTTCTAACACTGATAAAAATGCTTATTTTTTAATTGTCATTCATTCATTTTTCACTCATTTATTTACTGAGTACCTACCATGTGCCAGTGACTGTTCTAAGCACTCCAGTACACCAGTGAACAAAACAAAGCCCCCACCCCTATATGGAGCACACAATGGGGGAGAGGTGAGGATTTCACGGAGTGTTAGATAACCAAGTAAATAAAATAGCATATCTGATGGTGGTAAGTTTAATAAAGGAAAATGAAGGGAAGGGAATAAATAATGCAGGAATGGGTATGTGGAGTGAGGCCTGCTATTTGTAAAAGGGTGGTTAGGAAACATCTCACTGACAGATGAATTTGAACAAAGACCTGAGGAAGGTGAGGGAATGGGCTATGCAAATACAGGGGTGCCAAAAAAAAAATGTGTACACAATTTAAGAGATGTTGTCTATGTATTACTTTTCTTTTTCTTTTTCTTTTTTTTTCTTTTTTGAGACTCTCATTTTGTTGCCTTGAGTAAAGTGCTGTGGCGTTATAACTCACAGCAACCTCAAACTCTTGGGCTCAAGCCATCCTCTTGCCTCAGCCTCTCAAATAGCTGGGACTATAGGCGCCTGCCACAACACCCAGCTATTTTTTTTGAGATGGAGTCTTTTGCTCAGGCTGGTCTTTAACTGAAGAGCTCAAGTGATCCACCCACCTCGCTATGTTATTACTTTTCAAAATTATGATAGCAATATGTCAATATGTGGTATGATGTTCACTCAAAAGATAGCTTTTTTTTGGAGGCAGAGTTGCACTCTTGTCACCCTGGTTAGAGAGCTGTGGCATCATAGCTCACAGCAACCTCAAATTCTTGGGCTCAAGCCATCCTCTTGCCTCAGCCTCCCAAGTGGCTGGGACTTAGGGCACCCACCACAGCGCCTGGCCAATTTGTCCATTTTGAATTGAGGAAGATGATAATTTCCATTTTAACCTGAGCAACTGACAGTATAAAGATTTGACAGTTGCTCAGGTTGGTCAAGAACTCCTGAGCTCAGGTGATCCACCAGCCAAAAGATAGCTTTAATCAAATGAATGCTAGTGTCACCATGTGACAGGCAGGACAATCAAAAATGGTGGAGGCAGGTTGTCATTCAAGGAGCACAAGACCATTTTGAAGTAGTATTTGAAATTCAAAAAGGTTATGGAAATACAGTGACAATGGAGGCACAAGTATGCAACAGAATTTCTTAAGAGGCCTAACAATTGCACATATTCTTGATAAGTTTGAGACGCATGGTACTGTGTGATGTGCACAAGGGAAGAATCTGGGAGGTCTAGTGCAGCAACATAACCTGCTTCTTCCATGGTGTTAGAACAGTTCACACCTCTTTACAAAAGTCCACCAAACTGGTGAGACTGCAGTTAAAACAAGTATTCAACACATTCTTAAAATGGGAAGTCTTCATCCCAAGATTATTACACGCACTGAGACATGAGAGCTTACCTCAATGAGAATTTGCTAGGACAGTGGATAGGACAAAGTGGTGCTGTCAAGTTTACTTCACATTCTGCTGACTTAACACCCCTTGATGTCTACTTAGTGGGGACTTTAAATGATGTGGTGTATCATGGAAAACCAGGTGCACTGGCAGCACTTGGAAGAAGTTGAAATGACATGTGCAGGATACAAGTGGACACTTTGGTCAATGTTGCTCAAGTTTGCTGTAATCAGAAGTGTTTGGATGCTGATGGTAACCACGTTGAGCACCTCTTGTTCTTGCACAAGTTAAATGTGACTTGTATTCATCTTTAGTTATTGGTACATATTGACTATTATGATTTTAATATGGGTTTTTCCTTTCTTAAAATGTATATATTTTTTGGCACCCTCTGTATATAAGGAAGTGTATTCCAGGTGGAGGAGGAGAAGGTCAAAGCAGCGGTTCTCAACCTGTGGGATGTGACCCACAGGAACTGTATTAAAGGGTCACGGCATTAGAAAGGTTGAGAACCACTGGTCTAAAGGGAACTTGCTACATTCAAGGAAAAGCAAGACAGCCAGGATGGCTGAAGCAGGATTGAGCTGGAAGGCATAGAAGATGAAGTCCTTGTGGTTTTTTTAAAGACCTTGTCTACTGCTCTAGGAGCCATTGTAGGTTTCTGAGAATAAGTGGTGTGATCTGCCTTATTTAGGCTTGCTGTGCCTGCCTTTGGAGGACTATCTGTGAGAGGTGAGAATAGAAGCAAGGAGAGCAGAGAGGAGGGTACTGCAGTACTCTAGGTGCAGATTCACCGTGTCTTTTGGACCAGAGTGGTAGCAGTGGAATTGGGAAGAAGCTAGATATATAATGAAGGTAGAATTGATGGGTTTTACTGGATTTAGGATCTAGGATATCTTCTAGAGAAAAAGAGTCCAAGATGATTCTAAAGTTACTTGATAGACTTTCAAACCATTCTCAAAATGTGTTTTTATTTCAAATTCGTGACATGATATGACAAAATATTTTTAATAAAGCCCAATAATCCCCTATACCAATAGTTAAATGTTTAGAATGAGTTCAAAGGTAAATGGAATCCAGGCTTGAGGGCCCCTGTTTAAGTATTTAAATAGCTTTGATCTCTAATTAAAGGTTATGACTTCAGCTTTAAACAGTTATTATGTATCATTTTCATGCTTGCAGTATGAGGCATAAAGCTATTGTGACAGCCAAGCAAAGCACAGCTTTTTAAATATACAAATCTTTATACTCCTAGTGCTACTCCGTCTCATACTGACCTTTACGGTGTCTGACCTAGGGCCCCAGTTCCTCTTTCAGAGGATTTAAATAAAAGTTGGATGTGAGGTGGCCTCCTCAATTAATGCCAGTAATTTACCTCAAATTCCAACGGGAATAATTTTTTTTCAATAGGAAGACAGTGTAAAACCTCTTCATTAGAATGGGTGGAAATGAAGTAAATTAGCTTTGCTTCCCACATCTAGCTAGGCAGAAGATGGGGTAGTTTTTCTTTTTCATTCTACAGCTTCAGTGATGCCCCGGCTTTCACTGTTGTCACTAAGGGAAGCGAGTGCCTGGTAACTGAACAGGTCAGGTAAGTACAGCTGTCCCGGAGCTGCACTTTCTCAAGGGCACTTGCAGGCCCTCTGCTTCGCAGGGACCTCTTCTCCCCACATCAAAGGACTCTTAGGTCGTTCTGGCTTTGATCTGTGGGTGCGGGGAGAAGCGGAACGAAGCCGTCGGGAGCCGCACACCCTCCGTTGGAGGCCGGCTCCGGGGAGTGGGTTACTGCGGGGGGCGGGGCGGGGCTTCGCGGGGCGGGGCGGGGCCGGGCGTGTCTCGCGGATCTCAGCGCGGGCATCGGGTTCTTCCCGGTCCGGGAGCCGCAGGGTCCGTGTGGGGTCCTCCTCGTCCTGCTACCGCCCCTCGCGCTGTGTCACAGGCTTTGACGACTCAGGCTCCGGGCCCGGCTGGCCCGTCCGGCCCGTCTTCGGGTCCCCGCGGCCAGCAAGCCGGCTCCCGGGCACCAGGCCCCGCGCCCCAGAACCCCGCGCCTGTCCTTGTTTGGCCACGCGGCCGCGGCGCAGTCGGCGCGTCCTCCCGGGCCGCCCCGCGGGCGTCAGAGGGAGGGCGGGCGCTCCGCGCGGTGACGGCGACGCCTGCAGCCCCAAGCGCTCCACTCGCTGCCGCCGGAGAGGCCGGTGACCTCTTTGCCGCCCCGCCTCGGAGGCTTAGATGGCTCAGGCGAAGATCAACGCCAAAGCCAACGAGGGGCGCTTCTGCCGCTCCTCCTCCATGGCCGACCGCTCCAGCCGCCTGCTGGAGAGCCTGGACCAGCTGGAGCTCAGGTGAGCGGCAGGCGGGCGGCGGGAGGTCGGCGGGCTGCGGACGGGCGGGCGGGAGGTCGGAGGGCGGGAAGTCGGCGGACAGCGGGCTGCGGACGGGCGGGCGGCGCCGGGAGCGTGGTCGGTGCGCTCTGAGGTGGGTGGACGGGGGGCCGTTGTTTCTTGGTGGGCGTCTCTCCTAATACTGGAGGAACGGCGCTGGATCTAAGCCTTGTGAGCGCCTTACCGGAGACCACGTTCTTGCCATCGCACCTGGGCGTTTGAGAGCGGACTAAGGTCGGAGAAGGGAAAAGTTACGGAGACATTACTTGAGGTTAAGGACTCTGGCACTCAGGGCCTTCAGAAGTTCTAGAACCTTCTGGTGGTCCCAGATGTCACAATCTTTTACTGCTACGCGTTTTTAAGAAAGGCGGCAGTTTGCCGTGGCCCTGGATGTGAAGTGCTTTCTTGCTCTAAAACTACTCGTTGCAGAAGAGGAAGGAAAAAATCCAGGAACTCAGCTGACAGCAAAGATTAGAGAGGAGTCTGCGGGGGATGAGTGGGGCCGGGCGTGAGCGGGGGGCCGTGGTGAGTGATGAGTGGGGCCGGGGGTGAGCGGGGGGCCGTAGCGGGGTGAGTGTCTCCCCGGCCCAGCCGCGTCCGTTAGCCCCGCAGCACCAGCCCGCCGTGCACCGCCTCGCAGACGACACTGCTGGCCCTGGAAGTGCCAGGCTCCGGCCGGAAAGCGTGGAAAGACAGTCACAGTTTTTCCCTTGTATGTGCTTAAGATTTTATTAAGTAGTTAATACACTAGTAGGCTTGTATAGAATTGCTAAATAATTTGTAACGAATTTCGGAAGGACCCTTCTCTTTTAACAGTGTCTGGAACGTTTTATGCACTTCCCTAAACGTGTATGTCTTTAACGTTACTGTGTCAACTTTGCCTTCAGGTGTAGTTAAATGAAATCTTACGAAGGCATCCACAATTCCCTCGAACTATACACGGGATTTTATTCCATAGTTTTCGACAGGTTCTGGATGAGCAGTCCGAGTAAACCAGAAAGTGCACGGCATGTGTCTTTATCTCCCTCATTAATGTACCAAAACATGGAGAAGTGTCTGTTTGCCAAAAAATTACGTTAATAGCCACAGTATCCCTTAGCAAGTGTATTATTATTACTGTTGGGAAGAAAGAGCCAGAAAGTGAGATATTTTTCACCCATAACAGTTCCGTGCATGGCATCAGAGAAACCTCAGTCCTAAACCAGCTTCTGTGGTTTCTCTTGAGAATGAGATATAGGAAGAGAGAAAACAGTGTTTCTTCGTGGATTTTCACAAAACTAGCAAACCGTATCCATTCACCTCCCAGAAAAAAGTGGAGTGAGCGAAAGGAGAGATGAGTGGCCTCAGCTGCTTAAACTCCATCTAACTGAGAATACTGCTTTTTATGTAGCAGCCTAAGGAGTAACTCACGGGCGTCCTGGACACATCTCTCCAGGTCTTTGGAACTTTGAGAGCATGTTCTCAGTCATCTCAGTCTTTTCCCCCAGTGAAAAGAGTTTTTTCTTAAAGGATGAGGAGGCGATTACCCCTCCTTCCTTCAAGCCGAGTCATTGTCCTCAAACTTTTGAATTAATGCCTCACACGTGGTAGGTGCAAAACAGTCAAATGCTGCTCTTCAAAAGAAAGCTTGGGGTTTCTGTGTTATTCTATCTAATGCTTGCTTTGTGTGAAATGAATTCTGATTGCTGTACATAAGTGATTGAATTGCAACCTGCTTAATTAACACTTGAGCTGAGGAGGAAAGTCTGATTAATATGTGTCTAACTTCATTTCAAGGACTTTTCCAGTAATTCTAGACTTTTAAAGTATTTCTTCTTTTAAAAATACTAACACTAGCTATAAACTAAGGAAGCATTTCAGAAGGTAAGCAAAAATGGAGAAAAATGTTAATCCTGATTTTATTAATGTTTTTTGAAACCACATGGGCAATGTCACAGCACTACGCTATTAAAAACTAGAATCATGCCTAGAAGGTAGAGTTTTAAAAGGAAACCCGAAACACATGTAATTTTACTCTAACAGTTAGATTTCATATTAAGTATGACTAATAAAGTAGCGTGGTGCTAGAGTAGTAGTTATTTACTGTATCCCCACCACGCCGGTTCTGTCAGTTGTTGAACTGAGAAGTTCTATGTGAAACTGAAAACAAGATACTACCAAATGCTTGATCTGGAGTATGAACTGGCCTACATGATGTTTAAAATGTTTGGCATCAGTTCTACAAAACTATTAAAAGGATTTCCATTTGTTTCTAATATATCGTCATCACTCGAGGCTTTCCTTTTTGATTGCATCTCATTTCCTTTATTGCTTCCTCCTAAAGGTGATTCTTTTTTCTCCTGGTTTTCATGAGCAGTTCTAAATGGAGTCTGAAGTTTGCATTTGGTAGTGGCTAATGTCACCTTGCTTATTCTTGTTACTTTTTAACAGTCACCGTCATTTGCAAATAATACATGTAAACAATTATTCATTTAATGATTACCGACTATATGCCAGGCCTCATGTCTTTGAGGAAGTTACTATTATCTCCATTCCACAAGTGGGAAATTGAGGCTTAGAAGCTTAAATGACTTGTCCAAAGTCACACAACTAAATAGTAGTAGGCTCCAAATTTGAGCATAGGAAACCTCAGTCTTTAGGTTCTAACACTGTATGCCTGAATTTTCTTAACTATGTCATATTCAAAGTATAGGAATGCTATATAGATATATGATTTTACTGAAAGAGATTGAAAATTCAATTTAAATTAGCCGTTAATTTAGCAAATATTGGCTGCCCACTGTGGGGCAGATACTAAGTGGCTCCTAGAAGGCTCAAGATGGTAATGAAGGTGTTTGGGCAGTGAATTTTGGAGACTAGTGAGTTTTAGAGTAATAGGGCTGGGAGATTGGCTGTCACACATTTCCCTAAAGTGATCACACAGTGGTTCCTTACCCCTTCCTGTCAGGCATTTGCTGTGGAAATGAAGTGTTGGGACAGGGGATACGGATCATTTTTCTGACTCACATTTCCTATTTCAGTGTGCCAGTGTTCCTGGAGTCACAAAACAAGATGACATTAGAGTTAATACTGGATAAGAGCCTGTAATTTAAGAGACTGCTTTTCATATACATTGTCATTGAACCTCATAGAACTCTTTGAGGTAGGAGGAGGGCATAATATCTCTACTGGAAATGAGGGAACTGAGTTCCAGAGAGATGAGGTGCCTGGCCTGGGGACATACTACTGATGAGTGGCTCTTAACACTGAAAACACCAGTCCCTTTTATTACACCCAAGGGTCATGATAGTAAGTGTAATTTAAAGTTTTGGTGGGGATTAAGGAAACTCTTCAATATTTCACACAGCCTAATATGTCTCATCTGATAGTACTTCTCTTGGCGGAGAGGAAGTGATTATTGTAGCATCCCTTTGATACAAGAGTATGGAGTCAGAGGAGGACTGAGTTTAAGAACCTGTTTTAGAAATTCTTTCAAATAGATCCATGATATGAACATTTACCACTTTTCCTCCTTTTTATTAAAGCACAAATTCTTATTAATTAATAAGCCTGTGTTCACAATGGTAAGTATGTAATACTACATGAAACTACTGTGTGCCAGCACTGAGTGTAGGCACGTTGTACATATTAACGCATGTATATCATTTTTTTAGTCAATGCTGTCAGTCACTGTGCTAAACTCTTTATCTGCTTTACTTCATTTACAACCACTATCCTTACTATCCCTATTTCATAGATGAGGAAATTGAGACTAAGAGAGTAAACTCCTCAAGGTCACACAGCTAGTAGGCACAGTGCTCATAGTTCCTACTGTATACACTATTTGCTGAGATCTATTTGCTGTATACTCTATTTGCTGAGAACAAATAGAGTATACAGTCTTGGTGAAACTGCCATTGTACTTGTAAATCTCCGACCAGTTTGTCCTTTTGCTATCTAGACTGCACAGGTCTGGAAGGTGCCTGAGATCTGGAGACTGGCTGACAGTGCACGCACTCCTGCTTTGTCCTCGTGAATATTCTGACTAAAATTTCTTTTTGACAAAACCTAGTTAGTTGTGATTTCATGCAGAGTTTTCCAGGAGCACAGCCCAGGCCAGTCTTGCTGTGCTGATAAGTTCTTTCCCAATTTGGACATGTAGCTCCTTCCAGGATCTGTTAGTAAAAACAGAACTTCTCTCTGACAGTAAAACAGCACTGTCAGATGAGATATTAAGAAACGTGAGATAAAGGGAGATGGTCTAGCATTTGTCTAACCAAAGTTCCAGAAGAACAGAATAGAATGAGAGACAGGGAATATTCAAAGATACAGTGACTAAGAAGTTTCTAGAACTAATGGAAAAATTGTAGACAAAAGATTTATATATGTGTTTAAGCGTAGCAATAACTGACAAACAGTACAAATATTACTTAAACTAAATAGAGATCTAGGCTTAGCTTTTTTTTTGAGACAGAGTCTCCTTTGTCACCATCGGTAGAGTGCTCTGGCGTCACAGCTCACAGCAACCTCTTAACTCTTGGGCTCAAGTGATTCTCATGCCTCAGCCTCCCAAGTAGCTGGGACTATAGGCGCCACCACAACACCACCTGGCTATTTTTATTTTTTGGTTGTAGCTGTCCTTGTTGTTTGGCAGGCCTGGGCTGGATTCAAACCCGCCAGCTCCAGTGTATGTGGCTGGCACCCTAGCTGCTGAGCTACAGGCACCAAGCCTACGTACACTGAGCTTTTTAAAAGAAAAAATTAAAACTAAAATGTAGTCCATACACTGAACAGAGGTACAGTGCCCTTGAAACAGGTACAGTTTCCCTTGAAACATTAATTGCCTTAAGGGAGAGGAAGGGGGAAGTTGTTAAGGAAACAGTTCCTGCCAAAGGGATTATAGGTTTTGAAAAAAGATCACTGGTAGAAAAGGACCAGGGAGAAAGAATGTTACAAGAAAGAGGACGTACAAATGGAAAGCCCATAGTACAAAAAAACCAAACAGAAAAAAAAACCCTGGAATCTTTACACTCACATTCTGAAGAATGACATTTTATCTTTACTATGAATTGAAAAAGCTATACATAAATATATATATATATTAAGTTCTATAAAAAATGAAATGTTGGCTGGGCACCCATAGCTCAGTGGTTAGAGTGCTGGCCCTAGGCACTGGGGCTGGCGGGTTCAAACCTGGCCGGGACCTGCTAAACAAAAAGTAAATACATAAATAAAAAATGAAATGTTTTGCACATGCAAAATAATTCCTTGGCAATTTCTATTATGTATAAAAAAGCCCTTTGGGGGATGAGGGAGGGGAAAAATAAAACCGAAAACACAAAACTTAGAAGTTCCATCTAATTTTATTTGGTCTCCTTTAATGACAGAATATCTTCTTATGATAGTTTATTCTATTTTCTTTTAGGAAGTTTCCCTTTAATCTATTTGCTTACAGCTTCATCAACTTACTGTTGTGAATCACTGTGGTAAATGAAACCCTCTTAAAAGGACAACAGCATTCAGTTCTCTTTATAGTCTTACAGTTGAACACAGTTGTTGAAAAATTAATCGCTTCTTTCAGCATCTTCTCATTTGCCAAACACATGATTCATCTGTGCCATTAATCTAAGTCCTAGAGTCATGTTTGTGTTTTTAGCATAAATATTTCATATTAGCGCTAACTCAATCTCTTTGATATGTTCTGGGCCCTAGTTGATCTGAGTTTGCTAATATAATTTCAAGTAAATGGTGAAAAGGTACCTGGAAGAGGGCCTGAGATTGCATTACTATAACTTCGTAGAACATTGTATTGGATGGTATTCTCTAGCCAAATTTGTCACATAAGCTTCTTAGCAGCTTTTTGTTTTTACTGGCTCTTAGAAACAAAGTTCAACACATATCTAATGTCCTGAAGAATAAAGCCATTCTGTGATTTTATAGCCTATCAGTGCTATTTTTGGTTGTAACAGGTGGGTGATGGAAGGGAAAAGCATATGTGTAGTTGGAATGAGGAAGGGGGATCCTTTTATGGAATCAATATGTGCAAAACCATTGGTAAGCTTGTGCCTTCTGTGCTTACAGTAATCAGGATTAGATCTTTCATGATCGTGTAATTTTTAGGACCATCCAAATAACTGGGGATGGGTCTGTCACTATTTCATTTGTAAAAGTTGGCAATTTAGTTATTGTAATCAATAATAAGAAAGTACCCTGGAAATGTAGCACTTTAAATATATAAGATTTTTTCCCTCTTGCTCTCATGATTGTACAACCTTGTTCAGTGACTGGGCATGTTGAGGTACATGTGTAGTGAGTGGGGGGTGTGGTTGGAGGACGTGGACAAAGCAGTAGTGCTTTGATAGGTTGATCAGGGCTTTATACTGAAAAACAGGAGCTTTTCTTTAAATTTGGGAAAAGTCAAAAATGCCCCCCATCATTGTCACTGCTTAATATAGTACTGGAGAACCTTAAAGAAAAAAAAAAATAAGAGGTGTCGGATTAGAAATGAAGAAATTAAAAACTGTTGTAGGTGATAGGGTCATCAAGAGCCTGACCATTAAAATGAGTGAAAATCAAAGTTGGCAGTTACAAGATGAACCTACAAAAACATAATTTCTCAAACCAGCAATAACAGATTAGAAGTGTAATAATATCCGCAAAGTATCCAGAATACTCAAGAGACCACAAGACTACTATGAAGATTACTTTAAAACTCTACCTATATAGGTCTAAAGCAGGTGTCTTTAAATTCACTGTCCCTCAGGGCCGGACTATAGTTTAAAAAAAAAACTATGAACAAATTCCTATACACACTGCACATGTCTTATTTTGAAGTAAAAAACAAAATGGGAACAAATAAAATTCACACCGCTTCATGTGGCCCGTGGGCCGCAGTTTGAGGATGCCTGGTCTAAAGTAATGAGACACATCCTGCCTGTGGAGGAATGGCAACAGGATAAAGATACCAAATTTTCCCAATTTGGGGGGAAAAATCCAATAAATTTACTCTAGAGTTTAATGGGGGTGGATGGGAGAAATGAAGGTCTATAAAGAGCTATAGGTTGGGCGGTGCCTGTGGCTCAAGTGAGCAGGGTGCCGGCCCCATATACCGAGGGCGGCGGGTTCAAACCCGGCCCCTGCCAAACTGCAACAAAAAATAGCCGGGCGTTGTGGCGGGCGCCTGTAGTCCCAGCTACTCGTGAGGCTGAGGCAGGAGAATCGCTTAAGCCCAGGAGTTGGAGGTTGCTATGAGCTGTGTGATGCCACGGCACTCTACCGAGGGCATTAAAGTGAAACTCTGTCTCTACAAAAAAAAAAAAAAAAAAAAAAAAAGAGCTATAGGTTATTGTTATTTTTTTTATTTTTATATATTTTTTGAGACAATCTCACTATGTTGCCATCAGTAGAGTACTGTGGTATCACGGCTCACGGCAACCTCCAACTCTTGGGATTAAGTGATTCTCTTGCCCGATCCTCCCAAGTATCTGGGACTATAGGTGCCCGCCACAACACCTGGCTATTTTTTTGTTGTCGTCATCATTTAGCAGGCCCGGGTTGGGCTCAAGCCCAGCTTAGGTGTATGTGGCCAGCACCCTACTCGCTGAGCTATGGGACACCGAGCCTAGGTTATCTTTAAAGAAGATAAAGGGCTACTTCATTAAGGCATAGTACAAGGCCATTGCTATTAAAAAAGGTATTGGTATACAAACTGTTATATGTAAATGTATGTAATAGCGATTTTAGAGGCAAATTTAATACATAAATCATTGAGGAAAATGGCTTACTATTTGGAGAAGAAGAAAACCATAGATATGTGGATGAATTCTAGGGAGAGATGTAAATAGGAGAAAGGTAAAACTATAAAGTTAACAGAAAAAATGCAGGAAAATATCTCATGACACAGGATGAGGAAGACCTGAAGTCAGATTTCAAAAGCATAAACCATAAGGCGCAACAAAGATTAATTTGATCACATCAAAATAAGGTTCTGTGTTCAGCGAAGGACATCCCAGACAAAGTCCATATATGAGAGGATGACAGACGGTTGCAGTGTCTGTAACAATAAGGAATTAATATTTTCTTTCTTTTTTTTTTTTTTTTTTTTGTAGAGACAGGGTCTCACTTTATGCCCCTCAGTAGAGTGCCGTGGCCTCACACAGCTCACAGCAACCTCCAACTCCTGGGCTTAAGCGATTCTCTTGCCTCAGCCTCCTGAGTAGCTGGGACTACAGGCGCCCGCCACAACGCCCGGCTATTTTTCGGTTGCAGTTTGGCCGGGGCTGGGTCTGAACCCACCACCCTCGGTATATGGGGCCGGCGCCTTACCGACTGAGCCACAGGCGCCGCCCAGGAATTAATATTTTGAATATGCAAATTAATAAAAGGATAGTAACTCCTGTTTAAACAAACAAAAAAAAGAAATAGGAAAAGTCTGTGAATAGGCTTAACAAGAATACAGAATTGTCCAAAATTTTTACTAATGAAAAATGCAAATATTCACTGAATCCCAACAATTAAAAAAAAAAAGAAAAATTAAAACTGACATATCAGTGTATCGGTGTACATCTGTTGGACGAGCAATAAAAAGAAATTTGGGGTGGCACCTGTGGCCTAGTAGGTAGGGCCCTGGCCCCATATACCTAGGGTGGCAAGTTCAAACCCAGCCCTGGCCAAACTGCAACAAGAAAATAGCCAGGCATTGTGGTGGGCGCCTGTAGTCCCAGGTACTTGGGAGGCTGAGGCAGGAGAATCCCTAAGCCCAAGAGCTAGAGGTTGCTGTGAGCTGTGACACCACAGCACTCTACCAAGGGCGATAATGTCTCAAAAAAGAAAATTGGAAGATGCCAAATATTGGCAGGGATGTGGGAGTGTCAGAGACTCCTTTGCTGTGGAGAGTGGACTGGTACAGCCATTCTGGAGAACAGTTGTATTCTGTCAGATTCAGGGTGCATCCATCCTGTGTGCTCACATATCCCTACGGAAGTTCTTACCCAGGTCTGTAAGTGGACATGTATTCATTCGAGTGTTATTTGTAATAATGAGAAGCTGATAGATGCGTGTCCATCTCTGGGAGAGAGGAGGGAAGGTCAGGTGGAGGGCACACAGGGAGTCTTATGCAGCCAAGCCCACCAAAACTGGGCCTATGTGCACATCTGATCAGATGTTTCCCAAAAAAAGCCAAAAAAACCTGACCCACACTTATCATAAATGCTTATATCACTTATCTCATCGACGGTGAGAGCCATTTCCAGTCGAGAACTGGTCTTTGATGCCCTTTTCAGGCGTTTATGGTAAGTGTGGGTCAGTTTTTTTTGGCTTTTTTTGGGAAACATCTGATCAGATGTGCACATAGTAATATAGCTGGGCCTTAATAAAGTAAGTGAAAAAACCCAGAATGAGATATAAATTTAAGAAACATAAACAAAACAGATTTTGTAAGAACAAACACAAATACATAAACCCTAAGTAGGATGATTACCTTATGGCAGGGAGGAAAATGGGAGTGAGGCAAAGTAGATTCAAAAAGGAATAGAACAATGAGAATTTTTAAAAAGTGTTCCTCATGGGCTTGGCGCCTGTGACTCAAGTGGCTAAACCACATACACCTCAGCTGGCAGGTTCGAATCCAGCCCGGCCCACCAAACAACAATGACGGCTGCAATCAAAAAATAGCCGGGCGTTGTGGCGGGCGCCTGTGGTCCCAGCTACTTGGGAGGCGGAGGCAGGAGACTCGCTTGAGCCCAGGAGTTGGAGGTTGCTGTGAGCTGTGATGCCACAGCACTCTACCCAGGGTGACAGCCTGAGGCTCTGTCTCAAAAAAAAAAAAAAAAAGTGTTCCTCATGATCCTTAAACTGGTTGGATTCAAGGAAGATGAAGAAAATTAACAGGAAGAACATCCTTCATGTAACAGCTGTTTTCCCAATTTCTGTAGGGTTGAAGCTTTGAGAGAAGCAGCAACTGCTGTTGAGCAAGAGAAGGAAATCCTCCTGGAGATGATCCACAGTATCCAGAACAGCCAGGACATGAGGCAGATCAGCGACGGTGAGAGCCATTTCTAGTCGAGAACTGGTCTTTGATGCCCTTTTCAGGCGTTTATGATAAGTGTGGGTCAGTTTTTTTTGGCTTGGAGTACGGGTGTACTCTGCACTTCAGCATTTAACATGAGCCACAGAGAACAGCTGCAGCTGTCAGTTCATTACAACCGCCTTCCCAGAGATCCTCCTCGCTCCCTACCCCCAGGCATGGCTGGAGCGGAGATAGGAAAAGGCCTGCAAGCTCCAGAAGAGCCAGCCCCAAGTAGTAAGGCCCTGCATGTTACTTCAGGTTCACAATCCTGACTTCAGTCTTCAGTTCTTTACAAGTTACTGGAGTGCAAGAGATTCAAAAGAAAAAAACCAAAACCAAAAAAACAGAAGGGGAAGCTGAGGGAGTGAAAGGAGAGAAGGCAAAAGAAGATGGATTGAGGTATAACATAAAGAGAGGAAAAGGAGAAAATGCAGAGAAAACGAGGTAAATGATGGAACCAATAAAACCCGTTAATGTAAAAATGTGCTCTCATTTTCACAGGAAGAGCATGACTAATCACTCTCTTTCACTGGCACTGGACTCCCTAATAGGGCAACTTTGGTGCTCCACCGGACAAGCTAGTAGGCCAGGCAGCCGGTGAGAGAAGTGAGCAGTCTTAATTCCAGACCAAAACTGCTACACAGCCACAGCAGTCATCATCTAGTCTGTTTCTTCACCATCCTGGCCAAAGATCAATGAATTAGGAAGTAAGTTAGAGAAAAGGACCAGCAGGAAATTGCTGACTTGGTCCATGTAAGTAGCCGTATATTGACAGAATTACTTTTATCATCGCCTCCTTGTGCTTGCCGAGACTTAGACCAGTGGCCTGCTTAAATCTATATGACGGAGGTGAAGTCAGTGCCTAATTTTGTGGTTGTCTTATCTTCTGCTATCAAGGCTACGTTTATCTCAGCCAAATTTGGGGACAGCGTATCCTGATAAAAACACGTGTCTTTTATGAAGAGATCTGATTTCTGTAGCCTCTGCCTAGCACAAACCCTATGCTTACTGCTCACTCTGTTACGAATTGATCGCCGTCCCAAATGCACACCTGCCCACACTTGAGTGGATGTAATGACTCGAGCAGTCAGCTGGTATCCCATTTATAAAGATTTTCAGGGATAGGTATTCTGCCACTCTTCTCTATAATCAAATACACTTCATCTTAAGACTATACTTTCAGGGATCATTTCTATAGTTTGTTACTAGAGAAGCCTCTCTGAATGTGCAGCGCACCGAAAACCACGAGGAGGAAGTGTAGCGTTTTCTCCTGAGCGTGAAGTTGGCTCTTGGTGTTGCGTTGCTAATACACCTTCATCAGCTAATCTGATATGCTACAGTTCTGGCTTTTACCTGTGAAAATTTTGTAGCAGAGGTAATAACAGAAAATAATAATTTATCCACAAATGATTGCTTTAGTGTTCTTGACTTAGGTTAGTTTATATCTCATACTGATGGATATTTCAAAACCTTTTATGTTTAGGAGAAAGAGAAGAATTAAATCTGACTGCAAACCGTTTGATGGGACGAACTCTCACTGTTGAAGTTTCAGTAGAAACAATTAGAAACCCCCAGCAGCAAGAATCCCTAAAGCATGCCACGAGGATTATCGATGAGGTGGTCAGTAAGTTTCTGGATGATGTGGGAAATGCCAAGAGTCATTTAAAGTCACTCTACAGTGCGTGTTCGTCTGAGGTGCCATCCGGGCCAGTGGATCAGAAGTTTCAGTCCATAGTAATTGGATGTGCTCTTGAAGACCAGAAGAAAATTAAAAGAAGATTAGAGACTCTACTTAGAAATATTGAAAACTCCGATAAGGCCATCAAGCTATTAGAGCACTCTAAAGGAGCTGGTTCCAAAACTCTGCAACAAAATGCCGAAAGCAGATTTAATTAGTGTTCAAACCCACGAGCACTTAACAAATAATGATGTAGAAATGATAAGTGATAAGTAGTTCCTTACGTTGGGCATAACCATTTGTTTGATACTGACAGTTGTTTCAAATGAGGAAAATATTCCATCCAGTGTCATCAGTTTTGTGAATAACAAAACTAGAAATATTTTAATTATCTAAACTTTTTAGATTGAATTCTTGTCTTGTACTAGGATCCAGCACATTTTATATACTTTACTATTCTGTGGATGAATACATAGTATATGAGGAAAAATAAGTGCTCAGCGAGGGCAGAAGGGCCCCTGCTCTTTCTTGGTCTTACCTTTGGTTTGGAAACAATTTCACCCGGGGGCATTTAAGTTGACTAGGAACACCTTACCTTAAACAGCACGTATACTCACTGTCCACATTGTGTTAACAAAACACTGTGCTTAGAGGGATGAAGGAAATCACAAAACAACATCATAGGGTTTTCTCTCTGTTCTCATTCAGCAGTCACTTCAAACTTCAAAGATTTATGCATCTCATATGAATGTGTTTTTGACATACATGACATAAAATGTAAGAAAATCACTTATAATTTTACCACTGTGAACAATTATATATCTGCTTCATCTTTTCTCAAATGCATTCTCTGAAATTTCAGTATTGTAACTTGCCTTTTTTAAGTTAAACACTGCTATAAAGTCTGCTAGTCAACTTAATAAGCTCTACTTTGTGTAATTACATCATAGTTTATGTATCCATTCTCTCACTGGATGTTCGGGGGTGTTGTCAAATTGTTGCTATTACTGCAACATATTTATGTATATTGGGTTTTTCTCCTTTTTTTGTTTTTGTTTTTCTTTCTATAAGTTCCCAGCAGTGGGCTTATTGAGTCAAAGGGTATATATACATTTTCATGGCCTTATACATATTTCTAAATGTTTTTGTATAAAAGTTAGATTAGCTTTTACTTTCGTCATGAATTATAGCTACTTCACTGAAACCTTAACAGCATTGAGCATTAAATTTTATCTAACATTAGATATAAAACCTTAGTTTGTATTTTATTTACTAAAAAGGTTGACTAGTATATTGGTATTTCTTTTATCTATGCTGATGAAACCATAGAACGGTTAATCTGTTCAACGTTAACGAGTGCTGTTGCTGCACAAGAAGCTCAAACGACTTCCCCAAATACTATTTTGAAGTGAGTATGTCCAATGCAATTTTTATTAGAATATAGGTACTCTTTACACTGAAAAACAAAATCGAGATCCAGATTGCTTTTATATACAGCTCAATGCAAACAATATTGAGCTTCATTTTCTGTACCAAAGTGCCAAGTGAGTATCTATTTATAAAAAGCAATTACAATCTAAGACTATTCATGGTTACTTCCTTTGCAAGCCCCAACTCTGTCTCATTTAAATCTTTGGATTTCATGACAAATGTTAATTCTATCTGTGGCAAAGCCTCTTGGTTTGTTAGACTGATTTGCTGTCATCAGGCTCACTGTCAGATGACAGCTTTCTGAGTCATCTTTTTTTATTAACCAGATATCTGAAAATTACAAAATGGACAATCAAGTTTTCCTTAGGTTCTCAAGTATCACCAGCATTTATAATTCCCTTCCATTCTGGAAAATACCACATACACCCCCTTGCCGTCCATTCCTCGCCAACCCAGGACTTTTCCTATTACAGTTATTCTGCCTTTGCATTCTTGGCATTGTTCCTTTCCCATTTTTTTGCAATGGACTTATTGGAGGCCATTCACTTTTTATCCCAGACTTGAAATGCTGTGATCCACCATCTCCAAGCTCCTTGGGGTTCCTGGTCTGCAGTGTCTTCAGCCCTCTATATCAAGGTTGGGCCACATCCAAGGGGCAGGGAACTTCATGTGTTGCTCTATCTATTTTTTTTTTTTTATTTATAAGAATGGGAGTATAATTTATTTTCAAGTGATGAATTTCCCAAGAGTCACGTTTTACTTTCATTTGCTGTCGTCTTTCATGTAGGTAACAGATGATAAGGGTATTTAGTGTATGTTTTGCCCTGTCCCAATTGTGTACTTTTCCTAGAATGTAACCTTGTTTTAGGATAGACCTTCTGCCATCCTTGTTAGTGCCGATTCCCAGCGGTGTTCCTGTGCTGGTTTTTCTCCTGGCAGCCTGCTTTCTGCCTTCACGTTTAAGGACAGGCTAGAGTGCGACAGCTAGCAGGACTGCAAAGGAGTTGACAGAAGTAGACTCAGAGTTCATCAATGGAGTGAAAATCCCTCCCAGCTAAAAGTATGAGAGACAGAGAATTGCCCCTTTGTGGTATCTTCATTTAGGAACCCCAGACATTAAAAAAAAAAATCCCTAAAGCTCTGTGGGGTGAGAAGGGGAAAACTGGCAGCTTCTGGGGGTGCTTCCTTCCCAGGACCAGTGTTGCATCCTCCAGGGGGCACCATTCACATTGTTTTCTCTTAAATAAAACATAAACCAAATGAGGGATCAAGCGCAGGGACACAAAGGGTACAGCCATGGTCTTTTGCATTGAAGGGGCTGATCCAGCACCCTGACTCAGTGCTTAGGGTCCACCCCCAAAACATTGTGGTGATCAACTAAAAAAGAATTCTGCTTCAACATTTTAAAATCTGAAAGCATGAAATAATTTAACCACTGGAAGCAGCAGAGTAAGGATTTACAAACTAAAAAACATGATGATTTATTTATTTATTTTATTTCTGCAGTTTTTGGCCGGGGCTGGGTTTGAACCCACCACCTCCAACATATGGGGCTGGCGCCCTACCTCTTTGAGCCACAGGTGCCGCCTCCCCATGCAATGATTTTTAATGAGGGAAACATCCATGTATTTTGTGTTCCTTTCATATGATTGATGATTGTGATAAAGGCTGCTATACTGGAAGATACATTATTTATTGCTATTTTTGAAGGCTGAATTTTACAGTTTTTCAAAGACACAAATGAAAGTAAAAGAGCTAAGACCCTTGGAAAAGAAAAGGAACAAGGACACCTGAGCTTAGTCATTCTCTTATTTTTGTATGTCTACTCATACAACAAGCAGGCAAAATGAAAATAGACATTCTGCTTAGGGACATTACTACATCCTGAAATTTTCAGTCATGAACTAAGAGTAAACACGTCAACTAGATCACACCAGCTTCTAATTACCTCAGTCAACTAAATATTGTTGCAGATACACTTCCCTTGCATACAGTGGGTATACAAACCCCTGAGGGTCGATTTCACTAGTCCAGCTTTAACATACGGTCTTCTAGGGACGACTAGAACATGTTAAGGCGGGCACAGTTTGTGCACAAGTTTGATAAAGGGTGTCAGATTGGAAAACATTTAGCGGAGTAGTATAAATACATCTCCAAATGTAATCATTACACCTCAGTGGTCTGAAGATGCTACAACCTGTAAGCCCTGGGACAAAACACAGAATACACTCGGGCACAAAACCACTGGGGTAAGCTCCAGTGCAGGAAGACTGGCAGGAGCTCCCAACCCCACCACTTACCCAAAGACATGGAATTTAATCTACGCCCTGGCCTCCTAAACTATAAATCAAGGTAATAATGCTCCTTCAAGATATGAAGTGTAAAGTGTGCAAGGTGCTGACACTTGGAAAGCGCTTATTACATGAATTACAACTATACCATAATACAATGTGAAGGCAAATGTTATCTGGGGCCCAAAATCCCAGTCACATTTTGTACCTTTTACTACTTAGTTCCACACTGGTGATGCCAATCACACACATCATACAAAATTCCAGCTTTAAAATGCATTTATTTTTTGATTATTAGAATTCATGTTCCATGAAATTTTTATCACGTGTTTTTAAATTACTCTTGAAAGCATAACCACTATCAATACATACGAGTGGTTTTCCATTTAAATTTATAAAAGCATTATTTATTAGTAACAAAAATATAGAAGGGGTTCAGTTTTCCTTAGAATCCAAGTTTTAAAAGATCATTTACTAACATCCTCCTATCTACCTCGATATTTCAAGACCAAGAAGAAAAGGTAGTACTTCCTAATAAAGATTATTACAGAGAAGTCGTCCAATGTGGTTTTAAATATTTTGTGGTTTGGGGATTGGGTATTTCAGAGTCCCATGTGGTTTTAAATATTTTCTGCTAGCAAATAAATTCACTTGTGTGATAGATTTATGCACTGAATAGGTGAAAACCTAAAGGATAAATAATGCACCTGACATCCATATCTAATAATTAAGACTGAGTAAATCTACTTATTAGATAGGTATCATGTGGGACAAGCTTCCACCCCATCAGTCCATTTTGTTTTCAAAGAGAGACACTGTGATACGTTAATGAGAGCATTTCAGCTGGCGACCAGTAACTATTTCAAAGGTTTTGAAAAGGATGCTACAATTAACAAGACCTTACATTAGGAAAGTACAGCACTGTAAGTTGGGACATTAGGTTCCAAGGCCAACTCTGCACTTTAGGATCTACAGGTACGATGCAGTACATGTTACAAGGTTTCTAAGCACTGATCTGCTAACTCTGAAAAGACCATCTAACTTCACAATGAGGAAAGTCATTTATCTTCTTTTTGATAGTGTTAGCTTTATCTTATTTTGAAAAAGTATGTGTGTGTTATCAACTTTGGACAGATAAAAAAGAAATTATTTAACCTGTTTTTACTTAACTCCACTGCCTTATGTGAGTTAGTTATTCTGCCAAGGATGTCCAATCTGTGGCCCACGGGCCACATGCAGATTATTTGAGGATGGTTTTATTTATTTGTGGTGTTAGATTATCACAAAAATTCTGCACAGACCTTTTATATGGTCATCAGTTGGCATTAGTGTTTATGTATTTAATGTGTGTATGTATTTAATGTGTGGCCCAAGACAACTCTTTCCAATGTGTAACAGAAAAGAAAAAAGGTTGGACACCCCTGCTATAAAAGGAAAAAGGAAACTTGAGGAACTCTAAAATATGCCAACTATTCCACAGCTGTATGTCTGTGTGATAAAAATCAGACATAAGGTAAAAAAGGAAATTGAAGCACGAATGCACAATAACCTGGAATGTTGGGTAAGTTTTTCTTTAGTATATGTGGACTCAATAGATATTACTAGTAAACTTATTTTGTCATTTTTTTAAAACTTTAGAAACTGACAAGTTAACATACCACTGGTGGCTGATTAGCAAGCCTACTTAAAGTGACTAATTACGATTAGGTTTGAAATACAGCAGTGTGAATTAAAATTTAAAATGTATAACAAAGATTTCTCAGTTCTTATTCTAGTAGAAGGATAAAGGCAGGAGGATCACTTGGGCCCAGAAGTTTGAGGCTGCAGTGAGCTATGATGACGCCGTTGCACTCTACCTGGGTGACAGAGGAGACTCAAGTGTTGGAAAAGAAAGGATAAAACTACTCCAAATTACATTACAAATACAAGGGAACCACAACCATCAGAGATGACATTTCTTATATAGAAAAGTAACACACTTTTTCCCACACACAATTAAGATGACATTATATAATGATTTTTCTGCTAATAAGGACTGTAAGTATTTACTGCAAAATATATTTTCTGTTAAAATTAAAGAGGCTGTATTGGGCGGCACCTGTGGCTCAGTGAGTAGGGCACCGGCCCCATATACCGAGGGTTGCGGGTTCGAACCCAGCCCCGGCCAAACAGCAACAGCAAAAAAAAAAACAGCTGGGCGTTGTGGCGGGCGCCTGTAGTCCCAGCTGCTCGGGAGGCTAAGGCAAGAGAATCGCGTAAGCCCAAGAGTTAGAGGTTGCTGTGAGCTGTGTGACGTCATGACACTCTACCCGAGGGCGGTACAGTGAGACTCTGTCTCTAAAAAAAATAATAATAAAATAAAAAAAAATAAAGAGGCTGTATTTCAAGAGGGTAGAAAAGATGAATCACTACCAGGTGTCCACTAGTTAGAACTGAGTTTTTCCCCAATCACCTATCCCTCTGTCAGCAATGAGAGTGGTAACAACTGGTGACATAAAAATAAACATTTTATATTACTTTGAAATAGATAGTGCCAGATTGATCCCAATATTATGAGAAGTGAACATTTTCTCTTTATCATTTAACAAGGACACATTCCAGGAAATTTGATTATGTTTTCAACATTAATCTGGGCAGGAGGATGAGGATGGTATAGATGGAAGACATAAAAAAAAAAGATAAAAGAGGAATATATAGAACATCTAGTACAAATAATGAAAAATGACTTCATGACACATTTTCCAAGAAAAGTTATTTTTATGTATTTTGAAATCCTATAAAAACCAGGTATTTTATAGGTTAAAAACAAATCACCTTTAACAGAGTTCATGCAATTATCTTAGTTGGAAAGTAACATTTCTTAAATTACTGTGTATGTGATGCTGATGGACTTCTTGAGAAAATGGTATATAAACTGAAGATTACAGAAATTTTAAGTGATAATCTTAAAATACCATACAAAAATGTGTACACAAAAGGATGCTTTAGAGTTATAGGGTGTTACAAAATACATAATTTGGATTACAGCTAATTATATTTTATGCCTTTTTAAGAAATGGTTAGGATAGTCTTGTGAGTACAAAGTTAGGTTCTCAGCAGCAAAGGGTGCTCCACCACACTTCATAGGACCCCTGGAATAACCACAAACGTGCTGCATCCCTTCTCAGGGACAAGAGCTCACTATGCTTAAGGGTAGCCACGTGAGAAAGTCTCACCTAGGAGAAGCTCTAGCATGAAATGTTTTCACTCAGAAAGGAAAACTACTTTTAAAAGATTATAAACGATATAAATTCTGATAGTAAAGCACTATAAAAATTAGGTATGATATTTTTGGCACAAAGCACTTGTTAAATCCAAGCTTATTTTGCAAAATATATGTCTGGAATCTCTCATTTGAAAATAAAAACATACGCAGTGTGTAAATGGTTTTACAAATGAATTAATTAGCATCTACATTTCCTTAAATACTGCACAGACTTTCAGCTGACTCTAGTACCAGATATCTGCATGCACACCTCCACATTCTACATTATATAGGTATTGCACAAGTAACATTGCCAAAATACACACTAATGCAGCCTGGCAAGATTTAGGGTTTACCTTTCAGCATTATTTGTTATAAGTATTCAGATTCAATACTATTTTCCAAAAAAGTTAGATGACCAATTTCAGAAAAAATGCTTATTATCTTTCTTTGATCTATAATATTAAAATTTGTACCAATATATTTAGGCATTTTGATGTGTGTTCCAGCATTAAAAATTCAGTAAAATGTTTTTGACGTTTCTTACAGCAATCCCTCAAAAATAGGAGAAGCTCTGTCTAATGTAAAAAAAATAAGAAGTCCATAGGGCAGTAATTTTTCCACCAGAGGTCTCACTTTATATCCCGAAAAGCATTGCAGAGCAATATTTAAGTCTGTCAACTCTCAGAGACCCATTAGGTGCAAAGTCTTTTAAAAATCTTATACCATGACAGATGGGTTTCTTGTAATTGCACAATAGAATTCAACTTTTTTCTTTCCTAAAACATTTTAGGGTATGCTACAGCTGCTAAAGGGATTTCTATTTTTCTTGGTCCTTTGTTTGTTGGGTCTAAGATTGATGACATCTCCACCATTAAGGGTATTTGAATTCTGAGCCGAGTGACTTCCGCCAGATGTATTAAAGACACCTGTATGAATTGAGGGAAAACACAGATTGACAGTGATACTCCTCAGAACCGTGTTTTGCATTCAGCTTATTAGTAAAATCAGTAATATTTTCAAGTACAGTAGAACTTCCATGGTTGACCTTTTCCTTACACTGACCACTGCTGTAAGCTGACCTAATCTTCACAGACTAGACCTACACTACATGTACGTATCAGTACAGTAGGCCTAGTTCTTTGTGGTGGGTGCCCGTAGTCAACAGCTACTCTGGAGGCTGAGGAAGGAGGATCGTTTGAACCCAGGAGTTTGAGGTTGCTGTGAGCTAGGCTGATGCCACGGCGCTCTAGCCTGGGCAACAGAAGGAGGCTCTTGTCTCAAAAAAATAAAAATGTGGTCTTCCTCCATTGGCTAACAACAACAAAAAAAGTGGTCTATGGATCAAGTGACAGGTAGCTAAGGGAGATGAACTAAAGAAAAACTTCACTATTATAGTTTCCATTTTGAACTATACTGTTTGCAAAATGTAATCTTCAATTTATGAACTATTTAGCAACCACAATACACAAAACTCTGAACCAGAGATACTATCTAGGATGCAAAGATGATTATGATCAATTCTTACCCATAAAAAGTTTACAGTCTAGTACATGAGACAAGACACTAAACAAGTAACAACTATACGGCATTGTGAAGTGTCATAAAAGACACAAGAGACCAGGCGCAGTGGCTCACACCTATAATCCCAGAGCACAAGGTGGGTGGACTACCTGAGCTCAGGGGCTCAAGACCAGCCTGAGCAAGAGCAAGACCCCATCTCTACTAATAGAAAAACTAGCCAGGCTTTGTGGCAGGTACCTGTAGTCCCAGCTATTTGGGAGGCTGAGGCAAGAGAATCAATCAAACCTAAGAGTTTGAGCTTGCTGTGAGCTATGAGGCCATAGCACTCTACCCAGGGTCACAAAGTGAGACTCTGTCTCCAAAAAAAAAAGAGAGACAAGGGCCTATAGATGATTTCGAAGGAAGGACTAACTGTCTAATTTATAAGAAAAGAAAACTTACTGAAGAAGGTAGAACTGGACACTTGGCAATGCCCTTGGACTTAGATGCCTGTTTTTTTAGAAGAGCACGGAGCTGTAGTTTGAGCCTGATATACAGTTGAGAGAGCTTTTGAGATAATCCTTGAGAAACAAATAGTTCTTTGACAGAAGATGGAAAAGAGAGGTAATTCTCAATAGAAGGAACAAAATGAGCAAAAGTGAAGAAGTAATAAAACATGGGGTATGCTCAGGAAAGATCAAGACCTCTGAGAAAACCAGTAGATGGAGTAGGTGTGCAACAGTGAGCCTGAGGCTGCAGGCAGCACGGACAAAGTGTCTTTAAATGCGGAAATGGAGAGAATCTGCATTCACTTTGTCCCATTAAAGAGCTTTATCAGTAGACTGGAAGCAGACAGGAGTGGGGCCAAGGAGACTGGACCAGGTAAAGGCTTACTGCAAGTATCCTATGCTGTTTTACAAAGTACATGAGATGACTGATGGCAGGAAGTGATACAGTAAAAATGGCAAAGTAAGAAAAAAGAAGACCTAGTAATACCTCCCCCCCCCAAAAAAAACAGGTACCAAAAAAAATGAGGTGTGTGTTGATGTGTATGTAGTGAGGAAGATGGAATACAGATATGAAGTGATTACACAGAAGACTCAGAACCAGCAAATCTGGCCCTCAGATTCCTGGATGCAAAGCAAATAGGGAGACACAGTCAATCTGTTACTATGAAAAAGAAGAAAACACACTAGTTCTTCAGGGAATGCTGAGTTTTGCTAGCACTTAACATTAGAAAAAGAAATCACTAACAGGTAATATGCAAGATGGTAGGAAAGGGAAAAGGTAAGAATTCGTACCAACACAAATTCAGAAGGACAAGTGTTATATAAAGCTCCTTTATATAAAGGACAAACCTTTATAAAAAGTTTTTATATCTGAGGGCAGTGCCTGTGGCTCAGTGGGTAAGGTGCCAGCCCCATATACTGAGGGTGGCGGTTTGAACCAGCCCTGGCCAAACTGCAACAAAAAAAATAGCCAGGCGTTGTGGCGGGCGCCTGTAGTCCCAGCTACTCAGGAGGCTCAGGCAAGAGAATCACCTAAGCCCAGGATTTGGAGGTTGTTGTGAGCTGTGACACCACAGCACTCCACCAAGGACAATAAAGTGAGACTTGGTCTCAAAAAAAGTTTTTATTTCTGCTATCTTTAATAAATCAAATGAACTTAGAAAATTCAATGGTATAAAAACAAAATCAACTCAATATACCTTTTTTTTTTTTTTTTTTGTAGAGACAGAGTCTCAACTTTATGGCCCTCGGTAGAGTGCCGTGGCATCACACAGCTCACAGCAACCTCCAACACCTGGGCTTACGCGATTCTCTTGCCTCAGCCTCCCGAGTAGCTGGGACTACAGGCGCCCGCCACAACGCCCGGCTACAACTCAATATACCTTTTAACAAGAGACTTGATACTTGAGAATTTAATAATCACTGACTTAACATCTCTAATATTTCTTAAAGGAGCATATAATATATAGGTATATTATAAAAATATATTAATGATGAATAGAAAATAAATTTACCAAGTAAACATGAGCTAAAATTTCCTGGGTACTTACCGATTTTGTTACTACTTGAAAGCATTAGTTCTGGGTCCTCAGCTATTTGTTGTTTAAGTTTTTGAAGATATTTTTCAGCCAAATATTTAAAAACTGGAATTAAAAAACATCCCCCCAAATAATCAGATCAATTATGATTTATACATGTAAATCTGTTATTTCATATTACTTATAATATCTACACTTACTAAATAAATTTAAAATTAAATTCAAGGCTCAGAGGCTAGGGTGCCAGCTACATATACCAGAGCTGGTGGGTTTGAATCCAGCCCAGACCTGCCAAACAACAATGACAACTACAAACAAAAAATAGATGGGCAATGTGGTGGGCACCTGTAGTCTCAGCTACTTGGGAGGCTGAAGCAAGGGAATTGCTTAAGCACAAGAGTTGGAGGTTGCTGTGAGCTATGACACCATGACACCCTACCCAGGGCAACAGCTTGAGACTCTGTCTCAAAAAAAAAAAAAATTTTTTTTAATTAAAATTAGAAACATATATAGTACAATCTAGTTAAAAATACAACTTTTATAAGTTATTTGGGTGACTGTGAGAAGTACAATGATAATACTAATAAATTATAGTGGTACTTTGTTAGTAAAAAAGTAAAATAATAATTGTAGACATAGGCTCTTGAATAGTGACAAAGTCACTAACATTCAGTACAGTAAACTGACTCAGTCTTGAAAAGATGTCTACTTTCTTTAAGTGAAGAAAAGTAACCAGCATAATTGCAATCTGCAATCATCTTTCTCTACTCTCCCTTTCTTAAACTGGGAATTATTATTAAACAAATTAAGGTCACTGTAACTGTCTAATGGAATATCCACTACTGTGGGGTTCTAAATTCTGTAATTTTTAAAAGGTATTACATTCGAAACACATACAAGGTCTGACAATTAAGGTTATGAACTCAACCTTGAAAAAGCACTGTACAGTTCCTTGCTGAATTATCACTACAATCACCTTTGAAGTACTTCCCTTGGGAAGCTCTGCACTGATGCCAGTGCCTGGTCCACCCTTCAAAGCAATTTTGGAACTCTTTTTCTGGAATGGCCCTAGGAGCCATCAACACATTACCCTTGATATCCTGAATGTCATCAAAATGTCTTCCTTTCAATATTTCCTTTGTCTTCAGGTAAAGAAAAAGTCATTAGCCAGATCACGTGAGTAGGTAAGCTGTTCCAATATAGTTACTTGTTTACTGGCTAAAATCTCCCTCATGGACAGTGCTGTGTGAGCTCATGCACTGTTACAAGGCAACAGCCATGAGTTGTTGGTCAAGATTTTCAGTTAAGATTTTCTTATTTCTCTATCAATGTTTACTTGATCTGCTATGGTTTTCACAGTCAACTGATGATTCTGATATACAATTTGACAAATTTTTGCTAAGTTTTCATCAGTACTGCTCTTTACTGGTCATCCTGATCTCTCTTCCTCAATGATACTTTCTCTCCCCTCAGAAAAATGCTTAATCCATTTGTGTACTGCCATTTTCTTCATTGCATTATCCTCATAAACTTGGACTAACATGTCCCTGATTTCATTTCCACTCTTGCCAAATTTAATCAGAAATTTAATGTTTATTCGTTACTCTCATTCAAGTTCTCACATTCTTGCAACAGCACAAAAAAACACAATAATGAATGCCACTCAGCAAGATGCTACCACATGCCACATGAACCAACTGTGTGATACACCGCGGTTACAAAACCATACCACGTTTGTGCAGTGCTGAATGTAAGTGCATGGTGGTAACTTTGCAAACTTAATTGTCAGACCTCACATAAGCATGCATACATAGAGATAGCTTAGATTTTTAAAGATAATAAAAACTCCAAATCCCACCAGAGCAACAAGTATTCAAGGGCATTAGTAAATAATTAACTCAATTAAGGAGAATGCCTTCAAATTTTACCTGATGTCAAGTGATAAAAAGAAAACTTTGTGTTCACTAAATATAATTTCTGAACAGCACAACAGAAAAAGCAAAAGAATAAAACAAACTGTTATATCATATTTTTTAAAAAGGCAATTTACCTTCATTCACATTTAGATCTTCTTTCACTGATGTTCTGTAGAATCTTAACTTTAACCTTTTTGCCAGTGCCTCAGCTTCCTCACTGCACATCAATTAAAAAAATACTTATAAATGTACCTTCTGTCAAGTCTTTTTTTAAGTTACTTTAATTACATTTATTGAATACAGTTTGGCAGAGCAGGTTAGGAAGGTGGATCAGATCTTTCAGAAAATTTTCACATTTCTTTTTAAAGAAGCTTGATATTGATGCCTGGTTAAGTAAAACCAACTGAAAACTATGTTTCGTGAATCCCTTATTTTATTTTTGCTGGCCATGAAATAACTTTGCTGCAGAAAGCCAAAGTCAGCGTATTAATGATTATGTCTACAAAAGTGGACTTTTAATTTTAGTTTTGCTAGGACTCCTGATATTGTTGATAGTTTTATTAGTACTGTGGTCAACAACTGTGCTCTAAATGGCTCCCCAATATCCTGTCTCCTGGTTGTCACACCTTTTGTAGTCTCCCCCCACACTGTAATCAAGGTGTACCTGGGTGTCCAGTATTATACAACAGAAATGACAGTATGTGACTTCTGAGACTGACTTTTAAGGCAGTATAGCTTCTGCCTTGTTCTCTCTTCCATCACCTGCTCTGGGGGAGGTGGTTATCATTTTGTGAAAACACTAAAGCAGCCCTAAGGAGAGGCCCACATGGCAAGAACTAAGGCCTCCTGCCAAGTGAGTAAGCCACCTTGGAAAGGATGGTCTGGCGCAGTTAAGGTTTTTTGTGACTACAAACCGACCAACATTGTGACTGCAGCCTCATGAAAAACCAGCCAGCTAAGCCACTCCCAAATTCCTGACCCAAAGAAACTGTAATACAATAGGTATCTGTTGTTTCAACCCACTAAGTTTTGGGCTAATTTGTTATATAGCAACAGATAGCTAATATAAGAAAAAATAAGGTAAAAACCAAGCAAAGATTTTTAAAGCTAGCAAAAACATTAATCATGTAATGAGCAAATATTCATAGGGAAAATTATCTAGATGCTGGTCTCTGCCCACAAATTTGAGCATAATAGTTCCAAATATAGAAAAAAATATGAATTTGAACCTTTTATTGACATTCATCAATACAGGATAGCTACTTATTCTAGATACTAAAACACCTAGGTATACTTTTCTTAACATTCATCCTATATCTAGTTTGACTTAACACGAAGAATTGGATTTGTGGTACAAGGATCTGGGATTGCAGCTATAAAAGATCCTTCAAAATTTAATCTTTTAATTTTATGCATTTACAAATCTGTGAATTTTCTAAGCCCAAACCAATCACATAGAGTAGCTCATAGAAATTTTAAGTAAACTAAAACCTTTAAATAACTAAAACCTTCAAAATATAAGTAAATATAAAATCTTTCCTAAATCTTCTTGTCTATGCAAAGTTTAAATATGTTTTAACTTCAGAGAATTACTGTCCCTCCTCCCCCAAAGAAGCCATCTTACTTCTTTATACAAGAATCATCCAAAAGATCAATCTTGTTCTGTACAAGTACACTCGGTATATCTCCAACTTCAGCTACTACTTTCTCTCTCCAACTAGAAACTGCTTCAAAAGATTCCCTGTCAGTGGTAGAAAATACAAGCACACAAGCCTGGGCTCCTGTAAGGGCACAAAATAAAAATGTTATTTACATGAATAAAAAATCCCACAGCAGGGTGGGGGCAACTTAGACCTATTCAAAACAACTTTTATATAAATGCTGAACTCATCTCTGTAGCACTACTGCTTATTTCTCAACCTATACTCTATTTTCTAACTCAGAGAACCAATTTTTATCAAGAACAATGCTTCTCAAATATATTCAAATGTCAGAGTACCCTCAAAACCATATACTTTGTTGTTGGAACACCACAAATACATATTATAATTCCATTATAAGAGCTAGATAGAATTGGTAAATGAAGAAAGAATGATAGGTTGTTTTCAAGTTCTTGTCAATATTGTCATTTGTTTCTTAATTTCTTTCAGTATAAATTTAGGAAAAATTTGAGGAAAAAATCACAATTTACTCATTTTTTTCATTTCTCAAAAAAAGTATTATATTATTTAATTATATATTTTAATAGAATACCAGTGACCATAAGGAACATAATTTGAGAACCAATGCTAAAAGTAAAATCAATCAATCAATATAGCAGGGGAGAAAAAGCTTAGTTAAACACTGCATAATTCCTGTACTGGATACACTGACAATATTTTAACCATCAACTATCACTTGAGGCTGATGATACTTAAGATTTAAAATATGGCTAGGTGCAGTGGCTCATGCCTGTAGTCTCAGCTACTTGGAGGCTGACGTGGGAGGATCAAACTGAACCCAGGAGTTCAAGGCTTCTGCGAGAGATGATCATGCCACTGTCACTCCACTGACACAGCAAAACCCTGTCTCTAAATAAATAAATAAGCAGCAAACTCTTGGAAGAAGCTGTTTTAGAAATTATTAACTGTTCATTCAGGCAGCATGGTGATAAAAGCAGGTGTATCAGCAACAAGACAAAATCATCCTGGAGGTCAAGAGAATTTCCTCAAATCAAGGCATGCTTTCTAACTGCTATTCCTTCAGATCCCTTAGGTATAAGAGTTTTCTACTAAGACTCAAGACACTCTAGGGCCAGAAATAAGTATTTCTAAATCACCAGAGGAATATGTAGAAAGCAGATCACAGAATGAAAAAAGGAAAACAAAGAAAAAAACCCCCACAGTTCCCTAGTACTATAAAGGTAGAAGAGTCATGTGGGAAAAGGTTCTCTACTCTCTAAAAACAGGTTTTAAACCAAATGAATAATTAATTATATAAAACTGAAGAGATCAAATTAGTACATTGATAAATTTACATTTACTTGAATTCTAGTATTTACCTAAACTACAAATAACATTAATAATACGTTAAGAAACTGTTCTTTTTTCTTTTTCTTTTTTTTGAGACAGAGAGTCACTATATCATCCTTGGTAGACTGCCCTGGAGTCACAGCTCATAGCAACCTCTAACTCTTGGGCTTAAGCAATTCTCTTGCCTCAACCTCCCAAGTAGCTGGGACTACAGGCGCCCGCCACAATGCCTGGCTATATTTTTTGTTGCAGTTGTCATTGCTTAGCAGGTCCAGACTGGGTTCAAATCTGCCAGCCCCAGTGTATGTGGCTGGCGCCCTAACTACTGGTGCTGAGCCTGTTATTTCTTTTATCATAAAATTCTATTTATTAGCTTTAAGCCTAGAAGTTTATATCCAGTTAACTGCCATTTCAACTTTGTGGCACAATATGGTACTTCCAGGCACACAAGTTCTCAGACACGTAAAAACAGAAAAAACTGTTGGAAGTATATAATGAAAAAAGCTAAGCAGATAGTGAAAGAAATATGAGCAGATTAAGAAAAACTCATACAGGGTGGCACCTGTGGCTCAGTGAGTAGGGCGCTGGCCCCATATACCGAGGGTGGCGGGTTCTAAACCCAGCCCCGGCTGAACTGCAACCAAAAAATAGCCAGGCGCGCACCTGTAATCCCAGCTGCTTGGGAGGCTGAGGCAGGAGAATGGCGGAAGCCCAAGAGCTAGATGTTGCTGTGAGTCCTGTGACATCATGGCACTCTACTGAAGGCGGTAAAGTGAGACTCTGTCTCTACAAAAAAGAAAAAAGAAAAACTCATACAAAAAGTCAAGGACCAAAAGATAAAAGAAAAAGCAATTCCCTAACAGCCCCAAAACTATTTAGTAGGGGCCAGGATGGGAAGAGATCAAAGGAGGGTAAGAATGTGCCAAAGGGCTCATCTGAAGAGGAAGATGTAATGTGGACATGATTTACATAATCAAGGGAGGTGTGTACACAGTGCGGCAGGTGCCTGCGGCCCTGCCCATGTCCACTCAGCCCCAGTTTCATTGTGGCTGTGGAGGGCAGGTCCTGCCGCCAAGGTCCTGCCTCAAGCCCATGCTGCAGGTGGCTCCCTCTGCTTTCCTGCCTCAGGACTTTGCTGATGCATCCCCAAATGGGAACTGAGGCCTCTGGAGGAAAGCTTAAGCTGTGGGTATGTGAATCCTGTGGCATGAGAGGCACACCTACATGGTTCCTCAAAGAGACTTACCCCCAGCGATACTCAGAACCCTGTATTGTTTTTCTCCCTTCCTTGCCTCACTCTCTCCTGGTCTTTCATGTCCTGGGATCACGTCCCATATAAACCACCCTCACCCAGCCAGGGTAGGAGAAGGGCAGAGAAAGGCTCAAACTAAGACAGTAAGTTAAAGGCAATCACCCCAAGAATAAAAAACTCGGTGACTACTAAACAGGAGAAAAATAAGTATCTCTCAAAAGAATGATACACAAATCTCCAAAGCTGTATGGTTCACCTGATAACACGCCTGCAGATCAGATGCTGTACCACTTTGTCTGATTTAACCTAAATATACTGCTAAAATAAAAAAAGAAAATGAACAGATGGCCTGGATAACTTTTGTGGTTATAATAATTCTAACAAATGTTGGCCAACTACTTGTTTTAACTTCCTCTAACTCAATAAAATACTTTGTCAAACTGTGATCTATAATGGTTCTTTTATGTTTAGAAAAAGTCTAATGATTAAAAAGCATTCTTTCTTTCTTTCTTTTTTTTTTTTTTTGTGTGTTTTTGAAATAGAGTTTTGCTCTTTTAACCCAGGCTAGCGTGCAGTCATCATAGCCCCCACAACCTCTAACTCCAGGGCTCCAGCAATCCTCTTGCCTCAGCCTCCTGAGTAGCTGGAACTATAGGTGTGCTCTAAACACCTATAGCTGATTTTTCTATTTTTTGGTAGAAACGGGGATCTTGCTCTTCTTGGAGTGGTCTGAACTCCTGACCTCAAGTGATCCTCCTGCTTAGCCACCCAGAGTGCTAGAATTACAGGCTTAATACATTCAGTATGCCAGGGTGCTGTACTTTGGGGTAGCATATCCTCCACTCCATCTCAAACCCAGAAAGAATGGACATCAGCAGGACCAATTAAGGAGCTTGCTAAATGTTCTCAGACACCTGGACTAGTGACGCCTTACTTCAAGCCTGAGAAAGAGGCAGTGGCTGGGAGTAAAGTGAAAGACAAGAGAGCTGCACTTGGGAGGAACCATGCTCCCTAGAGGCAGGGCAAAGACCGCACATGAATTTCACGTGGGCAGAGATTAACCATGGCTAAGACTTAGAGCTAATGTTAACTAAAAAGAAAACTTACAAGGTTTACACTGTGGGAAAAGGAGAGTTTTATTTATCAAAGAGTTTTAGCTTGGAGTGGCCATTCTGGCAGGCTGGGAAACAAGGCTCTGGTCCTCCTTTGTCTCACCCAGGAGAAGGAAGAAACATCTCTTGTAAGCTAGGGAACTAAGAGACAAAAGGAAAAGCATCTATATTGAGAGGAGTGGCTAAACATACATACTTTTAAAACTACAGGAGAAGTCATGAGTATTTATGAAAAGAAATAAATACTCATGCGCTTTACATCTCACATTCCCTTGCGGCTGGGAACTCAGTTTTAAGGTTTCTCTGGGGTCCCGTTGGCCGAGAGGGGTTGTTCAGTTAGCAGAGGGCTTAGGATTTTGTTTTAGTTCACGTTAGTGATGGGGTTCAGGATATGCTATCCCTAAAATATGGGACCCTGGCATACTGAATGTTTTAAGTTGAAGGAATTTCAGAAAACACTGGAAGCAGAAAGTCCCCCTCCTAAAACTCAGGATTTTCTGACTTTCCCCTGAAGCAGGTCAGAAGATCTTTATGTGCATATTCTCCCCATACTGAGAAGAAAGAAGCGTCCTTATTGACAAAGATGAAGGAACAAAAAGAAGAATCTAAACAAACAGGCATTGCTGTTTCCCCAGGTTAACACACTCACCTCACGTTCCCTGTCCTATCATCTCTCCAAACTTCCTCAAACCTCCTATAAAAACACTAAGGCTTGACTTTCTTCAGTCGTCTTTAACTTATGAAGGCTCTCATGTCATATTAAATAAATCTGTATGCTTTTCTCTTACTAATCTGTCTGTTGCTGTGGGTCCACACCTATGAACTTAGAAAGGGAGACAGAAAAGATAGTTCTCACTCCCTCTGTAGCATGAGCTAGTGATTTTAAATCACGTGGAGTAGGGCCATTTAGCAGGTGACAGGAGCACAGCACAAAGGAAGATCGGGGTAGAATGCTTGCGAAGGGATTGGAACATGCCACCATGGCAAAAAAATTATTCTGAAAATTATTTTAAATATTTTAAGAACAGATCTGAGTCCTTAAAATCCCTCCCAAAAGAACTCAATTGTCATAAATCTCCAGGACACAGAAGACTGACCACACCAAAAAATACATTGTAACAAAACTGTCATACTTCCCATCTGTTCTACGGGCGCATGTATCTTTCAAAAAAAAAACATTTATTTTTCTCATAAATGCCCTTCTCTCCCTCCCTTTCTCTGTTAAGATAGGCCCCAGATTCCAACCCTTTCCTTGAGTGAACGTTCACTTGTACAAGACTGAAATCTGTCTTTTCTCTTGCTAATCCATCATTCTCCAGAATAAAGCATGCCCCCCATCATGGACCTAAGAGGGTAGAGGAAGTTATTCCTCCTCTACACTTGATTCCCATTGTTACAAAGGAACACAGCAACTGCCACAACCGAGTACACATGCCCAGAAGAAATGCCCAAGAATGGAAACCTGGAGAAATCCAGGACAATTACTAAGAGAAAGAATCATCTTCAAACATCTGCCACCTATAGGGCCCCAACATCAGACAACAATCGCACCTGCCACAGTACCCTCCCACATCCCTCTCCTCCTATGTCTCACCCAGAAGAAGGAAGAAACATCTCTTGTAAGCTAGGGAAAAGAATGGGGAAAGAATGAATCAACCAACATCCCCTCCCTTTCCCATGATTACTGGCCTGTTAAAAGTCTCAAGAGTAGATAAGAGATTTAATGCTAAATTACATTTGGAGTTTTGACTATTACACAGGACTGGCTATACTAATTTCCAAATTGAGACTGTTTATGAATAGATCTATGAGGCAGTTGAAAAAAATTACTTGAGAGTGACCAGAAAAAGACACGCGCTAAAGGGAATTTTTATTTAAGGTCGAGGAAAGGACTTGCCCCTCTTCCTACTGCCCAAGAAAATATAAGGGGATGGAGAAACACAAAAACAAAAATTGCATTTTGATAACTTATGAGCTGAACCTGTTCAACAAAGCAATTACTGTAAATATTCTTAATTCAAAAGGGATACTATATAGTGATCCTTCCTTTCTCTACCTTTGATCTCAAGTTCTTTGTTGGTACCAGTTATCTTCAGGAAAGTTAATGCTTTAAGTGCTTTAAATTTCTCTCCTACAGTCATATGGACATATCTTACACCCTTGATATTTAAAGGCAGTTAGTCTTTTCACTTGGTTGGGATTCCTGAAAGGCTCTGTGATATGATCTGTGCCTTGCTGCAACCTATTAACAAGAAGGTCATGTTTCAACATGTCTGAATATATAATTAAAGCCACCATTCCAAGACCATAAGGGAACTTTTAAACATAGATTTTGGCATAATTGGTCTTTCAAATAAATTATAATACAATTTTTAATTATTAATCCGTTGATTTTTTTATGCAAACCAAATAACACATTTCTAGAATTTAAACCAGTGAGTCCTAATTTTATAAGGCATAGTGTTTCTATCACTAAATAAAACTCATTCATTTTAGCCCTTCCCTTCTCTTCCTGATCTTTATTTGTATTTAATTACATCATTATCTGAATCTATACTAGAAGCAGATATTATCTGATTGCCTAGGCGGCGTCTCTTCCTAAAAAGACCTCTCTCCTACTGTACAGTAGCCATATGATTTAGGTAGACTAAACCTATCCTTTGCTGGGGTGGAAGGAGGGTTACATGATACAGGCCAATTAATCACATTTCTCTGACTATAGCAATCAGGTCAAGGGTAGTCTAATCAGAGAAAAGTTCAGGACTCCAATGTTGTAGGAGGTAACCTCTCTTGCCAAGGATGTAAGCACTGATGTGGCTTTCATTGGTCTTGGTGGCAATCATGCAAGCAAGAGGAAAACCAGCGTGAGACGTGAGGGGGTAGCGAGGCCAGGGGAATCAGAAAGGTACGGCCTGAACAAAACACAAGTCCAGGTGATTCCACTTTCAGACTTTTCAATGAAATCAGTAGACCGTCTTTCTCATTTAAACCAGTTTGAAATTACTTTTCTACTGTCAGCAACTAAAATCATTCTGATGGGATCCCAAAAGAAAATAGAAAAGAAAATTCTAAAAATATACCATTTTTCAAATTTATGTATAATTTTTTTCTTCCTTAATTCAAATTGTATTATGGTAAATGTTTATCTTTATGATTTAGAAAAGGAAGTTGAAATTTCAAAGACCTGTCTCAGTATCCCACCCTCTTTGCTGTTTTATTAAAATATAGTTGGCTAAAAGTAATTAGTTACATTATTAAGATAAACTTTTAACAGACATCTATTTAGAAGCTTAAGACCACTTTAAATTAAAATGTTAAACACAGAGGAACTAAAGCTATTTTAAAAGCTTTTTAGTTCAAATGAAACACGGTGCAAAGTAAACATCACCCACAGTAAATTAAGATGTAAATACTAGTAATTATAGGCTTTTTAGTTTCTGACAGAAAAAGATTTTTACACACTATTAAAGGGAACTCGTATGATCTGAGGAGATCTTAAAAGTATGAAACCATAACAGGAAGTATACAACAGACTGAGTGCATGGCTCATGCCTGTAATCTTAGCATTTGGGGGAGGCTGAGCCAGGAGGATTGCTTGAGGCTAGAAGTTTGAGACCACCCTGAGCAAAACAATGAGACCCCATCTCTAAAAAAAGAAAATTAACTGGATATTGTGGCAGAAACCTATAGTCCCAGCTACGTGGGAGGCTGAGGCA
Source organism: Nycticebus coucang (assembly GCF_027406575.1). Classification (NCBI taxonomy): domain Eukaryota; kingdom Metazoa; phylum Chordata; class Mammalia; order Primates; family Lorisidae; genus Nycticebus; species Nycticebus coucang. Next base: position 23,109,699 of record NC_069788.1, on the reverse strand, counting down.
GGAGGATGGCTGAGCCCACGGTTTAATGTTCAAGGCCGCAGTGAACCATGATTATGCCACTGCACTGCAGTCGTGAGTGACAGAGCAAGATCCCATCCCCAAAAAACAAATTTTAAAAAAAGAAAGAAAGAATCTGGAGACTATTCAAGGGCAAAATGCATGTGAAGAATCAGCAAATGAGGCTGGACCGACAAGGAAAAACACAACAGCAAAGTCCTATGAATATGATGCCGAAGTGCCCAAACTTCTTCCTCAACTAAGAGAAAATTACTTAAAAGAGTTTTAACCAAGGGTGGCGCCTGTGGCTCAAGGAGTAGGGCTCCAGTCCCATATGCTGGAGGTGGTGGGTTCAAACCCAGCCCCGGCAAAAAAAAAAAAAAAAAAAAAAGAGTTTTAACCAAGGAAGTAATCTGATAGTGAGAAGAATAAAATAGTTTTCATTTGATTGCATCTATTTTCTCCAAGAACAAAGCAAGAAAATCAACTGAGAGTGGAGAGGAGGAAGGAATCCTGAAGGTTAAGGCAAGAGAAAGCATAAAATAGCTCTTTCCGAAAATGGCAAAAGACTTGCCTAAGAAGTGTCTCACAGCAGTGAGTACTCACTAAAGTCACATAACTGTAACTTCAAAGTTCAGTCAGATGGTTTTGTCTGCCATTCTCAGCAAGATTCAGGTGCATGGATGCAGATGAGTAGATGGCTGGTTGTAACTGGATTGAGTGTCTGCTGAGCAAGTAATAGGCAGAGGGCAGGTTAGGACTTAAAGGTGTTTGTAAGCAAATGTTTACAGAACCAGAAAAATAAATCTAAGTTAAAGAAGGAAAGAAGTAAAGCCATGTGGAAGATAGTATTTTAAAAATGGCAGGGTAAGTGAATAGAAGTTCTCAATGATTTCAAGGATAGTTAAGAATCTGAGTATTAAAGTTAACAAGCTAGAAGCATACAAAATAGTGGTTAGAGAGTGGGAGACAGGAGGGGCTTAGATTTTGGCAGCAATAAAGAAGACTGTAGGCCTTGAAGAGGACAAGAAAATGAGCCATGAGCCAAAGTTATCAGGAAGGAAGCAGAAGTCCGTAGACCACAGCACCGAGGGGTCATCAGAAGTAGGCAAAAGTCTCACGACTTGGACTTTCAGCATGCTGAAGTTTTGGAAGATGCCTTCTGCACAACATCCTTCAGGTCTTGAAGAATACAGGTATATGGGGATGTGAGTAAAAAGATGGGCACCACTACAGAAGGCAACAGGGGGAGCTGTGTCTTTAGGACACAATCAAGTTTACTTACAAGTGAAAAATTCAGAAAAAAGGTTCTGTCAGAGAAGGGATCATCAGTGCTTACCAGTTAATTGTGCCTTTCTATCTCCTACAGTATCTAGGAAATTCAGAGTATTAAATGCCTGGCAATATGAATTATCAATTGATAGGCATTTACTTGGCATCAACATGCCATAATGTTACATAGTACCTGATACAGCTTTCAATTACAGTGTCCTCTCATTTCAATTACCGTTGGCAGTGAGTTAAAGGAACACTCAAAATAGTATTCTAAATTCCAAAAGAAAAGGATTGCATTTTAAAGGGAAATGTTAAAAGGAAAAGTTCTATTTGAAAGTTTCATTTATGCTTTTCTTAAGGAATTTAAGCCTACTTTTTTTTTTCCACTCTCAGTAGAGTGCCATGTTATTATAGTTCACAGCAACCTTAAACTCTTGGGCTCAAGTAATTCTCTTGTCTCAGCCTCCCAAGTAGCTGGGACTACAGGCAGCTGCCAAAACTCCCACCTATTTTTTAGAGATGGAGTCTTGCGCTTATTCAGGCTGGTCTTGAACTCCTGAGCCTCAAGCAATCCACCTGCCTCGGCCTCCCAGAATACTAGGATTATAGGGATGACCCACTGCGCCTGGCCTTCAGCCCACATTTTAGAGCTTTAAATTCTACAGTCACGGTTCCTTCCTCTCACAAGTATCTCACATTTCTGTGAATTTCTACAGTGCTGCAAAGGGTTTACTGTGTGATTTCACACATGACATAACAAAATGCCACGGTATTTGCAGGGACTTTATTTTTCATATGTTAGCTTCCACTCTCTGAATATGTAGTCATTTCCTTGGGAGTCAGAGTAGGCATCTAACAGTTTTTGACTGATTTAGTCTGGGAATGCCTAAATGAGTCACATTAAGGCAGAGATAAAATGCCTACAGTACAAAGTGTTATTTGCCACTTTACAAGATCTTTGGAAAAATAATGAATAGGGAAAATATTTTAAAAACACTTTGTAATTATTTTAACTCTTCTTAAAGACAAACTCTTATTTGGGAAACAAAGAAAGCAAAGTTCTTTATTTAGCCAAAATAACATGCCCACACACAAAAATAAATAGCACCTGCATTTTACCTCGATAGTAGGCCTTTGTAATTGCATCAAATTCCTCTTGACCTGCAGTATCCCATAACATTAGTCTGACATCTTCATCATTAACTCTGAAACAAGAGATAAATGTATTTTATAAGTAAAGGAAAATATTTCTGGTAGCACAGTCTTGTGTATATTTTTATTTTTCAATCCAAAGGCATTAAAACTGCACACACTTCTCACCTAATGATAGGATTATATTCCAGTAAATCCACTGGGGGCTACATCCATAAACCCATTATAAGTCAAAAATAGTGTAAGTAAAGTAAAAAATTGTAAGTGAAACCATTCTAAGTGCAGCTACTCCTTGATTTAAGAAGGGGTATGTCCTAATAAACCCACTGTGAAGTTGAAAATCATACGGCGAACCACTGGGTGGGACCAGCTGCGCACTGTCAGCTTCACTCTGAGAAAAGTCTGAGTACTTCTAAGCTATAGCTTCCACATGATTTGGATTTACCTGCCATATTTCTTTCTTTGACAATAGTCACAGTTAGTGGTGGCTGTGAGATGAACAGTACTGGGAGAGGGGATTCTCTCCTCTCCCTATACCATCCTGATGGGTCCTGGTGCCTTGAAGATAGAATGAGAATAAGAAGGGGAAAAGCAGTTTACCTTCTTGGATACCCTTTACCTTAAAATCTACTCTACTTGGTTATACAGTTCATTCTCATTATTCAGAGTAGTTCTATTCTGTCACTGTCAATACTGAATTAGCAAATACTGAACCATTGCTCCTAGGAGAACTACTGGGTCAGGTAACCGAGAACTCCTGGTTACATTTCGTCAACTGATCAATATATAACCTTGTTTTGTGTTTCTACTGAAACATATCTTATTACTATATACTGTAAATTCACTGACACTGAACTCATTACCAACAGCACCATAAGTCATGTCTAAATGGAGCTTATCTAACACATGTATTTTTCCATAAGGTACATCATGGCCCTCCTGTCCTTAGGAACACTAAACAGCATGTTAGCATTATCCTTGGCGGCCTTTTAAATCAGCAAAATCATCAATATAAAGTACAAAAATGTGGCACTAAACAGAACATAAACAGGACACGTGTTTACTGTATGAGAGCTGAAGCAAGAAGGAAAAATACCACATTGTTTGACAAACTCAACTGAGAAAGTGCACGTTGGGCAACTTTAATTTTTTGCTGCTTTGTGCACGTCCACAAGTTATCCCCAAGATATTACAACTACTAATTTGGGAGTACAAATAAATTTTAGCTAGTATGTGAATTTGCAAATATAGAAATCTACAAATAATGATGATCAACTACATATTTAAAATAGTTAACTTGGTTTCAGGTAAACATGGAAATACTAAAAAAAAGACTGACTAGGCATGGTGGCTTACACCTATAATTGTAGCAATTTGGGAGGCCAACATGAGAGAATCACTTGAGGCCAGGAGTCCAGCCTAGATAATAGTGAGACTCTGTCTCTACGGAAAAAAAAAATTGACTGGGTTTGGTGGCATGTGCCTGTAGTCCCAGCTACTTGAGAGGCCAAGGCAGGAGGATCACTTGAAGCTAGGAATTCAAGGTTACAGGGAGCTTATGCTATACCTCATCTCTAAATAAACAAATAAAAAATTGTAATAGGATAATAGAACACAGATTAGCAATGAAACAATATTTAAAACAATGTACATAATTATCGTGATTATCTTTTTTATTAAACTTGGGCAATTAAGTCAGATTTGCTAAATGTTTCTTATTTTGGTAATACAGTTTAATTTGTCTCCTGTAATTTAAAAAAATCCTTAAACATTCACTAATGACAAAAAGCATTACTCAGATGTTCTGTAAGTTCCAACTGGATTCCTAAAGTGGGAGTCCCTCTGCATAAGCAAACTTAATCCTCCTAAATCTGTTTTCTCTCATTTTTGTTACAGTAAAAGCAAATTATTAATTCTCTATACAGTCTTGTAAAGACTCTATACAACTTCTTGACAGTCTTACCCAGTTGGTTTTTTTTTTGCAGTTTTTGGCCAGGGCTGGGTTTAAATCCGCCACCTCCAGCATACGGGGCCGGTGCCCTACTCCTTTGAGCCCCAGGCGCCGCCCCAGTCTTATCCAGTTTTAAAGAGCTATTCTAAACAAAGAGCCCATAATATAAGATGAAAATATTCTAAGAAGTGGGTAACTTACATTTCAAATAAAACAACAAATGGAAATCTCATAGAGTTAAGCATCAATGTTTAAAGCACCCAAGGTGTCACCAGTAAATATAAAACAGGTGAGATAAAAAAAAAAAGTGCTGGTCTAGTGGTCAGGAAGAAAAAAAAGTGGTGTTCTAGTGGTCAGGAAGAAAAAAAAAAGGTGGAAAAGGAGAGGATAGCATATGAAAAATGAGAAAGGAAGGGAAAGAGATGAAAGAGAAAAGAAGACAGAAGGATAAAGGCACTTACGGTGAAGAGTAACTAAAAACCACCATCAACTGCCCCTAGCTGCCTAACCTTGGACTGATCTGTAATTAATTATCCTTATTCCAATGAAAGTCTTAGACACCGGTCACAAAATCAAAACCAAAGGGATAAAATGGCCAAGTACATACTGGATTTGTCGCTCCAAAAAATCAACTCCAATGGTTTTCTTGTAGTCTTTTGTAAAAATGCCTTTGCAATATCGCTGAATCATACTTGACTTTCCAACCGCTCCATTCCCTACAACCACCATCTTGATGGCCACTTCCATATCTTCCTCCAACATTTTTGGAGTTGAAACGGTCTTCTGTACCGATTGTAAATCCAGGCAATCAGATCTTCTCTTTCAAATCTGTGGTTTAAAATGAAATTATTTTTTCGTGACATAAAAATTATACAAAATAAAACAAACTATAATTGTTTTATCAAGAAATAATCATATTGCATTGCACGAATTTGTTTCCATGAGTACCTCCCCCTTCCTACCCTTTTTAGATAATGTAAATTCTTTGAAAGGTCAAACAATGACCTTTTTCATTTTTTAATCCTCACCAATAGCATAATGTGTAACATTCATGTATCAATAAATGCCTAGGTCTACATAGTTCTCCCTTTCATAGAGATGAAGATGTGGACATTAGACTTGAGGCCTATTTTAAAGCTGCCACTTACTAGTTCTGTGCTCTTAGTGAAGTTACTGCTTAACCTCTATACACTTCTATTTCCTGGCAATATCTGCCTCACAGGATTGTTAATCCATGACACATATAAACCTTTAACCTAGTGAAAGTTAAGCATTCAAAAATTAGTATAGGTTGATCACTCTTAATCCAAAAAATCCAAAATCTGAAATGCTCCAAAATCTGGAACTTTGTAAGCACTGACATGACGTAGTAAGTGAACAACTCCATACCTAATGTGTAAGGAGTCGCAGTTAAAACCTTTTTTCATGTACAAATTAAAAATATTATGTAAAATTACCTCAGGCTACATTTCTAAGGTATAAGAAACATGAATGAATTTCCTGTTTAGACTTGGGTTCTATCCTCATGGTGTTCACTTGTATCTCACTATGTATACACAAATATTCCAACATCCAAAATCTGAAACGCTTCTGGTCTCAAACATTTTTCTTTTTTAAAACAAATCTTACATAGCCTTACATTTCAATTTTTTTCTTTAAAAGGAGTTGTGTACAAGGGGGTTAAATGCTTCATAGACAAGGAAAAAAACTGTGCTAGAACCAACTTATTCATCATCCATCTTCCTCCTCTTCCTTCTTTTTCTTGCTTTTTTCAGCCTTGATGACTCCTTTTGCTGCATCAGTCTTTCCTTTAGTTCGGTATGCAGCCCTATCCTTTTCATATTTTTCCTTCAGCTCTGCAGCCTTCTTTTCATGAGGCTGCTTGTCACCTGTAGCAGTATCTCTCCCAGCTTCTTTGCAACATCACCAATGGATAGGGTAGGATGTTCTTTGATTTGGGGCAATACTCAGAATAGAACAAGAAAAAGGCCAAAGGAGGCCTCTTGGGTGCATTGGGATCCTTGACCTTCTTTTTTGTTTCCCTTTAGGAGGGATCTAGGTTTTCATTTCTCTCTCATAACAGGCCTTGTTCACCTTTGCCGTATCTTCAAATTTTCCTCTCTCTTTAGCAGACATGGTCTTCCACCTCTCTGAGCACTTCTGAGAAAACTATGAGAAGTTGACTGAAGCATTTGGGTGCTTCTTCTAGTGCTTCTCCCGACAAGTTTGCACAAAGAATCCAGATGATGACATTTTGCCTCTCAGCTTCTTAGGATCTCCTTTGCCTGTATTTAGTCATGTTTCCTCGCCTAGTGCCCATCTGGCTTGCACTTGCCCCAGCACTGTCTCTATGGAGCTCAATGTACTGCAATCTGGTCTCAAACATTTTGAATAAGAGATACTCAACCTGTAGTTTTATGTAACAAAAAATCCTCCACAGTGTATCATCAGATAGATAAAAATATATAAAACTGCTGTGGAAACTGCTTTTAAACCTCACAAGTAATAATTAATGTCCCTTGAAAAGCACCCTAAAGAAAGGTTTGTATAATAACACACAGCCTGTGTCAGCATGGGGCTCTTTGTTACACTGCTTTAGTGTTCAGGTTATAATAAATCCTATACAAATAATCTCATACCACACACTGCTGCTTTAGTTTCAGAGTAGTTATAGTTCCTCATACAATGAGATTAATAGAATGTTCACTGTTTGCATTTTAGACTACAAAGAATAGAAATTACTAGTTAGGATCCTGGCCATTTAGCTGTTATATTCTAACTACCATAACTGAAAATCCATCTGTACCACAATTACATCAAGCAAGTCTGAAATGTGAAAAATATCCTTTCTTTGTCCCTAATTACAGTCTCAGCAATTTTCCTTAGTACTTCTCAAACTTGAATGACCATAAGAATTACCTAGGAGTACTGGCAGGCATCCTCAAACTTTTTATTTTTTATTTTATTATTATTTTTTTTTGTAGAGACAGAGTCTCACTGTACCGCCCTCAGGTAGAGTGCCATGACGTCACATGGCTCACAGCAACCTCTAACTTTTGGGCTTACGCGATTCTCTTGCCTCAGCCTCCCGAGCAGCTGGGACTACAGGCACCCGCCACAACGCCCAGCTATTTTTTTGTTGTTGTTGTTGTTGCAGTTTGGCTGGGGCTGGGTTTGAACCTGCCACCTTCGGCATATGAGGCCAGCGCCCTACTCACTGAGCCACAGGTGCCGCCCTCTCAAACTTTTTAAACAGGGGGCCAATTCACTGTCCCTCAGACCACTGGAGGGCCGGACTATAGTTTAAAAAAAAAACAAACTATGAACAAATTCCTATGCACACTGCACAGATCTTATTTTGAAGTAAAAAACAAAATGGGAACAAATACAATTCACACCACTTCATGTGGCCCGCAGGCCACAGTTTGAGGACACCTGGTTAGAGTATAGGTGCTGGGTCTCTACCTCAGATGAAATTAATCAGTAATCTCAAAGGAGCAGCTTGGAATCTGGTTTTTAAAACACGCACAGAAGTGTGTTGCTTAGCTCTTCCTTCAAGGGCTTCCAGCTGGCACTTTGCAGTTGCCACACTTTCAGGACCTGCAACACTGCCCACTCCTATTGACGCTACCTTCTGTCCCAGGTGATGACTGAACAGGCCAACCCTGCCCGACATAGGATTTCTCTTTGCTCTGGAGCTTCCTATCAAACTGGTTAAGATTTTCTCAGAGCTACACTGCAGGCTGGAGCTCTTTCCACCCAATCCTCCTTTCACAGGTGTCGAGCTGGCATTGCAGCCTGCAGGCTTTCCTCTTTATCCATCACGGGCATTCCCCATAATAAATCTCTTGCACTTCTAATTCCATCTTGATGTTTGCTTCCTATAGAACTTGAATAGACATACATCCCAAATGAATTTTTAATCAGGAAAATGTTAAGAGCCTGGGCACAGTGGATCACGCCTGTAATCCTAATACTCTGGGAGGCTAAGGCAGGTGGATTGCAGGAGTTCAAGACCAGTCTGAGCAAGAACGATACCCAGTCTCTAAAAAAAGAATAGCTGGGCACTGTGGCGTAGTCCCAGCTCCTCAGGAGGCTGAGGTAAGAGAATCCCTGGAGCCCAAGAGTTTGAGGTTGCTGTGAGCTATGACGCCATGGCACTCTACCAAGAGAAAAAGAGTGAGACTCTGTCTCAAGAAAAAAAAAAAGGTTAGAAACATTACCTTAGGCTAGTGTTTCTCAATCTTGGCTACACACTAGAATCATCTAGAGAACTTTAAAAATTACTGATGCCTGGATTCTGTCCTGTGAGTATGTGACGTAAACGGTCTAGGGTAGAACCTGGACATCAATCATGACCATCCTCCTATTCTACAGAAAGGTGTGGTCTTCAGGACACTCAGGGTTAAATCTGAAATTCTTACCATGATAGGAACCTTGCTCATCCAGCTGTTACCTCACACCAGTTCAGTTCCTAAAAGCAGATCTTTTTTTTCTCTACTTAAACAATTCTTTATCCCAGAAGATTGTGAAATTTTAAAAAAACGACAAAAATTGTTATCCTTTAAAAAATAAATACTTCAGAGACTTTTGCTTCTGGAACAATAGAACAGACATATTTTTCCCTATTCCTTCCTCTACTATAAAAATTCTGGATACTATAAATATAAAAACATAAACACTGAAAAGTGGAAAGAAAAAAAAGAGTGCCTAGGGGCCCACAGGCCACAAGGAACAACTACCATGAGTTGTCTTTCTTGGGTTTTTACCTCATATATCCCAGAATGGAATGTGGAGAGGCCAGTAACCAGGAAATGCCAACAACAACAAAGACCCCAACTAAAACCTACTCTCTTGAGTGGAAGGACCAGGAAAGGAGCAATGAGCAAGTAGCAAGACAGAAAACACAACTCTTGTGAGGATAATAAGGATGTGCCCCAACTTGCCCTATGTGCCAGAGAAGAGCAATTGGGGGCCAGAAGTTTCATTCCCACTGGGAGGTAAGGAAGGGCCCCTCGCACCAGCAGGGGAACACTGGAGACCATGTGAGGAGTCTGACATCCACCTCATCCAGCAGCTCAGAGTCAGCCCTCTCCCTCTCTACCTCCCCTCTCTTGCTGGAGTGATGTCAGAAGAAGCCATAGAAAACCAGGACTTTCACCATTCCTCAAAGGTAATGAGACCATCCCCACATTTCCTACAGTGTCATTACCCACACACACACACCTGGTAGTAAGGAGGTAGCACCCCATCTTTCCTCTGTTTAAAGCACTATGAAAGCAAGCTAAAAGAAAACATTTAAATGAGATCCAGAGAATCATAACATTGTAAGCAAACTGTCCGGATTTCCATCAAAAATCACTCAGCACTAAAAACCAGGAAAATCTTTACATGAATTCAAAAGACAATCAATAGACACCAGCAGCAATTTTAAAAGTAAAAATAGCTGGCAGTCAAGGAGCAATTATGGACGCACTTGAAACAAACGTAAAAAGTAAAGTCTCATCAAAGAAACAAAATATAAAGAACAAAATGGAATGTTTAAAGCTGAAAAGTGTAATAACCAAAATAAAAAACTCAATGATAGGCTTATGAGCAGAAGGGACCAATGAAAAAAAATTAGTGAAATTTAACACAGAACAATAAAGAGTATCCAATTGAATAATACACAGCAAATAGACTGAAATAAAGGAGCCCCAGGGACCTGTGGAACTAAACAAAAAAATTTAATATTTATGTCATGACAGTGTCCAAAGAAGAAGAGAAAGAAGAGAGGGCGAGAAAGTATTTCAAGATAACAGTAGAATCTCTGTAAGTTGACCACCAAAGGGACTTTAACAACCTGGCTAACATACAGAGGTGATCAACTTAAGGAATTAGGTCTACTGTACTCATATGTACATGCGGTATATGTCTAGTTTATGAAAATTTGGTCAACTTAATGAGGTGATCAATGTAGGGAGATGGAGTTTCTATTGTATAACACCTAAAAATTTCACAAATTTGGAAAAAATAAACCTACAGATTTTAGAAGTTGAGTAAATTCCAAACAAGATAAACCTAACAAACTCCAGACCAAGAAACACAAACTCAAACTTCTAAAAACTTAAAGGGAAAGAAATCATTTTGAAAACAGTCAGCAAAAAAGACTCCCTACCTATAGGGGAAAATAATTCAAAGCTCAGTGAATTTCTCATCAGAAATCATGAAGGTCAGACAGGCACGGTGGCTCATGCCTGTAATCCCAGCACTCTGGGAGGCAGGAGCGAATGGATTGCTTGAGCTCACAGGTTCGAGACCAGCCTGAGCAAAAGTGAGACCCCCATCTTTACTAAAAATAGAAAAACTGAGGCAAGAGGATCGCTTGAACCCAATAGCTGGAGGTTGCTGTGAGCTATAATGCTATGGCACTTTACCCAGGGTGACAGCTTGAAGACTCTATCTCAAAAAAAGAAAGAAAGAAAGAAAGAAATCACGGAGGCCAGGAGGTAGTGACATATCATTTTTTGAGCACTGAAAGAAAAGAACTGTCAAACCAGAATTGTATATCCAATGACAATATACTTTAGGAATAAAGGGAAATCAACATAATCCCATGAGAGAAAACTAAGAGCATTTGTTGATAGCAAATCTATACAAAAAGAACAGCTAAAGAAGTTCTCTAAACGAAAGTAAATGATTAAAAAAAAAACAAACAAAATCTTGGACGATCAGAACATAGTAAGAACAAAAAAATTGTTAAATGCAATAGGCTTCCCTTTCCTTGAGTGTTTTAAATTATATTTGACTGTTGAAAAAAAATTATAAAACTATCCTATGTGGTGTTTAATATATGTAGAGAAGACATTTAAGATAATTAATTATAAGTGGGAAGGATAAACAGATGTAAAGGGAGGTAAGTTATCACTTAAATTAGTAAAATACAATATAATATAAACACCAAGAGATATATGATAAATCACATTTATAATTATATACCACAAAATGACATTTTGGTCAACAGTGGACTGAATGTATATATGATGGTTGTCCCCATTAGAAAACTGTATTTTACTGTAACTTTTCTATGATTAGATACACAAACACCACTGTAACAGCTGCCTACAGATTTAGTACAGTACATACTATATAGGTTTGCTGCCTAGAAGCAATAGGCTATACCACATAGCCTAGGTCTGTAGTAGGATACACCATCTGGGTTACTGTAAGTACATTCTGTGATGTTTACACAAGGATGAAAAATTGCCTCCTGGTGCGTTTCTCAGAACATGTATCCCCCTTGTTAAGCAATGCATGACTGTATATAATGTAATACCCAAGCAACCACTAAAAAAGTTATACAAAGAGATAAACTAAAACCACTACAAATAAAATGAAATTCTAAAAACACACAGAAAATTAGAATCTATTTGACATTTATAGAACTGTCCACACAACAAAAGTAGAATATATTTCCTTTCAAACAGCAAGTAAACATATACCAAGATAAAACATATTCTGGACCATAAAACAAACCTCAATAAACTTAAAATAATGAAAGTCATAGAATGTGTTCACTGACTACAACAGAATTAAACTGGAAATCAGTAACAGAAAGATAACAGGAAAATCTCCACATATTTGGAAACTAAAAGCATACACTGCTAAACTATCTGTGGTTGCCTGAGGCCAGGAGTTTTTGACCAGACTAGACAACACAGCAAGACCTGTCTCCACAAAAAGAGCTTTTAAAAAATTAGCTGGGCACGGTTGTACGTGTCTGTTGTCTCAGCTACTCAGGAGGATCTCTTTAGCACTGGAGTTCAAGATCGGAGTGAGCTATGATCACACCACTGAACTCTAGCTTGGTTGACAAAGTGAGATCCTGCTCAATAATAGTAATAATAAAGCAATCTATGAGTCAAAGAAGTCCCAAGAGAAGAAAACAAATAAGTTGAATTTAATGAAAATGAAAATACAGGGCGGCGCCTGTGGCTCAGTCGGTAAGGCGCCAGCCCCATATACCGAGGGTGGTGGGTTCAAACCCAGCCCCGGCTGAACTGCAACTAAAAAATAGCTGGGCGTTGTGGCGGGCGCCTGTAGTCCCAGCTACTCGGGAGGCTGAGGCAAGAGAATTGCTTAAGCCCGGGAGTTGGAGGTTGCTGTGAGCTGTGTGATGCCATGGCACTCTACCGAGGGCCATAAAGTGAGACTGTCTCTACAAAAAAAAAAAAAAGAAAGAAAATGAAAATACAGTATTTGTTGTACTGATACGTACATGTACCAAAAAAAAAATATATATATATATATACATATACATATAGTAATGTGAAAATTTATGGGACACAGCTAAAGCAGTGCTGAATAGAAAATTCAGAGCACTAAATGTTTTCTACAAAAAAAAGAAAAGTCTCAAATCAATAATCTAAGCTCCCATCTCAAGAAACAAGAATAAAAGGCTGGGTACCAGCCACATACACTGGAGGTGGAGGGTTCAAACCTGACCTGGGTCAGCTAAGCAACAATGACAACTACAATAAAAAAAAATAGATGGGCGCTGGAGGCTGAGGCAAGAGAATCGCTTATGCCCGAGATTATGAGGTTGCTGTGAGCTGTGACACCACAACCCTCTCACAACCCTCTACCGAGGGCCACAAAGTGAGTCTCTGTCTCAAAAAAAAGAAAAGAAAAACGAAACTAGAAAAAGAGCCATGTAAAGCCGAAGTAATCAAAAGGAAGGAAATAAAATAACAGAAATAAATGAAATTGAAAATAGAAAAACAGAGAAGCGATTAAACAAAAGTTAGTTTTTTGCAAAGATGGATAAAATTGACAAACCCTTAGTGAAATCAACACACAATAAAGAGAGAAGACCTAAATAACCCATATCAGGAATAAAATATAGGGCACTAAATAGACTCTGTGACTCAGAAAGACAATTCAACAAACTATGCATACTAAATTTGACAAGCCAGATGAAGTGAATTAATTCCTTGAAAAGCATAAACTACCAGAACTCACTCAATATGAAATAGATTGTTTGAATAATACTATAACTATTTTAAAAATTGAATTTGTAACTTAAAAACTCAAAAAATAATCTCTGGGGTGGTGGGGGGGAGGGGTGCTGTGGCTCATACCTGTAATCCTACCATTCTGGGAGGCTGGGGCAGGTGGATGGTCTGAGCTCAGGCATTCAGGACCAGACTGAGCAAGAGTGAGACCCATTCTCTACTAAAAATAGAAAAACTAGACATTCATCGTAGTAGGCACCTATAGTCCCAGCTACTTGGAAGGCTGACGCAAGAGGATTGCTTGAACCCAGGAGTTTGAGGTTGTTGTGAGCTATGACACCACAGGGCACAAAGTGAGACTGTCTTTAAAAAAAAAAAAAGTAATCTCTAAGCACAAGAAAAATTAATACCAATGTCCGTAATCTCTTCCAAAATAGAAACAAGGAGGAAACACTTCCCAACTCTTTTTATGAAGAAGCATTATATGGATACCAAAGCCACCCACGCAAAGACGATACAAAAAAGAATAGACAAACCCTCATATACATAGATGCAAAAACCATCAACAAAATATTAGTAAACTGAATTCAACAAAATTTAAAAATAATAATATACTGTAACCAAGTAAACTTTACTCTGGGAATGCAAGGCACTTTCAATACTTAAAATCAATCAATATAATCCATATTAATAGACTTAAGAAGAAACACCATATCACAGTGTCAACTGATACAGAGGAAATATTTGACAGAATTCAATATCTATTTGTAAGAAAAATTATTATTTTTTTTTTTGAGACAGAACCTCAAGCTGTCGCCCTGGGTATAGTGCTATGGCATCACAGCTCACAGCAACCTCCAACTTAGGGCTCAAGCAATTCTCCTACTTCTGCCTCTCAAGTAGCTGGGACTATAGGCGCCTGCCACAACACCAGGCTATTTTTTGGTTGTAGCCGTCATTGTTGTTTGGCAGGCCCGGGCTGGATTCGAACCCTCCAGCTTAGGTATATATGGCTGGCGCCTTGGCCGCTTGAGCCACAGGTGCTGAGCCTGTGAGAAAAATTCTTGACAAACCAGAAATAGAATGGTACTTCTTCAACCTGATAAAGGGCATCTCTGATAGAAAACCTATAATAACATCATACTTAATTCTGAAAGACTGATAGCTTTCCCCTTCAAGGGGAAAGGTAAGGATGTCCAGGCTCGCTAATCCTATTCATCATACATGTAGCCAGTGCAATAGGCAACAAACATAAAATGTTTATAGATTAGAAAAAAAAATGAAACTGTCTCTGTTCATATATGACATGATTGTCTCTATAAAAAAACCCAAGGAACCTACCCCTTCCATCCCAAAAATATATCCCCACAAACCAACCCTGAAATTAATAAGAGAGTTTAGCAAAGTCACAGGATACAAGGGCAACACACTAAATTCAACTGTATTTACATATATAAATAATTTACAATTTGAAACTCTTATTAAAATGAGGTTTACAAGCTACTCGGGAGGCTGAGGCAAGAGAATCGCTTAAGCCCAGGAGTTGGAAGTTGCTGTGAGCTGTGTGATGCCACGGCACTCTACCGAGGGCCATAAAGTAAGACTCTGTCTCTACAAAAAAAAAAAAAAAAAAAAAAAATGAGGTTTACAATAGCTTCCCCAAATTAAATACTTAGGTATAAATATAGCAAAAGATATAAAGGATCTATGCTGAAAAAACTACAAAACATTAATGAAATAAAGACCGAAATGGAAACACCATGTTCATGGATCAGAAGACTCAACAAAGTAAAAATAGCATTTCTCCCCACATTGATCTATAGGTATAATGCAATTCCAATCAAAGTAAAAGCAGGATTTTTTGTAGAGAAAAGCTGGTTCTAAACTTTATATGGAAAGACAAAGGAACTAGAATAGCTAAAATTATTTTGAAAAAGAATAAACCTGGAGGAAATCATACTAACTGATTTTAAAATACTATAACAATAAAATAATCCAAAAAAAGTGACACTGGTAAAATGGAACAGAACAGATGGCCCAAAATGAATTCACACTAATACAGCCAATTGATTTTTGACAAAGGTTAAAAAACGATTCAATTAAGAAAAGATAGTTTTTTCAACAGTGATGGAACTGGACATCTGTAAGCAATAAAGTAAACCTGCATCTAAACTTAACACCTTATACAATTAACTTAAAATGCACCACATGTGTAAATGTAAAACTATAACTTTTATAAGATTTTTTCAAAAAGAGGAAATTTTCTTGACCTAGAATTAGGCAAAGAGTTATTAGACATGATACCAAAATATCCATAAAAGAAAAAACTGACAAACTGGACTTAAACATATTTGCTCTCTTGGCTAGGTATGGTGGCCAACTGCTGTCATCCCAGCACTCTGGGATGCTGAGGTGGGAGGAACCCTTGAGCTCAGAAGTTGGAGACGAGCCTAAACAAGAAAGAGACTCCATCTCTACTAAAAATAGAAAAACTTAGCCAAGCATTGTGGCAGGAAACTAGAGTCCAGTTACTTAGAAGGCTGAAGCAGGAGGTTCACTTGATCCCAGGAGTTTGAGGTTGCTGTGAGCTATGATATCACAGCACTCCAGCCTGGGTAAACAGAGTGTCTCTTGTCTTAAAAAAAAAAAAAAATTGTTCTCTGAAAGACATTGTGAAGAGCATGAAAAGATACAAGCTACAGACTGGAAGGAATATTGTAAAACATGTATTTGACATATAAATTGTATCCAGAACATATAAAGAATTCTCAAAATTCAACCTGTAATCCTAACAATTTGGAAAGCTGAGGTGGGAGGATTGCTTGAGGCCAGGAGTCAAGAAGACCAGCCTGAGCAACATAGTGAGACCCTCATTTCTACAAAAAATTAAAAATTAGTGGGGCATGGTGGTGCATGCCTATAGTCCCAGCAACTCAGAAGGCTGAGGCAGAAGGATCACTTGAGCCCAGAAGTTTGAGGGTGCAGTGAGCTATGATGATGCCAGTGTACTCTAGCCTGAACAGTAAAACAAGACCTTGTTTCAAAAAGAGAGGGGAATTGGGGGAAGGGGAGGGGAGGGGAGGAGAGGAGGGAAAGGTGGAAGGGAAGGAAGACTCAATTTAAAAATGGGCGAAAGACTTGGCCAGTCACCTCATAAAAGAGTATCTATGGCAAATGAACACATGAAAAGATATTCAACATCATTGACCATCAGTTAAAGGCACATTAAGATATAATGAGATACTACACACCCATTTGAATGGCTAAATTATAAAATGCTGACAATACCAAATGTTGAGGAGGATGTGGAGGTCCTAGAACTCTCACATGTTGCTGGTGGGAATGCAAAATGATACAGCCACTCTGAAAAACTTTGACAGTTTTTAAAAATTAAACATACATTTCCTGTATGACCTTGAAACCCTACTCCTACCAATAACATAGAGAAACGAAAACATGTTCACACAAAAACCTGTGTACAAAGAATTTACAGCCTTCTATTCATAATCACCCAAAACTGAAAACAACGCCAATGTCCTTCAGCAGGTGGATGTAATAAAATACTATTCGGCAATAAAAAAGGAAATTACCCATACAAAAACACCTTGGAGGTATCTCAAAGGCATTATGCTGAGTGAAAGAAGCCATTATCAAAATGTTACCTATTGTTATGCAGCGCCTGTGGCTCAGTGAGTAGGGCACCAGCCCTATACCCTGAGGGTGGCGGTTTGAACCTGGCCCAGCCAAACTGCAACAAAAAAACTGTTACCTATTGTTATGATTCCATTTGTAGGATGTTCTGGAAAAGGACCATAATTATCAGGGGTTAAGGCTAAGGGATGTGACCGAAGGGGACAGCATGAGTATCAGAAGGATGATGGAACTGTTCTACATCTTGATTGTAGTGGTGGTTAAATGAATCTAAAATCCACAGAACTACAGGCCCTCCAAAAGTCAATTTCACCATAAGATAATATTTAAAATAGTATAATTTAAGAAAAAATCAAATTTTAACAATTTGACACTTATGATTCTCAGACACTATAGACTTAAACTGCTCTATCAATAATTAAGTTCTTAGAAAATAAGCACAATCCTGAGTACAATAATTAAAAACCTTGACAGCGATACTTTCCTTTCCACTGAAATTAAATTTTAACATTTTGCTAGGCTAGGGCGGCGCCTGTGGCTCAGTGAGTAGGGCGAGGGCCCCATATGCCGAAGGTGGCGGGTTCAAACCCAGCCCTGGCCAAACTGCAACAACAACAACAAAAAAAACATTTTGCTAGGCAATGTAGTCTAATAAATTAGAAAAGGATGAGTTAACTCACTGTTCAAAGCGTTTTTTTTTTTTCATAACAGCCTTTACTAAAGTATAGGTATGACTGTATTTGTAAAAATACTGAAAACTTTTAAGAGTCAATGAAGTTACCTAAATTTCAGGAGTTATGCAAAACCAAGAGAAGTGTTAAAAAATAGTGAAATTACCTAGATTTCAGGAGTTGTGTAAAACCTAAAGAAGTAAACAGCCCTAAAAAGGTCTAAAAGACCCTATTTAATCAATTCACTAGCTCCTGACAATACAATTCTACTCCTTTACACACTCTTCAGCTTCTTAATCCTGAGAATTGCTGATGGCTCCTCGGATCTCCCAGTAAAGTTAATTCTGTGGCAATCCATGTCAGTGAAATAGTGCAGTCGGGCTCATTCATATTCTAGCAGTCTCTGAGCGTGCAACTAGGGAAGGGTGGGGCCGCGAGTAAAGAGGGGCCCCACTGCGGGGAGACTAGGAGTGTAAAAGTCAGGGCAGAGCTGATGACCGTCTGTCCTGCCAACCTAACCCGAGCACTTAACGCCCCTTGCTGGTGCCTCGCCTGTCCTGGGTCGCCCCCTCCTCACTTGGGGCCGGGGGAGGGCAAAAAGCCTGCTGTTCTCTGCCAGGCTGAGCGCGCAGCGCCTCGCCCTTGCTCCGGCCCGCTCTTTCCCGCCCACGGGGCATTTCCAGCACCGACACCTAGACAGACGCGACCGCAGCGAGCTGGGAGGGGGCGCCGGGCAGGAGCGGCCGCTCCCCTCCTCCAGCCAGCACTCGGGCTCGGTGCTCAGGGGCGGGCGAGCGGGCGCTCGGCGGGCCGGGCCGGGCCGGGCCGGGGGATGGGAGCCCGGGCCTGGAGGCCCCTGCCCCCGACGCCCTCCCCGCTCCCCACAGTAAGGCGCATCCCGGAACCCTGGGGAGAGATGGGTCCTTCCCCACCTCAGCGGGAGGAGCCCCCAGGCCCCGGAGAGGGCGAGTGAGCGCAGCGCCGCCGCCGGGGAGCGCGAGCCGCTACTCACCGTCCCCCCGCCTGGCGCCAAGTAACCGCCCGGCGCGACCGGCTCCTTCTGGTCGCGGCGCAACCGCTGGCACCGCCGCCTCTTCCCAACGCGCCAGTTTCCCTGGCGGGGCCGCCCGGCTGGCTCGCGCCCTTTTTCGCTCTGTTACGAATGATTATGATTTTTTAAACGAACTTTATTGGTAAACAAGGCTCAGATCGAGCCGCTCAACCGGAGTACCTCCGGGGGTGGCGGGCGCAGGGTACTGGACTCCCCTCAGCGGTGGACCCGCCGCGCCGCGGAGCATGCGCTGGGCTTCGGCTGCGCATGCGCGGGGCCGATGTGCGCCCCGCCCCTGTCTGGCCAGCGGCGGAGAGGGCGGCTCCGGGAGAGCCGGGCTGTGCTGTGCGCAGACCCGAGGTAGGCAGGAGCATCGTGGACGCTAGAAAAGATAAATCGGCCAGAGAAGGCCCGCATTTAAGTTTCGCCTACAGAATGATAACGCTTCCAGAGTCCTCAAAAGGACTTGCGCCGTCTGGGACACACACCTCATTTTCTTGACCAGATGACATCTTAAGTGGCAAAGTGAGCAGAAATGTCTAGCAAAGTCGAAAACGCACTCACACAGCCTGCAGGATTTGGCTGGGCAAAGTAGAAGCCTGACATAGTTAATAATTCAGAGAGCCAAAGGAAAACCGACACGTCCTGCAAAAAGCAATCTTAACTTTGCTTCAGTTGTTTTGATATTTAAAAATAAAATGGAATAGAAAAAAAAGATGCAGAATAGCAAGTGTTGGGGAGGATGTGGAGTAACTGGATTTTTCTACCATCCTGCTGCAAAGTAAAGTAGAACAACTTGTTTTACGAAGTTTGGCACTATCCCCTAAAGGTGCACACCCTTGTGACCCAACAGTACCACACCTACAAGTACAACCAAGAGCAATGCATACTTACAGTGCCCCGACAGACAAGTGGCAAGATGGTCATGGCTGCATTTGTTGTAATAGCTCCCAAACGGGAATGACCCAAAAGACTTATCAGCTATAGAAGAAATGAATAAATTCACACAGTGTTTGTGTAGGGGAGCACTACAGGGCAATGTGAAAGACCATCCGCAATTATAGGCAGATTTTGGATAAATTGCAGAAACCTAAAGTTGAGCATAAAAAGCTAGACACAAAAGTCCATACCGAGTACAAGCAGTCTCCAGGTTATGAACAAGATAGGTCCCGTAGATTTGTTCTTAAGTTGAATTTGTAGGGAAATAGGAACAGGTACATTTATCTATGACCTGTAATAGTCTCTGTTCATAAGTTGTACATTAGTTGGATGTTTGTAACTCAGGGACTGCCTATAATTCCATTTCTATAAAGTACAAAAACAGGAAAATTAAGCTACTGATGGCTGAGCGCCCATAGCTCAGTGGATAGAGCGCTGGCCACATGCACCAGGGCTGGTGGGTTCTAACCGGCCTGGGTCTGCTAAACAACAATGACAACAATAACAAAACAATAGCCGGGTGTTGGGGCGGGCACCTGTAGTCCCAGATACTTGGAAGGCTGAGGCAAGAGAGTCGCTTAAACCCAAGAATTTGAAGTTGCCATGAGCTGTGATGCAACAGCACTCTAGGAGGGTGACATAGTGAGAGTCTGTTTCAAAAAAAAAAAAAAATTAAGCAGCTGAAAGTTAGGATAATGGTTACCTTACTCATTACACTAAGAAACAGTATTAGTGTAATGAGCCACCACCTCCCTAACTGAAAGGGCTAAACTGAGCAACTCTCCAACTTGGTGAACTTCACTGATGGCACATGAGAGTGTCTCTTTATGATATTCCTCCTTGCACATCTATTGGAACATTTGTTTAGACATTACATCAGTGATCTGGTATTTAATGCATTTTCAAGAGCTCATTCACAATCAACGTTTGTCATCCATTCCTTAATTTAAGTTCTTCTCAGCAATCTCACAAAATAAGTAGATTTTGTAAGGACACTATATGATTACCCCTATTAACATGCAAATGAAGTAGATACATGTCACATGCCCTACAGGTAGATGAGGCACAAGAATCCAATTCTCTTGACGGCCAGTTATGAATTCAAACTAGATTTGCAATTCCCTAGATTTGCAATTAGTAAGTCACACAAAGTGGTGGGGGAATGTTCCACTTATGCTAATAATCAAATACTTGATGCACAACAGAATATTTTTTCAAGTATAGTCCTTTCCACATTAATCAGTACTTGGGGTTTCATGCCTGAAGCTATTTTCTATTTGTTTTTTGGAACCTCGCTAATTCTTAATATTTTAACTACTTCTACTCAACAAATATATGAAAAGCATTCAGTATTGATGCATCTCCTGGTTTGTGTTTTTTCCATCTTGCAGGAGATCTGCAAAACTGAAGTTAAAGGCCAGAAGGAAATTTTAGATAGTGATAAATAAAAATGTTCTGCCTTAACTCTGATTTTTCAGTAATGGAATAGGGTAAACTCTTGACATTATTTTTATCGACCTTTGTAGTCCAATATAAAACCATGTAAAATAACATTCTTGTAGAGCCTTGATGTGCTTCAGCTGTGACTGAATATTTTGATGCACTTGAAAAAGGTAGAAGAGTACTTTCTTTTGAAATGTGTGAGACAATTTGAGATGCAGCTTCTCAGATGGTTTTGGTTATTCCTTTATAGGACTGGATGTCTATTGCAGCTGAATTCTCATTTCATCCACTCATAACTAGAATCACCTTTAGGTGATGGGGAGGAAAAAGGGATTACTTTCTTTTTTCTTTTTTTTTTTTTTTGTGGCTTTTGGCCGGGGCTGGGTTTAAACCCCGCCACCTCCGGTGTATGGGACCGGCACCCTACTCCTTGAGCCACAGGGGCCGCCCTACTTTATTCTTTCCTAGTAAATACTTATCTCAAAAACTCGCCTAGAATTACAAATAATGATGCAAAAGACAAATAACAAAAAAGGAAAAATACTTTTAACATATGACAGATGAAGGGCTAATTTCTTTGATATACAAAGAATTCTTGCAAATTAATAAGCAAAAGACCATCAACTAAATGGAAACATGGGCAAAACACACTCATAGCCAGATACTGGAAAGAAACATAATAGCCTATTGGCGTGATAGTGTATTTAATATCTTCTCAATTCAGAAAATGCAAATTAAATAAGGATACAATTTTCCTTGTATCTAATTAATAAAGTTTAACATGTTGACATTATAATATTTAATATGGGGAAGGATGTGAGGAAACAGAAATATTTTGTTGGAATGTAAATGGAACCAACCCTTTTAGAGAGCAATTTGGCAAAATATATCAAAATTATAAATGTGTATTTCCCTGTATAACAATTTCACTTACACTATCTTCTGTAAGAGGGCTTAAAAATACTAGTACAACAAACTAATTATCCAGACTCAAAGGTTAAATGGATGTGGAGTCTGTGGATCTAGGAAAGTTATCAAATATTTTCCTTTCCATTCTAAATTATAGTTGGGTCCTTCCAAATATAAAGGCTAAACTTTGGCATTACCATGTTTTCAGAGATTCAGAAATTCTTCTATTAAAGATGATAATCTGTTCTGAATTTCTTCCTAGGATGTTTTTCCCCCTTAGGAGACATTATTTAAATAAAGACAGAAGAATGCAGGATAAAACAAGTCCTACAAGACAAAACAAGTGTTGCTGCATTGATTATGGTTATAGACACTGAGTTTCAGAGCTACATTGTTGGGTCCAGATTCTCAGATGTATATGTTAAAAATTGAATTTTTCCAGTTCACTCAAGAGACTATTAGTTATTGGGAAATCAGTCATCTTAGAAGAAGCTTATATACATAAAACAGAAGGTTTGTATCTGTATATAAATATAGGTACAGAAGGTGCAAAAAAGGGTATCTAAATCAGGAAAGGGAGGTCAAACTATTCTTTTTCATTGACGAGATGATCTTGTATCTAGAAAATCCTAAAGACTCCACTAAAAGACTTCTAGAATTTACAAATACATTTAGCAAAGTCTCAGGTTACAAAATCAATGTTCAGAAATTAGTAGCATTTTTATATACTATTAATAGTCAAGTGGAGAGTCAAATCAAAGAGTCAGTATCATTCACAATAGCGACAAAGAAAATAAAATATCTAGGTATGTACTTAACCAAGTAGGTGAAAGATCTCTGGAAGAAAAACTACAAAACACTGATGAAAGAAATCACAGGTGACACAAACAAATGGAAGAACATCTAATGCTCATGGATTGGTAGAATCAACACTGTTAAAATGTCCTTACTGCCCAAAGTGATTTATAGATTCAATGCAATCCCCATTAAAATACCAGCATCGTATTTCACAGATCTAGAAAACTGTCTAGAAAAAAATAATTCTATGCTTCATTTTGAACCAAAAAGGGGCTCAAATAGCCAAAGCAATCTTAAGCAAAAAGAGCAAATATGGAGGAATCACATTACCAGACTTCAAATTATACTACAAGGCTATGGTATCCCAAACAGCACCGTACTGGTAAAAGTAAAAATGTAAACTAATGGAACAGTATAGAGAAGCCGGAAATAAACTATCTACCTGAAACCAACTGATCTTAACAAAGCAGACAACAATATAAACTGGGAAACAAACCCCTATTCGATAAGTGGTGCTGGGAAAACTGTATAGCCACATTCAGAAGAATGAAACAGGACCCCTATCTCTTATCTTATACAAAAATTAATTCAAGATGGATAAAAGCCTTAAATGTAAGGTATGCAACTATAAAAATTCTAGAAGAAAACAGGAAAACTCTTCTAGGCAAATAATTTATGATCCAGACCCCAAAGGCAAATGTGACAACAATAAAAATAAATAAATAGGACTTCATTAAACTAAAAAGCTCTGCACAGCAAGGGAAATAATCAACAGAGTAAATAGACAACCTACAGAATGTGAGAAAATATTCACAAACTATACATCTGATAAAGAGCTAAAATCCAGAATCCAAAAAAGAACTCAAACAAATCAGCAAGGGAAAAACAAACCACCCCATTAAAAACTGGGCCAAAGACATAAACAGAAGTTTTCAAAGGAAAAAAACGCAAATGGCGACAAAACCAAGGCCGGGCGTGACGGTTTATGCTTGTAATCCTAGCACTCCAGGAGGTCGAGCCAGTGGATTGCCTGAGTTCAGGAGTTTGAGACCAGCTTGAGCAAGCGCAGGACCTCAATCTCTAAAAAATAGCCAGGCAGTGTGGTGGGTATCTATAGTCCCAGCCACTTGGCAGGCTGAGGCAAGAGAATTGCTTGAGACCAAGAGTTTGAGGTTGCTGTGAGCTACAATGCCAGAGTACTCTACCAAGGGCAACAAAGTGATACTCTGTTTAAAAAAAAAAAAGAAAGAAACCAAAAAAACTTAGGGAGAAAAATGCTCAACATTCCTAATCACCAGGGAAACAGCAATTAAAACCACAGAGAAGTACCACCTTACTCCTGTCAGTGGTCATTATTAAAAGGTCAATAAACAATAGATGCTGGCACAGATACAGTGAAAGGAATCCTTATACAATGTTGGTGGGACTGCAAATCAGTACAACCTCTGTGGAAAATAGTATGGAGATTCCTCAAAGAAATAAATGTAGACTTATCATTCAACCCAGCAATCCCACTACTGGGGTATCTACCCAATGGAAAAGAAGTCATTTTATCCAAAAGACACTTCCTGCTGGGCATGGTGGCTCACACCTGTAATCACTCTGGAAGGCCCTGGTGGAAGGATTACTTGAGCTCAGGAGTTTGAGAGCAGCCCGAGCAAAAGGGAGACCCTGTCTCTACAAAAATAGAAAAATTAGCCAGGTGTAGTGGCAGGCACCTGTAATCTAGCTACTGTGGAGGCTGAGAAAGGAGGATCACCTGAACGCAGGAGTTTGAGTGAGCTGGGCTGACACCACAGCACTCTGACCTGGCAACAGGGTGAGACTCTGCCTGGGGGCAGGGGGCAGAGACACTTTCATTCAAATATTTATTGCAGCACAATTCCCAATTGCAAAGATGCGGAATCAGCCTAAGTGCCCATCACTTCATGAGTGGATTAAGAAAATGTGGCCTATACTACACATATACCATGGAGTACTACTCAGCCACAAAAAGTAATGAAATAAAGTCTTGTGCAACAGCTTAGATAGAACTAGAGAACATTATTCTAAGTGAAGTGTCTCAGGAACGGAAAAACAAACACCACATGTATTCTCTAATAATTGGTAGCTAATGTATGGTCACACATGGGCAACAAGAGATATAAAGGTCATTGGAAATCAAGAAAAGGAGAGGGGGAGGGGCAAAACATACCTATCTGGCACAATGAATACTATTCAGGAGATGGACTCCCTGAAAGCCCTAATTTAGGCTTGGTGTGGTGGCTCATGCCTGTAATCCCATCACTCTGGGCCTAAATGGGTGGATTGCCTGAGCTCACGGGTTTGAGACCAGCCTGAGCAAGATCAAGACCTCATCTCTAAAAATAGCTGGGTGTTGTGGAGGTGCCAAGGTCTCAGCTACTGGGGAGGCTGAGGCAAGAGGATCACTTGAGCTCAAGAGTTTGAGGTTGCTGTGAGCTGCAACACCACAGCACTCTACCAAGGGCAACATAGTGAGACTCTGTCTCAAAAAATATATATATATATAAAATAAAAGCCCTAATTTAAGCATAATACTATGTAAAAGATATCCGTGTAACAAAAACATTTGTACCCCCTGAATATTTTGAAATTTTAAAAAACTCAAAAAAATTATTTATTGCTATTAATCAAAAGTCTAGCTTCTCTTCTGAAAGTCTTGAGAGAAGTACTCTGAAAGACTAGTCATGTTTTTAGCGTATTCTTGTTTGATGGTATCACCTAAAAAATTAAGAAATTTTTAAAAATAAAAAAGCCTTTGGAATTGGGATTATGTACTTAGTTAAGAAAAAAGATGAACTACTTTTCAGGACAATATAAAGGACTTACATAAAAGGAATTCTGACCAGTCATTTTTAATTGAAGTAGAAGCTCAAAGTTGAAAGATGTAGCTTGGTTATGTTCATTATTAAATGCTGAGATCATTTAATAAGGTCAATGTGATTGTGAAGTTGAGCAATCTTCATAAATGAAAGTAGTAAGTAACATACTCTTGTCCATGCTAAATGCTAGATAGAAGTTGTCATAAGAAGCTTTTGTATTTTCCAAATACTATATTTTATATCTTAGAGTTAGGTTTTTCATATTACAGGCTCATCTAAATATGTTTTAGTTTTTTTAATTGATTAAGAGAAGTCAAGGACTGTGTTTAGTTTCTTCTAGCTTTTTGTGTTGTTCTGTGCCTAAGTCCTCTATGCTTTTATTATATTTCTACCTTTATGCTATTGTTAATAGCACACATATTAATAGCACACATATATAATCTCTTTTACTTAAAAAAATGTTACTCAAATTTTACTTGTAAAACTTTTGTGACTTCTTTGCTCCTCTGTTAGATTGTGAGAATAAAAGCCATATTTATACCATTTTTGCTATTATGGCTTTTACACAGATTATAAATTATATTAATTATAATATATTCTACAGAAACAAACATTTAAAATTAAAATGTGATTATATTGCAGAGGGAAATTAAAGAAGACTTTAAAAATGGGAGAGATACATTTTGTACATGGATTGGAGCATTTAATATTGTTTTGTTGTCAGTTTATTTAAAATATGTTCAATACATGTACAATAAAAATTGCAACAGAACTTTTTGTTGAAATTTTTGAGCTGATCTAAAACCTAAAATAGGCAGAACAATTTTGAAAAAGAACAAAGTGGAATAATTCAGGTGCTCTGATTTTAAGACTTTTGATAAAGATACAGTAAACAAGACACATAGTTCATTGAAATGGGATAGAGTCCAGAGATAGACCCATACAAACATGGTCAATTGATTTTCAATGAAGAGTCAAAATTAATTCAATGGTGAAAAGGAAAGTGGTGCTGGAATAACTGAATATCTGGATTTTTTATTAGAAGCCCTTATTTATTTACTCATAAAGGAGATCTCCCAAGGAATATTTTGTTGTCATACATACATATATTTGAATGAAAAATGACATTTCTTTAAAAATAATTACATTACTGATTCATTCCCACTACATATTTGAATCAGTCAATGGCTATATGGAAATATACTAAAATAACCTTTAACCATTCTATCATCAGTTTTTAGGTAAATTGGACATTTCTATAAAATGGCATCTGATGTTGGCCCTCTTAAATTTCTATGGCTTAGAGTACTAACAGTAGGAGGAAAATAAACAGATAAAAATACAAATTCAACAGTGAGTGAAAATACCACTGTACAGATGGAACTTTCTTTAGTTCTATATCCTAGAATTTTTGAGAAGACAAGATAAAATCTTCAGCATTGAGAAATCCAGAGCTGGCCAGGCACAGTGGCTCACACCTGTAATCCCAGCGCTCTAGGAGGCCAAAGTGGGTGGATTGCCTGAGCTCACAGGTTTGAGACCAGCCTGAGCAAGAGCGAGTTGTGGCAGGTGCCTGTAGTATCAACTACTCGGGAGGCTGAGGCAAGAGAATTACTTGAGCCCAAGAGTTTGAGGTTGCTGTGAGCTATGATGTTACAGCGCTCTACCTAGGGCAACAAAGTAAGACTATGTCTCAAAAAAAAAAAAAAAAAATCCAGAGCCCTTGGTGTATACACCAGAGCTTACTGGTGTATATAAAGAAAAAAAGCCTCAGAACTTTGAAACCCATAGTTGAGGGGATCATATTATCAAGTCAGAGAGGCTTAGACACGATAGCATCTTCTGGAAACCTAGCAACCTGTATTTTTAAAAATTTCAGATGACTATGAGGGTACATATGATTAGATTACTAGTTTGCTTTTGTAAGATTGAAGTCTGGGTTGTAATTATGCCCTTTACCCAGGGACTGTTCGATATAGCTGTGTAACGTGCCCAGTGAGTGGGAATTTATTCAACACCCTCCCTTACTTGAATTTAATTGAGTTTTACTCTCATGTGAGCATGTAGTTGTTAATCTACTGGTTCTAATTCAGTACTGAGAACAGGTGAAGTTTGTTTTTCCATTCTTGTGATACTTCACCTAGGAGAATGTTCTCCAAATCCATCCAGGGTGTTATAAAGGATATGAAATCTTAGGTGCCCTTCAACACTTGAATGGATTAATAAACTGTGGTCATTTGTGTACATAAGCCATGGAATAGTATTCTATGTCTGTATGTAGGGGAAAAAGGAATCTCAGGCCTTACTTGACACTATATTCAAAAGTAATCTGTGATGGATTATTAACCCAAATGTAAAAGCTAAACTGTAAGGCTTCTAGAAGAAAACATGGAAGAATGCCTCTGTGATTTGGGGGTATGCAAATAGTTTTTGGCAGAACTGCCAAAACACTAACCGCTAAAGAAAAGATTGATAAATTCTATGTAAATTTTAAAACATTAAATTATCAGTAAAATACATAGATAAGAAATTGGACAAATAAACCATCTACTGGGAGAAAATATTTACTTATTTATGTATGTATGTATTTATTTATTTATTTAGCTTTGTCACCCAGACTGGAGTTCAATGGTGTAATCTTAGCTCATGGCAGCCTCACACTCCTGGGCTCAAGCAATCTTCCTCCTTCAGCCTCCCAAGTAGCTAGAACTAGAGGCACATGCCAACACACCTGGCTAATTTTTATTTTGTAGAGATGGTGGTCTCACTATTGCCTAGGCTGGTCTTGAACTCCTGGCCTCAACTGATCCTCACACCTTGGCTTCCCAAAGTACTGAGATTCTAGGTATGAACCACCACACCCATCCTGGGAGAAAATATTTGCAATAATTATGCCTAATGGATTTATATCCATAATATACTAAAAAAAATACAACTCATTTACAAAAAGACCAACTAGTTAAAAATAGGCAAAATAGACCCTTTTTGAGATCTGCATATTTCACTGTGTGTTAATTATATCTCAGTAAAAAATTAGAAAAATAATGTGCATCACAGTAAGATGAGTTATATATTTAAATTAAAAATTCTATGGGACTACCTCTGAGGAGAGTGATGGCTTAAGCACTGACATTTGGATATCTTTTATGAAAACCAATCAAGACAGGCAAATGAATAGAAAATTCAGGAACAAGCTGAGTAGTAGGTAGTCTCTTTAAGGCCTCTGCCCCTCCCTGTACATGTATGGAGTTCCTTCCATCAGGAAGGGGAGCTTCTGACCCCTTCCCTTGAATCTAACCTGGGCCTGTAACTGTTTTGTCCAATTGAATGCAAAGGAAATAACATTTTGGGACTTCTGAACCCAAGCATTAATAACCCTACTGCTTCCTTTGTCTGAACCCCCCCGCAGTCATGCTGTGAAAACAGTCAAGTGGAAGGGCTCATGTGGCAAAGAATAAAGGCTCAGTCCCAGCTGAGCTCCTACATGACAGGCGTCCTCAATCTGGAGCCATCTTGGAAATGAATCCTCCAGCCTCAATTGAGCCAACCTCACTTGTGTCATGAGAAGCAGAGATGACTTGCCCTGTTGAGCCCTGCCCATATTGCAAAATCACAAGGGAATAAATGATTTAAGTTACTATATTTTTCAGTTGTGTGTTACATAGCAATTGAGAATTAAAACAACCTGGATGAAACTGGAGACCATTCTTCTAAGTGAAATATTATAAGAATGGGAAAACAAACACCACATGTACTCAGTACTAAATTGGAACTAGTTGATCAACACTTGTGTGCACATATAGAAGCAAAACTCAGTGGAAATCAAGTAGATGGGAGGGGCTAGGTAAATTCATACCCACCTGGTTCAAGAACACATTCTGGGTGAAGGGCACCCTTACAATTTTGATTTACCAGGTACAAAAGCATGTTATGTAACCAAAAAGTATGTGCCCCTATAATATTCTAAAATTTAAAAAATAACATGAAAATAATTTATTTTTTTTTACCAAAAAAAAGTAAATAATTTTCTGATTTTGAATTATCCTTGTATTTCTTATGGATGGTATATAGTCTTTTTTTTTTTAAGATTCCTAAATTTTTATTTATTTATTTAACAGATCCCATGGAGAACTGTAAGATTTCTACTTTTTTTTTTATTGTTAAATCATAGCTGTGTACATTAGTGCAATCAAGAGGGGCATACAGTCTTTTAAAATACACTTTAATATTAAAAGCTAATAAAACAACTTGCATTAGTATTGGGACATGAAGAAAATACTACATATGTGCCATAAATTTCAAGGAATTTCTCTCAGCATGCATGAACCAGATTGCTTGGAAGACATGCAAGGATGGCTCATAATTCCTTTCCCATGAAAGGATTGATGGGTTTTAGAATGTAAGTGGAGGAAATTATGGTGAAATGTTCCATACAGCCCCTTTAGGATTGTATGAACAGCCCTGGTGTGAGGGCTCACCTATAATTCTAGCATTCAGGGAGGTCGAGGCAGGTGGATTGCTTGAGTTCAGGAGTTTGAAACCAGCCTGAACAAGAGTGAGACCCCCTCTTTACTAAAACTAGAAAAACTAGTCAGGCATGGTGGTGCATGTCTGTACTCTCAGCTACTTGGGAGGCTGAGGCAAAAGGATCACTGGAGCCCAGGAGTTTGAGGTTGCTGTGATCTATGATGCTGCAACAGCACTCTAGCCCGGGCCCTGCCCTAGCACTCTAACCTGGGGCAACAGAGTGAGACTCTGTCTAAAAAAACCAAAAACGATTGTCTGTGCATTATAGATTAATCTGGGGTAAATTTTCATCTATCATATTGTCTTACTATTCAGGAACATCATAGAATTGTTTTATTTACTTGAATCTTCGTGAATGTACAGGGTCTCTGTGTGTTATGTACGTGTACATATCTGTCAGTAAACATTTAACATTACTGTTTTTTTATCCTAACAGAGGGTATCTAGTGTTAGGATTTGAAATGAGCTGTGTTGGAAATCATCTGGGATTTTGTGCAAATTTTTTTATTCCAAAGAAGAGGTTAAAATTTATATTTTCTGTGATGATTTCACCAGATTTAAAGGATCAATGACCTGTTTGAGGGAGGGAGGAAACTATCTTAGAGAACTTCACTGATGGACCAAATAGTTACTTCTGCAGGTTTGCCCGTGGGCACTGCCCCACCTTCTAGTACTCACCCTGGCAACAAGCAACGATCCTCTATTTATAAATCCATTGCATCAGTTCCTTTCTGCTCCACTTCAAACAGGGTGGACCATGTGATGCTGAGGCATCTGCTCTGAGTATAAAGCTGGTATCCTTCTTGTGGATCTCCTGCTGACAGCCTTATAGCTCTATTTCTTCTGCTCACCAGGACATAACTTCTTTCTTAAACAGTTACATGATGATAAGCAAATCTTAATAGCTCTCCATAAAATCCAGATGCTTCAGTTTAGCATTCAAGGCTTCCCAAAGTTTCATTTCAGCTCACCTTCCCACTGATATTTTGCTTCCATAAATCTGATATTTCGACTGCAACAAATTACTCACCACTTAATCTTGGGCCTTTGTCCATCTCGAGCCTTTTTTATCGATTTGCTTGATCTGAGAAGTCCATTCATTTATCATATAGTTATTGAGTCCTTCCCATATGCAAAACACTGAAAATAGTTAACAACTTTTTGTAACAAATTGTGCTTAAAACCTTAGAAAATATTTTATTTGATCAAAACCATATTTCATTTAGATGTCTAAACAAATTGACTCCTAAAACTGTGGCAAAGTAATGTGCAGCGTCCATCTTTTGACGTAGGAGCTGAGTTAGTGCAAAGAAATGAGCTGTCATCCTAAAGCAAGTCAGAATGCCCTGGGAGGTGAAGTCATCAGCCTGTCAGCTAATGATGAATTAAAGTCAGGGTAATAGCACTGAAGGAGTCTATAGGTTTGTGATAAAGAATAATTCCATAAATAATAACTGGAAACAGCATGACAGAGATATGGTGGATTTTATCTCTGTCAGAAGGTTCAATTATAGACCAATTATAGATGTCAGGGGAAAATACAAAGCAGGGAATCCTAAAATCCTCTGAGCTATCTATGAGCACAAGTTATAAACTTTAACAGGAGACTGACCAGTACAGCAGAATCAGGGCATTCTATGGCATCCTATGCCATGGACAGACTGACCTGGGCAGAATCAAACTTCGTCAGGCTACTCCTGAACTGAATAGGATAACTTTAACCAACAGAGATAACCTTTGTCCTTCAAGGGCAAGATCTGGAGAAAACGCCAAAAGGGGCTATAAGAGAAATAGTAAAATGAATCCAAGAAAACCAGAAGTGGTAAATATCCTCCTCCCAGAGCCCAGATACATTGCCAATAGACAGTTACCTCAATTAGGAATTGGAAGTGGCTCCGTGACACTTTAATCTCCTGATTTTCCACATAACACTTGGACTGTTTCTTCTCAATTTCTCTGCTGTCATCCTACGCTTAAGATTCCCAGAGGTTTTGTCCTCGTCTCTTCTTACTCTGTTCTTCCTGAGCAACTTTTATCTTGGCTGAAACTGTCTATTTTCTGATGGATGAACTTAATATCCAGTTGCCTAGTGTTCATACCTATTTTGATCCCCGTAGACACTGTAAACTTAATATATCCTGTCCTGAATTTAACATGATTCTCTACTATAAAATCTGCCCCACTTCCTTGCTTCACTGATTTGCCAAATCCTCCTAACTCTAATGGCTAGAGCAGATAGCAGGGAGTCACCCTCGACCCTGCTCATATCCATCCATGACACTGACAATGTCCCCTCTATAGATCACTGGTCCATAGGCCCTTCACTGATACAGACAAGTGTGACCCCCCACCCTGTTGGCTTTCTTATGAGTTGCCAGAATGATCTTTCTAACTTGTATGATCTGCTGCTTATGAACTTGAATGACTGTTCATTGTCATGTTGTCAAGCTGCTCACTATGGCCTTGACCTTATCTTGCTCTGTAGTCTCATCTCTCTCCATATTCAGGAATGTGTTCCCTGTTACTCTGCCACATTGAGTTGAAAATCCATCTCTACTTTTCTATTCATTGTTCTGAAATATGGTTTCTGGAGGAACTCGGGATAAGTTTCCACTTTCTTCCATAAGGTAGCTCTTTAAATATTTTAAGATAGTGCTATGGTCCAGAATGTTGGTATACCCCAAAATTCATATGTTGAAACCTAATACCCAATGCGATAATATTAAGAGGTGGAAACTTTGGGAAGTGATTAAGTCATGAGGGCTCCACTTTCATGAATGGGATTAATGAGTGCCCTTATAAAAGGGGCTCTAGTGGATTTCCTTCCCCTTCCTCCATGTTAGGACACAGAAAGCCTGTTTATGAGGATCAGACCCTCACCAGACATCACTTCTGCTGGACTTGCCAGCCTCCAGAACTGTGAGCAATAAATTTCTCTGTTCATAAATTACTCGGTCTGAGGTATTTTGTTAAGGCAACCTGAACAAATGCAAACAGGTGGTTACAGAGCCCTGTGACATCCTATTTTTAATGGGGGCATAATAGGATGGGATGGTTAAGTTTTCCCATTCCTTTAAAATAAGGACAAGTAGGACGAGTTTTCTCTAGAAATCAAAGAAGCCCAAAAGAAAAGTCCTAAAGATACTGATAATTGAGGTACTCAAAGTCACCACAATCAGATCACTCTTTAATGAAGCTCACAGTTGACATGTCCTGCCATCTTACAGAACTTCAGATCAGATTTGAATACTTCACTCATTTAAATATGAGTTAATGGGCCAGGTGAGGTGGCTTACTCCTGTTATCCTGGGAGGCTGAGGCTGGTGGACTGCTTAAGCTCAGGAGCTCAAGACCATCCTAAGTAAGAGTGAGACCCCATCTCTACTGCAAATAGAAAAACATGCCAAGCATTGTAGCAGGCACCTGTAGTCTCAGCTACTCCAGAAGATGAGGTAAGAGGATCGCTTGAACCCAAGAGTTTGAGGTTGCTGTGAGCTATGATGCCACAGCACTCTACCCAGGGCAATGAAGTGAGATTCTGTCTCAAGAATAAATAAATAAACAAACAAATAAATATGAGTTAACAGTCAAGGAGCCTCATTCATTTGAGTAAAGTCTCCAACACCAAAGACAGAGACAAGCTCCAAGTGTAATCTAGAACTTAGAGAAAATATGGAGATAGAAAGAAAAAACACATCCAAAAGGAATAGATAAGATAAAAACAAAAGGAAATTATAAGAACACAAAAGAATTATTAGAAAATTAAAACATGGGCTTGGCGCCTTGTAGCACAGTGGTTATGGCGCCAGCCACATAGACCAAAGTTGGCGGGTTTGAACCTGGCCCCGGCCAGCTAACCAACAATGACAACTGCAACAACAACAACAACAACAAAATTAGCTGGCCTTTTGGCTGCCACCTGTAGTCCCAGCTATTGGGGAGGCTGAGGCAAGAGAATCACTTAAGCCCAAGTGTTTGAGGTTGCTGTGAGCTGTGACATCACAGCACTCTACCGAGGGTGACATAGTGCGACTCTGTCTCAAAAAAAAAAAAGGCAGCACCTGTGGCTCAGTGGGTAGGGTGCTGGCCCCATATGCTGAAGGTGGTGGGTTCGAACCTGGCCCCCGCCAAACTGCAACAAAAAATAGCCGGGCATTGTGGCGGGAGCCTGTAGTCCCAGCTACTCTGGAGGCTGAGGCCAGAGAATCACCCGAGCCCAGGAGTTGGAGGTTGCTGTGAGCTGTGACGCCACTGCACTCTACCAAGAGCGATAAAGTGAGACTCTGTCAAAGAAAGAAAGGAGAGAGAGAGAGACAGAGAGAGAGAGAGAGAGAGAGAGAGAAAGAAAGAAAGAAAGAAAGAAAGAAAGAAAGAAAGAAAGAAAGAAAGAAAGAAAGAAAGAAAGAAAGAAAATTAAAATATGATAGGAAAAACAAAAAACTCAGCCAAGAAATGAAAGATACAGTTAAGGAAATCTCTCAGAAAGTGGAATGAAAATGGAAGGAGAAATAAAGTGAGAGAACAGACAAGAAAATTAGAGGATCAATCCTCTAAATAATAGGACTATTCATAAATAAGAGTTCCAGAATAGCCAGAGAAAGAAACTAGAGGTGAAGAAATCATCAACTAAATCAATTTACAAATTTCCAGAATGAAGGACCTGATGTTACAGCTTGAAAGGGCCCCCTATGTTCACAACATGATACCTATAAAAAGATTGAATCAAAGTATATCATAATGAAATTTCAGAACACTTGGGACAAAGAGATCTTAAAGGCTTTCAGAAAGAAAAACTGATCCCCTACACAGGACCTGGGATGGGAATGACAGCAGGCTTTGCAACAGAAGCAGCACGGGAAGAAAGAAGGCAGTGAAGCTGGGTCTTCAAACCCCTAATGATAAATGAAGGGAATTCTACCCTAACCAAACTAGCTAATAGATGTCAGGGTAGAGTCAAAGCATTTTTAGACATGCAGGCTCTTGAACGATTATCTTCTATACATACTTTCTCAGAAAGCTACTGGAGAAGATAAAATGAAGGAGTAAATGAAGAGACAGGGGCACAAGATCCCGGGCGTGGAGGGCCCAGCACAGCCGAAAGGTAAAGGAAGTCCCAGGCCAGTGGCCGTGTAGGACAGGGAGAGCTGGTAGAAGATGTACCCTGTTTCCCCGAAAATAAGACATCCTCCGAAAATAAGACCTACTTACAGGAAAGATAAGACGTCCCCTGAAAATAAGACCTAGCGCATCTTTGGGAGCACACCTTAAAATAAGACACTGTCTTATTTTCGGGGAAACAGGGTAGAAAGCTCCAGAATGGCTGTCTGCAAGGTGACACAATAGAATATACAGCATATTTGAAAAACATGTTGAGAGAAAATTTTCATTTCTAGAAGACAGTTTAGGATAAATCAATATAAGATACATGGATGGGTGGCGCTTGTGGCTCAGTGAGTAGGGCGCCAGTTCCATATGCCAGAGGTGGCGGGTTCAAACCCAGCCCCGGCCAAAAACCACAAAAAAAAAAAAAAAAAGATACATGGAAAACTAAGCAAAAACAAAACAAATACCAAGAAAACAAAAAGTTGTGCGGGAAAGAAAATATATGGTTCAGCAATGAAAGCACTGGGACTATTTATCTACTTAAAAGATAAGACAATATATTAGGAGCAGAAGGGAACCAGATGTATATGAGTAGGAGGGATGGTGGAGGGGGGTGTCAGAGAGTCGCCAAATTCTCATAACACCAAATTCTCACCAAATTCTTCATAACAGGAAGTTGACAGGTAAAATTAACAACTTGAAAAAATAGCAATATTAACAAGGATAGGAATGGCCATAAACACCAAAGAAACAGAAAAAAAGTGGACTTTGAAAATAAGAATTGGGAGCAGGGCATGAAACTAGTAGATTATTGTTTTCATAATAAACTTTATAGAACTATTTAATCTTTTAAAACTATGAATATGTAAATAAAGATAAAATTTCATTAAATTTTTCTTTGTAAACTATAAAGTAACAGATAAAGGCTCACCATTATGAGTACCATTAGCAATAGTAAACTTTTCCTTCCGTTGATTTGACACAATGCTTTGATACAATGAAATGAGATCACACATCAGTGGCTGGAACACTGCTTGGCATGTAGTAAATGCTCAATAAATAACGATTTTTTTCTTCCCATATCTCTAAATTAAAGTACCTAAAAACTTCCCTCAAGCCAAAATATGTTAAAAATCTCTAATGAAGCATTAAAAAACTTGCCAATATGGGTGGTTCCTGTGGCTCAGTGGGTAGGACACTGGCCCCATATGCTGACCGTGGCGGGTTCAAACATGGCCCTGGCCAAACTGCAACAACAACAAAAAAAATAGCAGAGTGTTGTGGTGGGCGCCTGTAGTCCCAGCTACTTGGGAGGCTGAGGCAAGAGAATTGCCTAAGCCCAGGAGTTAGAGGTTGTTGTGAGCTGTGTCCACAGCACTCTACGGAGGACGAAAAAAAATTGCCAATAAAATACAATACTATAATACTATATCCTGCTAAAGACAAAAATTTTTTAAAAGAAATTAAAGAGAAAAAAGGGCTTTTTTTTTTTGGTCTACCAACAAATTTTTTTGTGAGGAAATTATTATAACATAAATTAGGTTATTTTTAAGAAAAATAATCTAATACTGAAAAACATTTAGTTCTGTTGCTACAAAATGGAAATTAAATAACTTACAATTGACTTAAATTATTTCATGTTTTCCCAAACCAATATGATGGTTACCAAATCAGAAGGAAAAAAAAAAACCCATGCTAGTTGATCACAGTGTAAGCTTCTTTCCTAATATGGTATAAACAATTTTAAAGTTCTTACTCTATGACATCTTAGGGTGTGTATTTTCTTAACTCTCAGAGGAAGATTAGTAACATATCATGGGCCTCATTTTTTTTTCCTTAAACAATGTTGCTACCCAGACTTTATTTAGAGCACCGAAGAGCTCAGGCCTCTTACATTATAATTAAGCAATGAGCTGGGTTTGTAGATGAGGTTATCACAGGCCATCTTACAGTGATTTTTGCCTTGAGTTTTAAGTTTTAGGAATGTATTTTTATGGAGAAGAAGAATTTTCCAGAAATTTAATTTTAAATGTCTTTTATGAATTTCATAGATATTCTCGAACAATATAGTATTATTTGTTCCAAGACCCCTGTTCCCCAATTTGGTGTCAACTATCAATACTATCTACCAAGGCCAGCCACCTATGAAGCATAAGGGGTTCTTAGAAAGTTCCTAATGTTCCATCTGTTCTCATCTGCCATCTATAACTCATCATTTCACATTTTCACCCATTCTGAACATTGCTGTTACATAACCTCTTGAAATACAAATGGTGAAAACAATGCAACCGGTGATAGTCATTCATTATGTAAAATTTCTCTCTCAATAACTACCTGGGATTAGGAAAAGAGAGTTTTCGTGGGGAACTGAGAAGCATGGGGAGTGTTCATGTGTCAGGGTCGGTGGTGGCTGACCCACTGGTGGTGCTGTGCAGGAGCTGTGTGCACATGGGGAAGGGAGAAGAAGGATGTGGAAAGGAATGGCGCTGGTGCCCTAAGATAAGGTTAAAAGGGTATGTTAATAGGGATTTAGCGCAGATGAAGAAGAAGTTTAAATCTGTTTTCAAATTGTACAAAATGAGGCCTTGACTCAGAGTCTAGGCTCACAGTGGTTTCCTCCTACAGTGTTTGAATCTGGCTGCCACAAGGGAAACACAGACATCTCAACCATCTAAGAAGGCTTTCCTAATCTGCCTCGTCCTCCCTCAATCATCCTTTTTCTTTCCAACAGTTTATTGAAGTTGAAATTGACACATGTGTGTGATTCCTTTATGTTTTTACTATTTTTTGAGACAGAGTGTCATTCTGTCACCCTGGGTAGAGTGCCATAGCACCATCATAGCTCACAGCAACCCCAAACTCTTGGGCTCAAGTGGTCCTCTTAACTCAGCCTCCTGGGTAGCTGGGACTACAGGAAACTACCACAACACCTGGCTAGTTTTTCTATTTTTAGTAAAGAATAGGGTCTCACTCTTGATCAGTCTGGTCTTCAACTCCTGAGCTCAGGCAATCCACGGACCTCAGCCTGCCAAAGTACTAGGATTACAGGAGTGAGACACCATGCCCAGCCTTCTTGTATTTTTCTTTTTTTTTTACTTACCCATGAGAGTTTAAGTTCCCTAAGGAAGACTACCTTGTGTTTTTGGGCTCACGCTTGTATCTCAATGTCTGGCAATGTGCTTAGCACATACTAGATTCTCCAGGAATGGTTACTGAATTAATCAATAAGTATACATTTTTATTTTAAAAAAAGTTTTTAGAGACAGAGTCTCAACTCCGTTCCCACAGCTGTTCTACTGTGGCATGAGCATAGCCCAGTGTACCCCCAAATTCCTGGGCTCAAGTGATTCTCCTGCCCCAGCTTCACAAGTAACTGTAGGTATGCCCCTACACCCAGCTAATTTTTTTTTTTTTTTGTAGAGACAGAGTCTCACTGTACCGCCCTCAGTAGAATGCCGTGGCGTCACACGGCTCACAGCAACCTCTAACTCTTGGGCTTACGCGATTCTCTTGCCTCAGCCTCCCGAGCAGCTGGGACTACAGGCGCCCGCCACAACGCCCAGCTATTTTTTGGTTGCAGTTTGGCTGGGGCTGGGTTTGAACCCGCCACCCTCGGCATATGGGGCCGGCGCCCTACTCACTGAACCACAGGCGCCGCCCCACCCAGCTAATTTTTTATTTTCTTGCAGAGATAAGGTCTTGTTATGTTGCCCAAGATGGATTCGAACTCCTGGGCTTAAGTGATTCTTTCACCTCGGCCTCCCAAAGTGCAAGGTTTACAGGTATGAAACACTGCACGCTGCTAACAAGCGTATATTTTATTTTATTTATTTTTCTTTTTTTATTGTTAAATCATAGCTGTGTACGTTAGTGCAATCGCCTGTACCCATTCTAAGATGCACCATAGATTTGGCCCCACCCATTACCCTCCATCCACCCAAACCTCCCCCCTCCCTTCCCCTTCCTTGGCCCTTTCTCCATAGTCTTGTGCTATAGTTGGGTTATAGTCTTCATGTGAAAGCTATAATTTAGCTTCATAGTAGGGCTGAGTACATTGGATACTTTTTCTTCCATTCCTGAGATACTTTGCTAAGAAGAATATGTTCCAGCTCCATCCATATAAACATGAAAGAGGTAAAGTCTCCATCTTTCTTTAAGGCTTCATAGTATTCCATGGTATACATGTACCACAATTTGCTAGTCCATTCGTGGGTCGACGGGCACTTGGGCTTCTTCCATGACTTAGCAATTATGAATTGGGCTGCAATAAACATTCTGGTACAGATGTCTTTGTTATATTGTGACTTTTGGTCTTCTGGATATAAACCTAGTAAAGGAATTATAGGATCGAATGGCAGGTCTATTTTTAGGTCTCTAAGTATTCTCCAAACATTCTTCCAGAAGGATGGTATTAGTGGGCATTCCCACCAGCAGTGTAGAAGTGTGCCCTTTCCTCCACATCCATGCCAACATTTCTGGTTTTGGGATTTTGTTATGTGGGCTACTCTTACTGGGGTTAGGTGATATGTCAGAGTAGTTTTGATTTGCATTTCTCTGATGATTAAGGATGATGAGCTTTTTTTTCATATGTTTGTAGATTGTGCGTCGGTCTTCTTTAGAGAAGTTTCTCTTCAAGTCCCTTGCCCACCCTGAGATGGGGGTCACATGTTCTTTTCTTGTTAATACGTTTGAGTTCTCTGTGGATTCTGGTTGTTAGACCTTTATCGGAGGTATAACCTGCAAATATTTTCTCCCATTCTGAGGGCTGTCTGCTTGCTTTACTTACTATGTTCTTGGTTGTGCAGAAGCTTTTTAGATTGATCAGGTCCCAGTAGTGTATTTTTGATACTGCTTCAATTGCCTGGAGAGTCCTCCTCATAAAATATTCACCCAGGCCGATTCCTTCAAGAGTTTTCCCTGCACTTTCTTCAAGTATTTTTATAGTTTCATGTCTTAAGTTTAAATCTTTTATCCAGTGAGAGTCTATCCAGTGAGAGTCTTAGTTAATGGTGAAAGGTGGGGTCCAGTTTCAATCTACAGGTTGCCAGCCAGTTCACCCAGCACCATTTGTTAAAAAGGGAATCTTTTCCCCACTGAATGATTTTAATTGGCTTGTCAAAGATCAAATAACGGTAAGTAGCTGGGTTCATCTCTTGGTTCTCTATTCTGTTCCAGACATCTACTTCTCTGCTTTTGTGCCAGTACCATGCTGTTTTGATCACTATCGATTTATAGTACAGTCTCAGGTCTGGTAGCATGATTCCTCCTGCTTTGTTTTTATTGCTCAGTAATGTTTTGGCTATTCGAGTTTTTTTCTGATTCCATATAAAACGAAGTATTATTTTTTCAAGATCTTTAAAGTATGACAATGGAGCTTTAATAGGAATTGCATTAAAATTATATATTGCTTTGGGCAGTATGGACATTTTAACAATGTTGAATCTTCCCAGCAACGAGCATGGTATGTTTTTCCATCTGTTACCATCTTTGGCTATTTCTTTTCTTAGAGTTTCATAGTTCTCCTTGTAGAGATCTTTCACATTCTTTGTTAGGTATACTCCCAAATATTTCATCTTCTTTGGCACTACTGTGAAAAGAATAGAGTCCTCGACTGTTTGTTCGGTTTGGTTATTGTTGGTATATATAAAGGCTACAGATTTATGGGTGTTGATTTTGTAGCCTGAGACATTGCTATATTCCTTGATCACTTCTAAAAGTTTCGTAGTAGAATCCCTAGTGTTTTCCACATATATGATCATATCATCTGCAAAGAGTGAAAGTTTGATCTCTTCTGACCCTATATGGATACCCTTGATCGCCTTTTCTTCCCTAATTGCGATGGCTAAAACTTCCATTACAATGTTAAAGAGCAATGGAGACAATGGGCAACCTTGCCTGGTTCCTGATCTAAGTGGAAACGATTTCAATTTGACTCCATTCAATACGATATTGGCTGTGGGTTTGCTGTAGATGGCCTCTATTAGTTTGAGAAATGTCCCTTCTATACCAATTTTCTTAAGTGCTCTGATCATGAAGGGATGCTGGATATTATCAAAAGCTTTTTCTGCATCAATTGAAAGAATCATATGGTCTTTATTTTTAAGTTTGTTTATGTGTTGAATTACATTTATGGATTTACGTATATTGAACCAGCCTTGAGACCCTGGGATAAAACCGACTTGGTCATGGTGTATAATTTTTTGATGTGTTGCTGGATTCTGTTTGTTAGGATTTTATTGAGTATTTTAGCATCTATATTCATTAGTGATATTGGTCTATAATTTTCTTTTCTTGCTGGGTCTTCCCCTGGTTTGGGGATCAAGGTGATGTTTGCTTCATAGAATGTGCTGGGTAATATTCCTTCTTTTTCTATATTTTGGAAGAGGTTTAGTAATATAGGTACTAGTTCTTCTTTAAATTTTTGGTAGAATTCTGACGTAAAGCCGTCTGGTCCTGGGCTTTTCTTTTTAGGGAGATTTTGTATAGTTGATGCTATTTCAGAACTTGATATAGGCCTGTTCAACATTTCCACTTCGTTCTGGCTATGTCTTGGTAGGTGGCGTGCTTCCAGGTATTGGTTGATTTCTTTCAGATTTTCATATTTGCAAGAGTAGAGTTTCTTGTAGTATTCGTTAAGGATTTTGTTAATTTCTGAGGGGTCTGTTGTTATTTCATCGTTACCATTTCTGATTGATGAAATTAGAGATTTTACTCTTTTTTTCCTGGTTAGGTTGGCCAAAGTTTTATCTATTTTATTGATCTTTTCAAAAAACCAGGTTTTGGATTTATTGATCTGTTGTATAATTCTTTTGTTTTCAATTTCATTTAATTCTGCTCTGATTTTGGTTATTTCTTTTCTTTTGCTGCGTTTGGGGTTGAAGTGTTCTTCTTTCTCCAGTTGCTTGAGATGTTCCATTATGTTATTGACTTCCTCTCTTTCCGTTTTCTTGAGGAAGGTTTGCAGTGCTATAAATTTCCCTCTTAGGACTGCCTTTGCAGTATCCCAGAGGTTCTGGTAATTCGTGTCTTGATTGTTGTTTTGTTCCAAAAATATGGTGATTTCCTTCTTAATCTCGTTTATAACCCATGTATCCTTCAGCATAAGGTTGTTTAGCTTCCATGTTTTTGTATGGGTATGCAGGTTCCTGTTGTTATTTAGTTCAACTTTTATTCCATGATGGTCTAAGAAGATGCAAGGAATTATTTCTATTTTTTTAAATTTGCTGAGGTTAGATTTGTGGCCTAGGATGTGGTCGATTTTAGAGTATGTTCCATGGGCTGATGAGAAGAATGTGTATTCAGGTTTTGGGGGATGAAATGTTCTGTAGATGTCTGTTAAGTCCAGATGTTGAATGGTTGAGTTTAAATCTAAAATTTCTTTGCTTAGCTTCTTTTTGGAGGATCTATCCAGGACTGCTAAAGGGGTGTTAAAATCTCCAACTACTATGGAAGTGGAGGAAATTGAGTTGCTCATGTCTGTTAGAGTTTCTCTTATAAACTGAGGTGCGTTGTGGTTGGGTGCATAAATATAAATAATTAAGATCTCATCATATTGAGTATTACCTTTAACAAATACGAAGTGTCCATCCTTATCCTTATTTTGGTTGGTTTAAAGCCTATTGCATCTGCGAACAGGATTGCAATGCCTGCTTTTTTCTGCTTTCCATTTGCCTGGAATATAGATGACCATCCCTTCACCTTGAGTCTGTCTTTTAATGTAAGATGCGATTCTTGGATGCAGCAGATATCTGGCTTGAGTTTTTGTATCCAGTCCGCCAACCTATGCCTCTTTAGAGGACAATTTAAACCATTCACATTAATTGAGAGTATTGATAAGCCTTTCAAGAGACTGGTGGACATTTTTAATCCTTTGGCAACTGTGGAAGTTGGAATTTGATCAAAAATTTTTTGGGTGGGTTTACTTTCATGGTGGAGAATTACGCTGGTCTTTATGGAGGATAGGTCTAAGAATGTCCTGGAGAGCTGGTTTAGTTGTGGCAAATTTCTTCAACATGTGAATGTCGTTAAAGTATTTAATTTCTCCATCATAAATGAAGCTCAGTTTAGCTAGGTACAGGATCCTGGGTTGAAAGTTCTTTTGTTTTAGGAGATTAAAAGTCGATGACCATCCTCTTCTAGCTTGAAAGGTTTCAGCAGAGAGATCTGCAGTTATTCTGATATTCTTCCCCTTGTAGGTAATGGTTTTCTTTCGTCTGGCAGCTTTCAGAATTTTCTCCTTCACATTAACTTTAGTGAAATTGATTATGATGTGTCTGGGGGATGTCTTATTTGGGTTGAGTCATGCTGGAGTTCTGAAACTGTCTGCTATCTGAATTTCAGAATCTCTTGGCA
Source organism: Nycticebus coucang (assembly GCF_027406575.1). Lineage (NCBI taxonomy): Eukaryota > Metazoa > Chordata > Mammalia > Primates > Lorisidae > Nycticebus > Nycticebus coucang. The sequence goes on along the minus strand of NC_069788.1, from coordinate 23,066,044 downwards.
TGTCTGGAAAGTTCTCCTTCATAATCTTATGGAGAAGAGACTCTGTGCCTTGTGAAGCCACTTCGTCACTTTTGGGGATCCCTATAAGATGAATATTGGTTTTCTTCAAATTATCGGAGAGCTCTCTGAGAGAGTGGTCTGTTTTTGCTCTCCACTTCTCTTCTTCTTTGAGGGTTTGGGAGCGTTTGAAAGCTTTGTCTTCAATGTCAGAAATCTTTTCTTCTGCTTGCTCCATTCTGTTACTGAGGGATTCTACTGTGTTTCTCAGATCTTTGAGGGATGCAAGTTCTTGTCTCAATGTGTTGAATTCTTTGGTCATTTGGTCTTTGAATCCATTGAATTCTTGAGATAACTTTTGGAATTCTAATTCGATCTTATTTGCTATCCAGATCCTGAATTCAATTTCTGACATCTCAGCTATTTGTTTGTGCATGGGGTCTTGTGCTGTTTCTGCCCCATTGATCCTTGGGGGAGTTGATCTACTCTGATTATTCATATTGCCAGAGTTTTTCTGTTGATTTCGCGTCATGATTGTTTTTCACCATTGCCTCTGGCTGTCCTCAGAGTTGGGGAGGCGTCTCTCCAAGATTAGACCCCAGCGAGATCACTCTATTGTTGCTGGATCTTTGTAGAGAGTGACCCTGTGTAGTTCCTCTGGGGCTGCTCTAGCTAGGGAGTTCTGGTTGTGGAAGCAGCTCCGGTTTGTGACACACCCAGATCCAGCAACAGGGCTGGGGGTGGTGCGCATGGTTCTGGGAGTGCCAGGCACCCAGTGACTTTGGCACAGAGAGCCGAAGGCTCCAGCAGTCTCTGGCCAGGAGGAGAGCTCTGTGCAGAGGCAGGGAGGGCTCCAAAGGGCACGCAGCTACCAGAGTCCCTGTCCAGATGAACGGGCTAATGTGAAAGCTGGGAGGACACAGGAGGGAGGACGCAGGGTTGCGTGGCTCCCGCAGTTCCTGGTCAGGGAATGTGGAGGCCCGGTGGGTACGGGTCACCGGTCAGGGGTTGCTGCACAGCTCTTATGGAGGTCTGGGCGGCTCCAAGCCCAGGAGTTTGAGGTTGCTATGAGCTGTGACGTCACGGCACTCTACCCAGGGCAACAGCCCAAGGCTCCAGTGTGCCAAAACCGTCTCACTCTGCCCCTAAGGATTAAGGCTGTAAGGCAGCTCAGCCCCCGCCTTTAGGCTGCTCAGTCAGTAGGTTACTTTGACCCGCCCAATCCTTGCTCTGAGACCCTGAGGGCAGAGCTTGCCAGGGCAGTTCTTTCACAATGGCTTACTGCGCCCAGCTCAGTGGCTCAGTCTGGGGCCCCAGACAATACCCAAAGTTCTCCACACTCCTGCTCAAGCTCTCCCCAAGGCAGTTCAACTGAGTGCCAAGTCCAAGAACACCGAAAGAGTTCACAGGTAAGGCCTTTGCAGTTAGCAGTCTCAGTGCTGCTTGTACTTACAGTTGACGGCGTGATTAGGTGGATTGAACACAAGCAACCACTTGCCAGTTTTCCACTGTTTTTGTCCTCCTCTTGGGGTCCAGAAGTCCCTTGCTGGCTCCCTGTATCTTCAAAGGGATGATTATAGGCAGATCCCACCGGCCAGAGATGCCTGGAGTCTTGTCTCCCCAGACTCGCTGTTCCCAGTTGCAGGGAAGCTGTTACTCAGCCGCCATCTTTAATCTCTCCCCAAGCGTGTATTTTAATTGAAAAAATCACCTCGCCCCAACAGAAGTCACATTATGGAAAAAAAGGTTTCTACCACTTAAAAGCCATGGATAATGACTTTTGGGTCCCTTGCCCAAAAGACCATTTGCCACAGAGCAGAGTAGGGTCAACTTGTGAGTGACGCACTTCAGTGGAAAGAATTGTGTACAGGTTGATGAAAGGGATTTTCTTGTTGCTCCAGAAAGGGCACTAGGTCCATTGCCCAAACCAAAAGTTTCTAAGTACCTCATGTCCTCAAGAGAGTTTCCACAACTGGAGTGGGGTACATCCACCCTTAGGAACGAGTAGACATCAGCAAGAAACAACCAATTGTCTCACTCACTGCCACCTGTGTAAGCAGAAGGCTGGGAAGAGGAAGAGAGGCATGGGGTGGGTGGCAGCCTGAAGAGGTTGAGGCTCTCAGAACATGGCTCTCCTTCCATGGTAGGGAGGGGCTGCTCACCCTCCTAGACTAAGAGGTGGGAGTGCTAACAAGTGACTCAGGAAGACTGAGGCAGTTTGCAGGGAGGGAGGGCATTGTTCATCTCTCCTGTGCCTACTTACATGAGGAGAGGGAAGTGGAGACGAGTTTGAGGGGGGAGAGAGGGAACATTAGAAACAACAGCCCAAAGATCTGAAGACCTCTTATTGGCACCCCAACCCCAGCACCCCCAGCCCCAGCCCACCCCACCACCAGAGGGCAGCTTGTTGGTACGCAGGCTGTAGAGCCAGATGCTCTAGGGACTGTACAGGTTATGGCAGGGGGAGACATGCTAACCTGGAGTCGGATCTCGCACATCTGGGAATCCTCTAGCTAGAGGCCCTGGGACCCCACCAAGAACTTACTGGAGTGCCCAGTGACAGCTGGCCTTTGCAGTCCTGCCATACTGAAGGTACAGACTTAAATCAGTGCTGGCTTGAGAACCAAGTTATTAAAAATCCAGGCTCCCAGTATCATACTTAGCTCAAATCTCATAAATCCTGAGTAGATCATGCAAACATAAAAGCAATGGTGGAATAAGCTCTTTGGAAATGCTACCTGCCCTGGAGCACTCTGACACGCTCCTTCACATCTTTGTTGAGGAGTTTACTAGAAGGCAAATTAATTCACCACCCTGACCAGCCAAGACTCTGTTCTTACCCTCTCTGGTGCAGCATCTGTACAGGTGTGCCTTGCTCTTGTCCTAACGACATGTGTTGATAGAGAAGACAGTCTGGTTCTTAGAGACAAGAGAGGGAAACTACAAAGGACTCTGAAAAGCATCAGGGTGAGGCTGCAGAACTATTAGGAGAACTTGGTGGGTCCTGGAAGCCACTTAAAGAAATAGTTTCATGAGGGAGGAAATGATTTGGCAAATCAAATGTTGGTGAAAAGAGAAATGACCACTGGGTTATTGATTAGAATTTGATCAATACCCTGTTAGGACAGAGTCTTTCAGCAGGAAACCAAAGCTAGTGCCTGAACAAGCCCGACTCATCTGTACTCCTGTAGATGTGACAGCCAACATGGGCAATGTCTGCAGAACGTCTGGGAAACATTCTGATGAATTAGAGCAATTTCCAGTAATATAGAGAATAATGTTGTTTTGTCTGACATTTTCCCCTTTATCTTGCAACATAGAGTCAAATTCTTACTTGCTGAATGACACAAGGCATTCAACTAATAGTATGTTTTTCTAGCCGGGACGGTGGTGCTAAGGAATGATCTTTGACCACCAGGTCACAACTCTGAGAAAAAAATGACATACCATTTAATGGATTTTTTCCCCATTTAATTAGAAAAGGTATTGAAGCTTTTTGTCTTGTTTTATTTTATAGACAACCACTGAAATATTAGTCAAGGGAGCTGTCTTTGTAATAAGAAGAGAATGAGAGAAAACAGAAAGAATCCATAAAATTAATAATGGAAAGTTAACATTATTAATATAATTAATCATAAAAATTTATATTTTTAGCTTTCTTGGTATTGACTTTATTTATTTTTTTATTGTTAAATCATAGCTGTATACATTAGAGCAATCAAGGGGTACAATGTGGTAGTTTCATGTACAATCTGAAATATTCTCATCAAACTGTTCAACGTAGCCTTCATGGCATTTTCTTAGTTGTTGTATGTAGACATTTGTATTCTGCATTTAGTAAATTTCATCTGTACCCATTCTAAGATGCACTGTAGGTGTGGCCCCACCCATAACCCTCCCTCAACCCTGAATTTCCCCCTCCCTTCCCCTCTCTTGGCTCTTTCCCCATATTCTTGTGCTATAGTTGGGTTATAGCCTTCATACAAAAGCTATAAATTAGCTTCATAGTAGGGCTGAGTACATTGGATACTTTTTCTTTCATTCTTGAGATACTTTGCTAAGAAGAATATGTTCCAGCTCCATCCACGTAAGCATGAAAGAGGTAAAGTCTCTATCTTTCTTTAAGGCTGCATAATATTCCATGGTATACTTGTAGCAAAATTTGCTAGTCCATTCGTGGGGCAATGGGCACTTGGGCTTCTTCCATGACTTAGCAATTATGAATTGGGCTGCAATAAACATTCTGGTACAGATGTCTTTGTTATATTGTCATTTTTGGTCTTCTGGGTATATACCTAGTAAAGGAATTATAGGATAGGATGGCAGGTCTATTTTTAGATCTCTAAGTATGCTCCAAACATCCTTCCAAAAGGAACGTATTAGTGTGCATTCCCACCAGCAGTGTAGAAGTGTGCCCCTTTCTCCACATCCATGCCAACATTTCTGGTTTTGGGATTTTGTTATGTGGGCTGCTTTTACTGGGTTTAGGTGATATCTCAAAGTAGTTTTGATTTGCATTTCTCTGATGATTAAGGATAATGAGCTTTTTTTTATGTGTCTGTAGATCGTGCGCCTGTCTTCTTTAGAGAAGTTTATCTTCAAGTCCTTTGCCCACCCTGTGATGGAATCACTTGTTCTTTTCTTGCCTATACATTTGAGTTCTCTGTGGATTCTTGTTATTAAACCTTTATTGGAGGTATAACCTGCAAATATTTTCTCCCATTCTGAGGGCTGTCTGCTTGCTTTACTATGTTCTTGGCTGTGCAGAAGCTTTTTAGACTGATCAGGTCCCAGTAGTGTATTTTTGATACTGCTTCAATTGCCTGGGGAGTCCTCCTCATAAAATATTCATCCAGGTCGATTCCTTCAAGAGTTTTCCCTGCACTTTCTTCAAGTATTTTTATAGTTTCATGTCTTAAGTTTAAATCTTTTATCCAGTGAGAATCTATCTTAGTTAATGGTGAAAGGTGTGGGTCTAGGTTCAGTCTTTTACAGATCGCCAGCCAGTTCACCCATTTGTTAAATAGGGAATCTTATCCCCATTGAATGTTTTTAATTGGCTTGTCTAAAGATCAAATAACGGTAAGTAGCTGGGTTCATCTCTTGGTTCTCTATTCTGTTCCAGACATATACTTCTCTGTTTTTCTGCCAGTACCATGCTGTTTTGATCACTATTGATTTTTAATACAATCTCAGGTCTGGTAGCGTGATTCCTCCTCCTTTGTTTTTATTTCTGAGTAATGTTTTGGCTATTCGAGGTTTTTTCTGATTCCATATAAAATGAAGTATTATCTTTTCAAGATCTTTAAAATATGACAATGGAGCTTTTATAGAAATTGCATTAAAATTGTTTATTGCTTTGGATAGTATAGACATTTTAACAATGTTGATTCTTCCCAGCTGTGAGCATGGTATGTTTTTCCATTTGTTAACATCTTCAGCTATTTCTTTTCTAAAGTGTCATAGTTCTCTTTATAGAGATCTTTCACGTCCTTTGTTAGATAAACTCCCAAATATTTCATCTTCTAAGGCACTAGTGTGAAAGGAATAGAGTCCTTGACTGTTTTTTCAGCTTGGCTGTTGTTGGTATATATAAAGGCTACAGATTTATGGGTGTTGATTTTGTAGCCTGAGACATTGCTGTAATCCTTGATCAATTCTAAAAGTGGTGTAGTAGAATCCCTAGTGTTTTCCAGATATACGATCATGTCATCTGCGAATGATCTCTTGATCATTTGATGATCTCTTGATCATCAACATCTTGATCTCTTCTTACCCTATGTGGATACCCTTGATCGCCTTTTCTTCCCTAATTGCAATGGCTAAAACTTCCATTACAATGTTAAAGAGCAATGGAGACAAAGGGCAACCTTTGCCTGGTTCTTGATCTAAGTGGAAATGATTTCAATTTAACTCCATTCAATACAATATTGGCTGTGGGTTTGCTGTAGATGGCCTCTATCAGTTTAAGAAATGTCCCTTCTATACCAATTTTTTTGAGTGTTCTGATCATGAAAGGATGCTGGATATTATCAAAAGCTTTTTCTGCATCAATTGAGAGAATCATATGGTCCTTATTTTTTAGTTTGTTTATGTGCTGAATTACATTTATAGATTTACGTATATTGAGCCAGCCTTGAGAGCCTGGGATAAATCCGACTTGGTCATTGTGTATAATTTTTTTGATTTGTTGTTGGATTCTGTTTGTTAGGCTCTTATTGAGTATTTTTGCATCAAATATTCATTAGTGATATTGGTCTATAATTTTCTTTTCTTGTTGGGTCTTTCCCTGGTTTAGGGATCAAGGTGATGTTTGCTTCATAGATTGTGTTGGACAATATTCCTTCTTATTCTATACTTTGGAAGAGGTTTAGTAATATAGGTACTAGTTCTTCTTTAAAGGTTTGGTAGAATTCTGACATAATACCATCTGGTCCTGGGCTTTTCTTTTTAGGGAGATTTTGTATAATTGATGCTATTTCAGAACTTGATATAGACCTGTTCAACATTTCCACTTCGTTCTGGCTAAGTCTTGGTAGGTGGCGTACTTCCAGGTATTGGTCTTTCAGATTTTCTTATTTCTGAGAGTAAAGTTTCTTGTAATATTCGTTAAGGATTTTTTGAATTTCTGAGAGGTCTGTTGTTATTTCATCTTTACCATTTCTGATTGATGAAATTAGAGATTTTACTCTTTTTTTCCTGGTTAGGTTGGCCAAAGGTTTATCTATTTTATTGATCTTTTCAAAAAACCAACTTTTGGATTTATTGATCTGTTGTATAATTTGTTTATTTTCTATTTCATTTAATTCTGCTTGATTTTGGTTATTTCTTTTCTTCTGCTGGGTTTGGGGTTGGAGTGTTCTTCCTTCTCCAGTTGCTTGAGATGTCCCATTAAGTTATTAACTTCCTCTCTTTCCGTTTTCTTGAGGAAGGCTTACAATGCTGTAAATTTCCCTCTTAGGACTGCCTCTGCAGTATCCCAGAGGTTCTGATAATTCGTGTCTTCAATGTTGTTTTGTTCCAAAAATTTGGTGATTTCCTTCTTAATCTCATCTATAACCCATCTATTCTTCAGCATAAGGTTATTTAGCTTCCATGTTCTTGTATGGGTATGCAGATTCCTGTTATTATTGAGTTCAACTTTTATTCCATGATGGTCTGAGAAGATGCAAGGAATAATTTATATTATTTAAAATTTGCTGATGTTATATTTGTGGCCCAGGATGTGGTCGATTTTGGAGTATGTTCCGTGGGCTGATGAGAAGAATGTGTATTCAGTTTTATTGGAATGAAATGTTCTGTAGATGTCTCTTAAGTCCAGATGTTGAATGGTTAAGTTTATATCTAAGATTTCTTTGCTTAGCTTCTTTTTGGAGGATCTATCCAGCACTGCTAAAGGGGTGTTAAAATCTCCAACTACTATGGAACTGAATGAAATCAAGTTGTTCATATCTATTAGAGTTTCTCTTATAAATTGGGTACGTTCTGGTTGGGTGCATAAATATGAATAATTGATATCTCATCATATTGAGTATTACCTTTAACAAATATGAAGTGTCCATCCTTATCCTTCCTTATTTCGGTTGTTCTAAAGCCCATTGCATCTGCAAATAGGATTGCAATGCCTGCTTTTTTCTGTTTTCCATTTGCCTGGAGTATAGATGACCATCCCTTCTCTTTGAGTCAATATTTGTCTTTTAATGTAAGATGAGATTCTTGTATGCAGATATCTGGCTTGAGTTTTTGTATCCAGTCAGCCAACCTGTGCCTCTTTAGAGGACAATTTAAACCATTCACATTAATTGAGAATATTGATAAGCCTTTTGAGGGTCCCGTGGACATTTTTAATCCTTTTGCGACTGTGGAAGTTGGAATTTGATCAAAATTTTCTGGGTGGGTTTACTTTTGTGGTGGAGGATTATGCTGGTCTTTATGGAGGATAGGTCTGAGAATATCCTGGAGAGCTTGTTTAGTTATGGCAAATTTCTTCAACATGTTGATGTATTAAAGTATTTAATTTCTCCGTCATAAATGAAACTCAGTTTAGCTGGGTACAGGATCCTGGGTTGAAAGTTCTTTTGTTTTAGGAGATTAAAAGTCAATGACCATCCTCTTCTAGCTTGAAAGGTTTCAGCAGAGAGATCTGCAGTTATTCTAATATTTTTCCCTTGTAGCTAATGGTTTTCTTTTGTCTGACTACTTTCAGAATTTTCTTCTTCATATTAACTTTAGTGAAATTGATTATGATGTGTCTGGGGGATGTCTTATTTGGGTTGAAGTTCTGAAACTGTCAGCTATCTGAAATTCAGAATCTCTTGGCATGTCTGGGAAGTTCTCCTTCATAATCTCATGGAGAAGAGACTCTGTCCCTTGTGAAGCCACTTCATCACTTTCTGTGATCCCTATAAGATGAATATTGGTTCTCTTTGAATTATCCCAGAGCTCTCTGTGAGAGTAATCTTTTTTTGCCCTCCATTTCTCTTCCTCTCTGAGATTTTGGGAGCCTTTGAAAGCTTTGTCTTCAATGTCAGAAATCCTTTCTTCTGCTTGCTCCATTCTGTTACTGAGGGATTCTACTCTGTTTCTCAGATCTTTGAGAGCTGCAACTTCTTGACTCAATGTGTCAAAATCTTTGGTCAGTTGTCTTTGAATTCATTGAATTCTTGAGATATCTTTTGGGTTACTGCTTGGAATTCTAATTCGATCTTATTTGCTATCCAGATTCCAAATTCTATTTCTGACATCTCAGCTATTTGTTTGTGCATGGGATCTTGTGCCGTGTCTGCCCCATTGTTCCTTGGGGGAGTTGATCTATTCTGATTATTCATATTGCCAGAGTTTTTCCTTTGATTTCGTCTCATGATTGTTTTTCACCCTTGCGTATGGCCATCCTCAGAGTTGGGGTGGTGTCTCTCCAAGATTAGACCCCTGGGGGATCACTCTGTTGTTGCTGGATCTTTGTAGGGAGTGGCCCTGTGTACCTCTTCTGGGGCTGCCCCAGCCAGGGAGTTCTGGTTGTGGGAGCAGCTCCGGGGTGTGATACCCTTGGATCCAGCAATAGGGCGGGGGTGGTGGTGCACATGGTTCTGGGAGTGCCTGGCACCCAATGACTTTGGCACAGAGGGCCCAAGGTTCCAGTAGCCTCTGGCCAGGAGAAGGGCTTCGCTCAGAGGCAGGGAGGGATCCAGAGGGCACACGGCTACCAGAGTCCTGTGCCAGACAAGTGGCGTTGTGGAGGCAGGGAGAGTATAGGAAGGAGGACGCGGCATTGCGTGGCTCCCAGAGTTCCTGGTCAGGGCGTGGGGAGGCCCAGTGGGTGGGGTAGCAGGTCTTGGCTCAGCTCTTACTGGGGTCTGGGGGGAGTGCAGCTCTTATGGAGAGGAGGCTGCCAATGATGGGTCCTGGTGCAGCTCTTCCGGAGGTCTGGGAGGGTCCTGGTGCAGCTCTTCTGGAGGTCCGGGAGGGTCCTGGAGCAGCTCTTGCCAGGGTCCGGGAGGGTGCCGATCATGGGTCCTGGCGCAGCTCTTCCAGAGGTCCAGGAGGGTGCCCATTAAGGGTCCTGGTACATCTCTTCTGGAGGTGGGAGGGTCTCGATCATGCCATTTTTAGCTTTCTTATCACTATACATGGTTTGCCCACTAAATAAACATTTAGCTCTCTGATAAGGAGAGTTCTTTCAAAGTTTTGCTGTTGCCTAAGACTTCAAGAATTATATATCACCTTTTTATGCGATAGAGGCATTTTCATTGAGGTTGTTTGAAATAACAATCACATTTGAAATAAAATTCTCCAAAGCGAGGACAGATACTCCAAGAATCAAAAAAGAAAAGAAAAGCTGGGCGTGGTGGCTCACCCCTAGTACTCTGGGAGGCTGAGGCAGGTGGGTTGCTTTGAGCTCAGGAGTTTGAGACCAGCTTCAGCAAGAGCGAGATCCCTGTCTTTACTAAAAATAGAGAAACTAGCAGGTGTGATGACCTTTCTTTAAAAAAAAAAAAAAAAGAAAGGAAGGAAAAGATTCCTTGCAAAGAAAACACCTCAACATTTAACATGACATTTCCCTCCTTGTTTTTGTGAAAAATCACATGGAACCAATTCTGCTGTTCAGATTGTTTGAAAATCTCTCAGCCTTGATGTGCATGTAGAGAGAATTTGCTTAGCCTAGATTGGTTCACTTTGTCCACTGTGTTCAGGAGGTGATGAAGAAATCAGTTTTTCTATATGCGTGACAGCCTCAAGTCACATATTCATGAGTTAAAATATCTCTTAACACTCCAGCACAGTGGTTCATGCCCGTGGTCCTAGCACTTTGGGAGGGTGAGGCAGGAGGACCACTTCAGGACAGGAATTTTAGACCAGCTTGGGCAATAGCGAGACCCTGTGTCTACAAAAAATAAAAAATTAGCAGGGCATGGTGGAATGTGCCTATAGCCCTAGCTACTGGGACTGAAGCAAGAAGATTGCTCAAGCCCAGGATTTGGGGGTTGTAGTGAGTTGTGATGATGCTACTGAACTCTAACCTGGTGATAGAGCAAGACCCCAGTTCAAAAAAACAAAGGAAATCTCTCCTGGGCAAACACTGTGATTCCTTTACACAGATCTTAATATTTTATTCCTTTTGATAAAATTGAACCCCTTTTATAGATTTTATCGGACGAATACCATGACTGCTTTAAATGTATGGTATAAGCATCCCTTTCAATACAGCTTTTTCGAAGTTTGCTAATATGGGACCACGAGGTCCATTCTCTCTTCCCCCGCTGAGCAGCTCCATCTACTCCCCCTCCCCTGTTGCTTCTGAACCTACACCATCCTCCACTTGCCTGCTCCTGCTCCCCCACTGACACCTGGCCACTCTTGCAGAAGTATTGAGCACGTTCAAATATAATTCTGATGTGCTAAGGAGTTGGTGATTCCCTGTTCCTACCTTATAAGTACTTTCTTCCTTTGTGCACTTCGGTTTTTATAAGAGAAAATCTTGTTTGTAAAACTCTATTTTTATGTCTTTTCTCCCTAAATACAGCAGGGCAGAATCTGGCCATGGCAGCCCCTTCACAACAGCATGGAGCAGGGTCAGTTGTGACCTGGAGCCGGGTTTATCCAACTCACAGGAGTTGATTGTGTTCACTGATGTCAGCTTGAGAGTGTTGATAGAATGGAAATTAGCTAATACTATGTACAAATCAGCCTTCTTCACTTTCAGAGAGCCAGTTGGGAAACATTTACCAGCACACCACTGCTGGGGGTGGTGGTGCTCAATTCTTCAAGAAAGGATGGGGCAGGAGGAGGGATACTGAGCTGGCAGGAATACCAGATGTCCTCTATACCTTCCAAAACAGATTAACAGGCTTAAGATTTAACAGTACATATGAATACATAAAGTGAAAATGGTAAACATTAAAAACAGGGACAGAAAGTACATCAAAGAATCAAACTCTTTATTTAGCAGTGAGATTTCTGGGACCCAATATAAAGTAAAAAGAATAATTATTCACCCTTCTTTGATGTTATAGCAGATGATTAGTTTCAAATTTGTGGTAGCAAGCAAAGAGTTGACACTGAGTGATTGTCCCTCGGACTGCCCTGCTGCCTAGTTTGTTTACTGGTATTGGAAACCTAGGAAAGCTTACATGGGTGCACCTGTGGTTTTCCATGTCCACACCAAGCCATGTCACATCCTACATCGTCACCGTCACATCTTCTTAAGTGTTTTTAAAACATGTCTTATATTTCACACACCTGTGATGTGATGACACTAAGTAAATATTCTGTTGAATTAAATAATTACATCTGATAATATCTGTGAAAACAGAAGCATAATTGCCTTAATATTCCATATTTTGAATATTGACTTGTGGTTTTTTTAAACCACAGATATGAATAAGCCCAGCAGGAACGGAATTATGAATAAGCAGAGGGGGTGTTTATTTAGTCACTTTTATGACTTCAGAGGCATTGCGAAGGCTTCTCTGCTCTTCCCCTTTTCAAAAGATAAGAAAAAGTACTCCCACAGTCATGATGTGAAAAATTCAATCATTAGAAGTTCAATTATTTGGCTTAACCCCACCTCCATACTGGCTACATAATTGGGAGGGTCTGCAAAATAAAACTGTGGGGTCCTTGTTCAAAAAGCAAGAGAAAAGTGGTTTTACAGCAACTAAAATGTAAACTTTTTCCCATAAAAGTGCTTTACTTAGTTATGAAATATATTAAGAATGGTAGTGATATACATGAGTAACACCATGAACTTAAAAAGTCAAAATAGTATTTTTGATATTGGAACTTTATATTATATAATAAATAATACCTAGGTAATTTGGTATCTTGATCATAAGAATTTTCTGGCTTGGATTTCTGTAAATTAATTCATTAGGTGCTCAAAACTTATACTTTTAGAAATTTCATTTTAAAAAAAAAAAGAAATTTCATTTTCAATCAATATAATGGAAAGTAATGTCAGTCTCGTTTGGCAAACGCAAAATCTCTAATGATTTTTTATGATTTTTGATTTTGAGATCTGCTGGTATAACTATTAGTGAAGCTCTTAAGAGTATTTTTGGGTTTTTTTGAGACAGAGTCCCACTCTGTCACCTGGGGTAGAGTGCCAACGCATCACCATACCTCACAGTAACCTCAAACTCTTGGGCTCAATAGATGCCTCAGCTTCCCAAGTAGCTGGGACTACTGGCACCCACCACAACACCAGCTAATTTTTCTATTTTTGGTGGAGATGGGGGGCTTGCTCTTATTCAGGCTGGTCTTTAACTCCTGAGCTCAAGCAATCAGTCTGTCTCGGCCTCCCAGAGTGCTAGGATTACAGTTGTGAGCCATTGCATCAGCCCAAGAGTATTTTATAGGATGCAACAGCATTGGGACAAATTTCTGATTTTTTTGAAATGTAAAATTTAGTATTTCTAGAGTTAATAATTCTCATGGAACAATTTTTCTAAAAAGATTTAATTCTTCATACAAGTTTATTTGTAAAATTTTCAGTTGAATTTAATCTTCGATGAAAACTTATACCACAGCATTTTATTTTTTATTTTATTTTATTTTTTGAGACAGTCTCACTCTGTCATCCTCAGTAGAGTCTGTGGCGTCACAGCTCACAGCAACCTCAAACTCTTGGGCTTAAGTACTTCTCTTGCCTCAGCCTCCCAAGTAGCTGGGACTACAGGTGCCCACCACAATGCCTGACTATTTTTCTGTTGCAGTTGTCATTATTGAGCAGGCCCGGGGTGGGTTCAAACCCACCAGCCTCTGTGTATGTGGCTGGTGTAGTAACCACTGTACTACGGGTGCCAAGCCACACCACGGCATTTTAGTGTTTCTTCTGACATTTCCTGTTAGCTTCATAATTTGTATATGATTCAAAGGCCTAGTCATGCATTTTTATCTCTGTACCTTTAATTATTAGAAAAAAATCATTAAAAATTATCTTTTTCATTAGTAATTGGTTTATTCAAAGCTTCCTATGAAAAATATTGTTCTTTTTCATCAAATACCACAATTTTTGCATTTAATTTCTTTTTTTTTTCCTTTGCTTTTAATTTCTGTTTTAAGACTTGTGGATATTTGCTCTGCAACATCTCAGCCTTTTTCAAAAATCAAAGATTCTAGGGTGGAAGTTATGTTTGGTAGCAGGGTAGCTCCCTTCCTGTAATTTATTGAAAGCCAAGGGTCTGTAAAAGACACAAGAAAAATAAAGTTGAGGGCGGCGCCTGTGGCTCAGTGAGTAGGGCTCTGGCCCCATATGCCGAGGGTGGTGGGTTCAAACCCAGCCCCGTCCAAACTGCAACCAAAAAAATAGCCGGGCGTTGTGGTGGGCACCTGTAGTCCCAGCTGCTCGGGAGGCTGAGGCAAGAGAATCACATAAGCCCAAGAGCTGGAGGTTGCTGTGAGCCATGTGACGCCATGGCACTCTACTGAGGGCAGTAAAGTGAGACTCTGTCTCTACAAAAAAAAAAAAAAAGAAAGAAAGAAAAATAAAGTGCAATGAAAACAAATTAAATAAAGTAAGTAAAAGTCAAAGATTCTAAACTCCTAATTCTAAAATTCGCTTAAATGCTTTATTGCAATGTTGGGTATATGCCATTATTTTGTATTAATTACCTGTAACTTTTACAAAGTTTAGGTCTGAGCCCCTGTCAGTTTCTGTCACCATGCTCAGGTCAGAAGAGTTAATATTTGTGTATAAGTGCTCCGGGACAGCCCCTGTGGGGCATGGCCTGGCGTATGGCCCTTTCCCCGCGGGTCCTAGAATGGCCACCGGTGAGGAGGCCCCTACCCTCGCTGCTCCTGCCTGTCTAGGCAAAGGAGGAGCAGGCCTGGCCACTTTGGAGGCCCTGTGGCACCCTGGACCACCCCTCGATCCGTGTGCACAGGCCAGGTCACCAGGATGCCAGGCTGCTCCGCTTTGATGTTTCCCCCCACACCTCCAGAGCATATTCCATTGTCCCATAACATTTAACTATAAACACAAGTTCAAAGATAAAATTATTAATTATTTCAAGACAGCACAGGTCTGTCTGAGTGCGGGGGCCCTGTACGAATGAACAGATCAAACTCCCTCGAAGCACTCTATAGCCACCTCCTGCTTTCTGGGTTAATTATATCCCTAGTCTATGGAGGTGCTGGTAAATCACAGGGAAGACTTTGCCTGGGGCCTGGTAACCAGATAATCTAGCAGCCGGTTAGTTTAGGAACTGCAGTCGCTTTTCACCCTCCTAGGCCTCGCTCTCTTCCCTCTTGCAGCTTTCAGCAGTTTGGAGCCTGGATTCTTTTTCTCCAGCTCTTAGAGAGCAGCCAGTCTACGCTCCAGGTTTAGCACAACAACTGGCATCTCAGAGCCACCTCCCTTCTCGGGAAAGGCCGAGATCCAGCAATAGCTCAGCAAAAACATAATCATCAGCTCGTGAGTCCTCACTCTGGCAGATGTAAAAGACAGTGCCAGAGTGAATGTGGAGGTGTCATGGGCAGGACAGGGGTGGCCAAGGGGTGGTCAAGGTGGGGCAAATAACACAGGCACCCACAGTACTTGATTATAAATGGAGGCAAAACTTTGAATTTTTAATCCCAAATTGCAATTTTCTACTTATTGGGAAAGACCAGGTGATTATTTAGAGTGTCACTCTAGGCACAGAAAAACACACAAATCTAGTTCTGGGTTTGTGTATAGGACAAGAGTCCCATAACTTTAGTGGCTGTCACTTCCTGTGCCACATCTTTATCTATCCATCCATCTATATAGCTACATATCATGTATCTGAACACTAAAAAAATGTTCATTTCCTTAGAAATTAATTTTTATTTTCTCAATTTCTCTTAATCTAAGATTTCTTCTGGTAACTTATTTAAATGTTAGCAAATGTGTTGGAAACCCATGTTATTTTTTCTATAGGCCATTTATGGATGAAAAAATATTGCACATGTTCTTAGTCTGTGTTTCAAAGGAATTGATATAACTTCGTTATAGTTCCAGTATAACTTCTTACATCTTGAAGTGAAAAACGATATAAAGCCATCTGATTTCCTCTCTCTCAGAGCGCCCTAGAAGATGGCTATGAAACTAGTCATAATGCTAAAGCAGCTATGCCCGTGCCTGGGCTGCCCAAGATGTTAATGAGATGCAGCTGGAGAAATGCTTTAACTGAGAAGAGAAAGTAACCAGCTAGGTTCTCCTCCCACCCAGCTCTGACAACAATATCTCCTCTCCAGCGCCGAGAGATAAGATGCACCTGTTACAGGCAGTCCCCAAGTTACAAACATCTGACTGACGTAGGACTCACACTTACAAATGGAGTCTATGACAGGTAGTAGGTAAATGTATCTGTTCCAACTTTACATACAAATTCAACATACGAACAAACCAATAGAGCCTGTCTCCCTTGTAACTCAGGGAGTGCCTGCGCTTTTTTTTGGTGATGAAGGAGGAGCAGGAGTGGAACACAGAATGGTTCCAGCTCAGCTGCACCAGCTCAGAAACCTGGAGCACATTTCTGTTGAGTCCATTGGATCCTTGCTTTTCCATTCTGGTGATACTTTGCTAAGAAGTATGTGTTCAGCCCCATCCAGGATGTTACAAAAGATGTGATGACATCATCTTTTTTATGGCTGAATACTATTCCATGGTGTGCATGTACTACAATTTTTTAATTTGTTCCTGAGTTGATAGGCATTTAGATTGTTTCCACATTTTGGTGATTGTAAATTGAGCTAAGAAAAATCTAGTATAAATGTCCTCATACTGAAATTACTTTTTTTCTTCTGGATAGATGCCTAGGGGTGGGATTGTGGGGTCAAATGGGAGGTCTAATTTGAAGCCAGTAGCCGATCTGATGTGTGCCCACATAGGAGAAAAACTCATTTCAATTCAAGTTGGGGTAACAAAGGAGGGGGTGGGGTTGGGGTGCTCTCACTGAATGGGCAGGGGGGCGGGGTGTTTAGTACACTTTTTGTGTGGGGGACATAAACACAAGAGGGACTCTACCAAAGAAAATCAAATATTTTGACCTGGTTGTTTATGCCCTCACATTAACTTGAAATAAATTTACTTTTCAAAAAAAAAAAAAGGAACCCAGGGCACAGTTATCCCTAACGCACAAGTCATGGTATAAGGTGCTATGGTTTACTTAGCCTGTTTAATAAATTCGTACCCATGCTCCAGCTGGAGAGGAATGGGGAGAGGAGAGAGAACTGTTGCCCAAAACCAACCAACTCGAGCAGGGAAGGGCAGCTTACCTTTGCAAGGAATGTCGGACAAATGTCTACCTAGATAACCATTCCTGCTGATAGCTTCACCTGCTAATTTCTATACCTGCCCATATGTCCTCACATGTTCCTTTCTGTCCCTGAGGTCCTCCCTGGACTTACTTTCTTTCTTTTTTTGAGACAGAGCCTCAAGCTGTCACCCTGGGTAGAGTGCGATGGCATCACAGCTCACAGCAACCTCCAACGCCTGGGCTCAAGTGATTCTCCTGATTCCACCTCCCAAGTGGCTGGGACCACAGGCGCCCACTACAATGACTGGCTAGTTTTTGGTCGAAGCCTTTGTTGTTGTTTGGTGGGCCTGGGCTGGATTCGAACCCCCCAGCTCAGGTGTATGTGGCTGGCACCTTAGCTGCTTGAGCCATAGGCACCTAGCCTGGACTTTATTTCTTGATCGCTTAGACCCAGGGGTATCCATCATCTCTTCTACTTTGCTGGACATCTACCCTTCATCCTTTCAGCGTAGTCCTTCCTTTGTTGCCATCCCACTGAGGTGACACCGATTGAATTGTATAGGATTATTCATCATTTCTTGGCTTGGAGAGATCGTAATGAGTTTTAGGGCTTGTCAAATTTCAAGGCTTTGTTTCGTACCACACATAATGTTGAAAATTTGAAAAGTGCTTCATAATTATCCTTGAATGAGTAAGCTTTGAAGGAAGATAAAAAGTATTATGAAATAAATTACAGAGTTATACTTGAGGCTTATTCAGAGCAAAACTATTTTTGGTATATTTTGAGCACCAGATAAATGTCGAAGGCACTAATGAGAAATAGTAAAAACTGCTGAAATAGCGTAAATTCACATTTATGCAGCTGCAGACGAGATGGAAACGGTTGGTCTGTGTGAGGAATATTTCACGGGACTATCAAAATGTTAGCTTAGCTTGTCCTTTTGGATACTAAAAATTTTCAAGTAGTGATTTAAAGAATCTGGAGGTTTCCTTTTGACATGGCCTGGAAACCTTTGGCAACTGATTTCTGTATGACTCAAAGGCTTTCCCCTAGAAGGGAATCCTACTATTTGAGCTGTAAAATAATAAACTCTTGTCACTCTGGATGCATTTGTAGCCTTGGCTGGTGGGCGAACATAATTTATTTCTGAAATCCCTAGGGAATAGTGGGACTAAAGAAAAATTAAAACACTGGGTGTAATGCACTAGGTAACATCATATATAATTCAATCTCTGCTTTAGAATTTTGAATTAAAGGAAAAAATAATTGGCGGCACCCGTAGCTCATTGGGTAGGGCACCAGGCTGGTGGGTTCAAACCCGGTGTGGGCCAGCTAAACAACAATGACAACTACAACGAAAAAATAGCCAGGTGTTGTGGTGGGTGCTTGTAGTCCCAGCTATTTGGGAGGCTGAGGCAAGAGAATCGCTCAGAGTTTGAGGTTGCTGGGAGCTGTGACATCACAGCACTCTACTGAGGGCAACACAGTGAGATTCTGTCTCAAAATAAATAAATAAATAAATAAATTGGATCTGTGGCAGGTGCCAATGGTCAAATTGAGACCACGTGGGGAATTAAATGTACATGAAACCTTGGACTGTATACATCATACCCATTCATGTGGCATGACCAAATGTATCTAACTGTATTTACATGTGACTTTGAATTGTAACTACAGAGAATTGGTCAGGAGAGAGTAGTACTCAGGCACCTAGCAAGTTAAGCACTAGAAACAGATGGTAGGATCAATTTGAAACTGAGCCAAGCTCTTTGGATTACAAAGCAATCTTCAAGTTCATTTTGCTATTCATAGAGAGAGATAAATTACACCTATTAACTTACCTAATTGTCCTTAGCTAGCAATGTTAGATTCAGACTTATACTCCTTTAACTTCAATTTAATAGCATTTTGAGATGGAATGCACCACTGGAAGTACCTTAAGTGCCGAGGTACCTTACCTTAGTGATTTCCATTCAATATACTTAAGATACTACTTCAAAATAGCAGAATTTATTGAACAGTACACATGCCAATTCGTTCTGCACATTGTTCTTTGAAGAACTCACGGCCCTTTTTGAAACCATGTTAATATACAACTTAGCTTTGAACAATGATCAAAGGACGATTATGAAAACATACGATTCAAAAGTCTAAAAAATGACACTACAAATTTAAAAAATAATTGTCCTCAAAAAACGTTTGCAGCTTGGATATGCTATGTTTCCGTATTATAAATGTGAACATTTTGTAGGGAGTGAAAATCTAAACTAGCTTTTCCTTTCCTTCCCTGCTTTTGCAAAGAGCATATTTTCTGAGCAATTTTTGTTTATTATAAAAATTAGGTCAGTTGTGGAAGAAAAAAGTCCTTTTCTAGTTGAATTACTTGCTTCAAAGCTTAGGCAGTCTTAGCTTGAGATTAAGAATAGAACAAACTTGCCCAGTCAGTGCAAGGCCAGGTTTGCCAGGACGGGAAAGGCTGTGTAATGTGAAATAAGAATGCCCAGGTTAACATGCTGGTGGAAGTTTAGAGCCAAAAGGTTGGACAGAAACTAGAGTTAGTACACTGAGTTTCAGAAGCTGAACATGAGGAGAGTCTCCGAATGGAATATTGCTGCTGCAGAGGTGGAACATTGCTCTATCATGGGTCAGACACTCCTGATATTTCACTACATGCTGCCTGAACTAGTTCTTGACCTTCCTGCTGCTGGGAAGACCAGTTTCTAAAAGTTCATCTTTCCTGTTATAGTGCAAGTCCATTGTGGCTTATATGAGCTCCAACATTTTTGGCACTGAGGACTGGTTTCGCGGAAGACATTTTTTCCATGGACCAGGGGACGCGGGATAGTTTGGGGATGATTTAAGCACATTGTGTTTATTGTGTACTTTTTTATTATTACTTTGTGGTATATGATGAAAAATTATACAACTCACCATCTTGGGGTGATGGGAGATGGTGACACTCAAAGTCTGTTGCTGTTATAAAACATGACACCAGCTGCAGCTTGTCACTTGCCACTCACTGATAGGTTTTTTTGTTTGTTTGTTTGTTTTAAAGACAGAGTCTTAGTTTATTGCCCTGGGTAGAGTGCTGTGGCATCATAGCTCACACAACCTCAAACTCTTGGGGCTCAAGCCATCCTCTTGCCTCAGCCTCTCAAGTATCTGGGATTACAGGCACCTGCCACAGTGCCCAGTGTAGCAGGCCGTGTAGCCTATGTATGGCTAGGAGTGAGAGCTATAAGAAACACCTGTATAACTCGATAATGGAACACCTTGGTGAAATGGGCATGGGGAGGGATTTAGCTCTCTGAACAAGCATGAGAGAGCTCATGAGACAACAGCATTAGTGAATTGGCAGTCTCTACACCTGTGGTGTTAAGCGTCACGCGATCAGCTCTATATTAGGCTTTAGAAGAAGGCAGTCGGGAGCGTACGCACATTTTATCAGGGGGTGCTTGCTCTGACTTTGTAGCTTCCCCTGCCTACGGAAAGCCAGCACAGTGTCTCTCCTGAAGCTTACTAAACTCTAGGAAAGAAGGACTTCTATTGCTAAGATCTATCCTTCTAAGAAGACTGCTTCTCCCTCAAAGCTATCTTTCTCTCTCCCTTTTGCTAAAGTAAATAGCCCACAGGCCCCTAAGAGCAATTGTTCCTGAGCAGATAACAGCATAGCCTCCAAATCTGGAATCTAGATAAGCAGGGAACTGGAGACCTGGCCAGTCCCAGGCCCTGATAAGTGGCGACCACAAAGGGACCCTGACAGCCCAGCTAATTTTTCTATTTTTAGTAGAAGTAAAGTCTTGCTCTTGTTCAGGCTGGTCTCGAAATCCTGAACTCAGGTGAGCCTCTCAGCTCCAGCCTCCAAAAGTGCTAGGATTACAGGCATGAGGCATCAGGCCCGGCTCTAATAGAGTTCTGATATGAGCTTGCAAGCAATTGATTTATTATGGTCTCTGTGTAATCAAACCTCCCTGCTAATGATAATCTGTATTTGCAGCCACTCCTCAGCACTAGCATCACCACCTCAGCTCTACTTCAGATCACCAGGCATTAGATTCTAATAAGGAGAATCCCTCACATGCACACTTTACAGTAGGGTTCCCATTCCTACGAGAATCTAATGCTGCTGCTCTGTCAGGCGCATTGATAGAGCTCAGGCGGTGATGTCAGTGATGGGGAGCAGCTGTGAATACTAAATACGGCTCACTGGCCTGCTGCTTAAGTCCTGCGGTGCAGCCAGGTTCCTAACATGCTTCAAACTGGTACCTGTCAGTTGCCTGGGGGACAGCAGGCTTACATCATTCCTCTGGGAGCACACATCCCGAGAGATGAAGGAATGGAGATAGTGTTTGCTTTTGGACCTGTTCCTGTGTGCTGGACACTGTGCCAGACACCTGATAGTCCTTGACTGATTTTTTATTCCCTAATCAGGGGTCCTCAAACTTTTTAAACAGGGGACCAGTTCACTGTCCCTCAGACTGTTGGAGGGCCGGACTATAGTTTAAAAAAGAAAACTATGAACAAATTTCTATGCACACTGCACATATCTGATTTTGAAGTAAAAAAACAAAATGGGAACAAATATAATCACACCACTGCATGTGGCCCGTGGGCCATAGTTTGAGAACCCCTGCCACAAATTTGATTTTACAAATCTATTGCTATTTCTTCAATATAGAGACACTAATTCAGACAACATATATCATTTCTTCATGGAGTCAGATTTAAAATCTGGGAGTTCATTTATTCACCCACTTATTCAGAAAATATTTCTTGAATATTTACTAGTGTCAGATAGTGGGTTGGGCATTGGGCATAGAAATGAAATAAAAGAGACAGGACCACTCTCCTCATGATACGTCACAGTCCAGGGGATAGATTGACTTTCAAAAAATAAACATCAACAAATTACAAATTAATTAGTAAATTTTAATGCAGACTATGAAAGAGAGCATCAGAGATGTATGAAAAACAATAACAAGGAAGGGAACATAATTCAGATTGAGGAGTCAAGGATAGTTGCTCTGTGGAAGTGCCCTTAGAGCAGAGACCTGAGGATAGGCAAGAGTGAGTTAGCCACACGAAGAGAAGGGGTCAGACAGTGCCAGGCAGGAGGAAGGGCATGTGTTGATATTGGTAATGACTTGGTGGGTTCAAGGTCCTGAAAGACAACTGGAGCCTGGTGGGCAAGTAGTAAGTGGTGCAAGATGAAGTAGTATTTGACTCTCCTGCTTTCTCACCCATCATACCCATTACAGGTACGGTTGCCTTTCAGTGTACCTGGGGGCTGGGTCCAAGGGCACCTGAGTACACACACCCACATCCGTGCATAGGTAAGTCTTAGAGTCTGCCCTGTAGAACCTGCCTGGACAAGAAGTCGACGTCCTTGAACGTGGGTTTCACATCCCACAAGTACTATATATATATATATTTTTTTTTTTTTGTAGAGACAGAGTCTCACTTTACTGCCCTCGGTAGAGTGCCGTGGCGTCACATGGCTCGCAGCAACCTCTAACTCTTGGGCTTACGCGATTCTCTTGCCTCAGCCTCCCGAGCAGCTGGGACTACCGGCACCCGCCACAACGCCCGGCTATTTTTTTGTTGCAGTTTGGCCGGGGCTGGGTTTGAACCCGCCACCCTCGGTATATGGGGCCGGTGCCCTACTCACTGAGCCACAGGCGCCGCCCCAAGTACTATATTTTTAATCCTCCTTTTGTTGAAGAAAGTTCTCCTAGGAGTGAACCTGTGTAGTTTATACCCTTGTCGTTGAAGGGACCACTGTAGTTGTTTAGATTTCTCATGTTAATCTTCCTCCCAGCCAAATCTTTTCTTTTTTTTTCCTACCCCCAAACTCAGTCCCCTCTTATTACATTGAAATTTCTGTGCCAGATTTGTAACTGATCTCTCTGGTTTCATTTGCTTGCCCCCTTTGATCCATCTGCAGATCATTTATAGAGTAGATTTAGAAAAGAAATCTTACTTTGACCCTTTTCTAGTGATGTAGAAGGAAAAAAAATCTTACTCTTATCAACAAATGTAGGAGATTGAAGGGTTATTTAGAGACAACATATTGCTTAACTTACTGTACATAGTATTAGTCGAGGTAGGTGCACAACTGTTACAGATAGCCCCAAACCTCAGTGGCCTCCCCAATGATGTGTTACAGTCTGATGCAGTGTAGCAGGGACATACTCTGCCCGTGCCATCATTGAGTGGCTCAGGTCCCTTTCATTTCATGGCTTAGTCATCCCCTAGGCTTTTGACTTTTCTGTTGGATCCATCTCAAATCACTAGAAGAGAATCTGAATGCCACACTTGTATCAGATGATTTCTTTCGATCCAATCAGCTGAGGCCAGGGAGGGACAAGTTATGTTCTTCAAACATGGGTGCAGCAGTCCTTCTTGTGGGACAGGCCATTTACACAGGAGGAGAGGTGAGCTGGGCTGGTGCCATCAAACTCTGTTAGGGAGGCAGCCATTTTTAGTTCGCATGCCAGATCTTCATATATTTGAAGAAAATCATCCAATTCTCTTCATTCCCACCAGCTTCATTCTTTTCTTATCAGATGAACATTGACTGCTTTCTTAGGGCCTACACAAGCTGGGCTATTATACCAACTCATCAACTTCCTTTCTAAAATTCAATCATAAACTTCCTTCAAATTTCACCTCCTCTATGAAGTCCTTAATTAACATCATTCTTTATTAATTATTCCCTAGTTCTGCATTCCTGCAAAGCTTGATTCACTTAATCAAGCAAACTTTAACCTTGTTGTACAGTTGCCTAGCATTAATCTTTAGTTTTTAAGACTTCATATACTGGCCAGGTGTGGTGGCTCATGGCTGTAATCCTAGCACTCTGGGAGGCCAAGGGAGAAGAATTGCTTGAGCTTAAGAGTTCTAGACCAGCCCAAGCAAAAGCAAGATCCTGAAGAATTAGCCCAGTGCTGTGGTAGGTACTTGAAGCCCCAGCTACTTGGGGGGCTGAGGCAGGAGGATTGCTTGAGCCTAGAGGTTTTAAGGTTGCTGTGAGCTAGGCTGACATTGTGGCCCTATAACCTGGCAATAGAGTGAGACTCTGTCTCAAAAAAAAAAACAAAAACAGAACAGCTGCTCGGGAGGCATGAGAATCGCTTAAGCCCAGGAGTTGGAGGTTGCTGTGAGCTGTGTGAGGCCACAGCACTCTACAGAGGGCCATAAAGTGAGACTGAAAGACTTGGGACAAGACCCCCACTCTGTCCTGGACTACAACGACCCCAATCAACCGCAAGAGACGGCACTTGATGCAATCAGCAAGAGGGTTTTATTCCAGCATGCCGGGGCTTAGCTCGTAACTCTCTCAGGAGCAGAGGAGTCAAGCCCCAAACAGCAGGTTTTACAAGCTTATAAAGGCAAAAACCACAAAGTAGGGAGGGGTAGCAGACATGGCAGGGGCTTTCTAGATAAGAAGAACTCTGGTTCATTATTTAACTGTCTTAAGACAAGATTAACAGTTAAACATTTGCTTAGCCCTTTTATCTGCTTCAGCTCGGGGCTATCTCCTGGAACAGTTACAAAAGGTCACATTCTCATGGTAGGGGGCGAGAGGTGCTGCTACAGGTCACATTCTCATGGTAGGGGGCGAGAGGTGCTGTTACATGGCTGGTTCCCCCCCCCCTCCTTTTGGATTTGGTAGTACTTTCCTTCATTCCCCCATTTGTTTTTTTTGGGAAGTTCTAATCATGGAACTTCTGGCTCTATGTATTCCCTCTCGCGGCTATCGTCTCGGCGGAGAGACTGGTAATGCTGCCTGAGCATTAACACTTGTACAGCACTCACTCTCTCCCGGACGAAGGTGACTAAACGGTTGAAAATGCAGAGCCCAAAGGTAAGAATTAGAAGCAGTATAATAAGGGGACCTATTAACTGGAAACGAGAGTGGTGAACCGAGGGGATCGGCTGTACCAACTTTCAAACCACCCTTGATGGGCCTCCCGGTCTCATTGCCTTTTTTCTAGTCTCTCCCTGAGTTTAGACATGGAGTCTTTTGCCATACCAGAGTGATCTACATAGAAACAGCATTCTTCTCTTAGTGCAGCGCATAACCCTCTATTTTTTAGGAACAGGAGATCGAGTCCCCATCTATTCTGCAATACTACTTCAGATAAGGATGATAGTGACTCATCTAGTTTTGTGATTGATTGTTCTATGGCTTTTAGGTCCTCATCTACGGGTGCTCGCAGTTCTTCGAGATACTGTGGGGTCTGGACAAGCGCAGCCGTTCCTGTTCCTACTCCGGCCGCCACCCCTATACCCATCAGGACAGCTAGGGTAATAGAGACTGGTTCCCTCTTCTGTCTACGGGGTCTGAGATCGAATTCTGCCTCGAAGGAACTCACCTCGTGGTAGATAACTCCAGGTATTAACTATACGAGGATACAGTAGTCTGCAGTGGAGTTAAACACTGATGAGGAAATACATGGGGTTAGCCCGGTGCTGCAAGCCCACCATCCTCTTTTAGGGGGCACTAGTTAATAATTGGTCGTGGTTGGCGGGCTCTTTATGGTCTGATTACACAGATGCCGGCAATTTTCGGGGATCGTGCCTAGCCAAGTGCCTTGTCCAGAGACTGCTGTAAGGGCGATCTTGGACCCCCAGTCACAGGAATTATGGGAGGTGGTATTTTGGAAGATACCTGAGAAGGCGATTCCTTCATAATAGGGTGGGCCTGAGGCTAGGCACAACCAGCAAGATTCGGTAAGATTAGGGTTGGAAGTATTGAGGACATTGAAAGCCCCCTGTATTAAGTTAAGGAGTCTCTGCCCGGTGCTTGGAGTCTCCGGGGATGTTACCTGGGGAGGGGCAGGTGATGGGGCTGTGCTGGCCCCATCCGCAGGTGATGGGGCTGTGCTGGCCCCAGTTAATTGGGTGCTCCCCGGGGTCTGGGGCATACGGGGGGAAATAGGCGGCCTGGCTGGCGGCTGCTGTCCCGAGAGTACGATGTTGGGTCCTATCTGGACAGCGACAGGGGTTTCTATTTTTAATTTGATAAAGAAGGTAAATCCCTTATCCCACCCTGACATATAGAAACGGAATCCCCATGTTCTTCCTTTTATCCAATCTCGGGCTTGTTTCCCCCTCTCCGTGAAGGAAATATTTAGGGGGTTTGACCCTGCCCCGGTACTGCTCCTCTTTATGGTTATTAAGTCCCAAGAGGAGAAGGGGTGCCAGAAGGCCTGCCCAGTCGTCTCACATCCCCATTGTTTACAATAGAAATTTTCTACCCCTCCCCCCGCATCTGTTGGCCTGGCTTCTCCGTTTGTCGCATCCGGCGCTGGGCGGGCGAGTT